>NC_143038.1:52572500-53802500 GCF_057628025.1 Oncorhynchus mykiss | reverse complement strand
CTTTTATCCTTTGCCCATACATGTACAGTATAATGATGTGATCTTGTTCCTAGCTGTAAGGCTGTGGGGCTGTGGGGCTGTGGCGCTGAGAGGCATGCAGGGCCAAGCTAGCCCAGTCTAATCAGTAGGAATAGTGTTCTTGAGGCTAACATAAAAACATGACCAGCTGTCCCCCTCCTCTCTTCAACCCAGAATAACCACGCTTTCTGACCAGGTGCTAGAACCCAAGGAATAATCATAATAATCTGTTGAACGGTTTAATAGCTGCCGTTTCAGATGATGAAAGTAATGTCCTTCAATATCATGATGGCATGCTAACGGCTAAAGAAACAATGTGAGCTGAGACTGCACATGTAAAAAAAACAGTCGATTTAGAGTGAAAATGGGTGGAGAAAGAGAGAAAGAAGAAAGATATATAGATAGATGGCTAGATGCATGGAGGAAGGGTCTCATTTCCTTAGTGTGTGAGAGGTTGTGGGATAAACAAGTGGTCGGTTTGGTTACAGAGTGAGGGTTGGAATCATAGAGATCCTATCAATTAAATAATTTTTATTCCTAACTCTATGGTTGGAACACTTCCCTGTCTGCTCAGCTCTCTGTCTGTTTACTAAGCAGACTGAGACTGGAGGCCTGGGGAATACTCAGTTCAATGACTGCCCCTCACATTGGCTGTGGAGGGTAAGAGTCTGTGTGTGTGTGTGTGTGTGTGTGTGTGTGTGTGTGTGTGCGCGCACCACAAATCTCTTTCATCTGACACTATAGAAATGGTGTGTTCCATCAGAATGGAACATATTGTACCTTCTATTCTTTGGCAGGACACCTGTAATCTAAAGTCGGCCATGTCCTTTAATCTACAGGCTGCATTAGCCATAATGGCTGATCTGTTAAATACGGTAGCCTCCAGCCCTGGCACAGAAAAGCCCACGCCAGGTCGTGTCAAAGCAATACGCTGCTCTCCACCAAATCTCTTAATCAGACTACAATCTGCTAATCCCTAATATGGCAACACCCCCTTAAAAAACAGGTTATTGGGATTTGAATCACTTCCAGGTCTGCCAAAGGATTTCTTTGTGTGGAAAGCACAGCGCGATTGAAGACTAATCCTTCCAGGAGTGACATCGCACACACTCACGCAAGAACATCATCACACATGTGCACACACACTTCTGTGAGGGGTGAGAAAGGCCTCTGTGATGGGGAGAGCAGGGGTTAAGTGGCCTGGCATGGTAACAGCCGTTACAGCCTGGTGTGGGATGTCCACACACACACACACACACACACACACACACACACAAGATCCAGATGCTACAAATGGAAGCATATTAGGCGGAGCTGTTGCTGTGGAATAGCTGAGCATCGATCTGCTGTAAAAGCCACCCCTAAGCTACGTCTGTCGCTCCCAATGACCTACTTCCACCACTGATCAAGAACAAAAGACAAAGACTGAAGAAGGGATCGAGAGAGGGAGGTAGGGAGAGAGAGAGAGACAGACAGGGGAGAGGGAGTACACTGTTTCTTCTTTCCACGTTCTTTCATCTTGGCCAATTAAGTTTTTTTTTTTAAACCACAGGACAGAAAAAGTGGTATAGACATCAAAGCCGCATTAAAAATGTTAAAAAAAGACTGACTAAATGGTCAGGGGTAAACATCCGGAGGATAGAAGATAGGAACAATAAGGTTAAGGGATCCCACTGAAGGGAAGGAAGGATGTGCTGCCTGGATGGATAGAGCATCTGCTGAAGTCACTTCCCCTTTAAGTCCCCGTCCTGGTCATTGCATGACTCAAACATCCCCCAGGTTTTGTGTCGATGAAATAAAATCAATCAAATAAAAATGTATTTGTCACATGCGCCGAATACAACAGGTGTAGTAGACCTTAGCGTAAAATGCTTACTAACAAGCCCTTAACATGCGCCGAATACAACAGGTGTAGTAGACCTTAGCGTAAAATGCTTACTAACAAGCCCTTAACATGCACCGAATACAACAGGTGTAGTAGACCTTAGCGTAAAATGCTTACTAACAAGCCCTTAACCAAAAATGCAGTTCAATAAATAGAGTTAAGAAAATATTACAAAATAAACTAAAGTAAAAAATAAAATAAAATCTAAAAGTAACACAAGAAATGGACATTACAATAACGAGGTTATATACAGTGGGTACCAGTACCGAGTCAATGTGCGGGGGTACAGGTCAGTCGAGGCAATTTGTAAAGTGAATATTGATGGATTCTGACTTATAAACGGGAAAATATTAAATATTCTTATCCATGTCACTGAGGGAGAGAGGGGAATAGATAACATTTACATTCTGTCAGGATATGTTATTGTTAGCCATCAGGGATCCTATGGGAGGAGAAGAGACACAGTCTGGTACAAGTCAACAGGACAGCCGTGAGTTGGGGAGGAGTGAGGATTTTGGGCAGAGGTCATGTTAGATTAAGTGCGGAAGAACATACCTCACTAATCTTCTGGATAGCAAACAGGGGTGTATTTGCTGTTCCGATGTGTAAGGAGGGGCTCAGATCATGAGAAAGGGTTAAATACTAGCGTTTGTGTGAATATGTTTTTTGTCTTATGCAGCTGTATGACCCAGTGGGTGAATAAACTTGGTTTAAGCTTTACTAACCATCTGTGACTCTTTTACTCTGTTTAGTTAGAACCTAACACTATGCATAGATAATGGATAGTGAGTAGCAGTAGTGTAGAAACAAAGGGGGTGGGGGGGGGGGGGTGTCAATGTAAATAGTCCGGGTGGCCACATGATTAATTGTTCAGCAGTCTTATGGCTTGGGGGTAGAAGCTGTTAGCGAGCGTTTTGGTCCTAGACTTGGCGCTCCGGTACCACTTGCCGTGTCGTAGCAGAGAGAACATGACTTGGGTGACCGGAGTCTTTGACAAGTTTTGGGGCCTACCACCTAGTAAATAAGTCCTGGATGTCAGGAAGCTTGGCCCCAGTGATGTACTGGACCGTAAGCACTACCCACTGTTGCACGGTCAGATGGCGAGCAGTTGCCATACCAGGTGGTGATGCAACCGGTCAGGATGCTCTCGATGGTGCAGCTGTAGACATTTTTGAGGATCTGAGGACCCATGCCAAATCTTTTCAGTCTCCTGAGGGGGAAAAGGTGTTGTCGTGCCCTCTTCACAACTGTCTTGGTGTGCTTGGACCATGATAGGTTGTTGGTAATGTAGACACCAAGGAACTTGAAACTCTCGACCTGCTCCATTTCAGCCACATCGATGTTAATGGGGGCCTGTTCGGCCCTCCTTTTCCTATAGTCCACAATCAGCTCCTTTGTCTAGCTCACAATGAGGGAGAGGTTGTTGTCCTGGCAACACACTGCCAGGTCTCTGACCTCCTCCCTATAGGCTGTCTCATGGTTGTCTGTTGTCAGCAAACTTAATGATGGTTTTGGAGTCGTGCCTGGCCACACAATCGTGGGTGAACAGGGAGTATAGGAGGGGACTAAACACGCACCCCTGAGGGGCCCCAGTGTTGAGGATCAGCGTGGCAGATGTGTTGTTGCCTACCCTTACCAGCTGGGGGCAGCCCGTCAGGAAGTCCAGGATCCAGTTGCAGAGGGAGGTGTTTAGTCCCAGGGTCCTTAGCTTAGTGATGAGCTTTGGGGGCACTACTGTTGAACGCTGAGCTGTAGTCAATGAACAGCATTATCGCATAGGTGTTCCTTTTGTCCAGGTGGGAAAGGGCAGTGTGGAGTACGATTGAGATTGCGTCATCTGTGGATCTGTTGGGGTGGTATGCGAATTAGAGTCGGTCTAGTGTTTTCGGCATGATGGTGTTGATGTGAGCCATGACCAGCCTTTCAAAGCACTTCATGGCTACAGATGTGAGTGC
This sequence comes from Oncorhynchus mykiss, assembly GCF_057628025.1. Lineage (NCBI taxonomy): Eukaryota > Metazoa > Chordata > Actinopteri > Salmoniformes > Salmonidae > Oncorhynchus > Oncorhynchus mykiss. Next base: position 53,798,642 of record NC_143038.1, on the reverse strand, counting down.
TACGGGACGGTAATCATTTAGACAGGTTACCTTTCCTTTCTTGGGCACAGGGTAGCTAGCTAGCTCCCTGCCTCTCAGGAAAGTCCAAACAATACTTCTTATACCAGGAAGGTCTGTAGAGTCGCAGTGAAATAACACCATTGTATATTCCATATACATCCCAGAGTATTATTCACTGTTGACTGGATCTCAGGCCAAATCAAATCATCCAAAAGGTCAGGCTCAGAGTTCCTCCATGCTGCTTTTCATCTTCTCTACTCTGCCTCTCCGCTCTCTTATAATTCAGAGGATGACAACAGACAAATCCCATCTATTACCCTGCTATGGGACACCTGCTGTCTTCTGAGGAAGCAACATTCACCGTGAGCTCCCATAAACACCCTATTGTAAAGGGGCAATCTGCAGTTGTCCACCTATTTTTGGACATTAATTAATGATATGTACCCATTGATTCTTGAAGAATATAACTTATAAATGCCTCATGAGCTTAGTTCAACTGTCGTACCCCATCAGAACCCAAAATATAAAGCTTGTTTTACTCCAATGTCAGTAAACAACATAAATGTAAACTCTATAGCCTCAAAACATTGTTAGAACTATAATGTTTCATATCATGTATGGTATCCAAAGCTCTGTCCATGAATTTGAGAGTGGTTAGATTTCTCTAGCTCCATCCCTCAACTTTTTACCAAAACAGTGGTGGGGATGACAGTTTGTTATTGTTTCAACTGCAGATGGCCTTTTAGAGTTGTATGTCTATGTGATAGTCTTATTGCTAGTCGTACTGTGCATGCAGCTGCTATGACTGCCCACCTTTCTGCTAGCATTTTGGGGTACAAAGACCTATGTACCAGTGTGCCATTTTGCATTCAGCACTAGGACTATGCTCTTGCCTATGGGTGGTTAATCTTCAGCTGAGCTCTATGTAGCAGCCAGTATGTTATCTAGCCAGACAGTATGTAAGGGGAATATGAAGCAGGCTAACGGTAAGCTAGTGGTATTCAAGTGGTATAAAGCTGTATCTAGGAGTGACCTATCTTTCTGTGGGCCCAGAGCCAGGCAGCTCCTCTCTTCCACAGCTCCAGAGCTGTCTGGGCCTTGACTAAGCTCTGGCAGATAAACATGTTTAATGCAGACCCACAGAGCACGGTGACAGGGGGCAACGCTCGGCCACCCCTCAACACCACAGCTCTATCTCTCTCTCCTTCTCCCTCTCCCTCTCTCCCTCTCCACCTCTCACTCTCTACCTCTCCTTCTCCCTATCTGTCCCCTTATATAAAGCCAATACTTCTTCCACATTTGGCGTCCTCCAGTCACACTCTTAAGCAAACTCATTTGGCCTCATTAGTATGTAAGTCTGCCAAATGTTCCCTGGACTGTTGGGGAGGAGAGATGGGAAGAGGAGTGGAGAGAAGGGTCATGTGAGGACAGACACTGCACCATCACATTACTGGCAATGTCTGTACCAACCCAATCACAAATACAGACATCACACATGAGGTATGTGAGCAAATTACAGCTCCTGGAAGGAGGAGACCATTAGTCAAGAAATACATCAGTGTTTGTGTGTGTGTGTGTGTGTGTGTGTGTGTGTGTGTGTGTGTGTGTGTGTGTGTGTGTGTGTGTGTGTGTGTGTGTGTGTGTGTGTGTGTGTGTGTGTGTGTGCGTGCGTGCGTGCGTGTGTGTGTGTGTGTGTGTGGCGCATTTGAGAGAGACAGTCACTCACCTGTTTGTAGGAGAGGAACACAGGTCTGTTGAAGACGATCCACTCTACCACCTTGCTGCAGGGTGGGGTGGTGAGAGAGCCTGTGTAGCGATAGTAACCCCCCAATGATGACGGCAACAGATCTCTCAGAACAAAGGGTTCCAGGAAGGTTTCTTTCTCTGGGGGAGAACAAGCACAGGGACACAAGGAATCAGTATCAACCATTCAGTCACAGCCACATACACTCTACACATGTAGCATACTGAATGTCCATACTGCAATGCTGGAGAATGAGAAAATGTATTTATTGATGTAAACAGTGTCAAGGGGGAAGATGTGTTCCCTTTGTCACTGAATCATTGAGTATAGTATGGCCCTCTAGTGCTGATGCAAGTAGTCAACCATTTTGGCAACTAATCAATACCATTGATCTCCTCTAAGAATTATTCAACCAGCCCTGAGTCAGAGCTCACGTGTGTAACCACTGGATCTGTCCCCAGTGTCCCAGGCTCCATCAGAACCCAAAGTATATTTTGGAATGGACCACTCAAGCTTTACACAAATATCTGGTGAATCCAACGGATGGTAAAACCAACCCAATTCCCTCCAAAATCCTGTTGTGATGGCAACGCTTATCAGTCAAAGACAACAATGGCAGCCAACACACACCCAGGGTAAAGATAAATGTAGCTGGGGCAAACCTCTTGTGCCATAAGAATGAGGCGTTCCCTCCCAAATAGAGATAACAGTATAAATAACCTAAAAGATGGGTCGAAGAAACAAAACAGAATGGCTATATGAATCCTCCTGCCCCACATTTTTAATACATAACTAAACTTGGAATCCTATTGAGCAGGGATGAAAAATAGGCTTAGCGTGCTAGCAATGCGCCGTGGAGCCGCATCAGATTGGAAGTGAATGGGAGAGCTGGGGGATTAAAGCCAATGCTGCAGAATAGAGGACAGAGACAGGCACAGTGGCAGGGAAGAGGCTATACTGTTACCACCACAGCTGTACCACTAGCTAGGCTCACATACAGTACTGTAGTCTACTGTACTATAAGCTATTTCAGACTTTATAAATTAATTGCCAATCAGGGCTGGAGAGTGCTGAGTCAGTGGAGACTTCAAAGCCACTGTAAGACGCTGAATTAATGGACTTGTAATTTGTGCCATTGAGGAGCGGGGAGTTCATTTCAGTACTGTCACAGGAGACCACTGAGAGGGAACGGTTCACTGGGTAAACAATGATTTTATTTATTTTATTTTTATTTTACCTTTATTTAACTAGGCAAGTCAGTTAAGAACCAATTCTTATTTTCAATGACGGCCTAGGAACAGTGGGTTAACTGCCTGTTCAGGGGCAGAACGACAGATTTGTACCTTGTCAGCTCTAAACAATGATGCTGACACTGGGCCATGTACATATACATACATTGCATGCAAGAGAATACAATGACATACATGTACAGGGTTAGGGCAGTACAGTATGTCACCCAATCAGCACCCTCTCTATACCTCCTTCCTATGCTGTATCCAGCCTTGAGACACTGCTGGATCATACAGCTAGGTCGTATAAATTAGTAGATACACTTGCACTCTTTGTATTATGCCCCAGTACCTTTTCACAGTTCAAATCACCATGTCTTTAGACAGAAAAAAGACTGTGGCTCACTGCATTTTTACAATGTAGCCTTTGCATGTGTAAATGGGCAACCACTGTACTGAATGTACCTTACACAGTCTCCTGCACTCATCTAGTGCTTTTCAAATAGGAAATGAAGGAACAAAGGATTTTCCTGGTTCTATTAAAGATTAAAGCCAGACGACTGGGGTCATTTCAACTACATATATGTGTTGACTGACCCCAGCTTAAATCCACTCGCAACATCTGCCTCTTGCACAGGAGAGCTACACACACACACACACACACACACACACACACACACACACACACACACACACACACACACACACACACGCATGCACCGATACTCAGAACTGTGGCTCTCAGCACTTGGCATCTCCTTATATGTGTCCCGATTTGTCTCTTTGCGCTTAGATTGTGTCCCTGCCCTTGCTGTATAATTAAATATTAAGACTAAGTAACATAGGAACCTAATGGATGATTACTTGAGCAGACAGATTTCCTGTCGCACAGGCCTGTGTGCTTAAAATACCAGCAGAATGAACTCTGTCGCAGCGATGCTAATGTTGCAATTAAAATGCCTTCCTTTGAGCCACAGGGAACACACAGAGCCATTGTAAACATAGGATTGCTTCACAAGGATCTCACAGCAAATACTCCTCTGACATTTATTTTCTTCAAACTATTGTCTAATTGTTTAGAACGTAGCGTGTGTTGCTATTTGTGTGCTGGAAGATTGTGTGTGAGTTTATTAGTATGCATGTGTGTATGATAATGCTTCATTCAAATCCATACATCTTGAGATCCTCTTCCCTCCATCTCCCTCCTTCCCTCCCTGTCCCCTCCTCGTGTGGAGGCAACAGAGCTGAAAATACATCTCTGCAATTCACAACAGCAGGAGACAGGCCCGTCAGCGGGGGAGGGAAGGAGGAGACTGGGGAGGCGGGGACCCCACGGTCATATCTGTCTCTGATAAAGACCCCCCATAACGCTGCCTGGCCCTGGGCAAGCCACAGCCTGCCTCACCCTCCCTGCCTCTTCTCTCCCTCCCTCTCCTCTCCAGTCACATTCCCTCCCTCCTCCTTTCCTCTCCCAACACACTCCCTCCTTTCCCCTAATCTCCAGTAATTCTCCCTCACTCCTCTCCTTTCCTCTCCCACATTCCTTCCTCCTCCACTGCCCTCAGTAACTACACTCGGTTACCCTAAAAGTAACGTGATGATGAGGATTGTATCATCATAATCATCATGCAATATAGTTCTGTCTGTAAGCTACAGCTGTTAATGTATCAGTATGTCAAAGTTACCCAGCCCTTCTACATCAGTGAGAGCTCAGTGAATCAAAGGCTAGAGCAGTCTTTATCTTAGCTTGTCGAGTGCCTTAAGCCTTCACCCTAATAACAATCTTAGTCCTGTCAGATTTAGCAGCTTTATCTGACATCAAACATTCACCCAACTATAATCACTACACCAGGGACACACCCATATCCCTCTGGACTCATATAGACAAGGCTTTAATTGTCTCTTGCAGATCTGCCAAAAAAGTGTAGTCAGAACCAAGGTTAATATTCCTAATTTGGTATTTTAAAGTTAATATTGGCATAACTATTTGGCAATTCTATTGGAAAAAATGGCATTGATGAAGCAAAGGTCAACCAGAAACACGGTAACCAAGGTACAACACAATAACCCACTCAAGAAGCCAGCATGTATAGAAGAATAAACTCTACTGCAGGGTGTCAAGCTTATTCCATGGAGGGCCAAGTGTCTGCTGGTTTTTGGTTAATCCTTTCAATTAATACCTACACAACTATGTGAGGGGAGTTCTTTACTAAACAGTGACCTTCATTCCTCAATCAAGTGCAAGGGAGGGGCGAAAACCAGCAGGCACTCAGACCTCTATGGAATGAGTTTGACACGTGTGCTCTACAGGGTGATTTCTCATGAGAGCCCAGCAGCTTGCTATGCTTGCTATGTTTGAGGGCATTTGTTAAGACTAGGCCTGGGCAGCTCTTGTTCTCAGGGGCCTGATTGGTGTCACACTTTTTCCCCAGTCCCCAAGGACTGGAATTGCCCAGGCCTGTGTTAAACAAAGGTTTCATGTAAAATGCAACAAGCCGTGAACTACAAAGACCGCCAGCCAGTGTGGTGGTGCGTGTCCGCCAGACAAGACCAGACCCAGCTGGATGAGTGGAAATTTAACCAGCTCTCTCTGTTTCAAGTTCCTAGAACATTTGAATGGCAACTCCAGTCCTCGGGAGCCAGAATGGTGTCACTGTTTCGGTTTCCACTAGCACTCCCACAAAGTCAAAATGGTCAATATCATAAAAATGTATGAAAACAAAAATGTAATTTAAGGTTAGGCATACGGTTAACAGTGTGATTAAGGTTAGGGTTAAGGTTAGGTTTAAAATCAAATTTTAAGAAGATACGTTGTTGAAACAGGCAGAGTTTATGACTTTGCCTCTCGTAACTAGTAACGGTCCACTTTTTCCCCATCCCAAGCAAACACAGCTGATTAAGCTATTTGCATTTTAGATGGACGATCATGATTAGTAGATTATTGGAGTCAAGTGTGTAAGCTGGGGCTAGGGAAAGTGTGACACCAATCAGGCCCCCGACGTACCCGGCTCCATGAGGGGGCTAAAGGGGGCTTAGCCCCCCCTCAGTTGAAACTTCTGTCCCCTCAGTTTTAGTTTTATGTCTTACTTATATCACGCTATACCACAATAAACATAAAGTTAAAATGCAGAAACTCTGAGATCACTGATTGCTTTTGAAGTGACAGGTTGGTGCGAAATACGTAGCATATCTCTGCTGTGAAATAGGGGCTTTCTAGCAGTCGTAGGGAAGCAGGAGGCAGGCAGGTAGAGGTGCAAATGAGTGTTGGATTTATTTACACAGAGTTGGTGTTTCAAAGATGACGATGATATTTACAAATATACATACACTACCGTTCAAAAGGGGTCCCTTAGAAATGTCCTTGCACATTTTTTGTCCATTAAAATAACATCAAATTAAAAACACCAGTCTCAATGTCAACAGTGAAGAGGCTACTCTGGGATGCTGGCCATCTAGGCAGAGTTCCCCTGTCCAGGGTCTGTGTTCTTTTGCCCATCTTAATCTTTTATTTTAATTTGCTACTCTGCCTAGATGGCCAGCATCCCGAAGTCGGCCTCTTCACTGTTGACATTGAGACGGGTGTTTGCGGGTACTATTTGATGAAGCTGCCAGTTAAGGACCTGTGAGCCGTCTGTTTCTCAAACTAGACACTCTAATGTACTTGTCCTCTTGCTCAGTTGTGCACCGGGGCCTCCCCCTCCTCTTTCTATTCTGGTATAAGATCTTCAGTTTCTTGGCAATTTCTTGCATGGAATAGCCATTATTTCTCAGAACAAGAATAGACTGACGAGTTTCAGAAGAAAGTTATTTGTTTCTGGACATTTTGAGCCTGTAATCGAACTCACAAATGCTGATGCTCAAGTACTCAACTAGTCTAAAGAAGGCAAGTTTTATTGCTTTAATTAGAACAACAGTTTTCAGCTGTGCTAACATAATTGCAAAAGGGTTTCCTAATGATCAATTAGCCTTTTAAAATAATAAACTTGGATTAGCTAACACAACGTGCCATCGGAACACAGGAGTGATGGTAGCTGATAATTGGCCTCTGTACACCTATGTAGATATTCCATAAAAACTCTGTTGTTTCCAGCTAAAATAGTAATTTACAACACTAACAATGTCTGTATTTCTGATCAATTTTACGTTTTTTTAAATGGACAAAAATTTTGTTTTTCACTCTCCAGATCCCCATCACGTGAATTCTGATCACCTGTTCACACACCTGTATGTCATTATCACACACTAGTTATATTCTTTGCACCCCATCATTGTGATGTATTGTTTGTTTTGTGACACACTTCTATTGGGAGGTCTGTTTTTCCCATACTTTACTCCTCCCATGTATGATAGTTGTTGCCTGTCTCACTAACGACACCTTTTGCCTATTCCCTGCCTGTTCTTTAGACTATAGGATTTCCTGTTATCAACCTATTGCCTAATCTCCCGGACAACGTTACTAGCCTTTTGCCTGCCTGTACTGTTGCCTTTTGGACCCCCTGTGTATGACTTTCTGCCTGCCCCTGGACCCAGCTACTTGCCTCCTCCTGTGGTCCTTTACAATAAACACCTGTTGCGCCCTGCACTTGAAACCAGCTCTCTGTCTCCCATCGTGTTCATTACAATTTCTTAGTGACCCCAAACTTTTGAACTGTAGTGTATATATACATACAGTACCGATCAAAAGTTTGGACACACCTACTCATTCAAGGGTTTTTCTTTATTTTTACTATTTTCACAGCCTGGAGCTGTGTTGGGTCATTTTCCTGTTGAATGTCTTACTAAGCGCAAACCAGATGAGATGGCATATCGCTGAAGAATGCTGTGGTAGCAATGTTGGTTAAGTGTGCCTTGAATTCTAAATAAATCACTGAGTGTCACTAACAAAGCACCCCCCACACCATCACACCTCCTCCTTCATGCTTCACTGTGGAAACCACACATGCGGTGATCATCCATTCACCTACTCGGCTTCTCACAAAAACATGGCTGTTGGAACCAAAAATCTCAAATTTGGACTCATCAGACCAAAGGCCAGATTTCCACTGATCGAAAGTTCATTAACCGTGTTTCTTGGCCAAAGCAAGTATCTTCTTCTTATTGGTGTCCTTCAGTTGTGGTTTCTTTGCAGCAATGTGACCATGGAGGCCTGATTCACGCAGTCTCCTCTGAACAGTTGATGTTGAAATGTGTCTGTTACTTGAACTCTGTGAAGCATTTATTTGCGCTGCAATTTCTGAGGCTGGTAACTCTAATGAACTGCAGCAGAGGTAACTCTGGGTCTTCCTTTCCTGTGGCGATCCCACATGAGAGCTAGTTTCATCATAGCGCTTGATGGCTTTTGCGCCTGCACTTGGAGAAACTTTAAAAGTTGTTGAAATGGTCCGGATTGACTGACCTTCATGTCATAAAGTAATGATGGACTGTCGTTTCTCTTTGCTTATTTGAGCTGTTCTTGCCATAATATGGACTTGGTCTTTTACTAAATAGCTATATCTTCTGTATACCACGCCTGTACCTTGTCACAACACAACGGATTGGCTCAAATGCATTAAGAAGGAAAGATATTCCACAAATTAACTTTTAACAAGGCACACCAGTTAATTGAAATGCATTCAAGGTGACTACCTCATGAAGCTGGTTGTGAAAATGCCAAGAGGGTGGAACGCTGTCATCAAGGCAAAGGGTGGCAACTTTGAAGGATCTCAAATATAAAATATATTTTGATTTGTTTAACACTTAATTGGTTACTACATGATTCCATATGTGTTATTTCACTTTTGACTGGCACTGTGAGTGCCACAGTGTGTATATGTATATATACTGTATATATATACACAGTGCCAGTCTAAAGTTTGGACACACCTAGTTACTCATTGTATATATATATATATAAAAAAAAAAAAAAAAAAAAACGAACTAATTAAACTAATAACACTCAAATAATTATATTTTTGTTGTCTATATTGAATACATCATTTAAGCATTGACAGTGTAGTTTGGAAAAAGTATGTGAACCCCTAGGCTAATGACTTCCCCAATCAATGAGATGAGATTGGAGATGTTGGTTAGAGCTGCCTTGCCCTATAAAAACACTCACTAAATTTGAAGTAAATAAACAACAGAATGGCTTCAACGGAAGAACATACACCTTCTGAAGTGGTCCAGTTAGAGTCCTGACCTCAACCCGATTGAGATGCTGTGGCATGACCTCAAGTTAGCAGTTCACACCAGACAACCCAAGAATATTGCTGAACTGAAACAGTTTTGTAAAGAGGAATGGTCCAAAATTCCTCCTGACCATTGTACAGGTCTGATCGCAACTACAGATGTTTGGTTGAGGTTATTGCTGGTTATTGCCCCCCCAAATGTTGCCCCCTTAGTCACTTTATCCTGTTGCCAGATCTGGCCCTCGAGGACTGGAGTTGCCCATCCCTGACCAAGAACAACCAGAGAACATTAGGAGCCCACCTCTCCAGTCCAATTTAACAGAGATTGGACTTGATTGAACTGGACTTGTCTGCTTGTCAGGTGATTTCTACCTTGAAACAGAAAGCCTGTGGTGAGTGTTTTGAGATGTTAGGCTAACGTGTAATAAGCCTGAGATGATTCCATGAATACTTCATGTAACTACATGCTATGGTTGTGCCAACTTTTATTAAAGACTGTGTTCATTATTGTTTGAAAGGGGTGCATCAGGGATAAAAAGATAATTCCGCTTTAGGGGAGTGTTTTTTAAAACAACCCAGTTCCTTTTGTCTGTAGAGACTCATGGGGGCAACCTGGGGTATGTTCTCTATAATTAGGTACTTGCAACCACAAAAAATGACACAAACATAAATGTAAAAGGGCTGAGATATTGCAGTTACATGTAACTTTGGAAAAAATAATGTTGTGAACCTAAATGAACAAATGTTGTAGGCCAATGATTGGTGAATTCCCTCCTGAAATGATTGGGTGATGGATGTGTCACTCACCATGATGAACCACGCCCCTCAGGCCATGGATAATGGGGTCCACTGCTGGGTTGTCCTTCAGTCCCACCTGAGAACAGGAGAGGAGAGAGGAGCAGGAGATGCACGTTAGAGTCTGGAAAACATGTAAGACATTGTGTAACACGTACTCTGATACTTCCACTCAAAGAGAGAAAATAGTAGTTCCAGAAAGAGAGGGCAGAGAGAGAGAGAAAGAGCGAGAGAGAGAGAGAGACAGAGAGGGGGGAGAGAAAGAGACCGTTTTCTGTAGAGAGTGAGTGTTGGTGATGGAAAAACAGAGTAAATCAGAGGTCTTTTTGACCTGAGCTGGAGGAGCAATACACAGGACGTCAACAGACTCTATACATAAGTGGGTCCTACAGCTACACACTAGGGCTAACTCCAAATAGTCGATTGGTCGATTGTTTGGTTGATAGGTTGTTGATAGGTTGTTGGTCGACCAATCATTTTTTAGGTCTAGCAGTAGAAAATATATACAGTACATATACAGTACAGGTCACAAGTTTGGACACACCTACTCATTCCAGGGTTTTTCTTTATTTGTGAAGACATCAAAACTATGAAATAACAAATACGGAATCATGTAGTAACCAATTTTTTTTAAAACAAATCAAACAGCTTCATGAGGTAATCACCTGGAATGCATTTCAATTAACAGATGTGCCTTAAAAGAACATTTGTGGAATTTCTTTCCTTCTTAACCTTATTTGGTAAGATAACCTTATTTGGTAAAAGAAGATAACCTTATTTGGTAAAATACCAAGTCCTCAAATAAGCAAAGAGAAACAACAGTCCCATCATTACTTTAAGACATAAAGGTCATTCAATCCAGAACATTTCAATAATTTTTTTACGTTTCAATAATTTTTTAAGTGCAGGCGCAAAAACCATCAAGTGCTATGATGAAACTGGCTCTCCGCCACAGAAAAGGAAGACCCAGAGTTACCTCTGCTGCGTAGGATAAGTTCATTAAAGTTACCAACTTCAGAAATTGCAGCGCAAATAAATGCTTCACAGAGTTCAAGTAACAGACACATCTCAACATCAACTGTTCAGAGGAGACTGCGTGAATCAGGCTGTTACGGTGAGTGAATGAGGACCCAAAAGCGAATTAACTTAAACAGAGCTTCTTTAATAACCAAACATAGGTAGGCTCAGATAGACCGGCAGATTCCGACAGGACAGGACAAGGTTACAGCAAACATGACGATAGTCTGGTTCAGGCATGAAACACAACAAACAAGAATCCGACAAAGACAGGAGCAGAAACAGAGAGAGATATAGGGACCTAATCAGAGGGAAAAAGGGAACAGGTGGGAAAAGGGGTGGATGAGGTAGTCAGAGGAGACAAGGAACAGCTGGGGGAAAGCGGGGGAGAAAAGGTAACCTAATACGACCAGCAGAGGGAGACAGGGTGAAAGGAAAGGACAGAAAGACACAACATGACAATACATGACACAGGCCTTCATGGTCGTATTTCTGCAAAGAAAGCACTACTAAAGGACACCAATAATAAGAAGAGACTTGCTTGGGCCTAAAAACACGAGCAATGGACATTAGACTGGTGGAAATCTGTCCTTTGTTCATGAGCCCAAATGTTTGATTTTTGGTTCCAACCACTGTGTCTATGTGAGACGCAGAGTAGGTGAATGCGTGATCTCTGCATTTGTGGTTCCCACAGTGATGCACGGAGGAAGAGGTGTGATGGTGTGTATGTGCTTTTCTGGTGACACTGTCTGTGATTTATTTAGAATTCAAAGCACACTTAACTAACATTGCTACCACAGCATTCTGCAGTGATACACCATTAGTGGGAATAATATTGTTTTTCAACAGGACAATGACCCAACACACCTCTAGGCTCTGTAAGGACTATTTGAGCAAGAAGGAGAGTGATGTAGTGCTGCATCAGATGACCTGTCCTCCACAATCACCCAACCTCAACTCAGTTGAGATGGCTTGGGATGAGTTGTACCACAGAGTGAACGAAAAGCAGCCAACAAGTGCTTAGCATATGTGCTGAACTCCTTCAAGACTGTTGGAAAAGCATTCCAGGTGAAGCTGGTTGAGAGAATGCCAAGAGTGTGCAAAGCTGTCATCAAGGCAAAGGGTGGCTATTTGAAGAATCTCAAATATAAAACATATTTTGATTTGTTTAACACCTTTTGGTTGCAATACACCCTACGTGTTATTTCATAGTTTTGATGTCTTCACTATTATTCTACAATGTAGAAAATAGTCAAAATAAAGAAAAACTCTTGAATGAGTAGGTGTGTCCAAACCTTTGACCCGTTGTGTATACAGTGCCTTGCGAAAGTATTCGGCCCCCTTGAACTTTGCGACCTTTTGCCACATTTCAGGCTTCAAACATAAAGATATAAAACTGTATTTTTTTGTGAAGAATCAACAACAAGTGGGACACAATCATGAAGTGGAACGACATTTATTGGATATTTCAAACTTTTTTAACAAATCAAAAAGTGAAAAATTGGGCGTGCAAAATTATTCAGCCCCCTTAAGTTAATACTTTGTAGCGCCACCTTTTGCTGTGATTACAGCTGTAAGTCTCTTGGGGTATGTCTCTATCAGTTTTGCACATCGAGAGACTGAAATTTTTCCCCATTCCTCCTTGCAAAACAGCTCGAGCTCAGTGAGGTTGGATGGAGAGCATTTGTGAACAGCAGTTTTCAGTTCTTTCCACAGATTGTCGATTGGATTCAGGTCTGGACTTTGACTTGGCCATTCTAACACCTGGATATGTTTATTTTTTAACCATTCCATTGTAGATTTTACTTTATGTTTTGGATCATTGTCTTGTTGGAAGACGAATCTCTGTCCCAGTCTCAGGTCTTTTGCAGACTTCATCAGGTTTTCTTCCAGAATGGTCCTGTATTTGGCTCCATCCATCTTCCCATCAATTTTAACCATCTTCCCTGTCCCTGCTGAAGAAAAGCAGGCCCAAACCATGATGCTGCCACCACCATGTTTGACAGTGGGGATGGTGTGTTCAGCTGTGTTGCTTTTACATCAAACATAACGTTTTGCATTGTTGCCAAAAAGTTCAATTTTGGTTTCATCTGACCAGAGCACCTTCTTCCACATGTTTGGTGTGTCTCCCAGGTGGCCTGTGGCAAACTTTAAACAACACTTTTTATGGATATCTTTAAGAAATGGCTTTCTTCTTGCCACTCTACCATAAAGGCCAGATTTGTGCAATATACGACGGATTGTTGTCCTATGGACAGAGTCTCCCACCTCAGCTGTAGATCTCTGCAGTTCATCCAGAGATATCATGGGCCTCTTGGCTGCATCTCTGATCAGTCTTCTCCTTGTATGAGCTGAAAGTTTAGAGGGACGGCCAGGTCTTGGTAGATTTGCAGTGGTCTGATACTCTGATAAATCTTTTTGTATCCAAATCCGGCTTTACACTTCTTCACAACAGTATCTCGGACCTGCCTGGTGTGTTCCTTGTTCTTCATGATGCTCTCTGCGCTTTTAACGGACCTCTGAGACTATCACAGTGCAGGTGCATTTATACGGAGACTTGATTACACACAGGTGGATTGTATTTATCATCATTAGTCATATAGGTCAACATTGGATCATTCAGAGATCCTCACTGAACTTCTGGAGAGAGTTTGCTGCACTGAAAGTAAAGGGGCTGAATAATTTTGCACACCCAATTTTTCAGTTTTTGATTTGTTAAAAAAGTTTGAAATATCCAATAAATGTCGTTCCACTTCATGATTGTGTCCCACTTATTGTTGATTCTTCACCAAAAAATACAGTTTTATATCTTTATGTTTGAAGCCTGAAATGTGGCAAAAGGTCGCAAAGTTCAAGGGGGCCGAATACTTTCGCAAGGCACTGTATATATATATATATATATATATATATACACACACACACTATATATTATTATAATTTTTTAAACCCCTTTTTCTTTCCAATTTTTGTGATGTTCAATTGATAGTTACTGTCTTGTCCCATCGCTGCCACTCCTGTACGGACTCAGGAGAGGCGAAGGTCGAGAGCAATGTGTCCTCTGAAACACGACCCTGCCAAATTGCGCTGCTTCTTGACACACTGCTTGCTCAACCCGGATCGGAGGAAACACCATCTAACTGGCGACTGTGTCAGGGTGAATGCACCCAGCCTACCACAGGAGTTGCTAGAAAGCGATGGGAGAAGGTCATTCCGGCCGCCAAATCCTCCCATAACCTGGACGACCATGGGCCAATTGTGTGCTGCCTCATGGGTCTCCCGATCGTGGCCGGCTACGACACAACCCGGTCTCGAACCCGGATCTGTAGTGACGCCTATAGCACTGTGATGCAGTGGCTTAGACCGCTGCGCCACTCGAGAGATGCTCTGCTTTTTTGACACCACATTCCAAAAAGCAAGTCCTGTAGGCTCTAGTTTTGTCTTATCTTGATTACAGTTGTGTGGTCGAGAACGACAAAGAAAGACCGAGTTAAGCTACTTCTGTGGCCAAGAACAGAGTGGCACTTCTTGGTTTTCATTGTATTCAGAGGGCTAATATACTGTAAATACTTTGCATACCAATCTCTCTTGGCTAAGGGTTGAGGAGAGACTGACTGCATAACTACTTCTTTTTATAAGAAACATTAATGCATTAAGCTCTAACACTCACACTTACCCCACCAGACAAGCCACCAGGTTTTTTTTCACAGTCCACAAATCCAGAACAAATTCAAGAAAGCGTACAGTATTATATAAAGCCATTATTGCATGGAACTCCGTTCCATCTCATATTGCTCAAATGAACAGCAAACCTGGTTAAAAAAAAACAACAGATAAAGCAACACCTCACGGCACAACGCCTCTCCTCTATTTGACCTAGATAGTTTGTGTGTATGTATTGATATGTTGGCTACAGTATGTGTGCCTTTTTTAAACTGATGTAGTTCTGTCCTTGAGCTGTTTTTTCTATTAATGTTATGTATTGTGTCATGTTTCATGTTTTGTGTGGACCCCAGGAAGAGTAGCTTCTGCTTTTGCAACTGATAGTGGGGATCCTAATAAAATACCAAATACCACATATTTCAGGCTCTTGTCATCTCCTGTCTGGACTATTGCAACTCGCTGTTGGCAGGGCTCCCCACTTGTGCCATCAAACCCCTGCAACTCGCTGTTGGCAGGGCTCCCCGCTTGTGACATCAAACCCCTGCAACTCGCTGTTGGCAGGGCTCCCCGCTTGTGCCATCAAACCCCTGCAACTCGCTGTTGGCAGGGCTCCCCGCTTGTGCCATCAAACCCCTGCAACTCGCTGTTGGTAGGGCTCCCCGCTTGTGCCATCAAACCCCTGCAACTCGCTATTGGTAGGGCTCCCCGCTTGTGCCATCAAACCCCTGCAACTCGCTGTTGGCAGGGCTCCCCGCTTGTGCCATCAAACCCCTGCAACTTATCCAGATCGTTGCAGCCCCCCTGGTTTTCAACCTTTCCAAGATTTCCCATTTCACCACGCTCCTCCGCACACTCCACTGGCTTCCAGTCAAAGCTCGCATCCATTACAAGACCATGTAAATGTCAACGTTGTGAACAGAGTGCCCCATACTCAAAATCAAATTTGATTTGTCACATGTGCCGAATACAACAGGTGTAGTAGACCTTACCGTGAAATGCTTACTTACAAGCCCTTTAACCAACAATGCAGTTCAAGAAATGGAGTTAAGAAAATATTGACTAAATAAACGAAATAAAAATGTTTTAAGAAAAAGTAACACAATAAAATAGCAATAATGAAGCTATATACAGGGGGTGCCGGTACCGAGTCAATGTGGGGGGTACAGGTTGGTAGAGGTAGTGGCAGTGGGGTTATGGTATGGGCAGGCATAAGATATGGACAATGAACACAATTGCATTTTATCAATGGCAATTTGAATGCACAGTGATACCTTGATGACATCCTGATGCCCATTGTCGTGCCATTGATTCGTCACCATCACCTCATGTTTCAGTATGATAATGCACGACCCCATGATCTGTACACAATTCCTTGAAGCTGAACATTTCCCAATTCTTCCATTACCTTCATACTCACCAGACATGTAACTTGTTCGGATACTCTGGATCGACGTGTACGACAGCATGTTCCAGTTCCAGTTTCCAGCATCTTCGCACAGCCATTGAAGTGGAGTGGGACAACATTCCGAAGACCATAATCAACAGCCTAATCAACTTTGTGCAAAGGAGATGTATCTTGCTGCATGAGGCAAATGGAGGTCACACTAGATACTGACTGGTTTTCTGATCCCACCCCCCTTCCTTTTTCATTAAGGTATTTGTGACCAGTAGATCTGTATTCCCAGTAATGTGAAATCCATAGATTAGGACCAAATTAATTTACTTAATTTCACTGATTTCCTTATATGAACTGTAACTCTGTAATATCTTTGAAATTGTTGCATGCTGCATTTATAGTGTAGTATTAATTGATTATATGTGTCCAAATTGTTCATGAGTTCCTAGTGGATAGACCTTATGGTTCAAGAGAAAATTGTGAAATGAATGAAAAAAGCATCTAATCAACAATGGGATTTGACACCATGACACTGTCAACAAATGCATATTGCCATAGTAAAATAAATAAATGTCCGTAAAAAATATGTTGAAATCCTCATTTTAAACACCAATTGTATTCACTAAGTTGATGGTTTATAAAAAAAAAATTAAACAATCCTTTTTAATTATTTCACATATTTTACATGTGATAAGGCCACACAGAGGGCCAAAGATAATTACAGACACCTGTGATAATCGGAATTACCCAAAAGCCTCACTAGATGTCTTGTTATAGATTACAAAACATCCTTTAAAGATACACAAATTCTGGTAGTTTACTGGTAAACTTTTAAAGTTTCCAGTAATACACCCTCCCTTTTCAACCCTAACTGGGACAAAGCCCCACACTGAGCTTCAATACACTTCAATCAATGGTTTTCTTTCATTGTCTCCCTGCATTGAGAGACTAGGAAGACCCCTACTGTAGGACATCAATGTGAAGAGGATTAGAGAGTAACCACACAGTTTCAGGGGCAACCTTCACTGTTACCTTCCTTTCTTCCTAACCCTCCCATGGCACTCCTCTGTTGTGCAGTTACCCCCTGAGTCCAGGTCTATTCTTCAGCCACCTCTGTCACCACCTACTGTCTTCCTCTGTTCCTCTGTTCCCAGTCACTGTGTGAGGCATTGCACATCTACCACACTCCTTCGAGTTCTCTCCCACTGTCCCGCTATTTTTAAACACATCAAAGAAAGGTGTTTCTGGTGGATGGCAGACCACAGAGAGTACTGAATGATTGTAGCAGCACTGGGGTTTTATTTAAGCAGAGCCCTGCGCCAAATCTTCCTACTTAAGATAGCCCTCTGCGAAGACAGACTGAGAGAGGAAGAGAGAGATGGCTTCAAAGATAGAGACAGGGGTGATAGGAGAAAAACAGATAGGGAGGCAGAGAGAGAGCGATGGAGAGTGTGACCAAGGGAATTATAGTTTCATTATTAATGATTGTCTGTTAAACCCACAGCTCTGTCCCATGTGAACCTCCTCCATGGGGTCACACACTGTGTTTGTCTCTGCATTGTCAGTACCACAGCACAGTCCCTCTCTTCTCCCCACACAGGCAGCCTGAGTCACCACACCACACTACAATGACACGGCAGAAAGATCAGGCCAATGCCATGTGACATCTCATCTCTTTATCATCCATCCAACCGCCCTGATTCTTTCTCCCTGACTTCTGTCGTGGCATTTTTCGGCTTTACCGAATGAGGAGAGTTACCAACTTCACACACCAGTCAGAGATACTTAAACTACATCTTTTTTTAATAAGAGCTTTGCAATAGCCCTTTTTGACTTTCAATGATGCGCTATCTCTAATGAACCATTGAAAAGTCCCAACAGAAAAGTACAAAGATCTTTTATAGCCAAGATACACCCCCTACATGACGAACCACAGATCTTAGGAACAGTTCACAAAGGTTAAGATTTGAATGAAAGATATCTATAAAACATGGCAGATAGTTACTGCTGTGTCAACAGTTCTCATTGTAAAGACCAGTGTCTGGCCCCCTCACTCCAAAAGGGAACTGTCTCTCCCTGATACGGCATAGAACAGAACCATTAGCTCATGTTATCTGGAATGCTCTTTAGGCTTTATTACCCAAAGACATCGTAAATCTCCTCTGTCAGTGCTATCTCATAGAGGCCCATCCACAGTGGAACACACACACAATACTCTATTCTGTCGAATGTAACAACTATTATAATGTAATACAAGCATTATAACAATCTTACAAGCATTATAACATAATCTTGCAATTTTCCACGACACTTCTCTTTACTATTATCAGTCCAAAAGGCCTGTTGAATCTCTCTGTATCTCCTTACAGTCACATGAAACAGTGAAGTGAAGAATAAAGGGCAACTGTAAATGAAGCTACTGTACCTTCAAGAGACTCTTGGCTCATTGCACCATGAGACTTTAATTGCAGTGCAGGCCAAGAGAGGGAGAGAGGGGATTGTTCGACAAACGAGGATATCTCTGCAGTGTCAGAGAGCAGTTGAAACACCTGCGTTTGCCTTCCCAACGACGTGAGAGCTAAAGAATAGCTGTGTCACTTTCTCGCAAGTGTGCTTATTGCTTTTGGACCTTTATCATATCTATACACGTAAAAATAGCACCTATGATCAATTAAGAGGGAGAAGTCACACCTAATGAAGAAACAGAAACTTAATTTGCGCCGATATAAATATAAAGAGCTCCATCTTGTTTCTGAGGACAGTGACGTCGGAGGCAATCCATTCTTTAAGCTGAGAAATGTCCCTCTGTAACTAGGGTGACTGGTGTCACAGGGAGGAAGCAGAGACTAAGTGGCTATGCCATCCCGCTTCATCAACAACAACCCTGGATCGAGTGCCAAAGCATAATCTACCTGTACACTACAGTACCAGGCCTCACCTCCTCCTCAATTTACCACTTAAACTAAGAAATGGCTAAATGCAACTACAGCAAATTACATTGAATTAATTCTGTTTCTCTGTTAAAAGCTGGAACTAATTTCTCCTCCAGTAGCAAGTACTCTGCTGAATTGAAAGCAGCACTGTAGGGTTTAGCACTGTTGGCATATAGTGTAATTAACTTCATTTGGAGGTAATTGATTTAGTGAGGAATGGAGAGTCACCTAAATAGAAGACAAAAAACTCCTTCATCAACACATTATTTCTATGGCTGCATCACATGTAAGACACTGCCTCTCCTTAATGTACTGTACACCTTGGCTGAGTTGATCAGAAGTAAACTTCTTGTTACCATAGTAACACATGCTCCAGTGAGTAGTAAGCCTCTGTGAGCGATGCTGGGTCTGGTCTGCTCTACTCACACGTGTGTTTATCTGAATGACCGTATGGTGAATCACTGAGCATGTCGACTGTAAATAAGCCAATAAAACTGTAATGATAGATGTTACTACTAAAATCTATTTCAATCAGGGGGCTGGGCACAGCACGAGAGTGGGCCTCAAAAGCAATGGAAGCCGCAGCCCTGAGCTCACACGGGCCGATAGGGCCAATTTGTCCTGTATGGCAACATACATCATTAAATTAATACATGCCACAGTGAGAGGAGAGCAATCTAATCACCACACACACACACACACAACACCTCACGGATCAACTCCTCCTTCCTATTTGACCTAGATAGTTTGTGTGTATGTGTTGATGTGGAGGCTACGTCAGCCTTTTTTAAATTGATGTAGTTCTGTCCTTGTCTATTATACTGTATTATGACATGTTTCATGTTTTGTGTGGACCCCAGGAAGAAGATCTGCTGCAACAGCTAATGGGGATCCTAATAAAACACCAAATACCAAACATACACACGCTGACTGAGACACACACACACACACACACACACACACACACACACACACACACACACACACACACACACACACACACACGCCGACTGAGACACACACGCTGACTGAGACACACACACACACTGACTGAGACACACACACACACACACAGATGTACACTGAGTGGAACACTTCCTAATATTGAGTTGCATCCCCTTTTAATCTCAGAACAGCCTCAATTCGTCGGGGCATGGACTTTACAAGGTGTCGAAAGCGTTCCACAGGGATGTTGGCCCATGTTGACTCCAAAGCATTCCACAATTGTGCCAAGTTGGCTGGATGTCCTTTGGGTGGTGAACCATTCTTGATACACACGGGAAACTGTTGAGCGTGAAAAACCCAGCAGACTTGCAGTTCTTAACCAGTGCACCTGGCAACTACTACCAAACTCTGTTCAAAGGCACTTCAATCTTTTGTCTTGCCCATTCACCCTCTGTATGACATACATACACAATCCATGTTTCAATTATCTCAAGACTTAAAAATACTTCTGTAACCTGTCTCCTCCCCTTCATCTACACTGTCTGAAGTGGATTTAATGAGTGACATCAATTAGGGATCATAACATTCACCTGGATTCACCTGGTCAGTCTGTGTCATTGAAAGTTCATAATGTTTTGTACACTCAGCATATATACAGTACACACACATGAATATGACACTCCTTGAAGGGGTCACTTGATTGGTAAATTGCTGTAGTTGTTTTGTGAACTGATTTATTGTCTGTAATCAGGCGAGGTTGCTATTAGCTAGTTGTTGTTTTTTAAGCGGCCTGATGGGGATGTGTAACTTGGCAGACAGAGGAGAGGAGCTTTACGGTTATCACCATAGAGGAATGCCTCACGTTTTAACAGGATACCTCTTCACGATAACCACCCCCGAGGGATACATCCTCTCTCCAGGCCTGCCAGATACTGGCTCTCTGACAATCAGTTTGGTGGTTCACTGAGTGTGTGTGTGTGTGTGTGTGGTTGCACATGTTTATTACTGTGTGATCTCGTTCAGGGGTACACACACTCCTCTATAAAAGACAACGTTATGACTGCTATCTTCAGGGGTCTAGGGAAAGTGTTCTGAAGCTGTGTGTGTGCCATTAAGGCTTTCCATTTCCCTGTGCTCTGTATTCCACATGTTAACATATACCGTTTACACACGCCCACCCACGCAGGTGCAGGTTACTGTTTGAGAGAGGAGCAAGTGTTTGAGTTTGAGGAGATCAAAGATAGAAAAAATTATATTATGAGATGTGCATTATCTGATTCTTCATGGAAAATGTATGTGTGTGTGGGGGGGGGGGGGGGGGGGGGGGGGGGGGTGTTGCAGTGCTTGGTAGGAGAGACAGGGGTAGAGAGGTTGAGAGAGAGATGGAGAGAGAGAGCAAGGGAGAGAGGGAGAGCAGAAAGACAGTCACTGTAATTCAGTGGACGCAAGTAAAGAATGCCCAATCTGGACCTAAGAGGACTGGAGCATTTTGCAAGCGTTGATGTGCATGTGTTGGTGAGTGTGTATGTCTCTCGGTGTGTGTATGTCTCTCGGTGTGTGTAAGGGAGTATTAAAGGAAAGTTAATGGACCAAGTAAAATCCCACTTACGCAATCGATGGCATCAAATGAACTTTTAATCCTGCCAATTCAGAGTGATGGAGTTGACAATGACCCCGCCCACTGCTAGCCCAACAGACCCACACACTCAGGTCAACCAACACTTATATCTCCACTTAAGACAATACAGAGCCAAGTCAGTCGCACAGATAAACACAGTGCTCAGGGACAACACAAGAAACACATTTATTTTCCAAGCTTATTAATGTGTTTCTTCCCCAGCAGTGATGGTAAAACAGTAATGTTGTTTTTCACTACTGATATGTGCATTGATTTAGAGTGAGTCAATGTGTTGTTCCATGTGCCATATAGATTGCTATAGGGTCATATCAAAACCCTATGAGTGAGAAGCCAAAAATACAAGACAAATGTTCTCACCTGAAAGAAGACCGACATCACTGCAATGATCCTCTTCTGACGTATTGCAGCACTGAGGCTGTCAAAGTCATCCGAGTTATACATGTAGATCTGCATCTATTCGGGAGAACGAGAGAAAGACAGGGACAGAGAACGAGAGAAAGACAGGGAGAGAGAACGAGAGAAAGACAGGGAGAGAGAACGAGAGAAAGACAGGGAGAGAGAATGGGAGAAAGACATGGAGAGAGAATGAGAGAAAGACAGGGAGAGAGAACGAGAGAAAGACAGGGAGAGAGAACGAGAGAAAGACAGGGAGAGAGAACGGGAGAAAGACAGGGAGAGAGAACGAGAGAAAGACAGGGAGAGAGAACGAGAGAAAGACAGGGAGAGAGAACGAGAGAAAGACAGGGAGAGAGAACGAGAGAAAGACAGGGAGAGAGAATGAGAGAAAGACAGGGAGAGAGAATGAGAGAAAGACAGGGATAGAGAATGAGAGAAAGACAGGGAGAGAGAATGAGAGAAAGACAGGGAGAGAGAATGAGAGAAAGACAGGGAGAGAGAATGAGAGAAAGACAGAGAGAGAGAATGAGAGAAAGACAGGGAGAGAGAACGAGAGAAAGACAGGGAGAGAGAACGAGAGAAAGACAGGGAGAGAGAGATAACAAGAGAAAGACGGAGAGAGAACGAACAAGAGAAAGACGGAGAGAGAACGAGAGAAAGACAGGGAGAGAGAATGAGGGGAAGACAGGGAGAGAGAATGAGAGAAAGACAGGGAGAGAGAATGAGAGAAAGACAGCGAGAGAGAATGAGAGAAAGACGCAGAGAGATCGAGAGAAAGACAGGGAGAGAGAAAGACGGAGAGAGAATGAGAGAAAGACGGAGAGAGAATGAGAGAAAGACAGGGAGAGAGAATGAGATAAAGACAGGGAGAGAATGAGAGAAAGACAGGGAGAGAGAATGAGAGAAAGACAGGGAGAGAGAACGAGAGAAAGACAGGGAGAGAGAATAGGAGAAAGACAGGGAGAGAGAATTAAAGAGTTAGGGATCCATCTGTAAAACTTCCACTTCTCTCAAGGAATAGCTTGGATCTCCAAATTGCGTCCTTAATGACCATGTCAGCAGAGCCACAGAACATATACAGTGCCTTGCAAAAGTATTCGGCCCCCTTGAACTTTGCGACCTTTTGCCACATTTCAGGCTTCAAACATAAAGATATAAAACTGTATTTTTTTGTGAAGAATCAACAACAAGTGGGACACAATCATGAAGTGGAACGACATTTATTGGATATTTCAAACTTTTTTAACAAATCAAAAACTGAAAAATTGGGTGTGCAAAATTATTCAGCCCCCTTAAGTTAATACTTTGTAGCGCCACCTTTTGCTGCGATTACAGCTGTAAGTCGCTTGGGGTATGTCTCTATCAGTTTTGCACATCCAGAGACTGAATTTTTTTCCCATTCCTCCTTGCAAAACAGCTCGAGCTCAGTGAGGTTGGATGGAGAGCATTTGTGAACAGCAGTTTTCAGTTCTTTCCACAGATTCTCGATTGGATTCAGGTCTGGACTTTGACTTGGCCATTCTAACACCTGGATATGTTTATTTTTGAACCATTCCATTGTAGATTTGACTTTATGTTTTGGATCATTGTCTTGTTGGAAGACAAATCTCCGTCCCAGTCTCAGGTCTTTTGCAGACTTCATCAGGTTTTCTTCCAGAATGGTCCTGTATTAGGCTCCATCCATCTTCCCATCAATTTTAACCATCTTCCCTGTCCCTGCTGGAGAAAAGCAGGCCCAAACCATGATGCTGCCACCACCATGTTTGACAGTGGGGATGGTGTGTTCAGCTGTGTTGCTTTTACGCCAAACATAACGTTTTGCATTGTTGCCAAAAAGTTCAATTTTGGTTTCATCTGACCAGAGCACCTTCTTCCACATGTTTGGTGTGTCTCCCAGGTGGCCTGTGGCAAACTTTAAACAACACTTTTTATGGATATCTTTAAGAAATGTCTTTCTTCTTGCCACTCTTCCGTAAAGGCCAGATTTGTGCAATATACGACTGATTGTTGTCCTATGGACAGAGTCTCCCACCTCAGCTGTAGATCTCTGCAGTTCATCCAGAGTGATCATGGGCCTCTTGGCTGCATCTCTGATCAGTCTTCTCCTTGTATGAGCTGAAAGTTTAGAGGGACGGCCAGGTCTTGGTAGATTTGCAGTGGTCTGATACTCCTTCCATTTCAATATTATCGCTTGCACAGTGCTCCTTGGGATGTTTAAAGCTTGGGAAATCTTTTTGTATCCAAATCCGGCTTTACACTTCTTCACAACAGTATCTCGGACCTGCCTGGTGTGTACCTTGTTCTTCATGATGCTCTCTGCGCTTTTAACGGACCTCTGAGACTATCACAGTGCAGGTGCATTTATACGGAGACTTGATTACACACAGATGGATTGTATTTATCATCATTAGTCATTTAGGTCAACATTGGATCATTCAGAGATCCTCACTGAACTTCTGGAGAGAGTTTGCTGCACTGAAAGTAAAGGGGCTGAATAATTTTGCACACCCAATTTTTCAGTTTTTGATTTGTTGAAAAAGTTTGAAATATCCAATAAATGTCGTTCCACTTCATGATTGTGTCCCACTTATTGTTGATTCTTCACAAAAAAATACAGTTTTATATCTTTATGTTTGAAGCCTGAAATGTGGAAAAAGGTCGCAAAGTTCCAGGGGGCCGAATACTTTCGCAAGGCACTGTAAATGGGAGTGTGTTCTGCTCTCTGACTCCTCTCTCATCTGTGGGGTTTCTCTGAATCCTTGAATAATACACAGCCCTGCACTGGTTGAGGGTGACTTCATACGTTGGACTGATGTGTGCTGAGCTTTTAGCGGCCAAATCGGCAGCAGAAGAAGCATCACCCAAGTGGGTGCTACACATCGATGGTGGAGTAGTCGTCCAGTAGTTACGAGAGAACTGAGGAATGACGAGAACAATGTCTTGTCTGAGAACAACTCCAGCGAGCTAACTCCATCACCACCATCATTACCAACACTGTCCCTACCATCCAACTCAGCTGCCATCCAAGCCGGCTGCCAGCAGAATACCGGTAGATGCCTTCACCAAACACAGGCACCCTCTGAAGCTAGAGACTTGATGCTTGCTTGTTTTACATTTCAAGCAATGTTCTATTATTTTTTTGTTTACTTGTATGTGCTGTGTACTGCAGTTCAGCTTTTAGCTGCCAAGTACGGCCTACATGTACAAATGAAATAAACTACTAGTACTACAAAAAAATATGTAATTAGGTCAAAGGTAATACATTGGTTATAGATCATTTACAGCTTATTTATTCCCATAGAGCTGCATAAAGACACCCTGTACCGTACATGGACCTTCCAGGGCTGAGCAGTGTCAATATGGGCTGTAAGTCATCCACTCTGCTCTCAGACACAGACACACTGATCCAGACAGATAGAGGCCTAGAACTGTAGCTTAGTTAGCCTGCTGTTAACATAATCAGTATAAATAGCCCACTCAAGACTGGAAGGATGTACAGATAGCTTGTTAGATCCCCCCTTTCTATCTCTCTCTCTTTCATAAACACACACGCACATATAGCACAACCAACACGGTCCTCTCCATCAGGCCGGTTGTCATGGTGACATGCAGCAGGCAAAGCTCACTCACACATGCACACACGTACGTGCAAAGGACGTCACACCGCTTGCTTAGCGAGTACAACTTCCTCCGGATTCGGCACATACCTGTCTCAAACCCGGGATCTCTGCTTCACAAACACACGTGACCGTCCTCCCTGGACATTTATGACTGAGGAGTACATTTTGCGTCCATGTGCTACACACGGAAGCACACACACACACACACACACACACACACACACACACACACACACCCGGTGGGTGGGATTAAGGATGTAGCGTGTGTCCTACTCAGAGATCAGGGTCTTTAATCAGGGAAGAGAGAGCCTTCAGCATTTCCTAATATGTTAAGGGAAGAACCAGCTTCCTCAAACACGATACACAACCACACAGCTACATCATCTTCACCAGGATCTGTGTGTGTGTATTTCAGATGGGATCATCTCTCTCTAATATGATAGAGAACCACAGCGACACACACTCCATCATCATCAACTGTGTGTCAAAGAATCAGTATCATCACTAAATCAAGTGCGGGTTGTGGGACGTGTGTGAAGTGAGGTCCTTCACTGTAGGATTACAGGGTTTATGTGTGTACATTTCAGCCTGGCAAGAATGAAATATATTTCCTCCTTATTGTTTAAGATGACAAGTTGAATGCAATGCCTCAATGTAGCAAGACACACACACCTGCACACACACGCACGCACGCACACACACACAAACACGCACGCAAGTCAGGCCCCTCTCTCATTCCCCACGGTCTATCGTGTGAAGGTGAAGCTCCCTTCTTCTGGAGTGTGTGTGTTTACATGAAAGCTGTGGAGATAAATGCTGTAGGGGAACACATTCTGCGCCTGCCAAAATCCATTTTCTCACAATATCAACATCGTCAATATTATTCCAGTTGCATTTTCCACACTTCTGTAATCCTGACATAAAGCAGGGTGCATAGCCTCCTTTGATCTATTTGAGGCGTAAACAGTTCTGTGGTCTCCTAATATACTATGGAGTCCAAAATTATTGGATGGCTTGATGAAGATGAGCAAATAAGTATCAAATAAATAATTGTATGCAATTTTTTTTGGGGGGGAATTATATTATTTTAAACTAATATAATTGCTCAGAGAAAAAGATTTTAAGAAGTAATAATAAAATCACTAAAAGATAGGGGTCAAAATGATTGGATCCCCTGTTTTCAAAACCCCAATGCATACGTAGAATAACTCATCCCTACTGTAAAATATGGTGGTGGATCTTTGATCTAATGGGGCTGTTTTCCTTCCACTGGTCCTGGGGCCCTTGCATCATGACCGTTACCAAGTATCAGGATATTTTAGCCAAAAACCTGCTCATCTTTATCAAGGGATCCAATAATTCTGGCCCCCTACTGTAGAGCCCATAGTACAATATGTGTTTTTGAATTTAGAATGGAGCAAACTGGACCCTAATACCATCAGCTTCTTCTGTCAGTTAATTGATGGCAATAATAGCAGCATTGCAGCTCTACAGTACTTGTGTGCACGCATGCACACACGCACACACACACACACACACACACACACACACACACACACACACACACACACACACACACACACACACACACACACACACACACACACACACACACACACGCACACACGCACACACACACATAGAGTGCTAGCTGAGTTAGCGGAGACATCATTTCCTAAATAAGGGAGAGCAAGTGGCATGGCAGGGTCTTACATATTTCAACCTCCGCATACTGAGGGCTGTGGATCACTGGCCACTTTGCATTCAGCCCAGAAGAGAAGTGGCGGGTGGCGACACATTCTCCATACTCATCTCAGACAAGAAGATACAACCTTCACGCACTGCACACAGAATACTTGAGCACCTCAGCAACCAGGATGGACATTAGACAAAGACTCAATGGAAGACACAGAGGGCAATTGGACCCCTGAATGATCCTATTTCATTAGTGTGTGGTCTTAGTTTACTGTGCTGCATGTCTGACTGGAGCACTATGTGCTGTGGGTCATAGTGTGATTGACATGGCTATGAGAGATCCTGGAGAGTTGCAAGAGCTTGTTAAACTGAATCTCCTGTTCTTAGTACTGGGCTAGAACAAAAGCATGCACACCCTATTATACACCATGACTAGGGTTGGTGACCATTGGTTTAGCAGCAGTAAAGAGAGGGGTGAGAGGGAGGAGTCCTGGACACTGAGTGTGATCCGGTACAGTGTGTCACCAGTATATCATGACACTGAAGGACAGACCTCACACCCTATGGTCCCAGCCATGCCATCCTCTTTTCCCTTCAATGACTGATGTCACCCCTGTGTCATCATTATTCAATACCAGGCTGCAATTAAGTCAAGAAATATGGAACATATACACACACACAGACATACAGACATGCACACAGACACACTCTCTCTCTCCATTTCATGGATCACTTACACACACATAATCAAACACAAAGAAAGGAACCAGGGGACTGGTTGTTGACATTCCTGAGTGAATGCAAACGTGTTTAAATGAAAGGTATTTTCCTCTCCTAGTTCACAGAAAAGCCTGGATAAATATGCACAGGCTTACAGAGAGCAAGCAGGTTTGTGTCAGGCCTGTCTCCTGCTCTCCTATGTGTGTGTGTGTGTGTGTGTGTGTGTGTGTGTGTGTGTGTGTGTGTGTGTGTGTGTGTGTGTGTGTGTGAGAGAGAGAGAGAGAGCTGTGATCCCAGGCTCTATTAACACAAAGGTCACGGTGAGCTATTACAGAGGACAGGTCTGCTCACACATCCCATTGGGCACAGATGTCAATTTAACGTCAACTTCACGTTGGTTCAACAAAATTTCATTGAAATGACGTGGAAACATCATTGATTCAACTAGTGTGTGCCCAGTGGGATATCAACACACAAGGAACAGCACAGCAGTTGATGGGGAGAGACGGCAGTCATGGAGCATGACGATGCAGAAGGAAATACAATGATAAACAAAGATATTTTCTCTAAATCTTCATTCCTTTTTACTTTTGTAACTGGTAGAAAAGGGGAAACCATGACAGAATATCATCTGCACCCAGATAGAAAGCAAAGAAGGGTCTTGATATATTCAGACCTCACTGTGCTGTATCTCTTCTCTCTCTCTTTCTCACTCTCTCAATGTTTTTCTATCTCCCCGAAATTTCCCATGGTCAGCAGTGGGTGCTTACCCACTACACAGAGATCATTCTAATAACACAATGCCTAAGAGAGAAAGAGAGAGAGAGAGAAATGTCTTGACTTGGACACAATGACACACACCACACACAGTGCAGGGAACACTCTGGGAGCACCGACCTACACACCAAAATCAGCAGCAAAGAAAAACCACCTGGGTAGAAGAGAACTATAATTCTAGAGAAAAAGAACAGGGGAGGAAATCTGCCTTGTTTCATGGCCTTAGGGGGTCTGTAACACCATCTCTCCATTCCTCTAGTTTAAGGGTAGTAGGTGCACAGCAAAGACTCCATGCTCCATCTCAACTCAAAACAACCATGCTTTTCCCCAGAATGCAGGAAGGGAGCCCCCGCTACTCCTCACAGGGGTCCATCATCACTAATCTCCCAAAGTTAGAGTAGCAGCCAGAACCCAGTGGATGGTCAGAGATGGTTTGAACATGCTGACCATTGGAGCAGGGTCACAAGGTCCCACTAAAAATAACCCCTCCTCCAACGCCGTCTGAGACTGATAGAACAGGGGTGGTGGAGTTCCTCTGATGAGTTCCTCTCCCCTTACATCAAAGACCTAGGGAGAGGAAGTGACCCAGACCACTCATTACAGCCATTCAGCTGACTTCCTGGGCTGTGGTGGCCTCGGGCAAGGGCTGGCCAACAATTTGAGCCTGTCTCTGTGCTCGGGGAGATACACATAATGACCAGTGTCTTAACAACGTTAACCAATTTGTTGTTTTCATTTCCTCATTGTCCTGGATTAGAGTGGATCCATAGCTCAGGACAACCTCTCACTGGTGACTCCCAGAGCAGAGCAGTAATTACTGAAGAGCCTCACTGAGATTACAACTAATAGCCACGTCAAATACAAAGGCCCTATCCAGGAACATTATGACATTGTTATGAGCACAAACAAAACACAGCAAAAAATACAATTTGTATCACACAGAGTGACTGACATGTTTTGGTGTCAGTATATGTCGTGAGACAGTGATAGTGACTCTGAGGTTGACTTATTCTGGCGAGATATTCTAATAATTCAACGTCACTCCATCATGGGGCCAAATGATCAAGCATGCACGCACCCACATCTATTCTATATAGTATGTACATCACAAATAAGTTTTCACCAAGACAAAAACAAATATTACCGTACTCTATATATGAAAATGGCTTACCAAGAAAAACATCCAAAAATACTATTTTGAGGTATAAAAAAAAGAAGCATAAATTGATTTATTTTAGCTCACTTCAATCCATTGTACAGGATGCTAACAGGTGACTGACGTTTCGACGTCAAGCTGACGTCTTTGTCACACCCTGATCTGTTTCACCTGTCTTTGTGATTGTCTTCACCCCCCTCCAGGTGTCGCCCATCTTCCCCATTATCCCCTGTATATTTATACCTGTGTTCTCTGTTTGTCTGTTGCCAGTTAGTTTTGTTCGTAAAACCTACCAGCGTTTGTTTCCCTGCTCCTGCCTGTTTTCCTGCTCCTGTTTTCTAGTCCTACCCGGTTTTGACTGTTCTACCTGCCCTGACCCTAAGACTGCCTGCCGTTCTGGACCCATTACACCCTTTCTGGATTACTGATCCCTGCCTGCCTTGACCTGTCATTAGGCCTGCCCCTGTGGTTGTAATAAACTCTTTACTTCTACACTGTCTGCATCTGGGTCTTACTTCAACATGATAGTCTTCCTCAGAGTGACGTGACCATTGAAATTAGCCTCGTGGCACAATGAGACACAACAATGTAAGAAAATAATAATATGCTGCAAGGTAAATGGCAAATTATTGCACAAAATAATAGTAATAATAAGAGAAATAGTGTGTCTCATTAATCAATCAGCCATTTCAAAACATGCATAGATGATATTTGTGTCTTTGAATCCGGAGACACAGAGACCCCCAAAATCAAGGCAACAACATTATAGAAACGAGGACAGTGAAAAATCATTGTTTATCCCCTTAGGATCCACAGTGTCTAAGGACATACTGAAATATTAGCATTATTATTTTCTTACATTGTTGTGTCTCAAATAGGAGCTAAGTGCAATGGTCAGATCACTCTGAGGAAGACGTCAGCTTAACGTCGAAACGTCAGTCACTTGTTCGCATCCTGTACAATGGATTAAAGTGAGCTAAAATAAATATATTTGTGCTTTTTTTTTGTTGAGTGCTCCAACTCCTTTCTTAATTTGGGAAGTTTTTCTTGGTAAGCCCGTCTCATGATTTTGGTCATTCAGTGGAGGCTGGTGGGAGGAGCTAGAGGAGGACGGGCTCATTGTAATGGTTGGAATGGAACAGTATCAAACAGATCAAACATATGGAAACCACGTTTGACTCCATTTATTTCAGCTTTTATTTCTTTCATCACATTCCCAGTGGGTCAGAAGTTTACATACACTCAATTAGTATTTGGTAGCATTGCCTTTAAAAACGTTTCGGGTAGCCTTTCACAGGTTGGGTGAATTTTGGCCCATTCCTCCTGACAGAGCTGGTGTAACTGAGTCAGGTTTGTAGGCCTTCTTGCTCGCACACACTTTTTCAGTTCTGCCAACAAATGTTGTATAGGATTCAGATCGGGTCTTTCTGATGGCCACTCCAATACCTTGACTTTGTTGTTCTTAAGCCATTTTGCCACAATTTTGGAATTATGCTTGGGGTCATTGTCCATTTGGAAGACCCATTTGCGACCAAGTTTAACTTCCTGACGGATGTCTTGAGCTGTTGCTTCAATATATCCACATGATTTTCCTGCCTTATGATGCCATCTATTTTGTGAAGTGCAACAGTCCCTCCTGCAGCGAAGCACCCCCACAACATGATGCTGCCACCCCCACAACATGATGCTGCCACCCCCGTGCTTCACGATTGGGATGGTGTTCTTCAGCTTTCAAGCCTCCCCTTCCAAACATAACGATGGTCATTATGGCCAAACACTGTTATGTTTCAACAGACCAGAGGACATTTCTTCAAAAAGTACCATTTTTGTCCCCATGTGCATTTGCAAACCATATTCTGGCTTTTTCATAGCGGTTTTGGAGCAGTGGCTTCTTCCTTGCTGAGCGGCCTTTCAGGTTAGGCCTATATAGGACTCGTTTTACTGTGGATATAGATACTTTTGTACCTGTTTCCTCCAGCATCTTCACAGGGTCCTTTGCTGTTGTTCTGCGATTGATTTGCACTTTTCACACCAAAGTACATTCATCTCTATGAGACAGAACGCGTCTCCTTCTTGACAGCTGCGTGGTCCCATGGTGTTTACACTTGCGTATTATTGTTTGTACAAATGAACGTGGTACCTTCAGGCGTTTGGAAAGGATGAACCAGACTTGTGGAGGTCTACATTTTTTTTCTGAGGTCTTGGCTGATTTCTTTTGATTTTCCGATGATGTCAAGCAAAGAGACACTGAGTTTGAAGGTAGGCAATGAAATACATCCACAGGTACACCTACAATTGACTCAAATTATGTCATGGCTTTAGAAGCTTCTGATAGGCTAATTGACATCATTTGAGTCAATTTTCTGGAATTTTCCAAGCTGTTTAAAGGTACAGTCAACTTAGTCTATGTAAACTTCTGACCCACTGGAATTGTGATACAGTGAATTATAAGTGAAATAATCTGTCTGTAAACAATTGTTGGAAAAATGACTTGTGTCATGCACAAAGTAGATGTCCTAACTGACTTGCCAAAACTATAGTTTGTTAACAAAAGAAATGTGGAGTGGTTGAAAAATGAGTTTTAATGACTCCAACCTAAGTGTATGTAAACTTCCGACTTCAACTGTATTAATATCTTGCATGAGAGCGAGGAAAACATTATGTAACGATTTTCTTTGGGTGAAGTAGAGTCGGACCAAAATGCAGCGTGGTTGTTATTCATGTTTTTTAATGAAGAAACTGAACATGAATAAACTAACAAAACAATAAACGTGAGAAAACCTAACAGCCTATCTGGTGACAACAAAACACAGAGACAGGAACAATCACCCACAAACACACAGTGAAACCCAGGCTACCTAAATATGGTTCCCAATCAGAGACAATGACTAACACCTGCCTCTGATTGAGAACCATATCAGGCCAGACATAGAAATAGACAAACAAGACATCCAACATAGAATGCCCACCCAGCTCACGTCCTGACCAACACTAAAACAAGGAAAACATACACGAACGATGGTCAGAACGTGACACATTACCCCAACATTAACGGGTCTATGTGATTAATCATGAGACCTATGCAGGTGGCATGTTAATGTATCATGATTATGGATCCTCTGTGTGACTTCTCATGGGGGTAGAGAGTGCCATGGTTGGCCTGGCGCCTCCATCCCTCACTATGTTGGCTTTGACTGACAGGCTGCGTTTATCCACCTCCACACTTTATCTCTTTAGAACAACAGCCATCAACGTGAAGGAAGGAGGCAGATAAACGAGTGGCCAGAGCCCCGGGGAGCGCTTCCCAAAGATTTCCCATCCATTCAGCCAGCACACTCACGCACGCACATGTTCTCCCTCCCCTCTTCTCCACCCTCAATCTCTACAACCTTTTCTCCCTCTGCTTGTGTCAGACAGCACAGACAGCACAATTTTCCAATTTCTCCAGCACAAATGAGCCAATTCAAGTCTTTGCTCCTGACAGAGGGGATTGCACCTCGTGTGAATCCTACAGACACATCTAAAAATGTTTTAGACTTTACGGACCACCAGGAGAGAGAAAAAAATATGTTTGAGCCGTTAAGGGCACGTTCCAAGCATATAGCGCTTGACAGCCTTAATATAACTGGTATTATAAACTGAGTGATTCAAGCTCTGAATGCTGATTGGCTGACAGCCGTGGTATATTAGACCATATACCACAGGTATGACAAAACCTTTTGTTTTACTGCTCTAATTATTAGTTTATAATAGCAAAAAGGCCACTCGAGGTTTGTGATATATGGCCAATATACTATGGCTAAGAACTGTGTCCACGCACTCCATGCTGTATCATAGTAAAGAACAGCCCTTAGCCGTGGTATAGCCGTGGTATACCACACCCTCTTGGGCCTTATTGCTTAAATAACACCACACAGGTTCAGAATCCCAACGAGAGAGGGGCCATGGTGCTTATAAAGCAGTGGTATTCAAAGTCGGGGTCGCGGCCCCACTGGGGGAGGTGCAGAGGGGTCGGAAAAATAAATAAAACAAGATTTTTATTTTATTATTAACAAAAAATTAAGAGTACAAATATGGGATGGGACAAATATGCAAACATTTTTGAGAAAGATAATTTTAAAAATACATTAATTGGTTTCCTTTCATTTAGATAAGAGATGAAAATGCTATGAATTGAAGGTTATTTATTGATGTAAAAATCTAAATTTACTGGTTTTAAGGTTGTGTCATTAGATTTGGGGTGGGGTCACCAGAAATTATTGGGGAAAAAATGGGGTTCCCGCTTAATAAGTTTGAATACCACTGTCCTAAAGACTGAAGAGAGAAGAGAGGAAATGAGGAAGAAGAGAGGGGAACATGGCCATATCAACTACACCAAGCATGTCTGCCATATACACGGGTGGAATGTTTACTCAATAGCATGGCTTAAATGCTGAAAAGACAAAACGCAGTGAGGCCTGAGTGTGATTTATCTGCCAAACTGTAGAAGGAATATTAATCATGGTTGTGCACCTGTGTGTACTGTATGTTCTGTATATGGCAGCTCCTCCCTATCCTGCACTACACTGAGATGACTCAGCAACCAGCATGCTGAGATTCAAGATCACATTTACTTCTCTGACAATGCTATGTCAGCCCAGGGCCCCGTAAAACAGGGGAAGGAGACAGAGAAAGAGTGCTGGGAAGAGGGAGCAAAATAATGGGGGAGACAGATGGAAAAAGAGAGCAGAAGAGAGTGGAAGACAGAGTGGAAGAGGGAGTGAAAGAGAGAGTGGAAGAGAGAGTGGAAGAGAGTGGAAGAGAGAGTGGAAGAGGGAGGGAAAGAGAGGGGAAGAGAGAGTGGAAGAGAGAGTGGAAGAGGGAGTGGAAGAGAGAGTGGAAGAGAGAGTGGAAGAGAGAGTGGAAGAGAGAGTAGAAGAGGGAGGGAAAGAGAGAGGGGAAGAGAGAGTGGAAGAGAGTGGAAGAGGGAGGGAAAGAGAGAGGGGAAGAGGGAGGGGAAGAGAGTGGGGAAGAGAGTGTTTGTGAATTGTCCCCTAGTTTTAAGTTGTTTAGATAGATAATGAGGCTGATAGAGACTGGGGAGTCTCCCATGGTCTGCAAATTACACCACTGTTAGGGAAGTGTATGTGTATGTGTGTGTGTGTGTGTGTGTGTGTGTGTGTGTGTGTGTGTGTGTGTGTGTGTGTGTGTGTGTGTGTGTGTGTGTGTGTGTGTGTGTGTGTGTGTATTGTCTCTGCAAATAGGACTGAAATATTAATGTGGACAATCTGGCTCATTAAGAAAGAGATTGTGGCCTACTTGAGCTTGACAAAAACAAACACGCTCCTTCAAAGAGTGAAAACAGTGACTCGGAGTGCGACAAGATAAAAAGTCTAATCAAATATCTAATGAGCTTGATCGCTGACAGAGAGCTAATACATAAACCACTGGTTTCAAAGCCATATAATAAAGTATACAAAAGAGATTGTGTTCCATATGATGTGTTTGGAGGCATATCTGCTCACATGTATCACATATATCATGCACGTGTCCGTCCTAAGTCTTGTAATGTTCGGTCTGACAACAAAAACACAGTAGCCTCGGTGTTCTTCCACTTTGAAGTGGATACTGAGAGGAATAGAGTTCCATCAGAGGGGAGGTTCAACAAGACTGGGAAGGGCTCTGTGATATCACCCTCTGGGACCATGGAAGATCTGAGGCTGAATCACAAGCCTTTGTGCTGGGAAGGAACCAATGACAGACATACAGGATGTGCTCCACTCTGTGTCCTAGTTGGGAGAGAGCACATCAAGGTGTTGTTTTGATGCTGTGATTCACACAACCAGAGCTCTCCATGGAGTTTAGTACCTGGCTGAGCACTCCATTGGTGCACTCCACCAGGCTCTGCTTATTTCTCACAAATGGATGTCCATCAAAAAGATCATTGTAGCATAGGCACCTGTGGCACCAAAGCTACCTCAAGTCTCCCTCACTACAATGGCTTTAAAAGCCAGGTTTACAATACAGGACGAAAGTGCAATAGCTGGGATATTAAACATGTTTGGTGTGTTGAGCCCTTTGAAATCTATCTAAAAACCCCAAAATACATTACATGAGAAATGTTAGAATGTCAGTCCCTCCTTTTTCAATTTCGGGAGTATTGCTTTTTCATAAAATCTGGAAAATATTGCTTTTGAGAAAACAAAAGGCAGCCTGTATCGGCAACGAGATTATTAAAAATGGTATCAAGCTAGCCCAGAACTGGGACAACATCTTTTTGCCCTCTAGGTAGCATTGGGCTTTTAAAGAATGGCTGTGTTTTTCGGTGTCATTGAGGACAGGCCAGGAAATATAACATTATGTTAGAAATTGCACGCCTCCCGATCCAGAGGGAGGCCAATCATAAATAAAATAGAGAAATACATTTAAAAAAGGAGCTTGGCATGGCAGTCATCAGTTATCTTTGAAGGTTTAATGGAATGTAGCTGCCAAGAAAGGGAACGACAGAGGGAGGGAGAGAGAGAGATATAGAAATAGTGTGTGAGGGAGAGAGAGACAAAGAGAAGAGAAATAGAGAAGAAGAGGGACACAAAGAGAGAAAGTGTGAGAGGCCCAACATGACAATACATAAGAATACCACTCCACAATATTTCTCCTTTCTGAATCAAACACAAAATAGACCAACTGTTGAAAATTATAATATTATGACTTTGCTGTAAAACCTCCTCTCAGAGTCCACTAAAACCGTATCTCTAAGTTGACTCTTCTTTTCCATCCTTTACCCTCTCAACAATAAATCAATTTGTTCTTTATTTCCTCCGTGGACGCTCTTTGAGCCAAATTACGTCATCCCCACAATGACCGTACGTACCTACCCCAACCAGAAACCATGGATTACAGGCAGCATCCGCACTGAGCTAAAGGCTAGAGCTGCCACTTTCAAGGAGCGGGACTCTAATCCGGAAGCTTATAAGAAATCCCGCTATGCCCTCCGACGAATCATCAAACAGGCAAAGCGTCAATACAGGACTCCCTGTCCGAGTCTGTAATACCAACATGTTTTAAGAGACCACCCACCATAGTGCCTATGCCCAAGAACACTAAGGTAACCTGCCTAAATGATTACCGACCTATAGCACTCACGTCTGTAGCCATGAAGTGCTTTGAAAGGCTGGTCATGAAGTGCTTTGAAAGGCTCACATCCACATCCACACCATCATCTCAGAAACCCTAGACCCACTCCAATTTGCATACCACCCCAACAGGTCCACAGATGATGCAGTCTCTATTGCACTCCACACTGCCCTTTCACACCTGGACAAAAGGAACACCTATGTGAGAATGCTTTTCATTGACTACAGCTCAGCGTTCAACACCACAGTGCCCTCAAAGCGCATCAATAAGCTAAGGACCCTGAGACTAAACACCTCCCTCTGCAACTGGATCTTGGACTTCCTGACGGGCCACCCCCCAGGTGGTAAGGGTATGTAACAACACATCCGCCACGCTTATCCAAAACACAGGGGCCCCTCAGGGGTGCGTGCTCAGTCCCTTCCTGTACTCCCTGTTCACTCATGACTGCACGGCCAGGCACGACTCAAACACCATCATTCAATTTGTAGATGACACAACAGTGGTAAGCCTGATCACCGACAACAACGAGACAACCTATAGGGAAGAGGTCAGAGATCTGGCCGTGTGGTGCCAGGACAACAACCTCTCCCTCAACGTGATCAAGACAAAGGAGATGATTGTGGACTACAGGAAAAGGAGGACCGAGCACACCCCCATTCTCATCGACGGGGCTGCAGTGGAGCAGGTTGAGAACTTCAAGTGTCCACATCACCAACAAACTAACATGGTCCAAGCACACGATGTCAGTCGTGGAGCGGGCAAGACAAAACCTATTCCCCCTCAGGAGACTGAAAAGATTTGCTATGGGTCCTCAGATCCACAAAAGGTTCTACAGCTGTACCATCGAAAGAGCATCCTGGTTGCATCACTGCCTGGTATGGCAACTGCTCGGCCGCTGACCGCAAGGCACTACAGAGGGTAGTGTGAACGGCCCAGTACATCCCTAGGGCTAAGCTTCCTGCCATCCAGGACCTCTATACCAGGCGAGGTCAGAGGAAGGCCCTAAACATTTTCAAAGATTCCAGCCACCCTAGTCATAGACTGTTCTCTCTGCTACCACGTGGCAAGCGGTACTAGAGCGTCAAGTCTAGGTCCGAGAGGCTTCTAAACAGCTTCTTCCCCAAGCCATAAGACTGATGAACATCTAGTCAAATGGCTACCTAGACTATTCACATTGCCCCCCCCCCCCCTCCCTTCTCCACACCACTGCCACTCTGTTGTCATCTATGCATAGGCCCTTTAATTAACTCTACCTACATGTACATACTACCTCAATTATCCGGTGCCCCCATACACTGACTCTGTACCGGCACCCCCTTGTATATATAGTTTTTTTTATTTGACATCTTGTTACACTTCCTTCCTCTCCCTGACATGTTTTGATTGACATGCCACTCATTTCCTCTGTCTGTACACTACACAGACAGCAGATTAAAGCTTTAGCTAGCCTGGCATAGACTTTGATCAATATTTGTTTGATTGTATCCCCTGTATCCCCTATCCCCTAAGTCATTAAATAGCCATGCACAGCACCATAGGCGTCTGTGTTGTCAAGACCTGGAAGTAACCTTAACAACAGAACGAGCATAACTAAAGCGTGGGCATTCTGGCAAGGTTATACCAACTGTGCTAAGTATCTACGAGCACCGAAAATAGAACCAACGCACCAGTCATTATGCACAGATGTAGGATCTTAATTTGACTAGTTTCTCACAGGAGGAAAATAACCCTGTAGCAAATGAAAATTTGAAGCTTGTGCTTCTAATTCCAACAGTGCAGTAATATCTAACAAGTAATCTCACAATTCCCAACAACTACCTAATACACACAAATCTAACAAGTAATCTAACAATTCCCCAAAAACTACCTAATACACACAAATCTAAAGGGGTGAATGTATATGTACATATACAGTAAGTATATGGATGAGCGATGGCCGAGCGGCATAGGCAAGGTGCAGTAGATGGTATAAAATACAATAAAATACAATGTATACATGTGATATGAGTAACGTATGTTATGTAAACATTATTAAAGTGGCATTGTTTAAATTGACTAGTGATCAATTTATTAAAGTGTCCAGTGATTGGGTCTCAATGTAGGCAGCAGCCTCTCTGAGTTAGTGATTGCTGTTTAGCAGTCTGATGGCCTTGAGATAGAAGCTGTTTCTCAATCTCTCAGTCCCAGCTTTGATGCACCTGTACCGACCTCGCCTTCTGGATGATAGCAGTGTGAACAGGCTCGGGTGGTTGTTGTCCTTGGTGATCTTTTTGGCCTTCCTGTGAAATCGGGTGCTGTAGGTGTCATGGAGGGCAGGTACTTTGCCCATCAATTGTGTTTGTGCAAATATCAACACACTAAGACACAAATGTACTGTACACAGTACTACCATACATACGGTATGCAAAAAGGTTGACGGAAATAAAATTCCATTCATCACTGACATCTATTATTTGTGATACAGTACCTTCAGCGTCTGTGAGAGTGTGCACATCACCTACCTTGCCCCCATCTTGTTCTGAGGCCCATAGGTGGGAGAGGGGCAGGAGCATGGAGGAGAAGGAGGAGTAGGGGGCAATGGTGGTGGAAGGAGGAGGAAGAGGCCAGGTTAAGGCATCAGAAGGCTTCTGTTACGGTGCGTGAATGAGGACCCAAAAGCGAATTAACGTAAACAGAGCTTCTTTAATAACAAAACAAAACGTAGGCTCAGATGGACCGGCAGGTTCCGACAGGACAGGACAAGGTTGCAGCAAACATGACGATAGTCTGGTTCAGGCATGAACAACACAAACAAGAATCCGACAAAGACAGGAGCAGAAACAGAGAGAGATATAGAGGACTAATCAGAGGGAAAAAGGGAACAGGTGGGAAAAGGGGTGACGAGGTAGTTAGGAGGAGACAAGGCACAGCTGGGGGAAAGAGGGGGAGAAAAGGTAACCTAACAACGACCAGCAGGGGGAGACAGGGTGAAGGGAAAGGACAGAAACAAGACACAACATGACAGTACATGACAGTACCCCCCCACTCACCGAGCGCCTCCTGGCGCACTCGAGGAGGAAACCTGGCGGCAACGGAGGAAATCATCGATCAGCGCACGGTCCAGCACGTCCCGAGAGGGAACCCAACTCCTCTCCTCAGGACCGTACCCCTCCCAATCTACTAGGTACTGATGACCACGGCCCCGAGGACGCATGTCCAAAATCCTACGGACCCTGTAGATGGGTGCGCCCTCGACACGGATGGGGGGGGGGGGGGGGGGAAGACGAGCGGGGGCGCGAAGAACGGGCTTGACACAGGAGACATGGAAGACCGGGTGGACGCGACGAAGATATCGCGGAAGAAGAAGTCGAACTGCGACAGGATTAATGATCCGAGAAATACGGAACGGACCAATGAACCGCGGGGTCAACTTGCGAGAAGTGGTCTTAAGGGGAAGGTTCTGAGTGGAGAGCCAAACTCTCTGACCGCGACAATATCTAGGACTCTTAGTTCTACGCTTATTAGCAGCCCTCACAGTCTGCGCCCTATAACGGCAAAGTGCAGACCTGACCCTCTTCCAGGTGCGCTCGCAACGTTGGACAAAAGCCTGAGCGGAGGGGACGCTGGACTCGGCGAACTGAGATGAGAACAGCGGAGGCTGGTACCCGAGGCTACTCTGAAAAGGAGATAGCCCGGTCGCAGACGAAGGAAGCGAGTTGTGGGCGTATTCTGCCCAGGGGAGCTGTTCTGACCAAGACGCAGGGTTGCGAAAAGAAAGACTGCGTAAGATGCGACCAATAGTCTGATTGGCCCGTTCTGCTTGACCGTTAGACTGGGGGTGAAAGCCGGAAGAGAGACTGACGGAAGCCCCAATCAAACGGCAAAACTCCCTCCAAAATTGAGACGTGAATTGCGGACCTCTGTCCGAAACGACGTCTGACGGAAGGCCATGAATTCTGAAAACATTCTCGATGATGATTTGTGCCGTCTCTTTAGCAGAAGGAAGCTTAGCAAGGGGAATAAAATGAGCCGCCTTAGAGAACCTGTCGACAACCGTAAGAATAACAGTCTTCCCCGCTGACGAAGGCAGTCCGGTGACAAAATCTAAGGCGATGTGAGACCACGGTCGAGAGGGAATGGGAAGCGGCCTGAGACGGCCGGCAGGAGGAGAGTTACCGGACTTAGTCTGCGCGCAGACCGAACAAGCAGCCACGAAGCGACGCGTGTCATGCTCCCGGGTGGGCCACCAAAAGCGCTGGCGAATGGAAGCAAGCGTACCCCGAACGCCAGGGTGGCCGGCTAACTTGGCAGAGTGAGCCCACTGAAGAACGGCCAGACGAGTAGGAACGGGAACGAAAAGAAGGTTCCTGGGACAAGCGCGCGGCGACGGAGTTTGAGTGAGTGCTTGCTTTACCTGCCTCTCAATTCCCCAGACAGTCAACCCGACAACACGCCCCTCAGGGAGAATCCCCTCGGGGTCAGTGGAGGCTACTGAAGAACTGAAGAGACGAGATAAAGCATCAGGCTTGGTGTTCTTAGAGCCCGGACGATAAGAAATCACGAACTCGAAACGAGCGAAAAACAGCGCCCAGCGCGCCTGACGCGCATTAAGTCGTTTGGCAGAACGGATGTACTCAAGGTTCCTATGGTCAGTCCAAACGACAAAAGGAACGGTCGCCCCCTCCAACCACTGTCGCCATTCGCCTAGGGCTAAGCGGATGGCGAGCAGTTCGCGGTTTCCCACATCATAGTTACGTTCCGACGGCGACAGGCGATGAGAAAAATACGCGCAAGGGTGGACCTTGTCGTCAGAGAAGGAGCGCTGAGAAAGAATGGCTCCCACGCCCACCTCTGACGCGTCAACCTCGACAATGAACTGTCTAGAGACGTCAGGTGTAACAAGGATAGGTGCGGATGTAAAACGATTCTTGAGGAGATCAAAAGCTCCCTGGGCGGAAACGGACCACTTAAAGCA
This sequence comes from Oncorhynchus mykiss, assembly GCF_057628025.1. Classification (NCBI taxonomy): domain Eukaryota; kingdom Metazoa; phylum Chordata; class Actinopteri; order Salmoniformes; family Salmonidae; genus Oncorhynchus; species Oncorhynchus mykiss. The sequence goes on along the minus strand of NC_143038.1, from coordinate 53,756,686 downwards.
CGTCTTGACAGAAGTAAGGGCTGTGAGAGGGGCTGCCACCTGACCGAAATTATGGATGAAACGACGATAGAAGTTCGCGAAGCCGAGAAAGCGCTGCAACTCGACGCGTGACTTAGGGACGGGCCAATCAATGACAGCTTGGACCTTAGCGGGATCCATCTTAATGCCTTCAGCGGAAATAACAGAACCGAGAAATGTGACGGAGGAGGCATGAAAAGAGCACTTCTCAGCCTTCACAAAAAGACAATTCTCTAAAAGGCGCTGGAGGACACGTCGAACGTGCTGAACATGAATCTGGAGTGACGGTGAAAAAATCAGGATATCGTCAAGGTAAACGAAAACAAAGATGTTCAGCATGTCTCTCAGGACATCATTGACTAATGCCTGAAAGACAGCTGGAGCGTTAGCGAGGCCGAAAGGAAGAACCCGGTATTCAAAGTGCCCTAACGGAGTGTTAAACGCCGTCTTCCACTCGTCCCCCTCCCTGATGCGCACGAGATGGTAAGCGTTACGAAGGTCCAACTTAGTGAAAAACCTGGCTCCCTGCAGGATCTCGAAGGCTGAAGACATAAGAGGAAGCGGATAACGATTCTTCACTGTTATGTCATTCAGCCCTCGATAATCTATGCAGGGGCGCAGGGACCCGTCCTTCTTCTTAACAAAAAAAAACCCCGCTCCGGCGGGAGAGGAGGAGGGGACTATGGTACCGGCGGCAAGAGCTACAGACAAATAATCTTCGAGAGCCTTACGTTCGGGAGCCGACAGAGAGTATAGTCTACCCCGGGGGGGAGTGGTTCCCGGAAGGAGATCAATACTACAATCATACGACCGGTGTGGAGGAAGAGAGGTGGCCCTGGACCGACTGAACACCGTGCGCAGATCGTGATATTCCTCCGGCACCCCTGTCAAATCACCAGGCTCCTCCTGTGAAGAAGAGACAGAGGAAACAGGAGGGATAGCAGACATTAAACATTTCACATGACAAGAGACGTTCCAGGAGAGGATAGAATTACTAGACCAATTAATGGAAGGATTATGACAAACTAGCCAGGGATGGCCCAAAACAACAGGTGTAAAAGGTGAACGAAAAATTAAAAAAGAAATGGTTTCGCTATGATTACCAGAAACAGTGAGGGTTAAAGGTAGCGTCTCACGCTGAATCCTGGGGAGAGGACTACCATCCAGGGCGAACAAGGCCGTGGACTCCCTTAACTGTCTGAGAGGAATGTCATGTTCCCGAGCCCAGGTCTCGTCCATAAAACAGCCCTCCGCCCCAGAGTCTATTAAGGCACTGCAGGAAGCTGACGACAAGGTAGTGCAGGATCTTGAAGGAGAGACAGGAGTAGTAGCGCTCACCAGTAGCCCTCCGCTTACTGATGAGCTCTGGCTTTTACTGGACATGAAGTGACAAAATGACCAGCAGAACCGCAATAGAGACAGAGGCGGTTGGTGATTCTCCGTTCCCTCTCCTTAGTCGAGATGCGGATACCTCCCAGCTGCATAGGCTCAGCACCCGGCAGAGGAAGATGGTAGTGATGCGGAGAGGGGAGCAACGGAGAACGCGAGCTCCTTTCCACGAGCTCGGTGACGAAGATCAACCCGTCGCTCAATGCGAATAGCGAGTTCAATCAAGGAATCCACGCTGGAAGGAACCTCCCGGGAGAGAATCTCATCCTTTACCTCTGCGCGGAGACCCTCCAGAAAACGAGCGAGCAAAGCCGGCTCGTTCCAGCCACTGGAGGCAGCAAGAGTGCGAAACTCAATAGAGTAGTCTGTTATGGATCGATTACCCTGACATAGGGAAGACAGGGCCCTGGAAGCCTCCTCCCCAAAAACAGATCGATCAAAAACCCGTATCATCTCCTCCTTAAAGTCCTGATACTGGTTAGTACACTCAGCCCTTGCCTCCCAGATTGCCGTGCCCCACTCACGAGCCCGTCCAGTAAGGAGAGATATGACGTAGGCGACACGAGCAGTGCTCCTGGAGTAAGTGTTGGGCTGGAGAGAAAACACAATATCACACTGGGTGAGGAACGAGCGGCATTCAGTGGGCTCCCCAGAGTAACACGGCGGGTTATTGATCCTGGGCTCCGGAGATTCGAAAGCCCTGGAAGTGGCCGGTGGATCGAGGCGGAGATGGTGAACCTGTTCTGTGAGGTTGGAGACTTGGGTGGCCAGGGTCTCAACGGCATGTCGAGCAGCAGACAATTCCTGCTTGTGTCTGCCTAGCATCGCTCCCTGGATCTCGACGGCTGAGTGGAGAGGATCCGAAGTCGCTGGGTCCATTCTTGGTCGGATTCTTCTGTTACGGTGCGTGAATGAGGACCCAAAAGCGAATTAACGTAAACAGAGCTTCTTTAATAACAAAACAAAACGTAGGCTCAGATGGACCGGCAGGTTCCGACAGGACAGGACAAGGTTGCAGCAAACATGACGATAGTCTGGTTCAGGCATGAACAACACAAACAAGAATCCGACAAAGACAGGAGCAGAAACAGAGAGAGATATAGAGGACTAATCAGAGGGAAAAAGGGAACAGGTGGGAAAAGGGGTGACGAGGTAGTTAGGAGGAGACAAGGCACAGCTGGGGGAAAGAGGGGGAGAAAAGGTAACCTAACAACGACCAGCAGGGGGAGACAGGGTGAAGGGAAAGGACAGAAACAAGACACAACATGACAGTACATGACAGCTTCAGTTCGGCTGGCGGCTAGCCGAAGTCAGCTAGGCGAACTGAACGAGTGTGCTCGCATACTCCCTTAAAAGACATTCACTTCAAAAACGAGAAAAAAGGGGCAATAGTACAGTTTGTCCATTTTGAGACGCCTAAGCCAGTAAACTCATTTAAATAGTACACATGTAATAGTACACATTTATCTAAGATAATCTATCATTGATTTTGATGTTTTTGCCAAAGAGATCTTAGTCGCGCAATTTTAAATCTAAATGAGATGTTTGGTAGAGTATTTCTAAATAAAAAAATGGTCACTTGTTGAATGACAACAAAGACTACTGAAGAATCCCTACTGTTGACCAATCCCTGTCGAAGGGGCGTAGACTTTCGGCTAACAACTTCGGCTTGCCTCAATCATTTTTTGGGGTGTGGCCAAACAACTGAACAAACAAAAACATAACAAAATGTCGTCATAATATATGCTCAAACTATTCCGAACTGTTTAGGCTGGGAAGCATGTGGGCGCCTTTACGCTGGACAGAATGGAAAGACTGAGAGAGCAGTGAAATCACTCCAGGGTGTCAAGAGGGCATGGAGAAATAGAGCTGGAACACTCTCCTCTCACCACCTTAGAACACGGGAGCAGATGTGTGATAATACAAAGTGGGAAGACTTCCTCTCTGACACCGTAAACAGAGAGTTTCAGAGAGATGTCCCTGCAAGGAATGATACTGCAATAACCTGATTTGAGGTCATTCTGACATTATGCTAAACTGAGTTTGAGTTCTGTTGTGATGATGTGTCATCCTTTCCATGATACACCAACTCATTCCTATAGCATTCAATTTATCCTGAAGATGACCCCGATGAAGTTAAGCTTCCTACAATCAAATAAATTCAGTCCATACTCCATGCATAATTCATTTATAAATCATTGAAGCCAAATCTTTCCGGAATCCATTCAGAGACTGAGGGTGGGGATGTGATTGTTGTACAGTATGAGCAGGGTAACACACCGTGGGTGATGGATACAGATGGAGAGCTGTGCTTCATGCCTGCCTGGCTGTGCTTTGCATATTAAGCAGTGTTTTACAGTTAAAACAGCAGGTAGGAACGCAGCAGTCCCCCACTTAATCACAAGCTTATTAGAGAACAATTACTAAATGGCAAGGCTTGTAAACATAAATCATTCAAGAGGACTTTAAGAAATGAAAGTGGCATTTTGCAGAAAATCTCCTCTGTGTTGACAGCAGTGTCCTCATGAGTATTCATAGGAGAGGGCTCAGACCAACCAGGGTCTGTTAGTGACAGTCACCAAGGACATCTGGCCACAGCTACAGTACATGCTGTCTGTCTCTCTGTTAGCACTAAGCATACTACCATTACTGTTGATAAAGGCTTTTAGAGTGTGTTATATATGACTAGCATGTTTAAAATCCTTCTTTCATTCTATTAACTTATTTATTTTTCCTCTCTTTTTACTTTGACACCGGTCATACTACCCAACAGAAATGACATCACAGAAATGTCCTCCCTTACGAGGTCAGAACTTACATGCCTCTTACATTCCAGATGATCTCTCATTCCATTGGATAGAGTGCTACTTAAAGGACCACTAAGAAAAACTGTGACCAGCAAGTGCTTCAGCTTCAGCCCTCCCCCTCCCACACACACACGTACACACGTGTACACACGTGTACACACACACACACACACGTACACACACACACACACACGTACACACACACACACACACACACACACACACACACACACACACACACACACACACATACACACATACACACACACACACACACACACACACACACACACAGTGAGAGTGGTTAGATTTACTTAGGGAAAAAAGAGAGGGGGATAAGGAAGGGAAGTGGAAGAAGGCATGATCACCACTAATGCGTATAATCAGCTACAAGTACTTATTTTAATAATATGTCAGGCTTTGTGTCAATGGGGTTGTTTTTCTCTGTTGCTGGGGGAGTGTCTATCTTCTTGCAATTGAGAGCCCTGTCTGCCTTAGTCTGAGGGTTCTCTTCTCTTCATACTCTTATCACCAGACAGGCATCTCTTGTAATGTGTTGAGGAATCACTAGGGGGTTAGCATTTCGCTAATGTTCTAAATGGGCAGTGGCATCAAATAAAATATTGGGTTATACATAATGAAGATCAAAACAGATCATTTTAAATGGGCTAAGTATATAGGGGAACACTGATACAGATTAAAAAAATGAAAGAAAAAACCCAAAGCTTGAGCCTTTGTCCATCAAACGCTATACATGATCTCAGACTGGACAACAACAGTGGAGGAAACCACAGCCACTGAATTCAGGTCAGGTCAAGCGGGAGAAGCAGAGATTCAGCGCTAACCAATTTAACTAGACCCACATTTTCAAGTAATGGCTCTGCAAAACCACCCAGGGTTTAAGGTATTTTCCAAATTAAACCTTGTCATTGGCAATTTCCCTGCCACAGTACATCCAAATAAGATTGGGAGAGACCCACGGTGCCTCAGTGTATTGCATCCAGATTTAGAAACAAAGCCACTTTGTACCTGTGGATTACCACTTTATATTAACACTGCTGTTTTCCTACCAGTAGAAAAGCTGAGATGGAGAGCTGCTCTCATCTCTCCTATAATACAGGTCAGCATAGCACCTGTGACATTAAAGAGGTCATGTGACATTAGATGATGGGAAGCCATAATCAATAGCACAGCAAGGCATGACGGCAATGGGGTGCGCACACACACACACACACACACACTGCCCTGCCACTGGCATATTTAATTACCTCTTAGACACAATCGCCCTCCTTGACAGAATGTTAATTGTGAACTATCTCCACAGTGCGTTCCTCCTCCCTTACTCTCTCTCTCTCTCTTTCTACTGTGCCCTCAGCTCTATATCCTTCCCCTACCTTTCTCTTATTCTCCCTCCCTCTCTCTCTCGCTCTCTCTCGCTCTCTCTGTACAGATAAGGACATGAGTAGGGGGAGTTGTCAGCACTCATTAGAATTCACCACAGTAACACTCTCAGACAACCAAGTCCAGGGCTGTAACCAGGGTTTGAGTTTTAGTGAGGTCCGAAAAGTCTCCCCAGAATTTTTTGGTAAAGTTGAAGCTGATTTACTGCTTTTCTATACAATGAAATAAAAACATAAAAATGCTATTTGGAGATGAGCAAAAACAAGCAAAAATGACCCCAGCCATTATCACCTTGGCTTCTGTAGGTTCATTCACATCAGTCATTCTACAAACACACCTCAGTCAATCTACAAAGCCTATTAGCTATTCAACTGTAATGTTTTACCCGGATATATGAGAAGTGATTCACACTGACACATAGCATTAGTGACTGTTCAGTCAGTTGTACTGATGAACTGCATAAAATCATCAACTCTTTAATTATATCTCTTATCAAATGACATAGCATTCACATTTGTATTCCTAGGCATTACTAATAATGCTCCGCACAAACAGACATGAATGGAGCACACAGATGATCATATTATGACATTCACATGAATTATTAGAATATTACTTATGATTCTGTATTAATATCAGTTTTGTAGTTGAAAAAACAGTGGGGAATGGATATGGCGAACAACCACCCATGTAAACATTAATGTATGACATTTTTAGAACTGTATTGTTTGCCTATAGGGAAGAGGCCATATGGAGATGTTCATATTGAAAAATATATATTTTTAAGTTCCTAACTTGTTTGATTAGATTAGTACAGTTTTTTCAGGGGACCCCACATGGGGCCCTGACCCCAAGTTTGGGAACCACTAAACTAATCTCTCTCTCTCTGCTTGCTTCCTCTCTCTCTCTGTCTCCTCTGCTTCCTCCTGCATACACTGCAGCCTGCCTCAGTCTCACCACTGAGCGCCACATCACTGTCTGCCTCAGTAGCCTACTCTCTGTAAAGCAAAGTTATTATGAGAACTTAGTAAACACTTTTTAGGTTCCGTTTAACGTTAGCCTCTTACTTCATCCTTCTAGTTGGCTAAGTAATACTACCCAGAGCCCTTCAACATTACTGCAATACTGCTGCGGGAGAGTTTTAAAATGGCCTTTTGTCTGGCATCTCGCACATTGTCAGCAGCATCTCTACTGTAGTTCTCTAGTGAAGCCGACTGCGAGCTGGGGTATTTATTATTTTTATTTTTTTTTACATATCAGGCCCTTGGCCTGTGCCATGAGAGGGCGGAGTTAGCTGTTTGAGTGGTGAACGTGCTACTAAAAAGGAAAATCCGGGAGGCAAATCAGGGGGACGCAGGCAAACATAACGAGCAAACCACTGTTCATGATTCCACTCGTTCGCAAAGAGGCAGGCACTATTAGAACTCAGACAGATCAAGAATATAAGCATTCGGAACTTTGATCAACGCTGGGAGCATATTCAGATGTTCACCCATAATAGATTTTCTTTGTGTGTAAAAAATATATTTGTATTATGTATTTATTTGTCAAATTAGAAACAATTACCGATGTCAATCATATATCAATCATATTATATAGTTACGGCCATGACCATGTCGCACGAATAACCAGCCCAAACTAATCAAATCCAGTTAATCTTTCATGCTGGCATATTGGCTAGAAAGAACATTCTATTCTGCAGACATCAGGACAGAGATCAACAGAGTGGACCGCAAATGATACAATGAATCATTCAAGAAATCATCAATATAACAGAAGAGGGAGTTCGGCCTTTTATTGATCAGTTTCGCAATGCGCAAAAGTGAATGTGTGAAACATGAGATGCAGCATGAATTTCCAAGGCCTTGTAAGCAGTACATTAATGTTATTGGAGGGACAAAGCACCCAATGAAAAAAACTGAAATGACAACATAAATTGAAATACTTAAAATTAAGGTTATTATAGTAAATTAAAACAAAACATGAAAAAACGATTTAGTAAATTGAAAATAAATAACTAACAATCCTGTTTTAAGTTGGTGAAGAGCAACTGCAGAAAATTGCGGTTGGCTGCAATAAAAACTTCATGACCTTTGATCACATCATTTTTGTAAAGTTCATGCAGTTGACATGTAGGTGCAAATATGACATTGTTTATCCCCATTATTCAACACACTGGCCCACTGACTTGACAAAAGTGATCCACCCTTACGTGGCCATTGAGATGAGCATGATGCAAGACTTTGCTCTCACATAGTCACACAGAGGATCTGTGCTTCACACTGCTACAATGTGGTGGCTATGGGACCAAAACAGCGGAGAAGTTCAGCCTCACTCTTCAATGATCCTGGTTGTTTCGTAAATTGACCTACTACTACTGTTTCCTTCATGCATCTACGTCATCTTGCATCTTGCACCTTTAAGCCTAACCTAACCTATGACCTGACCCATCACCTTGTGCATTAACACCCCACGGTGTCAACAAGTGACAACCCCAAAAAAACAAAAACCATACAACACATAGATGGCTCCTAGCCTCCCACGCATATGCTAGTTTCTGTCCCTAACACTAAACCTAAAACAGAAACTAAATACTAAATAGAAATGTTTTCATAAAACTTAAACTAAATAAAAACTAGCAAAGTGGATCTGAAAACTAACTGAAATTTAACTGAACATAAAAACTAGTATAAAAATAAATACTATAATAACCTTCTTAAAACTGCTGACACCAGCCAAACTCACCAAATGTCAAATGATCTATACTAATCAAAACATAATAATTATATTTTGCCATTCAAGGGAACAACAGCTGTCTCTTAGCTGCAGTGTGCTGCGCCAGACCAGACGCCCATACTGATAAATCAGACTTTAGGAGTGAGATCGACCATCACTGGCCATCCACTGATCAGACCCCAGGGCCCTGGCCATCACATTTTTAGATCGATATGGGACCACCCTCTACTCTTCGCCATTCTGACAGGGGGCAGACTCCCACCCCCACTGCTCCTCATTCACACACTGGGTTTTCTAGAATTCTCTCCTCCAGATATTCCCATTCACACTCCTTTCCTCTCGCTCTCACCTCCACTGGGAACCTCTTGCCGTTGATGCTGTGTTCAGAGCCCTCAGATCCGTTGCTCTGGCCCCAGTGGAACTCCACCTTCTCCGCCTTAAAACGCCCGGGCAGGCCCGCACCACGCACAAAGTAGTCATCCTTCAGCATGATAGCCACTGAGAGAGATAGAGAGAGAAGAAAAGAGAGAAAGAGAGAGAGAGAGAGAGTTACATGAGGGTCAGGTAGGTGGCAGGTAGCCTAGCGGTTAAGAGCGTTGGGCCTGTAAACGGACATAGACACAGTGTGAAACTTCTGTTTGGCCTACAAACAATATAAAATTACATTCATTCAAAGCACTTGGTATTGAGGTTCATCATCTATTTAGCTTCCCCAAGGGGATGCTGATGCATTTTCTGAATATAACATGTGGTGCTTCTATAACGTCTGTGCTGCCTGCCCTACAAGGCTGGGTCTCTAATTAAGGGCTAATTTGTCTGGTAAAAGCTATCTCCTCAGCCACTTCTAATTGCCTCTGCAAATCTTTTGTTAGTTCATCATACGCTTGTTGAAATAAAGTGGAAATTGACAGAGGGAGGACATTTTTTTATTCACAAATTTGACTGAATAGACCCACATTTAATTAACTAATACGACCTTAAATAAATGCTCCCATTGTCAAACCGATTTCTTACTGTGATTGAATTTCAGAATTGTTTCTACTCCTCCTTTCAGAGGAGATTTCTGTCCCATTTAGAAGAAGCACTCAAGTGAAATGAGTGGCCTGGTTGTCATCTCAACGTCTTCAGAAAAGTTTGAAACTTGAGGCATTTCAAACTAAATACAGCAGGCCTGTTAAATTCCATTTACTTAGTTTGACATTTCTCATGTCGTAGACTCCGCTAAAGCCTTTGACCCTTAAACAAAAGGCTGGTCTATCAAAGTTAATTTCCCCTCCTTGTGTAGTTTGTGTCCTCTGGGAGATATTGGAGATTTTAAGAGACGTGTCACTTGGTGCTTGTACAAGATTGTTGGCACTCCCACTGAAATTCTACCAGTCTGGATCCAAGAAGCTAAGGTTACACTGAGTAGTAGGACATCCTGTGGGAGCCTGGTCTTCCTGGCAAACCTCATACTACCATTGAGACTGCAATATGAGGGATTAACCACGCATAGTGTGCTAAATTAGTTTCTTAGCATCTACTGCATGGGACTCAAAGAAGAAAAAGGTGAAGTGGAGGGAGACTCTACCACAGTGGCTAACTTAAATACACTCCACTGTATTGCTGCTATGCTAAGTCTCACTCCTCCACTGTGGCTAGGCTGAGCTGTTGCGGTTTATGCTAACAGGCTAGCGGAAGGGATGGAACTGCAGCTTACATTAGTGTTCAGAGCACAGCAGGCAGAAAGAAAAACACATATCTTGCTCTCTTTTTTCATCATTTGTTTTTGCCTTTTGTTGATTCAGAGTCCTAATCCAGTGTGTGAGGGGAAGGCAAGCCCTGGGAGTTTCATTAGCGATGGGAGCCAGTGTTTGGGCGCGCTAACAGGCGAGCCGGAATTAGACGCTAAGCCAGCGAGACCATGGACAGCAGTGTGTGAAAACCGGGGGCATATATGAAAATAAAGCCATGATCAATGCAAATATTTCCTCAGGGCTCCAAGTCATCATGAATTTCTTAAAAAGGTTTATTTTATACGATTCTGTGAGAGTATTCTCCGTTCATCCCTCTTCATCCAGCCGCCCTCCTCTCCCTCTCAAAAACCATGACACCGTTCTTCTGGCAGTGAGACATCTATAATGACTTCCTGCTTCAAGGTGACAGGGTCAGAGTTCAGTCAAGGATACAGCTTTCACAGAAGCAGGAGCACTTTTAAAAGAAGCTGATTGAAGCATCCATTATTCAGAGACGCTTTAGGTGATTATGTCAATCAAATCAAATCAAATTGTATCTGTCACATGCGCTGAATACAACAGGTAACAGGTGAAATACTCAGCTGTCACGCTGAATACAACAGGTAACAGGTGAAATACTCAGCTGTCATTTATAAGTAGTGGAGAATGTATAAATAATGCATTGCACAACAAGAGGATGTTTGTCTTGCTAGGCGTGCATTATGGAGTACGCAGAGTCAAGAAGCTGTGCTCTATTTTGTTCTGCTACTGTTGTTTGTGTTAGAACTTCATTTGATTTGGTGGGCAGTGGCACTGCTACGCTAACCCACTATAATACCTGTGCTACACTGGTTTTCCCCGATCATGCCTGTAGAGAAGACAGCTCAGAAGTAGCCCTCGTCCTTTAACAAACCATGGCGTTGGGAAGAGATGGCTACGGACATCAGAGGTTCTGAGAAACACCATGCGATCAGGGGCAGACATTTCTCATGCCGAGTGAGCTGAGGAGTCTCTCTCTCTCTCTCTCTCTCTCTCTCTCTCTCTCTCTCTCTCTCTCTCTCTCTCTCTCTCTCTCTCTCTCTCTCTCTCTCTCTCTCTCTCTCTCTCTTTCTCTCTTTCTCTCTCTCTCACTGAGTGATGCCAGGACAGGGACACTAATACACTTCTCAGGGGGGAAGCAGATATCCAGGCAGCCCATTCGCAGGGGAGAAGACGTACAGTCCCCCACCAGATGAACCTGACTCTCCTTCAGCCTCAAAAAGACATGGCCTCCAATCTCAACAACAAGCCATTTACTCACCCCACCACTAGTGAGGAATGTGGGCTATTGACTCACATACTCCCTACTAGAGGGAGCTTGAAATTCCATCAGCGTTAGCCTTGATAGAAATATGGCAAAGCTTTATGGGCTATTCCCTCTATAAGATCTTCATTATTTGATAGAACACAATACATCACTCACTGATAGAGGGATTACAAGGTATACAAGATGTATGTTTTTTTTAAAGCACATTCAGGTGTCCATTTAGGGTCTCCACTTGGGAGAGATGGACCAGGGACAACACCAGTTCATACATGCCACATTATGTTCAGAGAGATTAATATGATAAAATATCTGACAATATAGAAATCACACTAGTCACATTATTTTCCCCAGGTCTGCAGAGAGCCTTAATAAGACAGCTGGCCTTGTTGTGACTGCTGTCAATACAGATGCCAGCCACCTGTGGCCCCTGCTCCCACAAGCATTTTAACTCCATTTGTTGGCAGAAAGAGAGGACATCCATCTTTGTGACAGATAGAAATTGTGAAAAATACCTGTCTTAGACAGGGAAAATCCATGAAATGCTATAAATGCTGAATTGAGTTTTTTTCAGGTTTTCATCTGTACCAATGACAGATTCACTAATATGGAGGCATCACTTATGTGAAAATCCGCTCCTACCACAAATATTGTATTGGACTGCTGTGCATGTCGCATTTAAACTACTTGAACGTACTGATGTAAGATCTTCATTTGACCTACAGTATATTGTCAGGATTTCTACGTTAAGTCCATAGTGTTGCTTGGTCAGTGGTTAGGCTATTAGCTGGCCAAAAGTAGGCTACATGAAAAGTAAAACACTGTTAGTATAACTGTGTGTTAGAGTGGGTTTTCAGTTAATTTATGTAAATCACAAAGCTCATCTGTATTTCCTGCGGTGCAGGAACTTTCTCAGCAAAATAAGAGTGATCAAAACAAGATCCTAAGATCTGTATGTACATAGTGTGATTTTCATGTACTCTAATGTTATACTAAAAATACAGTGCATTCGGAAAGTATTCAGACCCCTTCCCTTTATACACATTTTGTTAAGTTACAGCCTTATTTTAAAATGTATTACATATTTTTTTCCTCATCAATCTACACAAAATAACCCATAATGACAAAGCGAAAACAGGTTTTTAGAAATGTTTTCAAATTTATTAAAAATAAAAAACAGAAATACCTGAAAGAAGTTTGGAACCACCAAGAGGTGACCAAGAACCCGATAGTCACTCTGACGGAGCTCCAGAGTCCCTTTGTGGAAATTGGAGAATCTTCCAGAAGGACAACAGCACTCTACCAATCAGGCCTTTATGGTAGCCAGACGGCAGCCACTCCTCAGTAAAAGGCGCATGACAGCCCGCCTGGAGTTTGCCAAAAGGGACCTAAAGGACTCTCTGACCATGAGAAACAAGATTCTCTGTCTTCGGCCTGAATGCCAAGCGCCACGTATGGAGGAAACCTGGCACCATCCCTATGGTGAAACATGGTGGTGGCAGCATCATGCTGTGGGGATGTTTTTCAGAGACAGGGACTAGGAGACTAGTCAGGATCGAGGGAAAGATGAACTGAGCAAAGTACAGAGAGATCCTTGACGAAAACCTGCTCCAGAGTGCTCAGGACCTCATCCTGGGGTGAAGGTCCACCTTCCAACAGGAAAACGACCCTAAGCACACAGCCAAGACAACGCAGGCTTCGGGACAAGTCTCCGAATGTCCTTGAGTGGCCCAGCCAGACCTGATCAAACATCTCTGGAGAGACCTGAAAATAGCTGTGCAGCAATGCTCCCCATCCAACCTGACAGAGGATCTGCAGAAAATAATGGGAGAAACTCCCCAAATACAGGTGTGCCAAGAATGTACCGTCATACCCAAGACTCGAGGCTGTAATCGCTGCCAAATTTACTTCAACAAAGTACTGGGTAAATTGTCTGAATAATTATGTAAATGTGATATTTCAATTTTTTACTTTTTATAAATTTCAAAAATATTCTAAAACCCTGTTTATGCTTTGTCATTATGGGGTATTGTGTGTAGAATGATGAGAGGAAAAAACTATCTAATATGTTTTAGAATAAGGCTGTAACGTAACAAAAAGTCAAGGGGTCTGAAAACTTTCTGAAAGCACTGAAGGTACGTCATAATATGTTCAGACGTATCTATACTGTAAATACATAACCAATAGAAGGAGAGGGTAAACAGACATTGGGGGACTGTGAATCTCACCTGTTTTGCCAGTGTTCTTCATTGAAGTCTTGTTGGAGGACTCTGTCTCAAATCCGTCCAAAGCTAGCTCCTGATACTCCATGGACACCTTGCTGTCCTGATCTGCGATGTTGATTGGGGATTGGTTCCTCTCTCTGCATTCTGGGTAGGCTGATGACCAGCCCTCCTCTGGCCCGTACGTACCTGGATGAGAAGAAAGAATACGATATATATATTCCATACGATACAATGTGGTTTTGCCATCCAACCAGAGCTAACCATTTGGTCCGCTAATCAGCAGAGAAAGTGTAGCACACTGAAAATATGTTCATACACGTTATGCAGAAAACTGATAATTTCATGTTTTTGGTGGAATAATGCAGTCTTAATGGCACTCATTTTCCAAAAAGGAACCACCAGTAGATTCCTTCTGATGTTGACCTGCAGTTAAACTTTCCTTCCCATAATGCAGGCACATATGTAGTATTTTTATCAGAATGTGAACAAAGCTACACCTCCTAACCCAAGAGGAGGTAAAGGCAGTGTATTCAGAGATTAAACCCCACACTCTTAGATGAATGGCAAGTCCCGGTGTGAGACCAGACACCTCCATGTAGCACAGAGAGTCAAGACAGGGAAAGGAGCAGGGTGGAAATGTCACCAATTTCCGGCCACCTCCCTCAAATAAAGCAAACAGAGAGAATGACGGAGAGGGTAAGAGAGAGAGAGAAAGAGAGAGAGATCGGACAAGTTCAATGCCATGGAAACAGTGGAGGATGGAGAATATAGATAGTCCCTCTCCTCTCCCTATACACTTCTAAGCAGAGCAGGAATGGTGTCCTCAGTGTGGGGTCACAGTCTTCAATAACCACCCAACCATAAAACACCAGACCAGCCAAGTGAAGTCAAGTGATTCCTTAGCGTCCAGTGAAGGGGAATTCATTTGGTTGTGGATAACACACTAGAAAAACACATTCAACAAAGGCATACATATCCCAACAACATTTACAATATAATTCAACTGATTCAGTGAATACGACAGCACCACACACCCATAAACATTCCACCTAATTGATTTTAAATTCAGAAGTACTTTAGGAATTAGATTACAATTGGAAGCATTAGCTAAATAGTGCTACAGTATCTGTCTCATGATGGAACATAGGAACAGAGAGTGTGGCTATCTCTTAACACAAACTCAGACGACAAGCCATGTCAAGTTTCATTTATTATACAAGGAACTGAGAAATCAATCATTTAACCTTGTACAATGATTACAACTGCTCAACACGCTGTAAGCATTTGATATGAAAGGGACATACAGCATCTGATCATGATCCTAATCTCCGATAGATATGCTTCATTGTGTCCTAACCTCGAGATCTATTGACTTTCCCTGCATTATGTTCTCCTGTCCTCTTTCTACAGTGAAGGCTTTGGCTGCCCTCTGTCTTAAGGATGGAATGAAGTGGCAGGGCCCACTCCTATTCACTCTGCCCACTCCTATTCACTCTGCCCACTCCTTTTCACTCTGCCCACTCCTATTCACTCTGCCCACTCCTATTCACTCTGCCCACTCCTATTCTCTCTGCCCACTCCTACTACCCCCTATGTCCGCAGCATGCACACTTCGGCTAAAGTGCACCCGTAATTGAAAGCTACGCTGATCTACCGGGGTTCTAAAATTAATTTGTCTATGATTACTCATGCCCCACTCGTGTCCGGAGCATTTGGTCATTTCTATTTCATTGAATTAGGAAGCATCCTCTTCTCCTGCCCCCTATCCTAGCCTTGGAGTATATTGATTGTAGAGATCTGGGTTTCATATATGAGAGCGCAGGGTATGGATCCAGGCAGCAGCGGACTTATAATTAATGGGAGAGCTGGTGTGAAGCCATTAGTCATTGTTTTAATGCAGCCAATGTGTGCAGAGAGCTGCTGCACTGAGAGGAGAGACAAGCGGACGTAAACAACCTTTACACTAAACAAACAGAAATACATCTGGCCCATGCATAAGGCAATACAGATGCTGCCTATCTCAACATGTTGAATCTTCCATGTCCTATCTCAACATATTGAATCTTTATAGGCATATCTGAAACTGTTACTCAAAGGGATAATCAACCCCAATGCACACATTCCTATGATTAACAGTGTTGAACAGTGGTTTATAACAGTAATATGAAAACATTATTTTTGCCATTATAACAAAGTTGGCAGCAACTTGAAAATGGCTGTGGAAATATGTTGCAGCTCAAGTCGACTACAAAACCCACAATGCAATGTTGTTTCTCTGGGCTGGCTAGATAGGTAGCTAGTAAGCAAAAATAGCTACACACAATAATAACAAAGTTAACATCAGCATGTGATGTAGCTAGCTAGCTGTAAAATCCCTAAACAACTATACCTTTCGAGGTATCTCACTGAGTTCAACTTGCAGTTCAACTCTGCCCAGAGCGAGTACAGAGCACTTTGCTATGGCCCTTTCCCACGTTTCCCACAGACACACAGGGCACATTGTCGAGATGATACTAGAAAGAGAAATTGAGTTGAATAATTTTGTACCCTTTTTAGATTGGGCACATCTATGTGAAATACAGTGCCTCTCTGCCTACCAGAGATCGACACTTAGAAATAATTAAACAATGGCCTTTTTAACCAAACAAAACGGTTTTCAATTACAGGAACTATCAACAAGCTTACAGGGTAAGGAAACCAATATGCAATTTTGTAATTTGGGTGAACAATCCCTTTAAAGCTGGAAATCATAGCGATGAAACTGCCACCTCCGTTTGCAATATAACAACCAAGATGTTATTTCAAACAACGAACACAGATGTTTTCACTCGGAAATCATTGCACGTGTAATAAAACAGGAGAGTGTGTAATAATACTTTCTTTATGCATGATGCTGGATGCTCATTTCCTCAAAACAAAAACAATAACAAAAACACCTGGTTGCATCCAGTGACACGGTTTAGCCTATCACGGATCAAAGCTTTAAGTCTTCTCTTTTATGTTATAGATAAGGAATGGATTGTGAATTACCTCAAATGTACTAGGCTTGTGAGTATACCAAACATTAGGAACACATTTCTAATATTGAGTTGGACCTCAGAACAGCCTCAAATCGTTGGGGCGTGGACTCTACAAGGTGTTCCACAGGGATGCTGGCGCATGTTGACTAAAATGCTTCCCACAGTTGTGTCAAGTTGGCTGGATGTCCGTTGTGTGGTGGACCATTCTTGATACACACGGGAAACTGTTGAGCAAGAAAAACCCAGCAGCTTTGCAATTCTTGACACAAACCTACTGCCATACCCCGTTCATAGGCACTTCAATCTTTTGTCTTGCCCAGTCACCCTCTGAATGACACATACACAATCCATGTCTCAACTGTCTCCACTTCATCTACACTGATTGAAGTGGATTTAACAACGACATCAATAAGGGATCATAGCTTCCACCTGGATTCACCTGGTCAGTCATAGAAAGAGCATGTGTCCTTAATGTTTTGTACACACAGTGTATGTATCTCACATTCACAGAGTGGAGGGATAATACATACTTATCTCCCTGACAACAAAGAACATGGAAGAGATATCAGAAGAGAGAATCACAGACAATAATCATACATTCTGGTCAACAGGGAGAGGATTTGATATTTCTGATGTTTTATGCATTTTTCATGGCCAATTGTCTGTGATTCTCTTGAGAGCATGCACATTTTATTTCTGTGAATTATGAAAACTGTAAATACACCTTTATGTTGCTTTCACCCTCCAGGAACTAGAGGCTTTTCAGTCAATTACGAGAGATTTCTTCAACAGCCTCAGCGTTTGCGACCTTGCTCATTTCATATTGAAAAAATGCCATATTCCAATTTGCTGCATAAACAAAACCATGATTGTGCGAGGCTGCTTAAAGAGCACAATTATAAAACGTTTGCCCAAAGACAGCATTGTTACCCAAAAGCAAACACACCTTAGGGGGAATTTGCCTTTGGAAAAATATGCCATTCTCCAAGGAACAGAACAAAGCATGGCACCACTCTTCTATTTCAGGATGCTCTATGGTCCTCTCCTAAGGCCGTGATTCCATCAAGATTAGTGGGAAATTGCAGAAATCAATGCTGTGAGAGGTCTGCTGGTATTTCAGTGATCTCCGCCTTGCCAGGAGAGGCCCAATAGAGTCACCCAAGGTATTATATGTAATCTCCCAGTGCAGTCAGCGCGACAGAAGCCGCTCTCAAATTCTCTTCACCTGGAGGAAAATACACAGCCTACTGTACCCTCTCCAGCGACACCTATTACAATGGCCACCACTGTAAACAAATACACAAGGTTAATTTGACCTGGAATGGGGATGTGGTAGAGAAATTTGACATTTGAGAGTGAGAAGTTAATAGAAGAGAGAGAGACACACACAAAAAATGAGTGTGTGTGAGAGAAACAGGGACAGAGAGAGAGAGAGAGAGAGAGAGAGAGAGTATGTGTGTGTGTATGAATGTGTGTCTCTTCACAGTCCCAGCTGTTCCATAAGATGTATTTTGATCTGGGGATTTTTTAAATCAAATTTTAGTGCTTGCATGATTTACTTGATGTGGAATGGAGTTCCATGTAGTTATGGCTCTATGTAGTACTGTGAGCCTCCCATAGTCTGTTCTGGACTTGGGGACTGTGACGAGACCTCTGGTGGCATGTCTTGTGGGGTATGCATGGGTGCACAAGTTGTGTGCTAGAAGTTTAAACAGACAGCTCGGTGCATTTAACATGTCACAAATACACCTCTCACAAATACAAGTAGTGACAAAGTTAATCTCTTCTCTACTTTGAGCCAGGAGAGATTGACATGCATATTATTAATGTTAGCTCTCCGTGTACAATAAGGGCCAGCTGGGCTGCCCTGTTCTGGGCCAACTGTAAAGTCCCTCTTTGTGGCACCTGACCACATGACTGGACAGTAGTGCAGGTGAGACAAAACTAGCGCCTGTAGGACCTGCCTTGTTGATAGCGTTGTGAAATCAAAACAAATTGTATTGGTCACATACACATGGTTAGCAGATGTTAATGCGAGTGTTTCGATAACTCTTGGGCTTCTAGTTCCGACAATGCAGTAATATCTAACAAGTAATCTAACAAATTCACAACAACTACCTTAAACACACAAATGTAAAGGGATAAATGTGTATATGTACATATACAGTGCCTTGCGAAAGTATTCGGCCCCCTTGAACTTTGCGACCTTTTTCCACATTTCAGGCTTCAAACATAAAGATATAAAACTGTATTTTTTTGTGAAGAATCAACAACAAGTGGGACACAATCATGAAGTGGAACGACATTTATTGGATATTTCAAACTTTTTTAACAAATCAAAAACTGAAAAATTGGGCGTGCAAAATTATTCAGCCCCTTTACTTTCAGTGCAGCAAACTCTCTCCAGAAGTTCAGTGAGGATCTCTGAATGATCCAATGTTGACCTAAATGACTAATGATGATAAATACAATCCACCTGTGTGTAATCAAGTCTCCGTATAAATGCACCTGCACTGTGATAGTCTCAGAGGTCCGTTAAAAGCGCAGAGAGCATCATGAAGAACAAGGAACACACCAGGCAGGTCCGAGATACTGTTGTGAAGAAGTTTAAAGCCGGATTTGGATACAAAAAGATTTCCCAAGCTTTAAACATCCCAAGGAGCACTGTGCAAGCGATAATATTGAAATGGAAGGAGTATCAGACCACTGCAAATCTACCAAGACCTGGCCGTCCCTCTAAACTTTCAGCTCATACAAGGAGAAGACTGATCAGAGATGCAGCCAAGAGGCCCATGATCACTCTGGATGAACTGCAGATATCTACAGCTGAGGTGGGAGACTCTGTCCATAGGACAACAATCATTTGTATATTGCACAAATCTGGCCTTTATGGAAGAGTGGCAAGAAGAAAGCCATTTCTTAAAGATATCCATAAAAAGTGTTGTTTAAAGTTTGCCACAAGCCACCTGGGAGACACACCAAACATGTGGAAGAAGGTGCTCTGGTCAGATGAAACCAAAATTGAACTTTTTGGCAACAATGCAAAACGTTGTGTTTGGCGTAAAAGCAACACAGCTGAACACACCATCCCCACTGTCAAACATGGTGGTGGCAGCATCATGGTTTGGGCCTGCTTTTCTTCAGCAGGGACAGGGAAGATGGTTAAAATTGATGGGAAGATGGATGGAGCCAAATACAGGACCATTCTGGAAGAAAACCTGATGGAGTCTGCAAAAGACTTGAGACTGGGACGGAGATTTGTCTTCCAACAAGACAATGATATAAAACATAAAGCAAAATCTACAATGGAATGGTTAAAAAATAAACATATCCAGGTGTTAGAATGGCCAAGTCAAAGTCCAGACCTGAATCCAATCGAGAATCTGTGGAAAGAACTGAAAACTGCTGTTCACAAATGCTCTCCATCCAACCTCACTGAGCTCGAGCTGTTTTGCAAGGAGGAATGGGAAAAAAATTCAGTCTCTCGATGTGCAAAACTGATAGAGACATACCCCAAGCGACTTACAGCTGTAATCGCAGCAAAAGGTGGCGCTACAAAGTATTAACTTAAGGGGGCTGAATAATTTTGCACGCCCAATTTTTCAGTTTTTGATTTGTTAAAAAAGTTTGAAATATCCAATAAATGTCGTTCCACTTCATGATTGTGTCCCACTTGTTGTTGATTCTTCACAAAAAAAAACAGTTTTATATCTTTATGTTTGAAACCTGAAATGTGGCAAAAGGTCGCAAAGTTCAAGGGGGCCGAATACTTTCGCAAGGCACTGTAAATATATGGATGAGGGATGGCTGTGTGGCATAGGCAAGATGCAGTAGATGGTATAGAATGCAGTATATACATATGAGATGAGTAATGTAGGATATGTAAACATTATTAAAGTGGCGTTATTTAAAAGTGACTAGTGATACCTTTATTAAGTCCATTTATTAAAGTGGCCAGAGATTTGAGTCTGTATGTTGGCAGCAGCCTCTCTTTGTTAGTGACTGTTTAACAGTCTGGTGGCCTTGAGATGAATTTGAATTTCAGTCTCTCGGTCCCAGCTTTGACGCACCTCTACTGACCTCGCCTTCTGGATGATAGCGGGGCGAACAGGCAGTGGCTCGGGTGGTTGTTGTCCTTAATGATCTTTTTGGCCTTCCTGTGACATTGGGTGTTGTAGGTGTCCTGGATGGCAGGTAGTTTGCCCCCGGTGATGCATTGTGCAGACCGCACCAACCTCAGGAGAGCCTTGCGGTTGAGGGCGGTGCACTTGCCGTACCAGGGGGTGATACAGCCCGACAGGATGCTCTCGATTGTGTATCTGTAAAAGTTTGTAAGTGTTTTACGTGACAAGTCAAATTTCTTCAGCCTCCTGAGGTTGAAGAGGTGTTGTTGTGCCTTCTTCACCACGCTGTCTGTGTGGGTGGATCATTTCAGTTTGTCCGTGATGTGTACGCCGAGGAACTTAAAACTTTCCACCTTTCATTACTGTCCAGTCGATGTAGATGGGGGGTTTCTCCCTCTGTTTCCTGAAGTCCACAATCATCTCCTTTGTTTTGCTGACGTTGAGTGAGAGGTTGTTTTCCTGACACCACACTCTGAGGGCCCTCACCTCCTCCCTGTAGGCTGCCTTGTCGTTGTTGGTAATCAAGCCTACCACTGTAGTGTCGTCTGCAAACTTGATGATTGAGTTGGAAGCGTGCATGGCCACGCAGTCATGGGTGAACAGGGAGTACAGGAGAGGGCTGAGAACACACCCTTGTGGGGCCCCAGTGTTGAGGATCAGCGGGTTGGAGATGTTGTTTCCTACCTTCACAACCTGGAGGTGGGCCGTCAGAAAGTCCAGGACCCAGTTGCACAGGGCGGGGTCGAGACCCAGAGTCTCGAGCTTAATGATGAATTTGGAGGGTAGTATGGTGTTAAATGCTGAGCTGTAGTCAATTACCAGCATTCTTACATAAGTATTCCTCTTGTCCAGATGGGCTAGGACAGTGTGCAGTGTGATGGCTATTGCATCGTCAGTGGGCCTATTGGGGTGGTAAGCAAATTGGAGTGGGTCTAGGGTATCAGGTAGGGAGGGTGGAGGTGATATGATCCTTGACTAGACTCTCAAAGCACTTCATGATGACAGAAGTGTGTGCAACGGGGTGATAGTCATTTAGTTCAGTTACTTTAGCTTCCTTGGGAACAGGAACAATGGTGGCCATCTTGAAGCATGTGGGGACAGCAGACGGAGATAGGGATTGATTGAATATGTCCATAAACACACCAGCCTGCACCTGCTCTCAAAGCAATCCTTGAATTTGTCTTGAGTAGGAAGATCTGAATACAAAACTTGTGTAGCTCCATGATAAAGAAAGTGATCTACACACTTCCTTGAACCTAAAATAAGTAAAGATTTTTTTTTGTGGAAGTAAAAAAAAATGTTTTACATCGGAGACAGACAGATTGCATATGCTCAGAACAACAATATCAATCCATTTATATAGCCCTTCTCCACCTGTTTTTAAGACGGACGGATGCAAGCTGTTTAAATGGACCAGATCTTGATTTAGATGTTCACAAATTTAACAGATTTTTGACTATCACTATTGTCATGATATGTTTGGTAAAGTAATAAAGAAGGGGAAATATTTTGCATAGATGTTTCTAAAAAGATTATAACTAAACTCAGCAAAAAAAGAAACATCCTTTTTCAGGAGCCTGTCTTTCAAAGATAATTCGTAAAAATCCAAAAATCTTCACAGATCTTCATTGTCCAAGCGTTTAAACACTGTTTCCCATGCTTGTTCAATTAACAATAAACAATTAATGAACATGCACCTGTGGAATGGTCGTTAAGACACTAACAACTTACAGACGGTAGGCAATTAAGGTCACAGTTATTAAAACTTAGGACACTAAAGAGGCCTTTCTACTGACTCTGAAAAACACCAAAAGAAAGATGCCCAGGGTCCCTGCTCATCTGCGTGACCGTGTCTTAGGCATGCTGCAAGGAGGCATAAGAACTGCAGATGTGGCCAGGGCAATAAATTGCAATGTCCGTACTGTGCGACGCCTAAGACAGCACTACAAGGAGACAGGACGGACAGCTGATCGTCCTCGCAGTGGCAGACCACGTGTAACAACACCTGCACAGGATCGGTACATCTGAACATCACACCTGTGGGACAGTTACAGGATGGCAACAACAACTGCCCGAGTTACACCAGGATTGCACAATCCCTCCATCAGTGCTCAGACTGTCCGCAATAGGCTGAGAGAGGCTGGACTGAGGGCTTATAGGCCTGTTGTAAGGCAGGTCTTCACCAGACATCACCAGCAACAACGTCACCTATGGGCACAAACCCACCATCGATGGACCAGACAGGACTGGCAAAAAGTGCTCTTCACTTACGAGTCTCGGTTGTGTCTCATCAGGGGTGATGGTCGGATTCGTGTTTATAGTCAAAGGAATGAGCATTACACCGAGGCCTGCACTCTGGAGCGGGATCGATTTGGAGGTGGAGGGTCCGTCATGTTCTGGGGCGGTGTGTCTCAGCATCATCGGACTGAGCTTGCTGTCATTGAAGGCAATCTGTTACAGGGAAGACATCCTCCTCATGTGGTACCCTTCCTGCAGGCTCATCCTGACATGACACTCCAGGATGGCAATGCCACCAGCCATACTGCTCGTTCTGTGCGTGATTTCCTGCAAGACAGGAATGTCAGTGTTCTGCCATGGCCAGCGAAGAGCCCGGATCTCAATCCCATTGAGCACGTCTGGGACCTGTTGGATCTGTTGTTCTGCACCTGAGCAAGGCAGATAACCTACTGCTCCCCGGACGGCGATAACATGGATGTCGATTAAGGCAGCCCCCCGCACCTCTCTGATTCAGAGGGGTTGGGTTAAATGTGGAAGACACATTTCTATTGAATGCATTCAGTTGTACAACTGACTAGGTATCCCCATTTCCCTTTCCCTTTTGCCTCATCCCTCTGATCCATGTTTTACATTCCTCATCAATCCACAGAGATTTAAACATTTTTTAAGTCATTTTCTTAATGGGTGTATGCTTATTAGTAACTGGAATAAGTAATTTAATAAATGTGCAGCGTCTGGTTGCTCCTCATTACACACCACAGACCAGCAAATATTCTTTACATGTTCAACATAGGAATTACTGCAAAATGTATTGACTTTGGTTTTTATAGATATGGCTACTATATTATGATCACTACATCAGATGGATTTGGATACTGCTTTTGAACAGATTTCTGCAGCGTTTCATTCCTGTGCTGTTTGAAGCTTTTTCTTGACTGGGCAAGTTGGAGCTTTTATGAACCTTGTTTCTTGATTGTTTTTATTGCTTTACTGGGAGGCTTATCAGAGGTAGACATGACAGTGATATTTATGTTTGAGCTGATAGTGCAGGGTGAGCTGCACACAATGGACTTTCTACTAGGGGAAACCTCCTCAATGCTAACAGTATAACTCATGTTCATTTTCGCATGTTTACGTCATACAATAGTTGTAGGATTGACAAAGGGATTAAGGGGAGTTAGAGGAACACAAGTTAGAGGAACATAGATTACTTACATTATGACTGCCAATGCCCCTGGGACAATGTACATTTGCAGCAGCACTACGACAACCCAGCGACACAATGGTAGGGATTATCTGAGCAGGGCTTAGGTTACTGATAAGTAATTGTCTCAACGCAGCCTTGAAATGCGCGGACACGATCGAGGAGCTAAGATTATTCATTCCTATAGAGCATCTTCTGTTTCCAAAAGGTGTCAAAGTTATCTATGAAAGTTATGCCAACAGAGCTACAGTAGTATTTTAGCCAAGTGTGTAATGCCAGTAGCCTGCTGAATCTTTCACAGCCATGGCCCAGAAATGGTACCAGGCCTGAAATAATTGCCCGCTTTTTGGAATCGTCCAGAGCTAAAATCACTTGTTTAAAATCAATTTTCAGCAGTTCCAAGCTAGCCCTCCTAATGTTGTTTGACCCCATATGGACAACGACAGTGTCAGCCCCCGGCAGGTGTCATAGAACGGTAGGAAGCAGCCTTGTAATGTCCTGTACTTGTGCTCCAGTAGAGCACAGAGATGTTTCTCACCATAGAGCCGTCTATGAAGACAGCTGTTGAAATCGGGCCATTCTTTTGCCTCAAGTGGTTTAGAAGACCCCTTAAGGACTGATGGGAGATGGGGCCTAATGGACCCTTTCCAGCCGTAGAATCCATAGAGGCTGATGAAGGGGCCAGACTCTCAGACACCCTCACGGTCCGATGAGTGGGGATCTCTGAAGGTCTGAACCCAAGGTAGAAGCTACCGGAGAGATAGACAGAACAGAGGATGAGGGCGCGGGTACCTCCAGATCCGATCTAGAAGTGGAAGCCCCCTATGATTGAAGGCACCGGAGTCCCATTGCCAAGGAGGCCCCTATTGCCAAAGGCTGCTTCTTTCAACTCTACTGTGAGTAATGCGCCTCTTTGGGTGGTTGGTAGAGTCAAGAATATGAACATCCACTAAGTCATCCATTCCCCAGGGAAGGGATAGACCCCTTCGGGGAGAGATCCCTGTAGAGCACCGGCCTGTCAGCTGTGGAGGCGACACGGTGGCGACCAGGCCACCAGGTCAGAGCGGCGTCCAGCTAGAAGAGTAGAAGAGAAGGAGAAAGTAGGCGGACATGGATTCTCCAGTAGCTTGTTAGCTACTTGTTCACCAAGAGTACCTGACTCACCCCTGTAGTCCTCTGCAGGCAAACAGTTGCTACATTGAAAGTCTGGACGGTCCACATTGTCCCAGAATAGAGCAAACTAAACACAGCTGCTGCATTAGTGACCTTCATTTGAAACTACAGGCTAGCTAGGCTAGCTGGGCTTCCGTATCTTTCTCCTTGACAGGAGTTTCCAAAAACGTTTTCTATGAGCTACAGTGGGTTCGCAAATACATCCCGCTAGGTTTCCGTGTCTTTCTTTTTGACAGGAATTTCCAAATACAGCGTGCACCCCGCTTCCCGAAACAAGCAGAACCAGTGAAATGACAAACTCACAAGCAACACACACCAGTATGGCAAACAGAGAAAGCGGAGGACTTGCTCACTGTATGGATCGAAGGCTGCAAATAAACTACATGAGCGGGAGATGACCAACTCGCAAGTTGGTGCTGTAGAAACAAGCAGTAAATTGTGGGGCCGTGAGCCAAAACACTAGTCAACAAGTTAGGGAGAGACAGGTGGCAGGAGCAGGAGCCAATCAATGAGCAGCGTGAACGAGCAGCGTGACGTACAAGTGTGGTGTGGGTACTGAGAGGGGCAGGAGAGGATCCGTTAGATATGGCAGCCACAGCATGTCTAGATTTATTGTGCCAACATCCATTAGACCCTGGCTCTCTGAGTGGAATGTTCTGATGCAGTGAAAGAGCTTCTTTTTATATATATATATATATACCTTTTTACATTTTCACCCCCTTTCTCCCCAATTGCGTGGTATCCAATTGTTTAGTAGTTATTCTCTTGTCTCATCGCTACTACTCCCGCACGGGCTCGGGAGAGACGAAGGTCGAAAGCCATGCGTACTCCGAAACACAACCCAACCCAACCAAGCCGCACTGCTTCTTAACACAGCGCACATTCAAATAAGAAGCTAGCCGCACCAATGTGTCGGAGGAAACACCGTGCACCTGGCGACCTGGTTAGTGTACACTGCGCCCGGCCCGCCACAGGAGTCGCTAGTGTGCGATGAGACAAGAATATCCCTACCGGAAAAACCCTCCCTAATCCGGACGACACTAGGCCAACTGTGCGTCGCCCCACGGACCTCGCGGTCGCGGCTGGCTGCGACAGAGCCCGAACCCAGAGTCTATGGTGGCACAGCTAGCACTGCGATGCAGTGCCCTAGATCACTGCGGCACCCGGGAGGCCCCCAGTGAAAGAGCTTTTAGTGCCGCCGCTCTGGCCAACGATAAGAGACATTACTGTGCAGCCATATTCATCGACCTGGCCAAGGCTTTCGACTCTGTCAATCACCACATTCTTATCGGCAGACTTAACAGCCTTGGATTCTCAAATGACTGCCTCGCCTGGTTCACCAACTACTTCTCTGATAGAGTTCAGTGTGTCAAATCGGAGGGCCTGTTGTCTGGACCTCTGGCAGTCTCTATGGGGGGGGCACAGAGTTCAATTCTCGGGCAGACTCTCTTCTCTGTATACATCAATGATGTCGCTCTTGCTGCTGGTGATTCTCTGATCCACCTCTACGCAGACGACACCATTCTGTATACTTCTGGCCCTTCTTTGGGAACTATGTTACCTAACCTCCAGATGAGCTTCAATGCCATACAACTCTCCTTCCATTGCCTCCAACTGCTCTTAAATGCAAGTAAAACTAAATGCATGCTCTTCAATAGATTGCTACCTGCACCTGCCCGCCCTTCCAGCATCACTACTCTGGCCGGTTCTGACTTAGAATATGTGGACAACTACAAATACCTAGGTGTCTGGTTAGACTGTAAACTCTCCTTCCAGACTCACATTAAGCATATCTAATCCACAATTAAATCTAGAATCGGCTTCCAATTTCGCAACAAAGCATCCTTCACTCATGCTGCCAAACATACCCTCGTAAAACTGACCATCCTACCGATCCTCGACTTCAGCGATGTCATTTACAAAATAGCCTCCAACACTCTACTCAGCAAACTGGATGTAGTCTATCACAGTGCCATCCGTTTTGTCACCAAAGCTCCATATACTACCCACTATTGCGACCTGTACACTCTCGTTTGCTGGCCCTCGCTTCATACTCGTCGCCAAACCCACTGGCTCCAGGTCATCTATAAGTCGTTGCTAGGTAAAGCCCAGCCTTATCTCAGCTCACAGGTCGCCATAGCACGCGCTCCAGCAGGTACAGTGGGGCAAAAAAAGTATTTAATCAGCACCAATAGTGCAAGTTCTCTCACTTAAAAAGATGAGAGAGGCCTGTAACTTTCGTCATAGGTACACTTCAACTATGACAGACAAAATCAGAAAAAAATATCCAGAAAATCACATTGTAGGATTTTTAATGAATTTATTTGCAAATTATGGTGGAAAATAAGTATTTGGTCACCTACAAACAAGCAAGATTTCTGGCTCTCACAGACCTGTAACTTCTTCTTTAAGAGGCTCCTCTGTCCTCCACTAGTTACCTGTATTAATGGCACCTGTTTGAACTTGTTATCAGTATAAAAGACACCTGTCCACAACCTCAAACAGTCACACTCCAAACTCCACTATGGCCAAGACCAAAGAGCTGTCAAAGGACACCAGCAACAAAATTGTAGACCTGCACCAGGCTGGGAAGACTGAATCTGCAATAGGTAAGCAGCTTGGTTTGAAGAAATCAACTGTGGGAGCAATTATTAGGAAATGGAAGACATACAAGACCACTGATAATCTCCCTCGATCTGGGGCTCCACGCAAGATCTCACCCCGTGGGGTCAAAAGGATCACAAGAATGGTGAGCAAAAATCCCAGAACCACACAGGGGGATCTAGTGAATGACCTGCAGAGAGCTGGGACCAAAGTAACAAAGCCTACCATCAGTAACACACTACGCCGCCAGGGACTCAAATCCTGCAGTGCCAGACGTGTCCCCCTGCTTAAGCCAGTACATGTCCAGGCTCGTCTGAAGTTTGCTACAGAGCATTTGGATGATCCAGAAGAAGATTGGGAGAATGCCATATGGTCAGATGAAACCAAAATATAACGTTTTGGTAAAAACTCAACTCGTCGTGTTTGGAGGACAAAAAATGCTGAGTTGCATCCAAAGTGGTGGCATTAGAGGTAGTGGCTGTGGTTCCTGTATTGTTGTTATCAGATTGGATTAATCTAGTTGGTGAAGCATGCCTTGTGGCCATAAAATGCACTGATAACTCACAATGAGGTGTCAAGAAGACCTGACACTTCCCAGCTTTCTGGAAGCAGGCTAGTGAGAGGAATTACAGCAGCATCCAATGATTAGGCGATGACAATGAAAGAAAACATGACATGACCTCCATAACACATCTCAGTGAAAAGTATCGTCATTGTCCTTGGGTTATTAAATTCACAGGATGCTTTTACACTGGGAGTCACAGTTTGAGGAATGAAACAGAATCGGTCAAATATATTTCCAAAAAGACTGCATAAACAGCCCTCCCAGCCCTCCCATCCCTGTAGCTGCTCACACACTGACTCCTCTCACCTTGGGTACAGGGATTATTCTCAGCCAGCGG
The DNA here is from genome assembly GCF_057628025.1 of Oncorhynchus mykiss. NCBI lineage: Eukaryota > Metazoa > Chordata > Actinopteri > Salmoniformes > Salmonidae > Oncorhynchus > Oncorhynchus mykiss. Next base: position 53,727,827 of record NC_143038.1, on the reverse strand, counting down.
GATGTGTTAGTCAGACCCACAGACATATGGGAGGGAAAACGGGATGTCTTCTGGGCCGTTCCATCACTCAGCCTTAATTAGAGATGTCGTTTGTGTATGTGTATGTGCGTATGAGTCTGTGTGTGTGTGTGTCTGTGTGGAGAGCGGTGCTGCAGCCACAGTGCTAGCGGGTCCCTGACAGGCCCCTTAAGCATGTGAGGATGCTGTCACAGTCGATTTCACATCTATCCTTATGGCCACAATACACACACTATAACTTTACAGTACACATCCTCACACACACACAAACACAAAACCCAACACAGCCAAAAATACTGTAGCACAAAGTCACAAGTCTCACTCATCATACTTTCCACATACAGTATACAGCCACACATGAATAAACACATTCCATATCTTAATTTGAGCCAGTTTCACACAGCTGGAAAATAATCCTGCAGCAACAGGACATTAATGGACATTATTTGTGAGGGTTGATACAAACTTTAGAAGCCTTTTAAAACCTGAAATACACTACAAGTTAGCATTTCCTGCTGGGCAGGAAGATTACTGCAAAAATATGATGATCTAATTAAGATACAGCATCTGTACTTAGAGTATCCATACATGTTATGTACAAATACACATGCACAGAGACAATACAAGCTGATTTCACACTTCCACTACTCACTCTCACTACTCCAACAATACACTTAAAGCATTAATAATTTCTGACAAGAAAAACATATTGAAAAACAGGCACACAGAAAGATACATCCACAAAAAAATTAACACACACACCGATTCTATGGACAAAGATCACACTTCCCTCACACAATGCTATTTTCACCCCATCCTTCCCCATCCGGTCTAACCAATCATGTAATTTGGGGGTGGATATAAACAGAGTATATAAACACACTGAGGCCAAACTAAGGAAAGCAAACCCAGATTAGTCTCAGTCATCCCCACTACACCACAGTCTACAAAAACCACAGAAAAGTCTGGCACAAATCTCTCCATCTTATCAGTACAGCATTAATAGTGATATCACTGCATATGATATACACTGAGTGTACAAAACATTAGGAGCATCTTCTTAATATTGAGTTGCACCCCATTTTGACTTAAAGAACAGCTTCAATACGTTGGGGCATGGATTCTACAAGGTTCCACAGGGATGCTGGCCCATGATGACTCCAATGCTTCCTACAGTTGTGTCAAGTTGGCTGGATGTCCTTTGGGTGGTGGACCATTCTTGATACACACGGGAAACTATTGAGCGTGAAGAACCCAGCATTGTTGCAGTTCTTGACACACTCAAACCGGTGTGCCTGGTTTTGTCTTGCCCATTCACCCTCTGAATGGCACACATATACAATCCATGTCTCAATTGTCTCAAGGCTTAAAAACCTTCTTTAACCTGTATTCTCCCTTTCATCTACACAAATTGAAGTGGATTTAACAGGTGGGAATCAATAAGGGATCATAGCTTTCAGCTGGTCAATCTATGTCATGGAAAGAGCATGTGTTCTTAATGGTATGTACACTCAGCATATAAACCAGGCAATCTAAGGCGATTTAAATGTGCTATTCCCGAAAATTCTGATTCGAAGAGAGGGTATTGCCTTGCGCCTCTGCCCCTAGAATATCCTCTTATTATTGAGTTTCTGCACTCCTTTCTTCAGTCGCTGGGTGAGTCATTGACGTCTATGGGATCGGTGTCCCTATAACGTAACGGTTGAACTAACGTGCGCTAATGTGATTAGCATGATGTTGTCAGTAACAGTAAACTTTTCAGGACATAGACATGTCTTATAAGGGCAGAAAGCTTAAATTATTGTTAATCTAACTGCACTGTCCAATTTACAGTAGCTATTACAGTGAAAAAATACCATGCTATTGTTTGAAGATAGTGCAACAAAACACTTTTATCAAGGCAACTGGTTTGATACATTCGCCTCTGAAGATAAATAAAGTACTTACATTCAGTAATCTTGCTATGATTTGTCATCCTGAGGGTCCCAAAGTTTAAAATGTAGCATAGTTTGATCAAATCCATTTTTATATTCAAATGTAGGAACGTGGTTCCCTGCTGTCTCTGGCTCCACACCCACCCCGCACGGCCATCTAGATGTGTGAAAGTTAGTGTATAAGCCAATGATCCATCATGTATGGCATTCCTGGGAGTGTGTAAACTTACAAAAATTATATGTTAATTCAAAATGTATGTCCTCTGTAATTATGTACTTGAAAATGTATCAATTGTCCAACTCAGCACATTTGGGTTTACTTGATACAAAATATTGTCCAGTATTGCTATGCTTCAACGGATCAATCTGAAACTTTGTGCATACAAAATCTAAATTGCACCTAAAATGCAATATTATATTATGGCCTTTCTCTTGCATTTCAAAGATGATGAAAAAAATAAATAATAGAAAATGCATGTTTTTTTGTTTGAATTATCTTTTACCTGATCTAATGTGTTATATTCTCCTACATTAATTTCACATTGGCACAAACTTCAAAGTGTTTCCTTTCAAATGGTATCAAGCATATGCATATCCCTGTTTCAGGTCCTGAGCTACAGGCAGTTAGATTTGGGTATGCCATTTTAGGTGAAAAAGACAAAAAAAAAGGGTCCTTCTCCCCGGCAGACTCAGTGCTTTGACTGAGAAGAAAGGTGTAATTTATCTGCTTAAGCCTCCTGTCATTGAGTTTGAAGATGCGATTGTTTCATCTCCTATTCCTTCACTTAGAACAACCTCAGACAAATGCATGCAAATGTATTAGCGATTCAGGCATGCAGTTGAATACATAATTTATTCACAAACTGCTGGTCTTCTTTTTTAGCTACAGTCATGAGTTGAACAACTAGTCACACTGAACAGTGATGAGTGCTAAGCAAATCACTATGATAATGGTGCTAGCGGTCGGATAAAACAGTAATAGTGTTGCTGTCGAGATGATGATGATGATAATGATGATGACGACAACATAATGACGACGATGATGATGACAGTGAAGATCACTGTTTGTCTGCCTGGTCTGGCTGATAGAGGACTAAAATGTATTTGTTTTGCAGTTGCTTTTCATAAGCTAATTCTTTGCTTTTAATTAGGCATGCTCTCATTGATTGACAGTCCTGGTTTTTGAGTTGTAATATGTGTGTTGTGATTCTGTTGTTTATTTATGTTCATCCATTTCAAGTAGTGGCATGGCATGCATTTATTAAATATATATCAGGCTAAAATTAAAGTGTGAAAACAGGCATAGATTATTTTGGTTTAATTTCAATTTTTACTTTGACAAGTTAATGATTGGTCTTGAATGTTAAAAACCTCAATATTTATGTGAACCAGCTTTTGCCCCATGAGAGCCAAAGAGAGATTTCTCTAAGTTCTGTAGGTCCAGGCTTGATTTAAAGCCCACAGCTTGGCATGGAAAGCCCATGTCTGATACGAGATGAGCCTATGAACATCCTACTTTTCCTGAGCCTACTGCCTGAGGGGGATTATGGGAGATAGGTCAAAGAGCAGAAGGTCACGTCCCTGACATCACACAGCCAGCAGACAGCTAGGCCAGACTAAAGGCCAGGGCAAAGCACTCTGGGTACCTGTGATCTGTATTCACCTAGCCCAGAAGTATCTGCTGACCTTCCTGTCTGTCTGACAACACCTGCAACCAATATGTGAGTTCTGTGTGTGTGTGCATGTGAGAGACTGCAGCACATGTGTGTGTGCGCATGAAACAGTAGTGCCAAAGCAAAATGTCAGGATTTGCAACTTCCATGGCAACAGATCATTTCTGTTTGCTTTTGTGTTATTGTTGTTCCATTGTCACATCCCACTGGGCACGGACTGGTTGAATCAACATTGTTTTAACGTAATCTACATTGGAAAATGCATTGGATTTGAAAAAAGTAATCAACTGTTGTTTTGTAATCATGGTAACCAATTTTCAACATAGACAAAGCTCGTATAAAATATGTTGAATTTGTACCTTTGAAACAACATCAGATCTTCAATGTTCTATCCACTCTCAGAAAAAAAACTATAGGCTGGACAGCACCTCCTACTGGAAAGCTGATCTATATACAACTATTAATTTGGTCTTCCATCCAGGGTTTAAAGCAAGTCCTGCTTAGCTTTGATATTTGTCACTGACTGACTACGACCAATGTGCTATCATGAGAATAATTATTAAGTGATCTCTTAATAACTAAATAATAACTACATAGATTCACTGTTGCTATTTAAGTCCTGCTAAAGGGTTGATTTAACAGAGGAAATTATATGTAACCAGACATTATAAGTAATATATCATCTAATAGACCTAGGTTATATACAGTATCAGTCAAAAGTTTGGACACGCCGAGTCATTCAAGGGTTTTCTTTATTTTTACTATTTTCTAGACATTAAAACTACTGTATGAAATAACACTTATGGAATCATGTGGTAACCAAAAAAGTGTTAAAAAATCAAAACAAATCAAAATATATTTTAGATTTGAGATTCTTCAAAGTAGCCACCTTGATGACAGCTTTGCACACTCTTGACATTCTCTCCAACCAGCTTCATGAGGTAGTCACCTGGAATGCATTTCAATTAACTGGTGTGCTTTGTTAAAAGTACATTTGTAGGATTTCTTTCCTTCTTAACGCATTTGAGCCAATCAGTTGTGTTGTGACAAGGTAGAGATGGTATACAGAAGATAGCCCTGTTTGGTAAAAGACCAAGTCCATATTATGACAAGAACAGCTCAAATCAGCAAAGAGAAATGACAGTCCATCAAAACTTTAAGATATGAAGGTCAGTCAATATGTGACATTTGCAGTCGCAAAAACCAACAAGTGCTATGATGAAACTAGCTCTCATGAGGACCACCACAGGAAAGGTAGACCCAGAGTTACCTCTGCTGTAGAGGATAAGTTCATTAGAGTTACCAGCCTCAGAAATTGCAGCCAAAAAAAATGCTTCACATAGTTCAAGTAACAGACACATCTTAACATCAACTGTTCAGAGGAGACTGGGTGAATCAGGCCTTCATGGTCGAATTGCTGCAAAGAAACCATTACTAAAGGACACCAAAAAGAAGAAGAGACGTGCTTGGACCAAGAAAAGACGAGCAATGGACATTAGACCAGTGGAAATCTGTCCTTTGGTCTGATGAGTCCAAATGTGAGATTTTTGGTTCCAACCGCCATGTTTTTGTGAGACGCAGAGTAGGTGAATGGATGATCTCTGCATGTGTGGTTCCCACCGTGAAGCATGGATGTGTGATTGTGTGGGGTGCTTTGCTGGTGACACTGTCGTGATTCATTCAGAATTCAAGGTACACTTAACCAGCATGGCTACCACAGCTTTCTGCAGTGATACGCCTGGTTTGTGCTTAGTGGGACTATCATTTGCTTTTCAACAGGACAATGACCCAACACACCTCCAGGCTGTATAAGGGCTATTTGACCAATATTAAACATCCTAAGGTTAAGGCTAATTTCCAAACTAATGTAACAATATTTATTCAACCTTAAAATTAAAAACGCATCCATGGCCCCATTTTGAGGTTACTGTAACTATAAATAAATGTCTTACTGTATGTAATCGTAGAAAGCATGCATGTTCAAGACAGCATGCAAAGGTCGCAGGTCTGTAGAGGTCTTCACAATTGCTTTAATAATTTGTGCAGAATCTCGAACAGCATTGATTACTTGCACTATGTACTTTTATTGTAATCTCAACTGCAATCCAGGTCACTTGGTTGTGCTATTAGATGAAGCACAGTGATACCACATTAAGTTGTTATATAAATAGATATGACATTGTATTCCCATTTGTACTTTGTTGTCCTTTTAAATGATTGAAAGTGCAATGATAACGTATTTAGATTACAATTTAGGGCTCGATTCAATCCGTATCACCAAAGTTCAGCGCTATAGCGCGATTGAAATTTAAAGGCAATGTTCCCACGTTTGCAGAGACTGGATTCACGGTAAACGCTGCATTTGCCCGGCTCATTCGAAATGACCTTTATATTTCCAGCGTACTGTAGGGCCGAACTTCGGTAATACAGATTGAATAGAGCCCTAAACCAAAAACCAGACATTGTTTTTCCAATGGAATTTGGTTGTGCTTTTAGATGGGTGAAAGCCCAGTGATAACACATTTAGGTGACAACTAAACACAAATCAGACATATTTTTTCAATTGGAATTTGGTTGTGCTTTTGGATGGTTGAAAGCATAGTGATAACACATTTGGAATTCAACACATTTCTGGTTGTCTTTTTGAGTGGGTGAATAAAGGTGGAAATTTCAACCATATATTAACAAAAACTCCATGTCTAAATCACGGGGTGTGCCCAGTAGGATCCTTTTCTTTTCTTGTGATAAATAAAAGATGATGAAAGTCCCTTGAGCACAGAAGGAAACATGTAATTCTAGCAATACTACAAAGAGATTTAAACAAGTTAGTGGAGGAGGGAGAAGCTAAGAGGAATCAGAAAAGGAGGGGAGAAATTACAATAAATCCAGCAATAAAGTGCCTGTGGCAAGATCGTATCTTCTGTAACAACAGAAAAGGGGGACCGTTTCCAAGTTCTGGGACTCAAAGTTATTTCCTCATGGACACCACTATACCTTGAATCAGGTGAGTTTGTCTGGGGCTACAACAACAATGTGTGCTGTTGGGGGTACTCTAGGAACGTAGTTGGGAAACTCTGCCTTAGAGGATAAGAACATCAAATCAAAATTGTGGCAACTAAAATATGCCGTAAAGACCTCAAATGAAGACACTGATTTAACGATGGGTTGCTTTTTGTTGTCATAGAGCAAGCTAGGATATGAAAAGAAAACTCTAATACAGATTTTCTGGTGTGAGTAGATATATTATCAGAGAGTGGCTGGGTTGTGGAAGACTCACTTATTGGCTTAATTGGCACATATTGGCATCTATTCATTAGGCCTATAGCTTATCTCTTCCTCACTCTCTTTCCTCTAACAAGTTAGCCTTTCACCATGGCAACCACACATCTCCTGACAACCAGAGTTCCCTGTTCTGTTATCCTCAGCAATGTGTTACTTTTGCAGGGCTCTCTAAACTCCACACATTCAATGTACCTCCGAATCCCTGAGGGATGGGGCTGACAAAAGGTCCCCTCCCTGGTGCAGGGATAAAAGGATAAAGGCATTAGACATAATGTCTCATCTGTTATGAAATGACACTCACACCTCTCTCTCTCTCGCTCTCTCTCTCCTGCTTTCCTCTCAGCCTCCCAACTGAGAAGGTCCTCCTATGCCTCCTCCAGACACTCCAACACCCACCCTTCCACACACATACCCATTTTCAACCAGCGCCTTTACAGCATCAGTTTAAATTTGCCTCATCTCTTCAGATCCCAGGAGAGCGCAACTGGTCCTCTCCTCCAGCAGCAGCCCAAAACTACAGCAGACCCTAAGGCCTTCACTCCACTCCAGTCAGACAGACAGCCAGATAGTCACACAGGGGACCATCTCTGGTCCCCATTGATTTTGAGTGATTTTAATTAAAGGACACAAGCTGCTTTATATTCCAGAGTCATTCCATTTCTTTCAGCCCCCCTCAACCTCCGTCTGTATTGCTTTATATTCTGAGGCGGCCAGCAGTGTTTTCTTCGGACAGACACGCTGAAAGCATCCTGTTGTTTTTCTCTCCCCCGCTATGCTGTGTTCAGTATTGATGGCACAGATAATACATTCAAGGGCAGCGCCTGCCTTCCATCTGCCTGCTAAGGCAGGGGATGAGCCCGCTAAGCCACAGCTTCTATTACTGCTGTTGTTCTTCGCTCGACACCATGAAAGTTTAGCGATGCTGAAAGTTGATCGTCCTCTCCACTAACTGTGACCTCTGCTCGTATGGCACACTGTGGGTGGGCCTTAAACTGTGTAGACAGAGAACCTCTGGGCTTTCTGTGGACGCTCTCCTACTACTGTTGCCATCATAACCTCGCTACAGACATTGTGACTTCACTCTTGTTAAATATCTGAGTGCATGTGTTTGTCCTTGACTGTCCCTAATGCAGTTCATTTCATTGCCATCGGTGAACCAGACTCTTTCTCTCTATATATATACAGTGCCTTGCGAAAGTATTCGGCCCCCTTGAACTTTGCGACCTTTTGCCACATTTCAAGCTTCAAACATAAAGATATAAAACTGTATTTTTTTGTGAAGAATCAACAACAAGTGGGACACAATCATGAAGTGGAACGACATTTATTGGATATTTCAAACTTTTTTAACAAATCAAAAACTGAAAAATTGGGCGTGCAAAATTATTCAGCCCCTTTATTTTCAGTGCAGCAAACTCTCTCCAGAAGTTCAGTGAGGATCTCTGAATGATCCAATGTTGACCTAAATGACTAATGATGATAAATACAATCCACCTGTGTGTAATCAAGTCTCAGTATAAATGCACCTGCACTGTGATAGTCTCAGAGGTCCGTTAAAAGCGCAGAGAGCATCAAGAAGAACAAGGAACACACCAGGCTGGTCCGAGATACTGTGGTGAAGAAGTTTAAAGCCGGATTTGGATACAAAAAGATTTCCCAAGCTTTAAACATCCCAAGGAGCACTGTGCAAGCGATAATATTGAAATGGAAGGAGTATCAGACCACTGCAAATCTACCAAGACCTGGCCGTCCCTCTAAACTTTCACCTCATACAAGGAGAAGACTGATCAGAGATGCAGCCAAGAGGCCCATGATCACTCTGGATGAACTGCAGAGATCTACAGCTGAGGTGGGAGACTCTGTCCATAGGACAACAATCAGTCGTATATTGCACAAATCTGGCCTTTATGGAAGAGTGGCAAGAAGAAAGCCATTTCTTAAAGATATCCATAAAAAGTGTTGTTTAAAGTTTGCCACAAGCCATCTGGGAGACACACCAAACATGTGGAAGAAGGTGCTCTGGTCAGATGAAACCAAAATTGAACTTTTTGGCAACAATGCAAAATGTTATGTTTGGCATAAAAGCAACACAGCTGAACACACCATCCCCACTGTCAAACATGATGGTGGCAGCATCATGGTTTGGGCCTGCTTTTCTTCAGCAGGGACAGGGAAGATGGTTAAAATTGATGGGAAGATGGATGGAGCCAAATACAGGACCATTCTGGAAGAAAACCTGATGGAGTCTGCAAAAGACCTGAGACTGGGACGGAGATTTGTCTTCCAACAAGACAATGATCCAAAACATAAAGCAAAATCTACAATGGAATGGTTCAAAAATAAACATATCCAGGTGTTAGAATGGCCAAGTCAAAGTCCAGACCTGAATCCAATCGAGAATCTGTGGAAAGAACTGAAAACTGCTGTTCACAAATGCTCTCCATCCAACCTCACTGAGCTCGAGCTGTTTTGCAAGGAGGAATGGGAAAAAATGTCAGTCTCTCGATGTGCAAAACTGATAGAGACATACCCCAAGCGACTTACAGCTGTAATCGCAGCAAAAGGTGGCGCTACAAAGTATTAACTTAAGGGGGCTGAATAATTTTGCACGCCCAATTTTTCAGTTTTTGATTTGTTAAAAAAGTTTGAAATATCCAATAATTGTCGTTCCACTTCATGATTGTGTCCCACTTGTTGTTGATTCTTCACAAAAAACTACAGTTTTATATCTTTATGTTTGAAGCCTGAAATGTGGCAAAAGGTCTTAAAGTTCAAGGGGGCCGAATACTTTCGCAAGGCACTGTATGTATATAGAGAACCAGTAAAAAGTTTGGACACACCTACTTATTCAAGGGTTTTCCTTTATTTTTACTATTTTGTACATTGTAGAATAATTATGAAGACATCAAAACTATGAAATAACACATGTGGAATCATGTAGTAACCAAAAGATTCCTCAAAGTAGCCACCCTTTACCTTGATGGCAGCTTTGCACCCTCTTGGCATTCTCTCAACCAGCTTCATGAGGTAGGTGAGGAAGATAGCCCTAATTGGTAAAAGACCAAGTCCATATTATGGAAAGAACAGCTCAAATAAGCAAAGAGAAACAACAGTCCATCAATACTTTTAAGGCATGAAGGTCAGTCAACTGGAAACATTTCAAGAAGTTTCTTCAAGTGCAGTTACAAAAACCATCAAGTGCTATCATGAAACTGGCTCTCATGAGGACCGCCACAGGAAAGGAAGACCTAGAGTTACCTCTGCTGCAGAGGATAAGTTCACCAGAGTTAACTGCACTTAGATTGCAGCCCAAATAAATTATTTATAGAGTTCAAGTAACAGACACATCTCAACATCAACTGTTCACAGGAGACTGCGTGAATCAGGTCTTCATGGTCGAATTGCTGCAAAGAAACCACTACTAAAGGACGCCAATAATAAGAAGAGACTTGCTTGGGCCAAGAAACACTGGTGGAAATCTGTCCTTTTGTCTGATGATTCCAAATTTTAGATTTTTGGTTCCAACCACCATGTGTTTGTGAGATGCAGAGTAGGTGAATAGATGATATCCGCATGTGTGGTTCCCAATGTGAAACATGAAGGAGGAGGTGTGATGGTGTGGGGGTGAATTGTTGGTGACACTGTTGGTGATTTATTTAGAATTCAAAGCACACTTAACCAGCACGGCTACCACAGCATTCTGCAGCGATACGCCATCCCATCTGCTTTGCGCTTAGTAGGACTATCATTTGTTTTCAACAGGACAATGACCCAAAACACTCCTCCAGGCTGTGTAAGAGCTATTTGACCAAGGAGAGTGATGGAGTGCTGCGTCAGATGACCTGGCTTCCACAATCACCCAACCTCAACCCAATTGAGATGGTTTGGGATGAGTCGGACAGCAGAGTGAAGGAAAAGTAGCCAACAAGTGCTCAGCATATGTGGGAACTCCTTCAAGACTGTTGGAAAAGCATTACCCATGAAGCTGGTTGAGAGAATGCCAAGAGGTTGCAAAGCTGTCATCAAGGCAAAGGGTGGCTACTTTGAAGAATCTCAAATATAAAATATATTTGGATTTGTTTAACACTTTTTTAGTTACTACGTGATTCCACATGTGTTATTTTATAGTTTTGATGTATTCACTATTATTCAAGAATGTAGAAATAGTAAAAATAAAGAAAAAACATTGAATGAGTAGGTGTGCCCAAACTTTTGACTGGTACTGTATGTGTGAGTGGGGTGAGTTTTTGTGCGTGTGTGTACGCGTGTGTGGCAAGGCAGGTGGGTTATGAGTTCATCAAAGAAACAGTTCATTAACCCCAGCATGATTTCCATATGACAAAAGGTCTAAGTTCATTATGATATGGCTGACCTCACGCTGATCTGCTCCTGACTATAGTGCATTATATAAATATTATACATATGATCAAATAATACATAAACAGAAAACAGCTGACATCGTAACGCACCCAAAGACCATAAATCACCAAGTATTCTTTTCAACACCAGCTCTTCAAGGTTTCTGTGATGTTTTACCCCACATGCGAAGTCATTCCCTGCGTAGGGACAGCTCATTTGAGGATTAGTTTGGATGTATGGTAGCATATTGAAAGGTGATGAATGAGTCGGTGAGACCGCCCCTAAAATGGCCTTTGAGCTGCCTTCATTGATTTTTTTGTTCCTGGCAATCGCTCTTCTGGGATAACACAACTATAGCCTACACAGCTTGACTGATCTCCATCTTCCAACCTCCCATTAGAATTATTCATCAAAAGTGAAATAGTCTTGTGCTAAGAGTGATATACAGGATAATATACAGGATCATATGTGAAAAAGCTAAAGTGTTCTGATCCAATACTCTAGCACAATACAATGGGTTGAGGTATAAATACTCTGAAATGTTGTCTTATCACCAACTTGAGGGGATGTCACAATTGGGCATTCACAGCAAAATCTTGAAAGGTTCAAGTAACAGTTGACCGTAAAACCTATTGTGCCTCTAAAGTAACGTTTCAGATGCCTCATGATGACATATTCCAGTCCTGACAATCTGGCTAATTTATTCCCAATATCTCTGCTCTTGATAGGTTCCATATTTTATCATCAGCAGATGGTGGATGGCGGATCCTAAAGGAGGATATGAGATACAGAGAGAGAGCAATTAGCTTCTGATTAGAAACAGATTAAAGAGAGACATAGCAGACAACATCCACTTCAGAGAAGCAGGGAACATACATAAGCTTTCTCTTTTATCACCGTCGTTCGTTATTTACTCCTGCCTCTTTGTGCCTTGGAGGGACTAATATTGTTGTATAAAAACAATAAATACATCATATTCAATTGACTGTGTTTCTGCCATGCAGGTGGAAAGGACCATTCCTGTTTGCTCATACAAGGCACAGAAGAACAACCACTGAATTGCCACTGCTACCCTACCCAGAGCCCTGAGTGTAGCCCTCCTCTCTGACATATTTAAAACTTAATCAACACAACGCTGCTTCCTTCCCAATCCCAGCAACCTTTGGCCTGTCATGCTATACATACCGTAAATCAACATGAGCAGCAAACAACATTACAATCATCAAATAATGGATTGAACCTTTCACTGGGGATGCACAATCCATTAAAATTCAATTTAGCACCACACTTATTTCTCCAAACAACTAAAAGTGCCAGTCATCATTTTCAGGGGAGTGATTTGGCATTCCTAAGCCTCCAAGATTGATGAGAGGAGAGATTAACACTTCATTTTCAATGCCACTGGAGATACCACAACCGTAATGAGATAAATGTAGTGAGGAGAGAATCAGAGAGCGAGGGAAGGAGAGGAAGAGAGAATGAGAGCGAGAACAAAAGGCCTGCTGCAATGTGATCTGTGCTCCAGTGAGGAGGACCTCTGGCTGGTTCTGGGCCTGGGGCGAGAGGAGCAGAGAAGAGGAGAGGGAATCAGTAGCAGAGGCAGCAGTGAGCAGCACAGCACATTTCTTCCTCACACCACAATTAGTATTGTTCTCAGGCAGCAGCCTCCACCTCTACATCTACGCAGCAAGCCCAAAGCAACATGTGCCAAACAGACACCAGGTTTAAGCAGAGATCTGGTGAATGGTGTTTCCTGCTCTTTTTCTTTATTTCTCTCTCCTTTTTCCATGTTTCTGTGTTTGTCTGTCTGTCTGTCCATCTCTCTTTCTCTCTCGTTGTCACGTTGGCATAATGGATTCGGGAGACAGACGCAGGAATGGGTAATAGTTTTTTAAATTTAGCCCAAATTACGGCGTGCCGTGTAAAGGCATGGGAACGAAGACCAAACAAACACGTAACAAAAACACAGGGTTGAAACCCAAAACAAAATAGCGAGGAGTACCTTGAATAAATACACAAACGCACAATGATTATCACACGGGACGAGACCTGTAATCATCAGCAATCCACAATGGCACGAAAGCCAAAACACACAGCACAGGTACTCACACACACCAACGGACATTGTAACAATAATCGACAGCACCATGGTATAATCGACAGCACCACATATATACAAATACAATCAGTGGGAATAGGTGCCAGGTGTGCGAGATGAAAGTTCCAGAGGGATCCGTGACACTTGTGGCCACTAATGCCTACTCACGCTGTGGTATACCTGTTTGATTTGCTAACTATTGGAGCACTGGACTTGTGCTGACAGAGGTCTTGGAGATTGTTGGCTCACACCTCTTTCTCCTCCCTCTCCTCCTCCCCACTCCCTGCATCTTACTGCCCTAAATTTTTCATGGACTAAATTGCCCCGCTATGTAAAACTTAGATGCTAAATCCCACAAATGGGCTTCATCTTGAATAAATCCCCAATTGACAACTCTGCCCCTAGCACCTCCTGCATTATCTGGCATACTTTCACCTTTTTTACATAACCAATCAAATATTTTAAAACATCGCAAATACATCTCCATTAATTTAGCTAGCTATCCAATTGTTTTACTATTTTTATTTAACCTTTATTTAACTAAGCAAGTCAGTTAAGAGCAAATTCTTATTTACAATGATGGCCTACTCTAGCCAAACCCGGACAAAGCTGGGCCAATTGTGAGCCGCCCTATAGGACTCCCAATCACAGCTTGATGTGATACAGCCTGGATTCAAACCAGTTACTATAGTGACACCTCTTGCACTGAGATGCAGTGCCTTGGACCGCTGCACCACTCGGGAGGCCAAGGTGGGAGTTTGGTCAGGCATAGTGCCTTTTGTGCTGTTCTGGAGTGGTAGAGAGAGAGAAATAGAGCTGAGTGCCTTACTTGTGTGATCCTATTGTGTCTCTATGGGACTTCAGTTTATGTAGCATGAAATACCACGAGGAACGCCCAGTGGGGGCCTAAGTGGGGGTGATGAGTTAAATACCTCCGTCCTCTTCCACATAATTCCTAGGGACGGGTGGTGTTGCATACAGTATAAGTAGCTGCCCTCACCCTACTCTACATGGTTACTGTTGATGATGGGGTGGTGTCACATTTAATACCTCCCTCCTCCTTGACTTGGTTCCTGGGGGATACTCTTATAGCATGCTGCCAGAAAACACAGCTCATTACAAGGGCTTTTATTTTGAAGATGTAAAGATACATCATAATCAATTCCTCCCTGGTCTTTGATCTGCCATGCCAAAGCCTGTAGTGAGTGAGACCCTTGAGAAATGGAGATGTGATGTGTATTGTTAAGTTCCTCTGTACAGCGTGATGTCTGCACTATGTGTGTGCTCAAGAACACATGAATGTCTGACTCCATTGACCATATTCTACTCTTAAAAGACACATCGCTAATGCACTTGGTACACTTTACTGAAGTCTCCAGGGATTAAGAAATTGCTAGAGGGAACGATGAAACAATGAAAGAGAAAGAGTTGCAATGGAGAGAGAAGTAAAGAAAAAAAGGAAGAAATGGAGAGACAGCAAGTTAGAGAACGAGAGCGAGAGAGGGAGACAACGGCGGAGGTATTTGAGCTACAAATTAAGCTTGACTGTCAAGTAAAAAGCGCCTTGGGCTTTTGTAATGTCAGTCAATCCGGCGGAGAGCTCTGACACATAATAGCAGCAGGCCGGCCATCAAGTGGACATGACGAGCCTGTGCCAAGACCCCAAATGCCACATCCATAATCTGCCTGCCAATTCTCATCAAATTCACCTTTTCTGCCTGACAGTTTCCTCACAGTCCTGCCTTTGACAAGACTGCCTCGGCACCGGTCTCCGAATTATAAAGCTAAAAGATAATGCTCTTGTCACTTTACAGGTTTCCTCCCCTGAACGGATTGGGAAGAGAGAATGAGCCCTGCTAACCTTCCACTTCCGTAGCTTTGGTCTTTGAAGTCCCCCCAACCCCCTCCATTGAAGGTTGTACAAAATATATAAGAGTATCATGAATTGAAACCATACATTAATGAAATGAAAATCATACATAACAGATGAAGACTTAAAAAATGCTGCTTTAGAACTGGGTCATTCCACTGATTCAGTGCCTTTTGAGAAGTGTAACTTGGTAAAAAAAAAAAAAAGTTTGATTTCAGCTTATTTTAACATTCTGTCATAAAGAGCACATGTTCAACTTAATAAAAAACACATTTTCCCATCTCAAGAGAAGAAAAAAAATACTACATATGTAGAATCTTAATTTGATCCTTCTTTTGCTGCTGATAATTTTTCTGCACGGCAGGAAAAGCAAACTTGTAGTGTATTCAAGGTTTAAAAAGGCATCTAAAGTTTGTAATTTCCACTTTAAAATGTCAGACCTGATTTGCGCTAAAGAAAAATGTATCAACCCCTACAAAAAATCCACATAATAATTCACATTTCCTGTTCCTGCAGCATTATTTACCTGCTGTTGCAAACTGGCTCAAATTAAGATCCTACATCTGTATAGTAAGTGCCTATTAAGTGACAAATAAAGTAATAGGGTTGACCGTAAAAGGTTGGCGATGAGCACGTCATCAGAGCATGACGTATGATTGTTGTTGTTGAACGCTGTCGAATGCAGAAAACTGTACTAAAGACCTCGGTTTAAAAGCTGACAGTGTTTTTTTATACTTCGATTTTATTTGGAATACTGCGCCTCTGTTTGGCTAAATTGCTGTGAGCGCTGCTATCTGCTATTCCGTATAGGGGGAGAGGCACGAAAGCCCAGCAAGCCTAGCTGGCTCGGCGGTTCTCAAATGGAGGCCGCTATTGAAAGTTTTCAGCGTTGCAGGAGCTGTGTTTACTTTGCTTTGTTCAGGACAATGTGGACCGCGCTGATTTCCAATGTAGCAACTGCTTGCTTACGGAGGAATACAGGAGCGAAGTAGCTACTCTTAGCAAGCAAGTAGAAAACCTACATAAGCTACTGGCTGACCCACGCCCAACTACTTTTTATTTTTCTTCCACCCAAGTAGCCGGATCCCGCTCTGGTCTGGTGGAAGTTTCTCCGCTGTGTCGACTTTCTACAGCCGACTGGCCGCTGCTCAGCAGAGTTCTATCCCCGAAGGGGTCTCCCCCTTCCCTGGAGAAATGAACTGTTCTCGACCCAACCATACAGCCATGGAGGTACGTCACTCGCCGTGGTAGTCGAAGAAGGCGTCTTCTGGCAACGGGGATCTCCATGGAGATGTTGAGCCCGGAACTGACACAGACCAGAAACAGCTTTGCAGCCCTGGATCCAGAGGTTCCGGTGCCTTTGTCCTTAGTGGCTTCCCAATCAATATCGGATCCGGAGGTACCTGCGTCTTCATACTCAGTTATGTCTCCCTCTCCGGTGGCTTCTACCTTGGGTTCAGATCTTCGGAGCTCCCAGCCTCACAGTCTGGTGAGGCCAGCCCAGGCCAGCCCAGTCTGGTGAGGCCAGCCCAGTCTGGTGAGGCCAGCCCAGTCTGGTGAGGCCAGCCCAGTCTGGTGAGGCCAGCCCAGTCTGGTGAGGCCAGGCCAGTCTGGTGAGGCCTGCCTGCGAGACCAGCCCATTCAACATCACCAGCTGTCATCACAGGCAGCTCTATGGTGAGAAACATCTCGGTCCCCAAGACAAAAACCTTGTGCTACCCAGGAGCACAAGTACAGGACATAACAAGGCTGCTTCCGACTGTTCTATCACAGAAGCCGGGAGCTGACACTGTTGTAGTCCATGTGAGGACAAACAACATCAGGAGTGCTAGCTCCGAACATTTGAAAATGGATTTAAAGAACTGATTTTAGTATTAAAAGACTACGGCCAATAATTTCAGTTCCAGTACCATCATTGGACTGTGGTTGTGAAAGATTCAGCAGACTGCTGGCAGAAGACAAGGTGAGTGTTATCATCAGTCCTGTGTCATTCATGTGTGGGGTTGCTTCTCAGCCAAGGGAGTGGGCTCACTCACAATTTTGCCATGAATAAAGAATGGTACCAACACATCCTCTGAGAGCAACTTCTCCCAACCATCCAGGAACAGTTTGGTGACAAACAATGACTTTTACAGCATGATGAAGGACCTTGCCATAAGGCAAAAGTGATAACTAAGTGGCTCGGGGAACAAAACATTGATATTTTGGGTCCATGGCCAGGAAACTCCAGAGACCTTAATCCCATTGAGAACTTGTGGTCAATCCTCAAGAGGTGGATGGACAAACAAAACCCCACAAATTCTGACAAACTCCAAGCATTGATTATGCAAGAATGGGCTGCCATCAGTCAGGATGTGGCCCAGAAGTTAATTGACAGCATGCCAGGGCGGATTGCAGAGGTCTTGAAAAAGAAGGGTCAACACTGCAAATATTGACTCTTTGCATCAACTTCATGTAATTGTCAATAAAAGCCTTCGACACTTTTGAAATACTTGTAATTATACTTCAGAATTCCATATGTTGTGTCTTTACTATCATTAAACTGAAGACTTAGTTTTTATCAAAGATTCTCTGTAATTAATTACTCGATTAAACTAAATAATCATGTAACTGTAATTAACTAGGAAGTTGGGGCACCAAGGAAAGTATTCAGATTACAAAGTTATAATTTCCCAATATAACCTTTCAGATATTTTCATATCTGATCAATAGTCTTCTGATTAATGATTTATTTATTTTACCTCATATTAGTCTCATTCCAAACGTCGTAAATTGTTGGTTATCAGCACAAACCCAGTCTTCACTATGAGTCATCCATACATCAATTGTCTTAAATCATTTATTTATTACTAACTAAGTAATTCACAGAAATGCATAAACAAACAGTACATATGGTTACATGAAATGATAGAATGTGCCCTAGTGGGCTAAACCTGCATGGCGGCTTGTTAGACAAAAGGGGAGTGGGGGTCGACTAAGAAGTCACTACAGAGTTAATTATAACAATTAAAATGCTAATCCTTTACACATGAACGCTCACCCATTCGGGAACAATTGCAATCAATGTATATATTTACGCTCAGTGTATCATCTTGATCGCTGGTGAAAAGTCTTTCTTGTAGAATTGTCCGTCTCTCTCCCTCTCTCTCTCTGTCTTGGTTAGAGGGGATAGTTCAAAGTGACATTCGTTATAAAATGGATGTTTCGGCGGTTGATCGTTCTTCGCATTCAATGATACAGAATTCCTAGCTGCAGACTAGTAATTAGTATCAAAGACTTGTTCTTATTCTGTCTGTATCGATAGTCTAAGAGTTTAACCACGTGATATGGTTAAAAGATTCAGCAATGGTCTGCAACCTTTGTACTCCCGTGATTGAGAGAAAAATGGTCTCCTGATAATTTCTCAAAGTTGGGTTTTATTCGGAATGGCAGAAGGGGACTCTCCCAGGATGTCTGACCCTAACTGGGCTCAGGGGCGGTCCTCTGATTTAGTTCAAATCAAAAGGGAATTGTATTTTTCTTCATTAAACAGTCCACAATCATATTACACAATTATACAAACAGTATCATACTCACTCATTCATCTTATACAATAATTAGATGTAAACCTCATATCTGAGGCTATTATATAAACAGCGTTATGGTAATGTGACCACACCGTCTCTCTTGAGCTTCCCAAGTTGTGACAAACGGACCAGTTCGTAGCTGGATTCTTCACCGATCTTTTACACTTTCTCTGGAACATGACATTTGTTTGTACGTCAAGTTCTGTGAGGTGGAAGGATTTCCTTTGTCTCCATGAAAAACTACTCTCTATAAAACTGTGTGTACATCAGGTCTTCTCAGGAATTTACGACCTCTGACTACAGCAGGCTGGTTGTAGAAGCAGAGAGCGGGGGATGGTGCTCGCTGTACTCAAAGAGGGCAACGTCATGACACATAGTAACATCTGACTAAAATATCTAAAGACACTGAAGCAGCAAACTTTGTGGAAATTAATATTTGTGTCATTCTCAAAACTTTTGGCCACAACTGTACATACACATGGAATTAATGCTGTAGATATGTGGTAGTGCTTGAGTAGGGGCCTGAGGGCACACAGTGTGTTGTGAAATCTGTGAATGTATTGTAATGATTTTAAAATTGTATAAACTGCCTACATTTTGCTGGACCCCAGGAAGAGTAGCTGCTGCTTTGGCAGCAGCTAACGGGGATCCATAATAAATACAAATCTTAAATCAGCCATAAATGCCCTCATGACAGGGGGAATGGAAGCTTGCTGTGTTCAACATGTAGTGGCAATTAAATGCAAGCTTCACACCAAAAAAAATGCTAAAACATTTCTAGCCTGCCTGTCTATGGGTAACAGGGTTGATGTGTTATGCTCCATCCGCTCAGTTTTCCACCACACAACCCCAGAAAATGTCCAAAAGAGTCAAACAAGCTCAACTGCTTTTACACAATGATTTGACTATTAGATATTGATGTTCAATGTTTCTTTTGAAAACAATGTTTAAAATGCAATAGTTTCACCATATTGAAACACAAGTTCAGTTCATGTAACAGGGTTGACCTTCGAATGAGGGACAGATGTTAATGAATAACTAATAATATGAAATAAATAATAACCTTCAGAAATGACTTTGTCAAAGCATCAAAATAACTAGGGCTTTACAATGATGGTGAAACTTGTAGAAATAGTTGTATTAAGTGGGTTGAAATCTTCCTAGAAGTGACACAAGGTTGATGGAGGGACATGTCAAATTGCTGAATTTTGGCACTTTAGCAAGTCGTTTTATTGAAGCAGATTTATTGAATTATCCATGTGGTCTATCTTAAAGGAAATGTAATTTAATATTACAGGCTTTTAAAATTCAATATTGGTGCACCATTTCTACATAAAATATCAAAGGGATGCAAAAGGCACTAATTTCATGGAACGACCCAATTATGCTCTGATATGGAAATGGTTTTGTGAGGTCTGTGCAAAAATATGAGCAGTGAGCATGGGTGATGTGTTTCCATGTCTGTCTGTTAGCAATGTAAGTAAGACCCGTCTTAATTTCAGTTCAGAAAGAAATGCATAGAGAGATAGAAAGATGATATGAGGTGAGATGGGAGGTGGACAATGGGGTCTTCTTTGTGTGAGGCCTGTCCTGGCCTTCCTGCCCTTCCTGTTCCCTGTTTGGCCTGGCTCTGTCCCTGCTGGCTAAATTGCGTATTTTAAGTCCCTCTCTGACCCTGTACAGAAAACCCATCTAGAGAGTCAGGCTTGGTAAGAGGGGAGCAGACACCTTCATTAAGTTCCCGTCAGGCCAGAGTGGCTAGGCCTTTCCTTTCCTGCGTGGGCCCTGAAACAGGGGTTGACGACCTGGTTAGTGACGCCACAGTCCTGGCTCTTCCCCCATTACCAGACCCCGCTTAATTAATTTTCTGCCTGAAGAGTCTAGCAGTGATGACAGGATCCCAGACGCCATGGCAGCCTGCTGAATAGAGGAAGAACCCACTCCCCCCTACACACACACACACACACACACACACACACACACACACACACACACACACACACACACACACACACACACACACACAGGTTTGCTAAAAGTAAAACATACGCTATTAGCATCAATGTAGTGTATGAAAAAGTGGCCTCTTTGTTTAAACTTGTTTCAACTCAAGGTCAGTGAGCATGTGACAGATTTCACCCTGCTCAGAGTGTGATCACAACACACGTGTTACATTGGGATGTGTGAATGGATTGCCCTTGTCATTTAGGCACTAACAGTAATAATCCAAGGTTGAACCTGTGGTTTATTAGATGAAATGGTTCAAAACAACACTCTATCACTTATCTTCACCTCCAATCACTAACCATAATTTGCTCAAGGAGAGCTAGTCACATTGACAAAAAGCTCCTAACTCATTCTTGTGCTCCAGAGCTCACTTGTAGCTGAAACCACTCAACCACCTTCAGTAATTCTTCTCCATATCTCATAATGTATTTAATAAAACAGGTAGTTTGGATCCGGGATGCTGATTGGTTGATAGCCATTAGTTATTCACGATAATCCACTGCAAATGATTGTTAACAGTTCCATTTGAACTACATGGTTGCCACAGAAACAAAACAAAACAATAAATTACTATAGTTTTAAGGTTAAATTTAAGGTTGCATCTCAATAGTGTACAAATCAACTCCCTTTCCCTGTCTCTACCCATTCACCTGCTAAATCTAAATGAGAGTACATCTAAGGATACGAAGAGAGGAAGTCACTTCAGCCTGGTTGCTTTCTCCCTGCCAGCCGTCCCAGCATGCAGTGTGTTTTGCGGTGCTCATTTCAGAGATGAGCAGAAACACAGGAAGCAGGAAACAGCACTGCCAATCGATCAGTGCTGTGGCCCTGACACTGTCATGCCTAATTAAGCATGCTGATGATGGGCTTAATTAAGCATGCTCTCGCATCTGAAGAGCTCTGCCGGGCTCACACACACGCGCGCGCACGCACACGCGCACACACACACACACACACACACACACACACACACACACAGAGAGGATCAAGCACAGACACATAGGATTCATCTGCGTTCCTCTAAAGAATTACCTCCTTTTTCATACAAGCTCGTAAACATCTAAGAATGTGTCCGCTGAGCCTGTTCCTAATCATTAGACATACCATACCTGGAAAGGTATGAGTATTTATTGTAATCAATTACTATTACTGTAATCTATTTACTTAATGGGTTTGGTCAACATCTGTATCCAACTGTCTCTGCTGTGGTTGATTGGCCAGATGCTGTTAGCTTTGGAAGCTGATGATGTAATACAGGAAGCTGTCTCTCTGTTTTTAGCCATTCAGCATGTCTAGAGTCAAGCTACTCCATCTCTTGTTTATTCCATAGTTTCCTTCAATACACTTCATTTCCATCTGCAATGTTATGTATGTTCCATCCCAGAGCACATGTCCCATCAGACA
Organism: Oncorhynchus mykiss; assembly: GCF_057628025.1. Classification (NCBI taxonomy): domain Eukaryota; kingdom Metazoa; phylum Chordata; class Actinopteri; order Salmoniformes; family Salmonidae; genus Oncorhynchus; species Oncorhynchus mykiss. The sequence goes on along the minus strand of NC_143038.1, from coordinate 53,705,616 downwards.
GTGAGGCAGACTGGGATGACTGTTTTTATCATCACATAACAGACACATGAATGGTTCTCTCCGTCAGGCCTTGTCACCTGCCACAATGCAGAGCACACTCTTCCAGCACTAATCAGACTGCAAGAGACAGAGCCTGTTAAATTCCCAGAATAATTCAGATTAAGGTGGTAAATTAATGAGGTTAGCCAAGGACTGATCACCAAGGAGGCCAAGACTAGCAGTGTTCCCATAGTGGAGAAAGGGTAAACACGTTAAGAGACTCAATTAATTTATAAACGTGCAAAAATACACACTTGCTAAGACACCCAAGAAGTCATGCATGCATGCAAACATACACACACACACACACACACACACACACACACACACACACACACACACACACACACACACACACACACACACACACACACACACACACACACACACACATACACACACACACACACACACACACACACACACACACACACACACACACAAATATCCATGTACACGCACATCTACAGAACACACACATACAAAGAACACACGGCATGCCTCCAGGGGTGACCTTGATGAGGATTCAGTGTAATCCTCCTCATTTTTTTAAAAGTACGGTGTGTGGAACATTCAGGTCTCAGGGAGATGAAGGACATGGCTCAGTGATTTATTACACACAGGCCTTATGTGAAAGCATTTTCACTTCCTCACCACTGCTACTGCCTCTGCAATCTAATTAGAAAATCCCTGAATCTCAATGAAAACATCTCACCTGCAGAACCTCCACTATCCCACTGCCTCATTAAGCAATAAGACCGTTTTATTCATTTAAATTATTTATTTAAACTTAATTTTGACAGTGAGTCAATGCTGAGACCAAGGTCTCTTTTCCAGATACGAAATTCCAGTTACCATATATACATTAAACTACCCATCCATATACACATTAAAATACACATGAAAAGCAAAACACAATCATAAAAAACAGACACATTATTCAGTAAAATTATTCAGTATTCAGCCACCTGAAATGCCCTAGAGACACCAATTCCTCAAATTTTAAAGTGCATTGTAGATGATTCCACATGTAAAGTGGAAGGAATATCCAGAGTTAGCCATCCCTGAGACCGGGTCTGGTATCTCGTAGGTCTATAAGTTAACAATGAAGTAACGTACGGCGGAAGTTTATGCAGAAGCCTTACAAACAAAAAGTGCAATGCACTTCATAGAGGGCCAGCCTACTTTTTGATACAGAATGCAGTGATGTGTACAGAACCTATCGCCCGTAATAAAGTGTAGTGCGCAATGATAAACTGTGTCCAATAGCTTCAATACAGTGGCAGCTGCGTTCACATAAATAATATCCCATAGTCTATAACTGGTATGAATGTCAAAACTTTGGGAAAACTTTAGGAAAAGGGCATCATATAGCTTTTTTCTATTTTTTTCTAATTGGGGTAAAACAGTAATTCTGCTTATAGATTATGCATGCATCAGCTACCAATTGACACATCCAGCCCAAAGCGGTCGGTCAGAGACCTGGCAGTGTGATGACAGGACAGCAACCTCTCCCTCAACATCAGTAAGGCAAAGGAGTAGATTGTGGAGTACAGGAAACGGAGGGCCAAGGAAGCCTCCATTCACATCAATGGGGCCGTAGTGGAGTGGGTCAAGAGTTTCAAGTTCCTCGGTGTCTACATCACTTAAAGATTTATCATCTTCCACACACACCAACACAGTTGTGAAGGGGGCACAACAACGCTTCTGCCCCCTAAAAAGGCTAAAAAGATTTGGCATGGGCCCTCAGATCTTCAAAAGGTTCTACAGCTGCACCATTGAGAGCATCTTGACTGGCTGCATCACCGCTTGGTATGGCAACTGCTTGGCATCCGACCGCAAGGTGCTACAGAGGCGTACGGCCCAGTACATCACTGGGGCCGAGCTCCCTGCCTTCCAGGACCTCTATACCAGGTGGTGTCAGAAGAAGGCCGTAAAAATGGTTAAATACTCCAGCCACCCAAGTCATAGAATGTGCTCTCTGCTTCCGCACGGTAAGCGATACCGATGAAACCAACAGGACCCTGAACAGCTTCTACCTCCAAGCCATAAATGGCTAATTAAATAGTTAACCAAATAACTACCCGGAACATTCTGCATTGACCCTTTTTGCACAAACCTTTTTGACTCATTACATACAGTTGAAGTCTCAATTTCCAAACATCTGAAGGTACCACCTTCATCTGTACAAACAATAGTACGCAAGTATAAACACCATGGGACCATGCAGCCGTCATACCGCTCAGGAAGGAGACGCGTTCTGTCTCCTAGAGATGAATGTACTTTGGTGTGAAAAGTAAAAAAAAAAATTCCAGAACAACAGCAAAGGACCTTGTGAATTTGCTGGAGGAAACAGGTACAAAAATATCTATATCCACAGTAAAATGAGTCCTATATCGATGTAACCTGAAAGTCCGCTCAGCAAGGAAGAAGCCACTGCTCCAAAACCGCTATGAAAAAGCCAGACTACGGTTTGCAACTGCACATGGGGACAAAGATTGTACTTTTTGGAGAAATGTCCTCTGGTCTGATGAAACAAAAATAGCACTGTTTGGCCATAATGACCATCGTTATGTTTGGAGGAAAAAAAGGGGAGCTTTGCAAGCCGAAGAACACCATCCCAACCGTGAAGCACGTGGGTGGCAGCATCATGTTGTGGAGATGCTTTGCTGCAGGAGCGACTGGTGCACTTCACAAAATAGATGGCTTCATATAAGGAAGGAAAATTATGTGGATATATTGAAGCAACATCTCAAGACATCAGTCAGGAAGTTAAAGCTTGGTCGCAAATGGGTCTTCCAAATGGACAATGATCCCAAGCATACCTCCATAGTTGTGGCAAAATGGCTTAAGGACAACAAAGTCAAAGTATTGGAGTGGCAATCACAAAGCCCTGACCTCAATCCTATAGAAAAGTTGTGGTAAGAACTGAAAAAGTGTGTGCGAGCAAGGAGGCCTAGAAATCTGACTCGGTTACACCAGCTCTGTCAGGAGGAATGGGCCAAAATTCACCCAACTTATTGTGGGAAGCTTGTGGAAGGCTACCCAATACGTTTGACCCAAGTTAAACAATTTGAAGGCAATGCTACCAATTGAGCTACTAATTTAGTGTATGTAAACTTCTGACCCACTGGGAATGTGATGAAATAAATAAAAGCTGAAATAAATGATTCTTTCTACTATTATTCTGACATTTCACATTCTTTAAATGAAGTGGTGATCCTAACTAACCTAAGACAAGGAATTTTTACTAGGATTAAACATCAGGAATTGTGAAAAACTGAGTTTAAATGTATTTGGCTAAGGTGTATGTAAACTTCCGACCCCAACTGTATGTTGCTACTACTGTTTATTATCTGTCACTTTATTCGTAGTTATACAGTATGTACTGTACATTTCTACCTCAATTACCTCGTACCCCTGCACATCGACTCGGTACGGGTACCCAGTGTATATAGCCAAGTTATCGTTACTCATGGTGTATACCATGAGTATACCAAACATTAGGAACACCTTCCTAATATTGAGTTGTACCCTCTTTTGCACCTCAGAACAGACTCAGTTTGTCGAGGCATGGAGTCTACAAGGTATTGAAAGCATTCCACAGGGATGCTGGCCCATGTTGACTCCAATGTTTCCCACAGTTGTGTAAAGTTGGCTGTATTTCCTTTAGGTGGTGAACCATTTTTTTTATACACACGGGAAACTGTTGAGCCTGAAAAACACAGAAGCATTGCAGTTCTTGACACAAACCGGTGCGCCTCACACCTACTACCATACCCGGTTCAAAGACACTTATATATTTTGTCTTGCCCATTCATCCTCTGAATGGAACATATCCACAATCCATGTCTCAATTGTCTCAAGGCTTAGAAACCCTTCATGATTAAAAAGTGTATTTAACAAGTGACATCAATAAGGGATCATAGCTTTCACCAAGATTCACCTGGTCAGTGTATGTCATGGAAAGTGCAGGGGTCCTTAATGTTTTGTATACTCAGTGTATATTATTACATGTTTGAATTTTTCTCTATTTTCTTTCTCTCTGCATTGTTGGGAAGGGCCCGTAAGTAAGCATTTCACTGTTAGTCTACACCTGTTGTTTACAAAGCATGTGATAATTTAAATTTGACTTGATTTTGATCTAATGTTCATACGCATAAATCATGAGGTTCATTTGTACGTGATTTGGATAATAACATATACTTGGTTTTGCCTGCATTAAGTACCAATTTCAGTTCAACAAAGGCTTTCTGCAAAGTAATGAAAGCAACCATGGGGGAAATAGCATACACAAGCTTCATCTTCATACAGGTGTATGTAAAAAGAAAACAAATTGCAAATAGACCAACATTGTTTGTATAGACAGTAAGAAGTACAGGACCTAAAATCGATCCCACAAATCAAATGAAGTTTTATTTGCCACATATGCCGAAAACAACAGACCTTACAGTGAAATGCTTACTTACAAACCCTTAACCAACAATGCAGTAAAAAATGTTTTTGTAAATAAAGTATTTACCAGGATGCTACAGTATGGAATGTCACCTTTTATTTGAGGGTATTTTCATACATATCTGTTTTACTGTTTAGAAATCATTGCACGTTATGTATCTAGTCCCTTCATTTGAAGGAAGTATTTGGACAAATTCAATTATAGTGTATTCCATTTGGTCAAAAGTATAGTATTTGGTCCCATATTTCTAGCATGCAATGACTACATCCAGCACGGAAGGCCTTCAGAGAAGTTACTGCCTTAGAGGCACAAAGATCATCTCACCATTAACAATAACGGGAGGTTAGCATTTTTTTTGGGGGGGGGGGTACGATTTTTATGCCTCTTAACTTTCTCACTCATCATTATTAACGATTAATTCACGATTATCCATAATTACGGTAGCAGAAACAATTTCTATTCTTATTCATAATAAAAGTGATTTACCATTCATTTCTAGTGGGCACAACATAATCCGAAACAGAACCGAAGAATACTACAAATGCATCAAACAAGTTTGTAGAGTCACAAGCTTGATCTACTCATTGTGTGGTAGAAATATGGGACCAAATACTACACCTTTGACAACATTTTATACACTATAAGTGAATTTATCGAAATATTTGACACTTTCAACTGGGGGCACTAGATGCATAAAGTTCATTTCTACATGGTAAAACAGATATGTATGAAAATACCCCAAAATAAAAGGTGACATTCCATACTGTAGCCTCATAGAAAACCTTGGATCTCAAATAAAAAATACTGCAGTATGAAGCCAAATTAAAAGTTTTAGCTTCACTGTCCAAATAAATATGAAGGGATGTGTATATCAGTGAATAATTCAAAACAAAAAGTGGACATTCAAAACGTTTGGGAGTTAGTCTTTGATACGCGTCGGTCATCCAAATGAGGTCCCTGAGACCAGACTGGACTCTTCTCATTAACTCCTAGAGGGGAGGGGGACCGTGTGCACAGCCACACTCCCAAAATCACTCACACTGACAAAGGCACTTAGTCGACATTAAAGGGTAATTGGGTAGTGCTCATGCAATATTTCAAAAGTGTTAAGGCCAGGAAAGCGGGGTCTAGAGATCAAAGGCGTAATGGCAGGCGGGATAATGAACCTTAGAAATGTACCAATTCTAATTAAAATGTTCTGAAAACAACTGCATGGAGAGAATGAAAGAGATCTAATGACAGCCGTAATGCCAGGGCAATCTCATTCTTTCTGTGAAAAACAAACTCATCTAGCGTCAGCGGGGATGTACACTGGCGGTATACCAGGGCAGACAATTTTAATCCTAACATACAGACAAAAGCTAGTGGAGGAATATAGAGACAGTTCCTAAACCCCTCGGGATAAATTACCTTTCTGCTCTGAGTTTTGACTGCCTACAGTCTTGTCACGTCTTGTCAGTCTTTTCAGTTGTAATTTTGTTATTTATTTTAAATTTCACCTTTATTTAACCAGGTAAGCTACTTGAGAACAAGTTATCATTTACAACTGCGACCTGGCCAAGATAAAGCAAAGCAGTGCGACACAAACAACAACACAGAGTTACACAATAAACAAGCGTACAGCCAATAACACAATAGAAAAAAAAGAAAGTCTATATACAGTGTGTGCAAATGGCGTGAGGAGGTAAGGCAATAAATAGGCCATGGTAGCAAAGTAATTACAATTTAGCAGATTAATACTGGAGTGATAGATGAGCAGATGATGATGTGCAAGTAGTGCTACTGGTGTGCAAAAGAGCAGAAAAGTAAATAAAAACAATATGGGGATGAGGTAGGTAGATTGGGTGGGCTATTTACAGAGGGACTATGTACAGCTGCAGCAATTGGTTAGCTGCTCAGAAGCTGATGTTTAAAGTTAGTGAGGGAAACGTAAGTCTCCAGCTGCAGCGATTTTTGCAATTCGTTCCAGTCACTGGCAGCAGAGAACTGGAAGGAAAGGCAGCCAAAGGAGGTGTTGGCTTTGGGGATGACCAGTGAGATATACCTGCTGGAGCGCGTGCTACGTGTGGGTGTTGTTATCGTGACCAGTGTGCTGAGATAAGGCAGAGCTTTACCTAGCATAGAATTATAGACGACCTGGAGCCAGTGGGTCTGGCGACGAATATGTAGCGAGGGCCTGCCGACTAGAGCATACAGGTTGCAGTGGTGGGTGGTATAACAAAACAGAATGGCACTGTGATAGACTGCATCCAGTTTGCTGAGTAGAGTATTGGAAGCTATTGTGTAGATGACATCGCCGAAGTCGAGGATCTGTAGGATAGTCAGTTTTACTAGGGTACGTTTGGCGGCGTGAGTGAAGGAGGCTTTGTTGCGAAATAGAAAGCCGATTCTAGATTTGATTTTGGATTGGAGATGTTTGATATGAGTCTGGAAGGAGAGTTTACAGTCTAGCCAGACACCTAGGTATTTGTAGTTGTCCATGTATTCTAGGTCAGAATCGTCTAGAGTTGTGATGCTAGTCGGGCGGGCAGGTGCAGGCAGCGAACGGTTGAAAAGCATGCATTTGGTTTTACTAGCGTTTAAGAGCAGTTGGAGGCCACGGAAGGAGTGTTGTATGGCATTGAAGTTTGTTTGGAGGTTAGTTAACACAGTGTCCAAAGAAGGGCCAGATGTATACAGAATTGTGTCGTCTGCGTAGAGGTGGATCAGGGAATCACCCGCAGCAAGAGCAACATCGTTTATATATACAGAGAAAAGAGTCGGCCCGAGAATTGAACCCTGTGGTACCCCCATAGAGACTGCCAGAGGTCCAGACAACAGGCCCTCCGATTTGACACACTGAACTCTGTCTGCAAAGTAGTTGGTGAACCAGGCATTTATTTGAGAAACCCAGGCTATTGAGTCTGCCGATAAGAATACGGTGATTGACAGAGTCGAAAGCCTTGCCCAGGTCGATGAAGACAGCTGCACAGTACTGTCTTTTATCGATGGTGGTTATGATATTATTTAGTACCTTGAGCGTTGCTGAGGTGCACCCATGACCAGCTCGGAAACCGGATTGCACAGCGGAGAAGGTACGGTGGGATTCGAAATGGTCAGTGATCTGTTTATTAACTTGGCTTTCGAAGACTTTAGAAAGGCAGGGCAGGATGGATATAGGTCTATAACAGTTTGGGTCTAGAGTGTCACTCCCTTTGAAGAGGGGGATGACCGCAGCAGCTTTCCAATCTTTATGGATCTCAGACGATACGAAAGAGAGGTTGAACAGACTGGTAATAGAGGTTGCAACAATGGCGACGGATCATTTTAGAAAGAGTGGGTCCAGATTGTCTAGCCCAGCTGAATTGTACGGGTCCAGTGCAGAGCTGTTGGCTGGGGTTGGGGTAGCCAGGAGGAAGGCATGGCCAGGCGAAGAGAAATGCTTATTGAAATTTTTGATTATCATTGATTTATCGGTGGTGACAGTGTTACCTTGTCTCAGTGCAGTGAGCAGCTGGGAGGAGGTGCTCTTGTTCACCATGGACTTTACAGTGTCCCAAAACCTTTTGGAGTTAGAGCTACAGGATGCACATTTCTGTTTGAAAAAGCTAGCCTTTGCTTTCCTAACCTACTGTATTGGTTCCTGACTTCCCTGAACAGTTGCATATCGCGGGGACTATTGCAGTCCGTCACAGGATATTTTTGTGCTGGTCAAGGACAGTCAGGTCTGGAGAGAACCATGGGCTATATCTGTTCTTAGTTCAACATTTTTTGAAAGAGGCATGCTTATTTATGATGGTGAGGAAATTACTTTTAAAGAACGACCAGGCATCCTCGACTGACGGGATGAGGTCAGTATCCTTCCAGGATACCCGGGCCAGGTCGATTAGAAAGTCCTGCTCGTAGAAGTGTTTTAGGGAGCGTTTGACAGTGATGAGGGGTGGTCGTTTGACCGCGGACCCATAACGGATGCAGGCAATGAGGCAGTAATCGCTGAGATCCTGATTGAAAACAGCAGAGGGTTATTTGGAGGGCAAGTTGGTCAGGATAATATCTATGAGGGTGCCCATGTTTACGGATTTAGGGTTGTACCTGGTGGTTTCCTTGATAATTTCTGTGAGATTGAGGGCATCTAGCTTAGATTGTAGGATGGCTGGGGTGTTAAGCATATCCCAGTTTAGGTCACCTAACAGAACGAACTCTGAAGATAGATGGAGTGCAATCAATTCACATATGGTTTCCGGGGCACAGCTGGGAGCTGAAGGGGGTCTATAACATGTGGCAACAGTGAGAGACTTATTTCTGGAGAGATTCATTTTTAAAATTAGAAGCTCGAACTGTTTGGGCATAGACCTGGAAAATATGACAGAACTTTGCAAGCTATCTCTGCAGTAGATTGCAACTCCTCCCCCTTTGGCAGTTCTACCTTGACAGAAAATGTTGTAGTTGGGTATGGAAATCTCTGGATTTTTGGTGGCCTTCCTAAATAATTTGCTTAGGGTGGTACAAAGATGGGCTTAAGAAAAAGTCCTTTGTCCCATAGTCAACCCACCTTTTGACCCTATAAAATGATATGTTGAAGCTTTATTTTAAATACCCAATTAGAAGGCAACATAAAAAGTATTAACTGTTGTGAGGAGGGTGAACAGCAAGACCGGACAACATGGAGAGAAAAGTGAGAAAACAATCATTAGAAAGTGAAGTATAGACCTATCTATAGACCCTTTCCAGTACACAACACACTGACATCACACACAGATGTGCATGATTTTTTGGAGAATTGTAAGAAAGCTATCATCTGCGCCCATTCAACGTTTTTATTATTTCTAAACAAAATAACCTTATTAGGTTCTCATATGCTTACAATTATGTCTTGATTCTTGCTTGATCAGTTGCTAATATTATACAGTATTTGGTTGTGATCTTTGCAAAATAACTATACTGAACAAAAATATAAACACAACATATAAAGTGCTTGTTTGATGTTTCATGACCTGAAATAAAATATCCCAGAAATGTTAAATACAAACAAAAAGCTTATTTCTCAAAAATGTTGTGCACAAATTTGTTTATATCCCTGTTAGTGGGCATTTTATTATTTGTCAAGATAATCCACCCACCTGACAGGTGTGGCATATGAAGAAGCTGATTAAACATCATGTTCATTACAAAGGTACACTTTGTACTAGGGACAATAAAAGGCCACTCTAAAATGTGCAATTTTGTCATGCAATACAATGCCACAGATGTCTCAAGTTTTGAGGAGTATTTCTGTCTGTAATAAAACCCTTTTGTTGGGAAAAACTCATTCTGATTGGCTGGGCCTGGCATTTGATTTCCATCACACAGTCAATAGTATTAAAAAATCCAACTGGTGAGCCTCAACTCTGATTAGGCTTAAGGCATGAACAGACCGGTAGGATTGTCGAGCGTCTGGTAAATAGCACCTCTGAACAGAGTAATTTGCAAACCTAGTGAAAAACGATTCCATATGTAAAAACAGGCGAAAAGGACGGCCATCAGTCACCCACCCACCGGCGGGTGGTCCCTATAACACACAGAGCCAACAGCACTTGAATGAACAGTGAAGGAACAACCCCTTTCTTTGCAGACCACCAATTGGTCTGGTGAGTTTTCTCCTTTAGGCCTAGTTTTCAAACTGCACAGAGAAACTGTCAACAAGTAGTCGTAATGGATGGAAATTATTATTTATTTTTTTTCCCGGAATTTCCTTACCTAGCCAGTTTGCAGTGATGACAAACCACTCAACAAACCCTATACCATTCCACCCATTTTAACTGACGTTTTTCAGCTCAGGCCAAAGCTCTTTAAAATGTATCGAAATAACACATCTACAAAGGACACAGGCTTAAAGACTGAGCCGGGGGGAGCAGAGAGCCTGGTACATGTTGCTGGTTGAAGTAAATTATATAAGTCATGGTTAACCTGTCTAATAGGCCTGCCTCAAAGGGCCTTGCACCTTTAGAGGGAGGCATGTGGCCTGACTACTTGATTGAGTGAGAGCTGATGTGAGGAGTATGGACCACCGATGGCTAGGCATGTAGATACAGTAGAGGCTCTGATCACAGGCACGGAGGCTCCTCACAGGCCATCAAAGCCCTAGTATAGAGATGAAAAATCATGTTTGATTGAAGCTCTGATGGGTTCCAATCAAACTGATCCAGTCACTGACATCATAGAAAATGCAGGCACGAGGCAGTAAAGATGAAGCTACTCTACATATAGCCACATAGCCATAAGCAGTGGAGATACATATTTAATGCGAGTTGATCCTTAAATATTTAAAAATACCCAACAAGATCAAGTGAGGGAGGTTGTTAACAAAACAAACCTTTTACAATCCCATGAAACATTGAAAATGTCTTCAGGTGTTGATAGTAATAGCACTCAACCAACATGTCTCTTCAACTCCTTCACTTCTTTGTCATTCAGATGCCCTAGAAGAGCTATCCATTAAATCCATGCATCCCACCTGCTCCGTATCAGAGGGAAAGATTTTCCCCATCACTCCCAATCCCTAACTAAGCAAATAAGGTTGAAGAGAAACAGGGAAACAGTGGGAGAGGAGGCTTAGTTCAATGAAAATGAGGAGAGAGAGGGGCCTGTGCTGTCACTCTGATCCCAACAGCTCCCAAAGATGGTGATGAGAGACGAGAGAGATCATGTATAATTAATAACGTTCAGGCCACTCCAGGTGCTAGGTAGCCCATCTCTCCTTGTGCCATGGAGCCATGGAGCTTCCCCAGGCTTCGAAGGCTTTCAGCTGCTACAGCTCCACATAATGAGGTCTGAAGGACAGGCCACATCCTGGCAGAGTGGAGGAGGAGGATGCCAGACTACAGGTGAGCTGAGAGACTGAGAGGCCTGGGCCCAAGGCCTCCTCTCTCAGGGCCAACTGAGATGGATGATGGGAAAGCAAGAAACAATGCTGCCCTGCGCGGACACCTGGGAACATTCCGATGCTCAGGTGGAACTAATTACAGTATATCTGTGTCATGTTTGTCCTCTTTCATAATTAATGTAATTATGTAATTATCCATTTTAAATGAGGTGCTGACAGTACAGACTAAAAAAGAGAAGATGAGGAGAAAAACATAAGGAGAAATCCAGGATGACTACTATTTATAGGGTTGTGCTTTCATGTTGTGCACACAACATATCTTGCTCACCTGTATTAGCGCCATGTTTACTACTGACACAAATCTCTCACACACCAACCAGTGCTGAGACTTTGGTGTCTTATGTTATTTTATGCAATCCCAGCAAAAACGCAGACTAGGCCAGGATCCCAAAAATAGATGGAAAAGTATGATCCACAAAAAAGGAACCAGGACGATGACTCTGCGATGCGTTAATGGAAAAAAAATGAAGTTTACGAACAAGCTTGTCTTGTTAAATGGGGCGAGCGTGTTTGAGAGTCAGCCTGTAAACATCTTGTGAGACACGAGCAGGGAGAGGAAAGCTTCTTGATGCTTGGTACGGGTGCCAGTCTGTAGAGCTGTGTGTGTGTGTACACATTTTCCCACTCATGTAAAGTAAAAATACTTTCAAGTACTACTTAAGTCGTGTTTGGGGGTATCTGTACTTTAATTTACAATTGAGATTTTTGACAACTTTTACTTCACTACATTCTTAAAGAAAATGTGGTATGTTTTATTGAATACATTTTCCCTGACACTCAAAAGTAAATTTTGAATGCTTAGAAGGACAGGATATTGATCTACAGTAGTTCACACACTTATCAAGAGAACATCCCTGGTCATCCCTACTGCCTCTGATCTGGAAGACTCACTTAACACACATGTTTCCTTTGAAAAATGATGTCTGAGTGTTGGAGTGTTGGAGTGTTGGAGTGTTGGAGTGTGCCCCTGGCTATCCGTAAAATAATAATAACAATTGCGTTTTCTAAATATAAGCAATTTTGAAATGATTTATACTTTTCCTTTTGATACATAACTATATTTTCTGCAATTACATTTACCTTTGATACTTAAGTATATTTAAAACCAAATACTTTTAAACTTCTACTCAGGTAGTATTTTACTGGGTGACTTGCACTTTTACATTTTAAGTTGACTTTTACTTGAGTCATTTTCTAATAAAGTATTTTTACTTTTACTCAAGTCTGACAATTGGGTACTTTTTCCACCACTGTGTTTTACTATACTTGTGAGTACCAGAAGTCCTTTCAAGAATAGTAAACCAACTAAAATTCAGAGAAGTCGGTACGTTTTGCTGGTCCTCACTTGTAAAAAGGCTATTTTAGGCTTAGGGGATAGGTTTAGGGTTACATGCTGACCACACCGCCCGTGTCGCATGTGCGAGCGTTTCAAAATACACTACCAGTCAAAAGTTTGGGAACACCTACATATTCAAGGGTTTTTCTTTATTTTTACTATTTTCTACATTGTAGAATAATAGTTAAGACATCAAAACTATGAAATAACACATATGGAATCATGTAGTAATCCAAAAAAGTGTTAAACAAATCAAAATATATTTGAGATTTGAGATTCTTCAAAAACTGCTTTGCACACACTTGGAATTCTCTCAACCAGCTTCATGAGGTAGTCACATGGTATGTATTTCAATTTACAGGTGTGCCTTCTTAAAAGTTTATATGTGGAATTTCTTTCCATCTTAATGTGTTTGAGCCAATCAGTTGTGTTGTGACAAGGTAGGGGTGGTTTACAGAAATGAAGGTCAGTCAATACGGAAAATGTCAAGAGCTTTGAACGTTTCTTCAAAAACAGTTGCAAAAACCATCAAGCACTATGCTGAAACTGGCTCTCATGAAGACCACCACAGGAAAGGTAGACCCAGAGTTACCTCTGCTGCAGAGGATAAGTTCATTAGAGTTACCAGCCTCAGAAATTGCAGCCCAAATAAATGCATCACAGACACCAATAAGAAGAAGAGACGTGCTTGGGCCAAGAAACACGAGCAATGGACATTAGACAGGTGGACATTTGTCCTTTGGTCTGAAGTCCAAAATTGAGATTTTTGGTTCCAACCGCCATGTCTTTGTGAGACGCGGTGTGGGTGAACGGATGATCTCCGCATATGTATTTCCCACCATAAAGTATGGAGGAGGAGGTGTTATGGTGTAGGAGTGCTTTGCTAGTGACACTGTCTGTGATTTATTTAGAATTCAAGGCACTCTTAACCAGCATGGCTACCACAGCATTCTGCAGCGACACGCCATCCCATCTGGTTTACACTTAGTGGGACTATCATTTGTTTTTCAACAGGACAATGACCAACAACACCTCCAGGCTGTGTAAGGGCTATTTCACCAAGAAGGAGAGTGCTGGAGTGCTGCATCAGATGAGCTGGCCTCCACAATCCCCCAACCTCAAACAAATTGAGATGGTTTGAGATGAGTCAGACAGCTTTGCACTCTTGGAATTATCTCAACCAGCTTCACTTGGAATGCTTTTCCAACAGTCTTGAAGGGGAACTCCTTCAACTTGGAAAAGCATTCCAGGTGAAGCTGGTTGAGAGAATGCCAAGAGTGCAAAGCTGACATCAAGGCAAAGGGTGGCTATTTGAAGAATCTCAAATCTAAAATATATTTAGATTTGTTTAACACTTTTTTGGTTACTACATGATTCCATATGTGTTATTTCATTGTTTCGATGTCTTCACTATTATTCTACAATGTAGAAAATAGGAAAAATAAAGAAAAACACTTGAATGAGTAGGTGTTTTAAAACTGACCGGTAGTGTACATGTTATTTAATCATAGCACCCACACTGCTCACGCGCGTCAAATATACCTTTATCTGTGGATTAATTGTCAGAGTAGATGACCTTGTGCATTTCAGGCAAAATAACAACCCAATGTTAATATCCCAGGACAAGCTAGCTGGCTAAATTGCCATACATTTTTAATGCTTTTCTACCTGTCCCCAAATTAATATAGTTAGTTCAGAGTTTTTTTTATATATATTTCAACTTGCATGTCCTGATTACGTCTGGTGTGGGTGGACAAAATCAACATGCTTGCAATGGAGCACGCACGAGAGCAATGTGGTCAGCATGTTAGGGTAAGAATTAGGGTTATAATTAGGGTTAGTGTTTACGTTTAGAGTTAGGGCTAGGAGTAGGTGTTAGGGGTTAAGGATAGGATTAAGGTTAGGGTAAGGGTAAGGGTTAGATTTAGGGTTAGGTTTAGGGGTTAGGGAAAATAGGATTTTGAAAGGAATACATTTTTGGTCCCCAAAAATTCCTCACAAGTATAGTAAGACATAGCTGTGTGTGCGTGTGGTGTGTGTGTGTGTGTGTGCATAAACTCATCTGCCACATCAGGGGCTGACAGAGGCACAGGGAGAATGGGTTACGAGATCCAACTCCTTATCAGAAAACGCAGAGAAAAAAAATCTAAGCCTTGTCAAAAATACATTTTCTACAGCAACTGAGCTTTGGAAATTAGTTTGAAAAGTGTTTATTTGTTTATTTGTTATAGATTGTTTTCCCCCTTTGATGCTGAATGTATTACCTCCAGCAGAAGGGGGCAGTATGGCGGGATACCCTGCCATGTTAAGAGTGTACACTGAAACATGCATGGAAGTAATTAGGTCTGTCCTTCCCTCCCTTCATTCTCTATGAAAATAGAACAAAAGACAAACAGTGAAGACGTAATTTCTTCTCCCTTTTATTACATTCCAAAAAGCCAGAGCGATTGCACCTGATTCCTTTATTATTGCCGTTATGATGACATTTCACATTTTGTTGATTCAGCTTTTCTCCCCCTGATTTCAATTGCTGATTATTCTACATCAGTCAGGGCTGATTTGATGAAAGAGCCAACAGAGTTATTGCTTTCCTCAGTCAAGTTATTACCCTGGCAGGTCCCTGCTCCGGAGCCAGCCACTATACTGTACAACGAAGACAAATAATAAGGCAGGGAACTGTGGGAAGCATGTGACACCTAAACAGATAACTGAGACAGCCAGAGGCACAGAGAAGACCCTGCAGTAGGACTCTGTGGCACCCCGCTCAGCCCTGCCACAGCTGCAGTTGATTCACTATTTGTCAATCTCTTTCAGAGTGAGGATGTTGTAGAGGTTCTGACACGACTATCACCTGCAGCTTGCTAGAAGAATGACAGGTAACCTCATAATGACCACATCTTCATCTTGTAATAAGCTACACACAGTCACACCCCCACTTCCCCCTGTTCTTACATTACATTCATTCTCCTCACAGGAGAATCACAGGCCAAGTCCTTCCTGGCGGCAAGACAACAATGTTGTGGTCATTCAGCACAATTCAATTCACACAGATCACTGTAATGCTCCAGACCTTTTAGGAGAAACCATTCACCCCCTCCCCCCATGTCTCCCTTAAGGCTGCATGAGGAGAGATGATGGCTGATAATGGACCGGTTGAGATAGCTATTGAGAAGACAGTGGTTACAGAGAAAGAGGTTTGTGCCTAATTACATTCACAGGGCCATGTCCATGTTAATTTATGGACATCCACACACACACACATACATGCATGCACACGCACACGCAGGCAGACATTCACTTGGGGTAGTTCCTTTTCCGTAACGATATGGTATGAGGTTGACTATCCCTCATACAGGCCACCATTTCCCTGTCAAAGCCTGCTCTCATCAGCATGATGAATTATTTTCTCTTGTCCTCCTAAGCGCCTTGGCTCATTTCACATTATGTTTGGCAAATCAGGAAATGGAGTGATTAACTATTTTGGGTGTCAACACCCAGTGTAAACGCTGCATTAATCATGTGCCGTGTGGCTGTTGTTCACCTATTTCATTTCCTGTCTCTCTACCCACTGGTGTGTCTGCACCCCTCCTGTCATTTCACGGTTTGTGCCTTCGTCAGTTGAGAGAGGTGCTTTGGGACAAGGGGAGGGAGGCTGCCAGCTCCTGATCTGGAAAATAGGCCAGCGCCAGGGCCTGAGGACATACACTCCAGCCTAAGGGACTGGCTATGTGTGCAGGGGTGGACTGGCTATCTGGCATTTCAGGAAAATGCCAGATGGGCTGGACAATTTTTATCCCTGTGGACATGTAACTTTCTTTTGCAAAAAAATATAATTATCTGGGGCTTTGAAGAAAGAAATGGGCCGGTGTTTTAGAAATG
The DNA here is from genome assembly GCF_057628025.1 of Oncorhynchus mykiss. Lineage (NCBI taxonomy): Eukaryota > Metazoa > Chordata > Actinopteri > Salmoniformes > Salmonidae > Oncorhynchus > Oncorhynchus mykiss. The sequence goes on along the minus strand of NC_143038.1, from coordinate 53,689,005 downwards.
CCAGGGCCAATTTCTGGTCCCAGTCCGCCGCTGGGTGTGTGTTTGTGTGCGTGTCTGAGTGTGTAGCCCAGCTTGATAATAACACGTACAGTTGAAGTCGGAGGTTTGCATACACTTAGGTTGGAGTCATTAAAACTTGTTTTCCAACCACTCCACAAATGTCTTGTTAACAAACTAGAGTTTTGGCAAGTCGGTTAGGACATCTACGAAGTGCATGACACAAATCATTTTTCCAACAATTGTTTAGAGACAGATTATTTAACTTATAATTCACTGTTTCACAATTCCAGTGGGTCAGAAGTTTACATACCTTAAGTTGACTGTGCCTTTAAACAGCTTGGAAAATTCCAGAAAATGATGTCATGGCTTTAGAAGCTTCCGATAGGCTAATTGACATCATTTGAGTCACTAGGAGGTGTACCTGTGGATGTATTTCAAGGCCTACCTTCAAACTCAGTGTCTCTTTGCTTGACGTCATGGGAAAATCAAAAAGAAATCAGCCAAGACCTCGGAAAAAAATGGTAGACCTCCACAAGTCTTGTTCATCCTTGGGAGCAATTTCCAAACGCCTGAAGGTACCACGTTCATCTGTACAAACAAGAGTACGCAAGTATAAACACCATGGAAGGAGACGCGTTCTGTCTCCTAGAGATGAACGTGGTGCGAAAAGTGCAAATCAATCTCAGAACAACAGCAAAGGACCTTGTGAAGATGCTGAAGGAAACAGGTACAAAAGTTACTATATCCACAGTAAAATGAGTCCTATATTGACATAACCTGAAAGGCTGCTCAGCAAGGAAGAAGCCACTGCTCCAAAACCGCCATAAAAAAGGCAGACTATGGATTGCAACTGCACTTGGGGACAAAGATCGTACCATTTGGAGAAATATCCTCTGGTCTGATGAAACAAAAATAGAACTGTTAGGCCATAATGACCATTGTTATGTTTGGAGGAAAAAGGGGGGGCTTGCAAACCGAAGAACACCATCCCAACCGTGAAGCACGGGGGTGGCAGCATCATGTTGTGGGGGTGCCCTGCTGCAGGAGGGGCTGGTGCACTTCACAAAATACATGGCATCATGAGGCAGGACAATTATGTGGATATATTGAAGCAATATCTCAAGACATCAGTCAGGAAGTTAAAGTTTGGTCGCCAATGGGTCTTCCAAATGGACAATGACCCAAAGCATACTTCCAGAGTTATGGCAAAATGGCTTAAGGATAACAAAGTCATGGTATTGGAGTGGCCATCACAAAGCCCGGCCCTCAATCTTATAGAAAATGTGTGGGCAGAACTGAAAAAGCATATGCGAGCAAGGAGGCCTACAAACCTGACTCAGTTACACCAGCTCTGTCAGGAGGAATGGGCCAAAATTCACCCAACTTATTGTGGGAAGCTTGTGTAAGGCTACCTGAAACGTTTGACCCAAGTTTTAATTTAAAGGCATTGCTACTAAATACTAATTGAATGTATGTAAACTTCTGACCCACTGGGAATGTGATGAAAGAAATAAAAGCTGACTATTATTCTGACATTTCACATTCTTAAAATAAAGTGGTGATCCTAACTGACCTAAGACAGGAAATTTTTACTAGGATTAAATGTCAGGAATTGTGAAAAACTGAGTTTAAATGTATTTGGCTAAGGTGTATGTGAACTTCAACTGTATACTCTATCTTGCTTTCTAATAATCGGCTCGTAAGAGGGCAAACACTTAAAAATGTGGCCTACTAACACTCCACTAAGGTCAAGGCTGTGCTTGTACAATATCATAAAGCAGGGTGCATGGGGTTGATGCAGAACGGGAAACTGGGGCATTCTCTGAATCTCATCTGCACATCCCTTCCCCCCCTTCTGTGAAACTGTAACAGTCTAATAAACGTACAGTCTAGTTACACATCAGGTACTGCATAAGAGATAGGAAGACCCACTTTAAAGTAGTGATGGGGGGAAATCCATACAGTTACATATCGGGATATCATTTTTGCGCTAGTTGGCTGTAGCTGCACCAAAACTCCAGTATTTTTCCATCATAGCTTGTTCTCTATCTTCTTTTTAAATACGGAGTCTGAATAAGGTATTTGTTTCAGCACTTTTATTTCCATCACTGGTCAAAACTTTCTCATGGCTCTCTCTTGTCCCTCTGCAGAAAACATATGGTGAGCTATATATTTGGAACATTGAATCTCTAAAAAAATCACAGTATCGTATCGCAATGCATGTAGAATTGTGAGAATCACAATAAATATCATATCGGCACCTAAGTATCATGATAATATCATATCGTGGGGTTCTTGGCAATTCCCAGCCCTACTTTAAAGCTTCACTAGGTGTAAAGGGTGCAAAAGGAGGATGCTTTTGAGACACATTTCTGTTACTAAAGAGTAGATAAGCCTCATGAAAAAGCGCTCATTTCTGAAGAGTGGAGCATTTGCATAATGAAGGCATGCACGCGCCGTTGGTGGTTTCTAATCCTGGCAGATGGGGGATAAACGGAGGTAAAGAAAGCATCCAGATGCTCACCCCAAAACACACTTACCTTAACTAACCTAGCACAATTAAATGAGGTGTGTGTGTGTGTGTGTGTGTGTGTGTGTGTGTGTGTGTGTGTGAGATAATGAAAAGCTCCCTTATTTTCTTTGCTAGATAAGCAACCCAGGGATTTCACTATTGTTCTAGGTCTGTGGTTTTATCTGAATGAGTGCCAGTTCTCGGGCCTATAGCTATGGCTGGAGGGAGCATTGGAGGTAGTAGCGGAGAGGGTGTGTGTGTGTGTGTGTGTGTGTGTCAGGAGGTATTGCGGATTGCTTGTGTGTGAAATTCATGCAGAGACCCCAAGCCCTCCAGGGGACCCTGTAATTTATTCTCTGAAGCCCTGTCAGCAACACACAAACACACACACATTGGGGCTCTACAGGGAGGTTCTATCGTCACAGTGCCAGTCTTAATTAGCGACCCTCTGTGCTCCTCCAGCTCATCTCATGGGTTCTCCTGCTGCTGCTGTCCAGCCATAACACATCTGTCCTGGGCCTCACAGAGAGCCACCAGCCCCTGCCCAGTCCCCACCACCATCCTGTTCCAGCCATTTACTGCACTAGTTTACACTAGAAATCATCACTGGGGACTTACATGATTCCATTATACATCTCAGCTATTTAGGGATGATGGAGGGGGGGGGGGGGGGGGGATTAACAAGTGAGCAGCTGCTTACAGAGCAGTGAGTTTTGCCATTGTGCGACATGTGTACTATATCAATTTTGTAATTCCAATGGAGGTGTTGAGCAACTCTGTGTGAACGGATGCAATAAGACCAAATATTAACTTGTTTAATTTAGGTGATATTTTCTCACTGATTAATTGAGGCCTCTGTAAAAAACGTGGAACCCACTGCCTATGTCCCTAAGGACTCAGTGTACGGAGGGGAAGAGTAGCATGCTCCACCCATACACTAAATCAGCCTTGTCTCTCCCTCTTAATGTTCCTCAGTGTACAGAATCAAGTCTACGGAAATTCAGACATGCTTTAGTACGGAGTAAGCACTAGCAGCCTGTCTGGGATGATTTCCAAATGCAACACAACACTGATCAACAAAAGCACATGCGTAACCACTTATCACAGAACCCTTTAAGATCAGCATAATTTATTTATAGCTGGCCCTGAGCTGCCATTTTGCTGTTAAGTGGGCATTCATGGCTACATATCCTGTGATGCATATTGACCACTCTGCAGTCTGCCTCATAAAACAATCCCACCAATGCCGCTGTGTTACTCATTAAAAATGCACTGGCCAGAAATGTCTGTCTTAAAAGGCAATTAAGTAAGTGTGGCACACGCAGGCCTGGATTAGAGCAGGGCCCAGTTTCTCTGGTCTGCATGTGGAAATCAATAGGCACTTAGCGTTGCAGGCTTACAGCATGCTGCCCCCGATGTGGCTCTATCCTTAGCTGTTCCAAGAAGACACCTTCTACCACAGACAATGGAGCATGAAACAGAAATGTCAAACACCAGCGCAGGATAAGAACGGAAGATTTTAGCATGTTGTCGCTTGTGTCATTACTGTTTCCCCATTTCCTGTTACTCAATAATGTGGCACTCAGACAGAGAGAAACATTTTCTCTTGTGGAGAGGTTCTGAGATAAAGCTTGGTGAATTAAAGGTCATTCAACATTCAAGGGCTGAGACAACTCATTCTGTACACGTCTGTGTGACAATGGTTTTTATGTTTTGTATTTCTGTGTATCTGAACAATGAATACAATGAGTTATGTTAAATGTTCTGTTTTGTAATCATGCAAGTCATCAAGGCCCAAGGCCTAACACAAAGCAGGTTGGCATTAATTGGAATAATTAATGTGCTGGCCAGCAGGTAGCCTAGTGGTTAGAGTGTTGGGCCAGTAACTGAAAGGTTGCTAGATCAAATTCCTAAGCTGACAAGGTAAATATCTGCAGGCAGTCACAGTCATAAAATATGATTTCAAACCTAACCACAATATAACTAGGCAAGTCAGTTAAGAACAAATTCTTATTTACATTGACAGCCTAGAAACAGTGGGTAAACTGCCTTATTCAGGGGCAGAACAACAGATTTGTACCTTGTCAGCTCGTGGATTTGGTCTAGCAACTGGCCCAATGCTCTAACCACCTGCCAGCCTAACCCTAACCTTAAATTAAGACCAAAAACCGATTTATTGTTTTCATTATTTTTTACGATATACAGACAATTTTTACTTTGCAGCTGGCCTATCTAGTGGAAATCACTCAGTTGTATTGTATTTGTACTTTATTTATTATGGAGCCCCAGTTCTGCCTCCAGGACAAGATTCATCCCAATAAATGTCAACCTGCCATAGCCCTATGAGTTCAGGCTGCCAAAAAGACAGGCTCCCTTCTAATTTCCCCCATCCAGCAGCGACGCCTTCGCTCTGACTAAAAGGTCAGTCTGATAATTATGTGCTTCTGAGCAGAGCCCAGTGCAGCTCTGTCTGGCTGGCTGGCTGTCATTCTTTCTGTAAAACTGTGCTGTAACACATCAGCCACAATCCATCACAACTTCATCCAGAGTCGGGCCGAGCAGAGCAGAGCAAAGCTAGTGCATTAAGACATTTCATTTTAGCAGCCGCTAACCTAATTAGTCCGGATCCCGCGCATCTCTGCATTCTAATAACTAATTAGCATGAGTACAACTCGGCTGGGGCTGGGGCTGAGGAGAGAAAAGAGCCGCAGGCAACCCTCATGTCCTTCCCCCTCTCTTTTTTCTCTCAATTTTTAATTTCTTTCTATTTCCATCTCTCGCTCCTAACTACCACTCTATCTCTCTCTTAGAAAACAAAGCAGGGGGATGCAAAAGGGGATCTATACATTTTTTTTAATGTAGCAGTTTCTCAGGAGACAGAGGAAGAGACATTTTCCAAGAAAAACTTTAGGAACAGAGCCTGGGGAAGCTGGGCCAGAGAGAGAGAGAGACGACAACGGTCCTCCATTCTTTGATTCCAAAGAAAGGAGAGCTGCTTCAGCACTGATCAGCACGAGGGAAGAGGTGGGAGTGAGAGAAAGAGGAAAGGGGAAAGAGAGACCCTAAAAAGATAAACATATTTTAAATGGGGGAAGAGGAAAATAACAGAACAGGGCATGTGTGTGTGTGTGCGATGTGCTATGCAGAGGCACGGGTTACATCTCTCCTCTCTGAAATCCCCGGGCCAACCAGAACTCCCCTGGGTGATCCACCTACGCTACAGACGTACATTCTCCACCATGCATCATAGCAACACTTACACTGCAGTTCACATCTGCAAGCAAAGGCAACGTCATGACAAATGCATTATTAAAAGTGCCCGGGGGAGGAGGGGGGATTCAGAGTGATACACATTCATACAGAGAAAGAGGGGGGAGGAGGAGGGGGGATTCAGAGTGATATACAGAGAAACTCAGGAGACAGGGCTGAGAGAGCACGGTAGATGCTGGTGCTTTGTTGTGCAAACCTCTCATTCACACAGACAGACTCTGGTGAGGATGGACAGTCTACTGACAACACAAACTGTATATGGATCACAATGTGGCTTATACACTACATGACCAAAAGTATGTGGGCAAAATCATGGGCAAAATCATGCTATAACAGCCTCCACTCTTCTAAGAAGGCTTTGCATTAGATGTTGGAACATTGCTGCGGGCATGTTGGGCGATTAGGCCTGGCTCGCAGTCTGCGATCCAATTCATCCCAAAGGTATTCGATGGGGTTGAGGTCAGGGCTCTGTGCAGGCCAGTCAATTTCTTCCACACCAATCATGACAAACCATTTCTGTATGGACCTTGCTTTGTGCACAGGGGCATTGTCATGCTGAAACAGGAAAGAGCCTTCCCCAAACTGCTGCCACAAAGTTGAAAGCACAGAATCTGATAGTATGCTGTAGCATTAAGATTCCCCTTCACTGGAGCTAAGGGGCCTAGCCCGAACCATTATTAATCCTCTGCCAAGCTTTACAGTTGGCACTATAAATTGGGACAGGTAGCGTTCTCCTGGCTTACACCAAACCAAGATTCGTCCGTCAGACTGCCAGATGGTGAAGCGTGATTCATCACTCCAGAGAATGCATTTCCACTGCTCCAGAGTCCAACGGCTGCAAGCTTTACACCACCCCAGCCGATGATTGGCATTGCGCATGGTGATCTTAGGCTTGTGTGCCACTGCTCGGCCATGGAAACCCCTTTCATGAAGGCAGTTTGGAACTTGGTAGTGAGTGTTGCAACTGAGGACAGACCATTTTTACATGCTGCAGCACTCGCCGGTCCCCTTCTGTGAGCTTGTGTGGCCTATCACTTTGCGGCTGAGCCACTGTTGCTCCTAGACGTTTCCTCTTCACAATAACAGCAGACAGACTGACCGGGGCAGCTGTAGCAGGGCAGAAATTTGACAAACTACCTGTTGGAAAGGTGGCATCCTATGACATGCCATGTTGAAAGTCACTGAGCTTTTCAGTAAGGCCATTCAACTGCCAATGTTTGTCTATGGTGAATGCATGGCTGTATACTGGATTTCACACAACTGTCACCAACAGGTCTGGCTGAAATAGCCAAATCCACTAATTTGAAGGGGCGTCCACATACTTTTGTATATACAGTTGAAGTCGGAAGTTTATATACGCTTAGGTATATTAAAACTAGTTTTTCAACCACTCCACAAATGTCTTGTTAACAAACCATAGTTTTGGCAAGCCGGTTAGGACATCTATTTTGTGTAATCAAAATAAATCAGCCAAGACCTAAAAAAAAAAAAATGGTAGACCTCCACAAGTCTGGTTCATCCTTGGGAGCAATTTCCAAACATCTGAAGGTACCAAGTTCATCTGTACAAACAATAGTACGCAAGTATAAACACCATGGGACAATGCAGCCGTCATACCGCTCAGGAAGGAGACGCGTTCTGTCTCCTAGAGATGATTGTACTTTGGTGCGAAAAGTGCAACTCAATCCCAGAACAACAGCAAAGGACCCTGTGAAGATGATGAAGGAAACAGGTACAAACATATCTATATCCACAGTAAAACGAGTTCTATATCAACTATATCAACACGCTCAGCAAGGAAACCACTGCTCCAAAACCGTAAAAAAAAGTCAGACTACGGTTTGCAAACTGCACATGGGGACAAATATTGTACTTTTTGGAGAAATGTCCTCTGGTCTGATGAAACAAAAATAGAACTGTTTGGCCATAATGACCATCGTAATGTATGGAGGAAAAAAAAGGGAGGCTTGCAAACCGAAGAACACCATCCCAACCATGAAGCACGGGGGTGGCAGCATCATGTTGTGGGGGTGCTTTGCTGCAGGAGGGACTGGTGCACTTCACAAAATAGATGGCATTATGAGAAAGGAAAATTATGTGTATATATTGAAGCAACATCTCAAGACATCAGTCAGGAAGTTAAAGCTTGGTCGCAAATGGGTCTTCCAAATGGACAATGACCCCAAGCATAATTCCAAAGTTGGGGCAAAATGGCCTAAGGACAACAAAGTCAAGGTATTGGAGTGCCCGTCACAAAGCCCTGCACTCAATCTTATAGAAAATGTGTGGGTAGAACTGAAAAAGCATGTGTGGGTAGAACTGAAAAAGCAAATGTGAGCAAGGAGGCCTACAAACCTGACTCAGTTACACCAGCTCTTTCAGGAGGAATGGGCCAAAATTCACCCAACTTATTGTGGGAAGCTTGTGGAAGGCTATCTGAAATGTTTGACCCAAGTTAAACAATTTAAAGGCATCGCTACCAAGTACTAATTGAGTGTATGTAAACTTCTGAACCAAGGGAATGTGATGAAAGAAATAAAAGCTGAAATAAATAATTCTCTCTACTATTATTCTGACATTTCAAATTATTAAAATAAAGTGGCGATCCTAACTGACCTAAGACAGGTACTTATTACTAGGATTAAACGTCAGGAATTGTGAAAAACTGAGTTTAAATTTATTTGTCTAAGGTGCATGTAAACTTCCGACTTCAAATGTATAGTGTATCTGCCTCTGCTTCTGCCTCTGTCTCTCACACAGTTCCTGTCTGCTTGAAAAGATGCCCACTGGTCCACTCCTGAGTCACAGATACTCATCTCAGAGGAGAATTCATCAAGTATGTTTTTTTATTTATCTAATTTTGCAGCAAGCCACAAACACACACACATTCTTTGTCAGTGGGGATCGCCATGGAGATGGAACAGAAACAAAGAAAAGGCTTATTATTCTTATTCTATTAGGTGGAAAGAAAATAAAAGAGGAGGCGGCGGGATGGCAGAGGGCCTTGGTTTCTATGCCCCCTGTACCCAATCTACATATCCTCCTTACATCCTCCTCACCCTCTCCAATCCTCCCTCTCTAAAGCATTAACTTTCAGTCAGATCCAAGGAGATCCCTATGCAGCCCTTCGCCTGCAAGGTTGACCCCTCCTCTCTTTCAACTGCTGCTCCACAGTTTCACAGACTGAATGAGGATTAGAAAGCAGCGGACAGATTGCTAGAGGTGATGTCACCCGGGAGGGGAAGGGCTATCAAACATTTTGAGGTGACTCAGAGGCTAGAGCAGCGTACACAGACCCTAGGACCACCCACAAACACAGCCAAAACTGTCTGTTCATGTTCATCAGCTGGTGCATACAGCTGGCCCTCTCTGGGATCTACGCTAGCTATACCACCGGTATGCATTCAAGAACACACCCCGCCATGGTATTCACATGATATGTAACCTCTATGCTCTGTGAGTGTCTCAATGCCATGTGATTGATCTGAAGGAGGGAGAGACTGAGGAGGGAGACTGTTCTTCTGAGGCTGATATGACTGACTGGCTGCTCATGATGCATTCAGGAGATTACTCTGAACAATACACTAGCAAACAAAACAGTACGGAAACAACATAGAATCAAGTTTACAGAATAACAGAGAGAGAGAGAGGAGAGAAAGAGTTAGTAGGGAGTAGAGAGTCTTCATGTCCAGTAGGCCATCATAGTTATACAATGACATGATTGGCCCTAATCAGAGGCTACACTTAGTTACGCAACTGGAACTCAGTGCAGCGACCTTCAGAGACACATACAGACAGGATGCAGGGGACACTCTATCCCTGTCCCGATAACTCATTGAAAAATGTTATATACACTATCTGTCAAAAGTTTTAGAACACCTACTCATTCAAGGGTTTTTCTTTATTTTGACTATTTTCTACATAGAATAGAGTAGAATAATAGTGAAAACATCAAAACTATGAAATAACACAAATGGAATCATGTAGTAACCAAAAAAGTGTTAAACAAAGCAAAATATATTTTATATTTGAGATTGCTTTCATCATAGCTTCCCACACTCTTGGCATTCTCTCAACCAGCTTCACATGGAATGATTTTCCAACAATCTTGAAGGAGTTCCCACATATTCTGAGCACTTGTTGGCTGCTTTTCCTTCACTGTGCGGTCCGACTCATCCCAAATCATCTCAATTTGGATGAGGTCGGGGGATTGTGGAGGCCAGGTCATCTGATGCAGCACTCCATCACTCTCCTTCTTGGTCAAATAGCCCTTATACAGCCTGATACAAGGCACACATTGGTAATAGTTCTTCAATTTATGCTACGAAAGCAATGTTGTCAACTGCCATTTCCAACTCTAACCTGTGACAACCTATCTCCTTCAATTTTGCCTTGTTCAAGGGCACAGACAGGTTTTTTACCTAGTCGGCTCGCAGATTCAAACCAGCGGCCTTTCTGTAACTGGCTCAGTCTCTTAACCGCTAGGCTACCTGCCGCCTAATCAAAGAAATCTGTTTCTAATAAGTCAGCTTAACATCAATAGAAGGGGGAGAGGAGAAGTTGGCAGGATTGGTGCAATAGGAAGAAGAGATGCAGCTGCTGGTGTGGGCAGCAGAGGCACCTGTCTCACCACAGACATACAGCGACAGAGGAGGGCTTTCCTGATGGCTGTGATGACCTGTAATAGGCCCAAAGCCCTTGCCAGGATTATAATAAGTGTACTCCAATGGGGATGAATTGAGACCCAAACAGGAGAGTCTACACAACCTGACTAGGAGACATGTGTCCAATGAATACTGTAGAAGCGCCACAGAACATCACGTAACACACACACACACGGATGATCTGGCACAGTTGGTCTTCAGCACAAGCAGGGGTGCATTAGATGAGCCCCCCACGGTGCTCTGAGCGCACATTCGCTATTATGATCTTGAGATATCTCTGTATAATGACTTTTTCCCCTGCAGCGAGCACATAGAAATCCCTCAATGTCTCTCCTGAAGTGTAATCATACACACTACATTCAAAAGTTTGGGTCACTTAGAAATGGGGTCACTTAGAAATGCCCTTGTTTTTTTTTTAAAGCACCTTTTTGTCCATTAAAATAACATCAAATTTATCAGAAATACAGTGTAGACATTGTTAATGTTACAAATGTCTATTGTAGCTGGAAACGGCTTATTTTTTATGGAATATATACATAAGCGTACAGAGGCCCATTATCAGCAACCATCACTCATGTGTTCCAATGGCACGTTGTGTTAGATAATCCAAGTTTATAATTTTAAAAGGCTAATTGATCATTAGAAAACCATTTTGCATTTATGTTAGCACAGCTGAAAACTGTTGTCCTGATTAAAGAAGCAATAAAACTGGCCTTCTTTACACTAGTTGAGTATCTGGAGCATCAGAAATTGTGGGTTTGATTACACCCGCAAAACACCAGTCTCAACGTCAACAGTGAAGAGGCGACTACGGGATGCTGGCCATCTAGGCAGAGTTCCTCTGTCCAGTGTCTGTGTTCTTTTGCCCATCTTAATCTTTTCTTTTCATTGGCCTGTCTGAGATATGGCTTTTTCTTTGCAGCTATGCCTAGAAGGCCAGTATCCCGAAGTCGTCTCTTCACTGTTGACGTTGAGACTGGTGTTTTGCGGTTCTATTTAATGAAGGTGCCAGTTGAGGACTTGTGAGGTGTCTGTTTCTCAAACTAGACACTCTAATGTACTTGTACTCTTGCTCAGTCGCTCAGTTGGGCCTCCCACTTCTCTTTCCATTCTGGTTAGATACAGTTTGCGCTGTTCTATGAGGGGCATAGTACACAGCGTTGTACGAGATCTTCAGTTTCTTGGCAATTTCTCGCATGGAATAGCCTTCAATTCTCAGAACAAGAATAGACTGACGAGTTTCAGAAGAAAGTTATTTGTTTCTGGTCATTTTGAGCCTGTAATCGAACCCACAAATCCTGATGCTCCTGATACTCAACTAGTCTAAAGAAGTCCACTTTTATTGCTTCATTAATCAGGACAACAGTTTTCAGCTGTGCTAACATAATTCAAAAAGGTTTTTCTAATGATCAATTAGCCTTATAATATGATAAACTTGGATTAGATAACACGACGTGCCATTGGAACACAGGAGTGATGGTTGCCGATAATAAGCCTCTGTACGCCTACAGTATGTAGATATTCCATACAAAAACTGCTAGAATAGTCATTTACAACATTAACAATGTCTAGACTGTATTTCTGATCAATTTGATATTATTTTAAGAGGAAAAAAAATGAGCTTTTCTTTCAAAAACAAGGAAATGTCAAAGTGACCCCAAACTTTTGAATGGTAGCATATATCTCTAGCAACCATAACCTCTAATGATAAGAGCCTGTCTAGTCTCAACTTTCCTCTCATCCACCCCTACATCTCTGGCCCACTGCCCATTAGAAACCACCCTGGCCTGGGTGTGGGCTATAGCAGTAACACCTGAGGGAAGGAGTAGGTCTGGACGAGAACCAAACCTGATTATATAGTGTTAGGGGAAACACGAGACACCATTCATCCATCACGGCAGCTGTTTTCCTGCTCCATTGAGTGGCTCCTTGCTTTAGTCTGTCTCTCAGTCATGCTCTGTGCTCCATTAGGAGCTGATGTGTTAATAACCTTTCAGACTATTGAACCTGTAATGATCTGAATACGTGTGTGTTTGTGATCCTGTTAGCCTCTGTAGATCCATAGCCCACCTCCTCACTGACTCTATTACCCTCTGATCCCAATGAAGGAAGTACTGCAGCACAAACTGACCTCTGGTCCACAACTTCATCCAATCCATCCTGTTTCAGGTTTGCATGCACGTTTTCCAGAGTGACTGACATGTAAGTGGAAAGTTAGTGTGTTATAGTTGAACACACATACTGTAGATTCACAGATATGCATATAAAAAACAGGAACAAATCATAAAATGGAAGTTAACGCACATTAATGTACATAAACATTGTGAAGTGTACATTGGAGCACACATGCAACAGAGAAGGAAATGGTGAAGAAATCAAGCTAATCAGCAGAGATAATCAGACCAGGCTGATATATTGTTCTCCTTCAACGTTATCTCCCGCTTGATTCCGGCTGGGGGCGGGACAAAGATTACCGTTTCCTGTTTGTAGGGAGTGGGCTCACATCCTCACAGTGAAATATCATTCAGCAGGACATTGGTTTGAGTGAAACGTTGAGGAAATGTTCACTTCATGCCCCCTGGTCTCCACCATCTATACTACACTGGAGAAAGTTCCCTTTGATCGTTGAGGCAAAGTGCCCCTCTCAGCACCGTATAGCCTTGCTCTTGTTCTTTAGTCCTGGGGTGTGAACAATGTGAACTTCAGAGAGCAGGTCCAGGCTCTAATCAGCCACTTCAGAGGAACCTTCTCCTGCTGAGGCTGAGGGAAACCCTGTTCTGATTAAGGTCTGGTTTAACAAAGGCCTGCTGCTGGCTCTTCTCTCCACTGTCCTGACCTGTTCACAGGTTCATGTAATCTACCGTTACATAACTGTTCAAGGGAAGAACCTTTACTGCCCTTCTGTTCCTCTATATGAAATGGCAGAAATCAAATCTGTCCATTAATTACAGTACAGGTGAAAACTACTTTCTTCATTTATGCCTTTTAGTGGAAACAAAAAAATCTCTGTGAGGTTGCCTATCAATATTATCTCTGGCTAACATTGCTAGTTGAGGTAAAGAGGTATATTTATATCACCCAAGGAAGCCAATAACAACATGGTGAATCCTTTGATTGGTTCTAGTATCTAGTTTTTATGTGGATCCAAAGAGGGAAGAAGGTAAGCATCTCAAGACCCTGTCTCCTTCCTTGACTCAGCTAGTGTGTTAGATCTTTCTGGAGGAGTAGAGCAGATAGAAGGAGCTAGCTAGCCGCTTGGCTGCTCCAGGCTTTCACCTAACCACCCACTGTTCACATAGACCACTGTCATTACACAAGCATGTCAACCTCTCTCCCTCCCAAAGTTCAGATCTCAGGCTCACAGGGAACCTGATGAAATATAGAATAGTAATGCATTAAGATGGCACTGGTGTGTACCCCATATCAGAAATATGGTTCTCTGGGCTAAAACATCTGACTGTTTAACATGGTTAGAACCAACAGAGCAACCTGCCAGATACAGTATATAAAAACTGGTGTAGAACTAAACTATACTTAGTTAACTAGGCAAGTCAGTTAAGAACAAATTCTTATTTACAATGACGGCCTACACCGGCCAAACTCAGACAACGCTGGGCCAATTGTGCGCCCCCCAATCACAGCCGGTAGTGATACAGCCTGGATTCAAACCAGACTGTCTGTAGTGACGCCTCAAGGGGAAAGGGGGGATACCTAGTCAGTTGTACAACTGAATGCTTTCAACTGAAATGCGTCTTCCGCATGTAACCTAACCACTCTGAATCAGAGAGGTGCAGGGGGCTGCCTTAATCAACATCCACAGCACCCAGGGAACAGTGCCTTACCTTGCTCAGGGGCAGAACCACATATTTTTACCTTGTCAGCTCAGGGGATTCAACCCAGCAACCTTTCAATTACTGGCTCTAACCACTAGGCTACCTGCCGCCCCGAACTCACTGAGATGCAGTGCCTTAGACCGATGTGCCACTCGGGAGCATGGGATGTAGCCCTGCTTTTAATTAGGGTATAAAATAAATACCTTTAGAGTATGCCTTGCAAAATATCCTGTATGCTAATAAACCAAATTAGTTTTCATAAGCTTTCCTAGTTGTAAGATAGTTGTTTTATGAGATCTATGTTTTATGAGTATTGACCGATATGAAAATGGATGTAGTTGATAAGATAAAATAAATCTGAGCAAAGCATTCAGTGCTTTGATATTGAAAATCCACCAAAAAGAAACAGGTAGACAATTATCTATGAAACTGTCAGGAAAAATAGTAAGATACACTACATGACCAAAAATATGTGGACACCTACTTGTCAAACATCACATTCCAAAATTATGGGAATGAACATGGAGTTTGTCCCCCCTTTGCTGCTATAACAGCCTCCACACATCTGGGAAGGTTTTCCACTACATGTTGGAACATTGCAGTGAGGACTTGCTTCCATTCAGCCACAAGAGCATTAGTGAGGTCGGCACTGATGTTGGGCGAATAGGCCTGGCTCGCAGTCGGCGTTCCAATTCATCCCAAAGGTGTGGGGTTGAGGTCAGGGCTCTGTGCAGGCCAGTCAAGTTCTTGCAATCTTGATCAACCATTTCTGTATGGACCTCGCTTTGTGCACGGGGGCATTGCCATGCTGAAACAGGAAAGGGCCTTCCCCAAACTGTTGCCACAAAGTTGGAAGCACAGAATTGTGTAGAATGTCATTGTATGCTGTAGCGTTAAGATTTTCCTTCACTGGTCCTAAATGGCCTAGCCGGAGCCATGAAAAACAGCTCCATACCATTATTCCTACTCCACCAAACTTTACAGTTGTCACTATGCTTTGGGGCAGGTAGCGTTCTCCTGGCATCGGCCAAACCCAGATTCGTACTTCGGACTGCCAGATGGGAAATCGTGATTCATCACACCAGAGAATGCGTTTCCACGGCTCCGGAGTCCAATGGCGGCAAACTTTACACCACTCCAGCCGAAGCTTGGCATTGCACATGGTGATCTTAGGCTTGTGTGCAGCTATTTTAATGAGCTACACGCTTCAGCACTCGGTGGCCACGTTCTGTGAACTTGTGTGGCCTACCACTTCCCTGCTGAGCCGTTGTTGCTCCTAGACGTTTCCACTTCACAGTAACAGCACTTAGAGTTGACCGGGGCAGGTCTAGCAGGGCAGAAATTTGAAGAACTGACTTGTTGGAAAGGTGGCATCATATGACAGTGCCATATTGAAAGTCACTGAGTGCTTCAGTAATGCAATTCTACTGCCAATGTTTGTCTATGCAGATTGCATGGTCGTGTGCTTGATTTTATACACCTGTGGCTGAAATAGCCGAATCCACTCATTTGAAGTGGTGTCCACATACTTTTGTGTATATAGTGTATTTACTCAACATATTTACTCAATGCTCCCAACTGTACTGTAATTCATCATGCGTGGCATGGTAGATTTTCCTTCTCTCTCCTGCCGTTGCTAGATTTCCTCCACCTTATATAGATTAAGGTATTATCATAAATACTAAGCATATGTGTGTAAGCTGCTTACTGGACAATTTAATTTTCTGAAATACAGATTAAAATTGTGATGAATTAAACAGACACAGCGAAATGTCAATGAGGCAGAAAGCATATTATAGATTAATGAAGGATTATGTTCTTGATGATCTGAGCAGTAGCATATGGCTCCTGTCCTGTCCTGTCCTGTCCTATTCTGTCCTGCTCTGTCCTGTTCTCTGTCATACATTGACTGACAGGGAGAGAGCCGTTTTCTGCCACCCTCCTCTTGGCGGATGGGAGAGTTTCTCAGGTTCCAGGTTTGTGTTTTTTCTCTGTGTTCTGCGAAGCCTGATACTCTTCAATAAAAGGGTGGCGCCACTCTTGGCTGTTACGGAGTGCTATTGACAAGATTCATGTGGTAAAGAAGCGAGAAAAGGATCCATTCCGCAGCACCTCTGAAGTATCGACAGAGATGGACCACGGAAACAAACCCACAAAGGTTGTCTGCTGGGTGTCTGGGATTGAGAGGTCAAGCATGCTGTCTGACCTCAGTCTGTAGTGACTGTAAAACAGGCTTGTCTGTGTGGATACAGCATGGCTAGAAGGGTATGGCTGTGGTGCTATGAAAAAGTTATCTAATTAATGTCAGAGCTAGCTGTGGTGCAGCATCCAAGACAAATAATGCCCCCCGATCAGCTGCATAGGCAGAAATACGGCTTGCAGAATTAAATAATTTATGGCTAGAGCTTCATGCATTGTGAATTGCATAGCCTAACAGGTACATTGTTACAGTAAATGTTTATGTGTGTCTTTAAATGGTTCTGTTAAAACCACTCACGATCAATAAAATCCACATAGAATGGCTTATAAAAGAACGTCGGCACCAGTGCAGGAGTTAATATGTGCCAGTGACCCATTGCAGGTAAAACCAGTGGATTACTTCTTACGAGGAAGTATCAGGTTGCCAGGTTAACCAAGTTTAGCTGTGGCTACTTTACAAAGGAAAAAGCATGGAATTCTGAACATTGGAGCCCAGCCATTAAGTGTTAGCTGAATAGGTGAATTTCAAGAGCCAAATGGTAACATAAACAAACATATGGCAATGGTAATTTGCAGTCTATAGATGCCTATGTCTCATTGCTAGCTAACAGGCTATATCCCTTTGTATATTTGGCAGCTGCGTGATTTTGCATTTGCCCCGAAGACAAAAGTATTACCGTAGCACTATACCACTTTCCTGTAGTTGCTTACATTCTTCCAGCCTCATGAATGTCAGATTGGTTTTAGTCCTTAGGGTATTACAATGAAAGTATTGTAATAACAAAGTTACATTAAACCATGCCACACAGAAGTCATTGCAGACATTTTACTGCTATCTTCTGCCAACATTATTATCCCAGCACATATCCTTAGGGTAGGGTCTAGGTACCTGTCTCCTTCAGGGCATTGTGTGTGTGTGTGTGTGTGTGTGTGTGTGTGTGTGTGTGTGTGTGTGTGTGTGTGTGTGTGTGTCTGCTTTCCCTAGCCTTGAGTCTGAAGCCATGGCGTCAAGCCCTCGGGCAGTGAAAAAGCAGAGTGATCTCCCCCAGTCTCAGTGCCTTCTCTGCACTTACACAGATGATACAAATACAGACTAAATGTCTCAAGCACGGTGCTAGATGTAACCTGCACCACAGAGTGCCCCCTCTTATCCTTGGTGCCCGCAGGTTGCACTGAAATCCCTTTAGACCGAAGCCACTTTAGCCCAGCTGCTCCACAAGGCAGAGGAGAGGAGAAAATACCTAGACCAAAACACATACAGCGATTCTGCTTCAGATTACAGAGAATGTGGTCTGTCTAATCTGTAGCTCTGGCGGGCTATAGGTATTCACAATCCTGTAGAGTTCTAGAGGCAAGCAGAGAGAACAGAAAACAGTAAGAGAGGTCAAACACCGGTGTCAGAGCCTAACATGCTAAATATAACTCTGATCTGATCAAAGTGACGTAAGCGAGAGAACAAAAACCAGTAATAGAGACTGCAAAATGGCTGCTAGACTGCTGGAGTGAGAAGCAGAGTTGGAATTTGATAATTCCTACTTCAAACAGGGGGAAGGTGAGGGAGCAGCATGCTTGTTGTGTTCAAAGCCCGCCTGGACCCAGGGAAGGAGAGGGAAGAGAGGGAGAAAAAAGAGGAGCTTGACTTGTGAAATGGGAATCCAGTCAGGCTTGACTCCCAGTTGCCTGGACTCCTGTTACTATTTAGAGCAATAGCCCTCCTTTCAGCCTATAGCCGCACCCATGCATATTGCATCACCTAGCAGTTTACTGTAATTCTGACAACATCTCTGTTTTCCGCTGAATATCAACAGGATTACGAGAGACCTTAATGGGGCGACAGCTGCAGAGAAATCAGTATTTCATGTCATAACCTCCAGGGTAAGGAAGTGCTAGGGGCGGGAACGCTGAGGTCACAAACAAGGCGATCACACTCCAGGGAAGCCACATTGCTTTACCATGACATAATGAGATACACAACCCATGGAGCGAGTAAGGAGCAACAACCTCGATTAAAAGTGGAACGGACAGCGTTTTAGTAACATCAAATCTTAGTAAAATCTGTTCATATACAACCCCAGCAAGAATATGACTCCTTTTTATTACATTTTCCGACAAGCCGAGCACATAGATATGGTCATTTTCATAGAATGTAAGGCATTTGTGAAAATTCTATAGCAATAAAGAGTGGGAAAGCGGCCGTGCGTTTGGACAATTAATAGACACTGCCGCAAATAAAACCTAATAAAAACATCTGTCTTGTCTACACTTCCCTTTCTCACCTGGACGAAAGGAACACCTATGTGAGAATGCTGTTCAATGACTAGAACTCAGAGTTCAATACCATAGTGCCCATAAAGCTCATAACTAAGCTAAGAACTCTGGGACTAAACACCTCCCTCTGCAACTGGATCCAGGACTTTCTGACGGGCAGCCCCCAGGTGGTAAGGGTAGGCAACAACACGTCTGCCAAGCTGATCCTCAACACTGGGGCCCCTCAGGGGTGTGTGCTTAGTCCCCTCCTGTACTCCCTGTTCACCCATGACTGTGTGGACAAACACGACTCCAACACCATCATTAAGCTTGCTGACGACACAACAGTGATCACTGACAGCGATGATCCAGCATATAGGGAGGATGTCAGAGACCTGGCAGTGTGGTGCCAGGACAACAACCTCTCCCTCAACGTGAGCAAAACAAAGGATCTGATCGTGGACAAAAGCAAAAAGCAGAGCGAACAGGCCCCCATTAATATCGACGGGTCTGTAGTGGAGTGGGCTGAGAGTTTCAAGTTCCTTGGTGTCCACATCACCAACAAACTATCATGCTCCAAACACACCAAGATAGTCGTGAAAAGGGACGACAACACCCTTTCCAACTCAAGAGACTGAAAGGAATTAGCATGCGTCCCCATACCCTCAAAAGGTTCTAGAGCTGCACCATCTAGAACATCCTGACCGGTTGCATCACTGCCTGATATGGCAACTGCGGCATCTGACCATAAGGTGCTACAGAGGGTAGTGCGTACGGCTCAGTACATCACTGGGGCCAAGCTTCCTGCCATCCAGGACCAATATACTAGGCGGTGTGAGAGGAAAGACCAAAACATTTTCAAA
This sequence comes from Oncorhynchus mykiss, assembly GCF_057628025.1. NCBI lineage: Eukaryota > Metazoa > Chordata > Actinopteri > Salmoniformes > Salmonidae > Oncorhynchus > Oncorhynchus mykiss. Next base: position 53,669,417 of record NC_143038.1, on the reverse strand, counting down.
GACTACAGTCCCCCAAGTCATAGACTGTTCTCTTTGCTACCGCACGGCAAGCGGTACTGGAACGCCAAGTCTAGGACCGAAAGACTCCTTAAGAGCTTCTACCCCCCCAAGCCATAAGACTGCTGAGGAATTCATCAAATGGCCACCAGACTATTTACATTGACCTCCCCCCCACTCCATTTGTTTGTACACTGCTGCAACTCGCTACTTATTATCTATGCATAGTCACTTCACCGCTACCTACATGTACAAATGACCTCGACTATCCTGTACCCCTGCACATTGACTCGGTACCGGTGCCCCCTGTATATAGCCTTGTTATTGTTATTTTATTGTGTTACTTTATATTATTTTTTACTTTAGTATATTTGGTAAATATTTTCTTAACTGTTTCTTGATCTGCACTGTTGGTTAAGGAATTGTAAGTAAGCATTTCAAGGTAAGGTCTACACCGGTTGGTTAAGGGATTGTAAGTAAGCATTTCAAGGTAAGGTCTACACCGGTTGTATTCGGCGCATGTGACAAATACAATTTAATTTGATTTGATTTGTTATTGCTGGTGCAGAGAAATGCTTGTGTTCCTAGCTCCAACAGTGCAGTAGTATCTAACAATTCACAACAATACACACATCTAAAAGTAAAATAATGGAATTAAGAAATATATAAACATTAGGAAGGGCAATGTCAGAGTGGCCTTGACTAAAACACAGTAGACTAGAATACAGTATATACATACAATACCATTCAAAGTGTGGGGTCACTTAGACATTTCCTTTTTTTTGAAAGAAAAGCATTTTTTTTGTTCATTAAAATAACATAAAATTTATCAGAAATACAGTCTAGACATTGTTAATGTTGTAAATGACTATTGTAACTGGAAACGGCAGTTTTTTTAATGGAATATCTACATACTGTAGGCATACAGAGGCTCATTATCAGCAACCATCACTCCTGTGTTCCAATGGCACGTTGTGTTAGCTAATCCATGTTTATCATTTTAAAAGGCTAATTGATCATTAGAAAACCCTTTTGCAATTATGTTAGCACAGCTGAAAACTGTGCTACAGGCCTTCTTTAGACTAGTTGAGTATCTGGAGCTTTAGTGTTTGTGGGTTCGATTACAGGCTCATAATGGCCAGAAACAAAGAACTTTCTCCTGAAACTCGTCAGTCTATTCTTGTTCTGAGAAGGCTATTCCATGCGAGAAATTGCCAAGGAACTGAAGATCTCGTACAAAGCTGTGTACTACTCCCTTCTCAGAATAGTGCAAAATGTCTCTAACCAGAATAGAAAGAGGAGTGGGAGGCCCCGGTGCACAACTGAGCAAGAGGACAAGTACATTAGAGTGTCTAGTTTGAGAAACAGACGCCTCACAAGTATTCAACTGGCAGCTTCATGAAATAGTACCCGCAAAACACCAGTCTCAACGTCAACAGTGAAGAGGCGACTCCGGGATGCTGGCCTTCTAGGCAGAGTTGCAAAGAAAAAGCCATATCTCAGATCGGCCAATAAAAATAAAAGATTAAGATGGGCAAAAGAACGCAGACACTAGACAGAGGAAGATTGGAAAAATGTGTTGTGGACAGACAAATCAAAGTTTGAGATGTTCGGATCACAAAAAAGAATATTCGTGCGATGTGGAAAAAATTAAAAGATGCTGGAGGAGCATGGTGGAGGCAATGTGATGGTCTGGGGGTGCTTTGGTGGTGGTGAAGTGGGAGATTTGTATAGGGTAAAATGGATCTTGAAGAAGGAAGGCTAGCAGCGCCATGCCACACCCTGTGGACGGCACTTAATTGGAGCCAATTTTCTCCTACAACAAGACGGGTGGTAGCCGGTAGTGATCGCTATTTAACAGTCTGATAGCCTTGAGATAGAAGCTGTTTTTCAGTCTCTCGATCAGATTTGATGCACCTCTCTCTCTCTCTCTCTCTGTCTCTCTCTCAAGCCCTAAGACCATGCCTCAGGACTACCTGGCCTGATGACTCTTTACTGTCCCCAGTCCACCTGGTCGTGCTGCTGCGCCAGTTTCAACTGTTCGTCCTGTGGCTATGGTACCCTGACCTGTTCACTGGACGTGCTACCTTGTCCCGGACATGCTGATTTGGACTCTCTCTCTACCTCACCTGCTGTCTCAACTCTGAATGATCGGCTATGAAAAGCCAACTTCTCCCTAGGTTCCAGGCCTTTCTAGGGAGTTTGTCCTAGCCACCATGCTTCTACAAACGAGTCTTCCAAGTGGACAATGACCCCAAGCACACTTCCAAAGTTGTGGTAAAATGGCTTAAGAACAACAAAGTCAAGGTATTGGAGTGGCCATCACAAAGCCCTGACCTTAATCCTATAGAAAATCTGTGGGCAGAACTGAAAAAGCATGTGCGAGCAAGGAGGCCTACAAACCTGACTCAGTTACACCAGCTCTGATTGGAGGAAGGGGCCAAAATTCACCCAAATTATAGTGGGAAGCTTGTGGAAGGCTACCCGAAAAGTTTGACTCAAGTTAAACAATTTAAAGGCAATGCTACCAAATCCGAATTGGGGGTTTGGGGGTGAACAGTGAGATATACCTGCTGGAGCGCGTGCTACGAGTGGGTGCTGCTATGGTGACCAGTGAGCTGAGATAAGGTGGGGCTTTACCTAGCAGAGACTTGTAGATAACCTGTAGCCAGTGGGTTTGAGAGCGTACAGGTCGCAATGGTGGGTAGTGTATGGGGCTTTGGTGACAAAACGGATGGCACTGTGATAGACTGCATCCAGTTTATTGAGTAGAGTGTTGGATGCTATTTTATAGATGACATCACCGAAGTCGAGGATCGGTAGGATGGTCAGTTTTACGAGGGTATGTTTGGCAGCATGAGTGAAGGATGCTTTGTTGCGATATAGGAAGCTGATTCAAGATTTAATTTTGGATTGGAGATGCTTAATGTGAGTCTGGAAGGAGAGTTTACAGTCTAACCAGACACCCAGGTATTTGTAGTCCACGAATTCTAAGTCAGAGCCGTCCAGAGTAGTGATGCTGGACGGGCGAGCAGGTGCGGGCAGTGATCGCTTGAATAGCATGCATTTAGTGTTACTTGCGTTTAAGAGCAGTTGGAGGCCACGGAAGGAGAGTTGTATTGCATTGAAGCTCGTCTGGAGGTTAGTTAACACAGTGTCCAAGGAGGGGCCAGAAGTATACAGAATGGTGTCGTCTGCGTAGAGGTGGATCAGAGAATCACCAGCAGCAAGAGCAACATCATTGATGTATACAGAAAAGAGAGTCGGCCTGAGAATTGAACCCTGTGGCACACCCATAGAGACTGTCAGAGGTCCGGACAACAGGCCCTCTGATTTGACACACTGAACTCTATCAGAGAAGTAGTTGGTAAACCAGGCGAGGCAATCATTTGAGAAACCAATGCTGTTGAGTCTGCCAATAAGAATGTTGTGATTGACAGAGTCGAAAGCCTTGGCCAGGTCGATGAATACGGCTGCACAGTAATGTCTCTTATCGATGGCGGTTATGATGTCGTTCAGAACCTTGTTTGTTAACTTGGCTTTCGAAGACCTTAGAAAGACAGGGTAGGAAAGATATAGGTCTGTAGCAGTTTGGGTCTAGAGTGTCACCCCCTTTGAAGAGGGGGATGACCGCGGCAGCTTTCCAATCTTTGGGAATCTCAGACGATACGAAAGAGAGGTTGAACAGGCTAGTAATAGGGGTTTCAACAATTTCAGCAGATAATTTTAGAAAGAGAGGGTGCAGATTGTTTAGCCCGGCTGAGTTGTAGGGGTCCAGATTTTGCAGCTCTTTCAGAACATCAGCTATCTGGATTTGGGTAAAGGAGAAATGGTGGGGGCTTCTGCGGGTTGCTGTGGAGGGTGCCGGGCAGTTGACCGGGGTAGGGGTAGCCATGTGGACAGCATGGCCAGCCGTAGAGAAATGCTTATTGAAATTCTCAAATATAGTGGATTTATCGGTGGTGACAGTGTTTCTTAGCCTCAGAGCAGTGGGCAGCTGGGAGGAGGTGCTCTTATTCTCCATGGACTTTACAGTGTCCCAGAACTTTTTTGAGTTAGTACTACAGGATGCAAATTTCTGTTTGAAAAAGCTTGCCTTAGCTTTTCTAACTGCCTGTGTATATTTGTTCCTGACTTCCCTGAAAAGTTGCATATCACAGGGGTTATTCGATGCTAATGCAGAACGCCACAGGATGTTTTTGTGCTGTTCAAGGGTCTAGAGTGAACCAAGAACTATATCTATACCTAGTTCTAAATTTTTTGAGAGGGCCATGCTTGTTTAAGATGGTGAGGAAGGCACTTTTAAAAAATAGCCAGGGATCGTCTACTGACGGGATGAGGTCAATGTTATTCCAGGATACCCCGGACAGGTCGATTAGAAAGGCCTGCTCGCAGAAGTGTTTTAGGGAGCGTTTGACAGTGATGATGGGTGGTCGTTTGGTCGCAGACACATTACGGATGCAGGCAATGAGGCAGTGATCGCTGAGATCTTGATTGAAAACAGCAGAGGTGTATTTGGAGGGCGAATTAGTTAGAATGACATCTATGAGGGTGCCCGTGTTTACTGATTTGGGGTTGTACCTGGTAGGTTCATTGATAATTTGTGTGAGATTGAGGGCATCGAGCTTAGTTTGTAGGATGGCCGGGGTGTTAAGCATGTCCGAGTTTAGGTCACCTAGTTGCACGAGCTCAGTAGATAGATGGGGGGCAATCAATTCACATATGGTATCGAGGGCACAGCTGGGGGCAGAGGGAGGTCTTTTGCAAGCGGCAACAGTGAGAGACTTGTTTCTGGAAAGGTGAATTTTTAGAAGTGGAAGCTCAAATTGTTTGGGTAGAGACGTAGATAGTAATACAGAACTCTGCAGGCTATCTTTGCAGTAGATTGCAACACCGCCCCCTTTGGCAGTTCTATCTTGGCGGAAAACGTTATAGTTAGGAATGGAAATGTCATGGTTTTTGGTGGTTTTCCTAAGCCAGGATTCAGACACGGCTAAGACATCTGGGTTGGCAGAGTGTGCTAAAGCAGTGAGTAAAACAAACTTAGAGAGTAGGCTTCTAAAGTTAACATTCATGAAACCAAGGTTTTTACGTTTACAGAAGTCAACAAATCAAATCAAATAAAATAAAATTTTATTTGTCACATACACATGGTTAGCAGATGTTAATGCGAGTGTAGCGAAATGCTTGTGCTTCTAGTTCCGACAATGCAGTAATAACCAACAAGTAATCTAACTAACAATTCCAAAACTACTGTCTTGTACACAGTGTGAGGGGATAAAGAATATGTACATAAGGATATATGAATGAGTGATGGTACAGAGCAGCATAGGCAAGATACAGTAGATGGTATCGAGTACAGTATATACATATGAGATGAGTATGTAAACAAAGTGGCATAGTTAAAGTGGCTAGTGATACATGTATTACATAAGGATACAGTCGATGATGTAGAGTACAGTATATACGTATGCATATGAGATGAATAATGTAGGGTAAGTAACATTATATAAGGTAGCATTGTTTAAAGTGGCTAGTGATATATTTACATCATTTCCCATCAATTCCCATTATGGAGTTGGAGTTGAGTCAGTGTCAGTGTGTTGGCAGCAGCCACTCAATGTTAGTGGTGGCTGTTTAACAGTCTGATGGCCTTGAGATAGAAGCTGTTTTTCAGTCTCTCTGTCCCAGCTTTGATGCACCTGTACTGACCTCGCCTTCTGGATGATAGCGGGGTGAACAGGCAGTGGCTCGGGTGGTTGATGTCCTTGATGATCTTTATGGCCTTCCTGTGACATCGGGTGGTGTAGGTGTCCTGGAGGGCAGGTAGTTTGCCCCCGGTGATGCGTTGTGCAGACCTCACTACCCTCTGGAGAGCCTTACGGTTGAGGGCGGAGCAGTTGCCGTACCAGGCGGTGATACAGCCCGCCAGGATGCTCTCGATTGTGCATCTGTAGAAGTTTGTGAGTGCTTTTGGTGACAAGCCAAATTTCTTCAGCCTCCTGAGGTTGAAGAGGCGCTGCTGCGCCTTCTTCACAATGCTGTCTGTGAGAGTGGACCAATTCAGTTTGTCTGTGATGTGTATGCCGAGGAACTTAAAACTTGCTACCCTCTCCACTACTGTTCCATCGATGTGGATAGGGGGGGTGTTCCCTCTGCTGTTTCCTGAAGTCCACAATCATCTCCTTAGTTTTGTTGACGTTGAGTGTGAGGTTATTTTCCTGACACCACACTCCGAGGGCCCTCACCTCCTCCCTGTAGGCCGTCTCGTCGTTGTTGGTAATCAAGCCTACCACTGTTGTGTCGTCCGCAAACTTGATGATTGAGTTGGAGGCGTGCATAGCCACGCAGTCGTGGGTGAACAGGGAGTACAGGAGAGGGCTCAGAACGCGCCCTTGTGGGGCCCCAGTGTTGAGGATCAGCGGGGAGGAGATGTTGTTGCCTACCCTCAGCACCTGGGGGCGGCCCGTCAGGAAGTCCAGTACCCAGTTGCACAGGGCGGGGTCGAGATCCAGGGTCTAGAGCTTGATGACGAGCTTGGAGGGTACTATGGTGTTGAATGCCGAGCTGTAGTCAATGAACAGCATTCTCACATAGGTATTCCTCTTGTCCAGATGGGTTAGGGCAGTGTGCAGTGTGGTTGAGATTGCATCGTCTGTGGACCTATTTGGGCGGTAAGCAAATTGGAGTGGGTCTAGGGTGTCAGGTAGGGTGGAGGTGATATGGTCCTTGACTAGTCTCTCAAAGTACTTCATGATGACGGAAGTGAGTGCTACGGGGCGGTAGTCGTTTAGCTCAGTTACCTTAGCTTTCTTGGGAACAGGAACAATGGTGGCCCTCTTGAAGCATGTGGGAACAGCAGACTGGTATAGGGATTGATTGAATATGTCCGTAAACACACCGGCCAGCTGGTCTGCGCATGCTCTGAGGGCGCGGCTGGGGATGCCGTCTGGGCCTGCAGCCTTGCGAGGGTTAACACGTTTAAATGTCTTACTCACCTCGGCTGCAGTGAAGGAGAGACCGCAAGTTTTCGTTGCAGGCCGTGTCAGTTGCACTGTATTGTCCTCAAAGCGGGCAAAAAAGTTATTTAGTCTGCCTGGGAGCAGGACATCCTGGTCCGTGACTGGGCTGGATTTCTTCCTGTAGTCCGTGATTGACTGTAGACCCTGCCACATGCCTCTTGTGTCTGAGCCGTTGAATTGAGATTCTACTTTGTCTCTGTACTGACGCTTAGCTTGTTTGATAGCCTTGCGGAGGGAATACCTGCACTGTTTGTATTCGGTCATGTTACCAGACACCTTGCCCTGATTAAAAGCAGTGGTTCGCGCTTTCAGTTTCACGCGAATGCTGCCATCAATCCACGGTTTCTGGTTAGGGAATGTTTTAATCGTTGCTATGGGAACGACATCTTCAACGCACGTTCTAATGAACTCGCACACCGAATCAGCGTATTCGTCAATGTTGTTGTCTGACGCAATACGAAACATGTCCCAGTCCACGTGATGGAAGCAGTCTTGGAGTGTGGAGTCAGCTTGGTCGGACCAGCGTTGGACATACCTCAGCGTGGGAGCCTCTTGTTTTAGTTTCTGTCTGTAGGCAGGGATCAACAAAATGGAGTCGTGGTCAGCTTTTCCGAAAGGGGGGCGGGGCAGGGCCTTATATGCGTCGCGGAAGTTAGAGTAACAATGATCCAAGGTCTTTCCACCCCTGGTTGCGCAATCGATATGCTGATAAAATTTAGGGAGGCTTGTTTACAGATTAGCCTTGTTAAAATCCCCAGCTACAATGAATGCAGCCTCCGGATAAATGGTTTCCAGTTTGCAAAGAGTCAAATAAAGTTCATTCAGAGCCAACGATGTGTCTGCTTGGGGGGGGATATATACGGCTGTGATTATAATCAAAGAGAATTCTCTTGGTAGATAATGCGGTCTACATTTGATTGTGAGGAATTCTAAATCAGGTGAACAGAAGGATTTGAGTTCCTGTATGTTTCTTTCATCACACCATGTCACGTTAGTCATAAGGCATACGCCCCGCCCCTCTTCTTACCAGAAATATGTTTGTTTCTGTCTGCGCGATGCGTGGAGAAACCTGTTGGCTGCACCGCCTCGGATAGCGTCTCTCCAGTAAGCCACGTTTCCGTGAAGCAAAGAACGTTACAGTCTCTGATGTCCCTCTGGAATGCTACCCTTGCTCGGATTTCATCAACCTTGTTGTCAAGAGACTGGACATTGGCAAGAAGAATGCTAGGGAATGGTGCACGGTGTGCCCGTCTCCGGAGTCTGACCAGAAGACCGCCTCGTTTCCCTCTTTTTCTGAGTCGTTTTTTGGGGTCGCTGCATGGGATCCCCTCCGTTGTCCTGTTTGTAAGGCAGAACACAGGATCCGCGTCGCGAAAAAACATATTATTGGTCGTACTGATGGTGAGTTGACGCTGATCTTATATTCAGTAGTTCTTCTCGACTGTATGTAATGAAACCTAAGATGACCTGGGGTACTAATGTAAGAAATAACACGTAAAAAAACAAAAAACTGCATAGTTTCCTAGGAACGCGAAGCGAGGCGGCCATCTCTGTCGGCGCCGGAAGTAGCAAATGAGAGCACCTGGGGGGTGGGAGTGGAGCTAGGCACTGCAGGACCTGGATTAACCGCCACATCACCAGAGGAACAGAGTAGAAGTAGGATAAGGGTACGGCTAAAGACTATACAAACTGGCCGTCTAGCACGTTCAAAACAGAGAGTAAAATGAGCAGGTTTCTGGGCACGATAGCATAGATTCAAGGCATAGTGTACAGACAAAGGTAAGGTAGGATGTGAGTACATTGGAGGTAAACCTAGGCATTGAGTAATGAAGAGAGAGATATAGTCTCTAGAGATGTTTAAACCAGGTGATGTCATCGCATATGTAGGAGGTGGAACAACATGGTTGGTTAAGGCATATTGAGCAGGGCTAGAGGCTCTACAGTGAAATAAGACAGTAATCACTAACCAGTAATGGACAAGGCATATTGATATTAGAGAGAGGCATGCGTAGCCAGGTGAGCATATGGGTCCAGTGAGTGGTTGGGCTGGCTGGGGACACAGCGATTCAGACAGTTAGCAGGCTAACAAGCTAACAGTTAGTAGGCTGGGGCTAAACAAGCTAGCAGCTAGTAGACCGGGGCAAGCTAGCAGTTAGCAGGCCGGGTTAGCAAGCAAGCAGTTAGCATGGGCTAGCAGTTACAGACCGGGCAGGTAAGCTAGCAGTTAGCAGGCCGGGGCCGGCAGCTAGCAGTTAGTAGACCAGGGCAAGCTAGCAGTTAGCAGGCCGGGTTAGCAAGCAAGCAGATAGCAGGAGCTAGAAAGTTAGCCTTTGGGGGACGTCGTGATGGGGTTAAGTCTGTTTTTGCCTCTTCATGTGGTGACGTCGATAGACCAGTCGTGGAATTAGTAGGGTTCCAAGTAGCTCTAGGTAGCTAGCAGGCCTAGCTGGTTAGCATTATGGGCCTTCAGCGGGCGTCGCGCCTGAGGGGCCTGTTGGGAGTCCTCGGGCAGATTATGTCGGTATTTCGGTCGTAGGGGATCTGCGGGGTTCCATGCCCCGTACCGGCTGTAGAAGGGGTCCGGATATTGTAGCCCAGGAGTATACTTCGGTGGTGGCACAGGAGCCCTGGCCGGGCTAGCTTCAAGTTAATTGGTGCTCTCTCTGGGATGAAAACCCTAACCAGGAGTAGTCATCCGGGATTGCAGTTAGCTAGTTGTGAAGATCCAGATAAATGTTCAGTTTGCGGTAGGAATCCGGGGATAGAAATAACAGGTCCGTTATGCTCTGGTTAGAGTCACGTTGTTCGAACTGACGAGAGCTTTCCGAGCTCTGAAGGTTAGCTGATGACCGCTGGCAATGGTTTGCTGACTGATAGCTGGTAGTTAGCTGGCTAGCTTCAGTTGAGGGATTCCAGATCCAAAGTAAATATAAATACTTTAGGGAAAAAAAAGCAGGTCCACGCCACATTGGGTGAGGCGGGTTGCAGGAGAGTATTTAGATGTTGAGGTTTAGCAAAATATTTTAAAGGATATGCGACGAAAAAGGGACACGACAGGACAAAGACGTCCGACTGCTACGCCATCTTGGATCATGTTGCTGTTTGTATGTGTGTTTTGTATTGTAATTAAAAAAAATGAAAGCATTTGCCAAAAGCCACAAAATACACCTGAATGTATTCATGCAAATATGTAAATACCACAGGAGTCATTTGAGAAGTTTACAGTCCTATTGATCAAAACCATGAAAAGCTAGGCTCTCTCTCCCTCAGTTGCCTATGCACATCAACAACTAGTGTCACGGCCGTTGAAAGAAGAGGACCAAAGTGCAGCTTGGTGAGCATACATTTCCCTTTTATTTTAGTAAATGTCGCCAACAAACTAAAAAACAACAATGACGCTTACAGTGCTATAGTGCCACTAACAAAAAAATTAAAAAAAATACCCACACTGAAGGAGGGAAAAAGGGCTACCTAAGTATGATTCCCAATCAGAGACAACGATAGACAGCTGTCCCTGATTGAGAACCATACCCGGCCAAAACATAGAAATAAACATAGAAATAAAGAAACATAGAAAACAAAACATAGAATGCCCACCCAAATCACACCCTGACCAAACCAAAATAGAGAAATAAAAAGGCTCTCTCAGGTCAGGGCGTGACAGTTAGCTCGATGAGCTAAAATCAGTAAATAAACCCTCTCAAACCTTTTCAGTTTGTAGTACGTCATCAAAATTGCATTGATAAACAAATAGGGAATAGTAGCCTGCTCACCCTTCTGCAGCTTGCCTGCCAATGCATGCTTGTCCTAACCCACGTTTTGACAATTGAATGGGTACTTGCCTGCCCGCCCATTTGATTGATGCCAAATAAATTTTATTGACAACTAAGAGATATGCTAACTGTGGATAACAGTCGTTCAAATTGATTCAAATTTCTTTCTAGCTAACCAAATAACAACAGCATCTCTAGCTGTAGCCACAGAAAAATGATATGGGGAGAAAAAGTCAGCCAATCACCCACTCGTCCAATGACAACATCCTCCCAGCAGCTTGCTAGTTAACATTAGGCTCTGTGATTTTATCTTGCTAAATAAATAGCTACATAAACAGATAAGCTTGCCTATTAGCCAACTTGTGATCATTGCCCTTGCTAGTTTGATTGTATTGACATTCCCAGCCTTCGTCCGTTTTTTGTCCAAAATATTGGGTAATTGAAACTGAAACAGTGCATCCCGAATGGCTGGAGGAAGCAAACAATGTACCAGGCCAGCTGTAATTTACAACCTGAGAGTAATATTTGTTGGACAACCATGAAATGTGTTGGTGAATTATATTAATCACGCATTGAACTCCACCTATTCTGCCAACAATTTTGAATTTTGAATCATGGAATTTTGAGTCAAATATAATCTATTTTTAAAACCTATTATAAAGTTGGTTTTGTAGCATAAACTGGGAGTTTGATATATTTTACTGATATTATGATTGTCTCATTTTTACTTCCTGCCAAGTAGTTAAAACACTATCAATTCCACATCTCCTGAGGAGGTGTGAGGAGTAAAGACTACAAGGACAAGCATGCTATGTTTGATGCTTTTATTAAATTCTAATTCATTCCAATAATGTGGAAGTTGTTTAGGTCAAATTGGGTGCTTGCTCTAATTCATATCTACTAGATGTTTAATGGATGCTTATTTTTCATAATGTGGAGTTTGCTATTGACCCACAGTGGTTGGTGGCTACCCTGGCATCATGTGCTGTGAGGTATATAGGTCTGGAGAGATACTGTGTAAGCTACCTGGGCTAATGTTTTAGGGTCAGCTGCGTTAGCGAGGGGCAGGCTCTGGGTAACTCTGGGTGCCTGGGGTCGGTTAGGGTAAGTGGATGGTGACAAATGGCAGGTGATGACTTGGCCCTCTGCTGAGAGAGGCTAGGGTCTGGACATGTTGTGACATCACAGCTATCCATCATGAGGAGGGAGGAAGGGTGTACCTCCCAACTACCATAAATCACAGTCAGGGCCAGAGAGCACTCCTACGGACAGCCGACTTCCACCACTCCTCCTGGCCAAGCTCTATGTGCAAGAGGACCTCAGAGGGAACCACACTTCACAGTCCCCAAGTCCAGAACAGACTATGGGAGGCGCACAGTGCTACATAGAGCCATGACTACATGGAACTCTATTCCACATCAAGTAACTGATGCAAGCAGTAAAATTACTTTTTAAAAACAGATAAAAATACACCTTATGGAACATCGGGACTGTGAAGCAACACAAACATAAGCACAGACACATGCATACACACACACACAATAACATACACATTGTAACAGTTTTCTTCCTCTTCTGAGGAGGAGTATGAAGGATCGGACCAACATGCAGCGTGGTAAGTGTTCGTCATTTTAATCAATAGCACTGAAACCTAAAAATACAAAGTAACAAAAAGAACAACCGAAACAGTTCCGTCTGGTAACTAAAACAAAGACAGAAAACAACTACCCACAAATCATAGTGGGAAAAAACAGGCTGCCTACGTATGGTTCTCAATCAGAGACAACGATAAACAGCTGCCTCTGATTGGGAACCATACCAGGCCAAACACAGAAATACAAAAACATAGAACAACACATAGAATACCCACCCCAACTCACACCCTGACCAAACTAAAATTGAGACATAAAAAAGGAACTACGGTCAGGACGTGACACACATGTACAAATGGATTTTGTATTGTAGATATGTAATGGTGGAGTAGGGGCCTGAGGGCACACAGTGTGTTGTGAAATCTGTGAATGTATTGTCATGTTTTAAAATTGTATAAACTGCCTTTTTTTTTGCTGGACTCCAGGAAGAGTATCCATAATAAATACAATAAATCCATAATAAATATAAATACACTGCTTGAAAGGAAGTACAGAGTTAACCAAAGCAGAAGACACACACCTCCTATCACCCAGCCAGTGCTACAAAACCATGCTAAAATGCCACATTAAGCCCCTATCCGAGGGCAATCGTTTCATATCAACGATGTCTCCGAAACCACTGACACAGACAACTCCACTGTCGCTAGTTTATGTTAAACCCACAGTGGGTTGATGCCACCAGCCATACAGGCCCATTTCCCTCCCAACCACTTACAAAATCAGTAATGGAGGCTGCCATGAGCCCCACATGAACAAATATGGGTCAGTGCTCAAATATTATGATTTATTTCTGCTTTCGTGTGCCAGGCCTTATTTATCTTTCCGCCGCAGCACCTATGGGAATGGCGTTGGATAACTCGGTTCTCTCTCAACACAATGTGCCTTTGAAAGTGCTCCTGCAAACACAGACACAACCACACACTGAGCCATAATTGGCCTGTTTCATTAGCATTTGAATGTAGAGCTGTGTTTGAGAGAGTGAGGCAGCCACACAGCTATATCTTCACAGCTTACATTTTCACAGGTTACATGGGGAGAGACAGAAACAGAGAAAGAGACAGCGAGAGAGAGAGACAGTGAAAGAGATAGACAGAATAAGAGAGAGAAGAGAGGAGAGAGACAGAGAGATAGAAATAAACAGAGATAGAGAGCGAGAGAGAGAGACAGTGAAAGAGATAGAAACAGAGAGACAGAATGAGAGGGAGAAGAGAGGAGAGAGACAGAGAGATATAAATAAACAGAGATAGAGAGAGCGAGAGAGAGACAGTGAAAGAGATAGAAACAGAGAGACAGAATGAGAGGGAGAAGAGAGGAGAGAGACAGAGAGATAGAAACAAACAGAGATAGAGAGAGCGAGCACAACAGAATGATAGAGAGAAAGAGAGTCCCTAAGTGGGAATGAAAGAGAATATAAGATATTGAAGAAAACATGAGTGAAAGAAAAGGAGAAAAGGAGAAAGAGGAGCAGAAGAGGGATGGGGAGTGTGTGATATGTAGAAAATGATAGAGGGAGGTGTAGAAAGAGACGATACATGACTGGAAAGTACAGCTGGAGAGAAGGAGAGGAAGAGAATGTGTGCTCTGATTAGGAATGAGAGGTAGAGGGCTAAGAGGCAGGGGGAGACGGAGAGACAGCAGATAGATAGACGGGCAGGCAGGCGGGCAGGGGTGTAATTGGCTGATGACCCGTCCTGTGGTCAGATCTCCTCCAATCAGACAGGATTGGAGAGGAGTAGATGAAGGGAGGAAGTAATGGTAGAATGTTCGGACACAGCCCCTTTCCTCAATTACCATTGATGTGGAAAAAATTGATAGGTGAAGGCAATACACTGTTTAGCTAGTGTTGAGGTTGCAGCCGTATTGAAATACTCATCATGTTCTTAAAGATCAATATGAAGGGAAGGGGACATGAAAATTAGGATATTTAAACACCACTGGAATGCAGCCAGAGCATTTCAGCTCTCCTCCTTCTCTACCCAAATGTACACTTCTTCCCATGAATCCATGTTCTCAGTGTTATTTTCCAGAATTCTATAATGAAATAATGTTTTAATTAGCATCTCCGTGGGATGTCATCAATTACAATCAGGGGGAATGTTCTCTGTGTTCCTTTAAGAGTGACTCCATCCCCCAGCAGAGCCCATCCAAAACACAAAACCACAGGTGTTCTAATGCAGTGGAGGGAGGGAGTGTCTTTGCACGCAAAAAAAGAAATGCCTCTCCTCACTGCAGAGGGAAAGAGACACGGGAAGTATTCCATGATGCACTTGGCCAGCTGTTAAAAGGTATCCACAGAGAGCACATTCCCTGCCTGTTCACCTGGGCTGTCACTGCCACTCATATTGGTCATTCATCAAGCCATACACACCTGCTGTCAAACCGCTCCTCTCTCATTCACTTAGCCCGGATAACAGAGCCATGAACAACCCACAATAGTGTTGTCCTCCCATGCTGTTTCTCCTCTCTCACACACAAACTGCATCTCGCTCCCTGTCGCTGTCTGAAGCAGGTACACACACCTACAAGGCAAGCAGACATCTCTCTGAGGCTTTCAGCAGACAACCACATACATCCTAAAAGCTCCTTTCATCCCATCAAAGCTTGGCGCGCACACACACACACACACACACACACACATTCACACACATACATACACACACACACACACACACTAGCCTATATTGAAGCTTTATCACAAATACTCAAAAAGGAAAAAATGAAGATTGTTAACTGTTGTGAGAAAGCAGGACTGGTCAACACGGGAAAAAAGAGAGAAAACAATAATTAGAAAGGGAAATACAGGCCTATCAAGAGGGCAAAGTCTGTGTATAGAAAGTGAATAACGCAGATACACACACACACACACACACACACACACAGAGGGATTGAAGGTGATATGTATGGATCAGTGGAACAGGAACTCTGGAGAAGAGACAGATCAGTCCGGCAGAACTTCCAGAGGCCACCTCAACCTTCACCTCCCTCCCCCCTGGGGTTCCCAGACCGCGTGCACCAGGCCTGTCACCTGCTCTGTCACCTGGTGTGTCCTTTGTTCTCTCCTGCTGCTGAGGGACAACCATGCAGCCTAACAGCACTTAGCACATCCATACAGGCTAACAGCACTCAGCACATCCATACAGGCTAACAGCCCTCAGCACATCCATACAGGCTAACAGCACTCAAAACATCCATACTGGCTAACAGCACTCAGCACATCCATACAGGCTAACAGCCCTCAGCACATCCATACAGACCAACAGCACTGAGACATTCATACAGGCTAACAGCACTCAGCACATCCATACAGGCTAACAGCACATTCACACCTAACAGCACATCCATTCAGGCTAACAGCACATTTATACCTAACAGCACATTCATACAGGCTAACAGCTCTCAGCACATCCATGCAGGCTAACAGGGAATAGTCAGTATTATCGTCAGGTTTGTCCTCTGGTAGCTTGGCTGGGCTCTAACCCAACATTTTACATTTACATCTTTAGTAATTTAGCAGATGCTCTTATCCAGAGTGACTTACAGTAGTGAATCGAACCCACAAGCCTGGCGTTGCAAGCGACATGCTCTACCAACTGAGCCACATGAGACCAACAACAGACACCTGGGGAGGGACACGCTCCCCTTGCCGCTCCGTTCCCCTCTCCCATGGACTCCCACAGGGACAGTCTGAATTGACCTCCAGCACACGCCTCTGGTGACAGATAGCTGATGCTGGGAGATCAGGTAGACAATGGCCCCCTACCCCCATGATGCAAGCACACCCATTCAGAGCTTTGACAAACAGATTATCTCTCCGGAGCCAGAGCACAGATCGATTACAGCCCCTTAAAAATACAGAGTTGTGGGGGAGAGAGGGAAAGGAGAGTGAGAGAAAGACTGAGAGAGAGAAAAGCAGAGAGAAAGAAAGGCAGAGAGAGAGAAAGGCAGAGAGAGAGAGAAAAGCAGCGAGAGAGAAAAAGAGACATATGGTGAGAGAAGGGTGTAGTGGTGGGGCTGGGTTGTTGAAGAGGCTGAATATTGTGCTTATTTTCAGATTGATCATAAACTTCTCAGATAAGTCAGTTTACAGATGCTGCAAAAATGGCCTCATGCTTATGCACTACAACATTACATCAGCTCATGAAATATTATCCAGAGATGTGTTTGAAGTCATTATTTGGAAAAGGAAACCACAGAGTACCTGATAGGAACTAAACTGTCTGCTTCCACTAAGACTCTGAGCTTTCACGTCTTATGTGACAGCATCTCCTCTCCAGAGCCTGTGTAACCACTGACCTGTAACGGTCAACCTGTTTATTTATAACCTAGGCCATTTAACGGCTGACTAACTCTCTGCCTCTCCCTCAATTATTCAGCAGCCTTGATTTGTGTGTGTGTGTGTGTGTGTGTGTGTCTGTCTGTGTCTGTGTGTGTGTGTGTGTGAATGAGTGCATGCGTACATGCGTGCATACGTGAGTGTATGTGTGTCCATCTCTGGTGCCCCTCAGATGGAGACTGATGAGAGGGGAGTGGGGGCCACAGGAGGGCCAGAGAGCATGCTTTTAGCTTCCAGGCAAAAACAACAATTAGGCCAGATGTAATTTTGGTGCTCCACTCTCTACTTGCTTGTTGTAGCCAAGCCAGCTGCTCCACCCAGACCTCAGCCCTGTCCCAGGCCTGTCGCATGCTAGACCTACCAACCTTCCACTACCAGCACAGCCCAAACCAATGCCCAGTAGGAACAATGTAATTTTAGGTAGTGAGTAAATTAGTCTGTAAGTGAGGTAAGGAAGGAAGGAACGTGTGTGTGTGTGTGTGTGTGTGTGTGTGTGTGTGTGTGTGTGTGTGTGTGTGTGTGTGTGTGTGTGTGTGTGTGAGTCAAACAAAAGCCCCACATCCCGGCAGATTGTGAAAGTGAAATTCAGAGAAAGTCAGAATCCATAATGTTACTTCCACTCGGATGTCCTGAGCTCCGGAGCACATTACTGAGTAAATGTCATCGTTTTCATCTCTTTCCTCATTGCTCTTTGACTCTGCTGTTCAAAGACTGAGAAGCCTCTTTTATGCCCTTTTCTGAAATCAATACTTTCCCTGCTCACCTAATAAAAGTCCTAGAAAAAGGGAAAAAAGACACACACACGCACCAGCACACACAAACGCGTATGCGCACGCCCACACACATGCCCACGCCCACGCCCCCCCACACACATACACACACACACACACACACACACACACACACACACACACACCACACACACACACACACACACACACACACACACACACACACACACACACACACACACACACACACACACGACTAGGCTGAGGACTTTACTTTTAAATGGGTCATTATCTTAATTAATTTGTCAGTCTATTTGCTGACCCAAGTGAAAGGTGTGCTAAAATATCCCCCACTCTTCTCCTCTCTATTCCTTTCCCCTCCTATCCCTGTCCTTTTCTCTTCTCTCCTCACCTCATCTCTTCTTTTTCCCCTTTATTCCCATTTCCCCATGTCAACTTACCACCACATTTCACATCTTTCCCCTTCACTCCCCTATCCTCATGTCACCTCTTCACTCCCCTATCCTCATGTCACCTCTTCACTCCCCTATCCTCATGTCACCTCTTCACTCCCCTATCCTCATGTCACCTCTTCACTCCCCTATCCTAATGTCACCTCTTCACTCCCCTATCCTCATGTCACCTCTTCACTCCCCTATCCTCATGTCACCTCTTCACTCCACTATCCTCATGTCACCTCTTCACTCCCCTATCCTCATGTCAGCTCTTCACTCCTCTATCCTCATGTCACCTCTACACTCCCCTATCCTCATGTCACCTCTACACTCCCCTATCCTCATGTCACCTCTTCACTCCCCTATCCTCATGTCACCTCTTCACTCCCCTATCCTCATGTCACCTCTTCACTCCTCTATCCTCATGTCACCTCTACACTCCCCTATCCTCATGTCACCTCTTCACTCCCCTATCCTCATGTCACCTCTTCACTCCCCTATCCTCATGTCTTCTCTACACTCCCCTATCCTCATGTCACCTCTTCACTCCCCTATCCTCATGTCACCTCTACACTCCCCTATCCTCATGTCACCTCTACACTCCCCTATCCTCATGTCACCTCTTCACTCCCCTATCCTCATGTCACCTCTACACTCCCCTATCCTCATGTCACCTCTTCACTCCCCTATCCTCATGTCACCTCTACACTCCCCTATCCTCATGTCACCTCTTCACTCCCCAATCCTCATGTCAACTCTTCACTCCCCTATCCTCATGTCACCTCTTCACTCCCCTATCCTCATGTCACCTCTACACTCCCCTATCCTCATGTCACCTCTTCACTCCCCTATCCTCATGTCACCTCTACACTCCCCTATCCTCATGTCACCTCTTCACTCCCCAATCCTCATGTCACCTCTTCACTCCCCTATCCTCATGTCACCTCTTCACTCCCCTATCCTCATGTTATCCCTGGTCAGTAGTATTTATAGGATAGTGACCAGATGAAAAACAGAAAGGAAAGAGATCGTAAGACAACAATATGTAACAAGATGTAAATAGAGATGTAAATAGCTTCGAGCTCTAAATAGCTTCGAGCTCTACAGAATACTGTGTAGAAATGTACATCTTGTATTCAGGGATGCATTGAGTGTATTGTGCATTGTATTGTGTGTGTTATTGTTTTGTTGTGCATTAAGGGCCCGATTCCAACCCGAGTTAAGTGCGTTTAAATTGAACTTTATTCCCTTTTTGTGCATTTTTCTCTCTGCGTATTCTGATCATCCTATTCACCCGCTATTCATTCTGGGTGTTTATCAAATGAATGAAGGTGTGTGTGGTGGAGGTGTGTCCACAGATATGCCGTATTCTGACCTTGACTTAATTCCCTAATAATTCCACCAAACTTTACATGTGAGGAAACCATGAATAAGGTCACGCGAACCTGCCGGTTCCAACTGAAAAAAGCATCTACTTTTTGTTGATAGAAATAACAGCACTGTAATTTATAAATGGATAAAAGCTATTGATAAAAACAATAAACATAGCAATTGTTTTAGATGATTTTCCCTTATGATCCCTGGAGACGAATGTGAAACCAAATATATGGAAGCAAAATCATATCAACATGCCATGATTGCGGCCCATTTTCCACAGTGAAATAGGCTTAATATAGCTTTGCTGTTATTCAGAATATGCCCTCGTTGAACATCCAAGCTACAGGCTTCTATATGGCTGAACCTGCCAAGTTGATGTATTCCTTTTAGATTGTTTTAATTATAGCCTATGCCTGGGCTTTTCTTAATTTTATTTTACAATTTGTATCATGTTACACATTTTGCGTCATTCCATTCTGTTTACCTTTCTTTCCTCTGTCACGTCCGTGAAGTTATTCCTGAGGGTCGTAACCATTAGTGGATCATATTAGGCGTTGCGCAATCATTTAGGACAAGTAGCCTATTTAAATCATTATGGAACTCAGACCACACGTAGCAGGTTAATCCTGGAGCCTGGTGAACGGTTCACGATGATGTCACGCCCTGGCCTTAGAGATCCTTTTAATTCTCTATTTGATAGGTCAGGGTGTGACTAGGGTGGGAAATCTATGTTTATATTTCTTTGTTGGCCGAGTATGGTTCCCAATCAGAGGCAGCTGTCTATCGTTGTCTCTAATTAGGGATCATATTTAGGCAGCCCTTTTTCCCACCTTCAGTTGTGGGATCTTGTCTTTTTTTGTTGCATGTGTTTGCACCCCTAGCTTTACGTTCGTTGAGTTGTTTATTATTTTTGGTGGAACATTTAAATTAAAGGAAATGTACGCCTACCACGCTGCACCTTGGTCTCATTCCGACGACAGCCATAACAGATGACTGGACTATTGTCATTAAGTTCCATAATTAGGGAGGACTAGGGTAGATTTATAGGACTTTTGTTCAACCCCTACTGTACATTTTTTTTCCCACCTTCTAATATTTTATGGATTGAACTTTAATATGACAACTTTCAGGATGAATTAAACCACAGTATTTTTTTATTCATCAATATGTTTTGTGCATAAATGCTCTCCAAATCAGTTTATTTTAGGCTTCATAAATACTTTCCTAACCCTAAAATGTTCCTAAATATTCTACAAGATCAGACCATTTTTGTATCTACAGTTGGTGCTGAAACGGAGACAAAGATGCAGAGATGGCATTCTTTCATTGATCCCTATTTTCTGAACTCATTTTTTCGAGGTATTCTAGTCTGTTGACAAAATTCTAATTAAAGATACACAGTATTTAAAGTGATTCGATGTATTCTAGTCTGTTGACAAAATTCTAATTAAAGGTACACAGTATTTAAAGTGATGGCTTAAGACAAATGTACTCCACACGAAAATCTGTTGGCCAGCAAGTGGGAGGGTTTTCAGTGGTTGATTCACATTTACTCAGTGCGCACAAGGGAATCACGCTTGCAAACCCCATTATGCACCTTCATAAGGTAAGTCTGAATACCAACTACTGAGAAGTGTGTAGGAAAGGTGTGCGTAAGAAAGGTGTAATTTCCTAAATCGGAAAAATTTTGGGGCCAAAATGTTTATCTGAGGCATGCAAACGAGCTGCTTGTTAGTTTGCTCCCATTCATGTGACATTACCTTGTCTTTACTCAGGCGGAAGGAAACCAATAAATCAGGCCAACCACAGAAGGTCATATTAATATTTTCACATCATCAACCAATAGTGTTAGCAATGTTCTATTGAATGTTTTCCCAGATCAGGTCCACGTACTTTACAAAAGCCTGCAACAATATGAAGTAAACATATAGGAACAAAGCTAAATAATAGGAAGACGGAGATATGTTTTCACTGTCTCTGGGCTAGGATGTGACAAATGGACCAACATTCAACAGACATTTCTTTCTTGGTTTTCCATTAAAATGCTAAGAAAAATGCACAACATTCTATGTGAATTCACAATGTATCTGTGCTGCTGCCAGCAACGGTTTGGGTCTCATGGTGCGTCCTGTTCAGATGGTTAAGCATTGCACATGTACTACCATTACTGTACATCAATTCCACCTCGCAAAGTTTGCATTTCCCTGTCATTTAACTTCTCAAAGTATTGCCATACAGGACTTTGCTGCTGTCTTTCTCTGCCAACTGTTAACGACAATGACAAAGGGGTGGAAAGTTGACCCCAATATAATTGATTCCTTGAGCGTCGACTCCCATTTCTGAGTGTCAAGATTATACTCTACCAGGAATCAACTCCTAAGGTTCTGTATTTTTTGGAAAGGTAGAGACGGCATATTTTCCGTACTTCCGAGAACACAAATGCTAAGAAAGGGGAGGGGCACAGTATATGCAGGTTTTCCACCAGGCAGACAGAGTCAGAACCAAGCACTAGGCCTATCTCTGGCAATGACAGTCTGTTACAAATCAGTTGGACAGTATTTTTGACAGTATTTCAATCTGAAGGAAGTATGGTTTGAATTGACTGAAATGCAGCAGAAAGCTATTTGGAAGTTCAGAAGATCATCAGGCAATACTTTTGTATGATCTTCTGTGTAAAAAGAACATCATCATTCACCATTCTGATTTAGTGCCTGGTCTTGTCCAATCTGTTCTAATGAGTCCTGCGTGGCTTGTGGGCATTGTAGAGGGAAACAGAAGACACATATCCTATCTTTCAGCGATGGGGTCATAATATTTTGTAGTTAGAGCCACATATGGAGGAAGAAAACATAAACCAATCTGTTTATTATAACCACATCTAGTGGCTACCAGAGGTTACTAACGTAGCACAATTTTTCTATGTTATTTACAGAGCTTCTCTCGCAACCACATTTTCAAATCAGGCGACCCCACATTGGGTCGCCACCCCTAGTTTGGGAAATGCTGGGATAGGATATTCTACACTCAACAGGCCCAAAGACTACACACACACTTACATCATTAGCTAAGAGAAAGAGCTGGGGTATAGTCATTAGTCCAAACAGTTAGCAACTTAAACAAGACAACTCTGTGTTGTTGTCTGTTCACACTGCTATGCTTTATCTTGGCCAGGTCGCAGTTGTAAATGAGAACTTGTTCTCAACTAGCCTACCTGGTTAAATAAAGGTGAAATAAAATTTAAAAAATAAAGTGTTTCTATAGGATAAATTCAGGTAAGTCCCTCCCTGTTTCGTTCCATTTGCTTCTGCTCTGAAACTTTTCACAACAGAATAACCATATTGAATACACCCCTGGCGAGCCAGCGCAAAGGAGAGAGAGGAGAGGGCAGTCAGAACAAACCATGTTGCGCATATGTCTTGGTAATCTGCATCTCCCAATGTCTCGTCTTGCATGCCTTGCAAATTCACCAAAGTAGCATAACCCCTACACTCAGCCAACTATGGATTGGCTCTGGTTGTGTGTGGAGAGAGGGTGAGAAGAGCAGGGCTGTAATATAATAGCCTCAGCATGTGTCACTGCTTCATATGGGCTCAGCAGCAGCAGAGATGAGTCCCAGCCAGGTACATTTAAGACTCAACCTGCCTCTATCATCACTTCAGGGAGGACATTAGGAAAAGACAGCTTGTGTCTGTGTTTCTGGTGGCGCATGTGTATGTTAGAGGCTGGTAAGTGAAACTCTGCTTTGGATTAGGCCTCTGCCACGCGCATGTCCGGGTGTGTGCATTGGAGTGCAGTGTGCATGTCTCTGTGTGTTCTTGCGTGTGACTCTGAGGTCACCTCTGGGTCCTGTTGAGCAGGAGCTCCCTCTATGTGATTTATGGCTCTGGTAGCTCCAGCAGGCAGGGCCTATTTTCTCAGAGGTCTTTGAAAGGAGCCAAAATAACATGCCTTTCCTACTCACTCCTTCCTGTTTCCTGCCTTCTCCAGAAGAGGGTGGAGCCCTGCCAAACCAGCCCCTGATACTTCTACCTCTCTTCCCTTTCCTTGCTTTCCTCTTTTATTCTACATTTCCCTTCCCCCATATCTCCCTCTACCCCATCCCTCAAGCCTCTGTTACCCTCTTAGCTTTAATAGAGAGCTGTTCCCCCAGACTGACCTCTCCACCCTCTCCATTTCTCTCAAGGGCCCCCACACTTTCTAGCCATTTCCATTAAAAACTCCTTGAACCAGACCTGACCGCTTTCCGTTGCAATCTCTGCTAAATAAAGTCCTAAATAGAGCTTTTGTCAAATTCCATTTTTCATTTGTTGAATGCTTTTTCTTCCCACCAAGATCGATAAGGGGGAATCAACCATAACAAAGGAATAAGTGTTGAGTAATATTCTCAACATAAACTTTATCTTGAGGTAGAAGTAAAAAGAACATGTAAGGAGGAGCCATTTGACTACATATCCACACAGAACATTCCTTGACAAAACATGACAAAAAAATCTCTCTCCATACTTTCGTCAATTCAGATCACTTCTATTTTTTTTCTTCTGTTGCAGTGACAAATGTTTCTCCTGACCCAAAGCCACAACTCTGCTATCTGGTCGTCGACTAGCCGAGCTGTATTAATTACTGTTATTAAGCAATTCATTAGCAGATGAGAGAAAGATAATGCCAAACTGTATGCTGGTTTAATGACTAGCCAGGAGGGTGGGCGTGTGCAGCGAGACGGATATCAGGCAAGAACAGAAGTGACATTAACCTTTTGATTAGCAGAGTAATGGGCAGATGGACGGACTGGCACATCCGTTCTCCAAGTCGAGGAGGAGAAAAAAAAGAAAAAAGAAAATGACGTCACCGGTGGGACTATCAGTGTTCAACGTGATGGGATGACAGCATCCCTATGCTCCTTTCAGTTACACAGTCATCTGTGGAACTGGATTAGTCTTGTTATCTTCCTCTCTTTCCCTCTACAAGACAGAGACCATATGAAAAAGACTATAACAGCTGTTTGTCACTTATTACAAATGTAATAATAAAAAAAAGATTGATGAATATCTAACAACAAACCCGAACAGTCCTGAACTATTTTTGGTTCTCAGAGGATTTATTTCAGATGTCAGGAGAGGCTCATCTAGTCAAGCCCAGTCAAAAATGAATCATCGTTTGCAGATTTGATCGTAAAATGTAATTTGATTGAAAAATTCAATAAACACTTAATGTGTCCTGTGAGAGATCCAAAAACAGCTCTGCACTGTGTGACATGTGCATCTTCAAGATGCAAAGAAGTCCTGGGTGACCACTTGAGAATCATTTCAGAGTCATGCCCATCAACTGTTCATCACAACAGACCACTCCACCTGGCTGGTCATTTTACATTACTGGATCTCCCCATGCATAATGCAGCAGTTGTAACGTACGTTCCATCTCGAACCACAGATGGAGACTGACACCTTGTACTACAGGCAGCTGGGTACCAACCTTGGTACCACACAGAGATGCTGTGGCCAACTGACAGTTTACCCCGAGGGACCACATACAAAATTGCTTCAGTTTGGTGCTGTTGTTGCCAAATGAACTGTATACTGTACCATAACTACTAAGTACTTATTTAAAATGGACATGCTCTCTTTCAAACAAATTGTCTTTTAGATTTAGATCACAATGTGGTAATAGTAGCAGAGCTGTCCAGTAGTGGATTAGTGTCCTCTCTATGGATAGAGACTGTAGCTCTGAGTACCTGGTGTCCCAGTAATGAACCATTGAGCCCATTAGGCACGCTGCCACCCCCCTGCACCACCCGCATGCCTCCATCATCCACCCTCGTTGCCTATTACGCCATGCTTTCCATGCTATTTAAATACATTAGCAGGCGCCACGCATATTCAGAGGTTGTTGATGAGCCCTGTGATCTATTCCTGGGGTGATGATGATATCACGCCCATTGTGCTTTCTTTAATGCACATTTTATCCTCGTTTAAGGGCACGAGCTTGAGCTTGAGGAAACAGTCTACTATTTTAAATTAACAATGGACTTTCCGCACGCTCATAGGGAAGGGCACTCAACATGCACTAAGACAAATTACTGATGATTGGCTGAAATAAATTAATAATAAGAAAATTGTGGGAGCTGATTTATTAGCATTCATCGATCATAGTCTGCTGCTGAAAAAAACGTATCATGGCTTTACAGTGGATCGAGTTACCTACAGTATCGAACAGAACACAGAGTTATTTTTAATGGTAGCCTTTCATAAACCAGATAGAGTATGGCATACCTCAAGGCAGCTGTCTTGACCACTTACGGTATAAAAATTGTACTAATGACCTACCACTAGCAGTGAGTAAAGCGTGTGTGTCTAGGTACGCTGATGACTCAACATTATACTGTATGTCAGTTACAACAGACAGTGAAATCACTGCAACACTTAACAAAGAGTTACAGTCAGATTTAGAATGGGAGGCAAGTAAATAAGCAAGTGGTAAATATATAAAAAACTAAAATAATTTATTTGGGACAAATAATTTGCTAAACCCTGAACCTCAACTAAATCTTGAAATGAATAAGGTGGCAATTGAGCAAGTTGAATACACTAAACTGCCTGGTGTAACCCTAGATTGTAAACTGACATGGTCAAGACATATTGATGCAATGGTAGATAAGATGGGGAGAGGTCTGTCGTTGATAAAGCGCTGCTCTGCTTTCTTGACAACACAATCAACAAAACAAGTCCTCCAGGTCCTAGTTTTACAGGTCCTACAGGTCCTAGCCACAAATAAGGAAATAGGCAAATTACAGTTGTCCCAGAACAGAGCAGCATGCCTGGTCCTTAAATATACGCAGAGGGCTAATATCAATAACATGCATGTCAATATCTGCTGGCTCAATGTGCTTGACTACATCACTATTTGTCTTTGTGAGAGGTATTGACGTGTTGAAAGCACCGAACTGTCTGTTCAAACAGCTAACACACAGCGCAGACACCCATACAAACCCCACAAGACATGCCACCAAGGGTCTCTTACAGACCCCAAGTCCAGGACAGACTCTGGGAAATGAACAGTATTACATAGAGCCATGACTACATGTAACTCTCTTCTAAGTACCTCAAGCGAGCAGTAAAATCTGATTAAAAAAAAACAGATAAAACAACTCCTCACGGTACAACGAGGATTGTGAAGAGGCACACACATGCATATGCACATACACTCTAACACATGCACTCTACAGTCGTGGCCAAACGTTTTGAGAATTACACAAATATACATTTTCACAAAGCCTGCTGCCTCAGTTTGTATGATGGCAATTTGCATATACTCCAGAATGTTATGAAGAGTGATCAGATGAATTGCAATTAATTGCAAAGTCCCTCTTTGCCATGCAAATGAACTGAATCCCCAAAAAACATTTCCACTGCATTACAGCCCTGCCACAAAAGGACCAGCTGACATCATGTCAGTGATTCTCTCGTTAACACAGGTGTGAGTGTTGACGAGGAAAAGGCTGGAGATCACTCTGTCATGCTGATTGAGTTCGAATAACAGACTGGAAGCTTCAAAAGGAGGGTGGTGCTTGGAATCATTGTTCTTCCTCTGTCAGTCATGGTTACCTGCAAGGAAACATGTGCTGTCATCATTGCTTTGCACAAAAAGGGCTTCAAAGGCAAGGATATTGCTGCCAGTAAGATTGCACCTAAATCAACCATTTATCGGATCATCAAGAACTTCAAGGAGAGCGGTTCAATTGTTGTGAAGAAGGCTTCAAGGCGCCCAAGACTGTTGTTGTGTTTTGTTGTGATGTAATTGTTTTAATCCTGTTCGGACCTGAAGAAGAGTATGGGGATACTTATAATTGCAAATATCAATACTGCTGGAGAGATGAGGACCAGAGACACTTCTCTCCCTCTGCCTGCCTGAGCCTTCTCTCTCCCTTTCCAACTCCCTCAAACCTCTTTCCCTTTTTTCTTCCTCACTATACCCTCCCCACCTTCTCTGCATTTGTTCTCTCCCACTCCCCTCTCACCCCTCTCCCCCATCTCCCTTTCTCTCTCCCTATCCACACTCTCCTTTTGCCCCCTCCCCCTGTCCACCTCTGTCCCTCTATACGACCTCCAGACACAGCTGCTAACTCTGGTTGAGCTCTTGACAATACATTTCTAGCCAACAAGGTGCTCTTTAGTGACGCCAATTAGACAGTGTGCAGATTAAGCATCACAATGGAGCGCTTAGGGAGAAAGCAATAGGTTTACTCTCTAAACA
The DNA here is from genome assembly GCF_057628025.1 of Oncorhynchus mykiss. Taxonomy (NCBI): domain Eukaryota; kingdom Metazoa; phylum Chordata; class Actinopteri; order Salmoniformes; family Salmonidae; genus Oncorhynchus; species Oncorhynchus mykiss. The sequence continues at coordinate 53,641,830 of NC_143038.1, read as the reverse complement.
TGCCCGCTGCTTTGGAATAAGAACAGAAATCAATAGGCACTCGTGTAATTCACTTCACAGCAGATAACTGCAGTGGGGAGGGCTGGGTAATGAAGTGATAGCCAATGAGACGGGCAGAATGGCCCTTGTGTGCTGAGGCCCTTATGAATCATATATCAACAGTGTCCAGTCATGGAAGCTTAGGATTGGCTGGTTCATAGTGCTGATGACTAGAGGGTTTGAATAACCATGGAAGGAATGGGGAGGAACCCAGAGGGAGGTGAGGTCATGAAATAATGCAATACGTTTTTCACTGTTTGTTGGATATAATAGCTTACTGTATATAGCCTTTTGTATCTATGTAGGCCTCTTCAGATTCCAATACTAACTTGACCACCCTCTCTCTGTTACCCTGCTGTGATGGAATTTGACAAAATGCCATCATGTAATTGGGTGTTGCCAAGTGAGGAATTCACCATTCTGTTGGATCTTCACATGATTCATACAGTATGGCAGTATGTACTACGTCCTACTGAGCCGATTCTCTATACTCCTAAACCTGGGACGTTTCTGGAATAATCAATGTCCAACTCTCTGATGACATCATTTTTACTTCCAGCAGCTCCCGGAGCCGATCGATAGTGCCGGTATTCGGGAAGAAAGATTGACCAATAATTTCCCCCCGGATTTTCAATTATAAACTGCTAAACATCTGCAATAAAGAGGGTGCAGGGGACGCAGTGCGATCCATCACCATAGCGACTGTGTAGATGGGTGTGATAACATGGGAACAGCCGTCAGGGAAGAGGAATGCCCCTCCAGTTGCCTGCCTGCCTCACACACTCTCTCTCCCTCAAACACACACACACACACACACACACACACACACACACACACACACACACACACACACACACACACACACACACACACACACACACACACACACACACACACACACACACACACAATCATCTCGGTTAACTGAGTAATATTAACCCCCACCCAACATACTTACACCTCCAAATGTACTGTCTCTCCTTCTTTTACCCTTTCTCTCCATCACTCTTACTTTCATCCTGTCTATCAGCCTCTCACTCAATGGGTTCATCGTCTGTATCTCCCTCTCTCTCTCCACCCCCTCTCCCCCTCTCTCACACTCTCTCTCTCGCTCTTCTCCCCCCACCCTCTCCCTCTCTCTCTGTCTACATATGACATTTTTGGCTGATATCGATATCCAATATTTTCCTTGCCAAAGAAAAAACGTGGCCTTTTAAACATTCTAGTTCAGTTAAATAGTTGATACACACACACACACACACACACACACACACACACACACACACACACACACTGACCATTATCAGTAAAACCTCTTTATTTAACTTGCTATGCTGTTTCGTTGTTCATTTGTTCAGTCACAACCAGGATTTCATCATACATGTCAAGCAGTGAACATGCTCTCTTCCTGCGCACCGTCACTGTGTCCGTTTCCATCTTCTCCATTTGTGTCTGTGTGTCTTCAACAATACTGTGTAACTCCGGTAGGGCAACATCTGAAAATAGCGCCTACTTGGTAGTGTGTACCGGTGCTCGACCAGTCGGCGAAAGCCAACATCATCCACAACAGGGAACGGGTGATTGTCAAGGGCAATGAATTCCATTATCTTGGCGTTGATGGATTTCGCCTTTGAGTTGTCTCGCTGAAATTGTCTTACTCTTTCAAATGACTGCGCGATCCACACAGCAGACATTGTGGGCTAGGTTAGGAATGCTGTGTTGCACATGTAGCGCAATATTTTTTGTGGCATCTACCTACGTTATATAGGTATGCACATCAGCTGTGATGCCGATGTTGGCATTGTTACCTAATATCGTCCGATTCCGATATGCTTACCGATATATTGTGCATCCCTACTGTCCACATTCTCCATCTTGCTCTCTCTCTTGCTGCTTGGTATCAGCCATGATGTGATCCATAGCATTCTGAATGTAAACAATTACACTTGCTTTTTTTGTTCGTTTTTTTTGTTTGAATTTTACCCCTTTTTCTCCCCAATTTCGTGGTAATGAATTGTTTTTAGTAGCTACTATCTTGTCTCATCGCTACAACTCCCATACGGGCTCGGGAGAGACGAAGGTTGAAATTCATGCGTCCTCTGATACACAACCCAACCAAGCCGCACTGCTTCTTAACACAGCGCCATCCAACCCGGAAGCCAGCCACACCAATGTGTTGGAGGAAACACCGTGCACCTGGCAACCTTGGTTAGAGCGCTGCACCCAGCCCGCCACAGGAGTCGCTGGTGCGCGATGAGACAAGGATTTCCCTACCGGCCAAACCCTTCCTAACCCGGAAGATGCTAGGCCAATTGTGTGTCGCCCCACGGACCTCCCGGTCGCGGCCGGTTACGACAGAGCCTGGGCGCGAACCCAGAGTCTCTGGTGGCACAGCTGGCGCTGCAGTACAGCGCCCTTAACCACTGCGCCACCCGGGAGGCCCTACACTCGCTTTTTCTCTCTGTGAAACACTCTACTTCCTCTTCCCCCCATCATTGTGCTTTGTTTGCCCATGTCTGCCCTGAGTCTCCTGTCTCTCAGCAGTGTGTGTTCCATAGACTCCACACTGTCACATGTGGCTGTTTGGAGCATATTAAATACCCTGTAAGCCAATAAGCCACAGGAATGTGTATTCAGTAGGAGTGTAATCTGCCACAAGCCTTTGCAGCAGATTTTGAAATGTATATTGTATGGCTTCAGGAGCTACTTTTCCACTTAATATAGCCTATTTGTTACCCTACCTGGTTTTCAGTACCAATGAAGACGGGCAGCACAAGCAGCCAATGGCATTACAGCTCCTCTGGTGCACTGTGTGCTTAGCCAATAGGAGACAGCATAAGATGGTACTTCAAATATATGAGATAACTTAGAGTTAATATATCTAATTAAAATATAGTAAAGGTATGAGCAACTATGGGGAAATAATTCACAAACCAATACAGACATTTTGGTCTGGGATGATGACACAGAGGTGATGAAATTGAATCCTTACCCAGTGGGATCATAGGGCTGCAAATTCCATGCTGGATTAGCTCAGTGGGGATTGAGTTCATTTGATCCACATGTAGAGGACCAGTAGGAGCAAGAGAGATAGGATCTGGGACTATGTACACCAATCCCACCAAGCATCTGGCAACAGAGCTGAAGCAACTTGTAGCGATGTGTATGTGTGTATGGCGCTGCTGTAAGGGACTGTGTGTTCTAAACACATACACACACACACATTATTATTATTATTATTAGTCTGGTCCCTCGCCTGTGTGTTGGCTGTCTGAGGCACATTGATTAATAAATAGTGAGTGATTTTTCATCTTTAGGGCCTTTAATAACACAGGGGAGCAGCGCGCCCAGCACACAAGGACAGGGGGGTCACCATCATGCCGATGCACTTCATCACACATGCCATGGGAACACACGTGTGTGTGTGTGTCAGGCCCTGTCAGCAGGTCTAACATTAGCCCAGCGCCAGGGAGCTCTGATCTGGATCACACCACAACATTATGTTGTTTACTAGCCAAGAGTCAAACAGGTAGCCTGCACACTGCTGCTACAGTCTCAACACAGTAACCACACTGCTGTACAGCCTTGTCTCAACACAGTAATTACACTGCTGTACAGCCTTGTCTCAACACAGTAATCACACTGCTGCTACAGTCTGATCACAGTAACCACACTGCTGTACAGCCTTGTCTCAACACAGTAACCACACTGATGTACAGCCTTGTCTCAACACAGTAACCACACTGCTGTACAGCCTTGTCTCAACACAGTAACCACACTGCTGTACAGCCTTGTCTCAACACAGTAACCACACTTCTGTACAGCCTTGTCTCAACACAGTAACCACACTGCTACTACAGTCTGAGCACAGTAATCACACTGCTGCTACAGTCTGAGCACAGTAACCACACTGCTACTACAGTTTGAGGACAGTAACCACACTGCTACTACAGTCTGAGCACAGTAACCACACTGCTACTGCAGTCTGAGCACAGTAATCACACTGCTACTGCAGTCTCAGCACAGTAACCACACTGTTACTGCAGTCTGAGCACAGTAACCACACTGCTACTGCAGTCTCAGGACAGTAACCACACTGCTACTGCAGTCTCAGCACAGTAACCACACTGCTACTGCAGTCTCAGAACAGTAACCACACTGCTACTGCAGTCTCAGGACAGTAACCACACTGCTACTGCAGTCTCAGCACAGTAACCACACTGTTACTGCAGTCTGAGCACAGTAACCACACTGCTACTGCAGTCTCAGGACAGTAACCAAACTGCTACTGCAGTCTCAGCACAGTAACCACACTGCTACTGCAGTCTCAGGACATTAACCACACTGCTACTGCAGTCTGAGCACAGTAATCACACAGCTATTTCAGTCTCAGTGCAGTAATCACACTGCTACTGCAGTCTCAGCACAGTAACCACACTGCTACTACAGTCTCAGCACAGTAACCACACTGCTACTGCAGTCTCAGGACAGTAATCACACTGCTACTGCAGTCTCAGCACAGTAACCACACTGCTACTGCAGTCTCAGGACAGTAACCACACTGTTACTACAGTCTGAGCACAGTAACCACACTGCTACTACAGTCTGAGCACAGTAACCACACTGCTACTACAGTCTGAGCACAGTAATCACACTGCTACTACAGTCTCAGCACAGTAATCACACTGCTACTACAGTCTCAGCACAGTAACCACACTGTTACTACAGTCTCAGAACAGTAATCACACTGCCACTACAGTCTCAGAACAGTAATCACACTGCTACTACAGTCTGAGCACAGTAATCACACTGCTTCTGCAGTATCAGCACAGTAACCACACTGCTATTACAGTCTGAGCACAGTAACCACACTGCTACTGCAGTCTCAGGACAGTAACCACACTGCTACTGCAGTCTCAGCACAGTAACCACACTGCTACTACAGTCTGAGCACAGTAACCACACTGCTACTGCAGTCTCAGGACAGTAACCACACTGCTACTGCAGTCTCAGAACAGTAACCACACTGCTACTGCAGTCTCAGGACAGTAATCACACTGCTACTGCAGTCTCAGAACAGTAACCACACTGCTACTACAGTCTGAGCACAGTAACCACACTGCTACTGCAGTCTCAGGACAGTAACCACACTGCTACTGCAGTCTCAGAACAGTAACCACACTGCTACTGCAGTCTCAGGACAGTAATCACACTGCTACTGCAGTCTCAGAAAAGTAACCACACTGCTACTGCAGTCTCAGGACAGTAACCACACTGCTACTGCAGTCTCAGCACAGTAACCACACTGCTACTGCAGTCTCAGGACAGTAACCACACTGCTACTACAGTCTCAGGACAGTAACCACACTGCTACTGCAGTCTCAGAACAGTAACCACACTGCTACTGCAGTCTCAGCACAGTAATCACACTGCTACTGCAGTCTCAGAACAGTAACCACACTGCTACTGCAGTCTCAGCACAGTAACCACACTGCTACTGCAGTCTCAGCACAGTAACCACACTGCTACTGCAGTCTCAGAACAGTAACCACACTGCTACTGCAGTCTCAGCACAGTTATCACACTGCTACTACAGTCTCAGGACAGTAATCACACTGCTACTGCAGTCTCAGAACAGTAACCACACTGCTACTGCAGTCTCAGCACAGTAATCACACTGCTACTGCAGTCTCAGAACAGTAACCACACTGCTACTGCAGTCTCAGCACAGTAACCACACTGCTACTGCAGTCTCAGCACAGTAACCACACTGCTACTGCAGTCTCAGAACAGTAACCACACTGCTACTGCAGTCTCAGCACAGTAATCACACTGCTACTGCAGTCTCAGAACAGTAACCACACTGCTACTGCAGTCTCAGCACAGTAACCACACTGCTACTGCAGTCTCAGAACAGTAACCACACTGCTACTGCAGTCTCAGGACAGTAACCACACTGCTACTGCAGTCTCAGCACAGTAACCACACTGCTACTGCAGTCTCAGCACAGTAATCATACTTCTACTGCAGTCTCAGGACAGTAACCACAATGCTACTGCAGTCTCAGCACAGTAACCACACTGCTACTGCAGTCTCAGAACAGTAACCACACTGCTACTGCAGTCTCAGCACAGTAACCACACTGCTACTGCAGTCTCAGAACAGTAACCACACTGCTACTGCAGTCTCAGGACAGTAACCACACTGCTACTGCAGTCTCAGCACAGTAACCACACTGCTACTGCAGTCTCAGCACAGTAATCATACTTCTACTGCAGTCTCAGGACAGTAACCACAATGCTACTGCAGTCTCAGCACAGTAACCACACTGCTACTGCAGTCTCAGGACAGTAATCACACTGCTGTACAGCCTTGTCTCAACACGTCCAGGTCAAAACATATTGGGAAATAATAATCCTACTATATAGTAATAACCATGGCTATCATTACACACTGCATGTTAGGGCATAACAATATATCGTCCTTAATAGAGCGTCTTCTTCACTGTAAGACACCAAACTGCCATTCCATTACTAATGTGTCCCTCCTAAAATGCCATCTGTTATGACTCAAGCTCTGGGAGGCACGTGGCTCATCTATACCCCCGTCAGATACACTCATGAGTATTTGAACTACCAGCCACTACTCAGAGCCCCACCATGACACAGCAAAACAGCCTGCTGCTCTGTATGCAGGCTAAACGCTTCTGCTTGGCTGGAGCAAAGACCCTGCTACAGTACACACCCTATTATCCATCCAGTCTATTCTAATCATAGGTTAAACAAGGGAGCATCTAAACATAGCAGCAGCAGAATAATAATTTAGGATGGGAATACCCTGCTCTTCCTCCTGTTCTTAATGGGGATTGTGTGCTAAGTGTTTCCGTATGTGGCGGTGTCTGAAATAGATGATGGGGTTGCCGGAGGGCTATTTCTGTTTCTGGGGAGGGAGAGGAAGCTGTTCGAAGGCAGCTGAAAGGCACAGCAGTGTAGAGGAACCTGTTCAGGTTGGGTTCAGCTGCACTACCACCATCCACCATCAATCAACCCTCAAGAAAAAGATGGGGGGAAAACCCTGTCGATACAATATTTAGGTTAGCGATCATAGGTTACTCATTTATTTACATTCTAATATATTTCCTTTCTTCGTCAGGGGTGGTGAATCACAGGTGGCCCGGGAAAGTGATTTGATGATTTAGGGCCCAATTCAAGCTCCAAAATTGGTTCCTGCCAGCTTAATACATCATAGGAAATTAAAAGGTGATTGCGGTGTGAGGTGAACCTGGGCCGGGGAGCGATGGAGGTAGCTCAGCCACACGGACACATCACTCAGACAGAGATGAATGGGGCCCCAAGCCAGTGTAAATGTCTGATCTGATCATTGAATGATAACCAAGATTAATCAAGATAAGAATAGAGAGAGAGAGAGAGAGAGAGAGAGAGAGAGAGAGAGAGAGAGAGATCAAAACATTATTAATTCAGAGGGATCACAAAATTATTAATAATTAGTGTGTAGACACTTTTGCATGTCCGAGGCAAGTTAAGGTTATCAGAGCTTGGGTTACCCTTAGACATCCTCTGTCCACACACACACACACACACACCGACTGTTCCCAGGCCGTCATTGAAAATAAGAATTTGTTCTTAACTGACCTTCCTAGTTAAATAAAGGTTTAAAACAACAACAACAAAAAATTTAAATTCAGCTTCCACTCTTCTGGGAGCCTCCACTCTTCCTGTCAGCAACGGGTCTGGCTGAAATAGCCGAAACCACTAATTTGAATCGGTGTCCACATACTTATGTATATCTAGTGTACTGAATAGAATGGAACTCTGGGGAATGTAGTTCAATTTCTACAAGAGTTCCTTCAGTTTCCTCAGGTGCAAACTCTAAATGGAAGACATCTTACCGAATAACTGTCTGACAACACATCCAAAGAGAGCATGTACCACTTAAGGCTATGCAGCAGGGGGAGATTAACAGGCTACAGAGAGGAACATCACTAGCAGTGAGGAGGGACCAGAGTAATCTGTGTAGATTAGCACTCCTGAGTCCCATGAGCTTTACCTTAGTTACAAAGTCAAAGAGAAAGGGGGTTCTACAGACAGCCTAGCAACATCCAACACATAGACACATACCTTACACTGCAACATCCAACACATAGACACACACCTTACACGGCAACATCTATTGTCCTCCCATATGTACACCCATTCCAAAATCATGGGCATTAATATGGAGTTGGTCCCGCCTTTGCTGCGGTAACAGCCTCCACTCTTCTGGGAAGGCTTTCCACTAGATGTTGGAACATTGCTGCGGGGACTTGCTTCCATTCAGCCAAAAGAGCACTAGTGAGGTTGGGCACTGATGTTGGGCGATTAGGCCTGGCTCGCAGTCAGCGTTCCAATTCATCCCAAATGTGTTCGATGGGGTTGAGGTCAGGGCTCTGCGCAGGCCAGTCAAGTTCTTCCACACCGATCTCGACAAACCATTTCTATATGGACCTCGCTTTGTGCATGGGGGCATTGTCATGCTGAAACAGGAAAGGCCCTCCCCCAAACTGTTGCCACAAAATTGGAAGCACAGAATCATCTAGAATGTCAATGTCATCCCTTCACTGGAACTACAGGGCTTAGCACGAACCATGAAAGACAGCCCAAAGACCATTATTCCTCCTCCGCCAAACTTTACAGTTGACAATGTGTATTCTCCTGGCATCCGCCAAACCCAGACAGTTATTGTGCTGAAGTTGCTTCCAGAGGCAGTTTGGAACTCGGTATTGAGTGTAGCAACTGAGGACAGACGATTTTTACGCGCTATGCACTTCAGCACTCGGCAGACCCGTTCTGTGAGCTTTTGTGGCCTAACACTTCATGGCTAAGCCATTGTTGCTCCTAGACATTTCCTCTTCACAATAACAGCCCTTACAGTTTACTGGGGCCACTCTAACAGGGCAGAAATTTGATGAACTGACTTGTTGGAAAGGTGGCATCCTATGATGGTGCCACATTGAAAGTCACTCTTCAGTGTGGCCATTCTACTGCCAATGGTTGTCTATGGAGATTGCGTGGCTGTGTGTTCGATTTTATACACTTGTCAGCAATGGGTGTGGCTGAAATAGCCGGATCCACTCATCCACATACTTTGGCCATGTAGTGTATATTTAAAGTCATTACTATGATGGTGTGTGTGTGTTTGAGAGTGTGTGTGTGTGTGTGTGTGTGTGTGTGTGTGTGTGTGCGTGTTTGAGAGTGTGTGTGTATGAGAGTGAGTGTGTGTGTGTGTGTGAGAGTGTGTGTGTATGAGAGTGTGTGTGTGTGTGTGTGTGTGTGTGTGTGTGTGTGTGTGTGTGTGTGTGTGTGTGTGTGTGTGTGTGTGTGTGTGTGTGTGTGTGTGTGTGTGAGAGAGAGAGAGAGAGAGTGTGTGTTTGTGAGAGTGTGTGTGTGCTACACCAGTGCAGATGAATGGGCAAAACTATCCAAGTATTCATCCTTGCCACACTGACAATTACAATGTAATGGAAAACGTCCATAAGAACATTGAATACAGGATCAATCGGGGTGTCTACGCCTCCTTTTTCAATTGATTTTAATTGTGTTTCCTTTCACTCTCTGCGATAGTTACCATCAGGCTTTAGGAGACTAATGACATCTCTAAACTCTCCTGGACCTGAGCTGCATGTTAAACTACTGGAGGTATGAATGAGTTTCTCTCTGCCTCTGTCTTTCTCACATATCTCCTCCCTATCACCTTGCCTAACCATTATCCTTGTGAAGTTCCCCTTTCACACTCTGCCTATGAAGATATGGGATAATTGCTATGCATAGAATTAGAATTAGTAGACTTTCCAACTGAAAGAAATTATACTTGATCTGTGACCTTCAAGTTGTATGTTTACATCCATATAGAGCATCAAATCAGAGACCTTCAGAGAGATTGAGGAAAAAAGAGAAGGAAAAGGGGAGAAGCTTAAAAATATTTTATGAGTGAAGCAACCTGCTCTGTTTATTAGACATGAACACACTAACTCAAGCAAGAACACATGCACGCACGCATGCACGCAGACACACACACACGCACACACCTCCTCAGTTTGTTTACTGGGATGCCATCTCCTTCCTCCCGCCGTCCCTCCAGGATGATGTACGACAAAACTGGGAAATATTTCGCCAACATGATCTCAGCGAAATGAATTAATAATTCATGCATGATGAAGTCTTTTTAATATTTCAGGCATAATTAATAAGGCGACGCATCACTCCCCTCAAAGAGGAAATCGCATTGAATGTCAACAGCAGATGAATGAGACAGAAGGCAGAACCTGGTTCCCTATCAGTCAGACACCAGCAACCATTCCACACACACAGACCCACCAACACACTCCCTCCCTTCAAAGCTTTCACACACGCTCACACATGTACACACACACACACACACACACACACACACACACACACACACACACACACACACACACACACACACACACACACACACACACACACACACACACACACACACACACACACACACACACACACACACACACACACTCTTTTCAAAGTCCCAGCAGTAGCAGGAAGATAAGGGGAAAGAGGGAGAAGCAGGTATTGGTAATTGGTAAGTTGTAATGTCCGTTGCTCTCGCTCTCTTTCATAAAGTCCACCAGCGAGGAAGAGAGATGGTGTTCCAGAGAGCTCAAGAGTCTAACACATCCCAGCTCTGCTTCCACCTCAAACTCACAGACCTGACCTGGGGAAGTAGATCACTCTGCAGAGAGGTGTCAACACTACTAAGAACCAACGGCCAGATCCCCTCTATGAAGGACAGGAGGGTTACCACTGGATGCTCTAATGGGCCACTGTGGTATGTGGGGGGTGATGCTGTCTCCGCACTACCAGGATCAGAACCACGCTCTGAGCATAGCAGACTGTTTGAGCGACAACTCAGAGTGTGCGCTTTAAGGGCAAAAGTAACACACACACCCTCTGTCAAAGCGTGTGTGTGTTCATGTCTAAAGGCGTCCGCATGCTTCCCAGTTTAAACAGTTCGGAAGGGTTCGTACATATATTATGACAACATTTTTTGACATTTATGTTTGTTTTGGACTTTCCTGTGGGATTTTTCAGCTGTTCATGCAGACACATTTTTTTTTCTAGAGGCAAGCCAAAGTTTGGATCCAAAGTCTACGCCCCTACGTCTGTGATTAGTCAACAGTAGGGATTCTTGAATAAAGTATTTGTTGTCATTCAACGAGACTACTTGTTTTCATGCATTTTTTCCCCTTATTTTTACATCTTACTTTGATGTAAAATTGTGCGACTAAAATCTCCTTGCCAAAAACGCCCAAATTGTTGCCAGATATCCTGAGTTATCTTAGATTAATTTGGACTATTTTGAGGAAGTGTATGCTGGCTACGGCGTTTTAAAATGGACAAAAACAGTACTATAGCTGCTTCTTTTTCGTTTTTTAAATAAAGGTATTTTAAGGGAGTATGCGAGCAACCTCGTTTGGTTTCACTTAGCCAACTTCGGCTAGCCGCCAGCCGAACTGAAACATGTTTAAGCCTTAAACCTTTTCATGAACTAACGAACAAACCACAGGAGGTTGGTGGACCTTAATTGGGGAAGACGGGCTCGTGGTAATGGCCGGAGCAGAATTAGTGGAATGGTATCAAATACACCAAACACGGTTTCCGTTCCAGCCATTATTATGAGCCTTCCGCCCCTCAGCAGCCTCCACTGGAACACACCTACACACACACCTCATAATCTGGTGTGCACCACTGTTACTTCTACAGGGATCTTCCTCAGAAGGCAATGTTTACCAGACCACACAGGCAAGCTCACATTAAACTTGGCATTTCCACTCATCCCTTATTCAGCTACATCTTCCTCATATTCCCCCCTCTGCTCCCACACTTAATCTGTTCACACCCCTGCTCTGCCAAATATGCTGTATTTATTCTCCACTCACCCCCTTTCACTGTCCACCTTTTACTTTGAAAGCCACATACACACAGACAAGCATACACACACACACACACACACACACACACACACACGGGCACACACACGGGCACACACACAGGCACACTCACAGGCACACGGGCACACACACAGGCACACACACTCAGGCACAAACAGCCCTCCTTTGCTTTATAGAGAGATACGATGCTCCCTCAGTCTCCCTAGAGTCTCTGTGTGTGGCGATATTACCAGCCCTGTTATGAGTAATGGCCCAGAGTACTAAAGCTTGAAATAAACTTTAATCAATTTCACAATGTGTGGCTCTGGCTAATCCATTTGCTGCTTTTCAGCTGCACAGCAGAGAGAAACTATAACCAAACAAACACAAACAAATACACACAAGCAAGCAGACACACAAACACACACACACACAGCTCCTAACCACCACCTTATACCACAGATCAGATTAGCCTAACCAAGCATTTGTGTTATACTTACTCATCTGGAAGGCGTCCACATCCAGCCCACGCACACACACTCTCTCCAACCACTCTCCGACTGCAGATTAAACACTAAAGAGTGATCACCATCTACTTCCCATCGCTCTCTCCCTCATCCCTCTCTTCCTGTCTCCTATATTTAGCTCTATCCATGATTTTCTTCTTACCTTTCATCAGAGGCTCCAGTTTTGAGTCATTAAGCAGGCCTGCACAGAGCCCCACTCGGCCCCCACCACCCCACTACATTTATCCACACACAGACCACTTGATCTGATCTCATGCACTCCATTCTATTGCACTCGCCTGATCTTGAGGCCAATTTAATCAACCTATTCAGAGAAATAGTATTTGTGTAAGCTTAAACAAATCTTGATCGTCTGTTGATAGAATGATTGTGGAAACTACACGACATGACCAAAACATCTCTTTCCAAAATCATAGGCATTAATATGGAGTTGGTCCCCCTTTGCTGCTATAACAGCCTCCACTCTTCTGGGAAGGATTTCCACTAGATGTTGGAACATTGCTGCGGGGACTTGCTTCCATTCAGCCATAAGAGCATTAATGGGGTTGGGCATTGATGTTGGGCGATTAGGCCTGGCTCGCAGTCGGCGTTCCAATTCATCCCAAAAAGGTTCGGTGGGATTGAGGTCAGGGCTCTGTGCAGGCCAGTCAAGGTCTTCCACACCGATCTTGACAAATTATTTCTGTATGGCCCTCACTTTGTGCACAGGGGCATTGTCATGCTGAAACAGGAAAGGGCCACATAGTTGGAAGCACAGAATCATCTAGAATGTCATTGTATGCTGTAGCGTTAAGATTTCCCTTCACTGGAACTAAGGGGCCTAGACCGAACCATGAAAAACAGCCTCAGACCATCATTCCTCCTCCACCAAACTTTACAGTTGGCACATCCGCCAAACCCAGATTCGTCGGACGGACTGCCAGACGGTGAAGCGTGATTCACCACTCCAGAGAACGCGTTTCCACTGCTCCAGAGTCTAATGGCAGCAAGGTTTACACCACTCCAGCCACTTGGTATTGCGCATTTTGAACTTAGGCTTGTGTGCGGCTGCTCGGCCATGGAAACCCATTTCATGAAGCTCCAGACAAACAGTTCTTGAACTGACGTTGCTTCCAGAGGCAGTTTGGAACTCGGTAGTGAGTGTTGCAACCGAGGACAGATGATTTTTATGCACTACGCGCTTCAGCACTCGGCGCTCCCGTTCTGTGAGCTTGTGTGGCCTACCACTTCGCGGATTAGCCGCTGTTGCTCCTAGACGTTTCCACTTCACAATAACAGCACTTATAGTTGACTGGGGCAGCTCTAGCAGGGCAGAAATTTGACGAACTGACTTGTTGAAAAGGTAGCATCCTATGATGATGTCACATTGAGCTCTTCTATTGTCAATGTTTGTCTATGGAGATTGCATGGCTGTGCGCTCAATTTTATACACCCGTCAGCAACGGGTGTGGCTGAAATAGCAGAATCCACATATTTGAAGGGGTGTCCACATACTTTTGTATATTTAGTGTATATAAAGTCATCCATATGAATAGTTGGTGAGCAGCTCAGTTTGCTGGCTGACAGCTGAATGTTACCATGCATTTATGAAAATGATGGCAATTATATAATTCATCCTAATGCAGCCTAAGGCTTTGCATTACTAATAAGCTGGCGTGTTTAAAGAACTCCATGTAATATCTTATTCTGCACATCTTACGTAATACAAATCTTACTTCCAAGCCTCCCCCTGTGTGTACGTCAAGAAGAGAGATTTAATTAGGTCAGAGAGGAAGAGGCGAAGCGAGAGGGATAACTAGGCCCAAAATCTGTCTTTTCCATTTTTTGGCCTAAACAAGCGAGGAGTTTTTGCATGGAGGTCAATGAGAGTGTTGAATTTGGTCAACAAAAAATGTAATGGCTTATTTGATGCATGTGGCTTATTTGATCGAACATAAGTTTCGTAATGCTTAGGTTGCTACAAGTCTAATGATATAAGTAAGACACGTGACATCCCGGCAACTTTGATAAAAAAAACACTTTATATCGGATTTGTGCCTGTTGTTCACACTCATATCTGCCCTCTCATTGACTAAAATGGTCCCACCTGATCATGCCTCCACCTGAACTGCCTTCCATTTTTCAAGACATTTAATTTAATCATGAGAGTTGCCACTTGAGTATCTGGTCGATATAATGGATAATCTGTGATTAAGTCAAAACCAACTTTAATTACTCCTCAAATTCCCCCTCACTGCACTTTCCCTCCCCTTCTTCCCTCCCTCCCTCCCTCCATCCATCCATCCATCCATCCATCCATCCATCCCTTCTCTAACATTAGATCAGTATGTTCTGTGCCGAGGAAAGAGAGGAGAGGAGGAAAGAGAGGAGAGTAGAGGAGGGGAGAGGGAGGTAGGACAATGGGTCATCTACATTCCAAATCCATCCACCATCTTCTGCTCTGATTGTAGTGATGTTGATCTTTATAACCCACTTACAGGGCCATCCACAACAGTCAGGAGGACTAAAACCAGTAGAAACACAAGCCCAAACACTTGAAACAAACACAGGATTCACTCAGCCAGGCAGCCAAACAGAGCCATCTGGTTTTGGTCTCATCTCTCTACCTCCACTCCTCCTCCTTCTCTCTTCTCCATCTTTCCCTCCCTTGACTCTCTCTTCCTCAGCCTCCCTCTTTCTGTCTCTCCCTTTTTCTATGTAACAAGTGCACGGTTTGTCCTTGGTAAGGTGTTAGCAGCAGCAGTGATGGTGACGGTAGTGATGTCATCACCAGGAACCCACCGCCTCTCAATGTGACCTACATGCTTTATCGGACACCTCTACCTCACGCCACTCCCTCTCTCTATCTTTCCCTCTGCCTCTATCTCACATCTCTCCCTCTTGATCCTTCTCTCCTCTCTCGCTTTACCTCTCCCTCTCTGTCTTCCTCTCCCATCCACTGTATCCGGAGCTGAAGCATGCCTGAGGTCAGGGTCTAAAATGGAGAGATTACTCAAACAGTACAAAGTCATATTCAATTAGGATGGCGGGATATTGGCTGTACAGTAAATTGCACAATTACTGCAGCACAGTGGCAGATGTGCAGCTCCATTTGCAGGAGTGTGCTGCTGTCAGTAGAGCTGGGTCATTCTATTAGAGCAGCCTCATGATGGGCCATGCTGCTCTGATGCCGTACCTACTTAAACACAGCACAGACACGCTCCGCTCGCCACATTCATGAATGAAAGACAACAAGCCTTGCAGAGCCAGAGAGAGAGGGCTGTCTCTCTCATTAATTAATTTACTCTCTCTCCATCGCTCTTATTTGCTTTCACTCCTGTCATTCTTGTTTTCATCCTCCACCTCAACTCTAATTTTAACACCTTCATTCCCACTTCCTGTTTCTGTTACAGCACTATGTCACATGATGTATTTGCATGATGTAAAAATCCTTAGCACAAAGAGAGAGAGCTACGGCAGAGCTAGGCTATCAGTCCTCTGATCTATTAGCTATAGTAGTTAATGCCAAATTGTAATTATTTCGCCACTATGGCCTATTTATTGCCTTACCTCCCTAATCTTACTACATTTGCACACACTGTACATAGATTTCTCTATTGTGCTATTGACTGTACGTTTGTTTATCCCATGTGTAACTCTGTGTTGTTGTTTTTGTCGAACATCTTTGCTTTATCTTGGCCAGATCGCAGTTGTAAATGAGAACTTGTTCTCAACTAGCCTACCTGGTTAAATAAAGGTGAATTTAAATTCAATAAAAATAGCATACCCTGAGAGCAAGTGGCGCCATTCAGAGGTTCCTGTATGACAACTAAAGCCAGCTAAAGGGTACCTTACAAGCAAACATTGACTGACATAGTAGAGTGTGAAAGACAGACAGCTTGAAAGAGAGATTGAGATGTGCCAACTCAGACAGGGAAAAATAGAGCTGGGAGTGAGAGAAAAGAGGACTTGAACACCACACTAGGAAGCTGCTCTCATCAGCATGCCAAGTCAGGTTTGAGGCTTTGTTTTTCATTCTGTTAGGCTGCCCTCAGCCCTCTGCTCCCTCTAAACATTCAGCTGCCTTGACACAACATCTCTCTGGCTCTCTCAATTACATTTAAATTTAAGGGGCTTTATTGGCATGGGAAACATATGTTTACATTGCCAAAGCAAGTGAAATAGATAATGAACAAATAAACAATAAAAATGAACAGTAAACATTCCAAAAGAATAGAGATGTTTCAAATGTCACATTATGTCTCTATACAGTGTTCTAACGATGTGCAAGTACAAAAGGGAAAATAAATCAACATAAATATGGGTTGTATTTACGATGGTGTTTGTTCTTCACTGGTTGCCCTTTTCTTGTGGCAATAGGTCACAAATATTGCTGCTGTGATTTCACACTGTGGTATTTCACCCAATAGATATGGGAGTTTATCAAAATTGGATTTGATATTCAAATTCTTTGTGGGTCTGTGTAATCTGAGGGAAGTATGTGTCTCTAATATGGTCATACATTTGGCAGGAGGTTAGGAAGTGCAGCTCAGTTTCCACCTCATTTTGTGGGCAGTGTGCACATACAGTAGCCTGCCTATGGCAGACCTGGCAAGGCTATGCTCACTGAGTTAGTACATAGTCAAAGCTTTCCTTAATGTTGGGTCAGGTATTCTGCCACTGTGTACTCTGTTTAGGGCCAAATAGCATTCTAGTTTGCTCAGTTTTTTGTTAATTCTTTCCAGTGTGTCAAGTACTTCTCTTTTGTTTTCTCATGATTTGGTTGGGTCTAATTGTGTTGCTGTCCTGGGGCTCTGCTTGTGTTTGTGAACAGAGCCCCAGGACCAGTTTGCTTAGGGGACTCTTCTCCAGGTTCATCTATCTGTGGGTGATGGCTTTGTTAAGGAAGGTTTGGGAATCGCTTCCATTTACAGTAGGAGGTTGTAGAATTTAACAGCTCTTTTTTGGTAATCAGCAGGTATCGGCCTAATTCTGCTCTGCATGCATTATTTTGTGTTTTACGTTGTACACAGAGGATATTTTTGCAGAATTCTGCATGCAGAGTCTCAATGTGGTGTTTGTCCCATTTTGTTCATTCTTGGTTGGTGAGTGGACCCCAGACCTCACAACCATAAAGGGCTGATGTTTAGGCCGAGGTATGTATAGTTTTTTGTGTGCTCTATTGAAAAGGTGTCTAGATGGAATTTGTATTTGTGGTCCTGGCAACTGGACCATTTTTGGAACACCATTATTTTTGTCTTACTGAGATTTACTGTCATAATTTCCATTTGAAGAAATAATTATACAGAGCTGGAAGAGATATATCAGTGACCAATGACCACCTGTGCTAACAAGATTTATTTCCCTGTTTTTTTGTGGGCAGAAATGATTAAATAATACTATTTCTACATCTTCATTTCATTTCATTGTAAACGCTGAGGACTGTTGTTGACAGGCAAGTCTGTGATTGTCCTAATGTCATTTCAGAACCTCTATGGCAGGCAGTTCTGTAAAGGTTGGCATGGCAACCAGATGCCCTACCATTGTCATAACTCTGCTAGATCTCAAATTACATGTAATTCCCCTGAGTGCTGATGAAATCACTAAAAGGTGTTGGATAATACATAACCCATCACACCTTACACGAGTGACCTGGTCTGAAGACCCCATTCAGTAAATAACGTGCATATTAATCCAATAGGAAACACCCTTAAGTGCATTTTAGGGCAAGTGGAGCACTGCAGATTCAGGGTTGATCCAATGCAGTTTTTCTTTGTCCCCTACTACAGCATACTACTGAATATGCATAGAGGATCCACTCCGAAGCATATTTACACGTCCTCAGAAATACACACAGAAAAACGATACGTGTACAAACACTCATAAGAAGTAAAGGCACACTCTTAGAATCCAAGGACTTAGAGTGGATTTAAGCATAGGCCTACTGACTAAGCAGCACACTAAAGAAAATATATATATTTTGTTTAACATCCTCACAGAAATGACTATCTTTATGAGTTGTTATTTAAGTCACAGCCCTTAATCCTCTAAAGTTAAACTACAGTACAATATATCATCAATGTCCATCTTCATGTATTTTCTTCAAGGCTGCACACAAAACCCAGAGAGCTCTCAACTCAAGCCTGCCAGTGAATGTGAAATGGGCTATGAGGATTGATATGAAACGGACAAGGTGGTGAATTCTCCATCTCATAAATTAGGGTATGTCTCCCATTGAAGCCAGAAGTATTGAGGCTACAAGGGATTTCAAATGAATATCCAGCAAGTTGGGGGTGAGGGGATGGAGGGTGATTTATAGTGCCATTGAGCTAAAAAAAAAAATACGTGGAAAAGTGGAACTTTTCATCAAATCCACCTTAATGTGAACTTTGTAGCGGTGTGTTGAAGAGAAGGCATGAGGGAGGGCCTATTGATCTGGCCTCAGTGTTTCAGTCAGACGCTCACAAAAAGGCAGCTTAAAATATATGGAAAAGCACTTGTAATTATGTAGACTGGACATAACTCACCCGGGGTCATTTGTTTGGTTTATACTGCATATCTTAATTAAGGCCTCAGCCGCTTCACTTTGAGGCAGTAATTCTGATATGAGCAATGACAGGTCATATGTTCAGTCTTTCCAGGTCCTTGATATCCTTTGTCTGCTGTTATGGACTGCCCTCATCAATTCAAACCACAGGTTTTCAACAGAGTTTAAGTCAGGAGACTGAGATGGCCATGGCAAAATGTTGATTTTGCGCTCATTTAACCATTTATTTGTAGGTTTTGATTAGTGTTGTGGGTTATTGTCTTGCTGGAGGATCCACTTGTGGCCAAGTTTCAACCTCCTGGCAGAGGCAACCAGGTTTTTGGCTAAAATGTCCTGGCACTGGAAAAGTTTATGACGCCGTTGACCTTAACAAGGGCCCCAGGACCAGTGGAAGCAAAATTGCCCAAAAATATCAAAGATCCACCACCATATTTGACCATAGGTACGAGGTTATTTTCTGGTTCTGCTTCTGTTTTTCAATGCTAAACCCACCACTGGTGTGCGTGGCCAAAGAGCTCTATTCTCATATCATCTGACCATAGCACCGGTTCCAATCCAAGTGCCAATGCCATTTAGAATATCATTTCAACAAAAAAAAAATGAGCATGGAATATAGCTCAGTATTTGTCTGATTTATTGTACAGTCTTTTTTGCCTGGCCCTGAATGTATACAAAGAATGGCCAAAAATGGCCATAAAGGTACCAAGTCTAGGGCTGTGAGAGTTATTCATCAGTAAACTTGAGTTCACTTTTTGTATTTTTAGTGGACCGTTTTTTTGTTTGTGATTAATTGCATTGTCTGAAAGTCTTCCAAATACAGTGAGAACATACAAAATACATCATCTATACATCTAAAAACATCTAAAAACATCTAAAAACAACAATGTCATGTCAAAACAAGTTGACATTGAGGTTAAAGAATTTGTGCTTTATCAATTTACCTGACTTTGTTGACTAACTTTGGACAAAATCAAGATGTCAATGCTTTTTGTATAAAACATCTTAAATTACAGCTACATTTTGCGATTAATCGTGAGGGGTTCAATCGTCAGAGGTTCCAACTGTAGAACCCAGTTCCTACATATGAATATAAAAATTGATTTTATCAAACAAAACTATGCTACATTTTATCTCTGGGACCCTCAGGATGACAAGAGCAAGATTACTGAATGTAAGTACATTATTTACCTTCAGAGGTGAATGTATCAAACCAGTTGCCGTGATACAAGTTTTGTTGTTGTGCACTCTCTTCAAACAATAGCATGGTATTTTTTCACTGTAATAGCTACTGTAAATTGGACAGTGCAGTTAGATTAACAATAATTTAAGCCTGTCTATGTCCTGGAAAGTGTGCTGTTACTTACAATGTCATTCTAGTCACATTAGCGCATGTTAGCAACAAGGGACACAGATCCCGTAGATCCTTCAGAGGTTACTAAAAGTAAATCCTAAGATTAACTCGATTAAATGTTTTAAATTGTTTGAAAGTCCTAGTACCAACACAATTACAGTTGATCCGAACACATTTCAATGACAGTTTCTTAAGTCATCATTTTATGTATACAACTTCTAAAGAATAACAGACATCCAAATAATAACATATTCACTGGCGTAATAAGGCATCCAATATTGGTGAAATCATCACTTCGCAACCTGGTGAGCTTACAGTAAAACAGTTATAAAGCTCTGTCCGAATTAGCTTGTCGTAATCAGATCCACCAGTATATATTCAGATGACAGATTCCAGAATGGCTACCTCACTGAGGCATAGCAGACTGCCCCATCAGCCCGCCAGAGAGAATGACGCATTAACATGCAGAGAGAGATGAGAGCTTAGAGCTGTGCACAAACTCAGGCAATATCTAGGGACAGCCCTGCATACTGCCTCTCCTCTGCTTCATGTCCCTAAGGCCCCGAGAGAGAGAGAGAGAGAGGATAGAGAGAGAGATATGCAGTTCTGTATTAGTGACAGGTCTGTAGTTGCTGCTAGAATAGCGAGGTATAAGGAGGCTCTCAGCTGTTTGAGAGGAGAAATAGCAGTGGGTAACCGGGCCCCAAAGGGACTGATGTGATTATTAAATATCAGGGTGGGCTACCAGAGTGCCATCGCTGATTCACATGAAAGGGTTAGGAGCCATCAGCATTCTCAAACCAAGCATAACCTACTATCCTCAGCTCTCTCTCTCACTCACTCACTCACTCACTCACTCACTCACTCACTCACTCACTCACTCACTCACTCAAACACTACAGTACCTGCTATAGCACCAGCCTATCCGTTTGTTCAGAAAAAAATATGCCATTTTACAAAATGGAGGGATCTCTGTGACTGTCCTACACAATCTGTATTGTTTTCTTCTTGCTGAAATTACACCCACAGTTACATCAGAGTCTTATATAAGCCTTTAATATTATGCGTGCCATGACACAAAACACCATTAATAGATCTAAGCATCAATACCCAGCTCGCTAAGTGAATCTGTCACCAGCTCTACTTTGCCACGAGCCCCTGGCTTTAATGCAGCGTCGGGCTACAATTAGAGTAGACATGGGAACAGAAATATATTAAAAAAATAAAGATCATTTGTTGCCCGAGGCTTGGTTGCACAGTAAAATATTAATGCTCCTCCTCTGCAAATATCGCTCAGAGGGACAAAAGAAGTCACTTTTTCTCCACAGAAACATTCATAAAATAAAAAGCCCAGAGAATCCCTGAGGCCAGGGCTCTAAAGAACAGGGAGCATAGGCGGAGGAAGAGGGAGAGAGGAGAGAAGGAGAAGGGGGAGAGAGAGAGAGACAGACAGAGAGAGAGAGAGAGAGAGTAAGAACCATTCTGCATTAACACACACACCTGAATAGGCCCAGTAGGACTCCTCGGCCGCTCTTCTGAGTCTGCTCCCGGGCGCTCGGCCATCTTGGCTCCCTTGCGTGGAGCCGGGCTGCCCTCCTGTCAGCGCTGTGTGGGGGAGAGAAAGGAGAAGGATGTCACCAAAATGGCACTGCACTCACTCACTGCGGTAAAACAAAAAAGCACTGCTCTTGCTAACAGCATTCTCATTAAGAAACAGAGACTGACTGTGACTTGGACACAGCCAAATTACACAGCCAGTGCTTACAATGACTTACCAAAACATCCTACCACAAAAGCCACAACAAATTCCTTAAAACTTAGGCATGAATACAGATACATAGATACATAGTGTGGCTCATTGGTAAGAGCCACACTTTGTCAGATCCGATTATGCCAGGCTCATTGTGACTGTGGGGCCTCTGGGATGTGAGCTGCGGGCTGCTGAGTTTTTGGGTAAGAGTCACCCACACTCCTGCCCCTCACTTGCTGTGCCACAAATGGGCTTTGGCAATACCTGGGAATAACTGGCATTTTACATTTTATCTGACCTAAAATGGCCACATGCGGTTATGAGAACAGAGCGAGAGAGCGAGAGAGCGAGAGAGAGAGAGAGAGAGAGAGAGAGAGAGAGAGAGAGAGAGAGCGTCACAGGTAAGAGGACACGTGCTGAGCGCTGGCTGACCGTGTGGTTACCTCCTTACTCACTGCATCACCAAGGACGCTGGGCCACCGGAGATGTCAATCAAAGCCTAATGGTATTTTAAAGGCTGCTCACTGGGCATTGTGGTTACTTAAGGGCTTGATATAAACAATGGGTGACTCTTTGTTTCAATGACAGACCGATTTTTCTCTCTTCTTTAATTCTTGGGGATGTAAGCTTGAGCATGCCTGTGAATGTCAATGAGAGGCCAGTCCATGGCTTTTCTATGAATTACATTATTGATTCCCAATACTCTCCCAACAGAAAATGTTATTATGCAGCCCCACCCTAACCTCTCAATCCACGCCAAACCCATCCTCTCACTATCCTTCTTCTTGCCTTTCTTTCTGTCATTCATTCCCTCTCCCATTGTCTCTTACCCTTGACTCTCTTACTCTAACACACACACACACACATGCACACATGCACACATGCACACACACACACACACACACACACACACACACACACACACACACACACCACACACACACACACACACACACACACACACACACACACACACACACACACACACACACACAAGCTCATCTCATTCTTCCCCACATGCCTGTGAGGCCACAGGAGTTAACCCTGTCCTCTCATGGCTGTAGCACTTCAGCCGTGGCCAGTCATTTAACAGCTAGCCACTATCTACACAGGTGTCCATTAAAGCAGTCAATCAGTCCACAGTGCCAAAGCTATCCCCAGCACTGTAACATAAGAATATAAATGTCAGTGCCAATGATAATATGGGGTGGGGAGGGGAGAGGGAACTAGGGATGGGAGGAGAAGAGGTGCTGATGAGGGGAAAACGCTACAGAGGGATAGATGGCAGAGTTTGGGTAGAATGAGAGGAGAGAAGTAGATAGAGAAAGAGAAGAGGACAGAGTAATACAGTGTCGGGTCATAGTGGGGTGGGACCCTTTTTTCAGCCCAGACCACTCTCTTAGAGACAGTCTCTGGTCACTGTGATGGGCAGCCTGCTGCCTGGCAACTGTTCAACAGGAGGAGAGGAGAGCAGGAGGCGAGAAAGAAGGGAGAAAAGAACAAAGGCCTTCTATGCGTTTTCAGAGGAGGAGGAAGGAGGGGGGAGAGAGGAGGGAACAGGCTTCGACTGGTAGTGCCAGTTTAAAAAAGTCACAAGCAATGTTCCCTCTAAGCTGCACACGTGCGTGGGCACGCAACTCCCCCAGGACTGCCGTGCAGAAGAAATATCAGCCTGCGAAGAGAAGCACGAGATTGAACTTCACTCAACTTTCTGGAGTTTTCCCCGTTAGTTAACACCATCAACGTTTCCCTTTGCTGTGGGAATTGTGATCGAATCAATGCAATATTAGCCACTTTCAGTGCAACATACTGAACTATGCAAGACTTTGTATGCAAAATTAACTATGCAAGAGATTTTGTTGTAGGCAGAGCACATTGGAATAGGATTATCATTCTCTTCTCCTATCCACTGCTCTCTGTCTTCTACCACAACAGTCACCACTTCCCTGCTCTCCCAGACCCTGTCAAAGACTATCAACGTCAACACAGCCAGCAAAGCAGCAAAGATACACACACCACACACGAATGCACACACACACACAGACGCACAAATACAAACCACCACACAAAGACACTAGCAGTCATGTGTCATACTAATGGCGCAGAAAACCCTGTCCTAAAAAACAGCATCTTATTCAAACTCATTGCATAGAGCACATAGTGTTATGAGGGAAATTTAGACAGTCCTTGTTTAACAGTGCAGGCAATGCTAGGGATGTCTCCTATGATCTAATCTTTCTGCGAGAGGTTCCATTCTGCTGCGCTGGTCTAAACAAATTTTTACCTAATTGATTTATAATGTCCTATTTGAGGAATGTGCTCTTATGAGAGAGAGATTGGGGGCTGACATTTTTGTCAGGCCATCTCTGCAGAAACAATGATATGGGGAGATGTAATCGAATAAGGATCCGAGTCTAGAACTATGATTTTCTCATTCAGATCCCCATTAGCTGCTGAAGAAGCAGCAGCTACTCTTCCAAGCCCTGTATCTATATCTATAAAACTTCCCTGAGGCTAAGGTCTCGACTTTAACAGAAAGCCAAATGAAGTAGGCAGTTACGCAGTGTCCTGGAAACAGAGAATGAAGGTGCCATTGGTGGCTTCACAAGGGTAATGAAGTTGTGATTAGCTCTTTTTGGCAAGACCTGCAGCACCTGCAATGTCAACTCCCAGATTCACTAGGATAGAGAACTCACATAGAGCTCTATTTGAAAGGGGTGTTCAGCAAGGTCAGAATGCACGCACACACACACACACCAACAAAAACACACACCTTGCAAAATCTGCATGGCAAATACAATATACGTGAATGCCAACAACAACAAATGTGCTTCCTTGCTCCAACTGTACGTACTGCCAGAACTCCATAAAGCAGAAAGAAACTGAAACTTTGACTGACCCTGTCTTTTGTTTCCACACCGAGTGAATCACACAAAAGTTCCTCTTGAGAAAAGAGATGGAAAGCATTGGTTCCTGCCATCCACCCATCCCAGCAGACCAGCCATTGAAGCTATTGCTGCATGTTTGCTATCACTTCATTCAAACACAGAATGTACTTAAACTTGGATTTTTTTATACAACTTCAGTGGTTCGAGGAGGCAGAATGGGGTGTCCAGAAACACACAGGTGGGTGCACGTACACACACACACCGAGCACCGTGTGTGTGTGTGTGTGTGTGTGTGTGTGTGTGTGTGTGTGTGTGTGTGTGTGTGTGTGTGTGTGTGCGTGCGTGCGTGCGTGCGTGTGTGTGCGTGCGTGTCAGCCAGGGTAGTCCTCACTACTGTAATACACTTAATTAGCATTCTTTTCATCTCTCTCCAATACGTCCTTACTGCTGAAGGACATCCGCGACAGGCAAACACACACACACACACACACACACACTAACGCCTACTAACAGAACTACAAACACAAACAACCACACACACACACATACTGGCAGTCCAAAACACTTGCATGGTGGTGGTCAGAGAGTAACAGCTGTCACGTTAAATAAACCTTGCAGGGCTGTAATAGTCCTCCACATACTCTCTGGTGGGTGACCAGATCCTCTGCCAGAGGGACAGGCATAGGGGCTTGGGAAGGGATTAAGAGGGGGCTGGGGCTGTGAATGGGGGGTGTGAGGAATGGGGGCTGGGATGTTGGTCTTGGCATTGGGCTATAGGTTAGACGCTGTGGTTGGGCCTAGGGCACAGTGTTGAGACTGGGTAGGGAGAGCAGCAGAGATGAGAGGGAATCAGTCCCCAGAGAAAAGACAACCCAGCATGGGGTGAGTTCACTACAGTCTCAGCCAAAGGCAGTGAGAGAAGCACACAGAGGGAGAGAGAGAGAGATGGCGAGAGAGCGCTGTAAAGCCAAAATGCTGGTGCATCGTCCATAAAGCAGAAACACTGGGAGGCAACACGAGAGCGTGTCGGAAGCACATTACTCAAATGGGTCTTTAGTGTAGTGGAAAATGCACTTGAAGACACGCGCTTGTTCCAAGCGCCAGTCTCCCTTTGTGTTTTCTCCCTGTATTGATCTGCTATAGACAGGAGACAGTATGCACCACGGCTGGTCACTCCATGCACACTGATGTTAATTAATAGGCGGTCTGCAAAGGACAAGGTCGCTGAGCCAAACACAAAGCTAATGCTGACAGCTCCACTGTGAAGACGTACAGTCCAGATACAGTTAACTTCGCCTTTTGTCCACCGCAATCACAAACACAGGGGCTGCCATGGGTTCCTTTATACTCCTATCACACAACAAGGCACATGATGTCACTGTGAAAGACATGGCCCATTCATGTTTCAGTAGACACCGCCTTCAGATACCCATTTAAAGCACACCATGGAACCAAGTCCCTTATAGATATTGTCTTTGTTCTTTGTTCATACCCTTTATTTTTGTAAATATAAAAAAAATATTTTTACCCCAATTTCATGATATCCAATTGGTAGTACCAGTCTTGTCCCATCGCTGCAACTCCCGTACGGCGAAGGTTGAGAGCCATGCGTCCTCCGAAACAGGATCCTGCCAAGCCGCACTGCTTCTTGACACACTGCTCGCTTAACCCGGAAGCCAGCTGCAACACTGCGTCGGAGGAAACACTGTACAACTGGTGACCGAAGTCAGTGTGCATGCGCCCGGCCCGCCACAAAAAGTCGCTAGAGGACATCCCGCAGGGCCAATTGTGCGCTGCTTCATGGGTCTCCCGGTCGCGGCTGGCTGCAACACAGCCTGGGATCGAACCGGGGTCAGTAGTGATGCAGTGTCTTAGACCGCTGAGCCACTGAGGCCGTTGTGTTCATACCCTTTAAGAGTTCCAGAGACACAATTATTCTTATTTTATTTATAAAAAATAAAAATAAAAATATTTAACTAGGCAAGTCAGTTAAGAACAAATTTGTTTTTACAATGAGGGCCTACTTGATAAAGGTTAGAGAAGTCCTTTATAGCATTGCCCGATAGCAATGACCAAATCTACAGTACAGTGCTTCCCTGTGAGGGAGCAGTTATCTCATAAGAATGCAGAGCAAAGGACTGTGAGTTATCTTTAGTTATGTTCCGGCTGATTGGTGGATGAGGGAGAGGTGATTTGTGGGAGTTGTCTTCGCTTACATTTTATTTTTCTACCTGCATTCATCTCTGGCATTCATGGAGGCAGGAAATAAAGATAAATGAGATGCAGTCGTTTTTTTTCTTCTGTTTTTTCTTCTAAACGGAGGCTTGAAGGTCAGTGCATATGAAACAATCCATAACACATGTCACTTAGCAAAATCCAAGTACAGACAATAGACATCTGCTACTGCACCTCTCTCTCTCTCATTCTCTCACTCTGTCTTTCTCTCTGTCTCTGCATTGCAGTACAGGGTGAAATGGGTTGTTCTGCTAATAACTCATGTAATTCCCATGTGACGATTCGATAATCATGGATGGATCTATGTCCTTTAGGCTTACACTACGCTGTAAGAGGGATGCAAACGCCAAAGCATGAACAGCGATCAATGCTGTCTGGGCTCTTTTTCATATCTCAAGTGTGCTGCTACAGCATTGTCCTTTTTAATGTATGACCCTGTAGCATTTACTGTATGGCCACACGCTGCTGCAATCTTGGAAATGAGGTTGTTAAGCTCAAAGGGGCCATCTGGGTAAAAAAAAAGGATGAATACACAAATAAAAAGTGGGCAGGAGTTGGCCACCTGTGGTTTAATGGGTTGTCTTCATGACATTGAGGACAGTC
This sequence comes from Oncorhynchus mykiss, assembly GCF_057628025.1. NCBI lineage: Eukaryota > Metazoa > Chordata > Actinopteri > Salmoniformes > Salmonidae > Oncorhynchus > Oncorhynchus mykiss. Next base: position 53,613,943 of record NC_143038.1, on the reverse strand, counting down.
AAGTTAAAGCTAGTACTGTATGTCAGACACAACAACCCCCACCACTTCACCTGTAGACATAAAACAACCCCCACCCCTTCATCTGTAGACATATAACAACCCCCATCCCTTCAACTGTAGACATATAACAACCCCCACCAATTCATCTGTAGACATATAACAACCCCCACCCCTTCATCTGTAGACATATAACAACCCCCACCCCTTCAACTGTAGACATATAACAACCCCCACCCCTTCATCTGTAGACAAAAACAACCCCCACTCCTTCATCTGTAGACATATAACAACCCCCACCCCTTCATCTGTAGACATATAACAACCCCCACCCCTTCATCTGTAGACATAAAACAACCCCCACCACTTCAACTGTAGACATAAAACAACCCCCATCCCTTCAACTGTAGACATATAACAACCCCCACCAATTCATCTGTAGACATATAACAACCCCCACCCCTTCATCTGTAGACATATAACAACCCCCACCCCTTCATCTGTAGACATATAACAACCCCCACCCCTTCAACTGTAGACATATAACAACCCCCACCCCTTCAACTGTAGACATATAACAACCCCCACCCCTTCATCTGTAGACATATAACAACCCCCACCCCTTCATCTGTAGACATATAACAACCCCCACCCCTTCAACTGTAGACATATAACAACCCCCACCCCTTCAACTGTAGACATATAACAACCCCCACCCCTTCATCTGTAGACATATAACAACCCCCACCCCTTCAACTGTAGACATATAACAACCCCCACCCCTTCATCTGTAGACATATAACAACCCCCACCCCTTCAACTGTAGACATATAACAACCCCCACCCCTTCAACTGTAGACATATAACAACCCCCATCCCTTCAACTGTAGACATATAACAACCCCCACCCCTTCAACTGTAGACATATAACAACCCCCACCCCTTCATCTGTAGACATATAACAACCCCCACCCCTTCAACTGTAGACATATAACAACCCCCATCCCTTCAACTGTAGACATATAACAACCCCCACCCCTTCATCTGTAGACATATAACAACCCCCACCCCTTCATCTGTAGACATATAACAACCCACACCCCTTCATCTGTAGACATATAACAACCCCCACCCCTTCAACTGTAGACATAAAACAACCCCCATCCCTTCAACTGTAGACATATAACAACCCCCACCAATTCATCTGTAGACATATAACAACCCCCACCCCTTCAACTGTAGACATATAACAACCCCCACCCCTTCAACTGTAGACATATAACAACCCCTTTGCCATAGCTTCCTTTCAGCTATTAGGACTCATTGTATTGAGTGTCGGGATGAATACGGAACCAGTGGATGACGCCAGCTCATATGCTCCACTGTAACAAGGGCAGATCCTCTTCAGATTGAATGACACAGAGCATTAAATAGAAAGGGTAATGTATAACAGCCAATCACTCTCATGTTTTAGTACACTGGTATTTTCATACAGAAGTCAAAGTCACGTTACTGTAAAGTCTAATGGAGAGAGTAACAGTATACAGTATACAAATGAAATGCATACTTGAGTCATCGTCTGACTCTGAGATTATAGGCATTTTGCAAATGCCATCTGATGAATAATTCAGAATCAATAGCCTAGACCTTCACCGCTCCTGCAAGCCAGAGACTTAAATTTAGGGGTCAAGATCAGCTCAATGTAGCTCCAATACTGAAACGGCCTCAGGGTCTTTATGTTCAACCCATACACCATCGTAAGAGCATAGTTAATCTGTTCTTTCTATGACGCACAGCGATAATCCCACATTCCCCCATTTCCTGACCTACGACCTCTCCCAGAGTGCATTGCATGTTGAGGTGTTCCAGGATGTGAATCCATCTGTTTTTTGGGCAGTCGTTTCCAACTCCCTTTGGATCCATATGGGCACCTGTGACCCGTTTACTTATCCCACCCAATGCCAACCTGCAAGGTTAAGGTGAAGTATCATTATTATTAATATCCTTCTTTGTGTGTTTGTATTAGTCTCCGTCTCCTCTCTCTCTCAGAGATTATTCTCCCTGGGTTCTGGTTCTCAGTTTTTCCTGACAAATATGGCCACCGTTGCAGCCGTGGTGAGCATTGAAATTGAGATCTGAGAGATTCATGCATTCCTCTTGACAAGATTAAGACACCTGAATGGTAAAGCTGCAAGCCAAGCACCAGAGAAAGGGTTCTTTGGGGTGTGTATTAAATTGCATTGGAGAGCCGATAAACAGAGTTCTGGCAGGAGCAGAAGTTGCAGAGAGTAATCCTGCGGTATGGGATGTGGATCAGTGATTCCCCCTCCTAGGGCTCAACGAAACAGATCCCCTCCCCCACCCCCCCTCCTGGAGTGCTAGGTGCCTGCACACTTGAATTAAAGGGTACCTACAGTGCCTTGCGAAAGTATTCGGCCCCCTTGAACTTTGCGACCTTTTGCCACATTTCAGGCTTCAAACATAAAGATATAAAACTGTATTTTTTTGTGAAGAATCAACAACAAGTGGGACACAATCATGAAGTGGAACGACATTTATTGGATATTTCAAACTTTTTTAACAAATCAAAAACTGAAAAATTGGGCGTGCAAAATTATTCAGCCCCCTTAAGTTAATACTTTGTAGCGCCACCTTTAGCTGCGATTACAGCTGTAAGTCGCTTGGGGTATGTCTCTATCAGTTTTGCACATCGAGAGACTGACATTTTTTCCCATTCCTCCTTGCAAAACAGCTCGAGCTCAGTGAGGTTGGATGGAGAGCATTTGTGAACAGCAGTTTTCAGTTCTTTCCACAGATTCTCGATTGGATTCAGGTCTGGACTTTGACTTGGCCATTCTAACACCTGGATATGTTTATTTTTTAACCATTCCATTGTAGATTTTGCTTTATGTTTTGGATCATTGTCTTTTTGGAAGACAAATCTCCATCCCAGTCTCAGGTCTTTTGCAGACTCCATCAGGTTTTCTTCCAGAATGGTCCTGTATTTGGCTCCATCCATCTTCCCATCAATTTTAACCATCTTCCCTGTCCCTGCTGAAGAAAAGCAGGCTCAAACCATGATGCTGCCACCACCATGTTTGACAGTGGGGATGGTGTGTTCAGCTGTGTTGCTTTTACGCCAAACATAACGTTTTGCATTGTTGCCAAAAAGTTCAATTTTGGTTTCATCTGACCAGAGCACCTTCTTCCACATGTTTGGTGTGTCTCCCAGGTGGCTTGTGGCAAACTTTAAACAATACTTTTTTTATGGATATCTTTAAGAAATGGCTTTCTTCTTGCCACTCTTCTATAAAGGCCAGATTTGTGCAATATACAAATGATTGTTGTCCTATGGACAGAGTCTCCCACCTCAGCTGTAGATCTCTGCAGTTCATCCAGAGTGATCATGGGCCTCTTGGCTGCATCTCTGATCAATCTTCTCCTTGTATGAGCTGAAAGTTTAGAGGGACGGCCAGGTCTTGGTAGATTTGCAGTGGTCTGATACTCCTTCCATTTCAATATTATTGCTTGCACAGTGCTCCTTGGGATGTTTAAAGCTTGGGAAATCTTTTTGTATCCAAATCCAGCTTTAAACCTCTTCACAACAGTATCTCGGACCTGCCTGGTGTGTTCCTTGTTCTTCAGGATGCTCTCTGCGCTTTTAACGGACCTCTGAGACTATCACAGTGCAGGTGCATTTATACAGAGACTTGATTACACACAGGTGGATTGTATTTATCATCATTAGTCATTTAGGTCAACATTGGATCATTCAGAGATCCTCACTGAACTTCTGGAGAGAGTTTGCTGCACTGAAAGTAAAGGGGCTGAATAATTTTGCACGCCCAATTTTTCAGTTTTTGATTTGTTAAAAAAGTTTGAAATATCCAATAAATGTCGTTCCACTTCATGATTGTGTCCCACTTGTTGTTGATTCTTCACAAAAAAATACAGTTTTATATCTTTATGTTTGAAGCCTGAAATGTGGCAAAAGGTTGCAAAGTTCAAGGGGGCCGAATACTTTCGCAAGGCACTGTACTCTCAAAAATCAAATTCTTCAATTTCTTAGATTTTTTACAGACCTGTCCAAAAAAGGTCTGTAAAAATTGTGAATTTCTGACTCAGTTTCTCTGTTTCAATAGTAGGCCTACTATTAGCCTACTGCACAGTACAGCTTGGGTTGGCCTGAAAGTGAAAGACCAATATGGGATTCATCATTTTAGATTATTCAGTGTACATTGCATTCTGGAAAGTATTGAGACCCCTTGACTTTTTCACATTTTGTTATGTTACAGCCTTATTCTAAAATGTTTAAATAGTTTTTCTCCCCGAAATCAATCTACACACAATACCCAATAATGACAGAACAAAAACAGGTTTTAGACATTTTTGCACATAAAATTACATTTACATAAGTATTCAGACCATTTATTCAGTACTTTATTGAAGTACCTTTGGCAGAGATTACTACCTCGAGTCTTCTTGGGTATGATGCTATAAGCTAGGCACACCTGTATTTGGGGAGATACTCCCATTCTTCTCTGCTGATCCTCTCAAGCTCTGTCAGGTTGGATGGGGAGCTGCACAACTATTTTCAGGTCTCTCCAGAGATGATCGTTCGGGCTCTGGCTGGGCTACTCAAGGACATTCAGAGACTTGTTCCGAAGCCACTCCTGCGTTGTTCCCTCAATCCTGACTAGTCTCACAGTCCCTGCCGCTGAAAAACATCCCCACAGCATGATGCTGCCACCACCATGCTTCACCATAAGGATGGTGTAAGGTTTCCTCCAGACGTGATGCTTGGCATTCAGGTCAAAGAGTTATGCTTGTCATTCAGGTTAAATAATTTAATCTTGGTTTCATCAGACCAGAAAATCTTGTTTCTCATAGTCTGAGAGTCCTTTAGGTGCCTTTTGCCCAACTCCATGCGGGCTGTAATGTGCCTTTTACTGAGGAGTGGCTTCCGTCTGGCCACTTTACCATAAAGGCCTGATTGGTGGAGTGCTGCAGAGATGGTTGTGCTTCTGGAATGTTCTCTGGAGCTCTGTCAGAGTGACTTCCCTGACAAAGGCCCTTCTCCCCCGATTGCTCAGTTTGGCTAGGTGGCCAGACCTAGGAAGAGTCTTGGTAGTTCCAAAGTTCTTCCATTTAAGAGTAATAACCATTTGTTGGTACCCTTCCCCAGATCTTGCCTCAACACAATCCTGTCTTGAAGCTCTATGGACAATTCCTTCAACCTCACGGCTTGGGTTTTGCTCTGAAATGCACTGTCATCTATGAGACCTTATATAAACAGGTGTATGCCTTTCCAAATCATGTCCAATCAATTGAATTTACCACAGGTGGACTCCAACTTCTACAAATTGTAGAAACATCTCAAGGATGATACATTTAATCCGTAACATAACTTTTGGATTATCCAAACTCAGTAACATAATCTGATTAAATTCTGTTACTTTTAGATTACTTTCCCCTTAGAAGAAGACAAAAATGTATGTTACCAATTGAACGACATCGTTTGCAGGATAAATTAATGTTAAAGTTTACATAGCTGGCCATATATGGATGTCTAACCCATCGCTTTCTACTAAATTATATCCTTACATTATATATATTATATATATATATATATATTATATATATATATATATATATATATATATATATATATATATATATATATATATATATGAACTAGGAAATCTCACAATTGGAAAAATGTAACAACCAAAGAAGTGCTGAACAAATCAAAATCTATTTTATATCAGATTCTTCAAATAGCCACCCTTTGCCTTGATGATGCTCTCACCACTAGGCTACCTGCTGCCCCATAATGAGCACTTGTTGGCTGCTTTTCCTTCACTCTGCGGTCCGACTCATTCCAAACCATCACAATTTGGTTGAGGTTGGGTGATTGTGGAGGCCAGATCATCTGATGCAGCACTCCATCCCTCTCCTTCTTGGTCAAATTGCACTTACACAGTCTGGAGGTGTGTTGGTCTTTGTCCTGTTGAAAAACAAATGATAATCTCACTAAGTGTAAACCAGATGGGTTGGGGTATCGCTCCAGAATGCTGTGGTAGCCATGCTGGTTAAATATGCCTTGAATTATAAATAAATCATAGACCGTGTCACCAGCAAAGCACTCCTACACCATAACACCTCCTCCTCCATACTTTATGGTGGGAAATACACATGCTGAAATTATCCGTTCACCCACACCGCGTCTCACAAAGGCACAGCGGTTGGAACCAAAAATCTCCAATTTGGACTCCCCACCAAAGGACAAATATCCACCGGTCTAATGTCCATTGCTCGTGTTTCTTGGCCCAAGCAAGTCTCTTCTTATTATTGGTGTCCTTTAGTAGTGGTTTCTTTGCAGCAAATCGACCATGAAGGCCTGATTCACACAGTCTCCTGTGTGTGTCTGTTAGATGTTTCTGTTACTTAAACTCTGTGAAGCATGTATTTGGGCTGCAATATTTAATGAACTTATCCTCTGCAGCAGAGGTAACTCCGAGTCTTCCATTCTTGTGGCGGTCCTCATGAGAGCCAGTTACATCATAGTGCTTGATGGTTTTTGCGACTGCACTTGAATCAACTTTCAAAGTTCTTGAAATGTCCCATATTGACTGACCTTCATGTCTTAAAGTATTGATGGACTGTCATTTCTCTTTACTTATTTGAGCTGTTCTTGCCATAATATGGACTTGGTATTTTACCAAATAGGGCTATCTTCTGTATACCCCCCTACCTTGTCACAACACAACTGATTGGCATTAAGAAGGAAAGAAATTCCACAAATGAACTTTTAAGAATGCACACTGTTAATTGAAATGCATTCCAGGTGACTACCTCATTAAGCTGGTTGAGAGAATGCCAAGAGTGTGCAAAGCTGTCATCAAGGCAAAGGGTGGCTATTTGAAGAATCTCAAGTATGTATGTTTTTTATTGATTTATTTTAATTTCTCTTTTATTGAACCAGGTAGGCCAGTTGAGAACAAGTTCTCATTTACAACTGCGACCTGGCCAAGATAAAGCAACGCAGTGCGACAAAAACAACAACACAGAGTTACACATAAACAAACGTACAGTCAATAACACAATTGAAAATAAAAATAGAAAAATCTATGTATAGTGTGTGCAAATGTAGAAGACTAGGGATGTAGGCAATATAGGCAATATAATTACAATATAGCATTAATACTGGAGTGATAGATGTGCAGATGATGATGTGCAAGTAGAGATACTGGGGTGCAAAAGAGCAAAAGGGTAAGTAATAATATGGGGATGAGGTAGTTCGGTGTGCTATTTACAGATTGGCTGTGTTCAGGTACAGTCAGGTACAGGTACAGTAAGCTGCTTTGACAGCTGATGCATAAAGTTAGAGAGGGAGATATAAGACTCCAGCTTCAGAGATTTTTGCAATTCGTTCCAGTCATTGGCAGCAGAGAACAGGAAGGAAAGACGTCCAAAGGAAGTGTTGGCTTTGGGGATTCCCAGTGCAATATACAGTGGGGCAAAAAAGTATTTAGTCAGCCACCAATTGTGCAAATTCTCCCACTTAAAAAGATGAGAGAGGCCTGTAATTTTCATCATAGGTACACTTCAACTATGACAGACAAAATGTGGAAAATACACATTGTAGGATTTTTAATGAATTTATTTGCAAATTATGGTGGAAAATAAGGATTTGGTCACCTACAAACAAGCAAGATTTCTGGCTCTCACAGACCTGTAACTTCTTCTTTAAGAGGCTCCTCTGTCCTCCACTCGTTACCTGTATTAATGGCACCTGTTTGAACTTGTTATCAGTATAAAAGACACCTGTCCACAACCTCAAACAGTCACACTCCAAACTCCACTATGGCCAAGACCAAAGAGCTGTCAAAGGACACCAGAATCAAAATTGTAGACCTGCACCAGGCTGGGAAGACAACATCTGCAGTAGGTAAGCAGCTTGGTTTGAAGAAATCAACTGTGGGAGCAATTATTAGGAAATGGAAGACATACAAGACCACTGATAATCTCCCTCGATCTGGGGCTCCATGCAAGATCTCACCCCGTGGGGTCAAAATGATCTCAAGAACGGTGAGCAAAAATCCCAGAACCACACGGGGGGACCTAGTGAGTGACCTGCAGAGAGCTGGGACCAAAGTAACAAAGCCTACCATCAGTAACACACTACGGCACCAGGGACTCAAATCCTGCAGGGCCAGATGTGTCCCCTTGCTTAAGCCAGTACATGTCCATGCCCGTCTGAAGTTTGCTAGAGAGCATTTGGATGATCCAGAAGAAGATTGGGAGAATGTCGTATGGTCAGATGAAACCAAAATATAACTTTTTGGTAAAAAATCAACTCGTTGTGTTTGGAGGACAAAGAATGCTGAGTTGCATCCAAAGAACACCATACCTACTGTGAAGCATGGGGGTGGAAACATCATGCTTTGGGGCTGTTTTTCTGCAAAGGGACCAGGACGACTGATCCGTGTAAAGGAAAGAATGAATGGGGCCATGTATCATGAGATTTTGAGTGAAAACCTCCTTCCATCAGCAAGGGCATTGAAGATGAAACATGGCTGGGTCTTTCAGCATGACAATGATCCCAAACACACCGCCCGGGCAACGAAAGAGTGGCTTCGTAAGAAGCATTTCAAGGTCCTGGAGTGGCCTAACCAGTCTCCAGATCTCAACCCCATAGAAAATCTTTGGAGGGAGTTGAAAGTCTGTGTTGCCCAGCACTGCTCTAGAGGAGATGTGCATGGAGGAATGGGCCAAAATACCAGCAACAGTGTGTGAAAACCTTATGAAGACTTACAGAAAACGTTTGACCTCTTTCATTGCCAACAAAGAGTATATAACAAAGTATTGAGATAAACTTTTGTTATTGACCAAATAGTTATTTTCCACCATAATTTGCAAATAAATTCATTAAAAATCCTACAATGTGATTTTCTGGATTTTTTCCCCACATTTTGTCTGTCATAGTTGAAGTGTACCTATGATGAAAATTACAGGCCTCTCTCATCTTTTTAAGTGGGAGAACTTGCACAATTGGTGGCTGACTAAATACTTTTTTGCCCCACTGTACCTGCTGGATCGTGTGGGTGTTGCTATGGTGACCTTTGCACCCCAGTATCTCTACTTGCACACAAAATAGCCCCCAACACTCTACTCAGCAAACTGGATGTAGTCTATCACAGTGCCATCCGTTTTGTCACCAAAGCCCCATATACTACCCACCACTGCAACCTGTATGCTCTCATTGGCTGGCCCTCACTTCATATTCGTCAGGTCATCTATAAGTCTTTGCTAGGTAAAGCCTCGCCTTATCTCAGCTCACTGGTCACCATAGCAGCATCCACCCGTAGCACTCGCTCCAGCAGGTATATTTCATTGGTCACCCTTAAAGCTAATTCCTCCTTCGGCCACCTTTCCTTCCAATTCTCTGCTGCCAATGACTGGAACAAACTCCAAAAATTACTGAAGCTGGAGACTCATACCTCCCTCACTAGCTTTAAGCACCAGCTGTCAGAGCAGCTCACAGATATGTACCTGTACATATCCCATCTGTAAATAGCCTATCCAACTACCTCATCCCCATACTGTTATTTATTTGATTTATTTAGCTCCTTTGCACCTCAGTATCTCTACTTGCACACTATTCTTCTGCACATCTATCACCAGTGTTTAATTGCTATATTGTAATTATTTCGCTACTATGGCCTATTTATTAGCTTTACCTCCCTTATCCTACCTCATTTGCACACTGTATATAGACTTGTTTTATTGTATTATTGACTGTATGTTTGTTTATTCCATGTGTAACTCTGTGTTGTTGTGTCACACTGCTTTGCTTTATCTTGGCCAGGGCGCAGTTGTAAATGAGAACTTGTTCTCAACTAGACTACCTGGTAAAATACATGTGAAAGAAAAATAAATAATAATAAACACACACACACACACACACACACACACACACACACACACACACACACACACACACACACACACACACACACACACACACACACACACACACACACACACACACACACACACACACACAGTCTTGTATAACTAACCTTTCTAAATCCTATTTTTCCTAACCCCTAAACCTAACTCTTAACACTAAACCTAGCTCCTAACCCTAACCCTACTAACCCTAAAAACCCTAGCTGCTAACCCTAAACCTAATTATAACCCTAACACTAATTCTAACTTTAACCCTAAAACAACTAGAAATAGCAATTGACATTGTGGGGACTAACAAAATGTCCCCAGTTGGTCCAATTTCTGTTTGTTTACTATTCTTGTGGGGACACAACATACTATCTTCATCTTCTTCTTTCTCCGCCTCTTTATCTCCTCTATCCTCCCCTATTCCATCTAGTTATTCACAGGAGTGTCATCATAGTTGATGGTGGCATAGGTTAGTGTTTACTGTCCTGCTCCATCTACTTACTGCCTTCTCTAGCGCATTGGACTGATGTCAGGAAGTAGCACATGCTATCCATACGCCACCAAAGACTTTGTCCCCCACACCACGTCTAACAGCTGTCACGTCCTGTCAAATACTGCCAAAGCACCTGGCAAGGTACTCTGACTCTAAAATGAGCTGAATCTCTGCTAGATGCTTGAGATGCATTCACAAAAGCATTAAAACGAGGTACAAAACTCACCCTCTGTGGAGAGTAAGGGAGCAGAAAATACAAAATCGTATTTTCCAGAGTGTAGCCACACCTCTGTCACAGCGTGACACAGGGTTACGAAGTCATCCGCTCAGACTCACTGTGACGAAGCTAAATGTTCCCAAAATTAGACATTTGTAAGTAAAATGCCTGGTGTTAACGGCTCCCATCAATTTGCGATAAGGCGGCAGAGTGGTGAGGTGAATCCAGCTAATAAATGACTAGAGCTGCTGGAACATATTTTTTGCAGGAGATAAAACATACCTGGGATATGTATTTCTCCAGGGATAACCAAATCAAATTATTAAGTTTAAGATTAGGGGGAACTAGGGTGAGGGGGTTAAGGGGTTTGTGGGTTGGGGGGAAGGGAGAGTTATGGTGGGTGTAGCTTGGTATTAAGGATACATGAAATAATGGTATCTCGATAAAGCTTATGGAAGAAGCATTGGAAGACGGAAGCATTGTTTTCAGGTCTCTCTCCTCTACAAACTGAAATGTGTCTCAGATTGAATTATGTAATGTCTGAACACACTAAACCACAGCTGTACATTAATGACAACTAGTGACACCATTAAACTTGAGTAATGAGTATAAAGATCATATTAAAAGGTCCTGAGATGAAAGGAGCCTAGAGCCACTAACATTGTATGACTGAGGGACTGGGATTTGTTTTTGATATGTAGTTTATCTGATGAAATTCCAAAAATCCAACCCTATATCACTGTTGGTCTATATCTGCTTGCGTACAAATGCACATGCACTTGTGTATGTGTGTGTCAAACTCAAACCTATCTCACCCCACGCAGATCACACACATCAAAGAGAGGGAGATTGGAGAACAGAGAGGAAATTATCTATACACACCAAACCACTCCCGATGGAATTAGAGGGGGTGCGGGTGACATGATTATCTGCACGTTGCAAGACGAGGAATCCACCCACATTGATCAATGGGAGACAGCGTTTCAACTACTTACAATGGTGGCCTCACCTCTCTCTCTCTGGAGTTGGTTGTGTGAGGTTGCTGTGGGTGGTGACAGGGTTTGCTGTCCCTTTTTTAAGCTAATTTCTTTCTTGTTTCTAATCTTTTTTTCCCCTGCATGATTTTAGGTTAAGTAATTTGATTTAGTGGTTATATAGCCTACATTGTTGGGTGAGTTAGTCGCTTGGGTGACATTTGTGGGATATACTCGGCCTTGTCTCAGTGTAGTAAGTTGGTGGTTAAAGATATCCCTCTAGTGGTGTCGGGACTGTGCTTTGGCAAAGTGGGTGGGATTATATACTACCTGGTTGGCCCTGTCCAGGGGTATAATCAGACGGGGCCACAGTGTCTCCCGACCCCTCCTGTCTCAGCCTCCATTGTGCTGCAAGAGTTTATGTGTCGGGGGACTAGGGTCAGCCTGTTCTCTCTCTCTCTCTCTCTCTCTCTCTCTTGATTTGTTTGGTGGGAGTGGGGATGGAGTCTCACATGGAGACACTGTACCTGTCTCTCCGCCATGGGTTCAGGTATATGCCTGAGCCGAATATGAACCTGATGTGAGAGCTCGCAATTTGGCAGCCCAATGAGAGAGTTATTACTTGGATGTAAAACCCCACTGTTGAAACGTTACCGCTTGTAGGCTAGAAGGCAGGTATTCAACTTGACATATTTTGTACCAGGTGAGGTATGAGGGGAAAGCCTACATGGTTTATGCAACCACAGGTAGTCTGAAGGGTTTTGAGTGTGGGGAAATTGGACATAAGAGGCATGCATGCACGCACAGGGAGCTGGACGAGCGTGGCACTGATGGATCCACTGTCGCGTCTGGCTCTACCCCAAACATTGGAATTGCTTGCCTGGAAATTGCATAGAGTTCTACGTCGGGCAGAAATGAGTGTTTGAATCAAGAAAGTTTCCTCTCATGACCTCTACAAGCCAGAATGTTGAATAAAATTGTATTTTAATGTAGTTTACCGATTTTCTGTGCAGTTGGTCCTTTTGGCAGTAGCAATGTGAGACAATATATCCACAGGAAAGTACAATTACATCAATTTTTCAAAGCGCTGGTAGTGCATTCAGGTTGGAGCAGGATATTAGAGACATTGAAAATAGCCTTATTGGGCAGTATGACTCAGGATCAGAAAGCGAGTTGAGGGCTAAGCGGACGCAGCTGGGGTCTTTTTTACAAGATCAGGTGAAGGGTGCGCTCAGAGTGCGTTCTTCTTCAACCTGGAGAGGAAGTCGGCGCAGCAGAAGCAGATCATCCATCTTCGACGTCCTTCTGACGTCGGATTCGGTGGAGATGAGAAGGATAACTATGGACTTCTACGCAGACCTCTTCAGTGACAGCACAACACTCTGATCCTCTGTGTGCTCAAGAGATTCTACAGGGGCTGCCTAAGCTCGGGCCTGAGCAGAGTGCTGGGCTGGAGGGTGATCTTTAGTTTCAGGAAATAACAGCGGCTGTGCAGCAGCTCTCCCCAGGCAGTGTGCTGGGGGTTGATAGACTGACAGCTGAGTTTTATAAACACCTCTTGGAGGTCTTTCGGGAGTCCTTTGAGAACTCTGTTTACCAGTCAGCTGCCAGTGGGCAGTGCTGTCATTACTGTTTACCAGTCAGCTGCCAGTGGGCAGTGCTGTCATTACTGCCAAAGAAGGGGGCCGGTGTCATTGCTCTGCTTGGATTACAAAATACTGTCCAAGGGTTTGGAAAATCGGCTGTTTAGACACAATAGTTCACGTTTCTAGGGGTAGTAGCTGGGAGGTCGGCTTCATTGTCGGTTTACGCTGATGATGTAACAGTGTTTATTAAAGGGGAGGTAGATGTAGATAAGGTTAGCAGGGCATTAGTGTTGTTTGAGTGAACGGCATCAGCTAAGGTGAACTGGGAGAAGAGTGAGGTGGGCCAGAGCAGGATCTCCTGGTCTTCCTGGGGGGCTACAGTACAGTGGGTCAGAGCAGGATCTCCTAATCTTCCTGGGGGGCTACAGTACAGTGGGTCAGTGCAGAATCTCCTAGTCTTCCTGGGGGGCTACAGTACAGTGGGTCAGAGCAGGATCTCCTAGTCTTCCTGGGGGCTACAGTGGGCCAGAGCAGGATCTCCTAGTCTTCCTGGGGGCTACAGTGGGTCCGAGCAGGATCTCCTAGTCTTCCTGGGGGCTACAGTGGGTCAGAGCAGGATCTCATGGTCTTCCTGGGGGGCTACAGTACAGTGGGTCAGAGCAGGATATCCTAGTCTTTCTGGGGGGCTATAGTGGGTCAGAGCAGGATCTCATGGTCTTCCTGGGGGGGTACAGTACAGTGGGTCAGAGCAGGATCTCATAGTCTTTCTGGGGGGCTATAGTGGGTCAGAGCAGGATCTCATGGTCTTCCTGTGGGGCTACAGTACAGTGGGCCAGAGCAGGATCTCCTAGTCTTCCTGGAGGGCTACAGTACAGTGGGTCAGAGCAGGATCTCCTAGTCTTCCTGGGGGGGGGGGGGGGGGGGGCTACAGTACAGTGGGTCAGAGCAGGATCTCCTAGTCTTCCTGGGGGCTACAGTGGGTCAGAGCAGGATCTCATGGTCTTCCTGGGGGCTATAGTGGGTCAGAGCAGGATCTCATGTTCTTCCTGGGGGGCTACAGTACAGTGGGTCAGAGCAGGATCTCATAATCTTCCTGGGGGGCTACAGTACAGTGGGTCAGAGCAGGATCGCCTAGTCTTCCTGGGGGGCTACAGTACAGTGGGTCAGAGCAGGATCTCCTAGTCTTCCTGGGGGCTACAGTGGGTCAGAGCAGGATCTCCTAGTCTTCCTGGGGGCTACAGTGGGTCAGAGCAGGATCTCCTAATCTTCCTGGGGGGCTACAGTACAGTGGGTCAGAGCAGAATCTCCTAGTCTTCCTGGGGGGCTACAGTACAGTGGGTCAGAGCAGGATCTCCTAGTCTTCCTGGGGGCTACAGTGGGTCCGAGCAGGATCTCCTAGTCTTCCTGGGGGCTACAGTGGGTCAGAGCAGGATCTCCTAGTCTTCCTAGGGGGCTACAGTGGGTCAGAGCAGGATCTCCTAGTCTTCCTGGGGGGCTACAGTGGGTCAGGGCAGGATCTCCTAGTCTTCCTAGGGGGCTACAGTGTGACAGAGTAGGGTTGAAGTTCTTAGGGGTGTTCTTGGAGACCTTAGAGTTTCAGGGGAGAAATTGGGAGGGGTTGATGGACATAATTGCGGCTAAGTTGTCTAAATGGCTGTGGTTGTTGCCACTGATGTCTTTTAGGGGAAGGGTTGTGGTCACTAACATATTGGCTACTTCAATGCTCTGGTGGACCCCCCACAGAGTAGTTGCTGGTGGATTTATTTTGGCCTGGCCAACATTGGACACGCCAGCAGTGTTACTCCTCTCTTTGCATGAGGGGGGCCATGTGCTGGTGGACATTGTGTCCAGAATGACAGCTTTCCGCCTACAAGCTGAGGTCTGTCCAACGCTGGTCCGACCAAGCTGACTCCACACTCCAAGACTGCTTCCACCACGTGGACTGGGACATGTTTCGTATTGCGTCAGACAACAACATTGACGAATACGCTGATTCGGTGTGTGAGTTCATTAGAACGTGCGTTGAAGATGTCGTTCCCATAGCAATGATTAAAACATTCCCTAACCAGAAACCGTGGATTGATGGCAGCATTCGCGTGAAACTGAAAGCGCAAACCACTGCTTTTAATCAGGGGAAGGTGTCTGGTAACATGACCGAATACAAACAGTGCAGCTATTCCCTCCGCAAGGCTATCAAACAAGCTAAGCGTCAGTACAGAGACAAAGTAGAATCTCAATTCAACGGCTCAGACACAAGAGGCATGTGGCAGGGTCTACAGTCAATCACGGACTACAGGAAGAAATCCAGCCCAGTCACGGACCAGGATGTCCTGCTCCCAGGCAGACTAAACAACTTTTTTGCCCGCTTTGAGGACAATACAGTGCCACTGACACGGCCGGCAACGAAAACATGCGGTCTCTCCTTCACTGCAGCCGAGGTGAGTAAGACATTTAAACGTGTTAACCCTCGCAAGGCTGCAGGCCCAGACGGCATCCCCAGCCGCGCCCTCAGAGCATGCGCAGACCAGCTGGCCGGTGTGTTTACGGACATATTCAATCAATCCCTATACCAGTCTGCTGTTCCCACATGCTTCAAGAGGGCCACCATTGTTCCTGTTCCCAAGAAAGCTAAGGTAACTGAGCTAAACGACTACCGCCCCGTAGCACTCACTTCCGTCATCATGAAGTGCTTTGAGAGACTAGTCAAGGACCATATCACCTCCACCCTACCTGACACCCTAGACCCACTCCAATTTGCTTACCGCCCAAATAGGTCCACAGACGATGCAATCTCAACCACACTGCACACTGCCCTAACCCATCTGGACAAGAGGAATACCTATGTGAGAATGCTGTTCATTGACTACAGCTCGGCATTCAACACCATAGTACCCTCCAAGCTCGTCATCAAGCTCGAGACCCTGGGTCTCGACCCCGCCCCCTGGACTTCCTGACGGGCCGCCCCCAGGTGGTGAGGGTAGGCAACAACATCTCCTCCCCGCTGATCCTCAACACTGGGGCCCCACAAGGGTGCGTTCTGAGCCCCCTCCTGTACTCCCTGTTCACCCACGACTGCGTGGCCACGCACGCCTCCAACTCAATCATCAAGTTTGCGGACGACACAACAGTGGTAGGCTTGATTACCAACAACGACGAGACGGCCTACAGGGAGGAGGTGAGGGCCCTCGGAGTGTGGTGTCAGGAAAATAACCTCACACTCAACGTCAACAAAACTAAGGAGATGATTGTGGACTTCAGGAAACAGCAGAGGGAACACCCCCCTATCCACATCGATGGAACAGTAGTGGAGAGGGTAGCAAGTTTTAAGTTCCTCGGCATACACATCACAGACAAACTGAATTGGTCCACTCACACAGACAGCATTGTGAAGAAGGCGCAGCAGCGCCTCTTCAACCTCAGGAGGCTGAAGAAATTTGGCTTGTCACCAAAAGCACTCACAAACTTCTACAGATGCACAATCGAGAGCATCCTGGCGGGCTGTATCACCGCCTGGTACGGCAACTGCTCCGCCCTCAACCGTAAGGCTCTCCAGAGGGTGGTGAGGTCTGCACAACGCATCACCGGGGTCAAACTACCTGCCCTCCAGGACACCTACACCACCCGATGTCACAGGAAGGCCATAAAGATCATCAAGGACATCAACCACCCGAGCCACTGCCTGTTCACCCCGCTATCATCCAGAAGGCGAGGTCAGTACAGGTGCATCAAAGCTGGGACCGAGAGACTGAAAAACAGCTTCTATCTCAAGGCCATCAGACTGTTAAACAGCCACCACTAACATTGAGTGGCTGCTGCCAACACACTGACACTGACTCAACTCCAGCCACTTTAATAATGGGAATTGATGGGAAATGATGTAAATATATCACTAGCCACTTTAAACAATGCTACCTTATATAATGTTACTTACCCTACATTATTCATCTCATATGCATACGTATATACTGTACTCTATATCATCGACTGTATCCTTATGTAATACATGTATCACTAGCCACTTTAAACTATGCCACTTTGTTTACATACTCATCTCATTTGTACATACTGTACTCGATACCATCTACTGTATCTTGCCTATGCTGCTCTGTACCATCACTCATTCATATATCCTTATGTACATATTCTTTATCCCCTTACACTGTGTACAAGACAGTAGTTTTGGAATTGTTAGTTAGATTACTTGTTGGTTATTACTGCATTGTCGGAACTAGAAGCACAAGCATTTCGCTACACTCGCATTAACATCTGCTAACCATGTGTATGTGACAAATAAAAATTTGATTTGATTTGATTTGATTTGAAGCTGCACATAGACTTCTGTACCAGCAGGGGGTGTGCTGGAGAGACACTGCTTGGGCTGTTCTGAGGAGAGCAGGGGAGGGACCTAGGTTATGACAGGCCCTTGTTCCTGTTGGATCTGGAGCAGGTAGATATGTCAGCCATTACTCCACTCTACCGCACTGTGCTTTTGGCGTGGAAAAATACTATCTGTTCACAGAAACGTTTCACGACCAGGAGCATGGAAAAAAAGGAGGGGCCACTGTGTCACAACCAACTAATCCAGACCAGAATGCTGACCTCTGACAGCTTGCGGGCCAGGCTTGTGAGAGCGGGTTTCACTAAGTTGGGTGACCTGCAAGAAGAAGCTGGGTGTAAATCTGCTAGCAACATGGCTGAGGCTTCATCCATAAAGTCAACCAGGCTGCTGCAGCAGGTGGTGTAGGGGGTCCTTGCTGCACTACCAGGCTCATTCAGAGAACTGCTGGGGAATAGGCAAATGACACTGACCTACCTCCTTTCACCATTGCTGCCGCTGCAGAGGAATAGCAGAAGGGTGAGGGAATGATCTTATCTTTCAATACTCCGGAGCTGGGGGCCTTTTGCACAGCCAGCAAAAAAGCTGTGAAGGTGGCTCAGGAAGATCATCTGCACGGGCTGAGGGCAACGAGGTGGCCGGGGGGGTGGGACCGGGCTCTTCTCTGAGAGGATGTTGGCACTCCCTGTGTAAGCATCCCATAGAGAGGCGTATTGCTGAAATATAGTGGAGGATTATTAATGTGGCTATCACTTCGAACAGATATATGTCGCACCTTGATCCATCAGTGGGGAGGGAGTGTCTGTTCTGTGGGTAGGAGGAGACAGTGCAGCATCCGTTTTTCTCTTATTCCAGGCTGGTAGCAATGTTTTCAGTCCTGGGTGGGTGGTGTACAGGCCTAGGGTTGGGGCTGACTGTAGACCTGTATGTTGGAGGGACTAGGTATAGATTAGCAAATAGGCTTAGGGACAGTCTAGTAAATTAGCTGTTGGGGCAGGTAAAAATGTATATCTGGAAGACTAGGAAACATGAGATGCAGGGGGCACGTTGTACAGACCTCAGAGCTGTGCTGCTGGGGCGGGATCAGCTGAAACTGGAGCATGTATATGGGGGGCTGGTGAACCTTCTGGGGGATTTTGTGGGGGGTCCTATGTGCAGTGGATGAGGAGGGGGGATTGGTTTTAATTTAGTAGTCTGTTTAAATTAAATAAAGTTTGTATTTTAATGATGTAAGTATTTGGGCCAAATAATGGTATTTTCTTTATTTAAAAAATATCTCCCTCTCCCACCCCGTCTCTTTCATTTCTCTCTCTACATGTAACTACACATTTAGTGTTGGCTTCATTTACATAGCATTCACCTCTACTTTCATTTTATTTGCTTGTGCATATCTGACCTGATTTCCATCTAAACCGCTCATTCCTTTATCCATCTAAATCACTCATTCTTTGCCTCTCCCTCTCAGTCTCCGTCTCTCTCCCCCCCTCTCTCTCTCCTCAGAAGAGAAAATTACATCTCATTTCAGTTTAAACAGATTGACACCGGGCCATAATTCCCCTTATGCTATACACTCATCCTTGAGAGACCCATTAGAGGGGAGATAAAAACAAGATGATGAATTTACTGGACCTGACGGAGAGTGGTTTGTCTCTTATTCTGTTCCCATCACTGCTGACTGAACACAGACATGATGATATATGCACCCCCACCCCCGTCTACCACGGCCTAATGGTACATTCCAATAAACCGACATTCAATAAACACATTACTTGAGAGCACCATTTATTGACTGGGGGTTATTACTTTATAATGGAGTCAGTAAGATCTGAAAGTTAAATTCTAGATGGAATCAATAAGCAGAAGATAAATGACTTCAGAGTAAATTATATACTTAACCTCTGTACTTCCATTCAACAATAAAAACTGAAAAAAAGGCTTCATAAATGTGTCTTCTTCAAACCACACGTGTAATCAAACCCCTCTAAGTCATAAATGGTGCCGCTGGGAAAATAAATAACCATTAACAACCAAGGACTGAGAGAGTGGTCAATACCTCTTCTTACAGTCTGAACACTGCACACTCTGGAGTAGGTCAGACATAAAGAGAGTTGAGGCCTTTCTCAGTGCATCCCCCTCACTCTCCCTCTTTTCCCACCTTGTCTCCCTCTCTGCCTTCTCCCTCCACACTGCTCTGTCAGGGGGCGCACATACACCTCGTGAGGCACAGCAGAACACTGTGTACCTCCCAATATCAGCTCTCCTCCCCCCAAACCCATCTGATACAAAACGCCTCACAAACAAGCAGCACAGCTCAGGGACTCCCACTATTGCACAGTTTGCCCTGCCTAGGGACCTGTCTTCATGTCAGTTAGCTCTGAGCACTCCGCTCCCCCTCTCCTCACCAAGGAGAATGCCTACCTGGGAAAAAAGAGGGGGAGAGAAGGAGCACTGGGAGGGAGGAGGGAACTTCAGATCTGGAGTGCACAACAAGAAAGAGTGAAGAAAAAGAGAGAGAGAGTGAGAGAGGAGAGGTAAGGAGATTGGCGTAATGAAGCAGGAAAGCCTGCAGTGGAATTACGCTTTAAATCAAGTCGATTCTCCATTTTGTCTGCTAAATGCAGATAAACAAACCGCTGCTGAGACTTGTTACAGTGTGATTGATGAACGACTTATGCAGGTGCAAACATACACACACCGTTTAACGGCCCTGAGAGTACCTCTCCTTGTGGTTGCAGTGTTCAGTGTATATGTGTATACAGTACGTGTGTGTGTGTGTGTGTGTGTGTGTGTGTGTGTGTGTGTGTGTGTGTGTGTGTGTGTGTGTGTGTGTGTGTGTGTGTGTGTGTGTTGCGATGTTTGCTCAACTGTAGGCAGAGGCGTAAAGCGCCACCGCTGATAACACGTAGCTCACACACACCATGATACTGGGTTCCTATTACTGAGAACAGAGCTGCGTCTCTGCAAAGATTCCCAGTTCTACACAGACAACCTCGGATTCATCAAGCCAATAAAAAGACACAAGGTCATTCACAGGCCAGCTAGATAGTAGAGAAACTCTTCAAGGTCATGTACTGTAACTCTATAGCTGAGGAAAACAAAAACCAGGATGGAGGATATTGAACGTCAAATGCAACCGGGGACCCTGGATCAGGCTGAGGAGATGGGTGGATGGTTCAGGGTTTATAGGGTCATGAGGTCAGGGCTGGTGTGAAGGGCACGGAAGCCCCAGAGGGCCAGACTGGGCAGAAATGGCTGAATCAGTATGCAGGTCAGCTCAGGTGATGCATTCTGCCCAATTAGAGCTGGCCTGGTGGGTCGATGACGATGGCAGACTTTAATGCTGGTGTGTTCTGATAGGAGCTGCACAGTGACTTCACAAAGGCACAAAGTCAACACATAATTGGATGAGTAGGCTACATGGTTTAATGGGAGACTTTAAGAGAAAGTGAAATAACCCATTCCTTTGTGTATACCTGTACCAAAACAGAGAGGTTTTTCAGTGCACCAGAAAGCTAAACTAAACCTGGATTCCACACACACACACACACACGCACACGCACACGCACACACACAAAGGCTTCACGTTCATTAGCTCTACCCATGGTTCTCATCCTCCGCCAGCGAAATGGTCTCAGTGGGGAAGAGTCTATTTCTAGCCCAGGAGAGGTGGAGGTGTGCATGGGGTTGGTGGAGAATCTCTAAAGGGTAATTACTAACGTTAGAGCAAGGTGAGCCACAGTTCAGGTAGATGGGCTGGCTTCTTCCTGGAACTAAAGTGGAGTAATTACCCAGATACAAACACAGCATTCTGCACTCCTCAGGAGTCACATCAACCCCAGCTGAGCGCACAGAAAGAGAACAGAGACCATTTTTTATTTTTACTAAACAGAAACCCACCACATCTGTTCATCCCGTGTCCAGTTGTTGACTCTGCTAGGCAGTAGAAAGAGGGTTAAACACTGTTTCGCTTCAGGCACACCATCACCTAGCCAGCTTTAGTCTTTAGCATGTCACACACTACCCATAGGGAGGGGAGCGATTCCCAAGCAAAAAGCTTGAGCACCAGGGCACTGCGTGTCTCCAGAACCCAGAAAGAAGCCAGGCTTGCACGTTACTGGAAAGACACAGCCCTCTGCTCTCCCAAAAAAGCCTGCATGCTAAATATCAGAGGTCATGTAAAGAAGCCCCGAGGTAGCGACAGTATATATATGTATCTTTCATGAAAAAGAGAACAAGAATGAAGGTGTGAGAGAGAGAGAAAGGTGAGGGGAAAGACAGGAGGAAAGAGAGAAGGAGAGAAAGTGTGTGTAAAGATAGCGAGAACTGACAGGTTCAGGAAGTGTGTTTGGCACACCATGTGTGAGAGACTGGGGCACCCGAGGTTCATGCATAATTTATCCCGGGTTTTGGAGATGAGCGTAAAGATGTTCCACGCTCAGGGTGACAAGCGCACATGACAATTTAGAAAGGCAGTGACCTCAATTAAACGAAAGGGTCAAGCAGGGATCCAGCCACAGATGGAGAGCAGTCCTGTTACTTTATTAGTATTGTCCCTTCAATTCACTCAGCCTGGTCTCTCTCGTTCTACGGCAAGAGGGAGAAGAGAGGATAAACTAAAGGAATAAGAAAAAAAAGAACACAGCCAATTTGCCACGTAGCTCAGGCAAAGCAGACTCCCAAATCCATAGAAAATAAGCTCAATCCATCAGGGCCCCGTATCAGCTGGGAGCCGGGCGGGTTAATGGAATGCAGTAAATAAAAATATGTTTGCGATTCACCCGGTAATAACAGAGCAAGACAACGAAAACGTGATTTTCACAGCAGCTTTTCCTCTCTTCCTAAGTTCAAATGAGTCAGTCACTGTTTGGGTATAAGAGGGGTGAACAAGAGTTAAACTTTTACTTCAGAGCACATCCGCTGCGATGAGAGTGTTACTGAGAGAGTAGAAGTCCTTCCTCCTTTCCCAAGTTTTCCATTCCTTCACCCTCCTCTCCATATCACCACATTAAGCATGGACCCACATGGGCTTACAAGACAGGTCCGACATATTTAAATCAACAATATGAGATAGAAGATTTTAACCACACGACATATTCAGAGAGGGAGAAAAGTCATCACAAACTCATTCCATAAAGCACTGATGAACTGCCACTTACTGTAACTGTCCAAATCAAACCTTTAAAAAGTTCATATTATGTTAACTCACACCCAAATAATGTTGCCGACTCACCCTATACTCCTATTTGTGACCAAAGCATAAATTGGAGGAAAAAACAACCTAAAAAATGCCACCTCAAACTCGTATCTCAAACAGACCGCTTCAAAACGACTTGCTGTTTCCTCATAGAGGAGGATGTCTATTCGCATTCAAATTTCTTATAAACGGTATACACCCACACCATTCTGTTGTTGGGGTGCGCCCACACCATTCCAACACAGTAAAGCTGCTATTTAACATACTTCATTTTAGGAGAAGTATTTCACTCATATAGTAACTAATTCATTATAATATAATGAATTATTAATTAATTTCATAGAAACATGGAAACACTGGACAGTAACTGGAGGCAACAGGAAGAGTATAAACTTTTCAAAGACAGGTCTAATACCCATTTCAAAGGATGTGTAACAAATACGTGTATTATTGTCAATGGGGAAGTTGTTAGCTAGAATACAATCAAACCTAACTCAGATAAATCAGATAATCTGATCTTGGTAACCTTTTAAATAAATTATGTATTTAACACTGTTGTGCTGTTATGTGCCTAGTGCTTTCATCTTCAATTGTAGAAAAAATACTCTGACATCAAATATCTCCACATGCAAATAAAAAGATCTGCATACGCAAACAATAAGCAAATCACATACTCAGACATACTATATCCCAATGAGTGGGCTTCATATCTTAAACAATTTATACAACCCATTCCTACAGAGCTGAACAATGATTAAGAAGGCTTCAGCCCATCGACATGGCAACTGCTCCGTCACTCTCACATCAACAGCCATCGCCTTGAGGAGGGGGGATTGTAACTTAACACATGAAAACAGCAAGAATGACAAGCGTCAGATGGGCGACACCTTGCCCCGGGCACGGGCCTTCATGTACTACATGGAGAGAGAGGGAGAACAGAACAGAACAGCAGACAGCAGCAGCAGGAGCAGTGTGGGGCGTGGGGTTGACAGTGATAGTCATCAGATCCACACAGCTTGTGTTTCTCCTGCTCCTCTCTCCGCCTCACTGAGAAACGCTCAGGGACACCTGACACAGCCACATCCGCCTCAGACGTGTCCTTGTGGCGCTGGGTCGTTACCACCACACACACGCATGCATGCGCACGCGCACACACACACATACACACACACATATAAAGAGATACGATACTACACACAGAACGTCCACTGTTCTTTACATGCCAGAACAGAAATGTATACATCACCACTGGTAGGCATACAGTAGGTGTCATGCCCATAGGGTGGCGCAGGGGCACGTGCCCCTTCAGATTAGTAGTCACGCCCTGACCATAGAGAGCCCTTGTTTCTCTATGGTGTAGTAGGTCAGGGCGTGACTAGGGGTATTCTAGTTTATTATTTCTATGTGGTGTTCTAGTTTATTTTTCTATGTTGGTGATTTGTATGATTCCCAATTAGAGGCAGCTGGTAATCCTTGTCTCTAATTGGGGATCATATTTAGGTAGCATTTTTCCCACCTGTGTTTGTGGGATATTATTTTGTGTTTTGTGCATGTGCACCACGTAGTCACGTTTCGTTGTTAGTTTATTGATTTATTGTTTTGTTCTTGCTAAGTTTCACTTTATAATAAATATGTGGAACTCAACATCTGCTGTGCCTTGGTACGTCTCTCCTCACATACGTGACATTAGTACTGTATTTAAAAAAATGAATTACTAAACTTTATATTTATGCCCATGTTCTATTATAATTATTGATAAAAATATATGTCAGCGGTATTTTGCGGTAGGGGGATAGTGACTTGACCGGGCAAATATTATATACAGGATACGATCATTCCATTCCAGCTACATTATTAATAAATTTATTGTAGTTCTGCAACAACATCCATTTTAATACACATCTAAAATATATGAATAACAAATCTGAGAACAGTAATATTTTACACACACATAAAGGTACCCATAAACAATCATTTTTGATGTAAAAACACAAATGTGAAAAATGCGTGTATATTGGGTTTTGGAACAAAACTCTTCATTTACAGATAGCCAGTCAGAGAGCTGCAATAACGCCAATCCTATTTTAACTTGATTCCCATAATGGCTGTGGCTATTGATTATGGTTTCCAAGCAGCTCCAGAAATCAATTCTATTAGGTTGAGTAAACTACTAGAGATTATGCAGATTGAAGGAAGAGAGGAAGAAACTAATGAAACAGAGAAGACAATAAGAGAAGCAGCTGCTTGGGTGAGAGTAATGGATGAGAACAAGCATGTCCTGATTAGCGTGTGTGTGTGGAGCTGGTGTATACTGTATGTGTGTGTGTGTGTGGGGGGGGGGGAAGAGGAAGAGGGGACATGCCAGATGGAGGAAGGTAGGGAAGTGAAAACTCTCTCAAATACTTCCTGTGGCCTCTGGTGAGTGCTGGCACAGTGGCACAAGGCGTGACCACAAACAGAAAGCAGAGAAGTGGCCAATCATACCAGGAGGTATCAGAGGGGACAGGGGGTCGGCAGGAGGTGTCACATCAATGAAATATAAGAAGTATACTGTACACAACATTGGACAACTATCATCTCTCAATGTCTGTTTCCTCCTAAATCCTATGTTAGGGATTCATGTAGCGTAGTCAGTCAGACTGGGGACAAAGTGGAATGCCTTTAAAAGGGTTGTCCTGTTCTGAAGATGTTATGGTCAGAGATATGCATCTGGCCTGGCAGTGAACAGTGGCATTCACTCTGTCAGAGAGACTGTGTGTGTGTATGTGTGTGTGTGTGTGTGTTTGCGGGTGCACATGCATACGTACTTGTGTGCGTGCGTGTGTGTGCTTGTGTGTGCGTGTTTGTGTGTCAGTGCAAAGACTGAAAATTGTTGGAATCACATAGAGAAGTGGGAAGTGAGAGTCAGGGGCAGATGTGAGGACGAATGGGATGTAGAGGATTAAAACCACAGCACATTTCTTTACTGCTGAGCTGCTCGTCCTCATCTTCTATCCATGCCTATAAAACCCTGAGAGAAGCACACTGCACAACGCTACCATTTACAACAGACACAACAATGCCCTGTTTCATTCCCCCTCCATCCAACTCCCTCTCTTCCCCTCCCCAGCTAGCCTCATTCCAATTCCCCTCTGCCACTCTAGTCCCCTCTCTCCTCCTCATCCTCCTCTCCCACTGTAATCCTCCCACTCCCTTTCTCCCCCACTACCCTCTTCCTTCCCTACCCCTCCCTCCCCAACCCGGAATGACATCACTCCCCTGGGGTTGTGTCCTTGCAGGGCAGGGTCTGGGCCTGACTTTAGATGTGAGAAGCCAGAGAGAGCTCTGTAGCAAGATGAGTAACACTGGCTCCCCACTGGGGGTATATCTAGTTATTAGAGCCTGTGCAGATACATGACTGTAGATCTGCTGTGTTTTGACAGTCACACTGATGATTTAACTTCTCAGCTGAAGGGTAGAAAACCTTTGACTGCAGGAATAAATACAACTACATCCCATGATTTAACAAAGGTATTTTTCTGTACTATACATTTATGCAATATTTATTCATTTTCCTTACCCACACACATACTTTATTGCAGCCCACCCAGAAATGTGATCTGCAGGCATAGGGGGCATATTTAATCAAATCCATGTTTCAGGGAATGATGAGAAGGTAAGTGTATGTGGGAGCTTTTTTGTGAGCCACACATGCCTCAGCCTCTCTCTGGGAGAACACAGTACACAAGGCCCTTCAAGGCCCTCTCTATCTACTGTACACTCAACCACATGTACAGATGTAGGATCTTCATTTGATCCCTCTTTTGTTGCTGAGAATTTTGTGTATTTCAGTTTTAAAAAGGCTTCTAACGTCTGTAATTTTCATGAAATTTCAAACTTGATTTCACCTAATGAAAAATGTATAAATCCCTACAAAAAATCCATTAATTATAATCCACAAACAGGGCCGGATTAAGAAATCATAGGCTCGAGGGCTTATTTTTATATAGGCAAATAACCAAAATGAGTGGCTACTCTAAAACTGACAAACTGAGACCAATCTGGTTTTGAATTCAGACAAACAATAGCCCAGGCCAATGAAGCGACACACAGATTGTACAATATTAGGAGGCAATATATATACAGTACATATCATAGGCTACAGTAGGCTACTAAATACAACTTCCAGTGGCACACTGACTCACCTAATGATGAAGCCATACGCTACTCACTGTGATGACCGATGTGCTCGTTATGGCAATAGCCTATCTCAAGATGAGCAACTTTGGATAACAGTGCTGCTGTTAGATACAAATTGTGAGTTGTTAAGAAAAATATTATATTGGTTCTACAGACAGACTAGTCCTCTCTGTCCAGCAGTGGGCATTTGCTTTCCAAACTGTGCGTTTTTCCCACGATTGCATTTTGAAATCTGCAAAAGGCAAACCAACAGCCTCAACCAACCATAGACATATAATCCATAGAAGGCAGTTCCCATTCAAGTCTGGACTGGCATCCATTGATGGGGTAAGAGGTTACAAAACTCTTGGATTATATGTCTATGGACACAACGCTGTAGCCAGTTTGGCATGAATGCTGCCCAAACTGCGGCCTTCCCGACTGTAGGCATTCCATTAACTGCCAAAATAAAAGGAAACACTTGAGTAAACGAGGGATACAAAGTATATGTTATGGCAGGGGTTCCCAAACTTTTTCCCTTGGGTTCCCCCTTCCAGCATTGGGGAACATCACTCGCCCTCTCCCTCCCGACCCCTAGGGGGGCAGGCCCCACAGTATGTGAACCACAGCGTTATAGTGTGGGGTGCATTTACCTGCCATGGTTTAGAGCCACTTGTAGAATCTATACCAAGACACTGAAGCTGTTCTGTTCTGTTCTGGCACAACACACTTTTAAGACACTTTATGTTGGTGTTTCCTATATTTTGGCAGATACCTGTATGTGACTGTGATAAAACTTAATCCACAGTTATTTTTTATAAACTGTTGATCCTCTGTGGCTAAATTATGCTCTCCGGTGTTGAGAGCGGGCTCCTATGGTTGGATAAAATGCTGTACTTATTATTTTTTCCTCTTGGACCCCCTACGGGCTTGGGCCCAACTCACACAATTGACCAGTCACATGTATTTATTATGCAGTTTATTTAACACATTTTATTTATCAGTTACCTAATCAAGGCAAGGCCCCCACGTGGGGCCCCTACCTCCTCTCCTCCCCCATCTGATGACTGGCAGAGTGGCAGCAGGCAGCAGCAGGCTGTCTACACTCATTGAGAGCGGGCTCCATAGTTAATCTACAAAGACATAGCTCACAAATACATACCTCCTAACACATCACCACAGGATAACCCAAACCTATCCTACATTGCTACAGGAGCTTTATCACACACCACACACACCTCATGAATACATACCTTCTCAAGATGAACAAACACTACGTCTCACTAACACACACCTCCCCAGACTTCACCACATGGTGCATTCACTCCTTCTCTGACACATAAACCATCAGACAGACATACAGACTGTGTCTCCTGCTGTCCTTGCCCTCCTGCTACCTGGGAAAATCCATAAAGTCTCCTCCTCCTCTCCTCCTCACTAAGTGATACAATCTTTGCTCACTTCTACTTGAAATGAGGGCCGCTTCTCGGAAGGAATCTAATTTCCTGTCTCCATTGTAAGTCTCACCGCCCACTGAGAGAGAGAGAGAGAGAGAGAGAGAGCGGGAGAGAGATTCCATAGTCCCTATAGTCAGATTAAGTAGTACTTTACTGTACTTTGACTCAGACAAAAGCTACCGATTTAACATCCACAGCACTCATCATCAATGTAGCATTTTCCATTTCACCATTTGAAATGCCACTTAATGAAAGTGTGTACTTGCTGACACGTAATCGAGAAGGTATGCACCCTCAACTGCAAATATGCCAACCTAACAGAAATAAATAATTGGATACTACCTGAGTCCATTTAGACCTGCAGAAACCTGAAGACAGGATAATTAACTAGTGTAAATGTATTTGCAAAATGAAGCAGTGTGAAACATTATCACACATACAGTACATGAATACACACTTAAATACTTGCACAAAAACACATACACACCCACACAAAACACACATCCACACATCCTTCCACTGACATTGAAATGTTATGGGTAAGAGATTTTCCCCATTGCCAAGCAGCAAGCAGCATTCAATAGATGACTGGATGTTTATTGGAATTGTCATCATGGAGGTCAGATCATGGACCCACAGCTGTCAATACTCTAACCAGGATCTCTGCTCTAACTCTGCGGCTGAGAATGTCACCTTGAAATGGACTGAAGGAATGACACACACACACACACACACACACACACACACACACACACACACACACACACACACACACACACACACACACACACACACACACACACACACACGCACTCAGGCATTTAAGCACAACCACACACAGGCAGATAAACACACACATCTCATCTTTCTTTCTCACTTCTATCAGAGTGGGCCTCTTCTACACGACTCGTGTTTGAAATGCAGTTCTCGGCCAGAGAGAGGCTGTATGGATGTAGATTCCGACAGATTGGTTATCTGACCACCTCTTCCCCCATTCCCCAAAATCCCCAAATAATGTTAGGTTTTGGGAAGGCAGCAAGGACCCCAAATATTTACAGCGCTAATCACATAAGAGGGGCCGGGCATTCAGGGAACAGAACACTACTGATAATACTGTAAACAGATGTTCTCTTTATCCTATAGATTTAACATCTTACTGAATCACACACACACATGCAAGCATGCACAAGCAACACAGACACACAGACACACAGACACACAGACACACACACACACACACACACACACACACACACACACACACACCCTACCAAACCCCATATTGAGCTCTAATCAGGGCAGGAAGTAAACAGTGAGCCAACCTGTGCCATTAACAAGATGACGGGAGTTTGCTTGGGGGTCAGGCCTCAGAAATGTCCACAAGATGTGCAGAAGGAGATAGAAAGAGAGAGAGATAGAAAGAGAAAGCAAGAACAAGAGAGAGATATACAGTATATGGTATTGATGTGTTGTATTTTCTGAATTCATTTCTCTGCTTAGCATGTTTTTTTCTCATCTATTCCGCACATGCCATTGTCCAGGTCAACTTACACAGATTCCATTTTTCTCTGTCATCAATGTCCATTTAAGCAGCTCAGGTTAAATACCCTTCATACGGTACAGTAGCAGCCTCAGTCCCACCGGGGATTTGGGTCTATGGCTGGTATTCCCAGATGAGTGCATAGCAGTCTAGCTAGCGCTCACATTCCACCTCTCTTCCCTCTCTTCCCGATGGGGCCTGGAGTCCCCTGAGCATCACCCAACACCAGACAACACCGTCAGTTACACACAGAGACTACTGCCCAGGAGACACTCATTAAATTGGTAGAGCTACCACACAAAGCAACACCTTCAGGTCTGCTTAGCTGCATATCTGTTAGGTCGTGCAGACTTCACTAGTCAGCAGGGCTCTAAATTGTGACAATTCTGGTCACATATGCTCCTAAATATTTTGCTGTGCAAACTGTAATTTTTACTTGGGAGCACCAGTTTGCTTAGGGAAAAAAATCACATAGATAATATTTTTTGTAATGATTAGGCTTCACTGTACCGCTGTTTCCGAGTGCTTCTATCACACTTTGGCAGGCCACATTTTACATTCACAACCCTGTCATGGGCCGTTCTAAAACTACTCACAGGTCATTAACCATTTGTTTACACTTCGTTCAGTGTTGTTACGTCATTAGCTAGCAAGCTAACAACATGGTAACTTCACCAGTCTATCTAAACATTTGGGGGCACAGAAATAAAGGAAAAGGTTTAGCTTATTTTCAGGAGATCAATGACAGAGAGGAGAATCAGAATCTCAAATCATTTGTAATTGTATTTGTCACATGCGCCGAATAAAACAGTGTCATGTGTGCTCCCTCTCCGGCCTCTAGGTCACCAGGCTGCTCGTTATGGCGCACACCTGTCACCATCGTTACACGCACCCGCGCATCATCAGACTCACCTGGACTCCATCACTTCCCTGATTACCTTCCCTATATGTCACTCTCTTTGGTTCTTTCCCCAGGCAAGATTGTTTCTGTTTCAGTTTCCTGTCTGTGCGTTTGTGTTTTGTTTATTAAATTATGCACTCCCTGAACTTGCTTCCTGACTCGCAGAGCACTCATTACAAACAGATATAGATCTTACCGTGAAATGCTTACTTACAAGCCATTAACCAACAATGTATTTCTTTTAAAGTAAGAAAATAAATAAAATAACACAAAATAACAATAATGAGGCTATATACCAGTACGGCGTCAAAGTGTGGAGGTACAGGTTAGTCATTGTGGTAATGTGTAGGGGTAAAGTGACTGCATAGATAATAAACAGCGAGTAGCAGCAGCACAAAAAAAGGAGGTAAATGCAAATAATCCAGGTAGCCATTTGATTAATTGTTCAGCAGTCTTTTGGCTTGGAGGTAGAAGCTGTTAAGGAGCCTTTTGGACCTAGAATTGGCGCTCCGGTACTGCTTGCCATGCGATAGCAGAGAGAACAGTCTATGACTTGGGTGTCTGGAGTCTGACACCGCCTGGTAAAGAGGTCCTGGATGGCAGGAAGCTTGGCCCCAGTGATGTACTGGACCGTACGCACTACCCTCTGTCACGCCTTGCGGTCGGATGTCGAGCAGTTGCCATACCAAGCAGTGATGCTCTCGATGGTGCAGCTGTAGAACTTTTTGAGAATCTGAGGACCCATGCCAAATCTTTTCAGTCTCCTGAGGGAGAATAGGCGTTGTCTTGCCCTCTTCACGACTGTGTTTGGACCATGATAGGTTGTTAGTAATGTGGACCCCAAGGAACTTGAAGCTTTCTACCCGCTACACTACAGTCCTGTCAACATGAATGGAGGTGTGCTTGGCCCTCCTTTTCCTGTAG
This sequence comes from Oncorhynchus mykiss, assembly GCF_057628025.1. Taxonomy (NCBI): domain Eukaryota; kingdom Metazoa; phylum Chordata; class Actinopteri; order Salmoniformes; family Salmonidae; genus Oncorhynchus; species Oncorhynchus mykiss. The sequence goes on along the minus strand of NC_143038.1, from coordinate 53,582,203 downwards.
TCCACGATCAGCTCCCTTGTCTTGCTCACGTTGATGGAGAGGTTGTTGACCTGGCAGCACACTGCCAGGTCTCTGACCTCCTCCCTATAACTCCTCCCATGACCTCCTCATCGTTGTTAGTGATCAGGCCTACCTGTCGTCTCCGTCCATAGCTACAATATGTTTCAATTAACTTGATTTTTCCTTCTACATTTAGAAAGTTTGCATTGAAAATAGATGCAACAATTACCTTCTAGGGTGCGTTTCAATTTAGCTATCTAGTATCAATAAAAAACAGCTGAACATAATGACCAAAATATTTTATTAAAAAAATCTGGCAAAAACAGTGTTGAATAAAAATGTTGTGTTTGAAGGGTTTTCATGACCCATTTAGGCTAATTCTACATTAACAAATTGACAACAGCCTATATTCCTTGTGTTTCATGTCTCAGGTAGCCCGCGAAAGCCAGCATTGATAGAATGTAATCATTTACTAATATATTCTCATGTGCCAACATATCGCCACGTACCATGGTAAAACTTGCACTCCTGTAGATTTGAAATAATTGGATGGCCAACCAGAAAAACAAGGTGAAACAATACAGGCATTGTCTTGCAAAGAAATAAAAAATGATAGTTGACATTTTTTAGTTAGCAAACAGCAGACGTTTACAATTAAATGTAGAGTGGAGCTTTATAGTTATGTGGTGACATCATGTGCCCTGTGTACCTTCAAAATGATTCGGCAATCATCATTTATTCGAAAAACAGTTTCCATCATCATTTGTCACAATACAGGAAGTTCAACAATAGACAAATGCACCCATCGAATTAATAAAAATGCTTCTCCTATATCTTCTGTTTCCATTACACATGTTGCAAAGATTTTTTTTGCGACATTGATTATGTCGAGTAAACCTGGGCCAATGGAAACCTGCCTACTGATTATAGCAAGCTGACAGATCTCTTACATGTTTTCACTCACAAACTTGATGCTCTTAAAGAGACAGTGTACAAATTTCTATGTAAAGCATTTTCTATGTAACGCAGCGTTGCCGCTGTAGTGAAAACGTATTCCTGTCCAGTACATTTTTCACATACTCTCCAGATCCCGCAACAGTTCTATGATCTAGACAACTTTCCTGTCCTGTCCTAGGGAGTTTTTCGTAGCCAGGTGCTTCTACATCTGCATTGCTTGCTGTTTTAGGCTGGGTTTCTGTACAGCACTTTGTGACATCGGCTGATGTAAAAAGAGCTTTATAAATACATTTGATTGATTGACTTGATTGATTAAAAAGAACACTCCCGTCTGTCCCGCGCTCATTTTAACGCGCAGAAATTTCTAGAATGACTCTAGAATATCATTCCCGTTCCTGCAGGAATTCTGCAGTGCCCGCAATACCTGCAGGAGTCATGTTCCTGTGTAAACCTAAAAAATGCATTTCAATAGGAAATATTTGTTTCTAGGGAACAAGTGCTTCAAAGTAGCTAGACCCAATATAGTCTGTGTCTCAATCAATGTAAAAATATGCTCTGGTGCTCCTAAATTTTAGATTGTGTTCCTAACTTTTTAAAGCTGTGAGCACCAGTGATACCAATGACATTATTTAATTCAGAGCCCTGCTAGTCAGACGAAAACCTGCCAAAAAACTGAAATACAAAACTACAACTGGAATCATTATCATTATTCGCTCTGCCCACAATTGGCCCAGCGTCGTCTGGATTTGGCTGGGGTAGGCCGTCATTGTAAATAAGAATGTTCTTAACTGACTTGGCTAGTTAAATAAAGGTTAAATATGTCAATGGCTGCATCTTTCAATTTGTCTGGCTTTGCCACTGTTTCATTGGTGAACCATTGTGTGAGTTTGTGGAGCACATGAAATGCAAAGCTGGGCCTCCCGGGTCGTGCAGTGGTTAAGGGCGCTGTACTGTAGCGCCAGCTGTGCCATCAGAGTCCCTGGGTTCGCGCCCAGGCTCTGTCGTAACCGGCCGCGACCGGGAGGTCCGTGGGTCGACGCACAATTGGCCTAGCGTCGTCCGGGTTAGGGAGGGCTTGGTCAGTAGGGATGTCCTTGTCTCATCGCGCACCAGCGACTCCTGTGGCGGGCCAGGCGCAGTGCGCGCTAACCAAGGTGCACGGTGTATCCTCCGACACATTGGTGCGGCTGGCTTCCGGGTTGGATGCACGCTGTGCCAGTCTAGCTTCCCTGTCCCATCCACCGCTGCCCCCTGGACACTGTGATCACTTGGCTACATAGTTGATGCCTGCTGGACTGTCCATTAATCACGGTACTCCATTCTGTTTGTTTATGTTTTATCTGTCGGCCCCAGCCGCACTCAGGCTCTGTGTGTAGTTAATCCGACCCTCTCTGCCTAGTCAACGGCATTTTACCTGCTGTTGTTGTGCTAGCTGATTAGCTGCTGTTGTCTCACCTACTGGTTTAGCTAGCTCTCCCAATCAACACCTGTGATTACTGTATGCCTCGCTGTATGTCTCTCTCAAATGTCAATATGCCTTGTATACTGTTGTTCAGGTTAGTTATCATTGTTTTAGTTTACAATGGAGCCCCTAGTTCCACTCTTCATACCCCTGATACCTCCTTTGTCCCACCTCCCACCCACACCTCACCCATTACAATCAGCATGTCCAGAGATACAACCTCTCTTATCATCACCCAGTGCCTGGGCTTACCTCCGCTGTACCCGCACCCCACCATATCCCTGTCTGCGCATTATGCCCTGAATATATTCTACCATGCCCAGAAATCTGCTCCTTTTATTCTTTGTCCCCAACGCTCTAGGCGACCAGTTTTGATAATCTTTAGCCGCACCCTCATACTACTCCTCCTCTGTTCCGCGGGTGATGTGGAGGTAAACCCAGGCCCTGCATGTCCCCAGGCACCCTCATTTGTTGACTTCTGTGATCGAAAAAGCCTGCAAAGTAATGTCATACTTTCCAGGTCCATACCCAAACAGTTCGAACTACTAATTTTTTAAATTACTCTCTCCAGAAATAAGTCTCTCACTGTTGCTACCTGCTATCGACCCCCCTCAGCTCCCAGCTGTGCCCTGGACACCATTTGTGAATTGATTGCCCCCCATCTAGCTTCAGAGTTTGTTCTGTTAGGTGACCTAAACTGGGATATGCTTAACACCCCGGCAGTCCTACAATCTAAGCTGGATGCCCTCAACCTCACACAAATCATCAAGGAACCCACCATGTACAACCCTAAATCTGTAAACAAGGGCACCCTCATAGACGTCATCCTGACCAACTGGCCCTCCAAATACACCTCCGCTGTCTTCCACCAGGATTTCAGCGATCACTGCCTCATTGCCTGTATCCGCTACGGATCCGCAGTCAAACGACCACCCCTCATCACTGTCAAACGCTCCCTAAAACACTTCTGTGAGCAGGCCTTTTTAATCGACCTGGCCCGGGTATCCTGGAAGGACATTGACCTCATCCCGTCAGTTGAGGATGCCTGGTCATTCTTTAAAAATAACTTCCTCACCATTTTAGATAAGCATGCTTCGTTCAAAAAATGCAGAACTAAGAACAGATATAGCCCTTGGTTCACTCCAGACCTGACTGCCCTCGACCAGCACAAAAACATCCTGTGGCGGACTGCAATAGCATTGAATAGTCCCCGCGATATGCAACTGTTCAGGGAAGTCAGGAACCAATACACACAGTCAGTCAGGAAAGCAAAGGACAGCTTCTTCAGGCAGAAATTTGCATCCTGTAGCTCTAACTCCAAAAAGTTCTGGGACACTGTGAAGTCCATGGAGAACAAGAGCACCTCCTCCCAGCTGCCCACTGCACTGAGGCTAGGTAACACGGTCACCACCGAAAACTCCATGAATATCGAAAACTTCAACAAGCATTTCTCAACGGCTGGCCATGCCTTCCTCCTGGCTACTCCAACCTCGGCCAACAGCTCCCCCCCCCCCCCCCCCGCAGCTACTCGCCCATGCCTCTCCAGGTTCTCCTTTACCCAAATCCAGATAGCAGATGTTCTGAAAGAGCTGCAAAACCTGGACCTGTACAAATCAGCTGGGCTTGACAATCTGGACCCTCTATTTCTGAAACTATCTGCCGCCATTGTCGCAACCCCTATTACCAGCCTGTTCAACCTCTCTTTCATATCGTCTGAGATCCCCAAGGATTGGAAAGCTGCCGCAGTCATCCCCCTCTTCAAAGGGAGAGACACCCTGGACCCAAACTGTTACAGACCTATATCCATCCTGCCCTGCCTATTTAAGGTCTTCGAAAGCCAAGTCAACAAACAGGTCACTGACCATCTCGAATCCCACCGTACCTTCTCCGCTCTGCAATCTGGTTTCCGAGCTGGTCACGGGTGCACCTCAGCCACGCTCAAGGTACTAAACGATATCATAACCGCCATCGATAAAAGACAGTACTGTGCAGCCGTCTTCATCGACCTTGCCAAGGCTTTCGACTGTCAATCACCATATTCTTATCGGCAGACTCAGTAGCCTCGGTTTTTCTGATGACTGCCTTGCCTGGTTCACCAACTACTTTGCAGACAGAGTTCAGAGTGTCAAATCGGAGGGCATGCTGTCTGGTCCTCTGGCAGTCTCTATGGGGGTGCCACAGGGTTCAATTCTCGGGCCGACTCTTTTCTCTGTATATATCAATGATGTTGCTCTTGCTGCGGGCGATTCCCTGATCCACCTCTACGCAGACGACACCATTCTGTATACTTCCGGCCAGTCCTTGGACACTGTGCTATCTAACCTCCAAACGAGCTTCAATGCCATACAACACTCCTTCCGTGGCCTCCTACTGCTCTTAAACGCTAGTAAAAACAAATGCATGCTTTTCAACCGTTTGCTGCCTGCACCCGCACGCCCGACTAGCATCACCACCCTGGATGGTTCCGACGTAGAATATGTGGACATCTATAAGTACCTAGGTGTCTGGCTAGACTGTATACTCTCCTTCCAGACTCATATCAAACATCTCCAATCCAAAGGACTCCTTCACTCACGCCACCAAACTTACCCTAGTAAAACTGAATATCCTACCGATCCTCAACTTCGGCAATGTCATCTACAAAATGGCTTCCAATACTCTACTCAGCAAACTGGATGCAGTTTATCACAGTGCCATCCACTTTGTTACTAAAGCACCTTATACCACCCACCACTGCGACCTGTATGCTCTAGTCGGCTGGCCCTCGCTACATATTCGTCGCCAGACCCACTGGCTCCAGGTCATCTACAAGTCCATGCTAGGTAAAGCTCCGGCTTATCTCAGTTCACTGGTCACGATGGCAACACCCACCCGTAGCACGCGCTCCAGCAGGTGTATCTCAATGATCATCCCTAAAGCCAACACCTCATTTGGCCGCCTTTCGTTCGAGTTCTCTGCTGCCTGTGACTGGAACGAATTGCAAAAATGGCTGAAGTTGGAGACTTTTATCTCCCTCACCAACTTCAAACATCTGCTATCTGAGCAGCTAACCGATCGCTGCAGCTGTACATAGTCTATCGGTAAATAGCCCAACCAATTTTACCTACCTCATCCCCATACTGTTTTTATTTATTTACTTTTCTGCTCTTTTGCACACCAATATCTCTACCTGTACATGACCATCTGATCATTTATCACTCCAGTGTTAATCTGCAAAATTTTAACTATTCGCCTACCTCCTCATGCCTTTTGCACACAATGTATATAGACTCTCTTTTTTTCTACCCTGTTATTGACTTGTTAATTGTTTACTCCATGTGTAACTCTGGGTTGTCTGTTCACACTGCTATGCTTTATCTTGGCCAGGTCGCAGTTGTAAATGAGAACTTGTTCTCAACTAGCCTACCTGGTTAAATAAAGGTGAAAAAAAAACTGATCAGAGTAGCAGGGCAGCACATACACTACACATCAACAAAAATATGAGGACACCTGCTCGTTGAACATCTCATTCCAAAATCATGGGCATTAATTGGGAGTTGGTCCACATTCTTGCAGCTATAACAGCCTTCACTCTTCTGGGAAGGCTTTCCAGAAGATGATGGAACTTTGCAGTGGGGACTTGCTTCCATTCAGCCACAAGAGCATTAGTGAAGTTGAGCACGGATGTTGGGCGATTAGGCTTGACTCGCAGATGGCGTTCCAATTCATCCCGAAGGTGTTCGATGGGGTTGAGGTCAGGGCTCTGTGCAGGCCAGTCAAGTTCTTCCACACCGTTCTCGACAAATCATTCTTGTACGGACCTCGCTTTGTGCACGGTGGGTATTGTCATTGCGAAGCAAGAAAGAGCCTTCCCCAAAATGTTGCCACAAAGTTGAAAGAACCGAATCGTCTAGAATGTAATTGTATGCTGTAGCCTTAAGATTTCCGTTTACTAGAACTAAGGGACCTATCCAGAACCATGAAAAACAGCTCCAGACCATTATTCATCCTCCACCAAACTTTACAGTTGGCACTATGCATTCGAGCAGGTAGCGTTCTCCTGGCATCCGCCAAACCTTGATTTGTCCGTCGGACTGCCAGATGGTGAAGTGTGATTTATCATTCCAGAAAACGCGTTTCCACTGCTCTAGAGTCCAATGGCGGCGAGCTTTACACCACTCCAGTTGATGCTTGGCATTACTCATGGTGATCTTAGGCTTGTATGTGGCTGATCGACCATGGAAACCCATTTCATGAAGCTCCTGACTAACAGTTATTGTGCTGAAGTTGCTTCCAGAGGCAGTTTGGAACTCGGTAGTGAGTGTTGAAACTGAGGACAGACGATTTAGTACTCAGCGGTCCCCTTCTGTGAGCTTGTGTGGCCTATCAAGTCGCGGTTGAGCCGTTGTTGCTCCTAGACATTTCCACTTACAGTTGACCGGTACAGCTCTAGCAGGGCAAAAATGTGAAAAACTGACTTGTTGGAAAGGTTGAAAATCACTGAGCTCTACAGTAAGACCATTCTACTGCCAATGTTTTCTTTGGAGATTGCATGGCAGTGTGCTCGATTTTATATACCTGTCAGCAACGGATGTGGCTGAAATAGCTGAATCCAGTAATTTGAATGGGTGTCCACATACTTTTGTATATATAGTGTATATGTAACGCAGGATTTCACACCCATAGGTTTCCAATGGTATTCAGTTGTGTAGATCAAGATTACACATCTTGTACCAACATTAGATTGTCTCCGTCTCCTTCCCCAACTGAATGGACGGATAACACGTGCATCCAGATGTTACAGTAAGCATTCTGATGATGTATCAATAGCAGGCTTCCTGTTGCCTCTAACAGAAGAGAGGCCACAACATGCTCATCCAGATGTCTCAGGAAGGAAGTGTTCTGACTTTTAGGGTGGTGTTGTGCATCCTGTAACTCCCTCCCTCTCACAGAAGAAACCCCTGACATGCCACTAGATCTAAGAGCCAGAGGAAGCATTAAACATTTTCAAATGAGATAAGACGAGCTAAGGTTTCTGATTGATTTTTGCAGGTGACATTGTAGAGTGATAAGATACATGGGTGGAGATTAAATTGACATGACTCTGAGTTTCAAGTTTCAAAGTTTATTCGCCAAGTGCACAGGATACAACAGGTGTAAAACAGTACAGTGCTCTTTCCAAAAATGCAGAGATTATAATAATATAGATAACATAAAATAGAATAATAAAATGTGGTGAAGTTCAATAGGACAAAAAAGGCTATTTTTCAAAGGCCTCTTTACCTTCTTGGATACTAAGTTGATAGACAAAACACTTGCAGGGGCCAGTCCATGTTGAGAGATGCTCAAGCCCTGCTTATTAAATAATAGCTTGTATGACTCAAGTCTTTGCCTACTCACCTCATTAAAAAACCTACCCAACTACAGTATATAGCAGTTGGACTGGATAAAATCACACACACACACACACACACACACACACACACACACACACACACACACACACACACACACACACACACACACACACACACACACACACACACACGCACACACACACACACACACACTCTTCATACCAAGGCCTATTTCTCTCAGGCATCTGAGCAATACACACAGTCTAATTGGGCTATTAGGTCTGGCATTAGCTGGCTGTGGTTCCTGCAGTCATTACTGCCACAGCCTGAGCCAGTGGACGGGGATGTGGAGCGAGAGGACTGCCGCTGCGGCCCCCGCACCATTAGCCAATTAAAACAATCATGGCTTAGGCTGACCAACGAGCTGGATTATTCATATGTGCGTAAAATAACTGCTGGTCTCCCAACGTTCTTATATTTCTATCTTTCCTACTCTGTCAAACATCTGATTACCTATACAGAGGACTCTCTAGAGAGAAGGGCAGGAGCGTTTGTCAAAAACATTTACAGTCTATTTACGGTGCTGTGTCAAATGGCGTTGGCGGGGAGAGAAATCCATAGTGCATGCATTAGGATGCCATAAGGTAGATTTATGTGGAGGGGGAGATGGGGGAGATGTGCCTGCTGTCCAGGGAAGGTTGGGCCTTCCGAGGGGTTCTCACTCGCTCCTCCGACTATTAGGAGGAGTTATGGCTAGTAGGAACAGAACTCTCCCTTAGTTCTTCATTGATTCTGGATCATTTTGCAGCGTGTATTTCACAGGATTATAAGCATGATGGATACAACTCTGGCCAGCCTGGACAAGACAGGAACAGGACAAAGTTAAAACTGAGAGAGAAGGACATGGGGGGGGGGGGGGGGGGGGGTCAGATGGAGAAAAAAAAACGAGGCGGATCAGAGGCAGTTACATAGCTAGACAGCATCACAGGCAGTGAGTGAGAGTGAGAGAGAGAGAGAGAGAGAGAGAGAGAGAGAGAGAGAGAGAGAGAGAGAGAGAGAGAGAGAGAGAGAGAGTGAGGAAACAAGTGTGATTCACAACAGAGCTGTTTTGGTGGGGAAGAGCTGGATGGGTGATCTCTCCTATGCATGACTTATCCGACCCATCGTTCCCGGTTGCCTTTCATTGGTGGATCGATACACTCACTAAGTGCTGTCTGACAAAAGGCATATTCCACATTTAAATTCACTTCAGACAAAGCCGGCTGAAACTCTATCTTGTGATTAAACCGTTCCCCTCTGAGCAGCAGGCCAAGTGCCATTTCTCACAGCCAGAGGAGAGGAGGGGAAAGTCAACTCTCACCTGGATACAGGGTCAGCTAGGTCTGCTACTCTCACATAACCATTAGGAGAAACACATTGACCAAAATATAAACACATTTATCAACACCGCCGCTTCAATTACAGCTGCACACATCTGGGTGAGAAAACTACTGTAGAATGCTACAACAGAAGACATCATTAACAAGCATCTCTCAATTACATGACATTGTTTTGAAATCCCTAAGAAAAATTGCACCAAACATAACTCAACCCCTCATTTGACAAAACAGGGAGTTTGTCTTGCAAATCTAGCCACAGAGGCAAGGACTGAGAAATGAAGGTGTGATCAAATAGACCCTTATGGGGCGAGTCAGTTAGTGTGGGAGAGATAGATTCAGAAACCCTTTCTCAGAGCCTGCACCTCTTGGCCATAATTTTATCCAACAGACATGGGAAGCAAGAAAGACAGAAGATATCTCCACAATGGCATGAAAAGCTCAGACACAGACTCACATACATTACACTAGACATGTTCTCAAGAAGTGTATTATCCTTTGCCAGCTCTGAGCTACATTTCCTTCCAGATATCCCCCCCCCTCCTTCCCCCTCTCCCAGTCTCCACCGTCCCTCCCTCACCACTTCTAAAGTCAGAGAGCCTTTGATGTTATTTTGGGATCAATACATGGGAGCTGTAGAGCCACTATCATGGTACAGGAGGGAACCATGGACTAGATTTAAGAAATGCTTTCATAAAAACAGAAGCACAGTCTGTCACAGCGCCAAAGCCTTATCCACACCTCTTAAAGGCCCGGCTCAAACTGTTCAGTGTCTCCAAGCGTGGCCAAGAATAGACCAGAGATGAATGAGTAATGAGTATGAAGACAGGTTGAGCATGTAACATATGTGTAGCTTACACATTAATGTACTGCATGGATGCACAAAGCACATACAGATAACACACACAGATGTAGGATCTTAATTTGACATACAGTATATTGTCACAGCAAATTAATCCTGCAGAAACAAGATTTAAGAAACAAAGTTTAGTCAATACTGTTGCTTGATCGGTGGTTAGGCTATTAGCAGGCTACATGAAAAGTGCAATATTGTTAATACACTAAGTGTACACAACATTAGGAACACATGTTCTTTCCATGACAGACTGACCAGGTGAATTCCAGTGAAAGCTATGATCCCTTACTGATGTCACTTGTTAAAGCCACTTCAAATCAGTTTAGATGAAGGGGAGGAGACAGGTTAAAGAAGGATTTTTAAACCTTGAGACAATTGAGACATGGATTGTGTGGTGTATCATTCAGAAGGTGAATGGGAAATAAAACATATTTAAGTACCTTTGAATGTCAAAAACTGCAGCGCTGCCGTGTTTTTCACGTTCAATAGTTTCCCGTGTCTATTTTTTATTTACCTTTATTTAACTAGGCAAGTCAGTTAAGAACAAATTCTTATTTTCAATGACGGCCTAGGAACAGTGGGTTAACTACCTGTTCAGGGGCAGAACGACAGATTTGTACCTTGTCAGCTTGGGGATTTGAACTTGCAACATTCCAGTTACTAGTCCAACACTCTAACCACCAGGCCACCCTGCCACCCCATCTATAATGGTCTACTACCCAAAGGACATCCAGCCAACTTCACACAACTCTGGGAAGCATTGGTGTCAACATTGTGGAGTCCAACCTTAATGACTTGGAGAAGATCTGCAAAGAGGAGTGGGACAAAATCCCTCCTGAGATGTGTGCAAACCTGGTGGCCAGCTACAAGAAACGTTTGACCTCTGTGATTTCCAACAAGGGTTTTGCCACCAAGTACTAAGTCATGTTTTGCAGAGCGGTCAAATACTTATTTCCCTCATTAAAATGCAAATCAATTTCTAACATTTTTTACATGTGTTTTTCTGGATTGTTTTGTTGTTATTCTGTCTATCACTGTTCAAATAAACCTACCATTAAAATTATAGACTGATCATTTCTTTGTCAGTGGGCAAATGTACAAAATCAGCAGGGGATCAAATACTTTTTTTCCTCACTGTAGTGTCAAACCAAGTTGCTGGCCACCCAATGAATAGCCATTACAAATCCATTTGGACTGCGTCATTATAAATCCCCACTGTCCCCGAAATCCAATTTCACCCCCTCAACAAACTCCATCCTCATCCCAGGTACCATACATCACCATCCCCACAATCCCCCAGTGTCACACTTTACTATTACTACATACAGTTGAAGTTGGACGTTTACATACACCGTAGCCAAATACATGTAAACTCCGTTTTTCACAATCCCTGACATTTAATTCTAGTAAAGATTTGCTGTCTTAGATCACTTAGGATCACCACTTTATTTGAAGAATGTGAAATGTCAGAATAATAGTAGAGAGAATGATTTATTTCAGCTTTTATTTATTTCATCACATTCCCAATGGGTCAGACGTTTACATACACTCAATTAGTATTTGGTAGCATTGCCTTGAAATTGTGTAACTTGGGTCAAACATTTCAGGTAGCCTTCCACAAGCTTCACACAATAAGTTGGGTGAATGTTGGCCCATTCCTCCTGACAGAGCTGGTGTAACTGAGTCAGGTTTGTAGGCCTCCTTTCTCGCACATGCTTTTTCAGTTCTGCCCACAAATTTTCCATAGGATTGAGGTCAGGGCTTTGTGATGGCCACTCCAATACCTTGACTTTGTTGTCCTTAAGCCATTTTGCCACAACTTTGGAAGTATGCTTGGGGTCATTGTCCATTTGGAAGACCCATTTGCGACCAAGCTTTAACTTCCTGACTGTTGTCTTAAGATGTTGCTTCAATATATCCACGTAATTTTCTTCCTCGTGTGGTCCCATGGTGTTTATACTTGCATACTATTGTTTGTACAGATGAACGTGGTACCTTCAGGCGTTTGGAAATTGCTCCCAAGGATGAACCAGACTTGTGGATGTCTACCATTTTTTTTCTGAGGTCTTGGCTCATTCCTTTTGATTTTCCCAAGATGTCAAGCAAAGTGGCACTGAGTTTGAAGGTAGGCCTTGAAATAAATCCACAGTTACACCTCCAATTGACTCAAATGATGTCAGTTAGCCTGTAAGAAATTTCTAAAGCCATGACATCAAGGCACAGTCAACTTGGTGTATGTAAACATCTGACCCACTGGAATTGTGACACAGTGAATTTTAAGTGAAATAATCTGTCTGTAAACAACTGTTGGAAAGATTACTTGTGTCATGCACAAAGTAGATGTCCTAACCGACTCGTGTGTTAACAAGAAATTTGTGGAGTGGTTGAAAAACAAGTTTTAATAACTCCAACCGAATTGTGTATGTAAACTTCTGACTTCAACTGTATACAAACTCACACATACCATGAGCATTATCATGATCATCATCAAAGAGTGGAATGTCTCTTTACTTTATTATCCATGGGGTTGGAGAGAGAGAGAGAGAGAGAGAGAGAAAGAGAGAGAGAGAGAGAGAGAGAGAGAGAGAGAGAGAGAGAGAGAGAGAGAGAGATGATGGAAGGGATATATGGGGTGGGTGGATAATATAAATTAATTGTAACGGCCCTTGATTCACCCATGGGAACAGATTTCTCCAGGCATGAAGAACGGCAGTTATTATACGGCCTGTCTATCTAACAGGGCAGAGTGCAATCTGCAGCTAATCCTATGTCTGTACTGTCCCCCTTGTTACCCTTTCCCCCTGGAGTCAGTTGACACACCAGTGTGAATACTGAATAGCTCCCTGTGTGTTTATGTTAGAGACTTAACATTTTTTGTAGTGGTTGGAGCTCAATCCCCTCTTTTTCTACACGTGAGAGGATCAGGACAAGAAAATCACCACAAAATCATCTGTAAAACCCTAACCGTTTGAGATACAAACTAATAAATCACCAGCATCGAAAGATGAGACTCTCACATAGAGATAGATAGAGGAATCATCTTTATATCTGTGCCATTGTATAGTCTGTGACAGCATGGGCAGCGCAATTGAGGCTACAACCCATAGGAATTCCCACTCAGTTGACTACTTTAACTACTTTAAAATGGCGGAAGCATGGTGGAAGCCCTGAATGGCGCTACCCTGAATGGCGCTGCCCATGCTAAAACAGCATTTTGGCCACTCTATCATTCTCTATGGACTCTCAAGAACACAACAGTGTTGGTTGTTTCTCTATACGACATCCACAAGCTTTACGGCAGTTGTCTGAACTCTCTGTTGAGGACGTTCTAATTTCTAAGAGGTCTTCTCACAAAACCAACTGTCCAGACCGAACCGTTGGAACTACAAACATATTCCCGAAGGGGGATACTCTCATGAACACGAAGGTGTCGGATGTTTTGCTACACGATGCACACAAGCTTCAGGGGTGTCGTCAGAAGGTGACCCAGTACTGAGCTGTAAAAAGTGCCACAAATAATGTGAGCAAACATGGGTCTAAAGTTTTGTTATATCTTTCAGATATTGGACAGACACATTAAAACCCTATGATTTATTTTTTGACTGTCTGATTTGCCTTGTACAAATGTGGTATTCAATGTGTTTCTATGGGCTATAGCAATAAAGGCCAAATCCAATGTTTAATCAAATAATTGTTTATACATTTTTGTTATACCTACAGGGGTCCTAAAATTGTAACTCAAATGGTTAAATTATCCATTTTATGACCATCTTAAAACAATTCCATATGTTAGCTTAGTAGATATTGTGATCAAAGGGCTTAGGACTACTTAACACATTTACATGACACACGACAAATACCACCCAACTACCATCTGACGACCACCTGATTACTACCACATTCACACACACCCATTTATTACCCAATCTCATCCATCCTTCTTAACCCTCTCCTTGGGCCCAAACCTCTTACTCTCCCCACCAATCTCCCTGTCTCCCCTTTCCCACCTTTGTCTCCTTTGTCTCCTTCCCCACCTTTGTCTCCTTGTCTCCTCCGTCTCCCCCACCCTCCTTGTCCCCTCTGTCCAGTTCCTGTGGGGAGGGGCTGAGTACTGCGGTGAGGGGCTGTACGCGCTGTTGATGATGTCTTATTAAAGAGATTAGAGGAAGACTCACAGTGATAACGGTGTGACCTAGTACTAATGTGCTGAGCTCAGCCCATTTAATCCAATTCACATCCATTATAGTTACCCCCCTTTGTTCTTCTGTTAAACCTGTCACTTAAGAGAGAATGTCAAACCTTTGTTGAAACAAGTAACTCCTTTTAATCAGCTGGAAAGGAATGGGCTCAAGTTGACACGTGGCGCCAAAAAGGTCCTCAATTTCCACCACAGAGTACACTCAATTAAATCACACAGTCTTATCGCTGAGAAACTGCACAATAAAATGGCTGTTCGGTATTCTACTCCAGCTCAACGCTGGAAGTGCTAGAATAACATCTGCCTATCTTGGGCTACAAGCTCTCACAGACTAGGCATTGTGCCTTTTTCTAATAACTGGGCTACATTCAAATTCCTCTATCACTGCCACTATGTTCACACATTAGCTTGGCCATCATGCTTTTGTTTTCATGAGTAACATAAAGCCAATTGAACCAGACTAGAAAACCTGGTGTTTTGAGCTGAAACTGAAACTACAGTATGTGTGTTTTGGTTCACGATGCAGTCTGGCAATTGACTGCAGCTTTGTTGGTCTGCTTCTTAGTTATGACCCTCTTAGCCGGTGCCCCACCCGTATCCGGAACCTCATATCTGCAGGCTACACTCTGTTGCTAGGCACTAGTGTGTCTGACCAGCTTCAATCACACATCACACAACAAGAGCTTCTTTAAAGAACCTCCAAAGAGTTCTGTTCTGCCAGTCTGTTGAAACCCACTGTTGCCAGGCCAAGGTTGGTTTAAATTGATAAGACACTGTCAGTGAGTTCCAAAGGCTGAGAGGGACGGGCTGAACTGAGTGTGGAGGATGCCAAAATGGGGAGATGAGCTCACACTTTTGATCTGGTCACATGGATGTCCAATTCATGATCCCTGATAATGTTAAACCCACCCAAGTCAGTATATAAATGTCAATTTCATACACACATACACACACGAACACAGGCACACACAAACACGCACACACTCCCAAATCTCCTAAATCTCCCAAAGCAAAATGTATTTCCACCATTTTGTGTTCCAGCATATGCCATCAGAATCCACTCTGCTCTACTTCCAGAATGTAGACTACTATGAGAGAGGATTCTATCCTATATCAGTCTCCCTTGTGAAATGGTCATTTCACTGAGCCCAGGGGAAAAATGAACGATAATGAAAAACAAAGATTAAGACGATAAACCTGAAATGGTCGCAGTTTTATGGACAGAGTGCACAATCCAGCACAGACAAGCAGCTTAAATATGACATTTGTCTGTTTGGATTGATAACTGTGTCTTGGGCCGTTCAGTTTACAGGCGTGAGCTGGAGAGATTAGTCAGAGAAATGAAAAGCATATCATGCCAACAAAGGGACAAATGCAGCATGTCTATCAGTGTCCAGAATCTGGGAGCATGAAACATTCCCGCAGATGACTGACACCAACCACACAACATGGGGCAGGATCTAACCCCTAATCCCAAAATCCAGCCCACGTAGGGGACACACACACACAACTCAGAGTAACTCTCCCTTTAAAAACCGCACAGAACTTCCACACACAGACATGAGAGTGAAAGGAAAGAACAAGACATATGTATATGCATGTATACAGTGCATTTGGAAAGTATTCAGACCCCTTAACTTTTTCCACATTTCGTTACATTACAGCTTATTCTAAAATTGATTAAATAAATGTTTTTCCTCATCAATCTACACACAATTCCCCATAATGACAAAGCAAAAACAGGTTTTTAGAAATATTAGCACATTCATTAAATAAAAAATAAAAAAAAACTTATTTACATAAGTATTCAGACCCCTTGCTGTGACACTCGAAATTGAGCTCAGGCCCATCCTGTTTCCATTGATTATCCTTGAGATGTTTCTACAACTTGATTGGAGTCCACCTGTGGTAAATTCAATTGATTGGACATGATTTGGAAAGGCACACACCTGTCTATATAGGGTCCCACAGTTGACAGTGCATGACAGAGCAAAACCAAGCCATGAGGTTGAAGGAATTGTCCCTAGAGTGCCAAGACAGGATTATGTCGATGCACAGATCTGGGGAAGGGTACCAAAACATTTCTGCAGCATTAAAGGTACCCAAGAACAAAGGGGCCTCCATCATTCTTAAATGGAAGAAGTTTGGAACCACCAAGACTCTTCGTAGAGCTGACCGCCCGGCCAAACTGAGCGATTGGGGGAGAAGGGCCTGGGTCAGGGAGGTGACCAGAGTTCCTCTGGAGAGATGGGAGAACTTTCCAGAAGGACAACTATCTCTGCAGCACTCCATAAATCAGGCCTTTATGGTAGAGTGGCCAGACGGCAGCCACTCCTCAGTAAAAGGCTCGACAGCCCGCTTGGAGTTTGCCAAAAGGCATCTAAAGGACTCTCAGACCATGAGAAACAAGATTATCTGGTGTGATGAAACCAAGATTGAACTCTTTGACCTGAATGCCAAGTGTCTGGAAGAAACCTGGCACCATCCCTACGGTGAAGCATGGGGGTGGCAGCATCATGATGTGGGGATGTTTTTCAGGGGCAGGGACTGGGAGAATAGTTAAGATCGAGGGAAAGATGAATGGAACAAAGTATAGTGAGATGAAAACCTGCTCCAGAGCGCTAGTACCTCAGACTGGGGCCGAAGGTTCACCTTCCAACAGGACAACGACCCTAAGCCCACAGCCAAGACAACGCAGGAGTGGCTATGGGACAAGTCTCTGAATGTGCTTGAGTGGCCCAGCCAGATCCAGGACTTGAACCTGATCGAACATCTCTAGAGAAACCTGAAAATAGCTGTGCGGTGATGCTCCCCATCCAACCTGACAGAGTTTGTGAGGATCTGCAGAGACGAATGGCAGAAACTCCCCAAATACAGGTGCGCCAAGCTTGCAGCGTCATACCCGAGAAGACTCGAGGCTGTAATCCCTGCCAAAGGTGCTTCAACAAATTACTGAGTAACGGGTCTGAATACTTATGTAAATGTGAACTGTTTATTTTTATACATTTGCAAAAATTTCGAACAACCTTTTTTTTGCTTTGTCCATATGGGGTATTGTGTGTAGATTGATGAGGAAAACAAACAATTAAATATATTTTAGAAGAAGGCTGCAACGTAACAAAGTGTGGAAAAAGTAAAGGGTTCTGAATACTTTCCTAATGCACTCTATCCAGTATATAATAATAGTTCCTGCAGTCAAATGACTGAATCGCCTTCTAGTGGTCTCATGGGTGGAATGTTATTTTATATTTTGCATTATTAATTAGGAAGTGTACTTTTTATATATTTTTTAAAGAAAATCCAGTGTTTCAATGTCAAACGATTTTGTTATATTTCAGTCTTCTGTGATGTATATAAAGTGTAATATTGGGATGCAAACTCAAAATGGAATACCTTTCAACTCTATATCTGACATGGTACAGGTGTCTTTTTTGAAGCCCATAACCATGTGGTTTCCAAATATTTGTTTTTAAGACTACCAAGAAACACTGTGTGACCTTGATTTAGAACACTGCAGTAAAAAGTTTAAGTGGAATATATAGGACCATTGAGAAGTGATGTTGTCATTAGCATTCAGACAATTATCATTTCTGCTTCCAAGAACAAGATTCTGAGAAGATCAGAGATTCTGAGTAAAAAGGTGTTGCTCATAAAATATCATTAGAGAGCAGAGCAGACGTACAGTATGTGACGGTGAATGAAAAATAAAGTCTGTATCCACAGCAACCGGGGCTGAACTTAACGACAGCTTTGGATAATGTTTCTCTCTCGCTCTCTCTCTGTATGAAACAGGATAACTAAATGACACAATCTATAAACATTGCTGTGAAAAATTCCATAACTCTGTGTTCCCAGGGTGATGTTTTCTGCATTGGGGATCTAGCAAGACACAAGAGAGATTAAGGAGTCCACACTCAAATGACTCACAAATATTAGAATTATTTCAACAACACACAAAGTTCTCAGTTCAGCCTTTTGATGCGTAAGCCATACATATTTTCTGGACTTACCGAGATGTGCTTCTCCCATTTCTAATATTAGAGAGTGGAGCAGGGCTCAGTCTCTTGTTATATTGAATATCTAAAGATTCTGATTCATCTGTTTGTTTAAACAAAGACACATCCTACAAAGGCCTATTCAATTGGACTATAGGATAAAGCGGACAGCACGCCCCCATCCACATCGATGGGGCTGTTGTGGAGCGGGTCGAGACTTCAAGTTCCTTGGCGTCTACATCACTAAGGATTTAACATGGTCCACACACACCCGCACAGTCATGAAGAGAGCACAGCAGCACCTCTTCCACCTTAGGAGAATGAAAAGATTTGGTATGGGCCCTCAGATCTTCAAAAGGTTCTACAGCTGCACCGCTGAGAGCATCTTGATTGGCTGTATCACCGCTTGGTATGGAAAATGCACCCCCCTTGACTGCAAAGCTCTACAGCGAGTGGTGCGGACAGCCCAGTACATCACTGGGGCCGAGCTCCCTGCCATCCAGGACCTCTATATCAGGTGGTGTCAGAGGAAAGCCCAAAATAATTACCAAAGGCCCCAGCCACGTGTTCGGCAAACATTATAGGAGCATCGGCTCTTGGACCAACAGGCTCCGAGACAGCTTCTTCCCCTAAGCCCAAAGATTGCTAAATAGCCAGACTGATAAATAGTCAGTTAATGGTACCCAAACTATAGTGGATTGCGAATGTTTTCACCTCCCTTGGCATTTTTCCTATTTTGTTGCCTTACAACATGGAATTAAAATAGATTTTTTGGAGGCTTGTATCATTTGATTTACACTTCATGCCTACCACGTTGAAGATGCAACATATTTTTTATTGTGAAAAAAGCAAGAAATAAGACAAAAAAAACAGAAAACTTAAGCATGCATAACTATTCACCCCCCCAAAGTCAATACTTTGTAAGAGCAACCTTTTGCAGCAATTACAGCTGCAAGTCTCTATAAGCTTGGTACATCTAGCCACTGGGATTTTGGACCATTCTTCAAGGCAACACTGCTCCAGCTCCTTCAAGTTGGATGGGTTCTGATGGTGTACAGCAATCTTTAAGTCATTCCACAGATTCTCAATTGGATTGAGGTCTGGGCTTTGACTAGGCCATTCCAAGACATTTAAATGTTTCTTAAACCACTCAAGTGTTGCTTTAGCAGTATGCTTAGGGTCATTGTCCTACTGGAAGGTGAACCTCCATCCCAGTCTCAAATCTCTGGAAGACTGAAACAGGTTTCCCTCAAGAATTTCCTTGTATTTAGCACCATCCATCAGTCCTTCAATTCTGACCAGTTTCCCAGTCCCTGACGGTGAAAAACATCCCCACAGCATGATGCTGCCACCACCATGCTTCACTGTGGAGATGGTGTTCTAGGGGTGATGCGAGGTGTGGGTTTGTGCCAGACATAGCGTTTTCCTTGATGGCCAAAAAGCTACATTTTAGTCTCATCTGACCAGAGTACCTTCTTCTCTATGTTTGGGGAGTCTCCCACATGCATTTTGGCAAACACCAAATGTGTTTGCTTATTTTTTTCTTTAAGCAATGGCTTTTTTCTGGCAACTCTTCCGTAAAGCCCAGCTCTGTGGAGTGTACGGCTTAAGGTGGTCCTATGGACAGATACTCCAATCTCCGCTGTGGAGCTTTGCAGCGCCTTCAGGGTTATCTTTGGTCTCTTTGTTGCCTCTCTGATTAATGCCCTCCTTGCCTGGTCTGTGCGTTTTGGTGGGCGGCCCTCACTTGGCAGGTTTGTTGTGGTGCCATATTCTTTCAATTTTTTAAATATTGGATTTAAATGGTGCTCCGTGGGATGTTCAAAGTTTCTGATATTTTTTTATAACCCAACCCTGATCTGTACTTCTCCACAACTTTGTCTCTGACCTGTTTAGAGAGCTCATTGGTCTTCATGGTGCCACTTGCTTGGTGGTGCACCTTGCTTAGTGGTGTTGCAGACTCTGGGGCTTTTCAGTACAGGTGTATATACAGTGCCTTGCGAAAGTATTCGGCTGGAACTTTGCGACCTTTTGCCACATTTCAGGCTTCAAACATAAAGATATAAAACTGTATTTTTTTGTGAAGAATCAACAACAAGTGGGACACAATCATGAAGTGGAACGACATTTATTGGATATTTCAAACTTTTTTAACAAATCAAAAACTGAAATATTGGGCGTGCAAAATTATTCAGCCCCTTTACTTTCAGTGCAGCAAACTCTCTCCAGAAGTTCAGTGAGGATCTCTGAATGATCCAATGTTGACCTAAATGACTAATGATGATAAATACAATCCACCTGTGTGTAATCAAGTCTCCGTATAAATGCACCTGCACTGTGATAGTCTCAGAGGTTTGTTAAAAGCGCAGAGAGCATCATGAAGAAGAAGTTTAAAAGCCGGATTTGGATACAAAAAGATTTCCCAAGCTTTAAACATCCCAAGGAGCACTGTGCAAGCGATAATATTGAAATGGAAGGAGTATCAGACCACTGCAAATCTACCAAGACCTGGCCGTTCCTCTAAACTTTCAGCTCATACAAGGAGAAGACTGATCAGAGATGCAGCCAAGAGGCCCATGATCACTCTGGATGAACTGCAGAGATCTACAGCTGAGGTGGGAGACTCTGTCCATAGGACAACAATCAGTCGTATATTGCACAAATCTGGCCTTTATGGAAGAGTGGCAAGAAGAAAGCCATTTCTTAAAGATATCCATAAAAAGTATTGTTTAAAGTTTGCCACAAGCCACCTGGGAGACACACCAAACATGTGGAAGAAGGTGCTCTGGTCAGATGAAACCAGAATTGAACTTTTTGGCAACAATGCAAAACGTTATGTTTGGCGTAAAAGCAACACAGCTCATCACACTGAACACACCACCCCCACTGTGTTGGTGATGGTGGCAGCATCATGGTTTGGGCCTGCTTTTCTTCAGCAGGGACGGGGAAGATGGCTAAAATTGATGGGAAGATGGATGGAGCCAAATACAGGACCATTCTGGAAGAAAACCTGATGGAGTCTGCAAAAGACCTGAGACTGGGACGGAGATTTGTCTTCCAACAAGACAATGATCCAAAACATAAAGCAAAATCTACAATGGAATGGTTCAAAAATAAACATATTTAGGTGTTAGAATGACCAAGTCAAAGTCCAGACCTGACTTTAATCGAGAATCTGTGGAAAGAACTGAAAACTGCTGTTCACAAATGCTCTCCATCCAACCTCACTGAGCTCGAGCTGTTTTGCAAAGAGGAATGGGAAAAAATGTCAGTCTCTCGATGTGCAAAACTGATAGAGACATACCCCAAGCGACTTACAGCTGTAATCGCTGCAAAAGGTGGCGCTACAAAGTATTAACTTAAGGGGGCTGAATAATTTTGCACGCCCAATTTTTCAGTTTTTGATTTGTTAAAAAAGTTTGAAATATCCAATAAATGTCGTTCCACTTCATGATTGTGTCCCACTTGTTGTTGATTCTTCACAAAAAAATACAGTTTTATATATTTATGTTTGAAGCCTGAAATGTGGCAAAAGGTCGCAAAGTTCAAGGGGGCCGAATACTTTCGCAAGGCACTGTATACACAGATCATGTGACAGATCATGTGAAAATTAAATAAAGTCCACCTGTGTGCAATCTAACTAATTATGTGACTTCTGAAGGTAATTTGCTGCACCAGATCTTATTTAGGGTCTTCATCGCAAAGGGGGTGAACACATATGCATGCACCACTTTTCCGTTTTTAATTATTTAAGTAATTTTTTAAATTTCACTTCACCAATTTGGACTATTTTATGTATGTCCATTACATGAAATCCAAATAAAAATCTATTTAAATTACAGGTTGTAATGCAACAAAATAGGAAAAACGCCAAGGGGGATGAATACATTGCAAGGCACTGGATCTGCACTGATTCTATCTTGCACTGACCCTACGTACACTCAATAGACTATGTATATACACACACCATACACAGTGTACACACACACACTACATTGGCACTCCCACACACATTCACATGCACTACATACGCACACACACGCATACCGACACAAACACACATACATACACAAATGACACACACACACAATCACACACAAACACTTTTACACAAAACATTTGCTGCTGCTACTCTGTTCTTTATTTTACTCTGATTATCACTAACCTGATGCCTAGTCACTTTAACCTTCCTTCATGTACATATCTACCTCAAATACCTCATGCCTCTGCACATTGATCTGGTAATGGTACTCCCTGTACAGTGCCTTCAGAAAGTATTCATACTCCTCAACTTATTCCACAATACAGCCTGATGGATGAAACATGTTTTTTCTCTCAGCCATCTACACACAATACCCCATAATGACAAATTAAAAACATGTTTTTGGAAATATTTGCAAATGTATTTAATTTTCAATACAGAATTATCTCAATTACGTAAGTATTCACCCCCCCGAGTCAATACATGTTAGAATCACCTTTTCTGGGTAAGTCTCTAAGAGCTTTGCACACCTGGATTGTACAATATTTGCACATTATTCTTTTAAACAATTATTTAACCTCTGTCAAGTTGGTTGTTATTCATTGCTAGACAGCCATTTCCAAAACTGTAACTAGGCCACTAAGAAACTTATTTGGCCTTGTGTTTTAGGTTATGGTCTAAAATAGATTGAAGAGGAAAAACATTTATTTAATCTACACACAATTCCCCATAATGACAAAGCGAAAACAGCTTTTTAGAATTTTTTGCACATTTATAAAAAATAAAAACAAATGTTTTTGCTTTGTCATTATGGGGTATTGTGTGTAAATTGATGAGGGGAAAAAATGATTTAATACATTTTAGAATAAGGCTGTAGGGTAACAAAATGTGGAAAAAGTCAAGGGGTCTGAATACTTTCAGAATGCACTGTATAATGATGTGTCAAGCCAGTATAGACAGTATATGAATAGAAAGTGTGTACAGCAATTGTTATATACGATGAGCCTTATCTACAATACAGTATATACATATAAAGTGGGTAAAACAGTATGTAAACATTATTAAAGTGACCAGTGTCACTTGGTGGTAGCCGGCTAGAACCGTGACCAAGGCTCGTGTTTAACAGTCTGATGGCCAGGAGATATAAGCTTTTTTCTCAGTCTCTTGGTCCCAGCTTTGATGCACCCGTACAGTTTCCACCTTCTAGATGGTAGTGGGGTGAACAGGCCATGACTCAGGTGGTTGAGGGCCTTGATGATCTTCTTGGCCTTCATGTGACACCAGGTGCTGTAGATGTCCTGAAGGGCAGGCAGTGTGCCCCCTGGTGATGCAGAGCCCTGCAGTTCCGGACAATGCGATTGCCATTCCAGGCGTTGATACAACCCGACAGGATGCTCTCAATGCTGCATCTGTAGAAGTTCACGAGGGTCTAAGGGGCCAAACCACATATGTTTTGCCTCCTGAGTTTGAAGAGGCACTGTTGCGCCTTCTTCACCACATTGTCTGTATGAAAGGACTATTTTAGGTTGTCAGTGATGTACACGCCGAGGAACTTAAAGCTTTTGACCCTCTCCACTGCGGCCCTGTCGATGTGGGTGGGGGGTGTGCTCTCTCTGCTGTCTCCTGTAGCCCACGATCAGCTCCTTCGATTTGGTGATGTTGAGGGAGAGGTTATTTTCCTGGCTGTCTCATCGTAATTGGTAAACAGGCCTACCACCGTTGTCGTTGGCAAACTTGTTGATTGAGTTTGAGACGTGCATGGCCACGCAGTCATGGGTGAACAGGGAGTACAGGAGGGAGCTGAGCACGCACCACTTGGGGGTGCCTGTGTTTAACCCTTGTATAGTCTGAAACCTCTTTGGGCTGCAATCCCGTTAACGGGATGATATGACAACAGCCAGTGAAAGTGCAGGGCGCCAAATTCAAAACAACAGAAATCTCATCATCAAAATTCCTCAAACATACATGTATTTTATACCGTTTTAAAGGTAATCTTATTGTTAATCCCACCACAGTGTCCGATTTCAAATATGCTTTTCAGCGAAAGCACCACAAACGATTATGTTAGGTCACCACCAAGCCACAGAAAAAACACAATTTTTCCAGCCAAAGATAGGAGTCACAAATAGAGATAAAATTCATCACTAACCTTTGGTGATCTTCGTCAGATGACAATCATAGGACTTCATGTTACACAATACATGTATGTTTTGTTTGATGAAGTTCATATTAATATAAAAAAAATCGGAGTTTGCATTGGCGTGTTACGTTCACTAGTTCCAAAAACATCCAGTGATTTTGCATAGCCACATCGATTCAACAGAAATACTCATCATAAATGTAGATGATAATACAAGTTATACACATGGAATTATAGATACAGTGGGGGAAAAAGTATTTAGTCAGCCACCAATTGTGCAAGTTCTCCCACTTAAAAAGATGAGAGAGGCCTGTAATTTTCATCACAGGTACACTTCAACTATGACAGACAAAATTAGAAAAAAAAATCCAGAAAATCACATTGTAGGATTTTTACAAGTATTTTAGAAGTATTTGGTCAATAACAGAAGTTTATCTCAATACTTTGTTATATACCCTTTGTTGGCAATGACAGAGGTCAAACGTTTTCTGTAAGTCTTCACAACACACACTGTTGCTGGGGATGTCTTAATAAAAAGGAACCATGAATTCTGTTCTGCATCAGATAATTATACAGGAGAATGTCAGGCCATCCATCTGTGAGCTGAAGCTGAAGAGTAGCTTGGTCATGCAGCAAGACAATGATCCAAAACACACAATCAAGTCTACATAAAAAAAAGTGTTGAAAAGCAACAAATTTGAAGTCTTGGAATGGCCTAGTCAAAGTCCAGACCTAATCCCAATTGATTTTGTGGCAGGACTTGAAACGAGCAGTTCATGCTTGAAAACCCACAAATGTCGCTGATTTAAAGCAGTTCTGCATGCAGAAGTGGGCCAAAATTCCTCCACAGCGACGTGAGAGACTGATTAACAACTAGAGGAAGCATTTGGTTACAGTCATTGCAGCTAAAAGTGGCACAACCAGTTGTTGAGTGTAAGGAAGCAATTACTTTTTTTACACAGGGGAATTGGATGTTGCATAACTTGGTTAATAAAAATTATTTAAAAAAAGTATACATTTGTTTTGGTATTCCCTTTATCGAATATCAGGGTTTGGTTGAAGATCTGATAACATTCACTTGTAAAAAATATGCAAACACTTTGAAAATCAGAAAGGGTGCAAATACTTTTTCACGGCACTGCACTTATTCTGTAGTTCTGTCAATCACCTTACATCTTTATCCACCTACAACTCAACATAACACTATAATGGTAAACACATTCTTCCCCAAGCATTCTGGTACAATGTATCTGCAACTCAAAAACCCAGTCACACAGTAAAATAAACACAGATCATATGAGTGACTTACAGCCTGATGAAGGCTTGGATTCACATATCTATAACTATCAGAAGTTAGTTGGGCAAAGTGTGAAAAGCGTTTGAGGCAAGGACTTTGTGTTCGTGACCAGAGAAAGGCAGAAAGTGAGGGATCTGTCGCTGAGTGTCTCCGTTAATTTGAGGTAATAGGCCCTGCAGTCATGTGGAGGCTGGGGCCCGGGTCCTGCTTAATGGTAATTTGATTTTCCTGTTGGATCGTTCGCCCAACGCCTGTCAACATTCTGTCACTGTGGAGATCCTCAGAGTGACACCGCCTGAGAGCCTTTTCATTGGCCGAGCACCAAAGGCCTTGAAAGACACAGGGTAGATAGTAGAACAGAAAAAAGAGACAGCGAGAGAGAGAGAGAGAGCGAGAGAGCGAGAGAGAGAGAGCGAGAGAGAGAGAGAGAGAGAGAGGAGCAGAAATAAGAGAAATAGAGAGAGAGCGAGAGAGAGAAAGAAAGAAAGGGAGGAGCAGAGAGAGCGAGAGAGAAAGGGAGGAGCAGAAAAAATAGAGATACAGAGGATAGATTCATTGAGTGAGAGGTTGGTAGACAGGAAGAAAGTAAAAGTGATGAGAGAAAAAGAGGGAGATGGGGATGCATGTAGAGAGTTTGGAGGAATGTTTCAGGGGTTTATCTAACTACACTAATAAGATATTTCATTATTATTTTGAATTAAGTAAGTCATTGTCTTTCTATAAAATGATTAATTACTATTTTTGAATTAGGTGCCCTCTCAGTATTTAGAGGTTCAAGGCCCAGCTCTGGTAACATCACAGGAATACATCTGCTTCACATGAATGAAAGTGTCTGCTGTACAAATAATCTAAAATGACGGATATTTTGGACGAAGCATTTTTTGGATGCAAAAGAAAAATATTCGCTCAAGGATTCCGACCATGATTTTTGCATATCAAAGTAGCTCTAATTCTACAAACTCCATTGAGATCACTAAACTTCCTGAGTCTCTGCAGAATGCGTCTCTGTGTGGCACCTAGAAAGTGTTCTGGAGCGTCAGGTTTGGCTGCATTCCATTCGATTTCCCCCGCGGGTCATCCATCGGCCCTAGGACGGGCGAGATAGCGCACAGCCCCGGGGTGATTAACGGAAGAAAGATGGCTGCAGCCCCAGCGTAAATCCAGAGGGGTTTCAGGTTGAACACAGGCGCTTGTCTACCGTTGAGGAATGGGACCGAGCCTGGCCCAATCCTGCCTGGAAATCTCTACTCTCACTCCTCAGTCCGTTCTCACTCTTGCCATTTCACAGATCAAATCTGAGGGGGTGAGAGGGAGGAATAAAGAAAGAGAAAGAGGGAGTGAGGAAGAGAAAGAAAAATAAAGAAGAGTGAGAGACAGGAAAAACAAAGAAAATGGGGAGAGAGAGCAAGCGAGAGAAACTGAGAGAGAATGCAAATGAGAGAGAGAAGGAGAGAGCGAGAGAGAGAGAGCTACAGTTGAAGTCGGAAGTTTACATACACTTAGGTTGGAGTTTTTCAAACACTCCACAGTTTTGGCAAGTCGGTTATGACATCTACTTTGTGCATGACACAAGTCATTTTTACAACAATTGTTTACAGACAGATAATTTCACTTATAATTCACTGTATCACAATTCCAGTGGGTCAGAAGTTTACATACACTAAGTTGACTGTGCATTTAAACAGCTTGGAAAATTCCAGAAAATGATGTCATGGCTTTAGAAGCTTCTGATAGGCTAATAGACATTCTTTGAGTCAATTGGAGGTGTACCTGTGGATTTATTTCAAGGCCTACCTTTAAACTCAGTGCCTCTTCGCTAGACATCATGGGAAAGTCAAAAGAAATCAGCCAAAACCTAAAAAAGTCAGTCTCCTAGAGATGAACGTACTTTGGCGTGAAAAGTCCAAATCAATCCCAGAACAACAGCAAAGGACCTTGTGAAGATGCTGGAGGAAACAGGTACAAAAGTATCTATATCCACAGTAAAACGAGTCCTATATCGACATAACCTGAAAGGCCGCTCAGCAAGAAAGAAGCCACTGCTCCAAAACCGCCATAAAAAAACAGACTATGGTTTAAAACTGCACATGGGGACAAAGATCGTACTTTTTGGAGAAATGTCCTCTGGTCTGATGAAACAAAAATAGAACTGTTTGGCCATAATGACCATCGTTATGTTTGGAGGACAAAGGTGGAGGCTTGCAAGCCGAAGAACACCATCCCAACCGTGAAGCACGGGGGTGGCATCATCATGTTGTGGGGGTGCTTTGCTGCAGGAGGGACTGGTGCATTTCACAAAATAGATGGCATCATGAGGACATACATACAGGCACCGGTTATCCGGGTTGATTGAGGTAGTGTGTACATGTAGATATGGTTAAAGTGACTATGCATATATGATACACAAAGAGTAGCAGTAGCGTAAAAGAGGGGTTGGCGGGTGGTGGGTGGAGGGACACAGTGCAGATAGCCGAGTTAGCCAACGTGCGGTGGCACTGGTTGGTCAGGCCAATTGAGGTAGTATGTACATGAATGTATAGTTAAAGTGACTATGCATATATGATAAACAGAGAGCAGCAGCAGCGTAAACGTGGGGTTGGGCGGGCACACAATGCAAATAGTCCGGGTAGCCATTTGATTACCTGTTCAGGATTCTTAAGGCTTGGGGGTAAAAACTGTTGAGAAGCCTTTTTGTCCTAGACTTGGCACTCTGGTACCGCTTGCCATGCGGTAGCAAAGAGAAAAGTCTATAACTGGGATGGCTGGGGTCTTTGACAATTTTTATGGCCTTCCTCTGACCCCGCCTGGTGTAAAGGTCCTGGATGGCAGGCAGCTTAGCCCCAGCAATGTACTGGGCCGTACACACTACCCTCTGTAGTGCCTTGCGGTCGGAGGCCGAGCAATTGCCGTACTGGGCAGTGATGCAACCAGATGTTGCAGCTTTTGAACCTTTTGAGGATCTGAGGGCCCATGCCAAATTCTTTTAGTTTCCTGAGGGGGAATAGGCTTTGTCGTGCCCTCTTCACGAATGTCTTGGTGTGTTTGGACCATTCTAGTTTGTTGGTGATGTGGACACCAAGGCACTTGAAGGTCTCAACCTGCTCCACTACAGCCCTGTCAATGAGAATGGGGACGTGCTCGTTCCTCCATTTCCTGTAGTCCACAATCATCTCCTTAGTCTTGGTTACATAGAGGGTTGGTTGTTATAGGTTGTTATTCTGGCACCACCCAGCCAGGTATCTGACCTCCTCCCTGTTAGCTGTCTCGTCGTTGTTGGTGATCAGGCCTACCACTGTTGTCGTCTGCAAACTTAATGCTGGTGTTGGAGTCATGACTGGCCATGCAGTCGTTGGTGAACAGGGAGTACAGGAGAGGACTGAACATGCACCCCTGGGGGGCTCCAGTGTTGAGGATCAGCATGGCAAATGTGTTGCTACCTACCCTCACCACCTGGGGGCGGCCCGTCAAGAAGTCCAGGATCCAGTGGGTCTAGGGTTTCTGGGATAATGGTGTTGATGTGAGCTATTACCAGCCTTTCAAAGCACTTCATGGCAACGGACACGAGTGCTACGGGTCTGTAGTCATTTAGGCAGGTTGCCTTTGTGTTCTTCGGCACAGGGACTATGGTGGTCTGCTTGAAGCATGTTGGTATTACAGACTCAATCAGTGAAAATGTCAGTGAAGACACCTGACAGTTGGTCAGCACATGCCAGGAGCACACGTCCTGGCTATCCATCTGGACCCGCAGCCTTGTGAATGTTGACCTGTTTAAAGGTCTTAATCACGTAAGCTACGGAGAGCATGATCACACAGTCGTCTGGAACAGCTGATGCTCTCATGCATGCCTCAGTGTTGCTTGCCTCGATGCAAGCATAGAAGTGATTTAGCTCGTCTGGTAGGCTCGTGTCACTGGGCAGCTCGCGGCTGTGCTTCCCTTTGTAGTCTGTAATAGTTTGTAAGCCCTGCAACATAAGACGAGTGTCGGAGCAGGTGTAGTACGATTCAATATTAGCCCTGTATTGACGCTTTGCCTGTTGGTTCACCGGATGGTTCATCGGAGGGCATAGCAGGATTTCTTATAAGCCTCCGGGTTAGAGTCCCGCACCTTGAAAGCAGCAGCTCTACCCTTTAGCTCAGTGTGAATGTTGCCTGTAGTCCATGGCTTCTGGTTGGGATATGTATGTACAGTCACTGTGGGGACGACGTCCTTAATGCACTTATTGATAAAGCCAGTGACTGATGTGGTGTACTCCTCAATGCCATTGGAAGAATCCCAGAACTTATTGTGGGAAGCTTGTGGAAAGCTACCAGAAACGTTTGACCCAAGTTAAACCATTTCAAGGCAATGCTACCAAATACGAGTGTTTGTAAACTTTTGACCCACTGGGAATGTGATGAATGTGATGAAATAAATAAAAGCTGAAATAAATAATTCTCTCTACTATTATTCTGACATTTCACATTCTTAAAGTAAAGTGGTGATTCTACCTGACCTATGACAGGGAATTTTTACTAGGATTAAATGTCAGGAATTGTGAAAAACTGAATTTAAATGTATTTGGCTAATGTGTATGTAAACTTCCGACTTCAACTGTAAGTGACCAAGAGGGATAGAAGGAAAGAGAGCATGAGCGGAAACCTGTGAGCCCCAGGGGTAATGTTAGTGAGGCCCATATGTTTAACATCTGGACTGAGGAGCCAAACACCTCCAGTTAAGCAGCGGAGCCAATCAGAGAGGGCAGAGTGTCACACTCGCTCTGTGATCACGAAGAACGAGATACACTGTAGATGGTGCAATAGATAGATATTAATATAAAGCGCATCAGGGTGACATTGAGCAAAAATATGATTACAGTAAACACATTATATTTTGAGAGTACATTTTGTGTTCTTCAGAGGTCATAACATGCAATGCTATTGGACATAGAAATATCAGACAGCAAGAGACTTGAATGAGGAGTGACACCACAAGATACAGCACCCACCACCCAGTGAGTCCAGAACACAAGGGGTCAAGAGAGACGGGATGACAGAAGCAGTAGAAGCAGCAGATAAGAACACACATCTCCTTCTAAATCTCCGTGTCCATCCATCTGGAGTGAACTGTCATCAGGCCAGGCCAACCAGAGAGGCAATCTCTTGTCAAGTTAAGAAGAAATGAAAAAGAAGATCTACCTTAGAATTGATTTTTATCTGAAAACACCCAGCCAGTGTTTGGGCTTAATCTCCACTCTTTGCAACACTGATTGTTTTTAATATCCACACTAGGGAGTGAGGACTGATTGAAATAATAAAACATGCCGCCGGTGAGCTTCGGCCTCTAGTTGAGCAGAAAGCCAGCATAGTTTTTTCTCTGAGTCAGGTACAGTCATTTTTCTATATTTTCTTCTCCACCCATCCATACCTCTCTTCTTGTGGCTAATCTCCTGTGACAGTGTCCCAACAAGCTGCTGAGCTGAGGGGTTTTGAGTCCAAAGGCGGTTGTCATTTTAACACCCTACTTCTACTACTCTAACTACACGTTAGAGGGAAGTACTGATACCTCTCACCTCTAGCAAATTAAACATATTGTAGCACATAATTGCAAAACATATATATATATATATATATATATATATATATATATATATATACACACACATACATACATATACAGTGGGGCAAAAAAGTATTTAGTCAGCCACCAATTGTGCAAGTTCTCCCACTTAAAAAGATGAGAGAGGCCTGTAATTTTCATCAAAGGTACACTTCAACTATGACAGACAAAATGAGAAAAGAAATCCCGAAAATCCCATTGTAGGATTTTTTATGAATTTATTTGCAAATTATGGTGAAAAATAAGTATTTGGAAAATAACAAAAGTTTATCTCAATACTTTGTTATATACTCTTTGTTGGCAATGACAGAGGTCAAACGTTTTCTGTAAGTCTTCACAAGGTTTTCACACACTGTTGCTGGTATTTTGGCCCATTCCTCCATGCAGATCTCCTCTAGAGCAGTGATGTTTCGGGGCTGTTGCTGGGCAACACGGACTTTCAACTCCCTCCAAAGATTTTCTATGGGGTTGAGATCTGGAGACTGGCTAGGCCACTCCAGGACCTTGAAATGCTTCTTACGATGCCACTCCTTCATTGCCCGGGCGGTGTGTTTGGGATCATTGTCATGCTGAAAGACCCAGCCACGTTCATCTTCAATGCCCTTGCTGATGGAAGGAGGTTTTCACTCAAAATCTCACGCTACATGGCCCCATTCATTCTTTCCTTTACACAGATCAGTCGTCTTGGACCCTTTGCAGAAAAACAGCCCCAAAGCATGATGTTTCCACCCCCATGCTTCACAGTAGGTATGGTGTTCTTTGGATGCAACTCAGCATTCTTTGTCTTCCAAACACGACGAGTTGAATTTTGGTTCTATTTTGGTTTCATCTGACCATATGACATTCTCCCAATCTTCTTCTAGATCATCCAAATGCTCTCTAGCAAACTTCAGACGGGCCTGGACATGTACTGGCTTAAGCAGGGGGACACGTCTGGCATTGCAGGATTTGAGTCCCTGGCGGCGTAGTGTGTTACTGGTGGTAGGCTTTGTTACTTTTGTCCCAGCTCTCTGCAGGTCATTCAGTAGGTCCCCCCGTGTGGTTCTGGGATTTTTGCTCACCGTTCTTGTGATCATTTTGACCCCACGGGGTGAGATCTTGTGTGGAGTCCCAGATCGAGGGAGATTATCAGTGGTCTTGTATGTCTTCCATTTCCTAATAATTGCTCCCACAGTTGATTTCTTCAAACCAAGCTGCTTACCTATTGCAGATTCAGTCTTCCCAGCCTGGTGCAGGTCTACAATTTTGTTTCTGGTGTCCTTTGACAGCTCTTTGGTCTTGTCCATAGTGGAGTTTGGAGTGTGACTGTTTGAGGTTGTGGACAGGTGTCTTTTATACTGATAACAAGTTCAAACGTTATCAGTAAAAACAAATGTCCTTGTTTTTGAAAGAAAAACACATTTTTTTGTCCATTAAAATAACATCAAATTGATCAGAAATAAAGTGTAGACATTGTTAATGTTGTAAATGACTATTGTAGCTAAAAATGGCAGTTTTTTTAATGGAATATCTACATAGGCGTACGGAGGCCCATTATCAGCAACCATCACTCCTGTGTTCCAATGGCACGTTGTGTTAGCTAATCCAAGTGTATCATTTTAAAAGGCTAATTGATCATTAGAAAACCCTTTTTCAAATGATGTTAGCTGAAAACTGTTGTTCTGATTAAAGAAGCAATAAAACTGAATTTCTTTAGACTAGTTAAGACTAGCTTTCTTTAGACTAGTTAAGTATCTGGAGCATCAGCATTTGTGGGTTCGATTACAGGCTCAAAACGTCCAGAAAGTCTTTCTTATGAAACTCGTCAGTCTATTCCATTAGAGAAATTGGCAAGAAACTGAAGATATCATACAACGCTGTGTACTACTCCCTTCACAGAACAGGGCAAACTGTCTCTAACCAGAATAGAAAGAGGAGTGCAATGAAGGAGTGCAACGAAAAATACTTCTCAGGCTGGAAAATTAAAAATAAAAGATTAAGATGGGGAAAGGAACACAGACACTGGACAGAGGAACTCTGCCTAGAAGGCCAGCATACCGGAGTCGCCTTGTTGACGTTGAGACTGGTGTTTTGCGGGTCCTATTTAATGAAGCTGCCAGTTGAGGACTTGTAAGGCGTCTGTTTCTCAAACTAGACACTCTAATTTACTTGTCCTTTTACTCAGTTGTGCACCGGGGCCTCCCATTCCTCTTTCTATTCTCATTAGAACCAGTTTACGCTGTTTAGCCAGTTTTATTGCTTCTTTAATCAGAACAGTTTTTTTTTGCTGACATAATTGCAAAAGGGTTTTCTAATGATCAATTAGCCTTTTAAAATAATAAACTTGGATTAGCTATCACAACGTGCCATTGGAACACAGGAGTGATGGTTTCTGATAATGGGCCTATGTACGCCTATGTAGATATTCCATAAAAGAATCAGCCGTTTCCAGCTACAATAGCCATTAACAACATTAACAATGTCTACACTGTATTTCTGAT
The DNA here is from genome assembly GCF_057628025.1 of Oncorhynchus mykiss. Taxonomy (NCBI): domain Eukaryota; kingdom Metazoa; phylum Chordata; class Actinopteri; order Salmoniformes; family Salmonidae; genus Oncorhynchus; species Oncorhynchus mykiss. The sequence continues at coordinate 53,548,528 of NC_143038.1, read as the reverse complement.
CAATTTGATGTTATTTTAATGGACATTTCTAAGTGACCACCAAACTTTTGAACGGTAGTGTATATTTTTTTATCTACATTTTTCAGTAATATGAACTTCCACTGTGTCAGCACAGGAATGCTGATGATAGTGGTGGACTACACCAGGTGCTGATGATGGGGGTGAATGACTACACAGAAACGCTGCCGTGTAAGAGGAAAAGGCCACCGTATTCAAATTGCCAGATAATTAAAGCTTGGCGCAAGGAAAGGGAAGTGGAAGTTTCTATTGAAAAAACAAACACATTTATTACCCAAAGGTGGCATGTCAAAAGAATCCATGGGGTTCCCATTAAACACTACCTCTCCTTGTGCTGCTCTGCTGCTCTGAGGAAGAAGTAAAGCATTTCTCTCTCCCCTCCTTCCCCTCACTTTTTCATTCTCTCCCTCTCATTCCCAAGCGTGATCTTAAGAAAAGGACTTTAACAAGCAGAACACTCCTCTGACTCTCAAATCCCACTTCTGAGGGGAATTCCATCTAATGAATTGTATGAGATTATTAATGAAAGACATGAGGCGCATCGATCGCTTAAAGCTGCAAAATGTAACTTTTTGGGCGACCCGACCAAATTCACACAGAAATGTTAGTTATAGATCTGTCATTCTCATTGAAAGCAATTTTAAGAAGTGGTAGGTCTGTTCTATGTGCACTATTTATATGCTTCCCATTCTTAAGTTTAGTTTTTACATCTTTTACTTTCAGGTTTTGTTTGCCAGCTTCAAATAGCTGAAAATGAAAGATTTTGGTAATGAAAAATATATTTCACAGCGGTTTAGATGGTACAATGATTCTATACACAATGACGACTTGTTTTGTCACAAACTCAAATTAGGCAAACTATTCAAATTTAAGCAACTAGGAAATGGCGGAGCGATTTCTGCATATTGCACCTTTAAGGTGATGCATACTTTAAAGGCTGAAGTGGTCTCTGGGAACGGTCCTCTCATACTTTGATTGACAGAGAGGGATGTTGTGAATGATGTGTCATGACACACCCCAGAGACCCATCCAGCAGTGTTTCTCTTGATGTGAGAAGTTCTGTACATCCAGTACTCACAATGGGTAGTTGGGGCTGTTTGTGCTATAATGATCTGTGATGGATTAATCTGGTTGACTTTCACTATAGCCATGACAAACGACTGTGGTGTAACATTGACCATCACACTTTTTCACTGCAGATTCAGCATTGGGTAACTGGTGGTACTCTGCATGCATTACTTGAGTGCATAAATGAGAGTGGCCAGAGAGAGAAAGAGGGGGGGGGGGGGGGGGGCAACGAGAGAGGGCATTGTAGTTTAAACAGCCTCCCCAGAAGTAAGACAAATTAGGTTGTGCAGCCGACGCCACAACCCGTGTCCCCATTTCTCAGAGGAGGAAGCCAACGTCTCCCAAGCATTAAAGTGTAAAAACCAACGCCACTGCGAGAATTTAATGAGGAGGGCTATGTACTGTTCTCGACTCTCAGGCCCACCGCTGACTGTGTGACACAACACTTCTTGGCATGTGGTGATATTCTCTCTTTTTTATTTCCTCTGTATTGTTTTTTTGGAGTGGGTATCAAGGCTGTAACCAGCCCAGCCCAGGCCTCTCAGTCACCCCAGTGCAACATTAATGCATTAGGACAGTGAAAATGGCATGCTACATCTCTGTGACTATATTCTCCCGTAATAGGCCACATTACAGTTTATCCACCCCTATGTGCATACTGAAATGCAACACCTATGAGAATAAAGTGGGGCAACAAAAGGAAACTATTATTCTGATTTGGTCGGCAATAGCAGTAGGAGTGAAATATTATGAAAACATTATTCAAGTTCACCAGTAGCCTCTAGTCTATTCTATTTCACATTGTAAATATGGTTTTGGCCCTGACTCTGGAACTGGCCCTGTTTATACACTGCCGGTCAAAGGTTTTAGAACACCTACTCATTGAAGGCTCTCTCTTTATCTGTACTATTTTCTACATTGTAGAATAATAGTGAAGAATTCAAAACTATGAAATAACACATATGGAATCTTGAAAATATATTTAATATTTCAGATTCTTCAAGTAGCCACCCTTTGCCTTGATGACAGCTTTGCACCCTCTTGGCATTATCTCAACCAGCTACATGAGTTAGTCACCTGGAATGCATTTCAATTAACAGGTGTGCCTTCTTAAAAGTTAATTTGTGTAATTTCTTTCCTTCTTAAAACGCTTGAGCCAATCAGTTGTGTTGTGACAAGGTATGGGGTATACAGAAGATAGCCCTATTTGGTAAAAGACCAAGTCCATATTATGGCAAGAACAGCTCAAATAAGCAAAGAGAAACGACAGTCCATCATTACTTTAAGACATGAAGGTCAGTCAATATGGAACATTTCAAGAACTTTGAAAGATTCTTCAAGTGCAGTCGCAAAAACCATCAAGTGCGAAGATGAAACTGGCTGTAAGAGCGAGAGTTACCTCTGCTGCAGAGGATAAGTTCATTAGAGTTACCAGCCTCAGAAATTGCAGCCCAAATCAATGCTTCACAGAGTTCAAGTAACAGACACACCTCTGATGAGTCCAAATTGGAGATTTTTGGTTCCAACCTCTGTGTCTTTGTGAGACGCAGTGTGTGTGAACAGATTATCTCTGCATGTGTATTTCCCAATGTAAAGCATGGAGGAGGAGGTGTTATGGTGTGGGGGTGCTTTGCTGGAGACACTGTCTGTAATTTATTTCGAATTCAAGGCACACTTAACCAGCATGGCTACCACAGCATTCTGCAGTGACACCATCCCATCTGGTTTGGGCTTAGTGGGACTATCATATGTTTTTCAACAGGACAATGACCCAACACACCTCGAGGCTATGTAAAGGCGATCTTACCAAGAAGGAGAGTGATGGAGTTTGGACTCAACAGATGACTCATCAATTTGGACTCATCAGATGACCTGGCCTCCACAATCCCCGGACCTCAACCAAATTGAGATGGTTTGGGATGAGTCGGACCACAGAGTGAAGGAAAAGCAGCCAACAAGTGCTCAGCATATGTGGGAACTCCTTCGAAGACTGTTGGAATATCATTCCAGGTGAAGCTGGTTGAGAGAATGCCAAGAGTGTGCAAAGCTGTCATCAAGGCAAAGGGTGACTATTTGAATACATTTTGATTTGTTTAACACTTTTTTGGTTACTACATGATTCCATATGTGTTACATCATAGTTTTGATGTCTTCACTATTATTCTACAATGTAGAAAATAGTCTAAATAAAGAAAGCACTTGAATGAGTAGGTGTTCTAAAACTTTTGACCGGTAGTGTAGCTTACTTTCTTGTGTTCTACGTATTTCTATTTCTTGTGGGTTTTTGTTCTACTTTACTTTTTTTTATAGTACTACTGATATTGATTACTGTATTGTTGGGAAAGTGCTTGCAAGAGAGGCATTTCACTGTACTTGTGCACTTGACAATAAAACTTGCAACTTGAAATTTATTCTACTCTATTCAGGCAAAAGCTAAGTATTAGCTGTTTTAACTGCATTACGGCCTGGCACCGCAGACACACAGTGAGTAATGGAGAAAGGCTAAAGTTAAGTTGCTAAAGCTTTCCCAAAAGAGTCTAGCCTCACTCACAGCAGGTTTGTACTCTCTTTGTAAATATTTGATGGGGGTACAAATCATGAGTGGCTGGAAGATTGTAGTGAGAGCCTTGACTTTGTTTTGGAATTGCCGGTGCAAGGGAATAAAAGTGTCCAGAATCGATGAAGGGGGTGAAAAGAAAAATGTTTTTAAGAGAGGCAGGCAGGCATGCCAGGAGGTGAGAGGGACTGCGAAAGGGGAACAGTGATGGATGAATTTTAGCACTCTCCCACCAGGGTCTGATTGAGTGACCAAACAAACACTGTGAAATAATGCCAGTGATAATCCAGAGTAAGCACATTGGGAAACTGACTGAGCTTCGTATAAACAACTTCAGACTTACTCCACCCTCAAACTCCTTCTAAAATAAAAGTTAAACAAGTAAAACAAAACCTCTCCAATATAAAACACCCCCTCTAGTGGTCCAGCTGAAATGTGCTATAATGAGTCACACTATGGTAGCCAAACAAAAGGTATTCATTTAGTCATTAGAATCCCAGAGAGATGATCATAATTCAAAATGATATCCTTAAGTGTCCTCAGCAGTTTGCATATTGATGCTGCCATTGAGGCTCATGCTGAATCTTAATTATGAACTTGTTTAATGCATTAATTGATCCCATTTCTTATACCACACTTCATTGAGCACTCAGACCTGTGTGTTTGTGTGTGTGTCCTTTTGGCGTCTGTACTTAGCATTCCATGGTTGCTAGAGGAGCGGCCAAGGAGGATCACTAGACAACCTCACAGAAAAAAATGGCATTTACCTTTATGGGCACTGGCTTGAGCTGCTTTAATGTGTTATTAATGTCTCCTACATGGCTACAGAGCCATGCTAATTGTGACCAGAGAGAGAGGTAGAGACAGAGAGAGAAAAGGGGAGCAAAAGAGAGGGAGAACAAGGTTGAGCCTGAGAACTCCAATGGGGGATAGTTTTCAGAGGACTAAAACAGTGTTATATTATGTAATGTCACATTATGTTGTTATATTATGCTATGTTATATGATGTTATGTTATATTACGTTATATGTTATATGATGTTATATTATGTTATGTTATAAGGTAGTGTAAGTCTACTAGCCACATGTAAAGCATTTACAAAATAAATCATTTAGAAAAGTTGGAGAAAGTTTCATCGCTTAACACTTTCAATGTCAAACTACTCTTGATCACAAAAAAAGTTAAGAGGAACGGAGTGAAGGGTGACTTTCAGGTTCAAAAAGGCTGAAAAGTCTATTAGATATTTGAAGACACAAATCAATGTTTCAATGGATTGTCTGCACTCAAGCAAATGGCTTGATAGAGAACATAAGAGCTGTAATGTGTGTGGATTTGTCATAGCAACCGTAAAGACAGAAAATCTATCACTGGGCAAACAACTAACAGAGCTCCAACTAAGCTCTTCCATTCCATTTTTTTGTGATAAAACACCACTTTTCATCTATCCAGCAACAACAACGAAATATGTGAGAATAAACAAATAACTAGCCTTCACCATCTAAGGACAGACTACTCATTTGAGTGTGTGACAGGCTCACTTTATTTTCCTTCCCCCTCCTGCTAGTGTTTGTTTGGCTCCTGTGTCAGTTAGTCTTGTCTGCCTCCTCACCCGACAGCCTGTCAGTTAGTCTTGTCTGCCTCCTCACCCGACAGCCTGTCAGTTAGTCTTGTCTGCCTCCTCACCCGACAGCCTGTCAGTTAGTCTTGTCTGCCTCCTCACCCGACAGCCTGTCAGATAGTCTTGTCTGCCTCCTTACCCGACAGCCTGTCAGTCCTGGGTGTTTTAACACTGACCAATCCACTGAGATGAAATCCTCCCCTGGCACCACACTGCTCCTCATGCTCCGGGGTCTGGCATTCTGGCAGGCAGGCAGCATTACTGCCACAGAGGGGGTGAGAGTTTACCCCTCTCTCTGTCTTACCACCTCCCCCTCCTCTCTCCCTCTCACAGCAGGCATCACTGGTGAAATGGGCTGTCCTTTTCATTTAGATTCCAGGCCTGTGGAAAGTAGTGGAAGGGTTTGGGAGAATGGGAGGAGGAGTGTATGGCCTGTCAGTGGTACATCCTCTGGTCTTTATCCCGTTCATGTTACGCCCTCTGGCCTCCTGTCTCTATCCCATCCCTGCTGTTCCACCTGAGGGACTGTCTGTGATAGTACCGCTGAGAGAGAGGTTACTTTGCAGGTTGCCGTCAACTCTATTGCAGCCCAAAATTCAGCTGCTACTAAAGGACATTGGAAAAGCCATGACTTGCTTTTTATAAACCTCTAATCTGCCTCTCTGGTACACAGGGATAGCGTACTTGAATTAAAGATCATTATGTACAGCAAGGTCTTAAAGCGTTACTTGACATGTGCGGAATTAACTCTTGCAATTAACTTTCTGTAATGTATGCATTGCCCTTTGTCTCCATCAACCACTGTGAGGAAAATATTTTGACCATTGTTGCTAATCCATGTATTGCAATCCATGGGAAACAGTACATGGCAATTCTATTAAAGCATTACAGGCAGTATATTCCATGCCCTGTAAAAATTCAATAAAAAAAACGTTGTTTCAACCAAGTATTATTAATTAACTGGTTTCACAGCCTTCTAATTTGTTTGCTCAACTTTTCGGTCAAAGTGTTGCCTGAACTTAACATTTTTAGCTGGCCCAAACTTAGCTCCAACGTGAGAAAACGTAGGCAGAAATCATGTGTTTTCTCAATTTGTCTCTATGTTCATTCAACTAGAAATTATTCATGGCATCTATCTAGAAAGAGTCTGTGGAACAAGTTACACAAACACACAGTGCTCTTAACTTACATAGTTGACACACGTTGACATTTTTTATATTTAACTAGGCAAGTCAGTTAAAAAATAATTCTTATTTTACAATGACGGCCTTCCCCGGCCAAACCCTCCCCTAACCTGGACGACGCTGTGCCAATTGCGCGCCGCCCTTTGGGACTCCCGATCACAGCCGGTTGTGATACAGCCCAGGATCAAACCAGGATCTGTATTGCCGCTTACACTGAGATGCAGTGCTTTAGACCCATACATGATTAAATTAAATTGTGCATGTTTATTATACAGTAAATAGTATTCAACATGTTCTCACCTGGGATTGTGAACTCACAACCTCTTGGTTCACAGCATTCCAATCTTCCTGCTACGCCACCATGGCTGTGTCAATAACTGAATTCCCATGTATTTCTACAATTTGGACTTCAAAGTAAATCTAAGGTCTGTTAATAGTAAACCCAAGAAAAACGTGTTTTATGGGCTTAAACAGAAATGTTCCATAAGCACAAAAAGTTTATTTCTATCAAATTACGAGCACAAATGTGTTTAAATCCCTGTTAGTGAGCATTTTTCCTTTGCCAAGATAATCCATCCACTTGACAGGTTTGGCATATCAAGAAGCTGATTAAACAGCATGATCATTACACAGGTGCACCTTGTGCTAGGGACAACAAAAGGCCACACAAAAGGCCACAGTTGTGCAGTGTGCAGTTGTCACAATGCCACAAATGTGTCAAGTTGAGGGAGAGTGCAATTGGCATGCTGACTGCAAGAATGTCCAACAGAGCTGTTGCCAGATAATTGAATGTTCATTTCTCTACCATAAGCCCCCACCAACATTGTTTTAGAGAATTTGGCAGTACATCCAACCGGCCTCACAACCACGAGTAACCACGCCAGCCCAGGAACTCCAAATCTGGCTTGTTCACCTGAGGGATTGTCTAAGATCAGCCACACGGACAGCTGATGAAACTGAAGACTAATCATGTCTGTCATAAAGCCCTTTTGTGGGGAAAAACTATTTCTGATTGGCTGAGCCAGGCTCCCCAGTGAGTGGGCCTGGCTCCTAAATTGGCAGGCCTATGAACTCCCAGGCCCACCCATGGCTGTGCCCCTGCCCAGTCATCTGAAATCCATAGATTAGTGCCTAATGAATTTATTTCAATTGACTGATTTCCTTATATGAACTGTAACTCAGTAAAATTGTTGAAATTGTTGCATTTTAATTTTTGGTCAGTATAGTTCCACAGACTTTTTTTAAACCAAAATAATAATTTCTAGTTGAATTAGTACATACGTATGAGACATAGTGAGCAAACACATCATTTTAAGTTGACTGAATTGTTGCCTACATTTTCTCATGTTGGAGCTAAGTTTGGGCCAACTAAAAATGTTAGGTTTAGGTAACACTTTGACCTAAAAGTTTAGTAAACAAATAAATGGTTGTTGAACCAGTTACTTAATAATAATTATTGAAACAACTAGATTTGTAGTGTTTTTTTACAGTGTGCACATCAAATGAAGCCTTAGCAAGACATGTGATTGAAAAAGTGTCTACTTCAATGCATGATGAGGGATAATGGACACCCTGCATCTAACAGCGTGAGATGTGCTTCTCACAGATTGAAAGAGATGGGCAGGAAGCACATTAACTGAACCGGAGCGCACTGGACCCAATCAGACCAACCCACTAAAAGAGAGAAGGAAGCAGAAGGAGAAAGAAGCAGCCCGGAATCTTCCCAGCACAGACCGTTTCCCAGTAGCTTTCTGGGTTTCAGAGTATGAGGCGAAAAACTGATGAGCGACAGAAAAAAAAACGGAAATGCCTAACTGAGCAGAAATGCTGATGAAAACTCTAAACACAGATTTTCAATCTTCTTCTTATGTTTTATTCAAAGTATCATTACTTTACTGTTATTGTGAAAATATGAATTAATAGTATTATCAGCATTATTACTTGCCCTAATGCTACAATTGAACAGCATGACTAACAGAAAACTAATTCAGATAACTACAATACACAACACATTGTAGTGTGTGGTCATATAGTTCAGCATCTCTCTCCACAAACCACACTTTCATCAAGAACCCTGCAGAAAATCACTAAGCAACTGCAACATGACAGCGTCCCACGCAGTTAACTGTCTGCTTCCCTCCATATCTTTTAATCAATCTATTAGGGGGAGCTTGGTGACGATGACAGGCCCAGTGACTGATAAAGTGACCTGGCGGACATTAGAGCTGCTCCGGCCTGTGCGAGAGGCAGATAATAGCCAGTGCTGGGAGAGATGATGATGATGATAATGATAATGATAATGTTGTTACTGAGGCCAAAAGCATATCCAATCCTCCCTAAATGTCAACCTTTAGCCTACTATTGCACACTGCGACTTGAAATTGAAGGCGCTCCCGGCTCAGAATGGATAATAAACACATTATTTCATTCTATCAGATTCAAACAATTGCACTCTCCCCAGACGACAATGAAGGGAAGATAAATAAATAAAAAAGGAGAGGAAAATGAAAAGATGTGCTGGCTCAGGAGCTTCTCATAAGATTACAATGCCTGTTCTGTTCAGCTTGTTCTGTGAACTCCATACATTAATTTCACAGACAAGGGGACTGATCGAAGGCCAAACTGATCTCTTTCTCTCCCTCCGTCTTTCCTTTTAGTATCCTTGGGCTGAATGGTGGAGAAGTGAGTGACAGGGAAATGTGTTCTGTCTTTCATTACTAGCCTGGCTGCCTGGCTGCCTGGCTGTGGCTAGACTCAGTAGTACACTAACACCAAAGCTGGGGACTGGAGGCTGGAGCCGGTGCCCTATGGCAGGAGACGCCCCGCAGGGATATTCAGCACATTTTATATCCCAAACAGATGTTTGTGCGGCCCCACTGCACAGTCAGCAAACTGGCCCTTACGGGAAACTGAAGAGTGCAGCAGCCTCTTTCACAGAATATTGACAAGAATAATAGAGTTGCTATGTTGTCCGTCTCCGTCTACAGTGTTCGGCTGTATTGGTGGAAGACGTCATCCCTCCCAGACAGATTCTGCACATTAACCGAAGAATCTGTCAGGACTGAATGGGATGAGCAGGACAATGAGCAGTGGTTATTACAGACAAATCAGGTTTTCGAATTTCAGAAGGGGGGGGGGGGGGGGGGACATTTGGTCCATTGACTTGCCCATACCTTGCAAAGAGAAAGGGGGAAGCTCTTCGTTTTGGTTCCGCTCCTCCTTCTAGCATCTCTTCTCTTAACATGTATGGACCCAGAACCTAATCAAGCAGCTATCCAATTATGCAAGACCTTAGTTCTGCGTTAACCGAGATTACAGAAGTCATTTGACATTTTAGTAATTTAGCAGACACGCTTACCCAGAGCGATTTACAGGAGCGATTGGGGTTATGTTCCTTGCTCAAGGGCACATCATATTTTTCACCTAGTTGGCTCCGGGATTAAGCACTAGGCTACCTGCCACCTATTGACATGACATTGAAGGAGATGTGAGTGTGAGTATTGTGAACAGTTAAAGCATGTTTAATGCTCAGGGGTTAAAGTTCACAGTTTGTAATAAACTATTACAGTCCAATAAAATAGTTAAACTAGTTGAACTATACAAAACAGAAAATATTGGTGATGAAATATAACATATTTTATCCTTGAACTGGCATTCTCTTTCACTCTCTTACTATCACTTTAGTCATAACTAAAAACGATCACGTTTGTCAAACAACGGCTTGCAGCAACACATACAGAAGCGATAAAACTCAGCTTTTCGCTACCCATCCCACCCAACCCCTAATGTCGCATACAGCAGGCTGACACCTTGATGTTCGACACACTGCACATCAGCAGAGAGCGAAAGAGAGAGAGAGACAGTCCCAGTCATTGGGGCGTGCATTTGCCCTTCTGTGACAATGTCCTGTTCCTCAAGCATTCATCACTCCTCTAATGCAACTCCATCCTCCTCATGTTCTGAATTCTGTCACTACTGCTGAGCTACACACTAAAAAAATTAGAATTCCTGAAGGATTCTTTGGGAAGGGTGATGGTTCTATGTGAACCATAATGACTCAAAGAACCCTTTGAGGTCTTCAATGCTTATTTACAGTTCACAAAAGGATTCTTTGCTCTTTTACCGACATTTTAAAATGTAGTGGGGGCTCTTTTGAATATTTTGAGGAATGCTTTGCTCACATCTCTTTTGTGCAAACGTGTCATTCCAGTTGATCTAATGTGTTGTGTTAGGCCACTGCATGTTATATATACTGAACAAAAATATAAACACAACAATTTCAACAAATTTGAACTGAGTTACAGTTCATATAAGGAAATCAGTCAATTTAAATAAATTCATGAGGCCTTAATCTATGGATTTCACATGACTGGGCAGGGGCGCAGCTATGGGTGGGCCTGGGCCCGCCAACTTAGGAGCCAGGCCCACTCACTGGGGAGCCTGGCCCAGCCAATCAGAATGAGTTTTTCCCCACAAAAGGGCTTTATTACAGACAGAAAAACTACTCAGTTTCATCAGCTGTCCGGGTGGCTGGTTTCAGACGATCCCACAGGTGAAGAAGTCGGATGTGGAGGTCTTCGGCTGGCGTGGTTACACGTGGTGGGATGTACTGCCAAATTCTCTAAAACAACGTTGGAGGTGGCTTATGGTAGAAAAATGAACATTCAGTTATCTGGCAACAGCTCTGGTGGAAATTTGTGCAGTCAACATGCCAATTGCACGTTCCCTCAAAACTTGAGGGAGCATGCAATTGTACCATTGTGTTGAGTGATAAAACTGCACATTTTAGAGTGGCCTTTTATAGTACCCAGCACAAGGTGTACCTGTGTAACAATCGTGCTGTTTAATCAGCTTCTTGATATGCCACACCTGTCAGTTGGAAGGATTATCTTGGCAAATGATAAAATGTTCACTAACAGGGATGTAAGAAAATGTGGGCACACAATTTGAGCTAAATAAGCTTTTTGTGCGTATGGAAAATGTCTGTTATATTTTATTTCAGCTCATGAAACATGGGACCAACCCTTTTCATGTTGTGTTTCTATTTTTGTTCAGTATATGAATATGGCCAGTAATGGTGTCATGTAAAAGACTCATGTATGGCCTTGTGTCAATTGAAAACAGTTGACTCAACCAGTCAGTGGTTCTCAATTCTCTCCTCAGGGACCCCCAGCTGTTCCAGCGGTAGCTCACTTCATTCAACTTGTCAATTAACACAATAATAACACCTATGGAATTTTAACAATATAACAAGGCTAACCACAATTAAAAAATAAAAAAAAACTGTATGGTTCTTCAAAAGGATCTACAAAGAACCTTTCAGATTGAGCAACACTATTTATAGAACCATTCACCATAAAGGTTCTACAAAGAACCATAAAAAAGCTTCTATAAAGCCCCAAAGGAGGGTTGTAACCATAGCGGAATCCTTTTTTGGTGCCAAATATAACTTTTTTTAATGGTTCTTAATATAACCATAGGAAAGGGTTCTTTATAGCACCATACAGGTTCCATGTAGAACCTTATGAGCATGATTCTTTATTGAACCTTCAAAAAGGGTTCTATATAACACCAAAAAAGGATTCTGCTATGGTTACAAGCCAAATAACCCCTTTCTAGTACCATTTCGGAAAAATGGGGGAGGGGTGTGTACCACATCCATCCCTCCCTCTGTCCCTTACTCCTTCTTCTTTGCAGTTTGACCCCCACTTCTGACTGATCTCCGTCCCTCTGGTTGACTTCCCTCTAGATTAGCGATCAGATGTAATGTGAGAAGGGAGACGAGTCAAAATGAAAGGAATCAGAATGGTTAACAAGGATCCAACACCATGTTTCCTTCAGCTTTTATGATGGAATTTCAGAAGAAGTTAGAAATCAAGTATGAAGTGTGGATTTCTCAGTAAAGTAGGCTAAGTTTTGTTTCACAAAATCCAAACGGTAGAGACCAGGGGTGACGGACTAGACTTTGTTTTGGATTTGCAAGGAGCACACAGCACAGTAATATATATATTTTCATATTTTAGAGTTAGAGAAAATATGATAAATGAATCATCACCAACACAGAGCTAGAGAGAGAGCAATAAAATGTGACACACACACAATGTATTTCCAGCACGTAAATTACCATTACAAAGTTATGCTTTGCAATGCACTTCATACTTTCCCTGTAGATATTACATCATCTCTCTTCAGAGACATTGGATCCCATGTAAAATAATTGAATTACATATCAAGGTTGCATGGGAATTAAAATTAGTTTCTTGGCTTGCAAATAAGCCTATATAGCAGAAAAAGACGTCATGTATAATTCATCTCATTCAAAGTTGTGATCATTTCATTCTACAAAAAAAAAAAAAAACATCTCACAAATTGGATTCATATATATGCATATGATAAAACAAAATAATCTGTGTTGGAGATGCCAGGAGCGTCCATAGCAGCGCCTTCCCCTGAAGGGACTGTCAAGCAGGCACAAATACATTTCTTGGACGTGCAGTCATCAGATCAAATTTAAAAAGCTTGAGGAAACTCGCGTGCCACTCAGTCAAGGTCACCCAAATACAAATTCTACAAAGAAACCATAGGGACAGCGGTGCGAATCATCTAAGCGTCCGTGCGAGTAGGTTATAGCCTACATTCGCAAATTCCAAGGACCTTTATTAGTCCGAGCATAGTCAAATATCGACAATTATTTATAGGAATGTATCTATTTAGCATTCCAAATGACGAAGCTCTCCCCGAGCAAGATTCACATTGATTCGGGCAGTCATCGTTACTTTCTCGTTTTCTTTTGGGCAAGTCTGAATAGGAACAGTGTGCCAAGACTCAATGATGTAGCCTAAACCTATAATATGTTATAAAACAATTATGTATCGGGGTCAAATGGACCGCAAATGTGGGTAGTTGGGTGTCAATTACCTGCTGTTGCTTGCCCGCTAACGGTGATTGTTTTATATGCTTTAATGTGTTAATCCATAACCTTGTAGTTAAACTCATTTGGAATGTGAGATATCCTCATACAAAGATAAATCTACATGTTTGCAGCGCCGTTGATTTGTATTGTCTGATCTGTAGCCACACGGTTGGGAGATAACGGTTTCGTTGAATGGGCGATCCGCTGTCAATTATCAAGTCTATTTCTGAGTATTGTATATACATTTCAGATAGTTGTTGGAACAGAATAGTCTATATTGGTTACACTAATTCTTATCATGATCTTTCCTGGTGATATATGCGCGTCGCGAGTTAATGAAGATAAAGTGGAAGGGAGTTTTACCACCTTAGAATGACTGTAGCTTAATGGAGATATAATAGATTCACGAAAAAATAGCCATGAAAAAGCAAATCATTTCGCGTCAAAATCTAAATTTCCATAATCCCAAATGGTATAGTTGACTGTGGTTAGTGTCTGATTGAATGTGTAATCTAATTATGAAAAAGGCGCATAGAACAAATTTGCACAGCATTATGTTACAGACTGAACACGTCAACATTACAGGTCCTTAATATGCCACTCGTGTATGAGCTGAGTTTGGTCATATTGCACTAATGTTCCCTAGAACTACTCCACGGCTTTTCAAGTCATCGCCAAGCCTGGAAAACTGAGATACGACTTCGAAAAACTTACCAGGATGGCAGTCGGCCCAAAAGAGAACGAAGGCAGACAAGATCAGAGACAAGATCCACCAGCAACACGATTGCAGTAGCCTCCGCATGACAAAATGAACATCGAGAGCAAAAAGGGCAACTGTTGAGTTATCCGTCTGATCAAATAATGAATGTCCGCTGCGTAAAAACAGCGCAAATTCTGCTAAATGTAGGCTAGTGACTGTTCAGTGGAATTATATTCAGTGCTGTCTGGAACATCCAGAAAACAGTCTTTACTTCTCAAAACCTCCTTCCAAACAGCTTCTTGATACTCCCAAAGAAAAACATGTCAGTTAGGAGAGATATAGCTTTCGAGCTTGAATCAGTTCATTCAACAAGAATCGAGGGGATAGGCGCAGAAGACGCTAGTGGCAGTAGGCTAGTCCATGCATCCGAGAGCTGCAGCGGTTCTGCTGGCGAAAACAGAGAGGGAATAGTTGGAGCGGCACTGGAAGCTTTCCATTCCTCCATCCAGGAAGTAGCGTGTGAATCGAAGTCTGGCAGAGACTTTAAAACAGGCTTGGGAGAAAAGGCGAGGAGAGGAGGGGAAAGAGATGTGGGGAGAGGGAGCTTGAGAGATGCAGAGCTCACTCCTCCGGATCCTAGCGCCGGGTAGTAGCTCACTATTCAGCAATAGCCAACAGTTTAAAGGGGCAATCTGCACTTCGAACAATAACAAAGTGACAACCCGCCACTGATTTAGTAAACAGCTGGGGCTGAACAAATTTACCCACTCTCAAACTCATGGGCAGAGCTATGGATATAGGGACTGATCATCCATGATATCGATATTATACTTTTAACCATGTTTTGGGGTTATAGGCTACATTGTTTGTTTACATTTACATTGTTTATGAACAAAGGAGTAAAACAAGCTCATATTTTGGGTTCTGATGGAGTACGACAGTTGAACTAAGCTCCTGAGGCATCAATACGTTATATTCTTCAAGAATCGATGGGTAGGCTATACTCATTCATTTATAAGATGGATGTAGCAACTGCAGATTGCCATTTAATGGAACTTGGTAGCCGATCGCCGATCTGAAAAAGCTGTTTTAGAGGCAGGTTGAATTAAATATAAATTACCATATGATGTTGACTGTTGATGTTGACATGTATTAATGGAAATAGTTATATAATCTATTGGTCTATATGTCTATCTGTTTTACAATACATTATTATTCGCACCTGAAAAAATATATATTTAAAAAACCCACTGTATTTGTTTGTACAATGTTATAGGCCTACACCCCTTCGGTGTTTGGGAGTAAAAACTAACAAGCACACACAGGACAAAGCCACAACAAACAAATATGGCCTTGACAAAGGCTACACAGCTTCAGCTTTGACATATAATCGATTATGTTGGCAAACTGTCAACAACATACAATGCCAATTGCAGTGGAAAACCATTCTCATTCACAATGAGCTATACATGTAGGGGACTAAACAATAGAGATGATGCATTAAAGACAAACTGTATTATGTTGCAAAAATATACCATAGTCCTTTACACTCGTACCTGAAAATGGCAGATTTTTGCACTCATAAACACCTACATTGGAATGCAGTAGCTGTACAGTAACATGCTATGTATGACATCATGGATATGGCTCTGCCCTTGGGCAACTTTTGCACATTTGTTGTTGTCTGAGTGAGGGAACAGCTGAAAATGAAGAGGACTCTGTGTATTTTGAAAGATGAGACATTGAGGATTATCATGAATACAACTTTGATGTCATACAAGCAAGCCAAACACCTGTGAATCCAAATGTGCACTTCACAATTTCATAGCATAAAACTCATGTCATATACAGTGTCAACTTTTTTGATCACTATGTTTGATGTACAGATACAAGATTACAAGGCATTGTGTTGTTCTGAACAGAATGAGCCTGTGTTTGTCTAGTGTGAAGAAAATTTGCCACAGCACACAAACCTGAACGTACTCATGACTCCTTTCTATGCGCACCAAATTTAAAATGTGTTTCCCTGAATTTGAACTGTGAAGCCTGACACTGTAATATCATATTTTATAACTTAGCTAGTCATGTTGGAAATAGAACAAGCTTTCAAATTATGCCCACCTGAACCAGATTGTGATTTATAATAGACTGTTTTTGGATTGAGGTAACAACAGTAATTGTGTGATGGCCAGGATGCAGATTTGTGTTCCATACAAAACAACTACAAGTGTGCTTGCGGTAGTTCCTCAACTGCACAGATAGCAGAGCTTTGAGTCATAAAGATGCATTGAAATGACTTAGGAACTGTGCACGCTTTGGAGAGGTGTGTGGCCACTTGGAGACACCAGCTAGTCCTCTCACTCAAACCCTTCTAATTGTTTTTTCTTATGTTGAATCTACCCCACATTTCCCAGTAATGTTCTTATTATGTTACTGAATATATCCAGAGTATTTTCGTTATCAACAAATGTGGTGGAAAGTACAGTAAATGTAAAATGCAAAAAAAATCAACAGTGTTATGTTTGGATTCAGTCTTGTCTCAGGTGACCTGTTCTTCTCACCTTCAGTCTAATATTTTTCATATAATCTCCAAACTGTTCCCTTTCAATTGCTACCATGGTTATGCATATGCATAACATAAACATTTAAATGTAGCACTATCCATTCCCACGATTGTAGAGGATTAAGCAAAACATTGTTTGGTCCTTGACTTGTAAAGGCAAAAAGGTGACACTACTTGAACCTGCTTCCATAATAATAATTGCATAACAGATGTACTGTAACTAAAATTCAGGCAACTGGTGTCAACTTCTGGCAATTCATTTAACACATGTATGAGCATCTGAAGAGTTTAGATATTTTCATATAATTATTAGACAACTTCTACTGGTGGTTCGATTGTAAGTTTTTTTAAAGGCAGTATATTTGACACTTGGATGGAGAATCAGCAAACTCTGCTGACTAGGGTGCCAATTTGACTGTATTTCAGTCTGTCATACCAAGATGTTGGATCATTCCTGCCTGACATCTTCCCACTGACATCTGTATAACAGTGAATCGATGCATTTCTTCTCAATCAACTGCACACAGTGGACTCAACCAAACTGTGACTTCTATGACAAAAAGTATTCTGCTGAGTGGCATCTGATGGACAATGAAGCGTTTTTTGGTTAGTCTCCTAACAACCAATTTAAAACCCACATAAAAAGCTTCATAAACTTTGCAGCTGCTAATACACTCTCTCTTTCACCTATGTAGATTAGTCCAAAATCACCCTGGTCTGTCAGTTTAACTGAGTGTTTAATTAGTAGTGCTGTAATGTTGAATTATAGTCCTTGAGGGATGGTTCGAATTCTATATTTCATTCTCCTGACTGGCTCTTCCCTGGTTATCTCTCGTCTACCTTGCTGTTTACTAGTTAATGTTCTGTGTTAATTGGATATTAGTGGTAGTAAATTAAAATACTTTCAGCTGATATCAGTCATAATACGTCTTCCAATAATAAACCTCTTTTGAATTATCAAACAGATCAACATGGCAGTGTTGCCATTGTTTATATGTTTTTCTTTATAATGTCAAAAATAAACATCTCCAACCCCCAATATCACACACACACCCACAAACTGAAATATTATGTGTACATTGTACAATCAATTAGTGAAAGAGAGCCTCAAATGTCACATTCATTTGTATATATATATTCACTGTAATCCATGAATCGCGGCAATGTTGGTTCCTGTTTCAGTCATATCTATGGTCACATAACGCATGGGTGAAACAAAAACACCCTAATGGTTGGTGAGAAGGGAGTAGCAGCATCCCAGAATGCCGACCGGAGTATGGGTGAGTGGGTGTGTTGAAAGGAAAGTAGTGGGTGTGTGCAAAGAAGTGGGTGTGTTGAAAGGAAAGTAGTGGGTGTGTGCAAAAAAGTGGGTGTGTTGAAAGCAACATAGTGGGTGTGTGCAAAGAAGTGGGTGTGTTGAAAGGAAAGAAGTGGGGGTGTGCAAAGAAGTGGCTGTGTTGAAAGGAAAGTAGGGGGTGTGTGCAAAAAAGTGGGTGTGTTGAAAGGAAAGTAGTGGGTGTGTGCAAAGAAGTGGGTGTGTTGAAAGGAAAGTAGTGGGTGTGTGCAAAGAAGTGGGTGTGTTGAAAGGAAAGTAGTGGGTGTGTGCAATGAAGTGGGTGTGTTGAAAGGAACATAGTGGGTGTGTGCAAATAAGTGGGTGTGTTGAAAGGAAAGTAGTGGGTGTGTGCAAAGAAGTGGGTGTGTTGAAAGGAAAGTAGCGGGTGTGTGGAAAGGAGTTGTGTCAAAAGTGCTCTGCTATTAGGTTAGACGTTTTTGATTGAGCTGTGTTTTTGTCTTCTGTTACCATACAGCTATTACATTGAGCTACTGTACTGCGAGAGTTTGGACTGACGTTTTAAAGATAGAGGATGATTCACTGTTAGTTTTACACAAATCATTTTAAATGTTCAGTTGTAAAACTGATGACTGTTTATTTTGTATTAAAAGTATTGATGATGGGTGTACTGTTGCTTCATGCGTTGTGGGAATGCGGAGTGGGAAGCAGCTAGTAGCCAATATCAGGGTGACAGTAGCAGTAAGCTGCGTGTGCTTACTGCTACTGTCACCCTGATATTGGCTACTAGCTACTTCCCACTCCGGTTGCTGGACAGTAGTGCTTGTCAATGCAGAGCAAAGGGTTCATGCCCTCCCCATTGAGTAGTAGACTGTATAGAAATCAAATCAAATTGTATTTGTCACATGCCCGAATACAACAGGTATTTCACCTTACAGTGAAATGCTTACTTACAAGCCCTTAACCAACAATGCAGTTTTAAGAAAAATAAGTGTTAAGTAAAAAATAGATAATATATATATATTTTTTTAAACAAGTAATTAAAGAGCAGCAGTAAAATAACAGTAGGGAGGCTATATAGCGGGCGGACCGGTACAGAGTCAATGCGCTGGGGCACCAGTTAGTCCAGGATATATGTATCAATGTGACACCTAGACGGTTATAAATATTAGTTAGTTCTTGTGTAGGCTGCTATCCTACTTGAAATAAAATCATGTGAGAGAAAAAAATCGCCACAATATCTACCGCCGGCGACACAACCATGATACCCATTAGGAAGCACATCAAGTCGGCAGGCACAACACTCAGCACTGGTCGCCGGCTGACTATCGACTCGTAGTGCAGCCCAATCAGCCAAGCAAAACGGTCTTGAGTGCCAACAAATCTGCCCAATTATCTGAATCGCTTTCCATACACCCACTCCTTTCGACACACCCACTCCCCAATAGTCCGGTCGCCATATTGGGCTGCAGCTACTCATTCTTGTGATTGGTTGACAATAGAGCTTCACACATTGCAGGCGATGGCTGTAGGATGAAGTTGGTGAAGAGCAACTGCAGAACATGCAGTCAAAACTTCATGAACTTTGATCACATTAATTTTGTAAAGTTCATGTAGTCGACAAGTAAGCGCAAGTCGGACATTTTTATCCATAATGCAACCCATTTTGAAAGGTTGGTCACCGACTTGACAAAAGGGATCCGCTCAAACGCGCCCAATGTATGACGTTTTAGAGATTCAGAAGGTACATATAAGCGCATGTGGCTACACTCATTGTGGAACTTGTAGTCACATTAACATGCTAGAGAGGCACTTCCAGAACCATTGTGCATCACCAGAACTGCACTACCCATAGATCATTCGGGTTATCAAGACTGTCTCAGACACGGAAGGTGAGTGCTCCTGTCATTTTCATTTCATGCAACGAGGAGGAAATAATGCAGCTATATTGTTATACGTTTTAGCTGTATTGATTGAATGTATTGATTTAAGAATTGTAAGCGAATAAAGATGATTAGCTAAAATATTTTACTTGTCCCGACGTTTATAATGTTTATTTGATAGGAAACATGTCAATGAATGTGCATTAGGCTACAGTCACCGGTCAGTTCAAATATCTGACAACCTAATTGCGGATAATAGGCCTACGTAATATTTCGCTGTGAGCGAAAGCAAACTACGTGCGTTCAATACACGGATGCGTTTCTAACTAGTTAAGACGAATATGATGGAGCTTTGCCTTGTCCACGCTACGCGGTGGTCTCTTTAAAACATTGTTTCATTACAGAACTGTTCACTATAGACACATTTTTAGCGCGAAATAATGTGCCAAACTGTTTTTCAGAGAGTTACGTTTCATGGGCATGTAGTGTTATGTAAAGATCCAACCTTGAAATTGCAGACGGAGATTATACAACGGAAATTAATAGACAATTGTAGGTCTATTTGACATTGCCATTTTTTGTATTTAACTCAACTTCATGGATTTGTTTTTATTTTAAACCTAATAATAGTCTCTGATGCTGTTACTATTGTCATTGCTGACTTTTTTGTTTAATTTCTACACTGAGGCCAGTGTCCCCTTCAAGTATGCTGGTGACTGACAGCTGCAATACGGGCCTTTTAATCATAAAGATCCACCAGAACTATGTGTGCTTTTAGTCTATCAGCATGTATGGTTATATAATGTGTTCCAATATGGATGATTGAAGGTCTGTTCTGGCCATATTAGCCTATACCTTTCCCATGATGAATAACCAGAAAAACACAAAATCCCTCTCCTCTTCTTCACTTTCAGTCTAAACTCCTCAAAAAGGCCCAGTTGGCTTCTCACTCTCGTTCAGCGTCAAACCCTGGGGATGTACACTTTTTTTAACGATTGTGAAAACAAATGACAGTGTAACAGCGGCACAGTCCCACCATTCAGTGTATGGGAAGAGTCAGAGAGAATGCTGAAGTCTACACGCTTGGACAGTAATGATTGTATTGTATTTTACTGGGTGTGACAGACTGATGTAGACGTTGTGTTGTGAGGCGGTGTCATTCGTAAATAAAGCTTAGTCTTTATAAAAGAAACCCAATGAATGTAGTCACAAAGGCATGGCCTATATAACATACTGTCCTTACAAAGTAATTTTTTAATTGAACCTTTATTTAACTATGAAAGTCACTTAAGACCAAATTCTTATTTAAATGACGGCCTACACCGGCCAAACCCGGACGACGCTGGGCCAGTTGTGCGCCGCCCTATGGGACTCCCAATCACGGGCGGTTGTGATACAGCTTGGATATAGCCTATACATGTACAGTTCTAACACAGTACAAGTAGGCCTAGTTATTACAACTGAAACCTGTTTTCAGTTTGTCTTTACAAATGTATATTTAGTGCAAACATTAGATTTGCAATAAAGCTTGATTAAGTATGTTGAATCCTGCTCTCACTCTAGAATTACTGTTTGATGAAATTAGTCAGAAACACTGGGCTTATGAGTTTGTTTACAAATGGTCTCATACAACTCAAGAACAGCTATAAGATAATATATAACAGCATCTATAACAGTGCTATAACAGATTTAATGTAAACTCTTTGTAGCCAATTTATACCTATTTACATGGTACACTACAAATCTACTGTGCATTCGGAAAGTAATCAGACCCCTTGAATTGTTTCACATTTTGTTACATTGCAGTCTTATTCTAAAGTGGATTAAATAGATGAATAGTTTTCCCCCTCATCAATCTGCACACAATTCCCCATAATGACAAAGCTAAAATAGGTTTTTAGATTTTTTTGCTAATTTATTAACAAATAAAAACTGAAATATCACATTTACATAAGTATTCAGATCTTTTACTCAGGACTTTGTAGAAATATCTTTGACAGCGATGACAGCCTTGAGTCTTCTTGGGTATGACGCTACAAGCTTGGCACACCTGTATTTTGGGAGGTTCTCTCATTCTTCTCTGTAGATCCTCTCAAGCTCTGTCAGGTTGGATGAGGAGAGTTGCTGCACAGTTATTTTCAGGTCTCTCCAGAAATGTTAGACAGGGTTCATGTCCAGGCTCTGACTGGGCCACTCAAGGACATTCAGAGACTTGTCCAGAAGCTACTCCTGCGTTGTATTGGCTGTGTTCTAATTGAATCCATTTTAGAATAAGGCTGTAATGTAACAAAATTAGTTCTTTCCGAATGCACTGTATGCAATTGCTTGAACTATGCATTAACCTTAACTAAGTTTCAACTACATTGACTACATCTGAATGTGTGGACGTCTGAATGTATGGACTTATGTTACTAGACATTTCAGACACTTCACACCCTCTGACCCTCTGTTAGTCTTCTCAGACCATCCAGAGGTGGAGGTTGTGGGAACAGTGGGAGTCCAGAAGTGACCAGATGGTTTTTTAATATGCCGAATTTGATTAAATACATTTTAATGATCTGGTTCTCAGTGGTGCTGTTTAGGGATGTCACATGGCTCCTCCTTGCAATGTGTACCATCTGTCTCCTCTGCAAAAATAAATAATTAAGTAAACAGAGAAATCTTCTTGTCTAACACTCACGGGACACCTACTCCTATGAACCCCTGCTGAACTAAGCAGTACACCTACTCCTATGAACCTTTGCTGAACTTAACAGTACACCTACTTGGAGCTGCAAGTTATTTGAACCCTAACCCGAAACCGATGCAAAAAAAGGGTCCATGGCAGTATGTGCCAGGTGCTCTCCCAGATTTGGATGTGCTCGGTTTAAATTATTCTCGATGAATCATACACACACTTCGCCCACCTTAATCACAAGACAGCTCAAGAATTATACATGCTACTGCATGCAGCCTTCTACTGTATATCTTCAATACTTTCTCCTTAAAGGAAAAGTCATTATGATGCAAAATGTTGGTGACACTTTGCTTCTTGAAAGTCCAATATCCTGAGAACTTGACTGCTGACATGTAAAACGTTTTGGGACTGTGTCAACAGTGGACTAATGAAAAAATATATAGTTTTTGAGTTGAGCTTTTCTTTACGCATCCTTTTGATGTTCCTAGCTCTCCATACATCCCTCTAGTTTGTCTTCACAATAGCACTTTAACATCCAATAAAACCAGTGTGGATGAATATATCAGTGATACTTGTCCGCAGCTTTCCCTGGTTCCAAACTTCATTTGGAGATTTGTGGACAGGGATGCAAGAGAACTGGCATCAATGATACACTGTTTATTCATACCACAGCAATACTTAGTTGATTGGATTCTCTTTGCTTAATGTTGAATTAAACAGCCATAGATAGACCTGTGTTCATTTCTCTAGCCTGTATTTCCCCAGCATGTCCACCGTGTATCATGTTGTTCAGTGTGTTGTGTGCATCATTAATTGTGCCCATCTAACACACACACACAGGCTCTTGTATCATGTTGAGAATGCACAGGTCAATATCTATTTAGCAAGTTCTAATTAGGATTTGAAAATGACTTAAAATAGCATTTAGGAAAAGTACTGTCTAGAACAGCCATGCTCCAGGATGTATTCCTGTCCTCATTGACATTCATTTAGTGTTATATAGCAGTGTTACACAATATAGTTCTGGAAGTGGGATATGAATACAAGCACGACTCTCACTTCCTAAAGTCATAACAAAATTACATGTTCACATTGTCTTATAAAGCAACCCTGTGCTGTATTCAGGTCAGTGTTCTCCCACATTGAAAGTCAAGTGACCTACAAAAACACACCGAGTTCATCCAGTCATCTCTGACTGTTCCTTGAGTCCTTGATACTTTCCGAAAAGAAGAGCAGGAGGAATAGAGAGAGTGGTGATGCTGACAGAACCAATGGCTCCTCAGTTGTAATTCTGTGTGTGTGTGCATGTGTTCACTCTGAGGTCAGGCTGTGTGTGTGAGGGCTGCAGAGAGAAGACCTGACGAATGATTTTCAAGGAGAGGTCATGAAGGTCACCACCGTAGTGCGGTGGAAGGTGCCCAGACCCTCAGCAGAATATCAAATCTCTTTGCATTTCTCTTCCATTTACATGGAGCCTGATGTCCGTACTGGTCTCTGCCCCTGCAGGTAAAGAAAAGTGCGGTACTGTAGAAGATCCGAGAGGAGTTCACACTGCATCAAGTCTAAAAGTTGTGATCTGCTCTGGAGTCCAGGTACACTTATAGACAGGTAAATATGATTAAACAAGACAAGCACACAGTATCTGACTAAACTCTTGGACAGTTTGTAGTGCAGAGGGAAAGGACAGCTGTTATGTAAAATGGCAATACATTTGGTTGTGCCTATAAATACATGAATTAAGATGGTGACATGCTATAGGGGATGTACTCACTACTGTAGCTAGGTTTCCATCCAATTAGTGACAAAATCTGCATTTTGCCAGAGATGGGTTTCCATCAAATTGACCTGTTGTGAATAAAAGGCTGTGCGTGATGACAGTGTATATTAAACATATATATATACTTTTTACCCCTTTTTTTTACCCCAATTTTGTGATATCCAATTGGTAGTTACAGTCTTGTCCCATCGCTGCAACTCCCGTACGGACTCGGGAGAGGGGAAGGTCGAGAGCCATGCGTCCTCCGAAACATGACCCCGCCAACATGACCCCGACTACACTGGGCCAATTGTGCATCACCTCATGGGTCTCCCGTTCGTGACACAGCCCGGGATCGAACCTGGATCTATAGTGACGACTCTAGCACTGTGATTCAGTGCCTTAGACCGCTGTGCCACTCGGGAGACCCATAAAATACCTTTTGCGGTTAAATTCCCATGTACCGAATAAAAAAAAAAGTTAAATGGGTTTCCATGGCATTTCCAACTCTACTGATGGTTTTGTCAACAAAACAACGTTGAGTTATATTGCTAATGTGCCCCCTCTGGTCTTGTCATGTGTGCTCTAGCCAACAGCTTGACATACAGTGTGCGTAAAATAGCCTACGTGATGAGATTATTATGGACAAAAGAGCAAGATTATTTGTCAAAAGGCAGCCAAGCATCGATCATCATGTCTCCATAATAAGAATCTTGATATTTATTGGCGAGGAGCATCAATCACCGCGTGCACTTTCACCACCTTGAAAAGTTCATCATACCTTATCTGTAGCCCAATAAACTGCATTATTTCCCAATGAGTCGTAGTGGAAGGACCACATAACATATCATCACGTGACTCCAAGTTTACTTCGATATGATGATTATTATATCAATATTTGTGCATAAAGGAATTTCCATCGCCATTTCTTGCATAATTAATATTTATAGACACAAAGATCCCACCTCATCTAGCGTATTTGTTTTGTAGACATTTGGAAAGTTTGCTGACAAATTTGCTGTTTCCATCGGGCCTGTCGTGACATTTTTGTTATGCAATGTGTACATTAGTCTCTTAAAAACGTTGGATGGAAACCTGGTTAATGACAGCAAAAATGTAATGAGCATAAATCAAGTCATTCATGACCTTTTGATTATTGTAAGTCAATATATGTCCTGTTGCATGGTAGAAGCCTTTAAATGTATCATCCCAAATGCTTATTGTGATGCCCTTCAACCCTGCCTATCCTGTTAGTGTTTTTTCTGGTCATGTCTCAACATGGGGCTTAGTGTACGTCAATGTCAGTGGCAGAGCAACAAAGGAGCGGAGGTCCAATGCATGGTGCCCAGGGGATGACATTTATCCCCACTCTGTATTTCTGCTGTTAATCCGATTGGAGACAAAGGCCTTCATTCCCAATCACATTAACCAGTTGGCATCTCTTCAGTCTCTTTCACTCTTAATCCCATTCAATGCTAGCAAAAATGTTACTTGATCTGATTGGGCACAACAGCAATCTGATACTGGAAGATAATTGGTCATATCTGATTTGGGGAAGCGGGGGAAAAGAAAACATTTAGAGGTGGGGGAAGGGGGTTGGGGAAAAATAAGTGAGGGAAGTGGGTGGGAAAAGAGATAGATAGTAGGATGAGCAAAAGGAGAGTTGAGCAATGATCTGTCTGAGCAATGATGGGGCTCCTTGTTTTTTTGTTAGTCGTCTTGCCTGGGGATATGAATGATTGTTGGTCAATCCTTTAAACCAGGTAGGCCTACAACTGAACTGAATTCTGGAGATGTGTGTCAGCTACTTTTAGATATATTCTTTGCCTTACCACTAAGTAAAAGGATCACCCTTCCAAAAATGAGATATGTGTTCAATTTCACCTTCTAATTTCACCTTTCAATCTCCTTTATCCTCTCTGGAATGTGCTGCTTCAATCCTTTGACAAAGAGCTTAGCCACCCAAAGCCACCAGTGATGGGAATTGGCGTCTCTTCTGTGCTACTACACACTACCCCTAGGGATCTCTTATGTGTCTCATTACTATTCACATAAACACTATAAGACATTTACACAGATGTGCTTACAAGTGTTAATGTCTGCCTGCATTGTTTTTATTTTGTCTCTCACTTACACTCTGTGCTGTAGACCTGTAGCCTACATAGTTTCAAACGTTTAGGCACTGTAGGCCCCTAAAATGAAATTCTGTACCATGGTTACCAAATCATTTTTCACCTCTAATTAGGGACTGATTTAAAGCTGGGGCACCAGGCGGGTGCAATTAATTATCAGGTAGAACAGAAAACCAGCAGTAGTCTGGTCCTTGTTGGGTAAGATTTGAATACCCCTGCTCTAGGCTATGCATTACTGTATATTCCAGTAGATACATGTTTTGAATAATTTTCAAATTAAAGCAGTCACAGAAATGCAGAAGCATTACATTCTGTGTGGCTACTGCAGGATTGTAGGAGTACCTGTGGCACTCCAAGAACAGGGTTGTGTATACCCCTGCCATATATCCTACGGCTCCTTAGAAAAAAAAGTGTCTACACAACAGTTGCCTACATTATTAGAAAAAAGGGATCCAAAATGTTTTTTGGCTGTCCGCATAGGATAACTCTTTGAAGAACCTTTTGGGGTTCCATGTAGAAACCTTTCCACAGAGGGTTCTACCTGGAACCAAAAAGAGTGTTCCTATGCGGACAGCAAAAAACCTTTTGGATCCCCCTTTTCGAATAATGTAGGCAACTATTGTGTAGGCCTATTTGTGTGATGTACAGAATTGTAACATGATATGTGAATGCTTTCATACTATTACATCTTAGCTAATGTAATGCATTGGCAGCATGTTTTTCAACTAACCTTTACATGGCGATACTTCCTTAATTCTCAACTTGGAAGTCACTGGTATCTTCTCAACTCCCATCGCTAGTTGCAGGAGGAACGTTGGACGTTATGAAATTAAATACATTTTTTGCTTCATGAGATAATCCAACAATATAATATGTATGCCGCCATATTGTCTATTTCAGATCTTCTCTCATTGATCAAGACAGGTGAGTGTCCATCCCAAAGTGCTGCACATCATGACTCAGAAATCAAGCGTCACTTTGAATAACACTAACCTGTCTTGATCAATGAGAGAAGATCAGAATTGGACACAGTTTTGAATACACTTCATGGAGCAAGAAAATGTATACATTTCATAATGGAGCATTTTCTAAATTCCAACGTCCCACCTGCAACTAATGATGGGAGTTGTGAAGACAAAGGTAACTTCCAAATTGAGAATTAATGAAGTATCGCCATGTAAATGTTGTTGAAAAATGTCTGTCGGTGCTTTACAATAGCTAAACTGTAACAAGTAGGGAGGCCTTCACATATCACATTACAATTCTGTAGCTACGTGTTAGGATGAGGCCATCATGTGTGCACTCTGATTGTAGCGGGCCATTTTCCCTAATGCAAACTCTCTCACATTGCTAAAGACAGCCGGACATTCAATATTCAAATGTGTACTTTACGCCCTACACTGAAAACATGTTGAGTGTTTTGTAGCGGTGTCTAGTTGATTGTATTGATTTGCTGGGAAAACTCCAGGCAGACAGGGATGTCATGACGTTGGCCTCTTTGGGTATAGCAACCCCATCCCCCTCTCCCTGCCTCCTTCAACTAGGCTGCTGTGGTCAGTGGCCATAAATTCCCGAGAAGACCCTGCCACATGGCTACATAGTAGAGAGAGAGTAAACTTTCATAGAGGACAAAGGAAATCCTTCCACCTCACAGAAATTGAGGTACAAACAAATTTCATGTTCCGGAGAAAGTATAAAAGATCGGTGAAGAATCCAGCTACGAACTGGTCCGTTTGTCACAACATGGGAAAGCTCATGGGAGACAGTGTGGCCACATTACCATAACGCTGTTTATATAATAGCCTCAGATATGAGGTTTACATCTAATTGTTGTATAAGATGAATGAGTGAGTATGATACTGTTGTATAATTGTGTAATATGATTTTGGACTGTTTAATGAAGAAAAATACAATTCCCTTTTGATTTGAACTAAATCAGAGGACCGCCCCTGAGCCCAGTTAGGGTCAGACATCCTGGGACAGCCCCCTTCTGCCATTCCGAATAAAACCCAACTTTGAGAAATTATCAGGAGACCAAGCTTACCTCAATTACGAGATGGCTAAAGGTTGCAGACCTTGCTTTTCTCCATTAGGAGGACAAAAGTTGTAGACCATTGCTGAATCTTTTAACCATACCACGTGGTTAAACTCTTAGACTATCGATGCCGACAGAATAAGAACAAGTCTTTGATACTAATTACTAGTCTGCAGCTAGGAATTCGGTATCATTGAACGCGAAGAACGACAACCGCCGAAACATCCATCTATAACGAATGTCACTTTGAACTATCCCCTCTAACCAAGACAGAGAGGGAGAGAGATGGACAATTCTACGAAAGACACAAGCTTTTCACCAGCGATCAAGACGACACACTGAGCGTAAATATATATATATATATATATATATTGATTGCAATTGTTCCCGAATGAGTGAGCGTTCATGTGTAAAGGATTAGCATTTCAATTGTTATAATTATCACTCTGTAGTGACTTCTTAGTCGACCCCCACTTCCCCTTTTGTCTAACAAGCCGCCTTGCCGGTTTAGCCCACTAGGGCACATTCTCCTATCATTTCATGTAACCACATTTAGTTTGATTGTTTGTTTATACATTTCTGTGAATTACAGCGATTAGGCAATATATCTTTGCCTCAGCCATACCTCCAGTAGCTCATTACAGTAATGTTGATGTCGATATTTTTCCTGCCTTTGAGTGATTATTCAAGGATTCAAGAAACGTGTTTCCTACCTGTTAGTCTCTTCTCACACCTGTATGACTTTGTTCTCCAGGCCTGCCAACATGGAAATGTAAGAAAAAAGTGGGGATAATAACAGACTACTAGGCTTAGGCCTATACCTGCTGATGCCACCAGACAGAGGGTATGTAAGTTAGTTGGTGATGGTCTTTCGGATGAGAAGGAAGGGAACAGACGTGCATGATATGGGATGTGAAATTTGTGCCCAAAGAATTATAATTTAAGTGCAAATTGACATTGAGCCGAAGTGTATTTTCTTGTCAAATTTGTCTCCTTTGGTCTTGAGCACATGATTGCAGTCGTCAGTGATTACACTGCACCTTTATTCAGGAAATCACCTTCTTACCTCCGTGGCTACTCAGGCAATCACGAAGATGGTTGCATCTTCCACTCTGTCTATCGCCTCCCTTGGCAGTGAGACATGGTAAGCCTACCTGCATCCAGCAGATACCTTCTTAGGGCACAGACGCTGTGACAGGATGAGCTGAGACAGGATGCCGAAGGGTGCCAGACAGGATGGTGCATTACCGCCACCAACAACACGGGTGGTGAAATTACATAAAAAGCTAGCTAGCTACTTGATACTTCCTGGACCAGAGCTAGGTCGGACCAGAGCTAGACCAGCGCTAGTGTGAACCAGAGATTACTAGCTGCTAGCTATGCCCTGCACCAGAGTTTTTAGCTATGCCATGGACCAGACAGTGTGGACCAGAGCTACAGTACCAGTCAAAAGTTTGGAAACACCTACTCATTTAAGGGTTTTTCTTTAATTGTACTATTTTCTACATTGTAGAACAATAGTGAAGACATCAAAACTATGAAATAACACATATGGAATCATGTAGTAACCAGACAAATGTTAATCAAATCAAAATATATTTGATATTCTTCAAAGTAGCCACCCTTTGCCTTGAGGATAGCTTTGCACTCTCTTTGCATTCTCTCAACCAGCTTCACCTGAAATGCTTTTCCAACAGTCTTGAAGGAATTCCCACATATGCTGAGCACTTGTTGGCTGCTTTTCCTTCACTCTGCGGTCCAACTCATCCCAAACCATTTTGGGTTGAGGTTGGGTGCTTGTGGAGGCCACAAGCAGAATACCAATTGTCATTCATTAGGAAAAAAATAATGACATTTATGATGGTCAATTTTGAAACTGATGCAGCATTCCACCACTCTCCTTCTTGGTCAAATAAAGAAAAACCATTGAATGAGTAAGTAGGTGTGTCCAAACCTTTGACTGGTAGCATAGCTGGCTACGACCTGGACCAGCGCTAGTGCGGACAACAGCTACAGCTAGTCGGAAGTTTACATATACCTTAGCCAAATACATTTAAACTCAGTTTTTCACAATTCCTGACATTTAATCCTATAACAATTCCTGTGTTAGGTCTGTTAAGGTCACCACTTTATTTTAAGAATGTGAAACAATAGTATAATAGAATAATAGTAGAGAGAATGATTTATTTAAACTTTTAGTTCTTTCCTCACAGTTCCAGTGGGTCAGAAGTTTACATACACTCAATTAGTATTTGGTAGCATTGCATTTAAATGGTTTAACTTGGGTCAACCGTTTTGGGTAGCCTACCACAAGCTTCCCACAATAAGTTGGGTGAATTTTGGCCCATTGCTCCTGACAGAGCTGGTGTAACTGAGTCAGGTTTGTAGGCCTCCTTGGTCACATACGCTTTTTTTTAGTTCTGCCCACAAATGTTCTATGGGATTGAGGTCAGGGCTTTGTGACGGCCACTCCAATACCTTGACTTTGTTGTCCTTAAGCAATTTTGCCACAACTTTGGAAGTATGCTTGGGGTCATTGTCCATTTTGAAGACCCATTTGTGACCAAGCTTTAACTTCCTACCTGATGTCTTAAGATGTTGCTTCAATGTATCCACATAATTGTCCTGCCTCATGATGCCATCTATTTTGTGAAGTGCATCAGTCCCTCCTGCAGCAAAGCACCCCCACAACATGATGCTGCCACCCCCGTGCTTCACGGTTGGGATGGTGTTCTTCGGCTTGCAACACTCACTCTTTTTCCTCAAACATAACGATGGTCATTATGGCCAAACAGTTCTATTTTTGTTTCATCAGACCAGAGGACATTTCTCCAAAAAGTACGATCTTTGTCCCCATGTGTAACGGTTTTCTTGATGAGAAGGAGAGTCGGACCAAAATGCGGCGTGTCTATTGCAATCCATGTTTAATGAAGTAACACACTAAACACAAACACTATCAAAACAATAAACTTAACGAAAACCGAAACAGCCTATACTTGTGTAACCTAACAATGACATCAGGACAATAAGGACAATCACCCACGACAAACTCAAAGAATATGGCTGCCTAAATATGGTTCCCAATCAGAGACAACGATAAACACCTGCCTCTGATTGAGAACCACTTCAGACAGCCATAGACTTAGCTAGAACACCCCACTAGCTACAATCCCCATACATACACACCACATACAAAAACCCATGCCACACCCTGGCCTGACCAAATAAATAAAGATAAACACAAAATACTTTGACCAGGGTGTGACACCATGTGCAGTTTCAAACCATAGCCTGTTTTTTTATGGCGGTTTTGGAGCAGTGGCTTCTTCCTTGCTGAGCGGTCTTTCAGGTTATGTCGATATAGGACTTGTTTTACTGTGGATTTAGATACTTTTGTACCTGTTTCTTCCAGCATCTTCACAAGGTCCTCGCAACAAAGTACGTTCATCTCTAGGAGACAGAATGCGTCTCCTTCCTGAGCGGTATGATGGCTGTGTGGTCCCATGGTGTTTATACTTGCGTGTTATTGTTTGTACAGATGAACGTGGTACCTTCAGGCATTTGGAAATTGCTCCCAAGGATGAACCAGACTTGTGTAGGTCTACAATTTTTTTTCTGAGGTCTTGGCTGATTTCTTTTGATTTTCCCATGATGTCAAGGAAAGAGGCACTGAGTTTGAAGGTAGGCCTTGAAATACATCCACAGGTACACCTCCAATTGACTCAAAGGATGTCTATTAGCCTATCAGAAGCTTCTAAAGCCATGACATCATTTTCTGGAATTTTCCAAGCTGTTTAAAGCACAGTCAACTTAGTGTGTGTGTATCCTTCTGACCCACTGGAATTGTGATACAGTGAAATAATCTGTAAACTGTTGTTGGAAAAATGACTTGCGTCATGCACAAAGTAGATGTCCTATCTGACTTGCCAAAACTATAGTTTGTTAACAAGAAATTTGTGGAGTGGTTGAAACACTTAGGTTGTAGTCATTAAAACTTGTTTATGTTAACTTTCGACTTTAACTGTGTAAGACAACTGCTGGGACAGCCCAAGCAGAGCTCCTGATCGATATGACCGAAAATAATTTCTGAACATCAGCACTGCGATTACTCTCCACGGACTGGCAGAATCCTTTTTTTCCTTTATGGAGTCTGACGAGCCCGACACGAACGATATACTGCTTTCTCGGGAACAGGCCCAGATCCCCATGATTTGTGTGAAGAGGAGGCGGAGAAAAAGGGGCCAAAGGGCCTGCTGCCTTCTGAGAATTCGTAGGCGATCAAGTAAACACCCACTT
The DNA here is from genome assembly GCF_057628025.1 of Oncorhynchus mykiss. Classification (NCBI taxonomy): domain Eukaryota; kingdom Metazoa; phylum Chordata; class Actinopteri; order Salmoniformes; family Salmonidae; genus Oncorhynchus; species Oncorhynchus mykiss. Next base: position 53,515,834 of record NC_143038.1, on the reverse strand, counting down.
CCTTCCATTCTGCTAGCAAACGTGCAATCTTTGGAGAATAATCTTGCACATAGGTAATCTATTTTAATCTACCAACGGGGCATTCACAACTGGAATATCTTATGCCTCACGGAGTCGTGGCTGAATGATGACACTATCAACATATGCTGTACATGGTTATACGCTGTACCGGCAGGATAGAACAGTGGCGTCTGGTAAGATAAGGGGCGGCGGGCTATGTATTTTTGTAAATAACAGCTGGTGCACGATATCTAAGTCAGTCTCGAGCTATTGCTCGCCTGAGGTAGAGCATCTCATGATAAGCTGTCGACCGCACTATCTATCTAGAGAGTTTTCATCTGCATTTTTCGTAGCTGTTTACATACCACCACAGTCAAAGAAAACTTTGAATGAGCTGTATTCCGCCATAAGCAAACAAGAAAACGCTCAACCAGAGGCGGCACTCCTAGTAGTCGGGGACTTTAATGCAGGGAAACTCAAATCCGTTTTACCAAATTTCTATCAGCATATTAAATGTGCAACCAGAGGAAAAAAAACTGCATCATCGAGAGCATGGTTGCATCACTGCCTGGTATGGCAACTGCTCGGCCTCCGACCGCAAGGCACTACAGAGGGTAGTGCGAACGGCCCAGTACATCACTGGGGCCAAGCTTACTGCAATCCAGGACCAATATATCAGGCAGTGTCAGAGGAAGGTCCCAAAAATTGTCAGACTCCAGCCACCCTAGTCATAGACGCACGGCAAGCGGTACCGGAGCACCAAGTCTAGGTCCAAGAGGCTTCTAAACAGCTTCTACCCAAGCCATAAGATTCCTGAACACCTAATCAAATGGCTACCCATACTTGACATTACCCCCCCCCCCCTTTTTTTTTTTTACACTGCTGCTATCTGTTGTTATCATCTTTGCATAGTCACTTTAATAACTCTACCCACATGTACATATTACCTCAACTAACCTGGTGCCCCCGCACATTGACTCTGTACCGGTACCCCCAACAAACTGCATTGTTGGTTAGGGGCTTGTAAGTAAGAATTTCACTGTAAGGTCTACACATGTTGTATTTGGTGCATGTGACTATTACAATTTGATTTGACATGGGTACTATGGTGCCTTGAGTTGGTTGGAACCTCTCCAGCGCACTGACAATAAACAATGATTCCTATTAAGATTGACTTTGAGTGTCCCTGTGGAAGAATTTCCACAACATTCCCATTGGAAATGTTTTTAGTTATAAAAATATTTGGCTACGCCCTGGACCAAAGCTACTGCTGATCAGAGCTACTAGCTTTGCCCTGGACCAGAGCTAGCTAGCTAGTAGCATAGAGGGCCTTTTAAATGCCTAATTCAGTGGGTATGCCCTGGACCAGAGCTAGTGACATATTATACCTCTGGCCCAGCGTGTTAGAGCGCGTGAGCTTTGACATTAGCAGACTAGGTGCCCTAGTCACACCATCTGCAGCTGGATGCTTCTCACCCACTTTGACATGAAGTGACTTAAATTGACAATAGTCTGCATTTTCAATATGTAGCCCACTATCCCAGGTTTCCAAGTAGGCTTCCTAGCCCTATAGCTCAAATGTCAGTGTTGGTTCACAGACAGCGAGAGCAGAATACCAATTGTCATTCATTAGGAAAGAAATAATGACATTTATGATGGCCAATTTTGAAACTATTAGGCTTTTTAATGCTCTTCGCATTGTTTTCACTCTGCCTCTCCTACCTCAATTATGTTATGTGTGTTGGTGTCTCAGTCCATTGCATCTTCCTAGCTCAGGCCGTCCGTCCCTTGGGAATTAATGGCGGGGAATTGATCTGTTATCATATTTGTGCATTATCTCCAGCAGCTGGTGGATATGCATGGTGCTGTGAGCAATGATAGAAAAATATTAGCCCCAGTAAATGCCACGTCTTTATATCACGTCAGGAACACCTAACCAGAAGCTATAAATACAATGGAGCCTGTCTAGCATGTACACGTGCACATTACTTATATTTGGTCACAAGGAAAAAAGCGAGAACACTGTTATTAATTAGATTAATTGGATTATAATGCAAGTAGATCATGAAGAATTTGATTCTGGGAGGCTACTTTCTGAATCTACAGCTTTTCTACAGTAGATTTGAAGTAAAGGACACAATAACACATTGGACTGTCTGTCCTCAGTCTTTTGCTCTGATTCTTGGGTGGGAATGTGTGGATTCCCATTCACAGCTTGTAGAGGAACAAGGTTTCAATCAACTGAGATGTTTACGAAACAACCATCATCCCATCATTCATGTGACTGGAAGTTGTGTCAACGTGACCCACTATCCAATGTGACTCATGCTGCCTTGGGTTGAGTTCTGTTGGTTCAAATCAAAAAGTGATCCTGCTGTTACTTCTCCCTCCATCTGTCAAAACCTTGTCATGTACAAATGGTTAAATGCTGTTGTCTTTCTGTCGAGCTACCATTGTGTATGCTAGGGCATATGTACAGAGAGATAAATATGGAAATGCATCATAATGCTTTGTGTGCCAAGAGGAATCTCACAAAGCACTTACTGTCATTGTAGAATTATACAAGGGTACAGAAACTGGCAGTTCCTTTTATCTAATGTATTTACTACAAGCAGTAGAATCAACAAAATATTTTAATTTTGAGTTATCACATTAGCTGCTCTGTATGAATTTAATGAATGTCAGTTTGTATTTGGACGTAAAGAACACAATGTCAAATTAACTTAACTCTAAGATCTGTCCAGAGTGTCTCCCTCATTAAAAGTGATGTGTTTGTTTTTGGCTTCAGTTTTCGGATGCTATTTCAATTGAAGTTCAGGTCTTTGAGTTGTTACCCCCTCTGGGCATGCCCAAATTAGACGAGTGGTACTAGACGGCTAATGTATAAAAGTGGATTTTGCTGGATTTTGTAGAGTGAGGCTTCCTCAGGTCAGTGTGCATGTGTGAGGCCAGGGGTTTAAGTTGAAAAAACCTCCAGGAGTTTGTTTAGTTTCCCCTGCAGGTTTGCCTGTAAAGCTATCATCTGGTTCTGATGTCTCTTTGGGAAGTCTTGGCCAGTGGTAATAAACAAGATATCTGAGCAGCGAACACCAGGACTTTGAAATCTCTTTACCGATAGCCTAATTGTCCCTGGATCCAGTTGTGCTCTTTGTTGCTTTTGCATTTTCATCTATACATTTCAACTTGAATTGAGTTATTAGACTGTTGGTAGTGACTGTTTGTGAAAGTCAAATGCAATAGTCAAACTTCACCTTCAAATATTCAGATTTAGATTGTTCCTTCCAGCTTTACCTCGTGGGCATTGAATCGAATGGGCAACCATCATTCCCGCAGAATTACAGTTTTTTAGGTTTTCTGGGATGGCAGCGCTCTAGAGATTTTGCCCCAATTGAAGTGACTTGCGGAAAAAGGTATTTATCTGGCTCTCCTGTTAACTCGAGAAGTGATCTAACATGATTCATGTTCTACCGCTCTCCCTCCCATCCTCTCTCCTAAACCTTGTTTTCTCCCTGGATGTCCGCCTTCCGTCACTTTTAATCAACCCTTTTAATTACCGTCACTATCAGTTGCCCTGCGCCTCATTGTCACCTCTGGGACATTCTGCCTGCGAAGGTAAAGCAAGGGGAAACTCCTAAGGGAGTCAGGGGCCTGTGCTTGGGTAATAGCAGGCCTTTGCCAGTCCGTCAGCTGTATTGCCAGCTCCCATCTCTCCCTGCCCGCCGGGCAGCTCCAGAGATGTCGTGATAAATTGATGTTCGCTTCAGCTCAACTGTGCACTCTTAAGTAGAGGAGAGACTGAGTGTATTTGGGCTTCTGTTCAATCAACACTTCCCCAATAGAATGAATCTTTTACAAGAAAAAACAAAGTTCAAGCTTGAGCCGTCTCTTTCATTAAAAATGTACGCCGAGTTGAGAGACAGAAAGAGAAATAGGGTCCAGGCTTCCAGGAAAAGGTTACACCATCTAACTAGTTTACAATGAATTTTGTGCATCAATTACATGTCTTTTACTCACAGGTCTTTATTATCTTTGTTTCTTTCCATCCCCTCTCATCAGTGTTCCAGGTCGATATGAGCTATTGTTCTTGTCTCTTATTACGTCTAACTACCCCCTGCCTAGTCATTAACCTTGAAATATCACTGTTTGTTTAACATGTTATCTTTGCATTCCTACACGTCCTTTCCAACATGCTTAGCTTTTTATCCAATGCCCTTATGCTTTGATCTGTCATAGAACCTCAACACAATACATTCATCTTGATGCAATTTGAATTATAGAAGCACTTAAGGTAGCTGAGACTAAATGTTTAATCTGCCCCACTGCTGAACCAAATCCAATGTTAATTGTTTATGGCATTCATTCGGCATACCACTTGAACATTATGACATGAGATGTCAAAAAATAGCTATACGTTACAGTTTTTTGTTTAAAATTGTCATAATGGCAACGTTTCAATTTACTTTGAAACATTGAACATTAAAACTTTATTTAGAGGTATTGCAATCAATGTCAGACACCTTAAGATACATTGACAGCAAAGCATACATTCATGAACCCAAGTCCTATATACCTTATTGAAAATAAGCATTATTATAACAGCATTATTGGTCCATACAGACCAACAATCTCTGTTTTTTTTCTCACATACTGCAGATCTGAATATAGATACTGTATCCCATTCCATGGCCAATGTGTTTACTTTCAGGCATCTTTGAGTTACTGTTTTGAGTGACAGAGGAGTATCATTAGACCTAGGCTGTCTGCAATGAAACTCATCATCTTGTAATCTTCTCCTCCTTGTGTTCCAGCCTCCATCTGTCCTTCTATCACTCCTTCCATCCCTCCCTTCTCTAATTACCAGACCCTGGGACCGTGAGAAGCAAGCGAGGTTGAAGGTAAGTGTATTTATTGCTTCTCTTTGACAATAAAGTTGGCCTGGATCATTGATTTTCCTCCCCTGCCTTTTTTTCAAGGGATGTAAGCATGTTGATTACAGATAAAGCCAACAGCAACATTTGTGTTGCTACTGTTGTCTTGTTTTCATGTTGCTCACTGTATGTAGAGAACACTGGGCTAGATAAGTTCAGCCAAGAGGTTGTTTGCTCTGCTCAATGTGTCTTTGGTCATCCTCTCTGCCTCAGCTGCCTCCTACGTAGAGTTACACAGCACTTACACAGGAGGGAGAATAATGCTTTATTTTTCTTTATTGAATCACAATCACATAAAATCACATTTTAACAAAAAAAAAAAGTTTCAGTTTGCTTTGAATTACTTTTAGTTGCTGATGTGCATGCTGGTGACAGTGCTGCTTTGCAAAGCCCTGTATCTTAATAGCAGGCTCTAATAGAACATGCTCTCTCTCCCCTCACAGGAAAAAGGGGAGAAATGTTGATGCATATCTGATGTTGGGGATAACAGGGAATGGGAAGTTATTAATGAATAGTGTCATAGGGTGGGTGCTATAGCATGTTAAATCACCATCTGAATGGCATGTATTGGTGGTGCTATATGCCACTCTCTGTGGCCTGTGCTAACTACTGCACAGCTGGTCTTCAATCCCCTGCCTGTCCAGAGGGAGCCATTTCTTAAACTAGCTCTGGTGGATCCAAGCCTAGCTGTGGCGCTGGGGTAGGCCCAGTTAACAGATGTTTGATTTGGACATCTGCCCCTTGCAGCAGTGTATCTTAACCTCCCTCAATGTTTTATTTGCCTAGGCCTGCAAATGAGCACATCTGGCTGTAAGGCTGTTACCCTCAGGACTAAACTACAGATTAAAATGTACTACTTAGTCCATGAGAAACTTTAAGCAAATCGACCATTGTCATTAATGTAGTCAGAGTTATGTGCACAAGATTAGGTCTTGTAGGTTGTGTTTTGCACAGCAGAACTGATTAAAAATGGGCAAAAATAGCCTGTTTTACTAATCACTGATTGCTGTGGTACATTTGGAGGGCTCTCGAAATGTTTACTGCAAGGGCCCTAACTGGGGTAATTATCACTCATTTAGTGCATTTTGAAATCATAATTGGCATAATAATTTTCATGCAGGAATGCCTTTCTGGGAAACATTTAACCATCACTGTAATATTTAGGGGTTTTATAGCCATGAATGACGCTTGCCCAGATTGAAAACCATCACTGCTTGATTCATATAGGCTGCAGTTTATTATTATTATTATTATTATTAGCAGAATGTGCAGCTTGGGTTAACATAGAGATTTTGATTAAGATATGTTTGCCTATACTGTATGTGTTGGAATGTCTGTAGAAATCTCTTGCCTTTCTCCCATTTAGGAGCTCAAATAATCTTAAAGTGTCATACCTCATACTGACATTTTCTTTACCCAGGGACCACCAATGCTGCCTGACTAATTTTGATTAGTATATAGTACATCCCCATTTGGAGAGCTGTGCTCTGTCTATTGACGTAAACTTGCATTGAGAAAGATTACATTGTCCAAAGCTATTATTTACCAATGCAATACATATCAGAGACTAAGGCAAGGATTTGTTATTATACCTCTGTTAGCGTCAGAATGTTAACTGATTATTGGTTGTGTGTGTGTTTTGCATCTGTGTTTCCCTGTGTGTGTTGACTGGAATGGACTGCTCCGACCTTTATTATTGAGATGATGGGGATAATCATTTTCCCTCTGCTATGTCTGGGTAATTGCTCATGCCTGGGTGATGGGCCGGACTAATGCAACACCCACATCTGGGAATCGAGGGGGACTTTTACCCACTTGAATAACCTCTTAGACGGCAGCCTGAGTGCACCACAGTTCTGTTTGATCGCTCCAACAGGTCATGTTGACACAACCTGCCATTTATTTATTCCTGGATTGTACTTCAAGTATATGTTTAAGAGCATGTCATGTCATCTCAGTAATAGTAGTAGATGTCCCAAAATCTAAATTAAATGTGTTATTTTTTGTAATTTAGGTAAGGATGAATTGCTCTAACGTAATGCTGCATGGAAACAGGATTCCAAGGCTCATCTATAGATCTACTCAGGCCCCAAGTACAATCTGTAATGAGAGCACTAGACATTCAACACCACTGAGAAATGGCAGCATTCCATGAATGCACCATGTTGGGTGGTTTTGATGTGGCAGAAAGTGTGTTTCGAGGTACTGTAGTACAATGGCCGTAACAGGCATTTGAGAATATGATCAGATTCAAAATCACTTTCCGTTGTGTCATTTATCACTATAGCTTTTTGGAGTGGTAATAGATCATCTATAGACATTATTCCGTGTCATGATACATTCAGGAAAGAGATGAAGAATATCCTTGGGGACAGTCAATGGCTCGTTTTGCTTCACTCAGATGTTATTATTTCAAAGTTAGCTTGGACTCTTAAGATTAGAATGCTTGGCAGCTTTATGGCAGGTAATTCCACACTTATTTCAAATGGATCTCTGAAGGCTTCACTTTTATCTATTTCTTTTCTCCATTAAACCTCCCTTATAATACATTGAAAGCATATCCAAGTCATTATGTAAAACATGAGTATGTCTTAAAGTGTAGTTATTAAAATCACCACTTTTAAGTAAAAGGAGATTAAACTTGGTTCTGATGTCAAATAGGTGGTTTATGCATTAACGGCTGCAGCACTTAAATCACAACTAAAAGCTTTCTCCAACTCCAGCAGAAATTCAGATTTTCTATAGAACTGTCCATCGCCTAGTGAAAACAACATTTTTAACACTCTTCCAGCACATGAAATTAGAGCCGGGGGATTTAGTTTAGGTAGAGGATTTTACCAAAGAGGTTTCAGTATTTGCAGATGAGTGAACGGATAATACTGTATGTACTCAGCAATTTTGTTTTAAACTAAACCGTGTGTAACTAGTAGGCTTTTACACGTGAAGTTCAGGGACGCAGACTTTACTTTCAGAGAACACCCATCTGTTCAAAAACAAGCCTACAAGTAGACTCTTTCTGTCATGTACTGTAACCGAGGACACCATCAGATTTCTCTGCTTTCCCACTGTGAGTACAGTTACAGTAATGTCCCTGTTCTCTGCCCAAAATACAATTATTTGTATTGGGAATAATTGTATTGAGAATGTCCAATCCGTGGCCTTTATTTTATTAACTCTATGTCAATAATCCAACAGACAGAGAGGAGGGGATGGGACATTACAGGATAATATGGCCTTGACACAGCCTTCTCACATACACACAAGTCATCTGGAGTGACTCACCAATACTCCAGGAAGAGGAATGTCTGACATGCAACATGAAAGCCAAGTGATACTTTATAAACACAATAACCAACCATTGTTTGCCAGATCTGGGAAATATCAATTATTTTCAGTCAGTTCCCCTAAGCACTATTACTGTGAGCAGAAGGGGTCTGGGAAAAGCACTGTACATAGACAGATTGGTTTTAGAGATAATTGTGTCTGCTGTGAAAGGATGGTGGCTGGTTTTAAGAGTGCCTTGCATTTGGAAAACACTGATTATCACACGAGGGGAAGAGTTTTCAGAGTGTGATGACATTAGAATGGATGGCTATTCCTGTTCAAGGAAATTAGATGACTGTCAGTAGCTTCCCTGGTGCGTTTCTACCTCAGCTTCATATGGGGCCTTCTGGAGAGCTGAATGGGGTCTGAATATCATTACATAGAAAAAGCTCACGCCGTTTCTGCATTGTATTTTTTAAGGCATTTGATCTGAGGCAAACTTCAACATGACATTTCATATGTCTTACGTGCATGCATATTTTTGCGGATGTGTCACTTTGAAATCTTGCTTGGTTCCACATCATTGACAACATACCTGTATAATTAGTAGTGAAGGCATCAAAACTATTAAATAACACATATGGAATCATGTAGTATCCCAAAAAAGTAGCCGCCTTTTGCCTTGATGACAGCTTTCCACACTCCTGGCATTCTCTCAACCAGCTTCATGAGGAATGCTTTTCCAACATTCTTGAAAGAGTTCCCACTTATGCTGAGCACTTGTTGGCAGCTTTTCCTTCACTCTGCGGTCAAACTCAAACCGAACCATCTCAATTGTGTTGAGGTTAGGTGATTGTGGAGGCCAGTCATCTGATGCAGCACCCCGTCACTCTCCTTCTTGGTCAATTAGCCCCTACATAGCCTGGAGGTGTGTTTTGGGTCATTTTCCTGTTGAAAAACAAATGATAGTCCCACTAAGCGCGAACCAGATGGGATGGCGTATCACTGCAGAATGCTGTGGTAGCCATGCTGGTTAAGTGTGCCTTGAATTCTAAATAAATCACCTACAGTGTCACCAGCAATGCACCATCACACCACCTCCTCCATGCTTCAAGGTGTGGAACCACACATGCAGAGATCATCCGTTCACCTACTCTGCGCCACAAATCTCAAATTTGGACTCATCAGACCAAGGAACAGATTTCCACCAGTCTAATGTCCATGACTTGTGTTTCTAGCCCAAGCAAGTCTCTTCTTATTATTGATGTCCTTTAGTAGTGGTTTCTTTGCAATAATTCGACCATGAAGGCCTGATTCACTCAGTCTCCTCTGAACAGTCGATGTTGAGATGTGTGACTTGAACTCTGTGAAGCATTTATTTGTCTGCAATCTGAGGCGCAGTTAACTCTAATGAATTTACCCTCTACAGCAGAGGTAACTCTGGGTCTTCCTTTCCTGTGGTGGTCCTCATGAGAGCCAGTTTCATCATAGCACTTGATGGTTTTTGCGACTGCACTTGAAGAATCTTTCAAAGTTCTGGAAATCTTTCCGGATTGACTAATTAACTTTTAACAAGGCACACCTGTTAATTGAAATGCATTCCAAGTGTCTACCTCATGAAGCTGGTTGAGAGAATACCAAGGGTGTGCAAAGCTGTCATCAAGGCAATGGGTGGCTACTTTGAAGAATCTCAAATATATTTTGATTTGTTTAGCACTTTTTTGGTTACTACATGATTCCATATGTGTTATTTCATAGTTTTGATGTCTTCACTATTTACTCCGGAGGTGCTGACCTCGACAACCACTGTTATTATTATTATTTGACCCTGCTGGTCATCTATGAACATTTGAATATCTTGGCCATTGTCACACCCTGACCTTAGAGAGCCTTTTTATTTCTCTATTTGGTTCGGTGGGGTGTGATGTGGGTGGGCATTCTAGTTTTTCTATTTCCTTGTTGGCCGGGTATGGTTCCTAATCAGAGGCAGCTGTCTCGTTGTCTCTGATTGGGGATCATACTTAGGCAGCCTTTTTTCCACCTTTAGTTTGTGGGATCTTTTTTGTGTGTAGTTGCTTTCTGCACTGCATGTAACTTTACGTTAGTTGTTGTATTTTGTTGTTTTTTCGGTGTCATTTAAATAAAAGTAAAATGTACGCCTACCACGCTGCACCTTGCTCCAATCCATCTCTAAATGATCGTGACAGCCATGTTCTGTTATAATCTCTACCCGGCACAGCCAGAAGGGGACTGGCCACCCCTCATAGCCTGGTTCCTCTCTAGGTTTCTTCCTAGGTTCTGGCCTTTTCTAGGGAGTTTTTCCTAGCCACCGTGCTTCTACACCTGCATTGCTTGCTGTTTGGGGTTTTAGTCTGGGTTTCTGTACAGCACTTTGAGATATCAGCTGATATAAGAAGGGCTTTATAAATACATTTGGTTTGATTCACTATTATTCTACAATGTAGAAAATTGTAAAAATAAAGAAAAACCCTTGAATGAGTAGGTGTGTCCAAACTTTTGACTGGTACTGTATGTATGTATGTGAATTCGGCCCTCGGGCCGCCAGTTGGGGTACCCTGCACTAGTGTATAATGTGTTCATTTGTGTGAAACAAACGGAAATACATAAGACACTTGAGAATTCTGTTTATCTTTTTATGATCATAAAAATGTTCTTGCTAAGTGCATCGCACATGCTATGCATGCATGGTTCATTTATAAGGCTGTGCCTCATCAATAAAGGTAGTTGTCCCCCTCCCCCTCCCCCCATCTCCTTTTGTTGCTGGACTCTAGCGTGTTGGCTCATAAACAGAGGGAAGTATCCTCTCTTGACCACAGCTTAAGTGAAATCACTGTCTTCCCTTTCATGAGCGGCCACATTGTTTTCTGCTTTGCCTTTGATGCGGGTGCTCTTTGTGGAGGATGCAAGCGCAGCCCCACCTGTAGAGCTGTCCAGATAAATGGCAAGAGCCAGGAGTGGGCGTGCGTCCTCTCGCCATCTGCGTGTTATCGGTGAGGACACCCCTCTGCTGCGGGGCATTGTCAGTACCATCTCCCTCAAGGAGCTGAGCCAGGCAGACTCCACTGAGCCTCAGGTGCTATTCACACTACTACCAAATATTTTTGTAAGTAAACCAAGATAAACCACAGCCTGTTGTTTCAAATGGGAACAGATTAGTCATAGTGCGCAGAACAAGCAAGTAGGTGGCCAGAGCCAGTCCCGAGCTAGGGAGATCCTATTTGCACATTCTAGCAAACATTTGCATATTTCCGTTAGGGAACGCCTACTCTGAAGTGCGCGTGGGCAATAACTAAATTCGCCTTTGCACTCCTTCCAAACAATGCATTTTTTTTTTTTTTTACTTTGGCAAAGGCTAAAGTCTGCAAAACTAGTCCACTCTGTTCATAACAGATTCTAGTTTTGTGAACAGAACTTTGAGATCAAATGTTTCATTGAGGAGAAAATTTGCAGAATGTCAGCCAAAATCCATCTCGTTCCATCTTCCCCACTGTCGGCCACTGGGCTACTGTGTTTTGTATTCGGAGGGGATGTAGGCCTATAAACAACATATGGATGGATCACTCACTGTGAGAAGTAGTCTGCACATGATTTGCAGTTAAACAAAGAGAGCATTGTGCATCATTCCATGTCAGCTCATTAGAAGATGGTATGAAACCATACAATCCTATACGCCACAATTTTGATGTGAGTTTTATATTCATTCACTTTTTCTTTCTCAGTGGCATAGATGGTTTTAGATGTGTAGAATTGTGATAACTGTAACTCAGTTAAAGAGTTGTTCTGGGTGTGTTTTATTGTTCCACTATTGTTATTTGTAGGAGAGGACTATGCAAAGGATAATCAACGAGATGCGTTCTATGGAAAATAATGAACAGATGGAAGCTGTGTTCCACATTGTGCTAGCGGAGTGAAACTCATTTTCCAGAGAACGCAGAGAGCCACGAGTTGAATATCCCTTTTATACAGTGGCTATAATTTAACACATGTGCCACTAGAAATGTGTTCATTGGCAGGTAGAAATTTCTTCAACATCCACTGAAGTAGCTAGCAAGTTTACTAATTAGCTATAATAGTTGCCTTGGTAACTAAACAAACAGACTTGCTAGTTAGCTAAGCAAACTGTTTTGGGCGGAGAGTTGTGTGGTGTTTTGGGAGAGAAGTGAGTTTTTTCCCCTGGATTACATTTGCTCTGCTGCTCATATTTTCTCTATAAACACAGGGCAGCCAACTTTTGAAAGCTTTGAGTGAGGATTTGCTACGTGAATTTCATTGCCCCCTAGCACAACACCTAGACGGGGTAAAATTGGACTACTTTAAAGCTAATTTCCTGCAATTCTACGTATCTTTACATGGCTTAGGCCTATGACCAGGATGGGCATTTTTTAAAGAAAAAAACACAGGTCAGGTGTATTCAGGATGCTTTGAACATTAAATAAACACTCAAAATTCGACAACTTTGTTACTTTGCGATTTTGGGGAATTAATTTTAAAGTATGCAAAAATCTTTAAAACATTTTTTTAGGTGGTTTAACACTTTATTCAGACAGTAATGAAGTGAGATGGAGATGCCGGCAAATGCTAGAAACAGTGGGAGGGTTGGAAGCAGGGATTGATCCCTGTTCTCAGGTGGAAAGTTCTGGAAAGTGCTTTGCACAGGAAATATTAATAGTTGATGGCAGCGGGTCACCAAATCATAGATTTCAATCTCCTTGTCCATAGACTGATTTCAAGGTAAGGACACAACATTTTGTATTTATTAATTTGGGTGAACTATCTCTTTTAAAATAGGTCTGGAAGAAATTCCTGCTTGCTCTCCAGGAGGGTTGGCCACCCCTGGTCTATGTTTACCAAGTGCTGGGTGTTTGAAAATGTTCTTGTTATAACAATTAATTTCTGAAAATCACCAAATCTTCAAGAAAAATCGAATGGACCAATATTCCGGTGGTTTATGCCTACTAGTTATAGATCCTTGACATAGTCTTACTCTACAAAGACAAAATATGATGCGTGTAGTAGTTGTCTAGCATGTGCACAATACTAAAATGTCCAAAATTATGTTTGATTCCTGGAGCATTTAATATCCAACACTTATGTGTATGACATATTCAAAACTGTCCACGAAGGCCTGCAAAAATACATAGCCTCATATAATTAATTTTCAACAACACAAGTAGGCATATGAGATTTCAAATATGTGATTACACTGGCAAAATTGGGAAGAAATGGAATAATAAGTGTGGGGAATAACATTTGTGTTCTTGCTGACAAGCACATTAATTACCATATATTTTAGCCCATTAAGAATGAGAATTGTTCCACTGATCAGACTAAATAAAGTAAATAGATAACAGCTCCAGAAGACAAGATTACATACATCTGCCCCTACACCCTAACCAAATAAATGTTATATTTATTGTATAGAATCAGACTTTGTATAGAATCAAACTTACATTTTTGGGTTCACAATCTATTTGACTAAATCATTTTCATAGTTATAAATCAGCTCACTTTACCAAACTTCCCCGATAAAACATACTATAGGTCTTTCTGCTGCCGTTTCTTTGTCACAACCTTAATGCCAATCACCAAACGAGTGGACTAATGCAAGTGTGGATTAAAGGACATTCTGTCAAAGGGCTGCATTCTGCAATAGTGACAGGAGTAAAAACTACCACATTTTGTTGACATTGTACATAAAACAGCCCTACCATGCTACTCTGTTTACAGTTTTATAAACTCCACAGCGAACGTTCTCGCTCTGCATTCAGCTCCGCTCTTATCTTGAGGGGTGTTTCTTTAAAACATGCATTCAATCCCATTGATCCCTTACATAACTAGACCAATCATATGCTTCAATGTGCCGCAGTTCACAGTGCAGGACAATGATAAAGGTTTTGCTCGTGACGTTAAATTGCAAGCGCAAATGCTCCGATTCCAAAACGATTTGGAGCACAGTTGAAAAGTTGGACGAATTTGAAAAATAAAAACAGTAATTTTCAATGTGGTGTGCCGTGAGAGCGGGAGAAGAGGTCAAATGCATGTGTCTCACGGACAATGCGTGAGAGTTGGCAGCTCTGTAAACAATGGCTCTATTTACTTTTGTTATTACCCTAATATTACCCTATGATAGGAAGGCACTGTGTCCCGGCGCTCAGACTGACTCCGACAGTTGAGCTTGAGGTGAGGAAGACTGTTTCAGGTCTACCAGAGTTAGTCGTATAATTTAACAATATAATGCTTATCTTTATAAAAATATTAAAATTAACGAATTAACCACCTTCTGTATGTTTTTATCTGTATAGCAGACGCAGTATCCATCTGACATAAAGAAATGCATGTCAGTGTTGCAGCATGCCACTGGCATATCTCTGGGGTTATGCCTAAGCTCCTCTTCCCATACATAGGCTATATATACAGTGCACTCAGAAAGTATTAAGACCCCTTTACCTATTCCACATTTTGTTTGATTACAGTCTTATTCTAAAATGGATGAAATCAAACGTCAATCGACACACAATACTCAATAATGACAAAGCGAAAACAGGTTTTTAGAAATGTTTGCAAACGTATTAAAAATTAAAAACAGATACCTTATTTACAGAAGTATTCAGACCCTATGCTATGTGACTCAGAATTGAGCTCAGGTGCATCCTGTTTCCATGGATCATCCTTGAGATGGACTCCAATCAAGTTGTAGAAACATCTGTTGTAAATTCAATTGATTGGACATGATAGCAGCAGGTAAAAGGCTGTCTCTATAAGCCATGAGGTTGAAGGAATTGTCCGTAGAGCTCTGAGACAGGATTGTGTCTAGGTACAGATCTGAGGAAGGGTACCAAAACAATTCTGCAGCATTCAAGACTGTTGGAAAAGCATTCCAGGTGAAGCTGGTTAAGAGAATGCCAAGAGTCTACAAAGCTACCATCAAGGCAAAGGGTGGCTACTTTGAAGAATCTAAAATCTAAAAAAATACATCTGTTACAAAACACCAAAAAGTTGAATGACATTCGGAGATTGTCAAGCCAAGCCTTCGATACTGGGTAAGCCTACAACGTAGGGAGGGATGTGTTTTCTGTTTGTCGAGATTGACATAGTCTATTTATTGTGGTGTTGAAAACACAAACATGATATTGAAGTGCACAAAGTCAGTATGCTTTGTTTATTGGCTGTGCGGTACATTGCACTGAAACCTGTTGGTGGAAATTGTGTTGCATATATTTTGTGTAGTTATACAAATATGGCATCAAATTGTTGAAATTAGATTCCCCCCTAGCTGATCATTGTCTTTAGCCAGCTCGTCTGTGGAGGTCAGTGAACCCTCAACCTTCTGGCCCGTAGCCCTGCGTAGCATCGACTGGGCCACAAAAGCATGCTGAAGTGGCAAAGTCTATATCCACGTTTTTAAACACAGTGACGCTACAGTCATTGTTATTTATCGTGGTAAACATTATTTTGAGTTCATCTGAGGGGGAGGGTGTTAAATACATTTTACAGTATAAGGTGAGGTTCATGTGAAAATATTTGTAACTTTGGAAAGAGGAGTACATTTTGTTTTTATGACACCTCGAGTTGGACCAGCCCCTCCAGCCCAGTAAATGTTGATCTGTCCCTAAGAATTAATTATAGCCATTGAATTCTACCGTGCTGATATACCGTGTGATATAGGGAAATAATGTACGCTCTAGAATGCCCTTCAAGGCAATTAGAAATGAGTATTCAACAATGCCATGGTATAATTCTACATTGAGTTCTAGCATCAAATGTCAAGGCTGTCAGTGTTGTCCTTCCTCTTTTGCTAGTCAGGGCCTTAAGGTATGAAGATGAGAAGCACAGTTGGCAGAGGAGCGCAGTTGTAGCTGTCAGACTGACTGCGGTTAAAATAGGACTGGCTTTATGAATACTAAACAACAGCTTTCAGCAGATAACTATACAATGTGTTCCTTGCTCAGCACTAGAGCTCCTCGTTACAGAACAGACGAGGACGTGGCTGTTGTTTCAATGCAACACATTTCAGCAGGGCCTTTTACCATTGTAACTTCCACTCTACAGAATATGTCACTTTTCCTTTAAGGAATACAAGTATTGTTATAAGTTGCACTTAAACAATGTTTAGGCATTAACTGGATGGACTAAAGACATACAGACCCAGTTCTAGTGTTGATGGGTTGAGACAATCCCTCACTATTCTCAAATGTACTGTAGTTATGTTTGGTTGGACTCTTTGTGCACTTGGAACTTCTGTGTTACATTACACGTGTTTTAATTAAACAGTGATGTTTTCCTATGTGAAATAATGGAGTGCACATCTTTACATTTCAGGCCGTATCTGCTAGTCTCTCTTGCACTGTGTGACTCCCATCCACTTTTTTTTTTTATTTGCTGAACAAATTTGCTTTAAAACTCTGCATTAATGGTCAAATATGGATCCTTTCAGTCTAATATCCAAACTGCTCCTCCCATTAGGGTGAATGGGTAATTATATAAATTGTACAGAGTGGTCCGCTCCACAGATGCAGCTCAGGTCAAATCAATAGGCTTTGTCTGATGGTAATGTGTGCCTTTAGTAACATGACTCAGCCAATGGATTGATTACCACTCAATGTGTATCAGCCTATGGACTGCAGTCAGACAGAATCTTGTTATATTCGGAATGCGCTTTCCCCTACAATTTACACTACAGTAATGTCTGGACAACAATGTAAGCAATGTTATTTTATTAGAAAAAAAGTAACATTCCAGACTTAGTAACTTGAGAGAGAAGGAAAGCAGCGGTGATAGTTGAGCACCACCTTGTCCTCTTCTCAACGGGAAAGGACACAGAGGGCAGACGGGAATGTTCCCCAGGGTCTCCTCCCACAGAGTAGTGGGTTTCACAGGCACACAGTCAAGGCGCTGGGCCTCTCACTTGTAATAGGTTGCATCTATATAATGGATTGCATTTATATAGCCCTTTTCACATGGTCTCAAAGCGCTTTATAGTATATTGTGAGTGGAAAAGTGGCCTCACCAACAATGTGTAACACTCACCCTTAGACCCACGGTGGTTTCCTGCCCTTTCCTCAGATGGAGACTGACATGATTCTCTTAGTGGGAATTCTGATAATAGAAACTCAGATAGAGATAATCACAGAAATTAACATTCAAACATTAAGCTTCCCTTTTGCCTTAGATTGATTTCAGTGCACTGTTTACATTAGACTAAGCATTTCAAATAGGATTCTAAAACACTTAGTTGTCTAGTCCTATAGGGGGAAAGGTGTGATTGACCAGTTGACTTGATCACCACAACAAACCTGTGGAGGACAAGTTCAACATTTATTGCAGACAGGTCGCTAATAAGGTGTAGTTGTGGCTCCGTTGAGGCCCAGTTCCCTACGGCATCACTGTATCACCACACTACACTGTTTTATTACGGTCTGTACAGGCCAGGCTTCACACATTTCATACCACCTCTTCACACACAAAGGAAATGGATCTGAAGAATGCATCACCTTTATGGTTACGTTTTGCTTTCTCTATTTGTAAGACAATGGTTTCATTCTTCATAGAGAAAAAAGTACTGTGATCAAATTACTATTGTGTATAACGTAAACAACCGTATGTTATGGCAGAGGGTGAAGGTTTCCATGCCCCCCCATCAAAACACCCCCGGGCCTTTTAGCAGCATACAGACAGGTCTTATTGAACTGATTTGGTTTATGTCTTTAGTTTCCCTACAGTTCTAACAACCACTGAACTGTTATCCTTCTGATTTTGTGACTTTATTCACATTTTCATGCTTTTCATTCTCAATAAATTCATTATGTGATATTGTCTACAAACAATAATAATGGTTGAGCCATAGAATAGAAGCTCTCTATGAAATCATTGATACGTTCAGTGTTTGTCAAACCAGGGTCCTGGGCATCAATGTTATCCATGAAAGGCTCTGTGTTATCTGAGGCTGTTGTGGTGTAAATGTCATTTTGTTCTAATACTCCATCAAGGTTTTGTCAGCCTTTGTGATAGCAGACCCTTGTACAGGAGGTGACAGTGTAAAGGCAGGTGAATGTGCCTGAGGGTGTATCGTGGTTAAATAGGTGCCAGTGGGCCATCCACAGGGAGGGGTGATGTACTATAAGCTGTCAGTGACATTTTAAAAGCCCCTATACATACACACACACACACACACACAGCATCTCATTACAAAGATGGGTCTGTGTGTTGGACTTGGAGGTGTCTGGGTGAAAGTATTTTGTCTTAGTCTGTCCGCGACAGCTGGACTGTCTGCCTCTGCAAAGTCAGGGAGGGAGCTATACTGAACAAAAATATAAACGCAACATGCAACAATTTCAAAGATTTTACTGAGTTACAGTTCATATAAGGAAATCAGTCAATTCAAATAAATTCATTCGGCCCTAATCAATGGATTTCACACGACTGGGAATACAGAATTGCATCTCTTGGTAACAGATATCTTGAAAAAAAGGTAGGGATCAGAAAACCAGTCCGTATCTGGTGAGACCACCATTCGCATCATACAGCATAGCACATCTCCTTCGCATAGAGTTTATCAGGCTGTTGACTGTGGCCTGTGGAATCTCGTCCGACTCCTCTTCAATGGCTGTGCGAAGTTGCTGGATATTGGAGGGAACTGGAACACATAGTCGTACACGTCGATCCAGAGCATCCCAAACATGCTCAATGGGTGACATGATACAGGCCATTGAAGAACTGGGACATTTCAGGTTTACAGATCCTTGCGACATGGGGCTGTGCATTATCATGCTGAAACATGAGGTGATGGCGGCGGATGAATGGCACACCAATCGGCATCAGGATCTCGTTAAGTTATCTCTGTTCATTTAAATTGCCATTGTGTTCATTGTCTGTAGCTTATGCCTGTCCCTACCATAACCCCATGGGGCACTCTGTTCACAACGTTGACATCAGCAAACCGCTCGCCCACACGATGCCATACACATGGTCTGCGGTTGTGAGGCCGGTTGGACGTACTGACAAATTCTCAAAAACGACGTAGGATGTGGTTTATGGTAGAGAAATTAACATTCAATTCTCTGGCAAGCGCTCTGGTGGACATTCCTACAGTCAGCATGCCAATTGCACTCTCCCTCAAAACTTGACATCTGTGGCATTGTGTTGTGTGACAAAACTGCACATTTTAGAGTGGCCTTTTATTGTCCCCAGCACAAGGTACACCTGTGTTATGATCATGATGTTTAATCAGCTTATTAATGTGCCACACCTGTCGAGTGGATGGATTATCTTGGCAAAGGAGAAATGCTCACTAACAGGGATGTAAACAAATTTGTGCACAAAATCTGAGAGAAATAACCGTTCTGTGTATGGAACATTTCTGTGATATTTTATTTAAACTCATGAAACATTAGACCAAGACTTTACATGTTGGGTTTACATTTTATTTCAATGTAGAAAAAGCAAACACTGAAGAAACATGGTTAGCTTAACACTTTCTGTTAGGCACCCTTTTTGTGAGTTTATAAAGCATTGTAGCTAGGTATATTAATATAGAGTAGTTGTTTGTGTAGTAAACCATGCTTTCGGAAAGTATTCCAACCCCCCCCCCCCTTATTTTAAAATTATTTTAAAATTGATTAAATTAAAAAATATTCCTCATCCAACAACACACAATACCCCATAATGACAAAGCGAAAACAGGTTTTAAACAGAAATACCTTATTAACATAAGTATTCAGACCCTTTGTTATGAGACTCGAAATTGATATCAGGTGCATCCTGTTTCCATTGATCATCCTTGAAATGTTTCTACAACGGGATTGGAGTTTACCTGTAGTAAATTAAATTGATTGGACATGATTTGGATAGGCACACACCTGTTTATACAGTTGGAGTCATTAAAACTAGTTTTTCAACCACTCCACAAATTTCTTGTTAGCAAACTATAGTTTTGGCAAGTCGGTTAGAACATGTACTTTGCATGACACAAGTAATTTTTCCAACAATTGTTTACAGACAGATTATTTCACTTATAATTCACTGTATACAATTCCAGTGGGTCAGAAGCTTGGAAAATTCAATTTGAGTCAATTGGAGGTGTACCTGTGGATGTATTTCAAGGCATACCTTCAAACTCAATGCCTCTTTGCTTGACATCATGGGAAAATCAAAAGAAATCAGCCAAGACCTCAGAAAAAAAATTGTAGACCTCCACAAATCTGGTTCATGCGTGGGAGCAATTTCCAAAAGCCTGAAGGTACCACGTTCATCTGTACAAACAATAGTACCTAAGTATAAACACCATGGGAGCACACAGCCACCATACTGCTCAGGAAGGAGAGGCATTCTGTCTCCTAGAGATGAACATACTTTGGTGGGAAAAGTGCAAATCAATCCCAGAACAGCAGCAAAGGACCTTGTGAAGATGCTGGAGGAAACAGGTACAAAAATATCTATATCCACAGTAAAAATGAGTCCTATATCGACATAACCCGAAAGTCCGCTCAGCGAGGAATAAGCCATTGCTCCAAAACCGCCATGAAAAAGCCAGACTACGGTTTGCAACTGCACATGGGGACAAAGATCATACTTTTTGGAGAAATGTTCTCTGGTCTGATGAAACAAAAATAGAACTGTTTGGCCATAATGACCATGATTATGTTTGGAGGAAAAAGGGGGTAGGCTTGCAAGCCTAGGAACACCATCCCAACCGTGATGCATGGGGGTTGCAGCATCATGTTGTGGGGGTGCTTTGCTGCAGGAGGGACTAGCGCACTTCACAAAATAGATGGCATCATGAGGGAGGAAAATTATGTGGATATATTGAAGCAACATCTCAAGACATCAGGAAGTAAAAGCCTGGTCGCAAATGGGTCTTCCAAATGGACAATGATCCAAAGTATATTTCCAAAGTTGTGGCAAAATGGCTTAAGGACAACAAAGTTAAAGTATTGAAGTGGCCATCACAAAGCCCTGACCTCAATCCCATAGAAAATGTGTGGGCGGAACTGAAAAAGCGTGTGCGAGCAAGGAGGCCTACAAACCTGACTCAGTTTCACCAGCTCTGTCAGGAGGAATGGGCCAAAATTCACCCAACTTATTGTGGGAAGCTTGTGGAAGTCTACCCAATATGTTTGACCCAAGTTAAACTATTTAAAGGCAATGCTACCAAATACTAATGGAGTGCATGTAAACTTCTGTTCCTTTTGGGAATGTGATGAAAGACATAAAAGTTTAAATAAATCAATTTCACATTCTTAAAATAAAGTGGTGATCCTAACTGAGCAAAGACGGGGAATGTTTACTAGGGTTAAATGTCAGGAAATGTGAAAAACTAATTTTAAATATTTTTGGCTAAGGATTTGTATGTAAACCTCCGATTTCAACTGTATAGGTCCCACAGTTGACAGTGCATGTCAGAGCAACACCCAATTATCCGTAGAGCTCCGAGGCAGGATTATGTAAAGGGTACCAAAAAATATATGCAGCATTGAAGGTCCAAAAGAACATAGTGGCCGCCATCATTCTTAAATGGAATGGAAGAAGTTTGGAACCACCAAGACTCTTCCTAGAGCTGGCCGCCTGGCAAAACTGAGCAATTGGGGTAGAAGGGCCTGGGTCAATCTGACAGAGCTCCAGAGTTCCTCTGTGGAGATGGGAGAATCTTCCAGAAGGACAACCATCTCTGCTGCACTCCACCAATAGGCCTTTATAGTACAGTGGCCAGACGGAAACCACTCCTCAGTAAAAGGCACATGAAAGCCTGCTTGGAGTTTCCAAAAGGCACCTAAAGGACTCGCAGACCATGAGAAACAAGATTCTCTGGTCTGTTGAAACCAAGATTGAGGTTTTCGGCCTGAATGCCAAGCGCCACATCTGGAGGAAACCTGGCATCATCCCTATGCATGGTGGTGGCAGCATCATTGCTGTGGGGATGTTTTTCAGTATCAGGGACTGGGACTCTAATCAGGATCGAGGGAAAGATGAACGGAGCAGTACAGAGAGATCATTGATGAAAACCTGCTACAGAGCACTCAGGACCTCCCCTTCCAACAGGACAACGACCCTAAGCACACAGCCAAGACGACGTAGGAGTGGCTTCGGGACAAGTCTCTGAATGTCCTAGCCAGAGCTAGGACTTGAACCCGATCGAACATCTCTGGAGAGAGCTGAAAATAGATGTGCATCGGTTCTCCCCATTCAACCTGACAAAGCTTGAGAGGTTCTGCAGATAAGAATGGGAGAATCTCCCCAAATACAGGTGTGCCAAACTTGTAGCGTCATTCCAAAGAAGGCTTGAGGCTGTAATCGTTGCCAAAGGTGCTTCAGCAAAGTGATATATCAGTATTGTTTTATTTTTATTATTTTGCAAAAATGTCTAAAAACCTGTTTTTGATTTGTCGTTATGGGTTATTGTGTGTAGATTGATGAGGAGGGGAAAACAGTTTAATCCATTTTACAACATAACAAAATGTGGAAAAAGTCAAGGGGTCTGAATGCTTTCCGAATTCACTGTATAAATCTTCTTCGGGATAGGGGGCAGCATTTTCTTTTTGGGATAAATAGCATGCCCAATTTCAACTTCCTGCTACTCATCCCCAGAATATAAGATATGCATATTATTAGTATATTTGGATAGAAAACACTCTGAAGTTTCTAAAACTGTTTGAATCATGTCTGTGAGTATAACAGAACTGATGTAGCAGGCAAAACCCCAAGGGTTTTCAGATTTTTTTTGAGGTCACTGTCTATTCAATGAGTTTTCACCGAGAAACTAGATTTCTAAGGGACTTGTTTGCAGTTCCTACCGCTTCCACTGGATGTCACCAGTCTTTAGAAATTGGTTGTGGTTATTCCTTTGTGTAATGAAGAAGTACGGCCATCTTGAATGAGAGTCATTTGAAGTGTACTTTTTGAGAGAGGCGCATGACTCAAAGTAGCGTCAGTTTGTTGTCTTCCTGTATTGAACACAGATAGTCCCGTCTTCAATTTGATCGATTATTAACGTTTAAGAATACCTAAAGTTGTATTACAAAAGTAGTTTAAAATGTTTTGGCAAAGTTTACAGATAACTTTTGAGATATTTTGTAGTGACGTTGCGCAAATTGGAAGCTGCGTTTTTCTGGATCAAATGCGCCAAATAAATGGACATTTTGGATATATCGACGGAATTAATCGAACAAAAGGACCATTTGTGATGTTTATGGGACATATTGGAGTGCCAACAAAAGAAGCTTGTCAAAGGTAAGACATGATTTATATTTTATTTCTGCGTTTTGTGTTGCGCCTGCAGGGTAGAAATATTCTACTCTCTTTGTTTACTGTTGTGCTATCATCAGGTAAAGCCTTTTTGAAATCTGACATATCAGCTATATTCACAACGAGTGTAGCTTTAATTTGGTATCTTACATGTGTGATTTAATGAAAGTTTGATTTTTATAGTATTTTTTTTTACATTTGGCGCTCTGCATTTCCCTGGCTATTGGTCAAGTGGGACGCGACTGTCCCGCCTATCCTAGAGAGGATAAGGAACCATTATATACTATAAATGCTTGTAGCATGTTTTTATAGTTCACCGTGAGGTGATAGGCAGTAGTCCTATGATAGGCTCTGCAAGCGTGTTAGTGCATTATAAACAAGAGGCTCATAGAACGGTTACTGGAATATGCTTTTTATTTGATTAACTTTTTATGCTCTCAAACATACAAGTTCATTGATTCACTACTGAGGGTCATGACAAAACCAATACAGGAACATGTGTATTGTATCTGTGTCTGTTCCCTTTAGGGTGTCAATATGGTATTTCATACACGTCAGATCGACAGGCTCGTATTAATCTAGACTCTACTTCCACATTCCTATTTCATATAATCCTTTCAGGCATATAGTTGGACTGAAAGTAGCCCTATGGGTAATGCCACAACAAAATTATGTGGTTAGTTTTCTAAAGGTATGAATAGGCTTTTATTGTGCAACATAATGCTCTCTTGCCTAGTATATCAGAGAACAGGACAAGTATCATAGATTGAATGTGAGCATGTTCACCAAGGTCACTGTGTCCATAAAAAGGTTGTTTCAGAGATGCAATCTGCAGCAAACAACATGCATAGGTTGGTTAGTGACCCGTTTAATTGTCTAATGCTCAGGCTTCATAAACCATGTCTGTCAAGCCTCTTGTTTACTGTCTGACTAGCAATGACATTTCATCTATTTTAACCAGGTCAATTTCGATACTTTTAGTATTAAGAAGGTATGTGTTAGCGACAGCAGCACCATGTTCTATGAACAGAAATTCTGTTTGTATTGCGTTTGCATGTATAGCATTCAAGACACAATAAACCATGGATGAAATACACTTTGCATGCATTATAAACAGGGGCGCAACTTTGGTTGGTTTTAGAAGTGGGGGGACAAAAAGTTTTGTATATATATTTTTTTAAATCTAATTGGATAAATACTCCAAACAGCCTACTCGACCGCTCGGAGGCGTCCGCATGGTCATAAATCACACTATTGCCTCATTTGGTATCACATTCCAATGATAAAACTAGGGGGGACAAAAATTCAATTTCAGAATGTGGGGAGGGACATGTCAGCCCTGTCCCCAGTGAAAGTTGCACCCGTGATTATAAATACAGGTAGATACCAACACTTTTTAAATTAACTATTAAATGTTGGACTAAGCAGGCCGTCCTTTGCTTTGTGAGTTTCCCTGCCCATCAGTATTTAGGCTATTCATAGCCCTAATCAGCCAAATGGATGTGGAGTGGCTCTCTGGCTACCTGGATAATGACCTGTAATGCACTGTACAACTCATCTATTTAGTCACCCTGCCTCACACACACCAACTAGATGTATCTGAATCCAGCTGAATACATGCCACTGTTTTACATTCCCCATTGTGTGCATTATCAAGGTTTGCAAGAAAATGAAAAGCATATAAATATAAACAGATTAAAATAAATGGATGAACATGAAGTAAACCCGATGAAGGCGTTGACATTTTTAAAAGGGAATGTATTTATTTAACCGTTTCAACATCTCTCAGACCTATGATTACTTCAGGGAAAGATGGGTGATGCATGGTCAATTTATTAGAACAAGTCCATGGAGAGAGCTCTGTTCTGTGTTTTTGGGGTCCATACCAGACTGGGCCAGCAGAGGGAAGAGCTCAGCTCAGGGTTGATTGACGTGTCTCTCATCTCCCTGTCACTGCAGCTTCTCTCACACACAGTCACTCCACACTGTCACTCAGCCCAGCTTACTTCCAGCCATAGCTCATGTGTGAGTGAGTCACGCTTATACAAACACACTTCCGTTGGTATACATGCATGCCTTTTGAGTCACCACACATTCTGTGTGTCTGAACAGGCTCTTGGACTATGAGTAAAATGTTATAGTCGTCTTGTAACATTCATACTGGCACATTCCTGTCTGTAACATTGGATTTTCCTTCACTTTCAAAGCCCCATTATCCAGGCGAACTATACATCTCTGGATCATTAGAATGTTAGTTTTGTTATTACTCTTTAAAACTTTTGCACAGGATTTTTGATGCTCAATGGAAACATAGTTTTGGATACACCTACTCATTCCAGGGTGTTTCTTTATTTTTTGTATTTTCTACATTTGTAGAATAATAGTGAAGACATCAAAACTATGAAATAACACATATTGAATCATGTAGTAACCAAAAAAGTGTTAATCGAATCAAAATATATTTTATATTGGAGATTATTCCAATTAGCCACCCTTTGCCTTGATGACAGCTTTGCACACTCTTTGCATTCTCTCAACCAGCTTCATGAGGTCACCTGAAATGCTTTTCCAACAGTCTTGAAGTAGTTCCCACCTATGCTGATCACTTGTTGGCTGCTTTTCCTTCACTCCCCGGTCCAACTCATCCCAAACCATCTCAATTGGGTTGAGGTTGGGTGATTGTGGAGGCCAGGTCATCTAATGCAGCACTCCATCCCTCTCCTTCTTGGTCAAATAGAACTTACACAGCCTGGAGGTGTGTTTTGTGTCATTGTCCTGTTGAAAACAAATGGGATGATGTATCCCTGCAGAATACTGGGGTAGCCATGCTCGTTAAGTGTGCCTTGAATTCTAAATAAATCACAAAAGGTGTGTCAAGTTTTGACTGGTACTGTGTGTGTGTGTGTGTGTGTGTGTGTGTGTGTGTATATATATGTATATATATGTATGTATGTATGTATGTATGTATGTATGTATGTATGTATGTATGTATGTATGTATGTATGTATGTATGTATGTATGTATGTATGTATGTATGTATGTATGTATGTATGTATGTATGTATGTATGTCACAACTTCCGGTGAAGTTTGTCCCTCTCCTTGTTCGGGAGGGGTTTGGCTGTCGATCCTCTTTTCATTTTCCATTGGTTTTGTCTTTGGTTTGGTTCCAATTCCATCAATTACATGTTGTGCATGTAACCCTCTGTTTCTCCTCATGTCCTTGTTGGTGACTGTTCTTTGTAAGTGTTTGTGCACGTTTGTCCTGGCGTGCGTAGGGTTATGTACCCATGTTGTTATTGTTATGTTTCCTGGTGTTTTTGTTGTTTTGTTTAATAAACTGCGCCGTTGGAAACACAGTTTTCTCTCCTGCATCTGACTTCTCTGCCTCAGGTACGCACCACTACAGAATCACCGACCAAACTATGGAGTCAGCAGGAGCAGGTACCCTGGTTATAGGGGTGGAGGAGCGCTGCCCCAGGAGTACGACGGAGAGGCTATAAACTGCCAGGGGTTCCTGCTTCAACTGGAGATATACCTGGCCACCGTTCACCTGGTTCCATCGGGTCATGGGATGGTGTCTGCCCTCGTCTCGTGCCTCACTGGGAAAGCCCTGGAGTGGGGCAATGCTGTGTGGAGAGAGGGAGATGCGGCGTTGGACCAGTTTGAGGAGTCCACGCCGTTTCTGGGCAGTCTTCGACCTGAGGCAGGAGACGAGGAGCATCCATAGGGATGGAGCGACAGGGCCCTGATCGACCATTACCGCTGCAGTCTGCTAGAGGACGTCCGTCGGGAGTTAGCCTGCAGAGACACCACCCTCACGTTCGACCAGCTGGTGGACTTGTCCATCCGGCTGGACAACCTGCTGGCGACCCACGGACGTTCTGATTGGGGTCTGGTGGTTCCATCCTCCCGCACCTCCTGTCCGATAGCCATGGAGCTGGGAGGGGCGGTGCGCAGGGAGACCGGAGCGGGTTCCAGCTCGTGCACCATCTGTGGCCGAAGAGGTCACACTGCAGGTCGGTGCCGGGTTGGTTCCTCTGGGCATCAGGGCAGCAGGCAGTGCGCTCTGGCGTCACCCCAGGTGAGCCGGCACCATTCTCACCCAGAGCCCTCTGTTGCACATATGTTTTGTGTTTGTCACTTTCCCTGAGTTTTCCCCGCATTCCCAGCATAAGGCGCTCGTCGATTCAGGCGCGGCTGAGAATTTTATTGATAGAGCTTTAGCCCATAGTTTAGGGATCCCCATCGTTCCCGTGGATGTGCCCTTCCCCGTTCACGCCTTAGATAGTCGACCATTAGGGTCAGGGTGGATTAGGGAGGTCACCGCTCCTTTGGGCATGGTGACGCAGGGGGGTCATACGGAGAGAATTAGTCTCTTCCTTATTGACTCTCCTGCGTTTCCCGTAGTGCTGGGCCTACCCTGGTTAGCTTGTCATAACTCCACTGTTTCTTGGCCACAGAGGGCTCTCACGGGGTGGTCGCGAGAGTGCTCAGGTAGGTGTTTAGGGGTTTCCGTTGGTGCTACTACGGTGGAGAGTCCAGACCAGGTCTCCACCGTGCGCATTCCCCCTGAATATGCCGATTTGGCTCTCACCTTCTCCAATTACTACCTCATCGACGGGGCGATTGTGCGATAAATCTCCTGGTAGACGCTGCACTTCCCAGGAGTCACGTGTATCCCCTCTCACAGGCGGAGATGGAGGCTATGGAAACATATGTCTCAGAATCCCTGCGTCAGGTGTACATTCGGTCCTCCACTTCACCCGCCTCCTCAAGTTTATTTTTTGTGAATAAGAAGGAGGGAGGTCTGCGCCCGTATATTGACTATCGGGGTCTGAATCAGATCACTGTGAGGTATAGTTACCCACTACTTCTTTAGTCACCTGAGGGCTCTGTTTACCTCGGCTCCCGTGCTGGCCCATCCAGATCCCTCTTTGGCATTCATAGTGGAGCTGGACACGTCCGAGGCTGGGATGGGAGCTGTGCTCTCTCAGCGCTCGGGTATGCCACCGACGCTCCGCCCTGTGCCTTCTTCTCAAAGAAGCTCAGCCCGGCAGAGTGAAACTATGACGTTTCAAGGCCTTGAAGGTGTGGAGACATTGGCTTGAGGGGGGAAGACACCCTTTTCTCATCTGGACTGACCACCGTAATCTGGAGTACATCTGGGCAGCGAGGAGACTGAACCCTCACCAAGCAAAGTGGGTCATGTTTTTCACACGTTTTATGTTTACCCTTTTTTACAGACCAGGCTCCCAGAACATGAAGGCAGACGCGCCCCATGGATCCCACTCCCATACTCCCCGCCTCCTGCCTGGTGGCGCCGGTAGTGTGGGAACTGGACACGGACATTGAGCAGGCGTTACGTGCCGAGTCCGCTCCCGTCCAGTGTCCCGCTGGGCGTCTGTACGTCCCGTCTGCTATTAGTGACCGATTGATCTATTGGGCCCACACGTCACCCTCCTCTGGTCATCCTGTGATCGGTCGGACAGTGCGCTGGTCCCCAGTTCACGTCAATGGTCTGGAAGGCGTTCATGGAACGTCTGGGGGTTTCGATCAGCCTTTCACTCTGAGTGTAATGGGCCGGTGGAGAGAGTGAACCAGGATGTGGGCAGGTTTCTGCGGTCCTATTGCCAGGACCGGCAACTGGATTCGGGGTGCCGGGCGAGGGGCCTTCAGTATCTCGTGGAGTGGGAGGGGTATGGCCCGGAGGAGAGGTGCTGGGTTCTGGTCGAGGACGTGTTGGACCCATCTATGCTGCAGGAGTTCCACCGTCTTCGTATATATAAATGTTTTTAATGGAACTCAGTCCAGCTTTACTTACTCTTGAAGTTTTAATGGACAAGGCAATTTCAAAATTGGGTAGTACATCCTCAGTTGTCAGGTTAGTCATTGCTCACCTTAGAGAGCTATTTATAACTTGTCAGAAATGTCCAGATCAACTAGCCCATATCAGCTAACATTTTTTTATTTAGGTTTTTTATCATATAGATATAATTTTTTAGTCACTCAAATATCACATGAATACACATTGGGCATGACTAAATGTATAAAATTGCAAGACAATTTGCTTTAAAACTGCAACAAAAAAAACATATGAGGGCATGCGTCCAGGCTGGTGGTGTGGGGTGTGTATTCATGGCACACATTGGACTCCTTGATAAAAGTGAAGCAACGTTTGAATGCCACAGGATATAAGAACATCATTGCTAATCAGGTGCATCCCTTCATGGCAGCAGTGTATCCATCTGCAAATTGATTTGTTCAGCAGTGTATATTTTAATGATGTACAGTGAGCTCCAAAAGTATTGGGACAGTGCCAAGTTATTTTGTTGTTTTGGCTCTGTAGTCCAGCACTTATGCAATGACTATGAGACTAAAGTGCATATTGTCAACTTTGATTTGATGGTATTTTCATCCATATCGGGTTTTAGAAATTACAGCACTTTTTGTACATAGTGTCCCCATTTTAGGGGACCAAAAGTATTGGGACAAATTCACTTATGTGTATTACATTTGTAAAAAGTGAAGTAATTTGTCCAATATTCATAGCAATCAATGACTATATCAAGGTTGTGACTCTACAAATTTGTGGGATGCATTCGCTCTTGGTTTTTGGTTTCCTTTCAGATTATTTTGTGCCAATATAAATGAATGTCATTATAGTCACTTTTATTGTAAATACGATTTTGAATATTTCTAAACACTTCTACATGAATGTGGATGCTACCATGATTACGGATAATCCTGGATGAATCGTGAATAATGAGGAGTGAGTAAATTACAGACAAATATCATACCCCCCTCAAAAATGCTAACGTCCGTTATTATTGTAATGGTGAGAGGTTAGCTTGTCTTGGGGGTATGCGTCTAACTTTCTCACTCATCATTATTCATGATTCATTCAGGATTATCCATAATCGTTGTAGACTACAGAGCCAAAACAACTAAAACTGTGTCATTGTACAAATACTTTTGGAGGTCACTGTATGTATGTATGGATGTCACAGACATGAGCAAAGAATAATGTTTTGTACACCCTTTTTCAATATGGAAAATAATTCACTGTACCTCCAGTTGGGAAAAATAATATCATATAGCGTCACTTGTTTTGATTCCTCAGTTTTACAGGGAACAATAGAGTATGTCTTTGTCCTGGTAGCTGTCTAAGTGGATGAGAGGGCAGTAAACAGCCTCTGTTGTGGGCGTCGGAGCCTGGGCTTGGACATTAGCTGGCCTTTGTTTTATAGCGCTTTAGGATGCAGATACAGCCATGACTTTATCAGACCTTGATGACCCGTTTTACATG
Source organism: Oncorhynchus mykiss (assembly GCF_057628025.1). NCBI lineage: Eukaryota > Metazoa > Chordata > Actinopteri > Salmoniformes > Salmonidae > Oncorhynchus > Oncorhynchus mykiss. The sequence goes on along the minus strand of NC_143038.1, from coordinate 53,485,077 downwards.
CTAATCATCTGACATCCTGCTTGCTAGAAGAAGAAAAAAAAAGATGGAGGGTGGGGACCAGAGGATGAAGGAAAGAATATGAGAAGAGGAGATGCTCTTTTGGGTTTGGCAATGATAAAATGAATGCATGCTTTTCGGTTTCTAAGCTGCCCATAAAATTTGGAGGAAACAACAAGCACACTGCTTGGAGATTAGCTCTGCAAAAGTGTAACTAATTATTTTCTGCTCCACAAGCTGTGCCACACTCCAGTGTATCAATGAATACCATTAGATGAGCCTAAGTTAACTGAGACGTGTGGCTCTCCATCACCCGTTCTGCTCTATGCAAAAGCACCACCACACTCTCCTCCAATTCTGTATGAGGTGCAGAGCTTGGAGGAGAGAAGGAGAGGAGGAGAGAGGAAAAAAAGCTAAATTACAAAACCAATAAAGTAGCCGTGTGAAGTACTCTGGAGGACTGGAATTACATCTCCATCCCAATGAATGGACTGTAGCTCTCCTATACCTCCGCTATTATTGTCTCCTCCTCCTCCAACTCCCCCCTGACAAGTTTTTAATTGCAATAAACTCATGCATATTCATGCCAGGAGTCACCCCTCTTTTGTTGGTAGATTTTGGTAAAAGGCTGTTTTGCATAGCAGTGATGAGGTTTATTTATTTGGTTATACCTACTCCCTCCACCCTGCCAAAATGCTGCTGTTGTGCTTCATCTGTCTACTTAGCAGCAGTATATGATGTTCAGTAGAGGTTGCCTGTGCGTATGCTGTATTGTGTTCTTATCTCTGTCAAATAACGACCATTAAGTAAGGTAAAACCCTCATTAGCTGTTATTCAAATAACATTACACTTCAAGTAAAGCTTTACTTACCAGTATGGGTAAAGTGGAAAAGTATCTTTTGGCTTCACCTCAACAAACTCAATGACAAACAGATTACATAAATCGTCATGTGACATTCATCCTTTTGTATTCTGCTGTGACCTTTACTGCAAAACTGTCAATATCCCCATGACCACCTCAAGCTCGCAGATAAGGGTTCAGTACCCAGACCTGCAGAGTGCAGGCGTTTTCTCACCCCTTTTAGCTCGGGGATTATATTTCATTCACTGGACCACACACACACACTCCGCAGCTCAAGCAGCCCTCTTGACATCCTGTTTTACCGAAATCAGCTGATATTTTCACATCACGATCAGTGAACCCCCCCCAATCAATTGACCATGGTGCATTGCTTTGAAAGGGAATAATGTAAATTCTACTAAATCTAATTCTATGGTGCTAATTCACCCGAATCCGGACATATGTCCTTCAGCCTTTAAAGTATTTACATGTGAACAAGCGCTGCTAAAGTTCACCACCTATCTTGAATTTGGTTGCCATATTGAATTAGACACTGACAGGTGTTTATTTGTTTTTGAATCTAGTGTTGGCTGCATATGTGTACGCTATGTGTGTCATTCATAACCCTAGATCAATTGAAAATCTATGAGTATTGAAAATAAAATATGAATTCATGAGTTTGTCTAAGAGTTATACACTTCTCGTGTATACAGTTGAAAAATCAATGTCTGTATGATACATTTCAAAGCTTTGTATGCATGTCATGTTCTTTCTTATCATCAAAAACTCTTTGCAATGTGTTAATTAGTTTTAGTTTGTTGCGCTGAACATCATTTTACACTAACAATTTGTGATTTGCTTTACTTAAAAAGCACAGCTTTCAATATCACACTTTTCATTCAGTTTGTCAGACAGCATATTGGCCCTTGTGATGGTTTTTATTTGATTATATTTGCATTTGCTTTGCACCAGCGTGTACAACAGTTTAATTAAAGGAGGAGTAGAGCCTGAATGCGAACATCATTTAAGACTAAATTGAATTGTTGTATTTGCTCAGTTATGTTGCCCTGTGGGTGTACTCTAGATTTCATTTTACACAGTCAAACTCCTGAGAGAGCAGCTTTCAGAGCTGACAGCATTTCATTTACCCACGCACACACACAGGCATCCACGCACATGCAATCACGGACAACACGCACGCATGCACACACACACGCACACACAATATTTATTTAATTTCATCAGTGACATGCTTTTATGAAGCCCCCTAGGCATGTGAAATTAAAGCCTTTTACTTATTCATTAGATGCATTGTAGTTTAATAAGTTGACTTTACCCACTGCCCCATCAAAAAAAAAAATGTTGATCAAATAAATCCAAATCAATTGGCAATGTTGTATGCAGATGTGGACAGACGCTGAGATACACGTGTGTATTCTCTCTAAGGCCTACTTGTTTCTTAGGCCGTGGAAAGTACCCTGTCCCTGGCTGTCGCGTGCTTATTTAATTAAAACATTTTCTAGGGGGTCACCGTGTTTATTTAGTTTGGACTTCAGTAACAGGCAGGGTGACTCAATATCAAACCCTTACCCATGAAAGTGGAGACGCAATAGGGATGATGGGTTCACATAAACCTGTCTGTTCGAATGCTGGGCAGTTTGTCTGTATCCCCTCTGCCTCTTCATCCCTTGTCAGATCCTCATTGGATACATCCTGCCAGCTCTCACTGACACCCCCTCCTAGCTTCTACCCCCAAAGAGGTCAGAGTCATTATGCTGCTTTCTGCAGCATCATTAAGGCCTGTTTGAATCCTTTCTCTCTTTTCAGCAAGTGATTGTTATGTTTCCCAACTTGGTTCAGCCATCTTTTCGTGGGGACTTGGAACAGCAACAAGCCACCCAGAGGTCTCTTTTTAAACTGCTCCCCAATTCCTAATGGTCCACAAACGTTGTTATTTGAAATTAACAGCTTTGCCCCATGCTATTCTTTTGACATTAATATCTTAAACGTTTCATATAATTGAATCAGCCGATCTGAATTCAGATTGGGTTTTCACTGTAACTGTAACTATTGGAAGTTTCCTGTGTCAAAGCAGAGGAGGTTTACCAGGGATTGAGTGTTCTATTTGTTGCTGAGAGAGCTGTTGCTCTTTAGTGCCAATGTCACTGTTCTCTGAATGTTTGTCTCAATTAGTTTTCCTTCCGGACCTTGTGGGAGGGATTTGTCTCACCTACTTTGAAAGAATTCAACACCCACTCACAGCCGCTAGTGCATAAGAACATATCACTTTGCTTTTTTTGTACAGCCAGCTATTTACCAGGTAAAATACTCTTAGTAGAATTGCTACAATTCATTCCTAAGTACTTCAATCGAATAATGTAATACGTGTAAACAAACATTTGCTAGGCTACAGTACCCAGTTAACCAATTGTGCAGATTTATTTTTTTTAAGAAGAAAAAACAGAAACTGCCTGCAGTAAACCACACGATTTCTCAATAGTCGTAAACACCAGCAAAAAAAAAGCCTGTCAAATGAAGTTCTAGCCATCTTTTCAAGTCTGTGTTGAATTTCTCAAGTGGCAGCCGTGAACTATCTTGGTTCTCAGTATCTAAATTATTCAAGCGGATATGGTTGAGACTGCGTAGCACAGGCCTATATTGTGTTAAAGCCTTTTTCCATGTAGTTAATAGCTGAACAAACCTTGGGCTCTGTCCTGTGTGCTTTCCATTACAATTGTGTTGGAATATGTAGAAATAATGGTGTGTTCCATCTGACCTTCAGTGAACTGAACTAATTATTTATCCTATGTGGATGGGGCTATTGAATACCATCTAAATATACATCAAGCTTACATAGTAAAATAGTAGAGCATTAGGGACATTAATAGATTTCACTGCTAGTTAACCCTTTGAAAGGGTGTGGTATTGTATTGTAGTTGTAAAGCTTGTTGATTGCTTCATGGGTCGAACTGAATTGTCTTTAGAATGACTTAAGGCTGCGTTTATATGCTTTATGAGTAGGCAAATTACTGTGTTGGAGTCATTCAGTAGTGGGCACATATTTTGGCGAATGCTTGAATGCTTGATTAGGTTGGGATTTGGGTTTGTGAGTTTCTCTCTGAGCAGTGCGAAGTTCCAGAGGGAGGAGACGTCTGTGGGAAATGCTAACTGTACCTTGAGAATATTAGCATTCACCCCAAGTCAAGGCCACTGGTTCACTGTCTGGCCATCAGACATGCGACTGTTAAAGAAGACCTGAGGGTAACACTGCACGATCATGTTACTACTGTATTACACTGGGACAGTAGCACATGTTCACCTTCCAAAACCTTATCTGCATCAACATACACTTAGGATTTGTTTAGTGTGATCTGTTGGATTCAGTCATAGTGTAGCATCATCAACAATCCTCTTTCATAGTTTTTGTTTTTAATTAACTAAGAAGTACGTTTTAAGTAACAATAGGCATTAGTCTGAAGCCGAAAACATTTCAACTATGGATATTAAAAACAACAAATATATGTTTTAAGTGAGAATAAGCATTGGTCTGGAGACAGAAAATAAATTAAATTCACATGAACACCACAATGCATTTTTCACCCTTGCTCTACCAAGGTTTTCCAGCACAAAGCTTTGAACTACAGTAGTTGAACTATGTTGGTATTGTACTTCAAACTATGTGTAGGCATGTTGCTTGTGATTCAAATCTTCTCAAACAACCTAATTCATACTCTTAGAGGAGGTCCTTCCACAATCATGTAATTTGTACTGCATACAAGATAAATCATTGAATTATTCACACACCACAGTAAGACATTATCCCATTATGCTATATTTTCAAGATTTTTTTGTATTAAATGAAAGCAATATTTTCTTTTATACTTTCAAGACCATCAGGCTTGATTAAGCTGTTTGTCTTGTAGTAATGTGGATGGGGCTATTGCCTGTATTTCCTTAAACCTTTATTTTAGCAATGCAAATCATTGACAAAAATGTATCATAATAACATAATTTTTTGGTCAGTAGATGCCCAACATAACAGGTGTGTTGGACACAGTAGCTCAGATAGTTAGAGCCTGTCTGCATTCCTGATTTATGTAACTGTTAGCTTACATAATAGTGAATTAAGCTCAGAAGCACTTGTGTTTCAAACATGGAATCTGTTTTATGAATAGTTGTGCTGATCAATGGACAGTTCATTACCTCTGTCAAAATAATGTGTAGCTGAAAGTTATGTTCGTACTTGTATTTCTTTTTACAATAAAGATTGCAATGCAACAGTAATATACATTTACAATATCCCTACAGTGCATTCGGAAAGTATTCCGACCCCTTCACTTACTTTCACATTTTGTTACGTTACAGCCTTATTCTAAAATGGTTGAAATCCATTTTACATACACACAATACCCAATAATGACAAAGAGAGAACCATTTTTTTGAATTATTTGAAAATGTATTAAAAATTTAGAAAACAGAAGAGTGTGCAAAGCGGTCATCAAGGCAAAGGGTGGCTACTTTGAAATACCTTTTTGGTTACTACATGATTCTATATGTGTTATTTCATAGTTTTGATGTCTTCCCTATTATTCTACAATGTAGGAAATAGTATAAATAAATAAAAACCCTTGAATGAGTAGGTGTCCAAACTCATTTTAATAGCAGGATATTGTAAAGTCCATTATACCCTCTGAAGAGTATGAATTAGGCTTTTGAGAATGTTTGAATCCTAAGCAACCTGCATACACATAGTTTGAAGTACAATACCAACATAGCTACTGTAGTAGGTCAAAGGTGTGTGCTGGAAAACTTTGGGAGAGCATGGGTGGAATAGTCATTGTGGTTCTTATGTAAATTAACTTTTTTTCCTGGCTCCAGACCAACGATCCTCACTGAAAACATATTTTTTGTTTTTATTTTCCATGGTTTTTACACCGTAAGATGATTATGCAACATTATTATCCAACATTATAATGCATTATAACACAGCAATAAAAGTTAAGTAAAAGTAAACAATAATGACAAATGGCAAGAGAAGTAATGTAGTTGTTAGTATTTAACTATTTTAACGGCTGATTTTCCAGAGGGAAGCGACAATCCAGAAACAGATATAAGCCAATATGGAGTAAACTGGACATTTTTTTCCTGATCTCTCTTAAGACAATTGAGCACTCTCCTGTAAAATACACAAGTAATGTACCCATTTAACTATTTACATGAACATGTACCTTCGAGTTTACTAAAGAAAGACCTAGTACTACATTACCTGTAAACAAAGCGAGTTATCCCTAAATATAAGATTTGCAACCAAATGTACAGTCAACTTTGCTAAATACAATTCTGGGATGGCCACAATTGCTCTTGACAAGCTACAGGTTTATGCAGGCTTTTTTGTTCAAGCCCAGTTCTACTACACCTGAGTTTACTATTAATGGCCTCAATGTGCAGCTGAGGTCTTATTGAACAGCTGAGTAGTAGAATCAGGTGTGGTAGTGCAACAGTTTTGCTGCTTCCTACCTTTTCCTCACCCCAACCTGGCTTGAACCAGGGACCATCTGCACACATCGACAACAGTCACCCTCGAAGCATCGTTACCTATCACTTCACAAAATTAGCAAGGGAAACAACTAATTAAAGGTCTCAAAACAAGTGAAGTCACCGATTTGAAATGGTCGGTTATTGACTGTCACATTAGCTGGCTCGGAGAGCGAGGCATGAAGTGGCACGAACTGCTCAGGTTTCTGCGTCAGCAGAAGGCTTGTGGTACCTCTCCCCCTGACATCGTATGTCATCCATCTAAGTGGAAACAACTTGGGATACATCAAGGGGACGGCACTGGAGCGGCAGATGCACAAGGATTTAGAGGTAATCATCTTAATGTTCCCCGGTACAAAGGTGGTCTTATCGCGCAACAGATGCTCCAGTGGGACCAGAAGTTAAACAAGTGCATAGAGAGGGCCCGGCGTGCCGTCAATCAGCGGGTGTACGCATTTCTCTGTGACAGGGACATGCACACAATCCGCCCCTCTGCCATTAAGCAGTGTTTCCTGGGATGTACCGTAGGGAAGGAGTGCAGCTGACGGATGAGGGAACGATGTATTCCTTGAGAGTTGGTTTCTCCACCTTTATCTCCCCCGTAGTAGTAGCAAGACGTGCACAGTAGTACACACACCACACTCCCTGTCTATTGCCACTGAATGGTGCTCAATGAACCTAAAATCTATTTTAATGCAAATAAGCAATGTGTCAAAACTATACACTAAAGAGAATGGTCTAAATGTATCCTCCGAGAGGCAAACCCAGAACCTTTAGTTCCAAAGTCGGAGACGCTAAAAGCCAATTTATGCTTGATCCGAATATGTGGTCGGAGGCTCCATATGGGGGGAGTGATGGAATTGCGGAGTATCTAGAGACATGCAGAGGCCAAATTGGGCTCCGTACCGCATTGCCGTGCGCCTCCCAAATTTTTATGCGTTCTGTCTCCTAGAGATGAACGTACTTTGGTGCTAAAAGTGCAAATCAATCCCAGAACAACAGCAAAGGACCTTGTGAAGATTCTGGGGAAACAGGTACAAAAGTATCTATATCCACGGTAAAACAAGTCCTATATCTACATCACCTGAAAGGCCGCTCAGCAAGGAAGAAGCCACTGCTCCAAAACCGCCATAAAAAAGCCAGACTACGGTTTGCAACTGCACATCGGTACGTTTTGGAGAAATGTCCTCTGGTCTGATGAAACAACAATAAAACTGTTTCACCATAATGACCATCGAAAAAGGGGGAGTCTTGCAAGCCGAAGAACACCATCCCAACCTTGAAGCAGAGTTAAGACATCAGTCAGGAAGTTAAAGCTTGGTCGCAAATGGGTCTTCCAAATGGACAATGACCCCAAGCATACTTCCAAAGTTGTGGCAAAATGGCTTAAGGACAACAAAGTCAAGGTATTGGACCTCAAGCCTATAGAAAATGTGTGGGAGGCCTATAAACCTGACTCAGTTACACCAGCTCTGTCAGGAGGAATGGGCGAAAATTCACCCAACTTATTGTGGGAAGTTTGGGGAAGGCTACCCAAAACGTTTGACCCAAGTTAAACAATTTAAAGGCAATGCTACCAAATACTAATTGAGTGTATGTACACTTCTGACCCACTGTGAATTGATGAAAGAAATAAAAGCTGAAATAAATCATTCTCTCTACTATTATTCTGACATTTCACATTCTTAAAATACAGTGGTGATCCTAACTGACCTAAGACAGGGAATTGTTATTAAATGTCAGGAATTGTGAAAAACTGAGTTTAAATGTACTTGGCTAAGGTGTATGTAAACTTCCGACTTCAACTGTATATCCCAGTTTTTTATTATTATACTGTGTCAATGGGAAAAAGTTTGACACTAGGATCTCACATCACACTCATCAATTCCATCAAGATTACTGTAAGCCCTCATATAAGCTTCAGTAATTAGTGCTCCTCCAAGCAAGACAAGCTTAGCATCCATCCAAAAATAGGAGGTATAGCGTATGGCTTAGAGTAATTGCCCTACTCTATAAATCTCCATTTCTCTCACACTTCACGCACAACATAGAATTGAATAAGGCAATTAACATTCAGACATTTCACACAAACATTTTTCTCCACCCTAATCCCTGGGCCTCATGCTACACAATATAGAAATGATATACCGACTCTTAGCATTGGCCACACTGGCTGTATTTATGCATGCATACATAGAGATCTGATAAAGGAAGGCTTAGCAAGTTCCCGTATCTATCTGCTATTGATGCTGTGTGTTGGAGCAGTGCTAACAGTGCATATTAATGCCTTTGTGGGTTTATGCTTATGCATACTATTATGCATGATTGGCAGCACTAAAACATGATCTCACTCAGAGCTGCCAAATTAAATACAGTATAGTATGAACGTTACTTGATCTATCTGTTGTCCTCCCTTTTTGACCTTTGTAAATAATTTGAAGTATTTGGAATGTTTACCAACCTAAAATGTTGCTTGTTGTCTAAACGGTCTAGATCTTGTCTCAACACCATGCCAAATTTGAGTTACTACAGATTAAACCGTATAGATTCTTAGACCATAGCCCAGCAGGCACTACTGACCCAGTTGGTTGCGCTAATGTACTGGGTTCTGTCATGACTGTCCTGATCAGGTCAGGTTACAGGAGACCACAACCCTACAGATGATCTCTCACCCTCAACAGAGGAGGAGAGATCTAGGGGTCTGAAGATGTGGGGGTTTTATGACCCCTCACGCCCATGGTAAATCTTAGGCCACAGACAACATTCCTTTGTCCTCTCACTATGGAGAACCAGCCTCAGAACATTTAACATGAAATATAGGGACTTTGGAACAATGGTTTCCGTCAGCCACAATGGTGGTCATGACGATAGATGGAATATGATAATGTATGTCATTTTTGTTTTATTATTAAAGGTTAATAGATGACGTTATTACGAAAACATTGTAACGTCAACAGTTTACATAGTATATGCTTGATGTTTATACATTGTATGTTGTATGGAAAATGTCCAAATCAAAGAGAATGTTTTGGTAAAGATGAAATGTGAAGTTAGTCGTCTAAAATTAGATTTGAGTAAAATCTAGACCTTGCCTCATAACTTGGTACACCCAGAGAATTGCCCTAAAGGCGGTTACACAACTTCTGGCACGAGGGTATAAAACCTGTGAGTAAAGAATTTACAGAGGAGACTACGTGACCCAAGCTGCAGCCAAGGTCTAAAAAGTAAACGAACCCAGAACGCAACACAAGTTTGAAAACAAAGAAATCTTCGGGGCAGTTTGGGGCAAAGCGAGGGTTAGAATCATTATGCCTTCCCATGATTCCCTGGGTTTTAGCCTGGCCCTGGAGAGTGGTGTTGGTGTTGCCTCTAGATTATGGGTTGTGTAGTCCAGCCCTAGAGCAATGATACTTTCCCCACTCAGGACTTGCATTGCCCCATCTTAAAGAATGTACTACATTTGTGCCTCTGTTGCATACACGTTGTCTGTGAATAGTAAACTACAACTAGATTTAGCTTACCAACAAAAATAATAGTATGTCAGCATAGACAGTGACACATTGAAGATTCCCTTATTATTTCACGTAACATGGTTTAGCAATGTCCTTGAATGCCAATTTTAACACTACTCTTGCTATCTGGCAAGGTATAAATACCGTTATGCACAATTTTCCTGTTACTTAAAGTATTAAATAATACAAATATAGCTTTCAATTATTGCTGATAAATAGTCAATAAAAAAGTTTTTTTTTTAGAATATATTTCTATTTATCTAAAATATCTTAGCACTAACTCAAGAAAGATGCCGTCGACAGAGAGGGTCGCCTCGCTTCAGGTCCTTAGAAAACTATACAGTTATTTGTTTTTTTAATGTATTATTTCTTACATTGTTAGCCCAGAAAATCTCAAGTGTTATTACATACAGCCGGGAAGAACTATTGGATATGAAAGCGGTCAACTTACCATCATTACGACCAGGAATACGTCTTTCCCGAAGCGGATCCTTTGTTCGGACCTCCACCCTGGACATGCGATCTTATCTCAGAGGCCGACCCAAAACAACGTGGTCGCCGCAGGAGAGGCGGACGGAGCGGCCTACTGGTCAGACTCAGTAGGCGAGCACACCATCCACCGCTTCCGAGAATATTAATCGCCAATGTCCAATTTCTAGATAACAAGGTGGACGAAAATAGGGCGCACGTTGCCTTCCAGAGAGACATCAGAGATTGTAACATTCTTTGTTTCACAGAAACATGGCTCACTCGGATATGTTGTCAGAGTCTGTACAGCCACCCGGTTTCTTCACGCATCACGCCGACAGAAACAAACATCACTCCGGTAAGAAGAAGGGCAGGGGTATATGCCTTATGATTAACGAGTCATGGTGTAATCACAACAACATACAGGAACTCAAGTCCTTTTGTTCACCCAACCCATTATTCCTTACAATCAAATGCCTACCTCGTTATCTTTCAAGAGAATTCTCTTCTTTTATAGTCACAGCCGTGTATATCCCCCCACCTCAAGCAGATCCCTCGTCGTCCCTAAACAAACTTCACTGGACTCTATGTAAACTGGAAACCTTACATCCTGAGGCTGCATTTATTTTATTGTAGCTGGGGACTTTAACAAAGCTAACTTAAGAACCATACTTTCTAAATTCTGTCAGGATATAAAATGCGCGACGAGCTGGTAGCTTTTTGATCATTGCTACTCAAACTTCCGCGACGCATACAAAGCCCTCCCCCGCCCTGCCTTCGGCAAATCTGACCATGCCTCCATGTTGTTGCTCCCAGCCTATAGACAGAAACTTAAACAGGAAATGCCCGTGCTCAGGTCAATACAACGCTGGTCTGACTAATCGGATTCCACACTTCAAGATTGCTTCGATCACGTGGACTGGGAAATGTTCCGGATAATCTCAAACAATAACATTGATGTATAAGCTGACTCGGTGTGCAAGTTTATTAGCAAGTGCATCGGAGATGTTGTACCCCCTGTGAAAATGAAAACCTTCCCTAACCAGAAACCGTGGATTGATGGCAGCATTTGCGCGAAACTGAAAGCGCAAACCACCGTTTTTAATCATGGCAAGACAACCGGAAACACGACCGAATACAAACAGTGCAGCTATTCCCTCCGCAAGGCTGTCAAACAAGCAAAGCATCAGTACAGAGACAAAGTAGAGTCGTAATTCAATGGCTTAAACACGAGATGCATGTGGCAGGGTCTCCAGTCAATCACGGATTACAAAAAGAAAACCAGCCCCGTCACGGACACCGGCGTCTTGCTCCCAGACAAATTAAACAACTTCTTTGCTTGCTTTGAGGACAATACAGTGCCACTGACACGGCCCGCAACCAATGCCAGTGGGCTCTCCTTCTCCGTGGCCAACGTGAGTAAAACATTTAAACATGTTAACCCTCGCAAGGCTGCCGGCCCAGACGGCATCCCTAGCCGCGTCCTTAGAGCATACACAGACCAGCTGGCTAGTGTGTTTACGGACATATTCAACAAATCCCTATCCCACTCTGTTGTCCCTACATGCTTCAAGATGGCCACCATTGTTCCTATTCCCAAGAAAGCTAAGGTAACAGAACTAAAAGACTATTGCCTCATTGCACTCACTTCTGTCATAATGAATTGCTTTGAGAGTCTAGTCAAGAACCATATCACCTCGACCCTACCTGATACCCTAGACCCACTCCAATTTGCTTACCACCCCAATAGGTCCACTGATGCAATCGCCATCACTCTGCACACTGCCCTATCCCATCTGGACAAGAGGAATACCTATGTAAGAATGCTGTTCAATGACTACAGCTCCACATTTAACACCATAGTACCCTCCAAACTCATCATTAAACTCGTCATTACTTTCTGACGGGCCTCCCCCAGGGGGTGAAGGTAGGAAACAACATGTCCACTCCGCTGATCCTCAACACTGGGGCCCCACAAGGGTGCGTTCTCTCCTGTACTCCCTGTTCACCCATGACTGCGTGGCCATGCACGCTTCCAACTCAATCATCAAGTTTGCAGACGACACTACAGTGGTAGGCCTGGTTACCAACAATGACGAGACAGCTTACAGGGAGTAGGTGAGGGCCCTCAGAGTGTGGTGTCAGGAAAATAACCTCTCACTCAACATCAACAAAACAAGGGAGATGATCGTGGACTTCAGGAAACAGCAGAGGGAGCATCCCCCCATCCTCTTCGACGGGACAGTAATGGAGAAAGTGGAATGTTTTAAGTTCCTCTGTGTATACATCACGGACAAACTGAAATAGTCCACCCACACAGACAGAATGGTGAAGAAAGCGCAACAGCACCTCTTCAACCTCAGGAGGCTGAAGAATTTTGGCTTGTCATCTGAAACTCTCACAAACTTTTACAGATGCTCAATCGAGAGCATCCTGTCGGGCTGTATCACCGCCTGGTATGGCAATTGCACCGCCCTCAACCGCAAGGCTCTCCAGAGGGTAGTGCGGTCTGCACAACTGAAAAACAGCTTCTACCTGAAGGCCATCAGACTTTTGAAACAGCCATCACTAACATAGAGAGGCTGCTGCCTACATACAGACTCAAATCTTTGGCCACTTAAATAAACAGACTTAATAGAGATATCACTAGTCACTTTAAATAACGGCACTTTAATAATGTTTAAATATCCTACATTACTCATCTGATATGTATATACTGTATTCTTCACCACCTACTGCATCTTGCCTATGCCACACACCATCGCTCATACATATATATATGTAGATATTCTTATTCATCCCTATACATTTGTGCATATAAGGTAGTTGTTGTGAATTTGTTAGATTACGTGTTAGATTTTACTGCATAGTTGGAACTAGAAGCACAAGCATTTCGCTACATTCGCATTAACATCTGCTAACCATGGGTATGTGACCAATTAAAATTGTATTTTATTTTTGAAAGGTATTTTGATGATCTTTTATCTACTCACAGTCATACTTCGTATTCAGTGAGAGAGTGTATTTGTGTAACCCTCTCTTCCTGTCCTGCCGCCCATTACATGCAATCCCATTTTGTTCTGCTGCATTCTGTATAGAGCATCTCTGGCTCCCCCGGGCTGAGAGATTGCTTGGTTATCACCAGGAGGAGATTATTTCTGTCTCACATTCAATGTGCTGTGGCAGCTATCCAATGGGAGGCTCACATGGTCATTGTCTAAAGGCCTGAAGAGGAGACAGCTCCAATATACAGGCCTCTGTTGAAAGGGACACGCATCATTTTTTTTTCAAGGGCCCAGGGTTTTTAATAGTTTCACTTTGTACACTCCACACTGAAAAGAAGCATGTTATCCATTTATTTGGTGTGTACAGGGATGGGGCCTAATGCTATGTAAAGCAGCACAGAGTCCAAATGCTGATGAAGGACAGACTTGGAAGCAGACAAATTTTAGCATTGGAATAAACAAGTTGCTATAGGTCTGTGCAATGTGAACATACCAATGGCAATCTGACCACGTCCTTGACCTGGTGGGTTTGTTGACCTATAATCACATTAATTATGTTGTTCATCTTGCCTCTGGCTCAAAAGGCATGCTGTGTAGGACTATTAAAAAAATCTATAAATGTGGACTGAAGTGTTATGGTGACATTCTAGCCTTTTCAAGTATACTGATAAATAATATATCTAAAAAGTAAGGAATGCACCAACAGTTGTAGTTGTTGTTTACATCAGTGTGTGGATTATTGGACATGTGTTTTGTTAATGTGCAGCCCACAATTAATAATATTTAATAATACTTAAGCCTGTAATTTCATGCTAGAGTAGAGTCAGGGAGAAAATCACCTTGATAATTGCAATTGATCAAGTTTCATGGCTATCGCAGTCTAACCAAGAGAGTGTGAGATGTACATGTGTAGGATCTTAATTTGAGCCAGCATGCTACAGCAGGGAAATAATCCGGCAGCAACAAGATATATTAATTATTATGTGGATTATAATTAATGGACATTTTTGTAGAGGTTGATATATTATTCGTAAGGGAAAATAAAGTCTGACATTTCAAAGTGAAAAATACAATCTTCAGAAGCTTTTTTAAACCTCAAATACACTGCACAGTTCACAGTTATTCTGCAACAGGGTGATCAAATTAAGATCCTACATCTGTATTAGCTGCACTGACACATGCCTTTTAGCATCCGCCTTATTGAGAATGATCCTAGCCAGTGATCAGGAGTTACCCCCTTGGTTGTACATGCCCTTGAATGCTGACATCAAGGATATGGATATTTATGAGGCAAGTGGGTGCACATTTAATATCATGTGGCAGCAAACCATATTCAAAAAGGGGTCTCTCCTTGGGTCTTCAATACTTTGGGCTTTTATTTGCACCATAAATCCGAGACTCAAGTTTGTTGGGTTTTAAAAAGGCCCTATTATTCATGTCAGGGCTGAGGGATTGTAAATATTAGAGAACAAAGTGGTGTGTAAGGTGATAACAAGACTAATTTATGCTGATGTTGCGCAATAAACTATTTACGGAGGCTGTTAGCAATCACCAGGTTTATGTTGACGTCCCGGCAGCCATAAACAATCGAAAAAACATTTAAGGTGAACATCAAAAACAAACAGGCAGATGCAACAAGCTGCCCAAGGTTATGGCGCTAGTTTACTATGCTTGGTTTTTAAGACCACCCTCTCTGCCCATCACATCCATCTTGTAATCTCATGTTTCGTGATGAGTCCTTGACGTCCAGATCCCCAGTTGTTTGAGCGCTCCCAGAATAATGTTTTGTTCAACCACCTTCAGCCTATCAAATTCCACATTCAAAATTCACAGGAATCAGTTTCTCAAACTTTCTTATGTTTCGAAGAATGTCTGTGAACCTTGTCCATTCCATTGGCTATTATCCATAGCAATCGCAAACTCTTCAATGTCTAATATTGGTATTTTAAGAGAACTTTCAGTACATGTTCAATATACACTGTGTAACACTGTATTGCTAGTAGAATTTAGATTTAAGTGACCTTGGCAAACACTTGGTCTCTCTAATGCAAATCATCAGTATTCGTCCGTAGCACCAGTTGGCTGGATTGATTTCTAGTCCGATTCCCCTGGTTGTAGGTTAGAGCTGAGGATCCCTTAGAGGCTTGTCCGAAGCCTGTGGATGCAGGGATTGACTTTGGACTGAGGCTTTAGCTGACAGAGAGTGCAGCTGGATCCATACTATACCCACATGTCCATCACTATCCCCTCATCCCCCCCGAGCTCACACACTCCTTCCAACAGGGAGGCCACAGACGGCTGAGCTATGGGAAGCTGTTGGCCAAGCACATTTCACTGTTACTCGGCCCTCTTTTCTCCATCTTGGCAAACTACTGGAGTTACATCACCTTCCCTCTGAGACACGCTCCATATCTCCATTTAATATTCAACAAGTTAAGCAGATGCTCTCCTCCACCAGGGAAACTTGAGACTCCTGTTGGAAGTCTTGCCAAGTCTTGACAAGGCCATGGCCAGCATTGATTTGTCATTGCTTTCAAAATGAATGACTCATGTTGTTTATTTTCACTCTTCAGAAAATTAATTGAAACATAAACCAATGTGTTTTGTCCTTATTATTTTTAGAGAGTCATTGATTTAACTAAACACCCACACTGGTTATTAGCATGTGATGTCTTGACATCCACCCACTTTGTGTAAACAAGTCTTTGTTCTCCTCAGTTTATGCAATGAAACTGATCTTGAGATATACAGTATCTGCCTCATGTTTTAGAACAATAACATATTTAGAGTTGTATTTTTTCTTCCTCTACAGTGGGGCAAAAAAGTATTCAGTCAGCCAAGAAATCAACTGTGGGAGCAATTATTAGGAAATGGAAGACATACAAGACCACTGATAATCATCCTCGATCTGGGGCTCCACGCAAGATCTCACCCCGTGGGTTCAAAATGATCACAAGAACGGTGAGCAAAAATCCCAGAACCACACGGGGGGACCTAGTGAATGACCTGCAGAGAGCTGGGACAAAAGTAACAAAGCCTACCATCAGTAACACACTACGCCGCCAGGGACTCAAATCCTGCAGTGCCAGACGTGTCCCCCTGCTTAAGTCAGTACATGTCCAGGCCCGTCTGAAGTTTGCTAGAGAGCATTTGGATGATCCAGAAGAAGATTGGGAGAATGTCATATGGTCAGATGAAACCAAAATATAACTTTTTGTTAAAAACTCAACTCGTCGTGTTTGGAGGACAAAGAATGCTGAGTTGCATCCAAAGAACACCATACCTACTGTGAAGCATGGGGGTGGAAACATCATGCTTTGGGGCTGTTTTTCTGCAAAGGGACCAGGACGACTGATCCGTGTAAAGGAAAGATTGAATGGGGCCATGTATCGTGAGATTTTGAGTAAAAACCTCCTTCCATCAGCAAAGGCATTGAAGATGAAACGTGGCTGGGTCTTTCAGCATGACAATGATCCCAAACACACCGTCCGGGCAATGAAGGAGTGGCTTCGTAAGAAGCATTTCAAGGTCCTGGAGTGGCCTAGCCAGTCCCCAGATCTCAACCCCATAGAAAATCTTTGGAGGGAGTTGAAAGTCCGTGTTGCCCAGCAACAGCCCCAAAACATCACTGCTCTAGAGGAGATCTGCATGGAGGAATGGGCCAAAATTCCAGCAACAGTGTGTGAAAACCTTGTGAAGACTTACAGAAAACGTTTGACCTCTGTCATTGCCAAGAAAGGGTACAGTGCCTTGCGAAAGTATTCGGCCCCCTTGAACTTTGCAACCTTTTGCCACATTTCAGGCTTCAAACATAAAGATATAAAGCTGTATATTTTTGTGAAGAATCAACAACAAGTGGGATACAATCATGAAGTGGAACAACATTTATTGGATATTTCAAACTTTTTTAACAAATCAAAAACTGAAAAATTGGGCGTGCAAAATTATTCAGCCCCCTTAAGTTAATACTTTGTAGCACCACCTTTTGCTGCGATTACAGCTGTAAGTCGCTTGGGGTATGTCTCTATCAGTTTTGCACATCGAGAGACTGACATTTTTCCCATTCCTACTTGCAAAACAGCTCGAGCTCAGTGAGGTTGGATGGAGAGCATTTGTGAACAGCAGTTTTCAGTTCTTTCCACAGATTCTCGATTGGATTCAGGTCTGGACTTTGACTTGGCCATTCTAACACCTGGATATGTTTATTTTTGAACCATTCCATTGTAGATTTTGCTTTATGTTTTGGATCATTGTCTTGTTGGAAGACAAATCTCCGTCCCAGTCTCAGGTCTTTTGCAGACTCCATCAGGTTTTCTTCCAGAATGGTCCTGTATTTGGCTCCATCCATCTTCCCATCAATTTTAACCATCTTCCCTGTCCCTGCTGAAGAAAAGCAGGCCCAAACCATGATGCTGCCACCACCATGTTTGACAGTGGGGATGGTGTGTTCAGCTGTGTTGCTTTTACGCCAAACATAACGTTTTGCATTGTTGCGAAAAAGTTCAATTTTGGTTTCATCTGACCAGAGCACCTTCTTCCACATGTTTGGTGTGTCTCCCAGGTGGCTTGTGGCAAACTTTAAACGACACTTTTTATGGATATCTTTAAGAAATGGCTTTCTTCTTGCCACTCTTCCATAAAGGCCAGATTTGTGCAATATACGACTGATTGTTGTCCTATGGACAGAGTCTTCCACCTCAGCTGTAGATCTCTGCAGTTCATCCAAAGTGATCATGGGCCTCTTGGCTGCATCTCTGATCAGTCTTCTCCTTGTATGAGCTGAAAGTTTAGAGGGATGGCCAGGTCTTGGTAGATTTGCAGTGGTCTGATACTCCTTCCATTTCAATATTATCGCTTGCACAGTGCTCCTTGGGATGTTTAAAGCTTGGGAAATCTTTTTGTATCCAAATCCGGCTTTAAACTTCTTCACAACAGTATCTCGGACCTGCCTGGTGTGTTCCTTGTTCTTCATGATGCTCTCTGCGCTTTTAACGGACCTCTGAGACTATCACAGTGCAGGTGCATTTATACGGAGACTTGATTACACACAGGTGGATTGTATTTATCATCATTAGTCATTTAGGTCAACATTGGATCATTCAGAGATCCCCACTGAACTTCTGGAGAGAGTTTGCTGCACTGAAAGTAAAGGGGCTGAATAATTTTGCACGCCCAATTTTTCAGTTTTTGATTTGTTAAAAAAGTTTGAAATATCCAATAAATGTCGTTCCACTTCATGATTGTGTCCCACTTGTTGTTGATTCTTCACAAAAAAATACAGTTTTATATCTTTATGTTTGAAGCCTGAAATGTGGCAAAAGGTCGCAAAGTTCAAGGGGGCCGAATACTTTCGCAAGGCACTGTATTTAACAAAGTATTGAGATAAACTTTTGTTATTGACCAAATACTTATTTTCCACCATAATTTGCAAATAAATTCATTAAAAATCCTACAATGTGATTTTCTGGATTTTCATTTTGTCTGTCATAGTTGAAGTGTACCTTTGATGAAAATTACAGGCCTCTCTCTTCTTTTCAAGTGGGAGAACTTGCACAATTGGTGGCTGACTAAATACTTTTTTGCCCCACTGTATATCCCTAAATAATGTTTTATTCAAATAGAAGATGAGCAAACCATCATCATCAACATTATGAATTATGACTCATACCAAAGACTTAATGAATAAGAATAATGCAAATGTTATAATAAATATCATTTTAGGGGACCCATCATTGTCTTCTAGTGATTGAGGTTGATGTATTGTAAATGCTGTGTTAGTCAGATCGTTTATAATGTATCTCTCTATCATGTAGGTTTGATGTCCTAAACAGTTCTCTAGCTTTTAGTATTCACTTTGTAGTCATGCACAGAGATGAGCAATACATTTTTTATCAACTGAAAAACAATGTTTAAAGATACCTGTGTTGTTTAATTAAGCAGACATAAAATCTTAAAACCCAGTCCCTGCAGTACTCAGTCAAACTCTGTCTGGAATAAATGTGCTCATGTCAAAATATCTCATCAGAATTTTATATGAATACAAGTCAATGTTGTCTCCAAAGGTTGGGTTGACATCAACTACTAAAACAACTGTTTGTTTGTTTCATGCCAGCATTTTATTAATTTTATTCTGTGTGCAAAAAAGGTGTAAATGAGATGTACTGTATAACAGGGGAGCCAACAATCACACTCTGTATGAATTCCTTTGTGACATTTAATTTAATATCCTGAGAATAAAAAGGTATTTAGTTAATAATACTGTTGTTGTGAGCTCCTCATTCTAATAATAGTAATAATATATGCCATTTAGCATACACTTTTATCTAAAGTGACTTAGTAATGCATGCATACATTTTACGTATGGGTGGTCCCGGGAATCAAATCCAATACCCTGGCATTACAAGCACCATGCTCTACCAACTGAGCTGTTGTAATGATCACCACACAGTAATTTGGTGAGGCCTACTGTCTCATATACTATTATGGGAAAACATCATGCATTGTGGGAAAACTTATTCACAAAAAAAACTGCAGCAATCAAGAAGTCTATGATCTTGATTGTCAGTTAACGTCAAGTTTCGATTTTCATTTGGCATTTACTGTGAATGGCAAATTAAAATTTCATTATATATTAGGTTGTATTTATGTAGAATTATAATCAATGATGTTCACAGTCACAGTTTGGTGTTCATTAAGATATTTACATAGGCTTACATTAGAGTTAGGTCTTGTGTTTTAAGGAATGCTTGAATGTCTTTCTTCTTATAATAATTTAGGTTTTACCAATGGAGTAAATGGGACCTGGAGCAGTGAGCATCTCTATAGCTGTGCGGTAGACCTCCCATTAATACCACCACGCTTTGTTATTCTCACCTTGGCAACACATTGCTTTTACTCATTTAGATTGCACACCTTAAGGTTGAGGCTGGTATTCAGCTTGGAATTCATTTAAATAAATGACTAATTCAATTCCCTTCTTAAGGGCGCATCGTTGGATTTGGTGTAATATTTCATTTATTACTATTGTGATTATGTAGAAAGATGCAGTAGGTAGTGAGCTATACAGATTATATATATATATATATATATATAGAAAGGCATAGATAGAGATTAATATTTTGAGTGCTGATTCAATGTAATTTCTAGGTGCTGTGGGTCAGGCCCCTTTCAGACGACACCGTGCATTCAGCAGCAGTTTAGACTGGTGTTGTACTGTGGTGGAGCCATCCTTGACTCTGCTCTCCCTCTCTCCCTGTGTACTAGCCTCCTCCCTGGGTGCCGAACTGCTCCTCTCATTAGTGGAACAGTTAGCGACCCCGGCGCCTCAGGGTGCCTCCCAAGTTCGGCTCCGATTCTTGTTTCCATCATAATTGCTTAGTCAATTTCACCTTGAGTTCACAGTGTACCCTCTTCCTCTCCCTTGCCGGGAAAGATTCAGCGGTCTTTAAGGTGTGTCCTTTTTTTAATTGGCTGCTGCGCTATGTTCAGCTGTGTTACTGGAACAAGCTCCCCGTCTCCTACTTTATCACACTCTCCTTTAAGGAAAAGTATATTATTTTACACTAATACAATTACTTAGAGAAAAAGATTTTGTTTAACAAATATTAAATGTTTACTAAAAAATATGGTGGTAAAGATTATTGCCACCCCTGTTTTCAATACATTTGAATACCACACCCTGCAAAGATAACAGCACAGAGCCTTTTTCTAAAATATTTCATGAGATTTGAGAAAACATTGGGAGGGATCTTTCACTATTCCTCCATACAGAATCTTTACTTTGTCTGTGCTTATGGACTGCACTTTTCAATTCAAACCACAGGTTTAAAATGGAGACAGAGATATCCATTGCAAAATGTTGATTTTGTAGCCAATTAACAATTTCTTTGTGGATTTTGATGTATGTTTGGGGTTATTGTCTTGCTTGAAGATCCACTTTCAGCCTCCTGGCAAAGGCAACCAGGTTTTTCAGCTAAAATGTCCTGGTTCTCGGTGAAGTTCATGATGCCATTGACCTTAACAGGTGGTTATTTTGGCGTCAAAACAAGGATGCATAAGCAGAAAAGAACCCTATACCTACTGTAAAATATGGTGGTGGATCTTTGTTATTATGGGGCTATTTTGCTTCCACTGATCCTGGGGCCCTTGTTAAGGTCAACGGCATCATGAACTTTACCCAGTGCCAGGACATTTTAGCCAAAAACCTGGTTGCCTCTGCCAGGAGGTTGAAACTTGGCCACAAGTGGATCCTCCAGCAGGACAATACCCCCAAGCACACATCAAAATCCACAAACAAATGGTAAATTGACCACAAAATCAACATTTTGCAATGGCTTTCTCAGTCTCTGTTCTTAAAACCCATTGAAAACCGGTGGTTTTAATTGATGAGGGAAGTCCATTAGCACAGATGAAGGATATCAAGGATCTGGAAAGGTTCTGAATGGAGGAATGGTCGATTCTTCCCAATGTGTTCTCCAATCTCATGCTGTTGAACAAAATCTATTTCCCTGAGCAATTGTATTAGTATAAAATGATTTAATTTCCCAATTTTTTGGAGCATACAATATAGCTCGGTATTGTATTATTTATTTTATAAAGTATTTTTTGTTCATCTTTATCAAGGCCAATAATTCTAGACCTGACTGTACATCCGGATGTCTTGGAGGACATGGTAATTAAATTACATTTGCTGATCTGTACATTGCATTAGAATTTATGACCCACATTAAGCTTGCTGTAGTGACTGCTCCCAGTGTCATAAGAGCTCTTCTCTTTGGTAATTGCTGATGTATATTAAACATATTTCATAGGTTTCATGTTTATTCAGACTCAAAGACCTATTAGTGACCTCTCATAGTATAGGCATGAAGAGGACCACATCACATTTATACACAGCAGCACTAAATGAGGGTCTGAAGCACATTAATGAATTTATAGGATTGTGATAGGAAAGCTTGAGAGGGAGTGGACAGATACATACACAGCCATACCAAGCCATTAGATTACTGATCCAGTGATCCACATTTCTCGTTTCCAACTTGGGCCATTACAGTATTGCACTGTATCTGCTTAGGATATTTTACCATTATTTTCCCCTCCTTGGCATTGAACTAGGAATGACGCTCAGAGGGATGGATGGACATGATAGGTGCTTGAAATTATTTTGTCAAGGGCTTGTAATCATTTCTCTCAGCATTGTTTTCTATGAAAATAGTTTAAAGTGAGGTTGGGGAATGTAGGTATATCATCCCCTTACATCAGGGATCATCGCCTAGATCCAGTCGCGGGACGATTTGTTTCTTGAGCGGATGGTCAGGGGGCCGGAACATAAATACAAATAATTTGTAGACTGCAAATGTACTGCAAGAAGCCCAAACAGATATATTTCACTACAACATCATCATTTTAAATATTGCTTACATTTGTATACGATCACATTTGTATACGATCACATACAGTATATCTCGCTAATATGCGTGGGAATACTTTGGAACAGATTTCCCAAATGATTTGCTGTTGATTTTTCAGTCTTTTAACACTGAAAACATATATACTTTCTTGCTCTGAAAACTTGAGGGGCCAAATAAAATCAAATGTGGGCTAAATTCGGCCCGCTGACCCCCAGTTGGGGAATCCCTACATGACACAGGCCTACTATGGCCGGATAAAAATTGCTTTGGGTTATTTTGAATGTTTGGCAATGATAGGCTAAATGTTGCTGCTTGCTGTGAACATTTGTTATTGTTTTTCATTTCCAGCTCAAGTGTTATATGTTATACCAGTTCTTATTTACTTGTTTTTGCCTTGGCCTCTGAAATTGTACAATAGTTGTGTTTTAAAGGCCTGTGTTGTGTTATTTTATTTTTTTTACCTTTATTTAACTAGGCAAATCAGTTAAGAATTTGTTCTTATTTACAATGGCGGCCTACCAGTAATAACAGTAGCAGGGATGAAATACTCTTTCATGTGTTCCCTCATGAAGAATCACATTTCACTTACAATCGATTATACCATGTGTTGTGGACATATGCTACTACATCTCAAGTCTCACCATCAGAGTGAACACACACAAAAAACCCAGTTCCATGTAAATCCATTTGTTTGATGGATGAGTCTGTGTTGCTGATGTTCTGGATCTGTTGCTCCATGACAGATGGCTCTCTGGTCTAATGTAAGCACAATATTTTTAATTGAATATGAAAATACTTTATAGAGCAAGTCTCTATCGTGGCAAAGGTCAGAGTGGCACATAATCAACAGTGCTGCTGGGAGGAGGATGGGAGCCCTGAAATGACTGCTCTGGCCCTGGTCTTAATCTTCTCCCTGCTTGTTTAGTTGCCCTTTATCCTCAGATGCTGTGCCCACCTAATCTCATTTCTGCTGCTAATGCCTGTTCCGGGAGATGGTGTGCTGACAAGGCACATCATGATAATGATTCATGTACACAACCGAATTGGATCTCTCAAACACTTCTGACTTAGGGAGGAGTCTTTGATAAAATTGGTTGAAACTGCTGACAGTAATGGTTTTAAATCAGCATGTGTAACAACTAGCGATGAGGTTCTGTAGATGTTTATGGAACCGTGTTACTTTTTATTATAAACTAGGTGGGTTGAGCCCTGAATGCTGATTGGCTTACAGCCATGGTATGTCAGACTGTATACTATGGGTATGACAAAACATGTATTTTTACTGCTCTAATTACGTTGGTAACCAGTTTACAATATCAATAAGGCAACACAGGGGTTTGTGGTATATAGCCAATATACCACAGCTAAGGGCTGTGCCTAAGAACAGCCCTTAGCCGTGTTATATTGGCCATATACCACACCCCCTCGTGCCTTATAGCTTAAATATACAATGCCCCAGTGGCAATAGATGCAGTGTTGTACTCTTTCAGAAACTGTAAGTTGTCACGTGCCATGTAAAAACACTGTAGGTATGCTTTTGGTCTTCGTCAAATAGGATGTTAACTCCACCCAAACATCATACAGTAAACCAATGATTGTAACACCACAAATAAATAATATTTTTTTGTAGTATAAAGCAATGTTTTTTCTCCCGAGAGAGAGAAATACAGTACCAGTCAAAGGTTTGGTGTGTTCGGGTCATATAGATAAGGGTGTGTGGTACATTGACTGGACACACAGCGTGGATACAGCTGAGTTGAGTGAGACCCAAACAATGGAATTACTTCACATAATGCCAGTCACTGCATGCCCAAATATGCATAACTTAAGGTTTTCACAGATGAAGTCCAGAACTCCTTTTAGTTCTTTGATAACATCCTCAAGACTAATACAGAGACAAACAAAGACCATGCGATGTTAGAAAGGGACCTTGTAACAGGGTTGCAAAGCTACTGGTAAATTACCAAAGTTACCTGGATTCTTAAGTAATTTTGGTAAATAACCGGTACTCTATGGTGACTTTGGTCATTTATACTCAAATATTTTTTTTATTCATATATAGTATTAATTGTGTATAATTTTGTCCATATAGTTCATGACTTTCTAGTGGATAGACCATATAGTTCAAGAGAAAATCTGATCAACAATGTAATTATTTTCAATTAACAGCAACTCCTCCAACTATTTACTTTTTTCACAACTGCAAACAGTTTGTTGCCAAAACATTTAAAACAAAGACATAATATTGGCATAAAAGTGTGTGAAAAAAATATAAAGGATATTTAATGCCGAAACCCTTATATTAAACACCAAAGATGGTTTATACTCTATCTAGGATAATGTTTTTTTTTTTTTTTTTTTTAAGTTACCAAAATGCTGGTAGTTTACTGGTAAATTATATGAAAGTTTCCATTTAAAATATACCCTCCCTTTGTAAGCCAAACCAGGGCCTTTAACATAGTCAGCACCACATGAAATTACTCTTGACAAGTTATTATGTTGTTGAGAGCAGAAGTGCTCTTGGCCTTTTCAGCTCTACAGGACCATTATCCTGACCACTCGACAGTTCCCAACAACTTCTCATTCACTAATTACACGTTTGGATGGGTGTATGCAAGCCACTTATTATTCCTGTTGGTCTTCTGTGAAGTGGTTGAGCCCATATTTTATTTCGATTTTTGATTGACAGCTTGGGCTCATAGGTCTGAGTCTGACAGGGTTTGTCTAGACAGACTGTGCTGTATCATCATCAGATTGACAAAGCACTTCATCCCCCTCAGAAGCCTGTTGATTTACAGGGAAGTGGAGTTTCCTCTGAACAGACAAACAGCCATTTCCTGAAACATGTTGTCTGGGTGACATTTCTGTCCATTAAACAACCTTATCACTCATAATACTTGTGAGATTTATAGAAAACATCTTGTTTTATGATGCCAATGACATTAGCAACAATATGGTGGCATCTACAGAGAAGAGTGATGGCAAGTGGTACCAGTGCACCAAGTCTGGAACCAACAGGACCCTGAACAGCTTCTACCCCCAAGCCATAAGACTGCTAAACAAGACTGCTAAATAGCTAGTCAAATGGCTGCCCGGACCACCTGCATTGACTATATTTTGCACTAACTCTCTTGCACTGACTTTATGCCCACACACTGGACTCTACCCACTCAACCATACTTACATGATACCCCAACACACACACTCACTACATATGCCCACATACACATAACATGTACACCAATGCATGCTGATACCACACAGTCACTCAAGCACATTATCTATGCTGTTGCCTAGTCACTTTACCCCTACCTATATTTACAGTACATAACTACATCAATTACCTCGTACCCCTGAACATCGACTCGGTACTGGTACTCGGTACTTCTTGTATATACTGAACAGTGCATTCGGAAAGTGTTCAGATCCCTTCACTTTTTACGTTACTGCCTTTTTCTAAAAATGTATTTGTTTGTTTCTCCCTCATCAATCTACACACAATTACGTACAATGACAAAGTGAAAACAGGTTTTTAGAAATGTTTGCAAATGTATTACAAATGAAAAAACAGAAATACCTTGTGTTGTGACGTGACTTTCATTAATCTGATGACTGTTATTTATTTAATACACTAACTATGTTTAATTGTTACCCGATTTAAATTAATCATGTAATAATTCACTCGTTAGGATTTGGGGCACCACGGAATAAGTTGTTTAACTAGTTACCATCTCCCGGATTAAACTCTAGAAGATGTATGTTTTATATCGATAACAGCCATTTATTAATCATTACCTCATATCAATTCTCATTCTGAACAGTCATAACTTTCTTGGATCTGCAAGAACCCTAACCTTGAGCATTATTCAGTACTACACAAATTGGTTTAATTATTTATTTACAAGCTAACTAAATAATAACACGGAATACTCATACACACTTACATGAGACAAAGATCCCTAGTGGACTGACAAGATATGACGGCTTATTACACAGAGATGGAGAAGGGGGTGGGAAAAATAGAGAGATAGAAAAAAGGGAAATTTATCGTGGATACATTCTAGGACTGTCCTCACATTAATCATATACCTTGCACACGAACAGCTGCCCGTTTGAAATTAGACAATAATGTATTTACGTGTTGAATGCCGTTCATTCCTTGTTAATCTTGGTCAGAACCAAGCCATCTCGGAAAGTTGTTTTGGTGAGCCTGTCCTGTGGGCCAATTGTGCATGCACTGATTGTCCACTAGAGGTCACAATGTCCTTCTTCTTAGTTGTCCTGTCTCAAAACTGGCTGTTTCTTATTAACAGCTACTTAGCCGTACCAGTGATTGTCTTAGAGGGGAGTTTTCTTCTTCTTTTCCTCGGGTAGATATTCTGAATTCCGAACCACTTTACACACACAGCTGCAGACTGGCGGTGTCCTGGTCTGGTAAGTTCATTTTCTTCACCTCATGTTGAGAATTTCAGAGTTTCTAACTATTTCAGCGTGTGGACCACAGTCTCACGTCTTTCTGGTCTAATGTTAATTTGTCTCCCAATCCTTTTAAGTACTCTGGTTGAAAAGGGCGGTTCCATCATGCTGACAAGCTCTCTGACCTCACTTGGGGCGTGGCTACTTAATTGACAAAGGATATGATCAGAAGTTATCTCTTATGACTCCTAAAATCACATTCCTGTCTTAACAAAAATACTTTCATCCATTTTCATATCACATAGACAACGTATTGGATGGAAACTTGACAGATAAAAGGGGTATCCTTCCTAGTTACAGTATTTGGTTCATACAGTTTTTAATAACGTCTCTAAATGAAAATCAATATGACATTGGTTTTCTACATCTCCCCACTGACCATTTCCCACATTCTTTATGATAGAATTATTGTTCCATTATCCACTTTTTGGACGTTAGAGTTTTGGGCTGCCGAAAGTCTTCTGGAGATAAAGACATTCCTTTGGTTGATACAAAGGAGCCAGAGAGTCCTCTGCTGCATAAAATGTATGACCGGTGTATGGAGGTGTCAAAACCTCCACCGTTCCCTCCTTCCCTCTGCGGGAGAGAGTGGTCTGGTGGAAGTTGATCTTTGGATACTCACAGGAGAGTCATGACACTTGCTTTGTCATTATGGGGTATTGTGTGTATATCACATTTACATAAGTATTCAGACCCTTTACTCAGTACTTTTTTGAAGCACCTTTGGAAGTTATTACAGCCTCGTCTTCTTAGGTATGAAGTTACAAGCTTGGCACACCTGTATTTGGGGAGTTTCTCCCATTGTTCTCTGCAGATCCTCTCAAGCTCTGTCAGGTTGCACAGCAATTTTGAGGTATCTCCAAAGTTGTTAGGTTGGGTTCATGTCCGGGTTCTGGCTGAGCCACTCAAGGACATTCAGAGACTTGTCCCGAAGCCACTGCGTTGTCTAGGCAGTGTGCTTAGGGTCGTTGTCCTGTTGGATTGTGACCCTTCAACCCAGTCTGAAGTCCTGAGGGCTCTGGAGCAGGTTTTCATCAAGGATTGCTTTTTCTTTTGCCCTGTTCATCTTTCCCTCAATCCTGACAAGTCTCCCAGTACCTGCCGCTGAAAAACATTCCCACAGCATGATGCTGACACCAACATGCTTCACTGTAGGGATGGTGCCAGGTTTCGTCCGCTTGTCATTCAGGCCAAATAGTTTAATATTGGTTTCATCAAACCAGAGCATCTTGTTTCTCATGGTCTGAGAATCCTTTTGGTGCCTTTTGTCAAACTCCAAGTGGGCTGTCATGCATTTTACTGAGGAGTAGCTTCCTTCTGACCACACTACATTAAAGGGCTGATTGGTGGAGTGCTGCAGAGACAGTTGTCCTTCTGGATGGTTCTCCTATCTCCACAGACAAACCCTGGAGCTCTGTCAGAGTGACCATAGGGTTCTTGGTCACCTCCCCGACCAAGGCACTTCTCCCCCGTTTGCTCAGTTTGGCCGGGCTGCCAGTTCTAGGAAGAGTCTTGGTGGTTCCAAACTTCTTCCATTTAAGAATGATGGAGGCCAATGTGTTCTTAGAGACCTTCAATGCTGCAGTAATGTTTTGGCACCCTTCCCCAGATCTATGCCTCGCTACAATCCTGCCTCGGAGCTCTATGGATAATTCCTTCAACCTCATGGCTTGGTTTTTGCTCTGACATGTACTGTCAACTATGGGAGCTTATATACAGTCGTGGCCAAAGGTTTTGAGACTGACACAAATATTAATTTTCACAAAGTCTGCTGCCTCAGTTTGTATGATGGCAATTTGCATATACTCCAGAATGTTATGAAGACTGATCAGATGAATTGCAATTAATTGCAAAGTCCCTCTTTGCCATGCAAATGAACTGAATCCCCCAAAAACATTTCCACTGCATTTCAGCCCTGCCACAAAAGGACCAGCTGACATCATGTCAGTGATTCTCTCATTAACACAGGTGTGAGTGTTGACGAGGAAAAGGCTGGAGATCACTCTGTCATGCTGATTGAGTTCGAATAACAGACTGGAAGCTTCAAAGGAGGGTGGTGCTTGGAATCATTGTTCTTCCTCTGTCAACCATTGTTACCTGCAAGGAAACACTTGCCGTCATCATTGCTTTGCACAAAGAGGGCTTCACAGGCAAGGATATTGCTGCCAGTAAGATTGCACCTAAATCAACCATTTATCAGATCATCAAGAACTTCAAGGAGAGCGGTTCAATTGTTGTGAAGAAGGCTTCAGGGTGCCCAAGAAAGTCCAGCAAGCGCCAGGACTGTCTCCCAAAGTTGATTCAGCTGCGAGATCGGGGCACCACCAGTACAGAGCTTGCTCAGGAATGGCAGCAGGCAGGTGTGAGTGCATCTGCACGCACAGTGAGGCGAAGACTTTTGGAGGATGGCCTGGTGTCAAGAAGGGCAGCAAAGAAGCCACTTCTCTCCAGGAAGAACATCAGGGACAGACTGATATTCTGCAGAAGGTACAGGGATTGGACTGCTGAGGACTGGGGTAAAGTCATTTTCTCTGATGAATCTCCTTTCCGATTGTTTGGGGTGTCCGGAGAAGACAAGGTGAGCTCTACCATCAGTCCTGTCATGCCAACAGTAAAGCATCCTGAGACCATTCATGTGTGGGGTTGCTTCTCAGCCAAGGGAGTGGGCTCACTCACAATTTTGGTACCAACACATCCTCTGAGAGCAACTTCTCCCAACCATCCAGGAACAGTTTGGTGACGAACAATGCCTTTTCCAGCATGATGAAGCACCTTGCCATAAGGCAAAAGTGATAACTAAGTGGCTCTGGGAACAAAACATTGATATTTTGGGTCCATGGCCAGGAAACTCCAGAGACCTTAATCCCATTGAGAACTTGTGGTCAATCCTCAAGAGCTGGGTGGACAATCAAAAACCCACAAATTCTGACAAACTCCAAGCATTGATTATGCAAGAATGGGCTGCCATCAGTCAGGATGTGGCCCAGAAGTTAATTGACAGCATGCCAGGGCGGATTGCAGAGGTCTTGAAAAAGAAGGGTCAACACTGCAAATATTGACTCTTTGCATCAAATTCATATAATTGTCAATAAAAGCCTTTGACACTTATGACATGCTTGTAATTATACTTCAGTATTCCATAGTAACATCTGACAAAAATATCTAAAGACACTGAGGCAGCAGACTTTGTGAAAAATAATATTTGTGTCGTTCTCAAAACTTTTGGCCACGACTTGAGACAGGTGTGTGCCTTTCCAAATAGTGTCCAAACAATTCAATTTAACACAGGTGGACTCCAATCAAGTTGTAGAAACATTTCATGTGTGATCAATGGAACTAGGATGCACCTGAGCTCAATTTCGAGTCTCATAGCAAAGGGTCTGAATGCTTATGTAAATAAGGTATTTATTTTATTTTATTGTAAATAATTATGGAGTATTGTGTGCAGATTGATTAGGGAAACATTAATTTAATCCATTCGGCAATCTTCAAAAATGAAGAGCTGAGCTCCTTTTTGGAAATGGCAAGTTCACTTTCTCATCCATTAACAAATATCAATTGCAAGTGCGCTGTCCAGCAGCTCATATAAGGAGGATGGGGGGCCTTTTCATTAGGAGGAACGTCTAACGTGAATCGCTAAAACAATTTAAAAATTAAACCTATTTTGGCAGCCAAGCATGAATGATCATTGTAGCCTTTTACCATCTAGACATTATGTTGAAATATCTTCACAGCTACAATAAAAACCACCAGGCTTCCATCAGACTGTATTACACTGAACAAAAATATAAATGCAACAATTTAAAATATTTTATTGAGTTACAGTTCGTATAAGGAAATCAGCCAATCAAAATAAATAAATTAGGCCCTAATCTATAGATTTCACATGGCTGGGAATACAGATATGCATCTGTTGGTCACAGATACCTTAAAAAGAAGGTATCAGTGTGGATCAGAAAACCAGTCAGTATCTGGTGTGACCACAATTTGCGTCATACAGCGCAACACATCTCCTTCGTGTAACGGATGTGAAACGGCTAGCTTAGTTAGCGTGGGCGCTAAATAGCGTTTCAATCAGTGACGTCACTTGCTCTGAGACCTTGAAGTAGTAGTTCCCCTTGCTCTGCAAGGGCCGCGGCTTTTGTGGCGCGATGGGTAACGATGCTTCGAGGGTGACTGTTGATGTGTGCAGAAGGTCCCTGGTTCGCGCCCGGGTATGGGCGAGGGGACGGTCTAAATTTGTACTGTTACATTGATGCTGTTGACCCGGGATGCTGGTTGCTGCGGAAAAAGGAGGAAGGTCAAAAGGGGGGTGAGTGTAACGGATGTGAAACGGCTAGCTTAGTTAGCGTGGGCGCTAAATAGCGTTTCAATCAGTGACGTCACTTGCTCTGAGACCTTGAAGTAGTAGTTCCCCTTGCTCTGCAAGGGCCGCGGCTTTTGTGGAGCGATGGGTAACGATGCTTCGAGGGTGACTGTGACTGTTGATGTGTGTGGCTTGGCGGTAGGTCCCTGGTTCGCGCGAGGGGACGGTTTAAAATTATACTGTTACATTGATGCTGTTGACCCGGATTACTGGTTGCTGCGGAAAAAGGAGGAAGGTCAAAAGGGGGGTGAGTGTAACGGATGTGAAACGGCTAGCTTAGTTAGCGTGGGCGCTAAATAGCGTTTCAATCAGTGACGTCACTTGCTCTGAGACCTTGAAGTAGTAGTTCCCCTTGCTCTGCAAGGGCCGCGGCTTTTGTGGCGCGATGGGTAACGATGCTTCGAGGGTGACTGTTGATGTGTGCAGAAGGTCCCTAGTTCGCGCCCGGGTATGGGCGAGTGGACGGTTTAAAATTATACTGTTACATTCGCATAGAGTTTATCAGGCTGTTAATTGTGGAATGTTGTCCCACTTCTCTTCAATTGCTGTGCGAAGCACAAATTAAATTGTATTTGTCACATGCGCCGAATTAAACAGATATAGACCTTACAATGTTAAGCTTACTTACAAGCCCTTAATTAACCAACAATGCAGTTTTAAGAAAAATAAGTGTTAAAGTATTTACTAAAATAAATTGATGTAGAAAAATAAATAAGAAGAAAATAACAAATCATTACAGAGCAACAATAAAATAACAGTAACAAGGCTTTTATACAGGGGGTACCGGTACAGAGTCAATGTGCGGGGGCACAGGCTAGTTGAGGTAATTAAAATAATATGTACATGTAGGTAAAGTGACTATGCATAGATTAACAGAGAGCTGCAGCAGTGTAAAAATTGGGTGTTGTGGTGCGGTCAATGCAAATAGTCCGGATAGCCATTTGATTAGCTGTCTTATGGCTTGGCGGTAGAAGCTGTTAAGAAGCTTTTTGGACCTAGACTTGGTGCTCCGGTACCGCTTGCCGTGTTGTAACACAGAGAAAAGTCTATTACTAGGTTGCTAATTTTTAATGCCTTCCTCTGACACTGCCTGGTGTAGTCTTCCTGGATGGCCGAAGCTTGGCCCCAGTGATGGCCCCAGCTTGGCCACCCTTTGTCTTGATCACGTTGAGGGAGAGGTTCTTATGATGGCACGACACTGCTAGATCTCTGACTTCCATATAGGCTGTGTCATTGTTGTCGTTGATCAGGCCTACCACTGTTGTGTCGTCTGCAAACTTAATGATGGTGTTGGAATCGTGCTTGGCCGTGCAGTCAAGGGCGAACAGGGAGTATAGGAGGGGACAAAGCACGCACCCCTGAGGGGCCCCCGTTTTGTGGATCAGCGTGGCAGATGTGATGTTACCTACCCTTACCACCTGGGGACGGCCCTTCAGGAATTCCAGGATCCAGTTGCAGAGGGAGTTGTTTAGTCCCAGGGTCTTTAGCTTAGTGATGAGCTTTGAGTTGACTGTGGTGTTGAATGCTGAGTTGTAGTCAATGAATAGCATCCTCATGTAGGTTCCTTTTTGTCCAGGTGGGAAAGGGCAGTGTGGAGTGCAATAGAGATTGTCATCTGTGGATCTGTTTGGGCGATATGCAAATTGGAGTGCGTCTAGGGTTTCTGGGATAAGGGTGTTGATGAGAGCCATGACCAGCCTTTCAAAGCACTGCATGGCTACAGATGAGAGGATGGATTGCTAGTCATTTAGGCTGGTTACCTTGGTGTTCTTGGGCACAGGGACTATGGTGGTCTGCTTGAAACAGATAAAACTGTCCAGTTTGAGTGTTTTTTGCAGCTCGTTCCAGTCGCTGTTGCAGCGAACTGAAAAGAAGAGCGACCCAGGGATGTGTGTGCTTTAGGCATCTCAGATAGGGGGTAGTGAGGCCTAAGAGAGTTTTATGAATATGCATCAACCAGTGGGTCTTCAGACGAGTATACAGAGATGAACAGTTTACAGAGGAGTACAGAGTGTAGTGATGTGTCCTATAAGGAGCATTGGTGGCAAATTTTATGGCCAAATGGTAAAGAACATCTAGCCGCTCGAGAGCACCCTTACCTGCCAATCTATAAATTACTTTATAGATCGGCAGGTCATCTGAATCAGGGTTAGTTTGGCAGCTGGGGTGAAAGAGGAGCATTTACGATAGAGGAAACCTAGTCCAGATTTAACCTTAGCCTGCAGTTTTGATATGTGCTGAGAGTAGGACGTTGAACCGTCAAGGCATACTCCCAAGAACTTGTATGAGGTGACTACATCAAGCTCTAAACCCTCTGTGGTAGCAATCACACCGGTGGGGAGAGGGGCATTCTTCTTACCAAACCACACAACCTTTGTTTTGGAGGTGTTCAAAACAAGGTTAAGGGCAGAGAAAGCTTGTTGGACACTAAAAAAGCTTTGTTGTAGAGCATTTAACAGAAAATCCAGGGAGTAGCCAGCTGAGTATAAGACTGTATCATCTGCATATACAGCGCCTTGCGAAAGTATTCGGCCCCCTTGAACTTTGCCACCTTTTGCCACATTTCAGGCTTCAAACATAAAGATATAAAACTGTATTTTTTTGTGAAGAATCAACAACAAGTGGGACACAATCATGAAGTGGAACGACATTTATTGGATATTTCAAACTTTTTTAACAAATCAAAAACTGAAAAATTGGGCGTGCAAAATTATTCAGCCACTTTACTTTCAGTGCAGCAAACTCTCTCCAGAAGTTCAGTGAGGATCTCTGAATGATCCAATGTTGACTTAAACTACTAATGATGATAAATACAATCCACCTGTGTGTAATCAAGTCTCCGTATAAATGCACCTGCACTGTGATAGTCTCAGAGGTCCGTTAAAAGCGCAGAGAGCATCATGAAGAACAAGGAACACACCAGGCAGGTCCGAGATACTGTTGTGAAGAAGTTTAAAGCCGGATTTGGATACAAAAATATTTCCCAAGCTTTAAACATCCCAAGGAGCACTGTGCAAGCGATAATATTGAAATGGAAGGACTATCAGACCACTGCAAATCTACCAAGACCTGGCCGTCCCTCTAAACTTTCAGCTCATACAAGGAGAAGACTGATCAGAGATGCAGCCAAGAGGCCCATGATCACTCTGGATGAACTGCAGAGATCTACAGCTGAGGTGGGAGACTCTGTCCATAGGACAACAATCAGTCGTATATTGCACAAATCTGGCCTTTATGGAAGAGTGGCAAGAAGAAAGCCATTTCTTAAAGATATCCATAAAAAGTGTTGTTTAAAGTTTGCCACAAGCCACCTGGGAGACACACCAAACATGTGGAAGAAGGTGCTCTGGTCAGATGAAACCAAAATTGAACTTTTTCGCAACAATGCAAAACGTTATGTTTGGCGTAAAAGCAACACAGCTGAACACACCATCCCCACTGTCAAACATGGTGGTGGCAGCATCATGGTTTGGGCCTGCTTTTCTTCAGCAGGGACAGGGAAGATGGTTAAAATTGATGGGAAGATGGATGGAGCCAAATACAGGACCATTCTGGAAGAAAACCTGATGGAGTCTGCAAAAGACCTGAGACTGGGACGGAGATTTGTCTTCCAACAAGACAATGATCCAAAACATAAAGCAAAATCTACAATGGAATGGTTCAAAAATAAACATATCCAGGTTTTAGAATGGCCAAGTCAAAGTCCAGACCTGAATCCAATCGAGAATCTGTGGAAAGAACTGAAAACTGCTGTTCACAAATGCTCTCCATCCAACCTCACTGAGCTCGAGCTGTTTTGCAAGGAGGAATGGGAAAAAATGTCAGTCTCTTGATGTGCAAAACTGATAGAGACATACCCCAAGCGACTTACAGCTGTAATCGCAGCAAAAGGTGGCGCTACAAAGTATTAACTTAAGGGGGCTGAATAATTTTGCACGCCCAATTTTTCAGTTTTTGATTTGTTAAAAAAGTTTGAAATATCCAATAAATGTCGTTCCACTTCATGATTGTGTCCCACTTGTTGTTGATTCTTCACAAAAAAATACAGTTTTATATCTTTATGTTTGAAGCCTGAAATGTGGCAAAAGGTCGCAAAGTTCAAGGGGGCCGAATACTTTTACACTGTATATGGATGAGAGAGCGTCCTACTGCCTGAGCTATGTTGAGTGTTGTTTAAAGTTTGCCACAAGCCACCTGGGAGACACACCAAACATGTGGAAGAAGGTGCTCTGGTCAGATGAAACCAAAATTGAACTTTTTCGCAACAATGCAAAACGTTATGTTTGGCGTAAAAGCAACACAGCTGAACACACCATCCCCACTGTCAAACATGGTGGTGGCAGCATCATGGTTTGGGCCTGCTTTTCTTCAGCAGGGACAGGGAAGATGGTTAAAATTGATGGGAAGATGGATGGAGCCAAATACAGGACCATTCTGGAAGAAAACCTGATGGAGTCTGCAAAAGACCTGAGACTGGGACGGAGATTTGTCTTCCAACAAGACAATGATCCAAAACATAAAGCAAAATCTACAATGGAATGGTTCAAAAATAAACATATCCAGGTTTTAGAATGGCCAAGTCAAAGTCCAGACCTGAATCCAATCGAGAATCTGTGGAAAGAACTGAAAACTGCTGTTCACAAATGCTCTCCATCCAACCTCACTGAGCTCGAGCTGTTTTGCAAGGAGGAATGGGAAAAAATGTCAGTCTCTTGATGTGCAAAACTGATAGAGACATACCCCAAGCGACTTACAGCTGTAATCGCAGCAAAAGGTGGCGCTACAAAGTATTAACTTAAGGGGGCTGAATAATTTTGCACGCCCAATTTTTCAGTTTTTGATTTGTTAAAAAAGTTTGAAATATCCAATAAATGTCGTTCCACTTCATGATTGTGTCCCACTTGTTGTTGATTCTTCACAAAAAAATACAGTTTTATATCTTTATGTTTGAAGCCTGAAATGTGGCAAAAGGTCGCAAAGTTCAAGGGGGCCGAATACTTTTACACTGTATATGGATGAGAGAGCGTCCTACTGCCTGAGCTATGTTGTTGATGTAAATTGAGAAGAGCGTGGGGCCTAGGATCGAGCCTTGGGTACTCCCTTGGTGACAGGCAGTGGCTGAGACAGCAGATGTTCTGATTTTATACACTGCACTCTTTGAGAGAGGTAGTTAGCAAACCAGGCCAAAGACCGCTTAGAGATACTAATACTCCTTTGCCTGCCCACAAGAATGGAATGGTCTACCAAATCAAAAGCTTTGGCCAGGTCAATAAAAATAGCAG
This sequence comes from Oncorhynchus mykiss, assembly GCF_057628025.1. Taxonomy (NCBI): domain Eukaryota; kingdom Metazoa; phylum Chordata; class Actinopteri; order Salmoniformes; family Salmonidae; genus Oncorhynchus; species Oncorhynchus mykiss. The sequence continues at coordinate 53,448,185 of NC_143038.1, read as the reverse complement.
CACAACATTGCCAAGATTCAAGGGCACTGGTGACATCATTTAGGACCTTTAAGGTTGCAGTGACACATCTATAACCTGAGCGGAAACCAGATTACATACCAGAGAGAATACTATAGACATCAAGAAAGCCAGTCAGTTGATTATTCACAAGTTTTTCCGACACTTTTGATAAAAAGGGCAAAATAGAAATTGGCCTATGGCCTATAGCAGTTAGGATCAGCTTGATCTCCCCCTTTAAATAAAGGATGCACCGTGGCTGCCTTTCAAGCAATAGGAACCTCCCCAGAGAGGAGAGACATGTTAAAAAGGTCAGAGAAGGACTTGGCAATGACAGGGGCAGCAACCTTAAAGAAGAGAGGGTCTAAACCACCTGGCCAAGATGGATTTTTGTTGTCAAGTTTAAGGAGCTCCTTTAGCACCTCAGACTCAGTGTCTGTCTGCAGGGGGAAACTTTGTAGTGGGCCAGGGGAAAAAGAGGCAGCAGGATTGGGGCTCGTGGCATTAGAAGGGGTGGGAGATGAGGAAATGTTGGACGGGCAAGGAGGCATGGCTGAGTCAAATAGGAATCCTGACTTAATGAAGTGGTGATTAAGAAGCTCAGCCATGTGCTGCTTGTCAGTAACAACCACATCATCAATATTAAAGGACATGGGCAGTTGTGAAGAGGAGGGCTTATTCTCCAGGTCTTTAACCGTTTTCCAGAACTTCTTGGGGTTAAATCCACAGAGAGAGAACTCTTCTTAAAGTAACTCATTTTGTCCTTCTGCATAGCCTGAGTGCACTTATTTATCATTTGCCTGAATGAGAGCCAGTCAGTCTGAGTATGCGTGTGCTTAGCCTTTCGCCAAATTGAATTCTTGAGGTGGAGTAATTCTGCCAGATCATGGTCTAACCAGGGGCTGAACCTGTTTTTAATTCTCATTTTCTATATTGGGGTGTGTTTGTTAACAATATCACTGAAAATATCAAAAAGAAGGTCCAAGCGTCTTCGACAGAGGGGATCATGTTGATTTTATACCAAGTCATAAAGGCTTGCTCATGAAAGTTTTTTAGCCAGCGTCTATGACAAATCAGGACAGGTCGTTTCACTAAGCAGCCATTATAAACACAGACTGTAAAACAGTGATCATTAAGGTCATTACAGAAAAGACCAGACTGATACCTATCAAGATTATTCGTGAGGATAACATCAAGGAGGGGAGCATTTTCTGAGTGTTTGGAGTCATACCTTGTGGGATTGGTAATAATCTGAAAAATATTTCTGGAGTCCCATTGCTTTAGGACTTGGTCTTAAAGGAAGTTGCTGAATATTGGCGGGAACTGGAACACACTGTTGTATACGTCGATCAAGAGTATCTAAACCATGCTCAATGGGTAACTTGTCTGGTGAGTATGCAGGCCATGGATGAATTGGGACATTTTCAGCTTCAAGGAATTGTGTACAGATCCTTGGGGCCATGCATTATCATGCTGAAACATGAGGTGATTGCGGCGGAGGAATGACACAACAATGGGCCTCAAGATCTAATCACGGTATCTCTGCATTCAAATTGCCATTCATGAAATGCAATTGTGTTCGTTGCCCATACCATAACTCCACCGCCACCATGGAGCACTCTGTTCACAACGTTGACATCACAACACACGCAGGCCATCTGCCCGGTACAGTTGAAACCGGGATTCATCTGTCAAGAGCACACTTCTCCAGCGTGCCAGTAGCCATTGAAGGAGAGCATTTGCACACTGAAGTTGGTTATGACGCTGAACTGCAGTCACATCAAGACCCTGGTGAGGACAATGAGCACGCAGATGAGCTTCCCTGAGACGGTTTCTGACAGTTTGTGCGAAAATTCGCAGTGCACCTGTGTAATGATCATGCTGTTTAATCAGTTTCTTGATATGCCATACCTGTCAGGTGGATGGGTTATCTTGGCAAAGGAGAAATGCTCACTCATAGGGACGTAAACAAATTTGTGTACAAAAAAAACACTTAACATGCCCAACACTTAACATGTGTTTATAATTTTGTTCAGTATAAACGAAAACATTTAAGAATTACAGGGGGCAGTTTGGAAAAATGAATCCCATGCAAATCTTCCTCTGGAATAAGGCAGATGCTTGGGTAAAAGGCTAATTACATAACCAACGTCTCTATTCTATTGTATTTCTCACATGCGTTGTTAACAACAGGTGTAGGCTAACAGTGACATTTTTATGGGTCCTATTCCAACAAAATGCAGAGATAGAGAAATAATAGAATAGTAATAACACGTAATAAAACAATTACAAATAAATATACAATGAGTAAGGATAATTGGTCATTAACATCTCTAATAGACCATCAGGTGCACTCATGCTAACATTCCAAGAAGGATAAAACATATTAGGCCCTTTTTATTAGCTCAAGCCTTAGTTGCATCATTCCCTGCCAACAGGGAGGAAATAAAAAACATATACAGTAAACGTATTGAAGATGAGACAATACAGACAGTTATAACAGAACGTTGTTCGAAACCGAGCGCCCCACCACAAAGAAACAGGCAAACAAACCTACAAACAAACAACTTTAGTGCATATTCTTTTACCATACTGTAATAAAGAGCATGATTTGCAATGTACTGTAAATACGAGCCATGTGATAGGGAAAGGGGGATACCGATACGTCACTATTCAGTGCAATCAAACAGTGAATGGCTTGTGAAGCCAAATTGTGGACCCTAGTTACAGGCTACAAGTAGCACCCAGATTATTTCTTGGTCACGTCACGTGGTCAGAAAAAACTCCTTCAGGCATACCAGCAACAGGTTAGGCCTACTATGTGCAAAATTCCAACCCAACAGCTTCTGATCTGGAGATTGTACAAAACCAGTCCCTATAAAGCAGTCAGATACTCGGGCTATTCGTTCAGTTTTAGGATTCCTGGTGTTCTCTCTCAGTAGATCCATGTTAGCGTTGACATTTTCCTTCATTCACTCCTCGACTGTGTCTGGGAAGTAGATGCCCTCCATCTCCATACGGCAGTAAATAATTTCAGGAGTAGAAATGTGCTTAACAAGTCACATACAGCTAAAGCAACACTTGAGTGGCTTAAGGGGAAACATTTAAATGTCTTGGAATGGCCTAGTCAAAGCCCAGAACTCAATCCAATTGAGAATCTATGGTGTGACTTAATGATTGCTGTACACCAGCAGAACCCATCCAACTTGAAGGAGCTGGAGCAGTTTTGCCTTGAAGAATGGGCAAAAATCCCAGATGTGCCAAGCTTATGGAGACATACCCCAAGAGACTTGCAGCTATAATTGCTGCAAAAGGTGGCTCTACAAAATATTGACTTTGGGGGGGTGAAAAGTTATGCACACTCAAGTTTTCTTTTTTTTGTCTTATTTCTTGTTTTTTTCACAAAACATATTTAGCATTTTCGAACTAGTAGGCATATTGTGTAAATCAAATGAAACAAACCAAATCAAAATAAGATGGTACAAAAAACAGCTATATTACAGCACTCCGAAAATATCTAGAAATACAGCCACATTCCTCAGTGAATAGTTCGCCCAGTCAATATTTTAAATTGCCCAAGAGGCATCAGAATGTCCAATTTCAATGTATTTTGCCAACAAAGTTAGGTAAGTTCGAAGCTTGTGTAGTAGGGCTTTGTAAACAAAAAGGGATTAATGATCTACAGGATTTAATGAGGACCAGACAACCTTTTGCTACAGGATTCATTAAAACTGTCACCAGAGATAACACGAATGGCGCTACGGTAGACGGCATCCAAAGGTTTAAGAGTAGTGGCTGCTGCAATCTGGTAAATGGTCTCACCATAATAATCAAGAACTGGCAGGCAAGTTGAGTGTGCAACCTGCTTCCTGCTATTTAGGGAGAGGCAAGATCTATTAATAAAAAAAGAAGTCACTTTAAATCTTAGCTTTTTAACTAGCTCATCAGTATGTTTTTTTTAACATGAAGTCTTTGTAAATCCAAAATGCCCAGATATTTGTAGGCAGGAACCCGATCAATGGGTGAACCATCCAATGAATAAATATGTGGTCCATCTGAAATTAAAGAACAAGATGTATTTAGTCTTGCTCACATTAAGTAAATTAAGTTTTAAACCAACCAGGGTTTATGTAAGGTAACAAGCTCAGATAGCCTAGTCAACAGTGGGAACAATGGCATACATAGCAGTGTCGTTTGCATACAGATGAATATTACACATTTTAACAGATAGACCAATATTTATATAAATTACAAAGAGAACAGGTTCCAGTACAGACCCCTGCGGTACACCTTTTGTAATATTCAGGACACTAGACTTAACACCATCAGAGATCACACATTGAGTCCTGTCTGATATATACTTTTCAAACCACTTGGAAGAAGCCTGATCCAGGTCTTTTCCAGTCAACCTTTGAATAAGAATGTGATGGTCAATGGTATCGAAGGCCTTGGAAAGGTCTATAAATAAGGTAGCACAGTGATTTTTATGATCCAAGCGTAGTAGCTGAAACTGCTCTGTCGAGGTCTAAAACTGGATGGTTGCACGTTGAGAATAGAGTGAGAAGTTAAAGTTCATAGTTGAAAGTTAGTCAGGGATTCTAAAACTTTGGAAAGGCAAGATCATTTGGTAATAGGACGGTAGTTATCTAAGTCAGAAGGATCTCCTCCTGTATGTAGTGGGAGGACATGTTTTGCTTTCAAGATCTTAGGGATAACACCAGAAACAATTTTCAAGTAAAAAATATAGGTCACTGCAATAAGTGGGACAGAGAGCTGCAGTAAGAAGGGATCAAATGAATCAGTCCCTATGAGTTTTTTTGTAACATCAATCTTTAGCAAAGCACTTAGTACATCATAGACATCAAAGGGTTGAAATGAAAATAAGGTATGTGAGTCTGTTAGTACATCCTTTTCGACAATCTGTTCTGAGGTGACTAAAGGACACCCTCTAGTGGGATGAGATTACATTTCAGAGATTATCATTTCAAGCAGGTGGCCAGTTTGAAGCAAAATGTTTATAATAGGCATCACAAATGTATATTTTGTCTAGAACGGACCCGAGGCTGTCAAAACCTGCTGTGGCACCGAGGGGGTGGGGTTTTGTAATTAAAAAAATATATTTGACCACTTTCCAGAAGTTGGCTGGATTAACACTACTCTCTGATACACAATTGAAGAAATATGTTGATTTTGCTTTTTTAACCAGGGATAGACATCTACAGTGTATTTGGAAAGTCTTCAGACCCCTTGACTTTTGTTACGTTACAGCCTTATTCTAAAATTGTTTAAATACTTTTTTTCTCAACAGTCTGCACACAATACCCCATAAGGCAAAGTGAAAACTGTTTTTTTATTTTTTATATTTGCATATTTATATATATTTTTTAAACAGATACTTTATTTACTTAAGTATTCAGACCTTTTGCTATAAGACTTGAAATTGAGCTCAGGTGCATCCTGTTTCCATCGATCATCCTTGAGTTGTTTCTACAACTTGATTGGTGTCCACTTGTGGTAAATTCAATTGATTGGACATGATTTGGAAAGGCACACACCTGTCTATATAAGGTTCCACAGTTGACAGTGTATGTCAGAGCAAAAACCAAGCCATGAGGTTGAAGGAATTGTCTGTAGAGCTTCGAGACTGGGGAAGGGTACCAAAACGTTACTGCAGCATTGAAGGTCCGTAAGAACACAGTGGCCTCCATCATTCTTAAATGGAAGAAGTTTGGAACCACCAAGACTCTTCCTAGAGCTGGCCGCCCGGCCAAACTGAGCAAACGGGGGAGAAGAGCCTTAGTCAGGGAGGTGACCAAGAACCCAATAGTCACTCTGACAGAGCTCCAGAGTTCCTTCATTTGATTTGATGTGATATTTAAAATAAATAAATAAAAACATTTACAAAAGTAGCTAAAAACCTGTTTTGCGTTGTCATTTTGGGGTATTGTGTATAGATTGATGAGGGGGAAAAAAAAACGTTTTAATGCATTTTTGAATAAGGCTGTAACGTAACAAAATGTGGATATGTCAAGCGGTCTGAATACTTTTCGAATGCACTGTATTTCTCAAATGTCTGAAAGTCTGCAGCCCGTCTAGCTTTAGCCCAAGCTACATTTATTTTATGTAATTTCTCAGACAAATCATGCATTAACCAATGATTACATTGGTCTTTTACCTTTAGTTTATTGTATTGCACATGTTTATCTGCAACAAAGTTAAACAGTGAAATAAAACAATGAAGGGCCTGATCGGTATTCTGTTAACTCAAACAAGTTTCCTGTGTGGATTTAAAGAAGGTGTAAGAAGCAATGAGAGGAAAATAAATCAGGACTGGTATCAGGGCACAGCATATAACCAAAATCGCAAAAATAATGGTGTATGCTTGTGATTGTAAGCTCATTGCAATCCATAAAATATCTGGATATAATCATCTTTGTTGTAATGGAACAAGGCTTTGTGGCAGCGTTGAGCTGAGTATCACTAGCCAAGCATTGGAATGGATATAGGTACATCCTTGGTTTCACCGTGGGGATCTTGTGCTTAAATAACCAGAGCCTATCAGTAGCCTGGAATCGCAGAGCAACATGCAGCACTGCAGAGACGAGATACAGAACTGAGCTGTCATTCTCACTCCCAGTCTCCTTCAAATCAAATTGTATTTGTCACATGCGCCGAATACAACAGGTGTAGACCTTACAGTGAAATGCTTACTTACAATGCAGTTTAAAAAAAATACCCACAAAAAGTAAGAGATAAGAATAACAAATTATTAAAGAGCAGCAGTAAATAACAATAGCGGGGCTATATACAGGGGGTACCGGTACAGAGTTAATGTGCGGGGGCACCGGTGTCGAGGTAATTAAGGTAATATGTACATGTAGGTAGAGTTATTCAATTGACTATGCATAGATAATAACAGAGAGTAGCAATTTGTGACAATTGTCGTTTTTATGTGTGCGTGCGTTTGTGTGTTAAGTTCATACTGAGGCGTATGTGTTGTGAAAGGCAATTTGAGATTATAGTGCTGTGGCTACCATATAAACTAGCCAGGGTTTAATTGAGGCTGTCCCTGGTCTTACTGTAAGGGAAGTCAATGCACCTGTGTCTCAAATACATTCTTTACCAAAGCCTCTGAATCACCAATCGCCATTACTAACACGCACAACCCATCGCCATTCTCTTACCTCTGTTAAAACAGCCATATGGGACCCAAGACCTAGTAAGCATCAAGTAGAATACAGATTGAGGTGTTTTTATTGTGTTGATGGATTACTATTGGGCATAGTATCACTCAAGAATGTGCCAATTTCGTTCAGGTCAATGCTTAAGGTTGGAGTTGGATTTCCCTCAGAAATATCAATGACTGAACCAGAATGACTTAACACAGACCATTCAATACTTTGGTCTTTACTTCATGCCTTTGTGATGACACTGGTAGGCTTTTTTTACATTTCATGCTTTACTGAAACTGCCTTTACCTTGGATACATTGAATCCCAGTGTATCTTTTGAAGAAGTGTAAATTAGTCTGTTTCATTCTTTTCATTGCGCTACAGGGCTTGAATTGTTTGGCATTGCTGTTATGAGCACCAGGGTCCAATCTGGCCAATTCCAGTGTGATAATCAATAGCCATTTCCCGGTGTGTAAAACTGTGTGTGGCAGTGATTGAGTCGACCCTCTGACTTAAGAAGTCAGATGATACTCGTGGGATTTAAAGCTACAGTCTTGCAGATAAGAGCTGATTGGAGGGAAAAAAGGCAAATTAATAAATGTGTCAATAAAAGTATTGTTGATATGCTGATGTGTTGATTAAGTATTCTGGGAATGTCATAAAGGATATTGTTGATTCTGAATGAAATTGTGTTGTTGATTGGCGAGTCGAAAGCAAAATTGTCTTTGATAATAATAATGATGATGTGCTCTGGAAATGTCCTTCCACAACTTTAATGGTTTTGAGAAAAAAAATTGCTGCATTCAAATATGGCTGCACTGTACCTATAGATACGCATTAGCACATATGTGACTACTTCACAGGACGTAAACTTTTTTATTTATTTCTGGAACATGTCTTCTGGAACATGTGAACTTTAATTTGCCGTAATAACAAACGTGTATGTCATCTGTAAATATGAATCAAATTTTTTAATTATGAGCATAGTTGGTTTAGTCACAGAAAAAGCGAGCAACCTTCCTGCTATCCATGGTTGGCTGATATAATGAGTGGGCCATCCTGAGAGATGAGTTTGGATTGGCCTGCCATGTTGCACGCTTCTGTTTATTTGAGCTGGTCAGTATATGTAGGTTATCCTGTCTAATGAGGCTTTAAAAAAATATTTTGCATAAGTGTTGCTCTTAACTTCTGGAAGACCGAGTTTTAAAATCAGTGGAATTAGAGTATGATAGCTAAGGAGATGTAGAAAACACTTGTCTCCGGACTACATCTTCCAACTAAGGGCAACCATAGCATCCGTGACAGATAGTGAGAAGTAGCCATCCATGTATATGGGTAAGATAGTCTAGCTAGCTACATTTTCATATATTACATGTTTCTGATTTTGTCAGAAAGTAGTTTTAATTTCATTAACCTCACTAGGGTAGGGGGCAGCATTTGGAATTTTGGATGAAAAGCTTGCCCAAAGTAAATTGCCTGCTACTCAGGTCCAGAAGCTAGGATATGCACATAATTAGTACATTTGGATAGAAAACACTCCAGAGTTTCTAAAACTGTTAAAATAATGTCTGTGAGTGTAACAGAACTGAAATGGCAGGCGAAAACCTGAGGACAATTCATCCAGGAAATGCTTTTATTTTGAAATGCCTGTTTTTCCATTGAAAGCCTATCCACCATACAAAGACTTATGACCTAGTTCATGATCTCTATTGCTTCCTCAACATGTGGCCAGTCTTTAGGCATTGTTTCAGGTTTTTACTCTGAAAAATGAGGGAGAAACATTATGTTCAATGAGTGGACAGTGGACATTTCCAGCCATGAGCCCAGTGCATGACCAGGAGCGCGCATTTCTTCATTCTCCTTTTCTATTGACGAAGCTTTGTCCGGTTGAAATCTGATTGATTATTCATGACAAAAACAACATGAGGATTGATTATAAACATCGTTTAACATGTTTCTACGAACTTTTATGGTACTTTTATGATTTTTCGTCTGACTGCTGTGACCGCTCATTGTTCCAATGTATTACTGAACAAAACGCACAAAGAAAACTGAGGTTTTTTAATATATAGAGGGACTTAATCGGACAAAACAAACATTTATTGTGTAACATGGAGTCTTCGGAGTGCAACCATATGAAGATCATCAAAGGTAAGTGATACATTTTAATGCTATTTCTGACTTTTGTTACTCTTCTTCTTGGCTGCTAACTGTTTGTAATGATTTGTCTGTTGGGCGCTGTTCTCAGATAATCGCATGGTTTGCTTTTGCTGTAAAGCCTTTTTGAAATCTGACACAGCGGTTGGATTAACAAGAAGTTTATCTTTAAACTGGTGTATAACATTTGTATCTTTCATGTATGTTTATTATGAGAATTTCTATTTTGTTGAGTTTCACGCTCTGCAATTACACCGGATGTTGTTTGAGACAGTGTTTTACTGAACAAAACGCGCTAACAAAATTGAGTTTTTTTAAATAAAGTGGGACTTGATCGAACAAAACTAACATTTATTGGGTAACTGAGAGTTTTGTGAGTGTAATCATATGAAGATCATCAAAGGTAAGTGATTAATTTTATCGCTATTTCTGACTTTTGTTACTCGTCTACATGGCTGGTTACTGTTTGTTATGGTTTGTCTGCTGGGCGCTGTTCTTCTTTTGCCGTAAAGTTTTGAAATCTGACACCGTGGTTGGATTAACAAGAACTTAATCTTTAAACCGATGTTTAACACTTGTATGTGTCATGAATTTTTATAATTAGTATTTCTGTTTTTGAATTTGGCACTCTGCGATTTCACTGGATGTTGGCCAGGTGGGATGGTAGTGTCCCACACCCCCTAGAGAGGTTAAAGTGTACTATTAGCTAGCTAGCTAACGTTAGCTGGCTGATCTGTGTAGTAATGTTTTCACTGATTGCACATAAAGGAATGCAGTTCCTACGTGATAGGGTGCTCTCTTTGTTATCCAACTGATATTTCTGTCATCCTGTGAACCCGGTTCATTGCTTCTCGCAGCTATATTTGTAACACGTTTAAAAAAAGTTTTAACATGATGGAAGTGGGCATTTTAGGCCCTTTTTTTTTAGACCTATCGCATTAACTTATTCAACATATTAATATTGTAAATGTACCCTTTTTGAGTTTGCTTATTTTTAGACTTTGTTTGGAACAACAACTCTTCAAACACATCAAACTTCCAAAGTGGGCTCTCTGCTACTTTTGAAGAAATGATTGATTTTAGACATAGAAATTGATATTATAGGTCATTAATCAATCACAGGCCTCCCGAGTGGCGTAGCGGTCTAAGGCACTGCATCTCAGTGCAAGAGGCGTCACTATAGACCCTGGCTCGAATCCAGGCTGAATCAAATCCGGCCGTGATTGGGAGTCCCATAGGGTGGCGCACAATTGGCCCTGCGTCGGCCGGGATAGGCCGTCATTGTATATAAAAATGTGTTCTTAACAGACTTGCCTAGTTAAATTAAGGTTAAAAAATATATAGAATAATAATAAAATGTGGGGGTTCCACATTCGACAAATCACCGGCAGAGAGAGTTCCCTTTTTAAATCCATTTTCCCATTCACTGTGTTGGTGGGTGCTCATAAAATGTATCATATCTTTAAAAGTAGCAGAGAGACCACTCTGGAAATGTGATGCATTTGTAGAGTAAATTGTTTAAAACGATATGTCTCAAATGTACTAAATCAAAAAGGGTACTTTTGAGATGTTCATTTGAATAGTTTTAACGTTGAATAAAAGCATATTTAAAATTGTATTTTAAAATGTAGCGATACACCATATTTTAAAGCACACTATAAGGAGTGTAATGACACCAAGGTGTTTCATCATTGTGTCTTTGGGTTTTACATGGGGGACTAAAATTGTCAATTTCATCATGATTTTCTCAAAAATGGTTTGTAATACAAATGTAAAAAGCATGTTAAACATCCTTCCTCCCATTTAAGTTTTTATGTGAGAATTGCTAGAACAATCTGAGATACCAAATATATTTTCCTCCCATGTCTGCATGGAATCTTCCCATTGCCAGTCCCTGATTCCCCATTCCCGGTCAGATAGCATAATCCACACACAGACCTCACCACAACAAGGAGTAGCATCCTTCACAGTGTCCCTACCAGGACACATCAGCTCAGACATCAGCTTCTGTGTGCACCTGACATTACACCGGCATCAAAAACACCTCCAGAGCCACTTCTCATGATGATTACCACACACTGGTTCTGAAACCACCTTTCTGATGGGGGTAAATGCACTAATTTCAAATAAATCAAATCAAATGTTATTTGTCACATGTGCCGAATACAACCGGTGTAGACCTTACAGTGAAATGCTTACTTACAAGCCCTTAACCAACAATGCCTACAAAAAAAGTAAGAGATAAGAATAACGAATAATTAAAGAGCAGCAGTAAATAACAATTGTGGGGCTATATACAGGGGGTACCGGTACAGTCAATGAGCGGGGGTACCGGTGTCGAGGTAATTGAGGTAATATGTATGTGTAGGTAGAGTTATTAAAGTGACTATGCATAGATGAGAACAGAGAGTAGCAGTAGCATAGAAGGGGGGGGGGGGGGGGGGGGGGGCAATAGAAATATTCTGGGTAGCCATTTAATTAGCTGTTCCGGAGTCTTATGGCTTGGGGTAGAAGCTGTTTAGAAGCCTCTTGGACCTAGACTTGGTGCTCCAGTACTGCTTTCCGTATGGTAGCAGAGAGAACAGTCTATGACTAGGATGGCTGGAGTTTTTAGGGCCTTCCTCTGACATCGCCTGGTATAGCAGTCCTGGATGGCAGGAAGTTTGGCCCCGATGATGAATAGGTTTTGTTGTGCCCTCATTACGACTGTCTTGGTGTGCTTGGACCATGTAAGTTTGTTGGTGTTGTGGACACCAAAGAACTTGAAGCTCTCAACCTGCTCCTCTACAGCATGGTCGATGAAAATGGGGGTATGCTCGGTCCTCTTTTTCCTGTAGTCCACAATCATCTCCTTTGTCTTGATCACGTTGAGGGAGAGGTTGTTGTCCTGGCACCACACGGTCAGGTCTCTGACCTCCTCCTTATAGACTGTCTCATCGTTGTCGGTGATCAGGCCTACCACTGTTGTGTCATTGGCAAATGTAATGATGGTTTTGGAGTTGTGCCTGGCCGTACAGTCATGAGTGAACAGGAAGTACAGGAGGGGGCTGTGCACGCACCCCTGAGGGGCCCCTGTGTTGAAGATCAGCGTGGCGGATGTGTTGTTACCTACCCTTACCACCTGGGGGCGGCCCGTCAGGACGTCCAGGAACCAGTTGCAGAGGGAGGTGTTTAGTCCCAGGGTCCTTAGCTTATTGATAAGCTTTGAGGGCACTATGGTGTTGAACACTGAGCTGAAGTCAATGAATAGCATTCTCACATAGGTGTTCCTTCTTTCCAGGTGGGAAAGGGCAGTGTGGAGTGCAATAGAGGAGGCATCATCTGTGGATCTGTTGGGGCGGTATGCAAATTGGAGTGGTTCTAAGGTTTCTGATGATGGTGTTGATGTGAGTCATGACCAGTCTCTTAAGGTACTTCATGGCTACAAAATTGACTGCTGCGGGTCAGTAGTCATTTAGGCAGGTTATCTTAGTGTTCCTAAATGACTACCAACCTGACTAAAGACCCGCCCCTTTATGCGCTGCAGTGCTTGCTAGCCGTAGCTTATGCCTTCAGTACTAGATTCAATTTCTGATCATTTGATTGGATGGACAAGATGTCAGTTCGTGCTGCACAAGCTCTAATACTGTAGATTAGAGGACGTCCCTTGGAAGTTTTCACAATTACTGTTTAAGTCTATGGAAAAGGGTGGGAACCATGAGCCTCCTACTGTAGGTTTTGTATTTAAGTCAATGTACCCAGAGGAGGGTGGAAAATAGCTGTCCACCAGCTACATTATTTGAGGCTACTATAGACCTTCATTACAAAGCAGTGAGTATTAATCCATTATTTGGTGACGTGAATATATTTAGTGTAGTTTTATCTAAAAATGACAACTATTTTAATGTTACACTATTAAACTTTTTCAGAAATTCACTGAGTGGGATGGTCCTCCCCTTCCTCCTCTGAGGAGCCTTCACTGACACACACACACACACAGTAAACTCAATTCTTCATTCAAATTTGTCGTTGTGGAATTGTTGGAGTCCATTTGGAATATTAATGCAGGAGACAGCTGGTGAGCTTGTGTGTGAATGTGTCTGCTGGGACCAGTTCCAAATCCACCCAGGGCTCAGCTTCTCTCTTTCTCTTTCTCAAGTTCCATCTCACTTTTGCTTCTCTCCTCTCTATGTGTGCTTACTGTACCAAAGGCACCATGTTGCAGTTCAGAGAGTGCGGAAATGGAGAGAGTGTGACGGAGATGCTGAGAGAGAGAAACACGGCGTGATTATCTCCAGGCCTCAGCCCATCTCCTTAGTCTCCTCTCCCATGCAGCCTCTGTTGGGCCGCAGAGCCCTCGGAGACAGGCCCGTGTAATCGCTTAGGCCTCATTTAACCTCATTACAATAAGCAATTCACACATTTCAAAAGTGGATCCTCTCACAGTCATTAGGTGTAATTAAATTGAGTGGTCACGTTAGAATGGTTTTAGAGAGGGATGCATCCTAGAGGATTTTTTGTTTATTTTTTACTCTGGTCATTTTACACACTCTGTGCTTTTGAATTTCATTTTCAGCCTCAAAGTCATGCACTTGTGTTGGTAGGCCATTGGTGCAGACTATACCACAGCACATTATGTGGCCAGCTGTGTGTACCTAGGACTTTGACATACTGGTCTAAACAGGAAACTATAACTGGGCCCTAGTTATAGTTTAGAGAGAGTTGCAATCCTCACCAGTTACTCAAGAATAAGATGGATGAGCTTCGTTCGAGAGTCTCCTATTAGAGAGACTTCAAAAACTGCAATATTATATGCCTTGCAGAAACTTGGCTGGCTCAATCTATGAACATGGTACTCAGTGGTTTCTCCATGCAACGGCACGATCAGATGACCGCAGCCTCATGCAATTCCAAAGTTGGAGAGGTGTGCCTCTTCATAAACAAAAACTTCTGCACTGCTTCCAGTGTGAAGGAAATCTCGAGCTTTTGCTCACCTGATATGGAATACCTCATGGTAATCTGCAGACTTTTATTTACCTACAAAGAGAGTTCTTATCTGTAATTATTATCACAGCTGTCTACATCCCTCCACAAGTCAACAACACTTTGTCACGCAACAAACTGTATTGGGCCATAAACAAACAGGAAACCACGTACCCAGAGGCAGCGTTTCTGCATTTCTACCTCACTTCTACCTACACGTCTCCTGCGCCACTAGTGACGCTAAAACTCTAGACCACTATTATTCTACCCACAGATCAACATACAAGGCCCTCAACCTCTTTTTCGGCAAATCATACCATGACTCTATCCTCCTGCTTCCTGGTTACAAACAAAAGCCCAAACAGGAAGTACCAGTGACGTGATCAATACAGAAGTGGTCTGATGGTCTGATAAAGCAAACACAAGGCTACAAGACTGTTTTGCTAGTACAGACTGGTAAATGTCCTGGGACTCATCTGATAATATTGAGTAGTTTACCACATCAGTCACACGGTTCATCAATAAGTGCATAGACGACATCTTCCCCACAGTGACTATACAAATACTTTTTATGTTCACTTTGAGGAAAACAATGCAGAGTCTTGCATGAAAGCCCCTGTCGTTCGGAATGACTGTGTTATCTCGCTCTCCATGACCGATGTGAGTAAAACTTTTAAATCAAATCAAATTTACATCAGCTGATATATCAAAGTGCTGTACAGAAACCCAGCCTAAAACCCCAACAGCAAGCAATGCAGGTGTAGAAGCACGGTGGCTAGGAAAACTACCTAGAAAGGCCAAAACCTAGGAAGAAACCTAGAGAGGAACTCGGCTATGAGGGGTGGCCAGTCCTCTTCTGGCTATGCCGGGTGGAGATTATAACAGAACATGGCCAAGATGTTCAGATGTTCATAAATGACCAGCACAGTGAACAGGTCACAGTGAACAGGTCAGGGTTCCATAGCCACAGGCAGAACAGTTGAAACTGGAGCAGCTGCAAGGCCAGGTTGACTGGTGACAACAAGGAGTCATCATGCCAGGTAGTCCTGAGGCATGGTCCTAGGGCTCAGGTCCCTGAGATAGAGAAAGAAAGAGAGAAAGAGAGAATTAGAGAGAAATTCACACAGGACACCGGATAAGACAGGAGAAATACTCCAGATATAACAGACTGACCATAGCCCCCAACACATAAACTACTGCAGCATAAATAAATACAGGTTAACACTTACAAAGCCGACGGGCCAGACGGAATACCGTAGAACATACACAGACCAGCTGGCATGTTTCTTCAATTACATTTTCAATCTCTCCTTGTCCCAGCATGTTTCAAGCTGACCATCATTGTCCCTGTTCCTGAGAACTCCAATGTATTCTACCGAAATAACTATCGCCCTGTAGGACTCACATCTGTTATTATAAAGTGCTTTACATGGCTGGTCATGACACACATTAACACCATCAACCCAGACACCCACTCCAATTTGCATGCTGCCCCAACAGATTCACAGAAGACAGCAATCTCAATTGCACTTCACACTGCCCTCTCCCACCTGGACAAGAGGGGACATTTCTATGTGAGAATGCTGTTTATAGACTACAGCTCAACGTTCAACACCATAGTCCCCTCAAAGTTCATCACCATGCTCGGGTCCCTGGGACTGAACACCTCCCTCTGCATCTGGATCCTGGACTTCCTGACAGGCCGGCCCCAGGTGGTGAGGGTAGGCAACAACACATCCGCCATGCTGACCCTCAATACAGGGCCCTTCAGGGGTGCGTGCATAATACCCTCCAGCACTCCTTGTTCCCCGACGACTGCATGGCCACGCACAACTTCAACACCATCATCAAGTTTGCTGATGACACGGAGCCTACAGAGAGGAGGTCAGAGATTGCTCATGTTGTGCCAGGTCAACAATAAAAATAGCCGATCGTGGACAACAGTAGAAAGAGGGGAAAGCACGCCCCCATCCACATTGATGGGGCTGTAGTGGAGTGGGTCAAAAGCTTCAAGTTCCTTGGCATACACATCACTAAGGACTTAACATGGTCCACACACACCCACAAAGTTGTGAAGAGGGCACTACAGCGCCTCTTCCCCCTCAGGAGGCTGAAATTATTTCACATGGGCCCTCTGATCCTCAACAAGTTCTACAGCTGCACAATCTAGTGAATCTTAACTGGCTGCATCAAAGCTTGGTTTGGCAAATGCACCGCCCGTGACCGCAAAGCGCTACAGACAGTGGTGTGGATGGTCCAGATGGTCCAGGGGCCAAGCTCACTGCCATCCTGGACCTCTATATCAGGCGATGTCAGAGGAAGATTGTCAAAGACTTCAGGCACCCAAGCCACAGACTGTTCACTCTGCTACCTGTTCGCTCTGCACTCTGCTATGCGCACACACACATTTACACACACACACACACACACACTTTTACACTCATCATATGCTGCTGCTACTTGGTTATTATCTATCCTTGTGATTAATGGGTTCCCCCAACCAGGGGTACTAGGACCCCTGGGGGTACTTGGCCTATCCACAGAGGGTACTTGAGAAGACTCATGAGAACATAGGCCTAATGGTAAAATGCACTTGAGGCGGTACTTAAGGGTACTCCGGGCAGAGCAAAATTTAGTTGCTGGTACAGTAACCGAAAAAGGTTGGGAACCACTGCGCTAGAGCATGAGTGCAGTTGAGAACATGACTACTTAACACATTGAAAAAAACCTACAAATAAAGGTATCTTATATTTACTATAACGAAGGCCATCACATGGTGTCTGAAGTAGACTTTGTGTAGCCGACCATCAAATCTAACGACGAGGACGACAAAAAAGTTAAACCCGCCAAAGCAATTCAAGTTTGAAAGCCTCGCAGAATGGCCGGAGTGGAGATAGAGATTCTGCCATTTCAGGACTGCGACAAAACTGGACAAAGATGACGGAGTCGTCCAGGTCAGTTCGCTAATCTACGAAGTGGGCAGTGAGGCAGAGAAAATACTCAGCTCATTTGAATTCGTTCAGGAGGAGGATGAAACAAACATTGATATAGTGTTGGGAAAGTACGACAACTACTTCATTCCACAACGGAATCTCACTAACAAGCGCGTATGTTTTTACCAACGCAGCCAGAGAGAGAGAGAAAAGAATGTACTGTACATCAGAGCTCCTTATGAGCTATCTGAGAACTGTGATTTCGGTGCTAAAAGGGAAGAACATATCCGAGACCTTTTAGTAGTGGGCATCACAGACAAAGAATTCTCTCAAAAGTTACAGTTGATGCCGACATTGACGTTAGCACAGGCTATTCAAAAAGTGCGGCAGTCGGGGGATGTTGCTAAGCAGATTAGCTTGCAGATGGGGGAACCGCAGAACGGGCTAATACAGTAGGTAGCTAGCAGCATCTCCAAAAGAACGAGAGCAGGCTATGGGGAGAAAAAGGCTTGAGTCAAGGATATGGTGGCACTAAAACAAGCCACAATGCAAGGAACTGTGAAAGATGTGGTAAAAGCACACATGCTAACTGGGAAAATGCTCAGCGTTCAAAAGCACGTACAACAACTAAAATAAGAAAGGACATTGGGAATGTGTGTGGAAAAACAAACCACAATCTGTGACATCACAGAAGAGATAGATCAAGTCCATGTTCTGGGCTCAGTTAGCAAGGAGGCTAGTGAGAAAAACTGGACTGCACTGCTCAACATAGGGGGCATCCCTACAAGCTTTAAAATAGACACAGGCACAGACACAAGCATTATTAGTGAAGAGACTTTTAACCAACTCTCACTGAGGATAAAATTGCACCCCGCTGAAGTGCATCTGAACACCCCAGGGGTCGAGTTAAAGTGTCTAGGTCAGTTTCAGGCTAACACTAGTTACAAGGGACAAGTTTCCTTGTGTATGTGATACCAGGAGGGTGGTGTCAAGAATCTGCTTAGCCGTGTAACTGCTGTAGATATAGGCCTGGTTAAACGCATAGATGAGGTCAGTGATGTTTTTGGGTCCTGCGGGAAGCTAAAAACTGAACCAGTGAAAATAGTCTTAAAAGAGTATGCCCTGCTATACGCAGTACATGCAGACAGGCGAGTGCCGCTAATGGTTAATGTGAAAAGGGAGCTAAATCTCATGGAAAATGAGGACATAGCGGTAAAAGTAATAGAGCCGACACAATGGTGCTGCTATGTTGCCAGTGCTAAAGCCAAATGACAACATACCAATCTGTGTCGATCTAAAACCACTGAACAAAGTAGTGAAAAGAAGGAAATCGTGTCAAAACTGTCAGGAGCCGAAGTGTTCACCTCGCTAGATGCAACTAGTGGGTTCTACCAAATCCTTCTCCATGAGGAGAGTAGCAAGCTGACTACTTTCTGACTGACTACTCACTCCTTTTGGGAGATACTGTTTCAAACTTCTCCCGTTTGGGATAACCAGTGCCCCCAAGATTTTTCAAAGGAAAATTATGGAAACTCTTCATGGCTCGAGGGTGTGGCTACATACATGGACGATGTACTGATCTATGCCAACTCTGAGCAGAAACATGACAAGTGCCTGGGAAATGTGCTTAGTTGTTGAAGCAACAGGTCTCAAGCTCAACAACGACAAGTGTAAGTTCAAACAAAGCCAGCTTTTCTTCCTGGGGCACATCATTGACATAAACAGAATCAGGCCAGACCTGGAAAAGGTCATGGGGATAAGCAACTTCCCCCAGCCCCAGACCATATGCAAGCTGAAGCGTTTCCTCAGGATGGTACAGTATCTGGGGAAATACATTCCGGGGCTATCTACTGTGGGGCAGCCGCTCTACGAGCTCCTCAAAACAAAGGTAGAGTGGGCCTGGGGACACACACAAAGGAGGCAGCATTTCAGAGACTTAAACACTCACTAACCACTGCTCCTGTGTTAACTTATTATGATTCTAGGAAGCCAACAGCAATGTTAGCTGATGCCAGCAGCTGCGGAGTAGAGGTGTCCTACTTCAACAGCATGTTGAGGACTGGAAACCAGTCGCGATATTGTCCCCCAGTTCAACAGCATGTTTAGCTATAATGGCACCCAGTTCAACAGCATGGTTAGCGATAATGGCCCCCAGTTGGCAAGTACAGGGCTACAATAACTCAGTAAGGAGTATTACGTCATACATTTGACAAGTGGCCCCACTTCCCACAGAGTAATGGACATGTGGAGAGAGCTGTACAGACAGCCAAGTGGATGCTCAAGCAGACAGACCCTCTGCTCACTCTGCTGACGTACAGAGCCACTCCCTCAACATCGACAGGTGTCAGCCCGGCTGATCTACTGATGGGGAGAAGAATCAGGACAACCCACCCTTCATCCCTTCACTCCTCTGTTCCTCTGGTGATGTAGAGGTGAATCAAGGCCCTGCAGTGCCTAGCTCCACTCCTATTCCCCAGGCGCTGTGAGGCGGTGTTGCAATCTACTGCAGAGATAGCCTGCAGAGTTCTGTCCCACTATCCAGGTCTGTACCCTTGATGCCCTCATTCTCACACAAATTATCAATGAACCTACCAGGTACCACCCCAGAGCCGTAAACACGGGTACCCTCATAGATATCATCCTAACCAACTTGCCCTCTACATACACCTCTGCTGGGGTAAAGTCATTTTCTCTGATGAATCCCCTTTCCGGTTGTTTGGGGCATCCGGAAAAAAGCTTGTCCAGAGAAGACCAGGTGAGTGCTACCATCAGTCGTGTGTCATGTCAACAGTAATGTATCCTGAGGCCATTCATGTGTGGGGTTGCTTCTCAGCCAAGGGAGTGGGCTCACTCACAATTTTGCCTAAGAACACAGCCATGAATAAAGAATGGTACCAACACATTCTCCGAGAGCAACTTCTCCCAACCATCCAGGAACAGTTTGGTGACGAACAATTCCTTTTCCAGCATGATGGAGCACCTTGCCATAAGGCAAAAGTGATAACTAAATGGCTCGGGGAACAAAACATCGATATTTTGGGTCCATGGCCAGGAAACTCCCGAGCCCTTAATCCCATTGAGAACTTGTGGTCAATCCTCAAGGGGCGGGTGGACAAACAAAAACCCACAAATTCTGACAACCTCCAAGCAAAGCTTATGCAAGAATGGGCTGCCATCAGTCAGGATGTGGCCCAGAAGTTAATTGACAGCATGCCAGGGCGGATTGCAGAGGTCTTGAAAAAGAAGGGTCAACACTGCAAATATTGACTTTTTGCATCAACCTCATGTAATTGTCAATGTAAGCCTTTGACACTTATGAAATGCTTGTAATTATACTTCAGTATTCCATAGTAACATCTGATAAAAATATCTAAAGACACTGAGGCAGCAAACTTTGTGGAAATTTGTATTTGTGTCATTCGCAAAACTTTTGGCCATGACTGTAGTTCTCATCATATTTGCGCTTCTTCGATAGTCCAACGTCCCTGTCTGTTTGGTGCTTTCCCGGGTAAGGGGACAGTAGGTCTTCGGCTGCATCAGATTCACAACTGTCAGTGTCCATGCTTGCTGGGCTAACAACAAATGTAGAATTACTGATGCTAGCATTGGATGTGCTCGTGGAAACAGAACAACTTGTGTTGTTGACAGATGAAGGTGTAGTACTGCTGGTGGTAGCAGTACTACCAGTAGAGCTGGTATGTGTCTCTAAGGACGGGGGCCTTTTTTAAACAATTAATACATTTTTGAGCAAACGGAATGAGCAGCAGCTACGTTTGTCTACATACTGACTGTTAGTGGAATTCCCACGAGAGAGTAATGGTTAATGTGATTGGATGTTAATTATTTAACTAGGCTACCTGTATTTGACATTGTGTTCTTATTTCACTGAACACTAGATGGTTTCATTTTATTTTTGGCAGTGAAACATGGCTACTCAGGTGAGAAAAAAACCTCACCCAAATGTATAGCCCTGTTGGATTTTGTGTTTCAATTCTTTTAAATGTGAATCACATTTTTATTTGGTGTACCCCCGATGTACCCCGGTTTGGGAATACCTGCGCGAGAGCATAAGGGAAGTTGGGAACATGACTACTTAGCATTCAGTTGCATGTCGTTTTGTTACTTGACATTTATGTTATTAAATGTGTTCACACATTGAAAAGAACCTACAAATAGAAGTATCTTATATTTAACAAATAACCAAGGCTATTACAAACCTCATGCCTAGTCACTTTACCCTTCCTTTATGTACCTTTGAAGAGTTTATTTCCAAAATTCTATATACACCAATTTTTAAAATGTTTGTTTTTCATCATAAATTATTGCTTATGTGTCACGGTTTTCTGTATGGGAAAGAGAGTCGGACCAAAATGCGGCGTGGTAAGTGTCCATGGTAAATCTTTAATAAAGAAAGTACTGACATTGCATACAAAACAATAAACAAATGACGACCGTGAAGCTACAAATTAGACCTGTGCTGACACAAGCCACTGACATAGACAATCACCCACAAACAAACAGTGCAACCCAGGCTACCTAAGTATGATTCTCAATCAGAGACAACTAATGACACCTGCCTCTGATTGAGAACCATACTAGGCCGAAACATAGAAATAGACAAACTAGACATGTAACATAGAATGCCCACCCAGCTCACACCCTGACCAACCAAAACATAGAAACATACAAAGCAAACTATGGTCAGGGTGTGACATTATGGCTACTTTCATGAGCGTGTATAAAATAACTGTCCTCAGATTGGTAGTTAATAGGTTTTTGATTTTTTTTCAAATAAAATCCTATATATCCGTTGTTTAGCTGGAATGGAAGGTTTATATCCTGTATATTTGACTGTGATATGTGGTTGTCTCACCTAGCTATCTTAAGATGAATGCAAGTTGCTCTGGAGAGGAGCATGTTCTAAATGACAAAAACTTGAAATGTTTTACGTACAGATCTCATATTATTGTATTGAATAATATATAATAATCATGTTATTTTGCAGTCTGCAATGTATCCACCACACTCTCAGAGATATACATAGTATTGATATGTTTTACACAGTCAAATGTAACAAACAACTAACTACATGTTTAATTAAGAACTGTACAAATGATACATTTGTCACATCAATATAAAAAATAATATACTGTATATACAGTAAGAGTCAAAAGTTTGGACACCTACTCATTCCAGGGTTTTTCTTTATTTTTGCTATTTTCTACATAGTGAAGACATCAAAACTATGAAATAACACATATAGAATCATGTAATAACCCAAAAAGTGTAAAACAAATCAAAATATATTTTATATTTGAGATTCTTCAAAGTAGCCACCCTTTGCCTTGATGACAGCTTTGCACACTCTTGGCATTCTCTCAACCAGCTTAATGAGGTGTGCATTTCAGTTAACAGGTGTGCCTTGTTAAAAGTTAAATAGTGGAATTTCTTTCCTTCTTAATGTGTTTGAACCAATCAGTTGTGTTGTGACAAGGTAGGGGTGGTATACAGAATATAGCCCTATTTGGTAAAAGACCAAGTCTATATTATGGCAAGAACAGCTCAAATAAGCAAAGAGAAACGACAGTCTGTAAGTGTGCGTGCAGGTGGAAGGGAAATCAGGCGCAGGAGATCGAACTTGGTATAAAACGGAGCAGTTTAATAAGTGCTCAAATACTCTGAAAACCAAAATATACAAAATAATACAAGTGGGTACAAAACCCGTCGCACACCAGAACATATCTTGCACAGCTTACAAACAAACAATCACCGACAAGGACAATGAGGGGGAACAGAGGGTTAAATACACAACATATAATAAATGGGATTGGAACCAGGTGTGATAAAAGACAAGACAAAACCAAAGAAAAATTAAAGGGGATCAGCGATGGCTAGAAGGTCGGTGACTTCGAACACTGCCCGAACAAGGAGAGGGACCAACTTAGGCGGAAGTCGTGACAATAGCCACGCGTCGAAAGCGGCCTCGGGGACGACCCAGAGGGCGAGGCGCAGGGCGATCCGGACGAAGACAGTGGAACTCCTGCAGCATAGATGGGTCCGGGCCGTACCCCTCCCGCTCCACGAGATACTGAAGGCCCCTCGCCCGGCGCCCCGAATCCAGTATGGAGCGAATGGAGTACGCCGGGGCCCCCCCGATGTCCAGAGGGGGTGGAGGAACCTCCAGCACCTCAGACTCCTGGAGCGGGCCAGTCACCACCGACCTGAGGAGAGACACATGGAACGAGGTGTTAATACGGTAATCGGGTGGAAGCTGTAACCTATAACAAGCCTCGTTCACTCTCCTCAGGACTTTAAATGAACCCACAAACCGCGGACCCAGCTTACGGCAGGGCAGGCGGAGGGGCAGGTTTCGGGTCGAGAGCCAGACCCGGTGCCCCAGTGTGAACACCGGGATCTCACTGCGGTGGCGATCTGCATTATCCTTCTGGCGGGTCACGGCCTGCTGAAGGTGGACACGGACGGCTTCCCATGTCTCCGCATGCCTGAACCAGTCGTCCACCACAGGAACCTCGGTCTGACCCTGATGCCAAGGCGCCAGAACGGGCTGGTACCCCAGTACGCACTGGAAGGGAGAGATGTTTGTGGAGGAGTGGCGGAGCGAGTTCTGTGCCATCCCGGCCCAGGGCACGAACTCCGCCCACTCCCCCGACTGGTCCTGGCAATAGGACCATAGAAACCTGCCCACATCCTGGTTCACTCTCTCCACCTGGCCATTACTCCCGGGGTAAAACCCTGAAGTAAGGCTGATCGAGACCCCCAGACGTTCCATGAACGTCTTCCAGACCCTAGACGTGAACTGGGGACCCCGATCAGACACTATATCCTCAGGCACCCTGTAGTGCCGGAAGACGTGTGTAAACAAGGCCTCCGCAGTCTGTAGGGAGACCGGGCAGAGGGAGGAGACGACAGGACTTCGAGAAATGATTAATTACAACGACCAGGATCGCGGTGTTACCCTGTGAGAGTGGAAGATCAGTAAGAAAATCCACCTACAGGTGCGACCAAGGCCGCTGTGGAATGGGTAAGGGGTGTAGCTTACCTCTGGGCAGGTGCCTAGGAGCCTTACACTGGGCGCACACCGAGCAGGAGGAAACATAAACCCTCACGTCCTTAGCCAAGGTAGGCCACCAGTACCTCCCGCTCAAACAGCGCATTGTCCGACCGATCACAGGATGACCAGAGGAGGGTGACGTGTGGGCCCAATAGATCAACCGGTCACGGACAGCAGACGGAACGTACAGACGCCCAGCGGGACACTGGATGGGAGCGGGCTCTGCACATAACGCCTGCTCAATGTCCGTGTCCAGCTCCCACACTTCCGGTGCCACCAGGCAGGAGGCGGGGAGTATGGGTGTGGGGTCCATGGGCCGCTCCTCTGTGTCGTACAGCCGGGACAATGCGTCTGCCTTCGCGTTCTGGGAGCCTGGTCTGTAAGAAAGGTAAACACAAAACGTGTGAAAAACATGACCCACCTTGCCTGCGAGGGTTCAGTCTCCTCGCTGCCCAGATGTACTCCAGATTGTGGTGGTCAGTCAAGATGAGAAAAGGGTGTCTGGCCCCCTCAAGCCAATGTCTCTACACCTTCAAGGCCTTGACGACAGCCAAAAACTCCTGGTCCCCCACGTCATAGCTTCGCTCCGCCGGGCTGAGCTTCCTTGAGAAGAAGGCACAGGGACGGAGCTTCGGTGGGGTACCCAAGCGCTGAGAGTGCACAGCTCCTATCCCAGCCTCGGACGCGTCCACCTCCACTATGAACGCCAAAGAGGGATCCGGATGGGCCAGCACGGGAGCCGAGGTAAACAGAGCCCTCAAGTGACTAAAAGCCCTGTCCGCATCAGCTGTCCACTGCAAGTGCACCGGGCCCCCCTTCAGCAGTGAGATAATGGGAGCTGCTACCTGACCAAAACCCCGGATAAACCTCTGGTAGTAGTTGGCAAACCCTAAGAACCACTGCACCTCCTTTACCGTGGTTACGTACGGCTGCAATGCTGTCACTCTCCATCTCCACCCCTGAGGTGGAAATGCGATACCCTAGGAAGGAGACGGACTGTTGGAAGAACAGGCATTTCTCAGCCTTGACATACAGGTCATGCTCCAACAGGCGACCAAGCACTCTGCGCACCAGGGACACAAGCTCTTCACGTGTAGCGGAGTATATTAAAATGACATCAATATACACCACTACACCCTGCCCGTGCAGGTCCCTGGAAATCTCGTCTACAAAGGCTTGGAAGACTGATGGCGCATTCATCAACCCGTACGGCATGACGAGGTACTCATAGTGTCCAGAGGTGGTACTGAAAGCAGTCTTCCACTCGTCTTCCTCTCGTATATGCACCAGGTTGTATTCGCTCCTGAGATCTAGTTAGGTGAAGAAGCGCGCCCCGTGCATTGACTTTTTCACTGTGGCTATGAGCGGTAGCGGGTAACTATACCTCACAGGGATCTGATTCAGACCCCGATCGTCAATACACGGATGCAGACCTCCCTCCTTCTTCTTCACAAAAGAGAAACTCGAGGAGGTGGGTGAAGTGGACGACGAATGTACCCCTGACGCAGGGATTCGGAGACATACAGTGGGGCAAAAACATATTTAGTCAGTCACCAATTGTGCATGTTCTCCCACTTAAAAAGATGAGAGAGGCCTGTAATTTTCATCATAGGTACACTTCAACTATGACAGACAAAATGAGAAAAAAAATCCTGAAAATCACATTGTAGGATTTTTTATGAATTTATTTGCAAATTATGGTGGAAAATAAGTATTTGGTCACCTACAAACAAGAAAGATTTCTGGCTCTCACAGACCTGTAACTTCTTCTTTAAGAGGCTCCTCTGTCCTCCACTCGTTACCTGTATTAATGGCACCTGTTTGAACTTGTTATCAGTATAAAAGACACCTGTCCAAAACCTCAAACAGTCACACTCCAAACTCCACTATGGCCAAGACCAAAGAGCTGTCAAAGGACACCAGAAACAAAATTGTAGACCTGCACCAGGCTGGGAAGACTGAATCTGCAATAGGTAAGCAGCTTGGTTTGAAGAAATCAACTGTGGGAGCAATTATTAGGAAATGGAAGACATACAAGACCACTGATAATCTCCCTCGATCTGGGGCTCCACGCAAGATCTCACCCCATGTGGTCAAAATGATCACAAGAACGGTGAGCAAAAATCCCAGAACCACACGGGGGGACCTAGTGAATGACCTGCAGAGAGCTGGGACAAAAGTAACAAAGCCTACCATCAGTAACACACTACGCCGCCAGGGACTCAAATTCTGCAGTGCCAGACGTGTCCCCCTGCTTAAGCCAGTACATGTCCAGGCCCGTCTGAAGTTTCCTACAGAGCATTTGGATGATCTAGAAGAAGATTGGGAGAATGTCATATGGTCAGATGAAACCAAAATATAACTTTTTGGTAAAAACTCAACTCGTCGTGTTTGGAGGACAAAGAATGCTGAGTTGCATCCAAAGAACACCATACCTACTGTGAAGCAAGGGGGTGGAAACATCATGCTTTGCGGCTGTTTTTCTGCAAAGGGACCAGGACGACTGATCCGTGTAAAGGAAAGAATGAATGGGGCCATGTATCGTGAGATTTTGAGTGAAAACCTCCTTCTATCAGCAAGGATATTGAAGATGAAACTTGGCTGGGTCTTTCAGCATGACAATGATCCCAAACACACCGACCAGGCAACGAAGGAGTGGCTTCGTAAGAAGCATTTCAAGATCCTGGAGTGGCCTAGCCAGTCTCCAGATCTCAACCCCATAGAAAATCTTTGGAGGGAGTTGAAAGTCCGTGTTGCCCAGCAACAGCCCCAAAACATCACTGCTCTAGAGGAGATCTGCATGGAGGAATGGGCAAAAATACCAGCATCAGTGTGTGAAAACCTTGTGAACACTTACAGAAAACGTTTGACCTCTGTCATTGCCAACAAAGGGTATATAACAAAGTATTGAGATAAACTTTTGTTATTGACCAAATACTTATTTTCCACCATAATTTGCAAATACATTCATTAAAAATCATACAATGTGATTTTCTGGATTTTTTTTCTCATTTTGTCTGTCATAGTTGAAGTGTACCTATGATGAAAATTACAGGCCTCTCTCATCTTTTTAAGTGGGAGAACTTGCACAATTGGTGGCTGACTAAATACTTTTTTGCCCCACTGTATGTTTCCCTAGCCTCCGACTCCGCCTGTGAGAGGAGATACATGTGACTCCTGGGAAGTGCAGCGTCTACCAGGAGATCTATTGCACAATCGCCCCGTCGATGAGGTGGTAATTGAGTTGCCTTCTTTTTGGAGTAGGCGAGAGCCAAATCGGCATTTTCAAGGGTCATGGTGGAGACCTGGTCTGGACTCTCCACTGTAGTAGCACCAATCGAAACCCCTAAACAACGTCCTGGGCACTCTCGCCGCCACCCCGTGAGAGCCCTCTGTGGCAAGGAAACAGTGGGGTTATGACAAGCTAACCAGGGTAGGCCCAGCACCACTAGAAACGCAGGAGAGTCAATAAGGAAGAGACTATTTCTCTCCGTATGACCCCCATGCGTCACCATGCCCAAAGGAGCGGTGACCTCCCTAATCAACCCTGACCCTAATGGTCGACTATCTAAGGCGAACGTGGAACATTAACTATAAACATTAACTATCTGAGCAGCTAACTAATCTTTGCAGCTGTACATAGTCCATCTGTAAATAGCCCACCCAATCTATCTACCTCATCCCGATACTGTTTATATTTTATTTACTTTTCTGCTCTTTTGCACACTAGTATCTCTACCTGCACATCATCATCTTCTCATTTATCACTCCAGTGTTAATCTGCTAAATTGTAACTATTTGCTCCTATGGCCTATTTATTGCCTACCTCCTCATGCCTTTTGCACACACTGTATATAGACTTATTTTTTCTACTGTGTCATTGATTGGTTTATTGTGTTATTGGGTTGTTTATTGTTTACTCCATGTGTAACTCTGTGTTGTTGTCTGTGTGACACTGCTTTGCTTTATCTTGACCAGGTCGCAGTTGCAAATGAGAACTTGTTCTCAACTAGCCTACCTGGTTAAACAAAGTTGAAATAAAAAAATAAAAAAATGTAAATGGTAAAGTACATATTATTTTGTGTTTTTCCCCATGTCTAATTAAATGCTGGCCAATGCTAATTGAAACCTGGACTCCTGTATAGAAGATGAACAATTATTCTAGTGTGGTAAGAAAAAGTAAGTGAAAAGAGAACGAGACACTTACAGAAACATAGACAGATAACTTTCAAATATTTTATGTTTGCAGTAATAGATTTTTCCAGCAGGGATATCTGTGACAGCCCATAGAGAGGGCTTGGTCAGATGTGACGTCATCTTGGCAGTGCTCTTGATATCTGTGACACACTGATGAGAGGACTCATCATTTCACAAACGCAATTTCACCAAGAGAACTGCTGCAAATAGTGACAATCCTTTTTGTTTTAACTAGCTTCAAAATGAGCAATTGGCTCCAGTGAAGCGCATGGTTTAGTATCTCAGTATTGGTCATTACTGTGTTTCTCACACTAGGGTATTCTTTCATTTCTGTTATGATTGAGACTTTTCGATACGAAGAGACCATTTTGAACTTTTTAGATGATGACACACATTTCATGCTTGTTTGTCAGACTTCTGTACCTTGAAAGCTGTTTCATGAACGGTTGATTTTTTGGAAAGTGGTACTTTGTATTGTCCTTAGATACTTTCTGCAGTGTGATTTGCTGAACACCCAGTGAACCCTAACAGACAGCCCTGCAGCGGTCTTGCCTCAGTTCACCTTATTTGAACACTTCTTCCCTCTTTCAGGTCTGCAGTCATCACCATGTCTACATTCCGTTTTGGACAGCACGTCATCAAGGCCTCAGCAGTGTTTCTACAAACTGAGTTGTCCTTCGCCCTGGTCAACAGGAAGCCTGTGGTGCCTGGACGTATCCTTCAATTATCACTTTAACAGGCCCTAACAGGGACGCTGCTTGTTAGCTGGGGCTGAAGGAGAGAAAACGACTGAACCATCCTGAACCTTAGTCTGGACACAGGTAGGTCACAGCTCTCTCTCTCTCTGTCTCACCTCACTAGAACATTCTGTGCTCAATTTAGCAGTTCAACAGTTTGTCTCTTTAGTAAGGTGGGTGTGACCTCAACAATAGGCCAAGTAAACAGCTGTTTACAACAGAAACAGAAGGAATAAAAAGAAAACAGTGTCCCGCATTATGTGGACAATGGCATTTTTTACATGGTATAAAGTTTAGTTGTGTGTGTGTCACGACAACACATGTTTACCTCATAATGGATATAGGCAGAGCGGGATCAGAGGGTTCATGAATCTTTGTCAGCTCTTGCCTTGCATCCACTCTTCTCTCTCTTTGGGTGAAAAATGCAATATTTTTGTCTATTAATCATCGTTTTCAACCAGCAAATGCAAACCTTGCATTAATTTGCATGATTTCCATTGCTGATTTGCTTGAATAATGTGCTTATTCTCTTTTTGGTATAATAATCAGTCCTTGGCTTTGTGCTTGAGTTCCTCAAGTGCTGTTCTGCATTGCATAACTTCTGTGTTTAGATTAACTTTGGACTTGGGGAGATTTTTCACCGCATTATAGGGCATTGCTGTATAATCCTTAAGTCTAAAGAAAGGGAAAAATGTTCTCAGGTTCTCAGGCCATGAGGAATGCATTTGCATTATTTAATCATACACTTTTTTGTCCTACAGGGAACATTATAATAATGCCAGAAAGAAAATTCACTGAGTAGACACTGATTATCACTCCAGTGTTAAAGGGCACTTTTTGTTTCCTAAATTGTGTGTCTGCATGTGTGCGTGCGTGTGTGTGTGTGTAAGCGAGTGTTTGGTGCCATACTACTGTCTTTATGCATGTGTATTTGAGTCACTGTCTGTGTGACTATAGGTGAATCTACAGCCACAGTGGGTCTGTGTTGTTGAATATGCATTGGCACATAGCTCTACTGTTAGATGTGTTTTGTTGGCTGTGTGAGGGCTTAGTGTGTGAGGGCGCTATTGTGTGAGGGCTGTGTGAGGGAGCTATTCTTTGCATTCATATCTGTACATGTTGTGGTGTTGAGAGGTAAATAGGACTTGGCTGAAATCTGAAACATTAAATTGTTATGTTTCTGCACTTGGACTTCCCAGGGATATTATGGGATATCTTTCCAGGGAATGTTGGGATGTAGGGTCTCTTGTGCAAAAGGACAATCCCTGTGTGTTTACACGGTATGCATTAAAGTCTGTGGGAAAACCCAACGGACATACATAAACTAAAATCTCTCTTTCCTTTTTCTGTCCCTCTCTATCTCTCCAGTGACCCACCAATGATGTTGTTAGTTACTCTCACTCAGATATCATATTAACATGGCATAAGTCATTGCAAAATGTGTAGAATTGCACGAAATGCTCACTTTCACTTACTTAGCTAGCAAATGCAGCTAGCTAGATTAGCCTATTCAAACACCCGATACAAATAGAGAGGGATGCTATGTTATCTAGCTGGCTATGGCTATCCAACACTTCCAAGTCAAGGTAAGCTTTTAGTTTTATTAATTTATTGCCACTGGGGCCTGCCGGTGTAACTGCTAAACTGCTTGCTCTACACTGTTCTTCATGATTGTAGCGGGTTTACCAATGCATTAGTTCTAGTAGCTACACTACATGACCAAAAGTATGTGGACACCTGCTTGTCGAACATCTCATTCCCCCCCTTGCTGCTATAACAGCCTCCACTCTGCTGGGAAGGCTTTCCACTAGATGATGGAACATTGCTGCATGGACTTGCTTCCATTCAGCCACAAGAGCATTATTGACATCAGACACTGATGTTGGGCTATTAGGCCTGGCTTGCAGTCAGCGTTCCAATTCATCCCAAAGGTTTTTGATGGGTTGAGGTCAGGGCTCGTTGCTGGCCAGTCAAGTTCTTCCAGACAGATCTCGACAAACCATTTCTGTATTGACCTCGCTTTGTGCACGGAGTCATTGTCATGCTGAAAAAGGAAAGGGCATTCCCCAAACTGTTGCTGCAAAGTTGGAAGCACAGAATTATCTAGAATGTAATTGTATGCTGTAGCGTTAAGATTTCACATCACTGGAACAAAGGGGCTTAGACCGAACCATGAAAAACAGCCTCAGACCATTATTCTTCCTCCACCAAACTTTACAGTTGGCACTGCTCCAGAGTCCAATGGCGGCGACCTTTACACCACTCCAGTCAACGCTTGGCATTGCAGATGATGATCTTAGACTTGTATGCGGCTGCT
This sequence comes from Oncorhynchus mykiss, assembly GCF_057628025.1. Lineage (NCBI taxonomy): Eukaryota > Metazoa > Chordata > Actinopteri > Salmoniformes > Salmonidae > Oncorhynchus > Oncorhynchus mykiss. The sequence continues at coordinate 53,416,642 of NC_143038.1, read as the reverse complement.
TGGCCATGGAAACACATTTTATGAAGCTCCCATTTTATGAAGCTCCCAGGCTGTTTAGAACTCGGTAGTGAGTGTTGCAACCGAGGACCAAAGATTTTTACACACTTCACGCTTCAGAACTTGATGGTCCCGTTCTGTGAGCTTTTGTGACCTACCACTTTGTGGCTGAGCTGTTGTTGCTCCTAGACATTTCCACTTCACAACAACAGTAGTTGACCGGGCAAGTTCTAGCAGGGTAGAATTTGATGAACTGACTTGTTGGAACCTATGACGGTTTCATGTTGAAAGTCACTGAGCTCTTCAGTAAGGCCATTCTACTGCTATTGCGTGTCGATGGAGATTGTATGGCTGTGTGCTCAATTGTATACACCTTTCAACAACGGGTGTGGCTAAAATAGCCAAATCCACTAATCTGAAGGGGTGTCCACTAGGGATGCAACGGTACAGTTGGCCCGCGGTTAGGTATGTATCACGGTTTGTGGGCCATGGTACGGTTTCACTATCTCTACATTTAAGAAAAGTGTGCCCTTGTATGACTCTCATACATGGGATGAGTGTGCAACACGTAGCTCTTCATCTCCCAATACAGTACATACTGAACTGTCACAGTGAGGTAGCTTTGAGTTGCTCTGGAGGTTCAACTATCAGTGGAGAGAGCTAGATAGGGTGTCTGTGTCAATTAGTTTTCAATTTCTCTCCGTGATGTTTCATAGAGTTTGGGAATTACTTTGCTGTTGAAATGTGTGAGGGAGGGGACATTGTAACACTGTTACATTTTTTTCATCAGGTCGGTATCGGTGTCCACCGAACAGGGCTGCAAATCTTTGGCTATGAATACTCCCACTGCTTTCGTTATTTCTTAATTTTTTCCGGAATTTGTGGCAAATTGTTGTTGGAAGGCAGCAGCAGGAGATTGTTGTGTTTTCACTAACGAGTGGACTCTCCTTGCTCCAGCTCCACCTGCATGGGATACGGCTGGGTGATGGCGACGTAAATGACACATGTTAGAAGTGTTTCCACTCTAGTAGCCGACAGTGGCAAAGCAATGCTTGCAGACTGTACTTTGTTTGTTTACGGTCTTCTTAAACTTGTCATCGTATTGAACGCTGAATACAAAATGTTCCCACACAGCGGATTTGAGAAACGGCGATGCCTCTTAAAATTTGCTTCTCTCTGTCTCGCTAGCGCTCGCCATTGTCACGTTAGAGCTGGGAGAATATTTATTTGTTTTTAGTTTCCCAGTTTCCCGTCCCCTTTAGGGAGGTTTCCCACTGAGATGTCATTGCAAATTGTCCATTGGTTGTTTAAGGGGGAGGGGGTTGTGGTCACTGCGGTTGCCACATTTTGAGACATTGCTGTGGAGTAAAGTTTGTCAGCCCTCAGGAGACCCTAAAGGCCTTGTGCCCCAAGCAGTTGCCTGCCAAGCCTGTTCACAAACTGCGTATCTGGTTCTGTGGGTCTGTATGTACAAGGTGCATGTAGTCTGCAGCGCAATAAGCAAGTTTTGGAAATTATAGGAAAATGACAGGCATATCGTAATTTCGCGGTTCACGTGTGCGTATTGAACCGTAGGGGGCATACCGAACGGTTCGACAACATACTTTGTACCGTTGCACCCCTAGTGTCCACATGCTTTTGTATATATAGTGTATGTTGACTATGATGTTAATATGGTGACAACGATGTAGGCTGTGTGTAGAGGTTAGCGGTTATGGTTTGAAGGTTTGGCTTGGGAAGGTTTTTTCATCACAGATAGCTGTTGTATTGTGAACTGAAGTCCACAAGCGAAGGGAAAAGGTGAGAGGAGGAGAGAGCATAGATGCGAGAAGGAATTATATATATATAACGAGCAAAGTGATCATGCTGTTTATATGGCTGCTAGTTCTGTTTTTCCATGTGATCGGGGTGCATTCATTCTGCCGATTCTATTGGAGTCTTATATCTCCCTCACTAACTTTAAGTATCAGCTGTCAGAGCAGCTTACCGATCATTGCACCTGTACACAGCCCATCTTTAAATAGCCTACCCAACTACCTCATCCCCATATTGTTTTTTGTTCTTTTTGCTCCTTTGCACCCCAGTGGGGTGCACATTCATCTTCTGCACATCTATCACTCTAGTCTATCATTCCAGTGTTTCGTTGCTAAATTGTAAATATTTCACCACTATTTATTGCCTTACCTCCCTAATCTTACTACATTTGCACACACTGTATATAAATGTTTCTATTGTGTTATTGACTGTACGTTTGTTTATCCCATGTGTAACTCTGTGTTGTTTGTGTCGCACTGCTTTGCTTTATCTTGGCCAGATCACAGTTGTAAATGAGAACTTGTTTTCAACTGGCCTACCTGTTTAAGTAAAGGTGAAATAAAGGTGAAATAAAATTACAAAAATCTTAAACGGAACCAAATGGAACAAAACAGGGATAAACATACCTAAATTTGTTCAATTGAAACTCTCGTTTGCAACTGTTGGATGTTCACAACCTAGATCAGCTAGAGGCTAGATGCAGGCAAGAGTATGCAAGACGGTATTGAATGTGTCTGTCACCTTGATTACTCAAGTATCTCTCGACCTGGGATGGGCACCTTCTGAGACAACCAGAGAAAGGAAACCTGTCGAGCCAGCTATGGCATGGAAGCCCGATGATCCAGCTAAGGCACCCCCGGTTTCATCGGCGGCAGCCCCCAGACCCGACATCACCACCAACCGAAACGCCAGCATTCCCCGATGCCTCATTTGATGGCTGCTGCATTCTGTAAGGACTGACGCTGGAGGAGAGAAGCAGATACGGGGAGTCAACATTTAATTGAGAGTATTGGAAGCTATTTTGTAAATGACATCGCCAAAGTCGAGGATCGGTAGGATAGTCAGTTTTACGAGGGTATGTTTAGCGGTGTGAGTGAGAGAGGCATTGTTGCGAAATAGGAAGCCGATTCTAGATTTAATTTTGGATTGGAGATGTATGGCATTGAAGCTCGTTTGGAGGTCAGTTAACACAGTGTCCAAAGAAGGGCCAGATGTATACAGAATGGTGTCGTCTGTGTAGAGGTGGATAAGGGAATCACTCGCAGCAGGAGCGACATCGTTGATATATACAGAGAGAAGAGTCGGCCTGAGAATTGAACCCTGTGGTACCCCCATAGAAACTGCCAGACAACAGGCCCTCCGATTTGACACACTGTCTGAGAAATAGTTGGTGAACCAGGCGAGGCAGTCATTTGAGAAACCAAGGCTGTTGAGTCTGCCGATAAGAATACGGTGATTGACAGAGTCGAAAGCCTTGGCCAGGTCGATGAAGACGGCTGCACAGTACTATATTTATCGATGGCGGTTATGATATCATTTATTACCTTGAGCATGGCTCAGGTGCACTGCGACCAGCTCGAAAACCGGATTGCATAGCAGAGAAGGAACGGTGGGATTCGAAATGGTCAGTGATCTGTTTATTAACTTCGCTTTCGAAGACTTTAGAAAGGCAGGGCAGAATGGATATAGGTCTATAACAGTTTGGGTCGAGTGTCACCCCCTTTGAAGAAGGGGATGACCGCAGCAGCTTTCCAATCTTTGGGGATCTCGGACGATACGAAAGAGAGGTTGAACCATTCGTGGCTGCCTAATGGGTTAGGCACCCAATGTATATACAGTACCAGTCAAAAGTTTGGACACAATTACTCATTCCAGGGTTTTTCATTATTTGTACTATTATCTACATTGTAGAATAATATTGAAGACATCAAAAAAATAATGTAGGAATCAAAAAGATGTTAAACAAATATTTTTTATATTTGAGATTCTTCAAAGTAGTCACCCTTTGCCTTGATGACAGCTTTGCACACTCTTGGCATTCTCCCAACCAGCTTCATGAGGTACAGTAGTCACCTGGAATGCATCTCAATTAACAGGTGTGCCTTGTTAATTTGTGGAATTTCTTTCCTTCTTAATGAGTTTGAGCCAATCAGTTGTGTTGTGACAAGGTAGGGGTTGTATACAGAAGATTGCCCTATTTGGTAAAAGACCAAGTCCATATTATGTCAAAAACAGCTCAAATAAGCAAAGAGAAACCACAATCCATCATTACTTAAAGACATGAAAGTCAGTCAATCCGGAAAATGTCAGGACCTTTGAAAGTTTCTTCAAGTGCAGTCGCAAAAACCATCAAGCGCTATGATGGAACTGCCTCTCATGAGGACAGCCACAGGAATGGGAGACCCAGAGTTAACTCTGCTGCAGAGGATAAGTTCATTAGAGTTACCAGCCTCAGAAATTGCAGCCTAAATAGATTTTTCACAGAATTCAAGTAACAGGCACATCTCAACATCAACTGTTCAGAGGAGACTGCGTGAATGAGGCCTTCATGTTCAAATTGCTTCAAAGAAACCACTACTAAAGGACACCAATAATAAGAAGAGACTTGCTTGGGCCAAGAAACACGAGCAATGGATATTAGACCGGTGGAAATCTGTCCTTTGGTCTGATGAGTCCAAATTTGAGATGTTTGGTTCCAACCACTGCGTCTTTGTAAGACTCAGAGTAGGTGAACGGATGATCTCCTCATGTGTCGTTCCCACCGTGAAGCATGGAGGAGGAGGTGTGATGTTGTGGGTTTGCTTTGCTGGTGACAGTGTCTGTGATTTATTTTGAATTCAAGGCACACTTAACCAGAATGGCTACAACAGCATTCTGCAGTGATACGCCATCCCATCTGATTTGCGCTTAGTGGGATTATAATTTGTGTTTAACAGGACAATGGCCCAACACATCTCCAGGCTATGTAAGGGCTATTTGTACAAGAAGGAGAGTGATGGAGTACTGCATCAGATGACCTGGCCTCCACAATCACCCAACTTCAACCCAATTGAGATGGTTTAGGATGAGTTGGACCGCAGAGTGAAGGGAAGGCAGAAAATAAGTGCTCAGCATTTGTGGGAACTCTTTCAAGGCTGTTGGAAAAGCATTCCTCATGAATCTGGTTGAGAGAATGCCAAGAGTTTGCAAAGCTGTCATCAAGGCAAAGGGTGGCTACTTTGAAGAATCTCAAATATAAAATATATTTTGATTTAACACTTCTTTGGTTAGTACATGATTCCACGTGTTATTTCATAGTTTTGATGTCTTCGCTATTTTCTACAATGTAGAAATAGCAACAAATGTGTTTTTTTTATGAGTAGGTGTGTCCAAACTTTTGACTGGTACTGTAGGTCCTGGAAATTTCTCGAATTGACCGTAAATATAAAATCTTCCAGGTCACATTATCAGGCGCCAAATTTTCCTTATGGAATCCCTGGCAACATAGGCTCAAAAACACACATGGACACGAACACACACAAACACCATGAGAGCTGACGTGCTGCATTGCATATGTGACTTGACATACAGGTGACACCGTTACTCTGGAAAGACCATCTATAGGCTTTTTCAATAATGTTGGGTAATGAGAAAGCAGGTGTCACTTCCAGTCGATGAGATGGACAGTTTGGTGAGATATTTGAGGGAGAAAATGTGTTTTATGTTGCCGTCAGGCCTGCAGTGTTTCCTTACCTGTCGTGGTTATTGATGGAGCTTCCCGTTAATGGGTTTCTGGGTAAATTAACAAGGCTGTCCAAGAGTCTGAATCTGAACTACATGTTCCTTAAAGTGGCCTACCTTTTACAGAACATGATCCAGGTATTGGGTAATATAAAATTATTTGATTTAGCTTAATTAGCTCTGGTAAACAACACTGAACTACAGTGGCATAGTTGAAGGAGAACAGGGCTCCTAGACCCAATACCAGCTATGAGAAGTTTACTCAAGAACATGAGGCAAATTACCTATTAGCGTTGCATGTGCCATCCAGGCCTGGGTAATGTGTGCTAAGGTAAATTATCAATGTGCCTCTAATGACCATGTTTCAACAAGGCCGAGCTATGTAAATTGAAATTGTGCTCATGAAGATTCTAATTGATTATGTTTTCTATTAGAATTACAGTATACTGTTTGTAGAATGTATGCTTGGCATATAGTAAATCACTTTTGCATTGCACTGCATATAGCATAGTAGTACAGCAGTCTTTAATGATATAAACTTCCTGAGTTACACTGTACAGTAAATTAAATCATTTTTAAAGCGGAGATGTTTACAAATTGGTAGGATATGACCCCCAATTTATCATGGTATCCTTTTTGATGTTTACTGTTTATAGCAACATTACTCTAATTGGAGTGTTACTACCTTTAACACATCATTACCCTTTTAATCTTTGCCAGTGAACTACCTTTTTTGATCTAGTGAACCCGGAACAAACTTACAAAGAATAAGTCTCAGTAAGTCTAGGTGTAAATTAACATCAAAGACAAATTGTGTATGTCTGCCTTCTACTGTATGCTAGGGATAGGATAGCCTAATCATGTTGTCCGTTGGTGTCATGTAACTTTGCTCAGGCAGAAGATGGCTGAAGGTCAAGCTTAAAATGTTGCTTAATATCTTGTCATATCAGCATTAAACATGCCCACTGCCAAGCCCTTTAGGGCCCCTGCTACAGCTCAAATCCCCCCGTCACAGGCATGCAAATCTCCCTGACAACACAAATCACACCCTTTGATTAAACATCTTCTTTTTGGATAAATTCGTCATTAGTGAGATACTCAGAATAGTTGATTACATAGATCTAGTAATCCTATTGAAATGCATAATTAGCAACATTTCCCCCCCCTCTTCCCGAGGTAGAAAATGGAGGGAAAGAAAGAGCTGTGATTAGCACGGCACAATGATCTCTCATTATCGTTCAATCTAGCAACACACATTACCAGACACACAGGCCGGGATTACCACTGTATTATGGCTTAGTTCTGGAAATAGCCCCTAGGTAACTGTTTGAGAGCTGTGTTGTCATTGAGGTAAATGTCAGTGGATGAGAGATATGTTCTTCACATTGCATTCTCAAGGAGATCAAACAAATGTGACAGACATCGGAGGTCGCACCAAGAAGGTCAATGATTTCTCAGACCTTTTTATGTGAATCCCCTTGAATATTGCTTTGTCTTTTCTTTTGCCAGCCTCTCCAGAATCACTCAGATCAGAGTTTCTGCTTTGACAGTCACAGACCACTGTGGTGGAGAGAATACACGAGTCACGCTTGAAGCCAACAGAACCACACACCATATAGATCACACACCAGTAAATCTTCACTTAGAGGGAAGACTGAAGGGATGGTGATGTTCTCAATTGTCAGTTTTCTAGGCATATTTTTATTGTAGGCTAAATAGAGACAAAGGTTTATGAACTCAGCAAAAAAAGAAATGTCCTCTCACTGTCAACTGCGTTTACTTTCAGCAAACTTAACATGTGGAAATATTTGTATGAAAATAACAAGATTCAACAACTGAGACATCAACTGAACAAGTTCCACAGACATGTGACTAACATAAATGGAATAATGTGTCCCTGAACAAAGGGGGGGGGGGGGGGGGGTCAAAATCAAAAGTAACAGTCAGTATCTGGCCACCAGCTGCATTAAGAACTGCAGTGCATCTCCTCCTCATGGACTGCACAAGATTTGCAAATCCGACCATCACCCCTGGTGAGACAAAACCGCGACTCGTCAGTGAAGAGCACTTTTTGCCAGGCCTGTCTGGTCCAGCGATGGTGGGTTTGTGCGACGTTGTTGCCGGTGATGTCTGGTGAGGACCTGCCTTACAACAGGCCTACAAGTCCTGCCTCAGTCCAGCCTCTCTCAGCCTATTGCAGACAGTCTGAGCACTGATGGAGGGATTGTGCATTCCTGGTGTAACTCGGGCAGTTGTTGTTGCCATCCTGTACCTGTACCGCAGGTGTGATGTTCGGATGTATCGATCCTGTGCAGGTGTTGTTACACGTGGTCTGCCACTGCGAGGATGATCAGCTGTTCGTCCTGTCCCCCTGTAGCGCTGTCTGAGGCGTTTTACAGTACGGACATTGCAATTTATTGCCCTGGCCACATCTGAAGTCCTCATGCCTCCTTGCAGCATGCCTAAGGCACGTTCACGCAGATGAGTAGGGACCCTGTGCATCTTTCTTTCTGTGTTTTTCAGAGTCAGTAGAAAGGCCTCTTTAGTGTCCTAAGTTTTCATAACTGTGACCTTAATTGCCTACCGTCTGTAAGCTTTTAGTGTCTTAACGACCGTTCCACAGGTGCATGTTCATTAATTGTTTATGGTTCATTGAACAAGCATGGGAAACAGTGTTTAAACCCTTTACAATGAATATCTTTGAAGTTGGATTTTCTTTTATTTTTACAAATTATCTTTGAATGACAGGGTCCTGAAAAAGGGACTTTTCTTTTTTTGCTGAGTTTAGGTCTTTGCAATCAGCACCATCTTCTCAGATCGTAGCATGTACATTGACAGTGGCGTCATGCCAATAGGGGGCACAAGGGCACATGTCCCCTGAGAAATATCCAGTTTATTTTGTATTTTTCAGATGTTAAGTTAATATCTAAACATTTTTAAGCCCACTTTTTTTTTCATAATTATTGATAATAAAATCTGTCAGCTGTATTTTGTGGAAGTGAACACACTGACTGGACCAGGCAAAGAGTTCCTCCATTTTCTCCCTTGTAAGTGGTTCCTTACAAGGTGCACAGAGAAAAGATACACTAGATACTCTAATGCAATATAGTCAGTGGAGGAGGAGAGAGTGTAGAGTGACACACACAGCATTTAATTTGATTTTAGCTGCCGGTGATGGGCAGGACTCGCTGGAGGTATGTTTGTTTATAAATTAATTTGATCAAGCTATGTAACCTATTGATTCGTTGTTGATGAATAAAAAAAAATGTTTTGTTTCTTTATAATACTAGCCACCTAGCAATTTATTTTGTTAACCAGCTAGATAGGTTCCCAATCTCCCAACAACATAACTAGCTACCAAGCCATTTCAGGCCATCAATAAAGTTAGAGTAGGTCTAACTATCTTGCTGGCAAGGTTGCAAGAGTTTAGAAAAGCAAGCAATTACTAAATGTACTGAATAAGACTTACATTCCTTTCCATCTTTTACCTAGATGTTAGCAGAGATGCAGAGAAGCATAGTTTCTTAAACAATTTAACCACCAGTCAGAAAGATACAGAATCTGGCACCGTACGATGATATCATGATATACCTACAGTATGTGTGTATTAATTATGGTGCCATAATATGTTGATTGATGATTGATTCATGTTTTGATGTGTGCTATGATTCAATGTACTGTGTTTTAATATTAATATAATATCCTAGGCATTTTAGTGTAGGATATTGAGATGTGTGATTTACAACAGTCAGAATGACCCCCTCTGGAATGTGTAGAATAGAATAAGGCATAATGATTACGCAGGAAAAAGCTTGCAGGAAAAAGCTTAAAAATGCAAAATTCTCCAACTTCCAGGTGCCCAGGCCCACTCTTGACCACCCCTCCTCCATCCTCACATACATTATGTCCGCTCTAATAATCAATGACGCCCCTGTACATTTATATAGCTCATTCTCAATTAGTGAGCTCTTAATATCTGAAATGATCTCTTCCAATTTCAGACAGCCTTTCTACACAGCCGTCTTTGATGTGGTACCATTAAATGTCACAACGATGGAAGAATGCTTTGAGCCAATGCCGCCCCCAAGCTTTGGCATGCCAGCCTTTTTATCCAAAAGGTTGAGTAGGCCTACAGGGTAATGTACACTGAGTATACCAAACATTATGAACACCTTACTAATATTGAGTTTTACCCCCCGCCTTTTGCCCTCAGAACAGCCTCAATACATTGGGGTATGGACTCTACAAGGTGTCGAAGGCATTCCACAGGGATGCTGACCCATGTTGACTCCATTTAAAAAAAAAATGTTTTTACCTTTATTTAACTAGGCAAGTCAGTTAAGAACAAATTCTTATTTTCAATGACGGCCTAGGAACAGTGGCAGAACGACAGATTTGTACCTTGACAGCTTGGGGGTTTGAACGTGCAACCTTCCAGTTACTAGTCCAACACTCTAACCACTAGGTTAACCTGCCGCCCCAATGCATCCCATACTTGTGTCAAGTTGGCTAGATGTCCTTTGGGTGGTGGACCATTGTAGATACACACAAGAAACTGTTGAGTGTGAAAAACCCAGCAGCGTTGCAGTTATTGACACAAACCGGTGCACGTGGCACTTAATACCATAACCCTTTCAAAGGCACTTAAATCTTTTGTTTTGTCTGTTCATCCTCTGAATGGCACACATAAACAATCCATGTCTCAATTGTCTTAAAAAAATCCTTCTTTAAGCTGCCTCCTCCCATTCATCTACACTGATTGAAGAGGATTTAACAAGTGACATTAATAAGGGATGATATGTATACTCATTGATCACCGCCATTGTGGAACTGGAACCCAATACCTGTTTTTTCTAACATCATAAAAATCCAATGGACATTTTTTCAGGATGAGCGCTTATTCTGTTCACAAAATACTGTGATGTGATTTGCCTTTCTGAACAATTATGTTATCCAACTGAGAGTTAGCTTCACACAGTTTGGAGGTTAAAATAATTCTCATAAAATAGGTTTGGCTTTGGGGAGCAAAATCAATGCTATCTTATTGTTAGCTTGCAGTTTTGACTTGACAATTTGCCATATTTCTACAATTTTGTCTCGCCTTTATACTCTGTATAATTCCATTATTTTCTCCTATAAAAGGAGGATTGATTCTAGTCTATTTCGATTTTTGATTTGTAAGGACAGAGAACATTTCATTGTGTTATCAGGAATAGAAGAGAAGCACTGATGCTTTAAGAAATGTGTTCAGAATCTGGGATCTGTAGATGTGTTGTTTCAGGTCGTAAAATATGTTCTGATACTGGAATATAGTTACTAGGTTGAAAAGACATCCTTCTTTTCCCAGTTTGTGTTGCTGACGAGTTAAGCTTCTCCGTCATAGCCAGAAATAAAACATGCATCAGCAACATCAGCAAGAGACATTGATTTATTAAAGTCTTTTCCATTACCCAGGATAAAAGTGAAAGTGTTGAAGCAACTTCTTCATTGAGTGTTAGGCCTACATTTTCCTCTTCTGTTTTTAAGACAAAGTAGACTTTTGCTTTATCGCATAGACTATTTGGCCTTTTGATTTGAATGTAAGCTCAGTCGAGAAGATGTACAGTGTTGACGAAAAAATTATTCATTATGGATAGTGGATCTGCTATAGTTCTATCACTGTATGCATTTGTCACCAGGTTCCATGGTTTATCTTCTCTGTTTTATGTGATGCACTGTGCTGTATCTGGTTCTACCCTCCTCTTGGAAAGGGTTGTATGTAGCGTCTTTACTGTGATGGCATTTGACAACTCGCCTAACCCATTCCTCGACTGTCTGTCAGAATCCTCCTTTAAAACATCTCCCTCTCCCTCTTAACTGATACTCTACTCTATGATCATCTCTCCTCTCCTCCCCTTTCGTTTCCTCCCTCCTCCAGGCCCATGTTCTGCTGATAGTGCAGTGAAATTCTCTGCTCCTGGCGACTGTAGCCCCTAATGTCCAGCCGGCTGGCTGCATGGATCACTGTGCTTCCACGCCGGAAACCATACAAGAGAAATCAGGTCATTGAGTATTCTGAGCTGCAGGAGGCACTAAGCCTCAACCTTTTTATCTCTATCGTGTTTACGTCTATGTCTGTTCAGGGATCCACAGCCTGGTGGGAATTGGGCTCCAGCAGGACCCCCTGTGCCACAGCCCACTCAGAGGACCCCGACGGCTGGCACTGCCAAGGCCAGGATGGGGGTGGGTGTGACAGGAGATGGAGGTTTTTGAGTTTTACCCTGCAGTGATACGGCTCATCTGGATGTCTTCCCAGTCCACTTTTCATCCAACACACACACTCACACACACAAAGAAACACACATAAGTCATGAAACATTCATCCCATCATGCATGTTTGCCCATGGAAAGTAAGGCAATGTTTCACATATAGTTTCAAAGGGACCCAGTTAAGATTCTGGAAGGGACAAATAAAACAAAAGCTTTGCATTTAAAAAAAGTCAGCCTCTTGAATATAATATTAGACAAACAAAAAATGGCCCACTGTTTAGTTTTTTACTACATATTGCAAGCCACTACACATCTAAAATTAAACATTTGTATGCACCGGTTCTTTTTCATTTGAATTTTCATTGAAGATGTTTTATTTCATGTACATTATCACTACTAAATGACTTGCCTTACTAAATTATTCCTTGTGCTATCTTCCACAAAGCTCTGGTTTCATGTCTAGCTCCTCATCATGGTTCTCTATGGGGCCTTGGTCTTGTTTAGGGTCGATGCACAATATATACTAGTCTGCTCTTTCTCCGCCCTAGTCATCAATAAATTAAGTTCTCACCTAAAGACTTCTCCCTCGAAAAACAAGCATTTGACATCTGGAGGATCACTGAGTTGTTTGGCCATAATGGCCATAATGTTAAGTAGGTTGTCCTGTTTGGTTTTCCACCCAACCGTTGCCCCATTAGATTGAATCTTTCATTTCATGTCAGTCTAACAGCTGTACTTTTCTGTTTGTTATCCACATGAAGATGTTATTGCCTAAATGCATTTGTGGTCATTGCATTTAGTCTCACCAACATATGTACATTCTTCTCACCTGAACACTACTTCAAAGGTAGTAACTTGCTCGCTCTCTTTTCTCATCTCAGATGGAACCACCCCCATGCTTGTTCTGACCTCTGACATGCCCTTTTCAATCTAACAGATTTTAGTTGAATGTTAGGGAATAATAAGGATTTTATAAGATCAAAAATATAATGAACAAAAATATAAATGCAACATATAACAATTTCAAGGATTTTTTCATGTAAGGAAATCAGTCTATTGAAATAAATAGAATAAAAAGACATTAGGAATGAATCTATGGATTTCACATGACTGGGCAGGGGTTCAGCCATGGGTAGACCTTGGAGGGAATTAGCCCACCCACTGGGGAGCCAGGCCCAGCCAATCATAATGAGTTCTTCCCCACAAAATGGCTTAATTACAGACAGAAAACACCTGTCAGGTGGATGGATTATCACAAATGTGTGCACAAAATTAGAAAGAAATAAGCTTTTTGTGCATATGGAACATTTCTGGGATTTTATATTTAAGCTCATGACACATGGGACCAACACTTTACATGCTGCGTTTATATTTTTGTTCACTGTATTGCATGTAAACATCTTAAAGTAAAAATATTTGTTTATAAGAACTAACAGCTGCAAATATAGTGCATGTGAACATCTTTAAGTAGACCACACTGCAATGTCAATATTCCAGGAACATAGGCAAGCATTGCACAACATGTTTTGCTAAATATCTACAGTACAATTGATTGACATTGTTTGCTTAACTGGCACTGTGTATTATGAAAACCTGTTGTAGGAACTGCACAATTATCTTCTGAGAGCTGTAATTAGTCTATTTAAACCATTTTGGAAACAATTATTTTATTGGACAATACATGGGTGGATGATGACATTGGGACAGAGGACAGTTTGGGCTACGTTTCCCAACAGTCGGTTATAGGCCTATAATCAAACAGTTGTAGCCTATTTTCAGCAGATACATTTTGAGAAGCATGTTTACCCCTGGATTCTCTCTTGCTGGGCAGCAATGACATGGACAAATGCAGTTGTGTTTTGTAATTTCTCCGAAGATCTTGCATGTCTCTTATGGAACAGTTTATGAAACATACATCTATTTGTGCCATGTTGGCATAGTCTGTGAAATGGCTAAATTTAACTGTAAAAAATGTTCTTCCATAAATAGCATTGACTTGGAATCCGAGATAGCATCACATCTTTTGTTTCCAAGATGTTATAAGATCTCTCTTTTATTGTCCAGACAAGGTGGACAGAAAAGTGAAAAATAATCAGTTTGTCAGGGGCAAAAAAGACTATCCAAATAATCAACTGCCAGTGACTCTGGAAAGAACAGGGGAGAATTATGTCTGAGTAACTCTTATATAGATGAACATGACCGACCATTATGAGTGTGTGTGTATGTGTGTCTTTCTTTCTGTCTGTATTACTGTGTGTCTGTGGTTTTGTTGATGTGCAGGACAGTGGGGATCCCAAAGACTTTGATTGCCAAGGCAAATTGAGGTTTGGCCTCCTTTTCTGAGTTGAGAGACTTGTTTCATAATTAAAAGCGCTCTCCCATAGGCCTGCTCCAGATGTGATAGTGAACTTTCTGGCCTCTTCTATGCCACTGAGAGAGATGCTGGAGACAGCCAGACATCTTTAAATGTTGTACAGAGGCCTTGGTACCAAGGCATATTTCAATTATTTTGAACCCCCTCAAGATTTATGTGGACCTTAAAATAAACATGGTATCTGACTTGCCTCTGTCTAGTATCTATAGTGCAGTGTTTGGTATTAACTGTAAAGGAACTCTAAAAAGCAACATATTGGTGCTTGTAGTGTTCCAATCAATTAGCATGTTAAAAGCATCATTATTCATTATTAACTTGTATTACACCAAGTAGCGACTTAAAGTGTGCCTACGCTGTTTATTATTCCAAAGTTTGTTTTTTTGGGGGGGTGGACAATTGTTTGTGTGTGTGTGATTGCATATGTGTGTGTGTTAATATGTGCATGGTTGGGGTGTAGCTGATTACATGTAATCTGATTACAAAAAAACTGTAATCAGATTAGAGATACTTTTGAAAAATGTAATTATTATTTATTGGATTACTGTTGAATTCAGAAAAGCTGTTTGCAGGGGGGGGAAAAGCATTACGACACCTTTCTGTTTTCTCAATGACATTCAATTCAGCATTGAAAAAGGCACAATTTTACATTTGTTCCACCTGAGCGAGTCTGACCACAATTTAGAGATCACTATGATAACACACCAAATGGGGTTGATGGATCCTTTTTGTCTTCTTCTAATGCCTCTTAAGGAAAAAGTAACTGAAAGTAATCAGATTATGTTACTGAGTTTGTGTAATCTTGAAGCTATGTTACTGATTGCAATTTTTGGACAGGTAACTGGTAATGGATTACATTTAGAAAGTACCCAACCCTGCGTACATGTGTGTGGTAAGCATATCTCTGTGTGTGTTCAGTATGTGATATATTCAGGTCTTTGTGTGTATGGGTTTGTGCTGCATGTGTGTGTGTGTGTGTGTGCATGTGTGTGTGTGTGTGTGTGTGTGTGTGTGTGTGTGTGTGTGATAAAGTGCTGTGTTTTTTTTATTTTATTCTCCTTCACATTACAGTCCCAGAGACAGATGACAGTCGTAGTTGGCGGATGATTCAGTGAGTCTCGCTGGGAACTTATCCGTGGAAATAGCAATAATGAATTTATGAGCACTAACTATGCTACTTGTAAATTCTAATTTCTGAAAGATATACTGCACTGGCCTGTACCGCCATCCTCACTCACTTTGATTCATATCAGTGGCTGAATACAGGATTAGAAACCACTGATTATTTTATTATTCTATGGAGCCATAGGCAGTCAGGGCTGAATTAGACTAATGTTTGGACATGACTGCCAGAGAATAGGGGAGTAGGAGCAGAGAACAATATTGGCCTCTACTGATCTTTTGAAAGATTTGTATAGGACAGCATGCCTTTAGGGGTGCCATCAATAGTATGTAAAGTAAATGAACTGTTATTGCAAACACAGTAAACAATATGCATTTCAATGGACATAACACCATAACTGTCAGTGGTTTATTTTTTTTATTTTTTAAGATTCAAGACTGCTGTGGATGTATGCCCTACCTTGCCTTCAATTAATCACATGTAAACTCATTAGTATGACTGTTAGATTATGCAGCCTGTGAGAATGAATACATTGGTGGCATCGTATACTGTAGCTGGTCGTTGTGTTTAGCATGTTCTTGATATGGTGTCGGAGAGCATGCGCATGTCTGTGGTGATGTTAATATATCATGTGCCAGCTCTACCTCATTCAACTTCCTCTGTACACTCTTAGAAAAAGTGTTCCAAAAGGGTTCTTTGGCTGGCCCCATGGGATAACCCTTTGCGGTTCCAGGTAGAACCCTTTTGGAGAGATCAACTGATCTGCTGGTTTATCTTTGTGGATTGTCCATTGCAATCAAGTAATCCAGTGGTATCCTGTAGGAGGAAGTTAAGTTCTGCCTGTTCATTACAATCGAACCCAAGTGTTTGTGCACCCTTTTATAAATGAAAATAGCCCTACTCCACTGTCCTCTAAAGTCCAATGTTTCATATTAATGTAGGAAATGTGGGGTCATCTGTTATAGAGTTGGAGGCGTAGAGCTGTCTGGTCTCTCCTCATGCAGTACAGTATGCTTCTTCCTCCTGATTTTGTTCCTCCGTGGAGGACCCAGTATGTGCTTGGCTCGCACAAAGGAAAACAGGTCCTGTGTGGCTGCATTATTCATTTCTTAATTTCACATTGGCAGAGTAATTGAGAAATAATGTAAGGGTGGGAGATACCTGGACAGAAAGCAAATGAAACGCTCTATTCTCATGGAAATTATGGAAGTTTACTTTGGCGTGGTGGTGAATAACAAAATGTTAACTCTCCTACCCCACCCCCACACCACACTTTGCTTTTGTCTGCCAGGTTTACGGAATCTTCTGGTTTTCTCTGCTGGAAAATATGACATTTTCCAGAGTAATCACTTTCCTTTGCATGACTGGTTGTGTGTCATTTGATGTCCTTGAGGGAAAGCAGGAGATGATAAAGCTGGTTGTTTAAAGACAGTCTAAACACAAAGCTCCTCCGTGACAGATCCACACTACACACTGACTCTAAGGCTGATTGAATGACTTTCTTTAGCTTTTTGTATCCTTTCCATGTGATTTCATTTATTAAGCATTGCAAATTGAAAATGTATATTCATACCATCTCTCGGCTCAAAGTACCATCCAAATGACTGGTAATCAATAAATGAATATTACAAATGATCACAACGGTCATTTTTACTACATTTCTGATAATGATTTAAGCATATGCCTAATAAGGTCCATTTGCACAAGCTGTGGTGAATTCTCATCTACGTAAGTAAGGGATAATCAACGAGTGGCTATGCGTTCTATGGAAAATATTGGATATGTCCCACAACATGCTAGCGGAGTGAAACTAATCGTCCACAGAGTTGCATTATTTTTCAGAGAACGCATAGAACCACGAGTTGATTATCCCTTTTATACCATGGCTATACTTAAAATGTGTCTCAAAGTGTGTTCAACATCCACTGAAGTAGCTAGCAAGTTTACTAGATAGAGACAGTAGTTGCCTTGGTAACCAAACAAACAGACTTGCTTGTTGAGCTAACCGAACCATCAGTCCTACCTAGCTTGTTATGATGAACATCTAATTCAACAATGCCAATGATGTTTTCAATTCGACTTTTGCTTTCAAAATTAGCTCGAACATGTAAGAATGAACTATAGCCATTGAATTCTACCATGCAAATATACTGTGCGTTATAGGGAAACAATGCACGCTTTAGAATGCCCTTCAAGCCGATTAGAAACAAGTATCAACAATGCCATGGTATAATTGAGTGATAATGCCCTCGAAGCCGGTGTTTGGAAGATATTCGTTGAGGGCCTGAAAAACCGTGCCAATATATCCTCCAAACACCGGCTTCAAGGGCAATATCACTTTTATACAACGGGTTACCTGCTATTCAAATAATGATTTACATATTTTAATGATCACGTTATTTTGATTAATTTATTAATGTTATTTTATCCTTCCACAAGATATAAATAGTTCCGACACAAATCTAGGGTTGCTACCCAAGCCAGCTGGTCATTCGTTCTATCGGTTCGGTTGCCAGAGACGTGTTCCAGTCGTTGTCTTTTTGTTCTGTATCTATGGACGCGACCCTTCCGTTCGTTTTAAATGTTCCATTGCCATACTGGCTGGCAACGTTCTTATCCCTTGCTTGCTAGCTAGCCAGCCAACTACAGCTAACTTACAGTCATGTCAAACATTGCAGCCAGAATAACAACAGCAATTGTTGAAGCTGTTTTCTAGCGACATTGTTATGGATGTATCCAAATAAATGAGCTAATGATTTGCACTTTCGCCTGTGCTATCTCGTCAGTACGCTGTTGTTCAGAGCAGCTAGCCAACAACACAGCTAACACAATCACTTCAAACTGAAGCTGGTAAGACCAGCTGCACTTCGTTATGTTTTACCTTTTTTCAATTGACATTTCTTTGTCCATAAAAACGATGCCAGCTGATTCTTGAGTTCAACTGACTGAGAAACGCCTGTCTGTCTCATCCCAACATCTTCATTACTATGGGGCAGCTGGAGATCGAATTTGGATATTAACAATGTTATACAAATCTCTGCAGTTGAAAACTAAATGTCAGTCTAAAGAAATGTGAGAATGTCTAGATGCTTTTTATAGTAGAGACAACGTTTATAAATTGCCTGGCTTGGCTGATGAGACAGTGGGTTGCACAGTCAGATGGCTGGAATGCAGTTTTAACCAATCAGCATTCAGGATGAGACCCCCCCCCCCCCCCCCCATTGTATAAGAATATTTATTTAATTGTTCCTTTCACTTACAGCAAGGTCATACACCCCATTCCAACCATGCTGCCTCAAGTTTGATTTAAAAAAAAAAAAATTCAGTAAATATGATTACCTAGGGTCTTTATTCCCTCCCGTCTTGACACCAAATATACACATTATAGTACAATAACTTGAGAAATGATATTTCCACAACGTTTGGTTATCATGTAGAATGTTGCCATACAAAAATCAAAATCAAATGTATTGTACACATAGACATATTTATCAGATGTTATTGTGTGTGTAGCAAAATTATTCTTAATAAGAGAGAGTGACACAATAAGCTCCAATAGATGTTATTTCATTTTTTACAAATATTGTAAAGAACCAAAAGGCCCCCAAAGATATAGATATTCTTAAACTGACAATTAAAAATATATGATTAAAAAAAATAATAGAAAATTACTCTATTCATGGCACCTTAAATAAATACATTTCCTGATGGCTCCCTACAGTCCCAAATTATATGTTTTATTCTTGTAATCCAAATGAAATGACTTACTTGGAGCATTCATTCATTCTGCTGGCAGGCACATCTCGCCAGTGAATGCAAGTCTGAAATACAATACTGCTGGTAATTAGGCTTTTTAATGAGCAGGGCACAACTATAAACAGGTCAGACGGAGCAATTATCTTACAGTTAAAGACTATTAAATGGCTTAAACAATCACATTCACAGCATAAAAACTTTGACTGACAATTTCTACTAATGACCTATGGATATTCTCTCTAATGTAAATGGAACATTGGAATAGTTATTAGAATGATGCACATGGCACACAGCCCTAGGAAATAAAGAAATCATTTAAATAGTGTCATGTCTTTTCAATTATCAAAATGTGTTATTCGAAACTGTAGGAAATGGTTATGTGTGTCCAGCGAGAGCATGTGTGTTTGTGTATGTGAGAGAGAGAGAGAAAGTTGTGCTTGCACGTGCTCTTGTGTGGCAATGGTCTAATGCCCTTCCCGCAGTGGGCTCTGTCTGTGGGGGGCAGCGCTGCTGATTGCTCCTCTTTCATCAGCCTGTCATGGCTGGACCTCAGGAGGACCTCATGCTGGCCCAGTGACCTCCACTTCTCTATGTCAACCTTCCCCTTTTCTAGAAACTCGTCTCCCTCTGGACAGCACAGGGAAAGTTCACCTTGTCTCTCTTAGCAGCTGTTTGAATCAAACCCAGTGTGTTGATTTTTATGTTGGGGTCAACTTGGCTCAGTATATCCAACCCATACACTGTACCCCGCAACCAAGACACTCATTAAATGTGAATCAATTATCCATTCATATGTCATAACATTTATAGATTTACACTGAATTACTATTGATATTATTGATATGTACAGTTTATTAACATTTGCAGTACAGATCCATTATGTCTCCTCACATACAGTATTCCAGTGCAGTGCAAACAGACATCAATTTACCGGTGCTATCGTCAATGAGACAGTGAGTGAGCTGACCATTGGTCTGCTTTGTCAACTGTCAACGGCAGGGAGATTCTACTAAGCAGAGAGGCCTATTGAGTTATTGGTTATTGATATTATTGAGTCTTTTTGATAGTATCAGAGCATGTAAGGCCTGTAATCTATATCTTCAGCTTTTCACTGGGATAGGCTCCTCACCCATCTCTCAGTCCCAGGCCTTCTGGGCTAGTAGTTAGTTAATCATGCTAGCTAACTCCTCTGTTACAGGCTGCTACAATCTCATTTTAGCAGAGTTGGGTCAATATGAGTAATGACTTCGTCACAATAGACAGTCTGACATCTAAAAGTAACAGTTACTTGGGAACTATATTGACAGATTAGAAGAGTGTTATTAGAGCCTTTGAAATGGACCCCAACCCTGACAGGTACTGTACACAGTATAGCTATTTTGCTTGACAAATGTGTCCGTGAAAAATAATACCTACAGCCTTATTGTATTGTTGATTTGTCGTTTTTGCAGAAGTTGTCTGTAGTGCTCCAAGACAGGATTGTGTTGAGGCACAGATCTGGGGAAGGGTACCCAAACATTTCTGCAGCATTGAAGGTCCCCAAGAACACAGTGGCCTCCATCATTCTTAAATGGAAGAAGTTTGGAACCACCAAAACTCTTCCTTGAGCTGGCCGCCCGGCCAAACTGAGCAATCGGGGGAGAAGGGCCTTGGTCAGGGAGGTGACCAAGAACCCGATGTTCACTCTGACAGAGCTCCAGAGTTCCTCTGTGGAGATGGGAGGACCTTCCAGAAGGACAACCGTCTCTGCAGCAATCAGGCCTTTATGGTAGAGCGGCCAGATGGAAGCCACTCCCCAGTAAAAGGCACATGACAGCCCGCTTGGAGATTGCCAAAATGCACCTAAAGGACTCTCAGACCATGAGAAACAAGATTCTCT
The DNA here is from genome assembly GCF_057628025.1 of Oncorhynchus mykiss. Classification (NCBI taxonomy): domain Eukaryota; kingdom Metazoa; phylum Chordata; class Actinopteri; order Salmoniformes; family Salmonidae; genus Oncorhynchus; species Oncorhynchus mykiss. The sequence continues at coordinate 53,395,732 of NC_143038.1, read as the reverse complement.
GGTCTGATGAAACAAAGATCGAACTCTTTGGCCTGAATGCCAAGCGTCACGCCAGGAGGAAACCTGGCACCATCCCTACGGTGAAGCATGGTGGTGGCAGAATCATACTGTGGGGATGTTTTTCAGCGACAGTGACTGGGAGACTAGTCAGGATCGAGGGAAAGATGAACGGAGAAAAAGAGATCCTTGATGAAAACCTGGTCCAGAGCGCTCAGAACCTCAGACTGCGGCGAAGATTCACCTTCAAACAGGACAACGACCCTAAGCACACAGCTAAGAAAACGCAGGAGTGGCTTCGGGACAAGTTTCTGAATGTCCTTGAGTGGCCCAGCCAGAGCCCGGACTTGAACCCAATCAAACATCTCTGGGGAGACCTGAAAATAGCTGTGCAGCGACGCTCCCCAACCAACCTGACAGAAAATGAGAAGATCTGCAGAGAAGAATGGAATAAACTCCCCAAATATAGGTGTGCCAAGCTTGTAGCATCATACCCAAGAAGACTTGAGGTTGTAATCGCTGCCAAAGGTGCTTCACAAAGCACTGAGTAAAGTGTCTGAATACTTATGTAAATGTGATATTCTGTTTTTAGGTTTTTTATCATTTAGCAAGCATTTATGAAAACCTGTTTTTGCTTTTTCGTTATGGGGTATTGTGTGGAGAATGATGAGGAAAAAACAAACAATTTAATCCATTTTAGAATAAGGCTGTAACGTAACAAAATCTGGGATAAGTCAAGGGGTCTGAATACTTTCCAAAGGCACAGTACATATCTTCCTCTGCATATTTACTGATGGACAGTAAATATTACATTTTCGGTCCTCAAGGACAAATTCTAGTGTTTGTGGAAAAGTAAATGTGCATATGGTTTCTATCTTCAGTGAGAACTGTGTGGTGTAGCGAAACTCATATTGTGTGGAGCCATCCCCCTACCTCCCCCTGCTCTTCCCGTGGCCAGCAGATTGTACCATGTTTGATTAGAGTATTAATAGCCACAGACAGTCTTGGCAGTCACAGCAGTTATTGATGGGAAATTATGAATCTGACCTCTCAGCTTTTTAGCTGATTGCATTATGTTTGATTAGAATACAAATAACCCAGAAACAGATTTTTTATTCGATAGCAACATTTTTGTTGAATGGCATATTTTATTAGTGTAATAGGACCGGATCACTTCCCCCTGTTCTTTATCAGGAAATTCTAAATATTCAGCGTTTTCACCATCCCACTCAGACACTCAGACTCCATTCACTAGGTCCATCTGGTCCCAGATATTCCTGTTATTAATACAGCCACAGTCCGTTTGAGTCCGTCAGTACCAGCACTGATATCACATTCATCAATAATGAAGCAAAGTACTAAAGTCGTACAAATCAGAGTTGGAAAGAACAGCTGTTAGCCTATTCATAATTTTGCTCCATATGAACCCCAAACTGAGATGAATAGGCAGAACCAGTAGGATACACAGAAGCTCAAAGGACACAGTTGGCAAAACTCTTCCAGCTCTGTTAGTCCCTCTGTCTCACTTGAGGCACACTGTTGGCCTGTAGAAATAATCCCAAAAAGCTTCCAACATTCTGTTATCATTGAAGGTTTGAGAATAGGGCAAGTCCACAGAAACAGAATGATGCTAAGACTGATTTTTCACTTTAAAGTGTTTGTCTAACAAAAAAGATTGCACAAGGACTAGTTTGAAATATCCCCAATGAAAATGTTACAAAAACACATTTACTTGAACAGATGCAAAGTTTGGTAACAGAATGACTGTGTTGGTAACAGAATGTTTGTGCTGTTTGTGCCGTCATTCTGGAAATTGTTAAAAGTCATCCTTGTGCAAAGAGTTGTATGGTTTGTTTGACATTGCAATCTTTGGTTTTTGTTTGACATACATTTTAAAGATAAACATCTGAGTCTCAGCATAATTATGTTACCATGGAATTGCCCTATAGCAAAAGAGTGAAAGAATGAATAGGTGACTCCTATGCTTAAATGTCATCTCTTTCCTGTCTCCAGTGATCAGGGAAGAATCTTTAAAGTGATCAGGTTGCGATGCCAGTTCAGCTTTAAAGGGAAGCTCAGTGGTGAAAGCTCCCCTCTCCCTTGACAGAATCCATGTACAGTACTTATGAATATGACTGTGACAGCGTGGAATTAGGTTTTTATGGACAGCGTTGTGGGTCATAACTTAGAACACCAGAGAGCTCAAAACTTTTTACTGCCTTCTCTGAAGTTTAACAACCTCCCACCTGTATTCCTGCTGGCCTCATCTCGTACCTTTTCAGTTGTCATAAAGGTGCTCTTCTCCTCCTTAAACTGGCCTCCTATAGGGGGGAACACATGGTTAATAAACCTCTTCCCGTCACACACAGGTGTTGGGCCAGAGATGGGCCTCGCCTCTGAGCAGAATTTGCAGGAGCCGATTGGAACAGTAGCGTTAATCAATGGTATTTTGGGCTGTGTATTAATTAAACTGACACATGGCACAGAACCGCATGGGCGACATGCTGGCTCCACTGTGTGCCAGGGATATAAAAATCAGTCTGGGATATTAAAATCAATCTGGTTGGGTTTATTTCTCCTCAGACAGACAGAGTTCCTTTAGAGATGCATTTCAACTCACTGTGTGAATAACTTAATATTTCTAGCTGTTTACTCCTTTTTCCTTAACATTTAAAAAAAACATTTGTCATATTTCAGTAGTGCATTTGCAACAATTTCAACCATGCTCTGATTCTACATCTGTCATGTTTTATTTCATATTGCTCATGCCCCTTTCACAGAGTATGACACAGATGGAATGGGATATCATAAGAGCTGTTTATTGTACGTATGCAAATGCTTGTGACTGTGTTGTGTAATGCAGGGTAATCCCTCTTCATTATGAGTCCGGAGGAATTGCAGTTTTGGCAGTTCGCTCTTCACTGGTTTGAAAAACGCATGTATGGATTTCTATCCGTCTGCTGTTCTTGTTAATGTATGTTATTTTGTTCTAATGTCAGTATAATTCATTTTTATGTGCAGCAACAAGCACTCTCCAATTAATCAGTTAGCTTTTCAAAGTGCTATACAGTGCAACTTAACAGAATGGAAGTCCATAATGTAGTGCTTTATTATAGATTTTCTAATTTGTCTTTCTTCTTGCTTTTCTCTTTTCCTTTCAAGCTGCTGAGAAAAGAGGGTTCTTTGATATACATCCAGAAAAACATGAGCATCTGGGAGATGCAGAGATACAAAACACCATTTGAATTATTTGCCTTTGAAACTCCTTAATAAGCACTGTCTGTGAAAGTCAACAAAGTACCACCGAAGTTGACATGAGTTGTGTCTGGAGACTTTGTAGTTAGGGGACTCTTCAAACCGAACTGACCAGACACCCGTGTGTGTGCACGCAGGGTGTGTCTTTGTGTGTGTTCGTGTCTGTCTGTCTGTGTGCGTGCATGCCTGTGAGCTTATGTGTGTGTGTGCATGTCTGTGTCTGCGCGCGTGCTATCTGGTTTGTTTGGATGGCGAACATAAAGCATTCAACCACCAGCCCGATGCAAGGTGCCAGGGTAGATTGCTTTGGCATGGTGAAGCATAATGCCTCTATTGGGCAAAATTATTATCACAAGCTGTATGCCTGTGATAAGCTGATCATAAATGGAAGGATTTATGATACAACATTAAGGAGCTGCATTTATTCATTCAACTATTATTTAGGATATAATGGGGAGTGAAAGATTTGAAGAAAAAAACATTCTAAAGTATAGCAGCAGGAGGTTGCATTTGACATGACTCTTGGTTTTATTTGGAGCTTGGAGCGGATTTATTTACTGAATTGAGGAGAGATACGGGAGGAAGAGAACCGCAAATGATCCAGAATCAAAATCATATTTATGTCAGCAGACAGATGAGCAGTGTAATATAATTATACATGTAGGGCTAAGCCGATAACGTCTCACTCGCTCTCTGAGGCTGTGTGAATCTGTTTTCACAAATGGAGCTACTGGTACCTACTGCATGTTAGCATGTTTCTATCCATTGCTTCCTTAGAGTTAATCACTTAACCCAGTTACTGCGATGCTGTATTATTATCTCATTCAAAAGTAGAGATTTGGACTGGTGTTTATACCTTTGGTTTGCATTCAGATACAACATAAGGGCCTTTGGTCAGCCCTGTTGATGGCAAAAACAAGCAAACTTCTCATAAGAAGTCCTGACACCTTAATTTTTGGACTTTGTAGACAACAAAAAAAAAAACTAGAGAAAAATATAGCATAGATAGCGACCACAGCAGGATTTTGTGAAGATTGTGAAAGGACTGTTAAAATAATCAGATAATCATTTGTTTCTGACAATGTTCAGTATAGAAACTTAGGACACTCCTCCATACATGAAAGCCTACACGTTTTTGTTTTCATTATGTGGGATACATCATTGCATCACTGCAGTCCTCTGCATCTAACCTGCTGAATAGATCCTTAGCAAACTTGGTGGGTGTATTGTGATGAATGCATTGTTGTTTACATAAGACCTTTTTAAGCCACTGAATAGTACATACTTTTCTCACTGATCTCTCTTGGGAAATGATGAATAGGTAAATAAAGGCCTGCTGTCATTGCAGAGATGTTATCCTCTGTGAGGTTTGCATAGTGCTAAAATATAAATTAACAATGACCAGAAGGATGTTTGAAAGACTAGAACCCTGGACATGATCACAGAGGAAAAACCAGACTTGAGGATTAGTGTAAACAAAGTAGAGATTGCATCACTGATCAATCCAAATAGACAATATTGGTTGGCCCCCTGACGTGCAAAACAAAGGCCACTTGTCAGCTGACAATGAGACAACCCCTAGTATTAGCCAGCGCAACGGTGACCACCTCATACTGCTAGTGCTGATATTATACAAAGCTCCAGATTTCTAACTGAGTCCGTCTGACAGGCTAATTGCCCTGACAGCTCTAGTTAGAGATGTTTTATGGGTGTGCAGTGGAGGCGCCCAGAGTCAGGCCCACATGACTCCATGCCAGGCAGCCTGCTGGGCGGAGGGGGACAGGGAAGGGGGTGGAGGGGTTCAGGGGCAATCCCCTGGAGGGAGGGTGGGGGGGCTTTGAGCGCTGGGATTGTGCTTGGCGGTGGTCATTACACTGGTCAGCAGCTGGTGGGATGTTGGCATGCTGTCTGGTCCTCGTGTCCCCTTGACCCCACCGCTGCACGGTGCATGTAGATGAGGTAAGTGGCGCAGCAGTGAGAGGTCACGAGGCACTGTCATTAGAAGGGAGGTCAGAGAGCTATAATCGCTTACATCTTAAAAAGGCTGCTTCCTGACAGCAGCACCACAGGTAGTCATACATCATGGGACTGGCTGGCTGTTGAAGCCCTCATTTCCTCACTGTCTCTGGGCATTGTGTGAATCCATGCAGCACTGTTGCACTGCAATATATCCACTTCTAGTGGAAGCAATTGAGCATTTTTATACATGATAGATGTTTTAACTTGTATTATGGATGGCCATTATTTATTTAGCTGATTTTTTTATAAAGAAATGTTTGAACTGGTGTCCTGGTTGATCAGGCTGTGTTTGTATAATCTGTTAATGAATAATCCTGTGGTGTTAACAGGAATGAGAAGTTAGGATACACAGACACCCCTTTATAAATGATGTCTCAACAGGTTACACTTCAGTTTTACATCAACCACCTCTGTGATGAAAGCATCCATTTGGCTTGTCAATAAAACATAAACAGGGTTCTACTTGCAGTTTGACTACCGTTAGGTCTTCTCTCTAGAATATTCGTTCAACTAAATGGGTCAGATGTTGAAGAAGGTTGTGTATGCGCTTGCTCATGTGTCTGTGTGACTGTGTGTATTCTTTCTCTGTATCATCTTTCACAGGTGTTCATTCCAAACTCGCTTTGTTTTCTTACCTCCCTGTGTCTCCCCTGACTGGCTAGGATAGGATAATTGGTATCTGAGAGACTGTGTTTTCTCCTCCAACATGGTGAGCAAAATGTGCAACCCACAACAGCTGCTGTCTAACAAGCGGTGTGTGTGAATGCTGCTCTGTCTCAGCCTGTAGAGGTTAATGGGTTGGTTGGCTATGAAGCGAGACTGCGCCGCTTCTGAGGAGCCACTGTTTATTAATTGTGACCTCTCACATCCAGGGGTTCATGCCTGATAATGTATAACATGCATAATGGAAGATTGACCCATTTCAGAGCCAGCCCTCCTCCCGGATGCTTTCAGGCGTTGGGCGTGCATTTGTGTGTGTGACAGGCATTATTGGAGAGACAGTACGCTAATTCGTGTAACACGACAGAACGAGATGGAACGTAACGAGAGGAATGTGGCGTGGCGTCTCCTGACGGGGCTGCTTGTGGAAACGCCCGGAATTTAGTGAACAAATCTGGGGATGTCACGGACAGACGGCAAATAGCCTCTCTCTAAACAGTTTAACGTGACATGGGCCACCTCTGTGACAAAGGGATTTAAAAACAGACCCACGGCTCTCATCAATAGTCACCCATTGTTTTTGCAAAATTAACGAGAGCAACCACATTGTTCGTTCCCTTGCTATTCTCTGTTCTCCTCCAGGGCTGTTCCTCCATGAGAAGGGGTCTATTAGATGGTTTGATGAAGAACAGTGCTGTCTGTCGAACTGGAGGAAGTGATCCTGACATGTATGCCCACTGGGAAGCAATAAGAAGGCTGCTCATTTAATTAATTCCCCACAAACACAGCGATTAATTAACTTATTATGGATTGTTTCCTGCTGAAATGATGCTTCTTTGTTAGTGGCACATAAATCAAATCAAATATTATTTAACACAAATGCTTACAGTCCTTTAGCAACAATGCAGAGTTAAAGATTTAAAATATATATATATATATATACAGTTGAAGTCGGAAGTTTACATACACTTAGGTTGGAATCATTAAAACTCGTTTTTCAACGACTCCACAAATGTCTTGGTAACAAACTATAGTTTTGGGCAAGTCGGTTAGGACATCTACTTTCTGCATGACACAAGTCATTTTTCCAACAATTGTTTACAGACAGATTATTTCACTTATAATTCACTGTATCACAATTTCAGTGGGTCAGAAGTTTGCATACACTAAGTTGACTGTGCCTTTAAACAGCTTGTAAAATTATAGAAAATTGTGTCATGGCTTTAAAAGCTTCTGATAGGCTAATTGACATCATTTGAGTCAATTGGAGGTGTACCTGTGGATTTATTTCAAGGCCTACCTTCAAACTCAGTGCCTCTTTGCTTGACGTCATGGGAAAATCAAAATAAATCAGCCAAGACCTCAGAAGAAAATAATTGTAGACCTCCACACGTCTGGTTCAAACGCCTGAAGGTACCACGTTCATCTGTACAAATAATAGTAAGTAAGTATAAACAACATGGGACCACGCAGCCATCATTCCGCTCAGGAAGGAGACACGTTCTGTCTCCTAGAGATGAACGTACTTTGGTGAGAAAAGTGCAAATCAATCCCAGAACAGCAAAGGACCTTGTGAAGATGCTGGAAGAAACAGGTACAAAAGTATCTATATCCACAGTAAAACGAGTCCTATATCGACATAACCGCTCTTGCCACTCAGCAAGGAAGAAGTCACTGCTACAAAACCGCCATAAAAATGCCAGACTATGGTTTGCAACTGCACATGGGACAAAGATTGTACTTTTTGGAGAAATGTCCTCTGGTCTGATGAAACAAAAATAGAACTGTTTGGCCATAATGAACATTGTTATGTTTGGAGGAAAAAGGGGGAGGCTTGCAAACTGAAGAACACCATCCCAACCGTGAAGCATGGGGGTGGCAGCATCATGTTGTGGGGTGCTTTGCTGCAGGAGGGAGTGGTGCACTTCACAAAATAGATGGCATCACGAGGAAGAAAAATTATGTGGATATATTGAAACAACATCTGAAGACATCAGTTAAAGTTAAGTTAAAGTTGGATCGCAAATGGGTCTTCCAAATGGACAATAACCACAATCATATTTCTAAAGATGTGGCAAAATGGATTAAGGAGAACAAAGTCAAAGTAAGGAGGCCTATAAACCTGACTCAGTTGCACCAGCTCTGTCAGGAGGAATGGGCCAAACTTATTTTAGGAAGCTTGTGGAAGGCTACCCAAAACGTTTGACCCAAGTTAAACAATTTAAAAGCAATGCCACCAAATACGAATTGAGTGTATGTACACTTCTGACCCACTGGGACTGTGATTGAAGAAATAAAAGCTCTTCTCTCAACTATTATTCTGACATTTCACATTCTTAAAGTAAAGTGGTGATCCTAACTGACCTAAGACAGGGAATTTTTACGAGGAGTAAATGTCAGGAATTGTGAAAAACTGAGTTTAAATGTATTTGGTGTATGTAAACTTCTGACTTTAACTGTATATATAAATATATATACAGTGGGGCAAAAAAGTATTTAGTCAGCCACCAATTGTGCAAGTTCTCCCACATAAAAAGATGAGAGGCCTGTAATATTCATCATAGGTACACACAAATTATGGTGCAAAATAAGTTTTTGGTCAATAACAAAAGTTTATCTCAACACTTTGTTACATACTCTTTGTTGGCAATGACAGAGTTGAAACGTTTTCTGTAAGTTTTCACAAGGTTTTCACACACTGTTGCTGGTATTTTGGCCCATTCCTCCATGCAGATCTCCTCTAGAGCAGTGATGTTTTGGGGCTGTTGCTTGTTAACACGGACTTTCAACTCCCTCCAAAGATTTTCTATGGGGTTGAGATCTGGAGACTGGCTAGGCCACTCCAGGACCTTGAAATGCTTCTTACGAAGCCACTCCTTCGTTGCCCGGGCGGTGTGTTTGGGATCATTGTCATGCTGAAAGACCCAGCCATGTTTCATCTTCAATGCCCTTGCTGATGGAAGGAGGTTTTCACTCGAAATCTCACGATACATGGCCCCATTCATTCTTTCCTTTACACGGATCAGTCGTCCTGGTCCCTTTGCAGAAAAACAGCCCCAAAGCATGATGTTTCCACCCCCATACTTCACAGTAGGTATGGTGTTCTTTGGATGCAACTCAGCATTCTTTGTCCTCCAAACACGACGAGTTGAGCTTTTACCAAAAAGTTATATTTTGGTTTCATCTGACCATATGACATTCTCCCAATCTTCTTCTAGATCATCCAAATGCTCTGTAGCAAACTTCAGACGGGCCTGGACATGTACTGGCTTAAGCAGGGGGACACGTCTGGCACTACAGGATTTGAGTCCCTGGCGGCGTAGTGTGTTACTGATGGTAGGCTTTGTTACTTTGGTCCCAGCTCTCTGCAGGTCATTCACTAGGTCCCCCCGTGTGGTTCTGGGATTTTTGCTCACCGTTCTTGTGATCATTTTGACCCCACGAGGTGAGATCTTGCGTGGAGCCCCAGATCGAGGGAGATTATCAGTTGTCTTGTATGTCTTCCATTTCCTAATAATTGCTCCCACAGTTGATTTCTTCAAACCAAGCTGCTTACGTATTGCAGATTCAGTCTTCCCAGCCTGGTGTAGGTCTACAATTTTGTTTCTGGTGTCCTTTGACAGCTCTTTGGTCTTGGCCATAGTGGAGTTTGGAGTGTGACTCTTTGAGGTTGTGGACAGGTGTCTTTTATACTGAAAACAAGTTCAAACAGGTGCCATTAATACAGGTAACGAGTGGAGGACATTTTTTTAAAATGTATAAAACAGAAATACCTGATTTACGTACAGTACCAGTCAAAAGTTCGGACACACCTACTCATTCAATAGTTTTTCTTTATGTTTACTTTTTTCTACATTGTAGAATAGTAGTGAAGACATTAACTTTGAAGAATCTCAAATATAAAATATATTTTGATTTGTTATAACGCATTTTTGTTACTACATGATTCCGTATGTGTTATTTCATAGTTTTGATGTCTTCACTATTCTATTATTCTACAATGTAAAAAATAGTAAAAATTAAGACAAACCCTTGAATGAGTAGGTCTTTCTTGCGTGCAGGACTCCTCGTGTCACTCTCTCAGTCAATTTCTGTAATAATCTTGTCCAAATGTGTATACTTGATGTCCAATTTAGTGTTTATTCTTTTGGTAGCCATGTTGTACTTTTTAAGCGCTGTGTAATGTAAATTCCCCTGTGTCCTGTGAATTTTCAATGAATAATAAATCGTGTTTTGCGCAGCCATAAGACATTGGCCGTCACATACTCATGTAAACCCAGCTCATTGGCTCTCTAGCTAGCTTTCAAAACGATAGCTGGTCATTGGATCAAGAGACTGTCAATCTACTGAACACCGCCCATCTCATTGGTGCATAATGATGGCTGTCCATCGTGGGCTAATTGACGGGTTTGTAGCCAATACGTAATGTAGAATGATTGATCAAAGTTTGCTTGCCTTCTAGAGTGTCTGAGGATTTCACAGAAACCGAACTTGACCTGGTAAAACGAGGTTTAGCTGGTTAGATTTCATGGATTGTTTTGTTGCCAGTTGAAGGAGTCGGAATTTATGTGAAACGCTGTATAAAACATGGATCGTGTAAGGATATAAAAATTGTTTTTGTCAAACAAAACTATGCTACATTTTATCTCTGGAACCAGAATGACAAATCAGTGCAAGATTACTGAATGTAAGTCCATTATATACCGTCAGAGTTGAATGTATCAAATTAGTTGCCTTGATAAAAGTGTTTTGTTGTTGTGCATGCTCCTCAAACAATAGCATTGTATTTTTTTGCTGTAATAGCTACTGTAAATTGGACACTGCAGTTAGATTAACCACAATTTAAGCTTTCTGACCATATAAGACATATCTTTGTTTTTTCAAATATTGTATATTGAGCAGCAACTTTCCCGATTTCGGGACACTGATCCAGTAGTTAAACTGTCTCTCTTGGAATGCCATGTTTTCTCAGTGTTCCACAGTGGTAGATGGGTGGGGGGAGTGTACTGTATCCCAGCTGTGGCTGGTCCTTGTAGACCATCTCCCCTGTCTCTGTCTGTTTCTGGTGGACATCGCTCCAGACTACAAACTTCAGACATGGATGCCAGTAAATCTACAGAAACAGCCTGTCAGGAAGAAATGGGATTTCTCTCTCTCTCTCACTGACACACACGCACGCACGCACGCACGCACACACACACACACACACACACACACACACACACACACACACACACACACACACACACACACACACACACACACACACACACACACACACACACACACACACACACTCTGCCTCCGGGCCTCTGCTTCCTCAGTAGCTCCTGATATGAGCCACACTATCGGGTTGTGTGAGAGTATGGTATGGTTTTGTCTGGTGTGGTAGACTCTGCCTGGGTGTCTGGCATTGTTGACAGGCCAGGCGTCTCTCTCCTCCCCCACATGGCGGGGGGGGGGGAGGAATCTAGACGTCCGCTCCCGTGTCCCCACTGCATCTCATCCCTGTCTGATTACGACGGCAGGCGCGGCGGCGGTGGCTGTCCAATTGATCTCTCGTTATCGGAGGGGATGCGCTGGTGATTGATGAGCACATGCAGGAGGTGCCTGCGCCACAGCCCCGGCTCTTATCTGGCCTCCGCCGCTGCCGGAAACACAGCCGGAGCCTCAGCTTGAGCCTCAGTGTGTGGCAGAAGGGGCCGAGGGGAAGATGATGGACTGCCTGCCTGGTGCCCCCCTCCCTCTCCTGTCCCTGGATTAGGCTGGGACTGGAGTTGTGTTTGGGGCTGGAGCTGGAGGCACAGAGGCGACTGGAACTGCATTTGGAGCTGGGGATGAGGAATGGGGAGTGGTGGAGCAGGAGGATAGAGTATTGAGCTGGACCACTCATGCTGGTAGGCAGGGAAACTGCCACGGAGGCTGGGAGGAAGGCAGGGAGGGAGGGAGGCAGTGAGGGAGGGAGGGAGGGAGGCAGGCAAGGAGGGAGGCACTACAAGCCCTGCAGCTGTGTCTGCTCATAAAAGACAGACCCTCCAGCCACAGATTGGCTCCCTGCGATACACAAACACAATTTGCACTAGCTAATTACTGTTAATGGAGGGCCATGGAACCGGTGGGGATGGGGAGTCTGCTGGGATGGGGATGGGGGCTCTTTATGGTCCAGTCCATGCTGTGCTGGGTTGTTTTTTTTATCAACAGTGACATTGTTGATTATCCTGGCTCTGAAGCTCTATTTAAATTCTCAGAAATAAATTGCTCCGGGATCATCTGATGAAAGGGAAATCAAAACGGGGAAGGACAGAAGGACAGTCTCTCCAAATGATATACGGTTGGCACATTACATTGGCAAGTTGTGCTAACTGGAGACAGGATGATTGAGAGAACAGACAATGACAACAGCTCCATAATGAAGTGTTGCTACATTCCCTCATTATGAGAAGAGGAGGCTAAAAAGTGCCAGGAGTGGACCACACCTGTCCAGCACTATGCCTCTGAGTGTAACAGCTGCAGGGCCGTGGAATCTAGACTCTGAATCCAGCATCTCTGTCCAGCTCTATGAAAGAATAGTAAGGGGGTTGGATCCATAATGACTGGTTACTCAGAGAGCAGATTCTTAAATCAATTCAAAACTACATACAGATGACATGACGTTCGGACTTTCCACAGTCATCTTTACAATCTCTCTCTCTCTCTCTCTCTCTCTCTCTCTCTCTCTCTCTCTCTCTCTCTCTCTCTCTCTCTCTCTCTCTCTCTCTCTCTCTCTCTCTCTCTCTCTCTCTCTCTCTCTCTCTCTCTCTCTCTCTCTCTCTCTCTGGTTGTCCATGCTTCTTTCTTCCTCTCTGTCCAGCATATCTATCACTCTTCCTTTGTCTATGATCTAGCAGAAAGAGTACAACAATATGAACGCAACATGTTGGTTCCATGTTTCATGAGCCAAAATAATCCATATGCACAAAAAGCTTATTTTTGGTGAGCATTTCTTCTTCGCCAAGATAATCCATCCACCTAACAGGTGTGGCATATCAAGAAGCTGATTAAACAGTATGATCATTACAATAGGTGCACCTTGTGCTGGGGACAATAAAAGGCCAATGTTCAATCGGCCTCACAACCGCAGACTACGTGTAACAAAACCAGCTCAGGACCTCCACATCCGGTTTCTTCACTTGCGGAATCGTCTGAAACCAGCCAACCACATAGATGATGACCCATTATGGGGTATTGTATTCTGCACAAACTGTTAGAAATCATCTCAGGGAAGCTCATCTGCGTGCTTGTCATCCTCACTGGGGTATTGACTTGACTGCAATTTGGCGTCGTAACTGACTTCAGGGGGCAAATGCTCACCTCTGATGGCCACCATGCTGGAGAGTGTGATCTTCACAGATTAATCCTTGTTTCAACTTTACCGATGGCAGACAGTGTCGTGTGGGCGAGCGGTTTGCTGATGTCAACGTTGTGAACAAAGTGCCCAATGGTGGCCGTGGGGTTATGGTATGAGAAGCATAAGCTACGGACAACAAACACAATTGCGTTTTATTGATGGAATTTGAATGCACAGAGATACCGTGATGAGATCCAGAGGCCTACTGTCATGCCATTCATCAGCAGCCATCATCTCATTGTCATGACGTTGGCCTGAGGGAGGAGGTTTATGACCCCCATAAATACCTTTCCCCTTTTTCCTCTTTCTACTCTACCGATGTGACTATTGAAAATCCCTTTGTCAACATTGAGAGAGAGTCTGGTGACATGAAAAGATGGGAAACGGAACCATATTTCGGTAATCCAACCAGTTGAAAATATGCGTTGGGTCTTAATGAATATGATGACAGCTCAGTTGGTGTCTGAGACATGATTACTGATGATAGGACGACATAAACTGTATCATGGAAAATCTACACATTCTAGTTATCAGATTCACATGGAATTGTTGTGCAATTTAAATGTTTAAAAATGAAACTATTTGTGAAAAGATGAAATGTAATTTTTAGCTTCTTAATGAGAGAACGGTTTGTCAGAAGAACACCACTCTGCTCACTCAGAGGCTCCGCCCAAGTGAACAGACATGGGTTGTAAACTATGAAACACAGCCCTCTCACCCAATCCTATATAAGCCTCTTGACGAAAATTTAACTTTCTGTTCCGAGGACGTTAGGGCGACGGTCCTACGTTAAAAGGGCTCAGATAATAACCTGTTCCAAGGACGTGCGGACTGGCAGTCCCCACGTTGAAAGGACAAAGACCACCTACAGAACTAAGCCAACATCAGCAAGAACCTAATGCAATTGGCATCAAATGTGAAGGTGACGACCTACACGCAGAAAGGATGAATTTCGACTATACCAGCCAGAATATAGCATGAGTTTAAAGTATGGCAACTTGGTATGAACGTAGAACTCTTATTCACTAAAGAAGTGCTACCCCTTCCGCCCGGTTAACGTGGGCTAGGAGAGGACGGCCAGATTATCCATTCTACCACGCTCCAGTTCACCACTAGACATTCTTCAGAGGACCAGAGGACAAACCGGCCTTCCATCGACGACCAATCTACCGAAGCGCAGTTCAGAGTAAATATTTATTGCATTCTCCTTTTTCAAATGGGTGGTTATTTAGAATGCATAAGATTCTGTATTTACGATAGCATAGCTTCTCCCTTTGTTACTCAGTCTTCCCGCTCTTTCACTCAAACCCAACCCCCTCTCTTTGTGTAACCAGCCGTCGTATCTGTTCCGTCCACCAGGGACATTTTCCTTTATGACATAATTTGTAATCAATGTATGATACATTATGTGTATAGGTAATTCTGTGTGATTATTTAGGTATTTAGTCAATTAATTATTATACCAAATGTTGTATTGCTGATTCAACTTGTTAGCCAGAGTTTGTGAAGATAACCAAGAATTTACAACTTTCAGATGAGACTAAATAAAGTGACGATTAAATATTGACTGCTATTGAGGTAAAAGATTACTAGGTCTTTAAGAGTTTATTCAGAAGATTTCAGCTCTATAAACATTATTTCATGGTTAGCTTAATCAGGTAACCAGGTAATATTAATTACAGAGAAATACTTTTATAGAATAGCATGTAATATCACTTAATCCGGCATAGCCAAAGACACAACATCATGTTTCAGCATGATAATGCACAGCTAGCTCCATGTCGCAAGAATCTGTACACAATTCCTGGAAGCTGAAAATGTCCCAGTTCTACCATGACCTGTGTACTCACCAGCAATGTACCCTCTATGCATTTTGCCAGACCCGCAATAACATCTGCTAAATATGTGTATGTGACCAATAAAATTTGATTTGATTTTAAGCTGTGCACAGTAGCCCTAGACTGCATCACATTGAGTATTGAGGTCAGGGCTTTGTGATGGCCTCTCCAATACCTTGACTTTGTTGTCCTTAATCCATTTTGCCACAACTTTGGAAGTTTGCTTGGGGTCATTGTCCATTTGGAAGACCCATTTGCGACCAAGCTTTAACTTCCTGACTGATGTCTTCAGATGTTGCTTCAATATGTCCACATAATTTTTCTTCCTCGTGATGCCATCTATTTTTTGAAGGGCACCAGTCCCTCCTGCAGCAAAGCATCCCCACAAAATGATGCCGCCACCCCCGTGCTTCACGGTTGGGATGGTGTTCTTCGGCTTGCAAGTCCCCCCTTTTTCCTCCAAACATAATGATGGTCATTATGGCCAAACAGTTCTATTTTTGTTTCATCAGACCAGAGGACATTTCTCCACAAAGTACGATCTTTGTCACCATGTGCAAATGCAAACCGTAGTCTGGCTTTTTTATGGCGGTTTTGGAGCAGTGGCTACTTCCTTGCTTAGCGGCCTTTCGGGTTATGTCGATATAGGACTTGTTTTACTGTGGATATAGATACTTTTGTACCTGTTTCCTCCAGTGTCTTCACATGGTCCTTTGCTGTTGTTCTGGGATTGATTTGCACAGCCTAACAGAAGCTTCTACATTCATGACATAATTTTCTGGAATTTTCCAAGCTGTTTAAAGGCACAGTCAACTATGCGTCTGACCCACTGGAATTTTGATACAGTGAATTATTAGTGAAATAATCTGTCAGTAAACAATTGTTGGAAAGATGACTTGTGTCATGCAAAGTAGATGTCCTAACCGACTTGCCAAAACTATAGTTTGTTAACAAGAAATTTGTGGAGTGGTTGAAAAACGAGTTTTAATGTCACCAACCTAAGTGTATGTAAACGTCTGACTTCAACTGTACTTGCTAATGTTTAGTCTCGGGACAATAAAGTCTCCTTCCAGAGAGACATCAGGGACTGCATCATACTTTATTTCATGGAATCGTTGCTCTCTCCGGATATACTGTCCCCTTCCATACAGCAAGCTGGGTTTTCAGTTTTGCAGACAGGAATAAAAGATCTCTCTGGAAAGATGAAAGATGGTGGTGTATGTTTCATGATTAACTACTCATGGTGTGATTGTGATAATGTACAGAAACTCATGTCCTTTTGTTCACCCAACCTAGAATACCTCACAATCAAATGCCAACCGTATTACCTCCCAAGATAATTATTTTCGGTTATCGTCACAGCCGTGTATATTCCCCTTCAAGCCGATACCACAACGGCCCTCAAGGAACTTCACTGGACGTTATGCAAACTGTAAACCACATATCCTGAGGTTGCATTTATTGTAGCTGGGAATATTAACAAAGCAAATTTGAGGAAAATGCTACTGAAGTTCTATCAACACATTGACTGTAGTACTCTCACTGCTGAAACGCCAGACCACTGTAACTCCCCATTCCATTTGATCACACGGACCGGGATATGTTCCGGGTAGCCTTTGAGAATAACATTGATGTATACACGGACACGGTGACTGAGTTCATCAGGAAGTGTGTAGGGGATGTTGTTCCCACTGTGACTATCGAAACCTACCCAAACCAGAAACCATGAATAGATGGCAGCATTCACGCAAAACTGAAAGCGCAAACCACCGCATTTAACCATGGCAAGGTGACTGGGAATATGGTTGAATACAAACCGTGTAGTTAAACAGGCAAAAAGTCAGTACAGAGAAAAAGTGGAGTCGTAAATCAACAGCTCAGACACAAGGCATTTGTGGCAGGGTCTACAGAAAACCAGCCACGTCGCGGACATCGCCGTCTTGCTCCCGAACAAGCTAAACACCTGCTTCGCCCACTTTGAGGATAACACAGTGCTACTGACGCGGCCCGCTCCCATGGACTGTGGGCTGTTGTTCTCCGTGGCTGACATGAGTAAGAAATTTAAGAGTGTTAACCCTCACAAGGCTGCCGGCCCAGACGGCATCCCTAGCAGCGTCTTCAGAGCATGTGCAGAACAGCTGGCTGGAGTGTTTACGGACATGCTGTCCCTATCCCAGTATGTTGTTCCCACTTGCTTCAAGATGTCGTCTTGCTGTACCCAAGAAAGCAAAGGTAACTGAACTAAATAACTATCGCCCGGTAGCACTCACTTCTGCTTTGAGAGGCTAGTTAAGGATCATATCACCTCTACCTTACCTGACACCCTAGACCCATATGAATTTGCATACCGCCCCAATAGATCCACAGACGATGCAATTGCCATTGCACTTTACACTGCCCTATCCCATCTGGAAAATACAAATACCCATGTAAGAATGCTGTTCGTTGACTATAGCTCAGCCTTCAACACAATAGTACACTCCAAGCTCATCATTAAGCTCGGTGCCCTGGGTCTGAACCCCGTCCTGTGCAACTGGGTCCTGGACATCCCAACTAGCTGTCCCAGGTGGTGACGGTAGGAAACAACACCTTCACTTCGCTGATCCTCAACACAGGGGCCCCACAAGAGTGTGTGCGCAGCCCGCTCCTGTAATCCCTGTTCACCCATGACTGCGTGGCCCCAGACGCCTCCAACTCAATCATCAAGTTTGCAGATGACACAACAGTAGTAGGCCTGATGACCAACAATGATGACAGTCTACAAGGAGGAGGTGAGGGCCCTGGCAGAGTGGTGCCAGGAAAATAACCTCTCCCTCAATGTATACAAAATGAAGGAGCTGATCATGGACTTCAGGAAACAGCAGAGGGAGCACGCCTCCATCCACATCGACTGGACCGCAGTGGAGGTGAAAAGTTTCAAGTTCCTCGGCGTACACATCACTGACAATCTGAAATGGTCCACCCAGACAGACATTGTGGTGAAGAATAATCACCAAAAAAAATCATTTCGTCATTATGGAGTAATGTGTGTAGATTTTTATTTCTTTATTCAATTTTAGAATAAGGCTGTAATGTAACAAAATGTGGAAAAGGGAAGGGGTCTGAATACCTCCTGAATGCGCTGTATGAACTGTATCTCAGTAAAATCTTTGAAATTGTTGCATGTTGCGTTCATATTTTTTGTTCAGTATATTAGCTAAAGAGTTTTTCTGAGTATGAAATTAATCTGAATCAACGGGCATTTCTTATCTGCAGTATGAAAAACCCCATTCCCTTTGTCTTCGTATAGATACACATGACTACACATGCACAGATGTGTGTGAGTGCACAAAATAATCCTGAATAGTATTTTTTTGAGACTACGTACTGCCAAAAGAAGCACTGAAGTGCTCAGAACACCTGTGAGAATTGTACTGTAGCTAGACTGCTTCAAGCTGAACTAGAGTATTTTCCATGTCTGGATACTAAAGGAGCCTAAGGATTTGGCTTTTAATAGCTTTTTTCATAGCTTGTGTCAAGTGGTGGTTCAGGCTTCAATTTTGTTATTTCACATGATCTTAGTGTACCTTCAAGCGGTGGCCTTAAATGTAAGTCCACCTCCTCAAACTTGTGTTGAAACAGTACATTAATACAGCATTGTACTCTTCTAAGTCCCAAGCTTTCTGTGTTGCTTTAACCCAAAGACAAGGGAGTTCTTAGGGCTCCTGTATGAATGATTTATCCTTTTCTCTTTGAACTTCACAGACAAAGCACGGCTTGCAGATTCCCGGCAAGGAATCAGATTATTTTTCCCACCATCCTTAGTGTGAGAAATAATACAAACTGCTCTATTTGTGTGTGTGTGTGTGTGTGTGTGTGTGTGTGTGTGTGTGTGTGTGTGTGTGTGTGTGTGTGTGAGAGAGAGGTAAAGGGGGGTGATGAAAACAGAGAGAATATTATTGTTGATGGAGCATTGTATTCCATAGTTCATTAGCAGGAGGACATTATTTACACAATATTACTGTGAGACATAATGGCTGCACTGATGTGAGATGATGGCCCTTGTCGTATTGCAGGGATGATAAACAACCACTCCCTCTCCCAGTCCACTCACAGCCATTCCAAACCGATCATATTGCAGCTCCCAGGCCGCCCATGGATCAATAACATTTTCAGCAGGACTGTTCTTCTTCCTCTGATTTGATTTTCTCTCCATTCCCCTGCAATGGTCTCTGTTCTTGGGGCTTCAGCTGTGCACGCCTGGGGATGATGCTCAGTCATAAACAATAAAGCCCCTTCTCCTGCCCCATCTCCCCCAGCTCTGGCACCGAGGAAATCTGTCCACCGCATTAATTTATTTAAAGGAGTCCGGCTGGGCTCCACACACTCTCTCCTCAATGGTTTGGTGCGCAGTATGATACACGGTACGTGTATATGGTGTGTGGTAGAGCCTGTGCTAAGCCCTGCTGCATTCCTGGTATTGATCCAAGGTAATGAGCACGGAGAGAGTGCGAGCCCGGCCGGCCAGCAAACAGCAGCCCAGTAAGATGAATGAAAGAGTAATTGACTGAGACAATACAAATAATTTGTGGCTGTAGGAGAACATCAAGATTGATGGCTGCTTTGGTTGCGTAGTGTAATAGCTCCTAGTTTTAGTAGTGCAGGTTCGACTGCTCCCAGGGAAGCGTTTGGAATGAGGGAAAAGAATGCAAAATGTTTGGCAGTGAGAGAGACTGGAGGGAGTGAGAAAGAGTGAATATAGAGAGAAGTGCAGGGAATAAAAGCGAGAGGGAGAGAGCGGAGGAGAGAATACAGCTTCCATGAAGAAAAGGAGAAAAGTAGGGCTGATTCACCTATAGAGGGCAGGCTCCTCCAGCTCTAATGTACACTGAGTATACAAAATATTAAGAACACATGCTCTTTCCATGACATAGAGCTGACCAGGGAAATCCAGGTGAAAGATATGATCCCTTATTGATGTCTCTTAAATCCAATTCAATCAGTGTAGATGAAGGGGAGGATACAGGTTAGAATGATTTTTAAGCCTTGAGACAATTGAGACATGTCTTGTGTATGTTTGCCATTCAGAGGGTGAATGGGCAAGACAAAAGATTTAAGTGCCTTTTTTATTTAGTTATTTCACCTTTATTTAACCAGGTAGGCTAGTTGAGAACAAGTTCTCATTTGCAACTGCGACCTGGCCAAGATAAACCATAGCAATTCGACACATAGAACAACACTGAGTTACACATGGAATAAACAAAACATACAGTCAATAATACAGTAGAACAAAATAAAACAAAAAGTCTATATACAGTTAGTGCAAATGAGGTAAGTTAAGGCAATAAATAGGCCATGGTAGCGAAGTAATTACAATATAGCAATTAAACACTGGAATGGTAGATGTGCAGAAGATGAATGTGCAAGTATAGATACTGGGGTGCAAAGGAGCAAGATAAATAAATAAATACAGTATGGGGATGAGGTAGGTAGATAGATGGGCTGTTTACAGATGGGCTATGTACAGGTGCAGTGATCTGTGAGCTGCTCTGACATCTGGTGCTTAAAGCTAGTGAGGGAGATGTGAGTCTCCAGCTTCAGTGATTTTTGCAGTTCGTTCCAGTCATTGACATCAGAGAACTGGAAGGAAAGACGACCAAGGTAGGAATTGGCTTTGGGGGTGAACAGTGAGATATACCTGCTGGAGCGCATGCTACGAGTGGGTGCTGCTATGGTGACCAGTGAGCTGAGATAAGGTGGGGCTTTACCTAGCAGAGACTTGTAGATGACCTGTAACCAGTGGGTTTGACGACGAGTATGAAGCGAGGGCCAACCAACGAGAGCGTACAGGTCGCAATGGTGAGTAGTGGATGGGTCTTTGGTGACAAAACGGATGGCACTGTGATAGACTGCATCCAGTTTATTGAGTAGAGTGTTGGAGGCTATTTTATAGATGACATCACCGAAGTCGAGGATCGGTAGGATGGTCTGTTTTGCACGGGTATGTTTGGCAGCATGAGTGAAGGATGCTTTGTTGCGATATATGAAGCCGATTCTAGATTTAATTTTGGATTGGAGATGCTTAATGTGAGTCTGGAAGTCGGAGCCGTCCAGAGTAGTGATGCTGGACGGGCGAGCAGGTGCGGGCAGTGATCGATTGAATAGCATGCATTTAGTTTTACTTGCGTTTAAGTACAATTGGAGGCCACGGAAGGAGAGTTGTATGGCATTGAAGCTCGTCTGGAGGTTAGGTAACACAGTTGCCAAAGAGGGGCCAGAAGTATACAGAATGGTGTCGTCTGCGTAGAGGTCGATCAGAGAATCACCAGCAGCAAGAGCAACATCATTGATGTATACAGAGAAGAGAGTCAGCCCGAGATTTGAACCCTGTGGCACACCCATAGAGACTGCCAGAGGTCCGGACAACAGGCCCTCCTATTTGACACACTGAACTCTATCAGAGACGTAGTTAGTAAACCAGGCGAGGCAATCATTTGAGAAACCAAGGCTGTCGAGTCTGCCAATAAGAATGAGGTGATTGACAGAGTCGAAAGCCTTGGCCAGGTCGATGAATACAGCTGCACAGTACTGTCTCTTATCGATGGCGGTTATGGTGTCGTTTAGGACCTTGAGCGTGGCTGAGGTGCACCCATGACCAGCTCTGAAACCAGATTGCATAGCGAAGAAGGTACGCTGGGATTCGAAATGGTCGGTAATCTGTTTGTTAACTTGGCTTTCGAAGACCTTAGAAAGACAGGGTAGGATAGATATAGGTCTGTAGCAGTTTGGGTCTAGAGTGTCACCCCCTTTTGAAGAGGGGGATGACCGAGGCAGCTTTCAATTCTTTGGGAATCTCAGACGATACGAAAGAGAGATTGAACAGGCTAGTAATAGGGGTTGCAACAATTTCAGCAGATCATTTTTAGAAAGAGAGGGTCCAGATTTTCTAGCCCAGCTGATTTGTATGGGTCCAGATTTTGCAGCTCTTTCAGAACATCAGCTATCTGGATTTGGGTGAAGGAGAAATGGTGGGGGCTTTGGCGGGTTGCTGTGGAGGGTGCCGGGCAGTTGACCGGGGTAGGGGTAGCCAGGTGGAAAGCATGGCCAGCCGTAGAGAAATTCTTATTGAAATTCTCAATTATAGTGGATTTATCGGTGGTAACAGTGTTTCCTAGCCTCAGAGCAGTGGGCAGCTGGGAGGAGGTGCTCTTATTCTCCATGGACTTTACAGTGTTCCAGAACTTTTTGAGTTAGTACTACAAGGATGCACATTTCTGTTAGAAAAGCTAAGGCTAGATTTTTCAAACTGCCTGTGGTTGGTTGGTTCCTCACTTCCCTGAAAATGTGCATATCACAGGGGCTATTCGATGCTAATGCAGAACGCCACAGGATGTTTTTGTGCTGGTCAAGGGCAGACAGTTATGGAGTGAACCAAGGACTATATCTATTCCTTGTTCTACATTTTTGGGGTGGGGCATGCTTTTTTAAGATGGTGAGGAAGTTACTTTTAAAGAATCGCCAGGTGTCATCTACTGACGGGATGAGGTCAATGTCATTCCAGGATACCCTAGCCAGGTTGATTAGAAAGGCCTGCTTGCAGAAGTGTTTAAGGGAGCGTTTGACAGTGATGAGGGGTGGTCATTTGGTCACAGACCCATTACGGATGCAGGCAATGAGGCAGTGATCGCTGAGATATTGATTGAAAACAGCAGAGGTAAATTTGGAGGGTGAGTTAGTTAGGATTCATATCTACGATGGTGCCCGTGTTTACGGATTTGGGGTTGTACCTGGTAGGTTCATTGATAATTTGTTTGAGATTGAGGGCATCAAGCTCAGATTGTAGGAAGGCCGGGGTGTTAAGCTCCAGTTTAGGTAACCAAGTAGTACGAGCTCAGAAGATAGATGGGGGGCAACCAATTCACATATGGTATCGAGGCCACAGCTGGGGGCAGAGGGAGGTCTATAGCAAGCGGCAACAGTGAGAGACAGTGAAAGGTGCATTTTTAGAAGTAGAAGCTCAAATTGTTTGGGTACTCTGCAGGCTATCTTTGCAGTAGATTGCAACCCCGCCCCCTTTGGCAGTCCTATCTTGGAGGAAAATGTTATAGTTAGCGATGGAGATTTCAGGGTTTTTGGTGGTTTTCCTAAGCCAGGATTCAGGATTCAGACACGGCTAAGACATCCGGGTTGGCAGAGTGTGCTAAAGCAGTGAGTAAAACAAACTTAGGGAGTAGGCTTCTAATGTTAACATGCATGAAACCAAGGCTTTTACGGTTTCAGAAGTCAACAAATGAGATCACCTGGGGAGTGGGAGTAGAGCTAGGCACTGTAGGGCCTGGATTAACCTCTACATCACCAGAGGAACAGAGGAGAAGTAGGATAAGGGCACGGCTAAAGGCTATACGAACTGGCCGTCTAGCACGTTTGGAGCAGAGAGTAAAAGGAGCAGGTTTCTGGGATTGATAGCATAGATTCAAGACGTAGTATACAGACAATGGCAAGGTAGAATGTGAGTACATTGGAGGTAAACCTAGGCATTGAGTAATGATGAGAGAGATATAGTCTCTAAATACGTTTAAACCAGGTGATGTCTTCGCATATGTAGGAGGTGAAACAACATGGTTGGTTAAGGCATATTGAGCATGGCTATAGTCTCTACAGTGAAATATGACAGTAATCACTAACCAGGAGAGTAATGGACGAGGCGTATTGATATTAGAGATAGGCATGCGTAGCCAAGTGAACATATGGGTCCAGTGAGTGGTTGGGCTGACTGGGGACACGGCGATTCAGACAGTTAACAGGCCGATGCTAAGAAGCAGTTTGTGGGCCGGGGCTAAACAAACTAGCAGTTAGCAGACCGGGGCTGGCAAGCTAGCAGTTAGCAGACCGGGGCAGGCAAGCTAGCAGTTAGCAGACCGGAGCAGGCAAGCTAGCAGTTAGCAGACCAGGGCAAGCGAGTTAGCAGTTAACAGACCGGGGCTAGCAAGTTAGCCTTTGGGGGACGTCGTGATGGGGGTAAGTCTGTTTTTGCCTCTTCGTGCAGTGACGTCGATAGACTAGTCGTGTAATTAGTAGGGTTCCAAGTAGCTCTAGGTAGCTAGTAGGCTGCTGTTAGCAGAATGGGCCTTCAGCGGACGTCGCGCCCGCGGGGCCTTTTGGAATCCTCGGGCAGATTATGTCGGTATTCCAGTCATAGAGGATCGGCAGGGTTCCGTGCCCCCTACTGGCAGTAGAAGGGGTCCGGATATTGTAGCCCAGGAGTGGGCTTTGGTGGTAGCACAGGAGCCCTGGTCGGGCTAGCTTCAGGCTAATTGGTGCTTTCTCCGGGATGGAAACGCTAGCCAGGAGTATCCACCCGGGATTGCGGTTAGCTAGTTGCGAAGATCCAGATGAAAATGTTCAGAGTTTGCGGTAGGAATCCGGGGATATGGGGGGGATAAAATAATAATAATAGGTCAGTTATGCTCTGGTTTGAGTCACGTTGTTCGAACTGGCAAGAGCTTTCCGAGCTAAAGGTTAGCTGATGACCGCTAGCAATGGTTTGCTGACTGAAAGCTGGTAGGTAGTTAGCTAGCTAGCTTCAGTTGAGGGATTCCAGATCCGAAGTAAATAGAAAGACTTTAGAAAAAAAAACAGATCCACGCCACATTGGGTGAGGCAGGTTGCAGGAGAGTATTTAAAAGTTGAGGTTTAGGAAAATATTTTTTTAAAGATATGCGAGGAAAAAGATGTAAAACAATATATACAAGGGACACGACAGGACAAAGATGTCTGACTGCTACGTCATCTTGGATAGGGTTTGGTAGTAGGGTTTAGTAGTTTGAATGGGGTTTGGTAGTAGGTGCCAGGCGCACCGGTTTGTGTCAAGAACTGCAAAACTGCTTGGATTTTCACTCTCAACAGTTTCCCATATGTATCAAGACTGGCCCATTGGAGTCAACCTGGGCCAGCATCCCTGTGGAATGCTTTCGACGCCTTTGTAGAGTCCATGCCCCAATGGATTGAGGATGTTCTGAGGGCAAAAGGGTGTGGGGGTGCAACTCAACATGAGGAAGGTGTTCCTAATGTTTGATATACTCAGTGTATGTCATCCCTTGTTTGAAATGCATTACATTAGTCATACATTATGCATTGTATACTGTAACTATAAATTACTTTTGAAATTGAGAAATATGTGAAGACTGACATTGCACTCGCTCTCGGATTGATCTTCTTACAGGAACATCAGTTTAGAAGTAATAGTTTCACCCCAGAATTTGTGAAGAACAGTACTATAGATGCTGACTTCTCATTTCAATTCATTATGTACACAAATAAACATTGTTAGATACTACACTCACATATATATATATTTTACATTATTAAATAATATCTCATTTTCATACAGAAATGAATAAAACCACATTTTTCAATTCAGGAGCTTTCATGTTTAAAACATTGTGTAGTCATTATTATTTTGACCCTTCCTAATCACATGGTATGTTATGAAAGCCACTGTAAGTGATGGGATCTCATTATGCCTCAGTAGTTTCAGGAATTCTCAAGCCATCATTCAAACTACATGCTTGTTTCCATCTGTGCCTGTGATGTCACCTGCTTCATTTGTAATCCTGTTCTCAAAGCCTGTATGCATGTTGAGATGCCTGTAGTCCCCGAGCTCAGGCAGGAAAAGCATATAGACAAACTCCAAACTTTTGGTACGTAGCTGTATAGCATATTTTAATACCTGGTAAGTGTGTCATCTGACAGCTCCCCATGGGCCAGCTAGTCAGAGAGAGCCTACATTATTAATAAGTCCTTCACATCCACACAGGGCCTTGATCATCCCACTAATAATGTTGATGTATTCCAAAAAGTCGTATCTTAATCATGATTATTACAGTGATTAATGTGACAACAACACAGGGAGATGTCACATTAGTTTCAGGTGTACAATACAGAATGCTCTCTTTCTACCAAGAGTAGGGTTGTCTGAAGTGTCATGATTGTGTGCACAGGGGCTTACTCCGAGAGCCAATTACATAGGTTGTTATTTGAAGGAGACACATCGTCTTGTGGTAGAAACACTGGATTCTCATCTACTCAGATGCTCCCTGCATAGTTTTCCTGTTCCTGTATGATAGCATATCCAGATCTATTAGAGCCCTTATCCACTGCATCCATTAGTAAAACAGGCTTTGTTGAACACAAAGGTTGTGGGCTTCCTAATGAAAGAAGATCCCATTGGTCTGTGGGCTGTGTTACGTGCAGTGTGAAACTAATATATATAGTGCTGTGTACATAAGGGAGGTAGCGGCCCAGAGTGAACTCTAGATTTATAGTAATAATCTATGGAAGGTAAGAGATCTGTGCTGGAGAGAGCTAGGCCAGATGGTTGAGGAGTCCCTGCTAATGTATTACAATTAGACAGGCGAAAGCCTGTATGGGCAGAAGAGACGAGAGGAGAGAGGAGCCAGGATCAGTGAAATGCCAGTTATCTCTCCTGAGAGAAGCAGAGTTGTGATTTGGAGAGAGGTGAAGACTCTAACAAAGACGGAGACAAAGACACCTGGCTTACACTACCAGTCAAAAGTTTTAGAACAGCTACTCATTCAAGGGTTTTCTTTATTTTTACTATTTTCTACATTGTAGAATAGTAGTGAAGACATCAAAACTACAGTGGTTTCTCAAATAAAGTTTTGAGATTATGCAGCGGGATTTAGAGATAATTTGTGGTTTAGTACGATACCCCTGCTTCAAAACTATGAAATAACACATGGAATCATGTAGTAACCACAAAAGTGTTAAACAAATCAAAATATATTTTATATTTGAGATTATTCAAATAGCCATCCTTTGCCTTGATGACAGCTTTGCATACTCTTGGCATTCTCTCAACCAGCTTCATGAGGTGATGACCTGGAAGCTTCATGATGACCTGGAATGTATTTCAATTAACAGGTGTGCCTTCTTAAAAGTTAATTTGTGGAATTTCTTTCCTTCTTAATGCGTTTGAGCCAATCAGTTGTGTGACAAGGTAGGGCTGGTATACAGAAGATAGCCCTATTTGGTTAAAGACCAAGTCAATTTTCTGTCAAAAACAGCTCAAATAAGCAAACAGAAATGACAATCCATCATTACTTTAAAACATGAATGTCAGTCAATCTGGAAAATGTCAAGAACTTTGAACGTTTCTTCATGTGCAGTCGCAAAAAACATCAAGCGCTATGAGGACTGCCACACGAAGACCCAGAGTTACCTCTGCTGCAGAGGTTAAGTTCATTAGAGTTACCAGCTTCAGAAATTGCAGCCTAAATAAATGCTTCACAGAGTTCAAGTAACAGAAACATCTCAACATCAATTGTTCAGAGGAGACTGTGTGAATCAGGCCTTCATGGTCGAATTGCTCCAAAGAAACAACTAAAGGTCCCCAATAAGAAGAAGAGACTTGCTTGGGCCAAGAAACACGAGCAATGGGCATTAAACCGGTGGAAATTTGTCCTTTGGTCTGTAGTCCAAATTTGCGATTTTTGTTTCCAACAGCCATGTCTT
This sequence comes from Oncorhynchus mykiss, assembly GCF_057628025.1. Taxonomy (NCBI): domain Eukaryota; kingdom Metazoa; phylum Chordata; class Actinopteri; order Salmoniformes; family Salmonidae; genus Oncorhynchus; species Oncorhynchus mykiss. Next base: position 53,368,063 of record NC_143038.1, on the reverse strand, counting down.
TGTGAGACGCGGTGTGGGTGAACGGATGCTCTCTGCATGTGTATTTCTCACCGTAAAGCATGGAGGAGGTCTTATGGTGTAGGGGTCCTTTGCTGGTGACACTGTCTGTGATTTATTTGGAATTCACACTTAACCATTTTGGCTACTACAGCATTCTGCAGCGATACACCATCCCATCTGGTTTTTCAGCAGGACAATGACCCAACACACCTCCAGGCTGTGTAAGGGCTATTTGACCAAGAAGGAGAATGTTGGAGTGCTGAATCAGATGACCTGGCCTCCATAATCACCCAACCTCAACCCAATTGAGATGGTTTAGGATGAGTTGGACCACAGAGTAAAGGAAAAGCAGCCAACAAGTTTTTAGCATATGTGGGAACTCCTTCAAGACTGTTGGAAAAGCATTCCATGTGATGCTGGTTGAGAGAATGCCAAGAGTGTGCAAAGCTGTCATCAAGGCAAAGTGTGGCTATTTGAAGAATCTCAAATATAAAATATATTTAGATTTCTTTAACACTTTTTTGGTTACTACATGATTCCATATGTGTTTTTTCATAGTTTTGATGTCTACACTGTTATTCTGCAATGTAGAAAATTGTAAAAATAAATAAAAACCCTTGAATGAGTATGTGTTCTAAAACCTTTGACTCGTAGTGTGCATAGTCAATCCTCACACCATTCTGGCATTCATAGCTCACAGCATGGACAGAAATAGGCCATTTAAATTGTATTCTCAAAATTGATTGCAAAATACATTAGTTGTTATTTGTTATGTTACATGGATACTGGTAATAACTCATGAATTTAAATGATTGTTGGATTATATACATGTTCATTAGTTTCATGATATTGGTGGTCTCAGTCCATTGCTCTTGCGTTTTCTGTTTGCTTTTGAAATGACAAGGCCACAGAAAATACACACACACACACACACACAAACAAACATAGACACACACAGGAAAAGCAAGCTGATAGCAAGCTTCATTAGCAGGGTGAGTTGTGTTTATGTGGGTCTGTGGGAAACCAACAGAAAGAGTAACGTGCATTAGTCACATCTCCGCTCCGCTCCTCTCTCTCTCTTCTCAGGGCAGGGATTGTTAAACACACGGCTAGTCGGACAGACACTCTGACAGGTTTATCAATATTCCCTCTCATCAAATCGCTCAGCCAACCTATGCCCCCGAAAGGCCACCTCTATGCACCTAACTGTCTCATTAAAAAGTTTGGAGGGGCGTCGGGGGTGTTTGGGGCTCCCGGGAGCCGAGGTTGACACTGCTCAGGTCCCCCAGGCGTTGGCCCTAGGGGCCAGATTAGAGATCTGCTTTCACCCAGCACCTTGACCCTCCACTGACCTCATCTATTTACACCCTGTCAAGACTGCTGACAGAAGTAACCCAATGGGCACAGACCACAATTCAATGTCTATTCCAGATGGTTCAATGTAATTGAATTGAAATTATGTACAAAACAACTTTGATTTAACCAGTTGTCTCCCTGGTGATGATTCACAACCACAGATAGAGAGCAAAAAAGAGAGGGAGAGAGAGTGGGAGAAAGATGGAAAGAGAAAGTGGTGAGGGACAGGTAGAGAGAACGAAAAAGGGAGCGAGAGAGATGGAAATCAGAGCAAAGTAAGGAATGAGAGAGGGAAAAACCAAGGGATAGGGGAAAATGATAGCGCAAGAGAAAGGGGAGATGAAAGAGAAAGGGAGGGGGAGAAATGCAATTAGCATTCAGTAGGGGAGACATGTGGCTGAGCGATAGTTTTTTTTACCCATGGTGCGAAGGTAACGACGTTGCTGATGGCCCATCATGGAGAGATGTGGTGGGAGAGGGGGAGTAGGAGTAGATGGGGGAGGAAGGGGTAGGTGCCTTGCAGGGGGAGAAAGTGAGTGGGTGCAATGCAAAACAATAATGCAACGGTATACCTGATAAAGAAAATTGAATTTTAAAGCGTCTATTGGGAAAAAGACTGCTCTGAATTGTGTTCCTGGAGGGCTGGCGTTGGGATTGCTCTCAGCACTGCCATAAACAAGGCACAATCATAATGCAGATCTCTCTGTGCATTATTGCTGTCTTTATGGCTGAAAAAGGCAAACAGTGCCTACTCCTGCTCCCAGAATAAGCTGCCGAAAGACTGAAACAATGCTTAGCTAGAGGAGAGAGAAGGAAGATGATTTTTAGGGAAATCCTGAGTGAGTTAGTGGACAGCTTGTTCTTCTCTCTCCTCTGATGCGTTGGCTGAATGTTCACCAGATGGGCGATGACAGGAGTTTTTTAATGAGGTTTCACTGGTGCGGATGTTAACCTGCACCATTAGGGAAAGAAACACATGGCTAACTATTCCTCAACGCCCAAAGAACGCTGCAGAAATACCCACATTTATCAATTACAGCAATCTATTCCATGAGGCTTCACGGAAGAATACAGTCACATAACTAGCTGGACTACTGCAGGAACAGAGGTGTAAAGTAATTAAGTAAAAATACTTTAAAATACAGGGCCTCTCGAGGGGTGCTGCGGTCTAAGGCACTGCATCTCAGTGCTAAAGGCGTTACGACAGACCCGGGTTCGACCCCAGGCTGTGTCGCAGCCAATCGCGATCGGGAGACCCATGAGGCGGCGCATAATTGGCCCAGGGTCATCCGGCTTAGGGGAGGGTTTGGTCGGCTCGGGATGTTCTTAACCCATCACGCTGTAGTGACTTGTTGTGGCGGTCCGGGCGCATGCACGCTGACTCATGTCGCCAGTTGTACGGTGTTTCTTTGGCACATTTGTTGTGACTATTTTCATTAGACTGTTATTTATGTAATAAACTAACTATGTTTTATTGTTACCCGATTAAATGAATCATGTAACAATTAACTCATTAGGATTTGGGGCACCATGCAGTTCTTTAAAGTGTTACCATCTCCAGAATTAAACTCTATTACATCCAAGTCAACTTATTACTCATAGGCCTCCAAGCCTTACTTCTGATTCAGTACTTGGATATCACAAAATGGAATGCTTCGCAGGACAGGACAATTGTCAAATTCACACACTTATCAAGAGAACATCCCTGGTCATCCCTACTGCCTCTGATCTGGCGGACTCACTAAACACATATGCTTTGTTTGCACCTGGCTCTCCGTAAATAAAAAAAAATACAAGAAAATGGTGCCGTCTAGTTTGCTTAATATAAGGAATTTTAAATATGCTGTACTTTTACTTTTGATTCTTAAGTATATTTTAGCAATTACATTTCAAATCAAATTTTATTTGTCACGTGCGTGGGGGGGGGGGGGGACAGAATGCATAGTCCGGGTACCCATTTGATTAGCTGTTCAGTCTTAGTCTTATGGCTTGGGGGTAAAAGCTGTTGAGAAGCCTTTTGGTCCTAGGCTTGGCGCTTACTTTTGATACTTAAGAATATTTATAAAAAATATATACTTTTAGACTTTTACACAAGGAGTGTTTTACTGGGTGTCTTTCCCTTTTATTTGAGTAATAAGGTATCTTTACTTTTACTCAAGTATGACAATTGGGGACTTTTTCCATAGGCCTACTTATAAGCTAAATGCTACACATAGAGGACTTGATTTGAAGCATGCCTGTGCTTTTAGCTGATGGTAGTCAGCAAAAGGAAGGGATGTATGGTTAACATCTTGTCTTTAAGTGGGACTGATCTGAGATTAAGTTATCCTGCTCAGATGCCACTCAGTGTGAGTGTGGGGGGAGACAGATTTGGTCGGTGGGAGAGTTAGTTGGCATGGGTAAGATGTTCTGAGGAGACACATTAGAAGTCTGCACACAGTGTAAAACATTATATAATAATTATCTGACAAATCCTGTAGTTAGGAAATATGTGACTGACCACCTTGATTTGGTCTTATGTAGCAAAATTTGAAATTGTGTTTTTTACATTGGTTAAACGTAGAGACTCCAAGATACATAATGGTATATCATACACCGCAGTTGAGGAACAATGGGAAAGTTATTCTGCTTTGAAAGTTCTTCACATTAACGTATCTGGTAAACACACACTATATTAAATAAAATCTAAGTTTATTTGTCACATGCACAGGATACAGAAGGTACAGAAATATACAGAAGATACATAAATGGTTACTTGTATAGTAGCAATATCAAAAATAGAAATTGTCCAGATAAAAATATTTTATAATAATTGGATGATGCTTACCCAGACACACTTGTCCAAATTGATAGGTCACTATTGTGACCCATCCACTTAGACATGTGCACATGTTCATGAAATGCAATAGATGGCCATAACCAGACACATCTGGCTAACTTGATGAGTCATGTAATCATCTGGTGAAGTGGAGTCTTTTGTTTAGACATGTAGCTAGCTTGCTAAACAATGAACCATAATCCCAGCCCATAGCTAAAGTACAATCGGATAACCATAGCTAGCCACCATGCATGAAATGCTGTAGTATGAATCTGCAGGTAGCTAAAGCTAACCAACTAGGTTCAATGTTAGCTAGCTAGCTAACATTAGGCTATAACTAGCAATGCAAATGGATTTCTGAGACATTAATAATATTACTACAAAGATTATACACGTAAAATTAGCTAGCGAGCCAGCAACCTAACGTTTGCAAGCTAGTTAACCGGATGCTTTAACTTGCAATAAAAATGAGTTTGAAAACATGTGAAATGTCTGAAAATGTAGCTAGACTCTTAGCCGTATACATGGAAGAACGCTTCATGTCAGACTGGAACCACTTTAACTAAGACGTCCTGGGTCTTTTCAATTTTGTTTGTAGCTAGCTACAGCTTGATTGGCTGAACGTGGTACGCAACATATCATTAGCCTCTCTAGCATGGTAGGGAGAAATTGTCAAGTCACTCCAGTTCACACTGACCATGTGCAGATAGTAGTCCATCACAACTTTTTCCCACTGATCTTTGCTGATAGAGCCTGCTATATTCAGGGCAACAATGTTGTTGAGAGCAGTAGCAACCCTTTTTCAGTTCTCCATGGCTAACGTTATATCTTTAAAAAAATTAAAGATTATCTACACATACTGAGCAGCTCATATTATAGACAGAAGCGTACTACATGGTAGAACCAATCCAAACTCATCTCTCATCTATTATCTCAGCCAATCATAGCTAGCGGGAAGTTTCCAGGCTTTTTCCTTCGCTAAACCAATTAGCCTTGTAATTTCACAATGGCATTCATATTTACAGATGGTATACAAGTTTGTTATTAACGTTCAAATGCCACTCTTGTGAAGTAGTGATGTGCAACATACGCATAGCTTCATGAAACGGGTCACATATATCAGATCAGAACTAGCTTTAACCCTTCACACATGTTATAGTTTATGATATTATTTGTTTCCCCTCAGTCACAACTATATGTTGTTCAGCTGTCAGCCAATTCCCATCCCTTTAGCTGTGTCTAACAGACATGACTCACCTCACATCCACAAGATATGCCACCATTTTGTTTAACTGCTAATTAGTCTTAATACATGTATGTAGTCATGTCAGCTTGTTCAGTTAGCCATTGTCAGTTATGATAAGGTGCAAACTGTCGTTTTCCACTTCCGACATTAATCATATGTGACTTGAACAAATTGTTCTGAATACATGTCATATTCAACTGATGTTGCCACGGTTTCTGGAGCATTGACAATTTGCACTGTGTCGCATTTAATGGCCCTCTCCCATCTAAGCTTTTGTTTGTGACATCAATAATTATCCACTCTGTTTCTGAGACCAGGATAAGGTTCTCTGTCACGCTAAGGGGTTAAGGAGAGTTCAGTCCAGGGGAAAGGGACAGGATCATCCAGGATGTTTCTCTCCATCTCTCTCTCCTCTGGCATGACCTCCCAGGCCTCATCATGCAATTGTATCTTCAAATCTGTGTCTGGTGTCACCGTTCCCATGGCAGAAGGTTTGGGAGGCATGGAGCTGCAGAGGTAATGATGGAAATAAATACAGTAGGGTGGTGGCTATGTAGCCGTTGAGGTCCACTGTACTGAAGGTGTGGTTTTTTACCCAATCCATCTGTCTGTCCTTTTTGAGCTCTGCACATAAACTCTGTCTTTCTCCAGGGAGCGAAGAGGGGAGGTGAGAATCTTAGTGTCTCATTAAGACCCAAATTAATTGATAAGCAGGCAATGCTCCTAGGCTTGTAGGTGTCTTATTAAACTTCTTCAAGCTTAAGGTCTGCAATTCAGTGCCTACTTTGATCAGTAATTGCCAACAACTTTCCCACAATTAATTGATTACTCTGGGGAAAATGGGTTGGAGATACTGTAAATGTCTTTTGGATATCTCCGAACCAAAGTGAAAGCACTGTCTTCTCTCTTTTACTGCAATTATCATCTTTAGACTTGAAGCCCTTCCGACTTCTACGGAGTGTCACAGTTCACTTAGAGTTAAAATAGTCGGTGTGGAGGCAATGGCTGAAGGATAGGAAAGGTACAGAACACAGTAGTTCCATGGGCCTCACTCTCTCATAGCTGGAATCACTTATTTTACCCCAGGACTCCAAGGCCCGTCTAAAGTGACCAAAGGGACATCAGCTTCCCAGGTGTCGGAAATGATCTAAGAGCAGCTTCAGAGAAGTGGAATGCTTCATATGAACTCACTGCTACTTTAGTGGGCTCCTTCTACTTAGTGCGATTCCATAACCAAGTTGCTCCATTCAATGTTGAGCTTGAGTCTCGATAGAGGCTTGTTATGTTCTTATTTTTCACTATAATATAAATGTGTTTATCGATGTATTTTTCGGAAAGCGGGCATGGTGAAGTTATATTATCTCTCGGTAAGCCAGTCTTTCTGACTCGTTATCTCACGCCACACGATGATTCAGTGATTCCCTACAAAATATCAGTTTAATGAACCTCTGGCCCACTTTGTTATGTTCGTCATGTTGTGGTTGTTGTAAGTAATGGCAGTCATCCATTAAGTAAATTAGTTTCTGTGTGAGCAGAAGAATGGTAGCGGGGGAATGCAGCGTATAGCTGAGTATAATGAGACTCATTTTGAAGGGCTGGGCCACACAAAGAGAATCCAATGTGTCACTGCTGAAGCACTTAAATAACAATAAACCTCATAATGACTTGGCTTGGTGCAGTGGGGGTCAAAGACAGCAATATAGGACTAATGTTGGTCTCTTTTAGATTGTTTTATATATTTGTTTATGTATTTATCACTTATTTTACCAGGCAAGTTGGCTGAGAACATATGCTCATATTCCACTACTGCCTGAATAAGATGGGCTAATGAGTGGGGTGCTGGGGATTCTATGTACATGAGGGGAGGACGGTGAGTACTGTATAAACATTAGAGTGTGTAACTGTCAATATCAGTTGCTCAAGTACTTTTGAATAGAGAACGATCGATAATTGGTCCGGACGATAATTATAGCCGACATTAGCCTTTTACTAGTCTATTGGCTATCGGCCCTTGACTATCCACGGAGCCGATGTCCCCTTTATAATTCCTTGTGTCAAATTGCTACAAGAAATAGCTGCCTCGCTGCATTGCTAGCTTGCCTGTCCTGATGAACCTCTGGAATGCATCTCTTACTACAGTGGTTCTTCCTTCAAAAGTTTTGAGCTTATGCTGTGACCGTTTGTGGTAGATGGTGGCAGATTGTGGTAAATTGTGTCATTCTGGCAACGATGGCTGACACTTAAATAGCATACCATAGAATTCTGCAGCACCCCGCAAGCTGTGGTGCAGTACGCCGCAACTTTTAAAGGAAGAACCACTATAGCTTCAACACACTTGAATAATGCAACATGGCATGTCGAAATGTTGACATTAATTTACTTTTGGGCAAAAAAAATCCATACAGGCTACAACACCTTAGAAAGCAAGAAGATACCAGTGGCCAAATGCCCACCAGATGGCTCTATTATTCCTGACGTTTGTCATCTAAAGTCCAAACTTAACGTTCCCAGCTGATGATACATTTGTGGCCCCCTGGCTTGTACATAAAACAATCTCCGATATTAAAAATAAAAAAACATTTCACCATAATGCTAGTGGCTAATGCTACTTCCGGATGTTGCGTGTAGCACTCAGACCAGGAGTAAACAATAGACTGCTGCAACCTGATTGGCTGAACGTGGTACGCAACATCCAAAAGTAGGATTAGCCTCTCTAGCATGGTAGGGGGGAAAAAATGTGTTTTATTACGATTACTCATATTTTCCCAGTGAGTCTGGACAGAGAGTTTACAGTCTAACCAGACACCTAGGTATAGTTGTAGTTGTCCACATATTCTAGGTCAGAACCGTCCAGTGATGTAGTGATGCTAGTTGGGCGGAAGGGTGCGGGCAGCAATTGGTTAAAGAGCATGCATCTAGTTTTACTAGCATTTAAAAGCAGTTGAAGGCCATGGAAGGAGTGTTGTGCGTTGAAGCTCGTTTTGGAGGTTTGTTAGCACAGTGTCCAAAGAAGGGCCAGATGTATACAGAATGATGCCGTCTGCATAGAGGTGGATATGAGAATCACCAACAGCAAGAGCAACATCATTGATATATACAGAGAAAAGAGTCGGCCCGAGAATTGAACCCTGTGGCACCCCCTAGAGACTGCCATAGGTCTGGACAACAGGCCCTCTGATTTGACACACTGAACTCTATCTGAGAAGCAGTTGGTGAGCATTTGAGAAGCCAGGGCTATTGAGTCTGCCAATAAGAATGCAGTGATTGACAGAGTTGTAAGCCTTGGCCAGGTCGATCAAGACAGTTGCACAGTACTGTATTTTATAAATGGCGGTTATGATATCGTTTAGGACCTTCAGCGTGGCTGAGGTGCACCCATGACCAGCTCGGAAACCAGATTGCATAGAGGAGAAGGTACGGTGGGATTCGAAAAGGTCGGTGATCTGTTTATTAACTTGGCTTTCAGAGATTTTAGAAAGACAGTGCAGGATGGATATAGGTCTATAACAGTTTGAAGAGGGGGATGACCGTGGCAGCTTTTCAATCTTTGGGGATCTCAGACGATACAAAAGAGAAGTAGTAATAGGGGTTGCAACAATTTCAGCTGATCATTTTAGAAAGAGAGGGTCCAGATTGTCTAGCCCAGCTGATTTGTAGGGGTCCAGATTTTGCAGTTATTTCAGAAAATCAGGATTTGGGTGAAGGAGAAGTGTGTGGGGGGTAGGGGGGGGGGCTTGCTGCAGGGGGTGCTGAGATGTTGGCCAGGGTAGGGGTAGCCAGGTGGAAAGTATGACCAGCCGTAGAAAAATGCTTATTGAAATGATCAATTATCGTAGATTTATCGGTGGTGACAGTGTTTCCTATCCTCAGTGCAGTGGGCAGCTGGGAGGAGGTGCTCTTATTCTCCATGGACTTTAGCGTCCCAAAACTCTTTGGAATTAGTGCTACATGAAGCAAATTTCTGTTTGAAAAAGCTAGCCTTAGCTTTCCTAATTTACTGAGTATATTGAATCCTGACTTCCCTGAAAAGTTGCATATCGCAGGGGCTATTTGATGCTAATGCAGACCACCGTAGGATGTTTTTGTGCTGGTCAAGGGCAGTCAAGTCTGGGGTGAACCAAGGTCTATATCTGTTCTTAGTTCTACATTATTTGAATGGGGCATACTTATTTAAGGAAAGCACTTTTGAAGAGCAACCAGGCATCCTCTACTGATGGGATGAGGTCAATATCCTTCCAGGATAGATTAGAAAGGCCTGCTCGCTGAAGTGTTTAAGGGAGTGTTTGACAGTGATGAGGGGTGGTTGTTTGACCGCGGACCCAGTACGCACGCAGGCAATGAGGCGGTGATCACTGAGATCCTGGTTGAAGACAGCAGCGGTGTATTTAGAGGACAGGTTGGTCAGGATGATGTCTAAGAGGGTGCCCATGGTTACGGATTTAGGGTTGTACCTGATAGGTTCCTTGTCATTCAGACACGGCTAGGACATACGGTTTGGCAGAGTGTGCTAAAGCAGTGAATAAAACAAACTTAGGGAGGAGGCTTCTAATGTAAGCATGAAACCGATGCTTTTACGGTTACAGAAGTCAACAAATGAGAGTGCTTGGGGAATGGGAGTGATGCTGGGGGCTGCAGGGCCTGGGTTAACCTCTACATCACCAGAGGAACAAAGGAGGAGTAGGATAAGATTACGGCTAATGGCCAAAAGAACTGGTCGTCTAGTGTGTTCGGAACAGAGAGTAAAAGGATCAGGTGCGCGGAAGAATAGATTCAAGGCATAATGTACAGACAAGGGTATGGTAGGATGTGAGAACAGTTGAGGTAAGCCTAGTCATTGAGTGACGATGAGAGAGGTTTTGTCTCTAGAGGCACCATTTAAGCCAGGTGAGGTCACCGTATGTGTGGGGGGTGGACCATAAGGGCTAGCTAAGGAATATTGAGCTGGGCTGGAGGTTTTACTGTGAAATAAGACACAAATTACTAACCAAAACAGCAATAGACAGGCGTATTGACATTAGGGAGAGGCATGTGTAGCCGAGTGATCATAGGGTCCAATGAGTAGCAAGGTGAGCTGGAGGCATGGCGATTCAGACAGCTAGCGGGCCTGGGATAGCAGCAGGCTAGCAGATGGGCCTCAGGGGGACGTCGCAACGGGAGGTTCTGTTGAAACGCCCACGGACGGATTACGTCGGCAGGCCAGTCGTGATGGATCGGCGTGTCTCCGTGTCGGCAGCAAAGGGTCCAGGCCAATTGGCAAAAGAGGAATTGAAGCCCAGGGATTATCTGATGGAATTATTCTGCTAGCTGGGAGAAGGGCCTAGTTCCAGGCTAGCTCCAGGCTAACTGGTGCTTTCTTTGGGACAGAAACGTTATTGATATTGTTCTTGTACATACTGTATATTATTTTGACATACTGTATATTATTTTATTTTGACACTATCTATTTCTGATATTGCTACTATGAAAGTAACTTTTTGGCTGTACGGTTTACACCTTCTGTAGAGACCCATCCACTTAGCAAGACTTAGCAAAATATTGATATGTGTGTTCGTAACATGATTTTGTGACATACCACAACAATATCATGTGACCGTATCAAGTGTCCACCACATAATCATATGGCGCATCCACATAAATATAGGGCGCATGCATCTGTTTATGTACTTTACATGTGCACTTCACTCAGGTTTCAACTCAGGTTGCATGGCCTTAACTTATGTATGGAATGCTATGTGATAAGTGCCTGTGTAACAGTATATAAAGTTTGCTAATGTACTGGTGTGAAGGCATTTGGGTGTATCTGTACATTACTTTATTATTTATATTTTTTTTCAACTTTTACTTTTACTTCACTACATTCCGAAAGAAAATAATGTACTTTTTACTCCATACATATCCCTTACACCCAAAATTACTTGTTACATTTTGACAGTAAAATTGTCCAATTCAAACACTTATCAAGAGAACATCCCTACTGCATCTGATCTGGCAGACTCACTAAACCCAAATGCTTCGTTTGTAAATTATGTCTGAGTGTTGGAGTGTGCCCCTGGCTACCCTTCAATAAGAGAACATTGTGCCATCTGGTTTATTATGAGGAATTTGAAATGATTTATACTTTTACTCAAGTATGACAATTTAGTACTTTTTCCATCTTTACTACACTACCCCACCCTTCCTTAAAGAGATGGGTGGGGTTGGCTTAACCTCTTGCGCTGAGCCATGCCGGATCCGGTAGCGTAATCATAGCCTCAAGCTCAATACCATAACGCAACGTTAAGAGGATGTGAACAATGCTGAATGGTTGTAGACAAAGGAGAGCTCTCCAGTAGGTACCAACACATTCAAAGGCCCTTTTCTCAAAAGTGAGTTTACAAGTGTATCAACTTTCAAAGCAGAATTACTTTTCCATTGGTCCTCAAAAAATGCTGTGTATGATATACTAATTTGTAACTCTGAGTCTCTAATTTTATTCAATGTAAAAAAAAACATTTAAATCTTTGCTACATAAGACCGAATTCAGGTGGTAAGTCACATATTTCCACAGTATGAGGTTTAAATAATACTCAGAAATGAATGATAATGGTATTTTAGTGTAAGAGCTGTTTGAAGAGACTGCCTGAAATTTCTGCCTGTTTTGGGGGGATGGAGTTTTGGCTTGCCTGGTGAAGGTAGTAAATGAGTTAGTAGACCAATAAGAAAGAGATTGTTCCAAACCCCTCTGCCAATAACAGCTAATTTCTAGTTTTCCCCTTCCCACTCAGACCACTCCCAGCCAGTCCTTGCAACATTTTTGCTTGAGAAATTGCTCTTTGCTATTTTTGTTTCTTTTTGACCATTTTAATTGAAAACATTCACAGTAAGGTACCTAATTGTTACCCATGACAAACAACGTCAGGAATAATAGTGCCAGTCAGGAATAACAGTGCCAGTCAGGAATAACAGTGCCATCTGGCAGACATTTGGGCTGGCCAGGTAATAAACAACATTCTGCTTTCACATAAAGCTATCTTTGCTTGCTAGTTTACAGCTGAAGCTAACATCAATTCACTACCCTATAACTTTATTTGTGATACCATAATGCAAAATATTATGATTTCAAATCTGGTTATCACCAACAACTTTGGTAATTCACTGGTTAAAACATTTGGCGAATTCACTCAGTCTGACTGTGCATGCAGAATGTCTGTGCCGTTTTCTGAAAGGGACAGCCCGCAATTTTATGAAAGAAGAAATTAGACTACTTCCAGGGGCAGATTGGCCATCTGGCATTTCTGGAAAATGCATTGATGGGTTGGTCCATTTTTTGCAGAGTGGGCCTGCCTAACTTGGAGTTTTACCATTAAACTATCATTAACTGGCAAAGAAATGGGTGCCTCATGGGGGGGGGGGGGGGGGGGGGAGGACCGGAGTGGGGGCCTTGCGGAAAGAAATGGGCCGGTGTGGAGGGGCTCAAGGATAAAAATGGGTAGGTGTGTTAGAAATGCCAGGGACGATTTCTGGTCCCAGTCCGCCCCTGGCTACTTCTATGCAAAGGTTGTTGATCAGTAGTATAATATCAGTCCCAAATGGAAAGGAAACTAAATTGTTTGTCATCTGTAGCCCCATATACTCCACTGAATGCAAACATCCTATTAAATATGCATTCACCTGTATAGTCAATAGGCTGAGGCTACATCTTTATTTACCCCGTTTATCAATAGAGAATTACCATTCAAATAAATTATTACCATTGTTATGTAGTTAGATTGGTAAAAACAAAGTCGAATTGATTGTATAATTTATTCATTATTGCATACATGGCTGTCATTGGGACATTTTGACATCCAGAAAGTATAATTTAAGTATACTGAACAGTGGCATAAAACCGGTCTCCTTGGCCCCCAAAACATCGGTATCGGCATCGGCCCTAAAACATATCAGTCTTTATACAGATCCTTTATAGGGAAACAAGAATGATAAAATAAATTCCAATATCATAAGTAATGCATTAGAATAGTTGTTCAAAGTGTAAAGTTACTGAAAAGGAACAAAAATGTGGTAATTGGATATATTAAGAAGGCGGATATTGAATGTTTTTCATAGGATTATTAATTGATTTAATGCCATAATATTATACCAGACAGGTCGTGCTGGAATTAAATTAAGTGAAAGAGACAAAACAACATTTTGGAGAGATTTTCCTGTTTTATAGGATATGATTCATTTTTAACTTCAATCCTAAAAAAAGTTTGTTTCTGAGGTTGTTGTGGGGTTGTGTTTACTGGATATTTCATTCATTAAGGATGTTCCGAGTTCTCCTATGAATTGAAGGACAAGCTTTTGAATTTCACATGAGATCTGAATGATACATTATTATTCATTATATGCAATTCATTTGAAAGAAATCTGTTTCATACTTGAGAGGAGACCAAGAAAATGATTAAATTTATACATACGCTCATGCAAATATAGAAATGGAACTGGACAAAAAAAAATATTATTGCATAACTGCACGGTATTTGCAAACAAAATGACAGGACATCAACCATATCAGTTATATATCCTTTTAATCAAAATGTTCAGTTTATGCCTTAGAAGTTTATTTAGATGGTAAAATCTAAATGAGTGACTGACATGTTTTGGCCTATTTTTGGAAGAAAACAAAACAAATATCTGCTCCCTTGTGTTATTGCTGACATGGACTGTATGGTTTGAAAACCTTAGATGAAAAATGAAAGATAGGTCTTTGACTAGAGCTTTGCTTCTCCCTACCCATGGAGGTAAAGACACACCAGAGCTCTCAGCTAGATTTGCCTACATTTTTTGTCATGCCTTTGTTGAAACACGCACCCACACACATTCACCAGTACAACAGAATCAGACTTAATGGTAAAGCACGTGCACTGGGTCTGTTGAGAGGGACCACTATTTTGTGATGGAGTGTTGGCACTGCATTGTGGGATGCGGTAGGGGGTTCTGTGTGTACTGGGGAGGATTGATACACACACACACACACACACACACACAGTCACCATGGCCTGTCTTGGCACAGCTGGTGGTGGTTTATAAAGGAAGTTTCAGCCCCTCTTTGTATGTCACATCCGATTGTGTTAAACACACAGATACTTTTCACATGACATTTAAATCAACACTTCAACAGAACTGCAGCTCTGGTGGAGGCGTCTTCAGCTCTCTACAGTACTGTAGCTCTGGGCTCTCCAGAATGCTGGATGACATGTGGGAAAGTAGACAGACTACATACGGAGTATGTTAATCAAGGATGTGTCTGCCCTTTTCTGTTTTAGGCTATACAGGATGCAGTCAAGTCTCCATTAAGCCACAGAAGAGAGGACTGTATGTTTTGGTATTCATTATGTACATTTGTGAATGTGCTATGAATGAGGAGAGTGTGAGAAACCCACCCTCTCATTTCTTCTGCCACTCACACCACAAGGCCAAGCCACCATCTCTCCTGGAGCCAAGTGGAGCCTGTTCTGGCTGTTGACATCCCAACATCTGTTTTCTGAAGTGGCACACAGCATCTGTTAAAAAGCACGAACCCCAAAAGTACAACCCCCCCCCTCGACTCTGTTGACTGTGTGTATTTTATTTTTTTGACAGTTATTGTGATTGTGAACCCCATCTCGTCTTCAGGACTTGTCAATCTCTGAACATGTCCACTCAACCAGTCATCTCCTATCGTATAATTTCTGTCTGACAGTGATGGGTTGGTAATAACATAATATTATACCTTCAGTCCTCTCTGCACACTGGGTCCACAGACCTCACAGACTGCAAACACAGAGATCTCTGATAGTCTCTGTCAGGAAGTCGACAAGCTGTCCTCGCCTGTGTTCTCCTGTGTACTCCATGAGCTAAGGAGCAATGTATCGCCACTTTATTTATGTAATTTGTAGTTATTTATCAGGGCTTTATATCAGTTCAGACAGAGTATTTCATTTACAGTGACTATTTTCAAATGCTTTCTAAGGCCGCATGACCATTGCAGTAATACAGTTAGGGCTGACCCCATTTAGTCGACTGGTCGATTGTTTGGCCCATAGGCTGTTGGTCGATCAAGATTTTTTGTTGTTGAGCAATGGCAAATATATTTAAAAAATGTAATGGCACACAAGACGACTGATTCACGCCTGTCTGAGGGGACTAATCCAGACTAATATATTATTATTACAGTCTTAACGTTGTCATTGTAGGAGTGGACAGGTTGTTTGAAGAGCGCACAACCTAGGCAAATGTGCAAATGTAGGCTTATGTGACTCACCACCTGGATTCAGTCTTATGTAGCAAAATTTGAAATTGTGTTTTTTACATTGGATAAAAGTAGAGACTCAGAGCTACAAAATGTTATATCAAACTGCATTGTTGAGGAACAATGGGAAAGTAATTCTGCTTTGAAAGTTGATACACTTGTAAACTCACTTTTGAGAAAATGGCCTTTGAATGTTTTGGTATCTAGTGAAAAGCTCTTCTTTGTCTACACCCATTCAGTATCGTTCACACCCTCTTAAGCTTTAGCCCCACCCATCTTGTTTCGCCCTTTGGGCATTCAGAGCGCACACTGACCAATGATTTGTTTACCTTTGGATATCATGAAAACAGCCAGCCTCTGCTGGCAACAATTTCCTTACGCTTCTTTGCAGATATTTACTGACACTGGCCGTATTCAACACTTGATGTACACTTTAGCTTAAGACATGTAGCTAGCTAGGTAAACAATTAATCTAGCTAGGTAAACAATGTGTAAAATCACACACGCTACGTAACATCAGCTAACAAGCCAGCCAGCTAGTTAAACAACAATGAACATAGTGCCAAATAATGCCGTCACTACACTGCATGAATATGCTGGGAGCTGACTAGCAAAGCAAACAGCTCTGGGATATGAATAATAACATAAGCTAGGGAGCCAGCCAGCTAATGTTAGCTAGCAACAAAACGCATTTTGATTTAAAACATGTTTTTACATTCAAACGGCTCTGCTGTGAAGTCGTGAATTGCGACATACGCCTAGTTTCCTGAATCGGGTCACAAATGTGCCCATTTGGGGATCTTATAGTATTTCTGATTTGTCTTAACTCACCATCACCGTGGAGCCTCTCAAAGTATTTTTTGCTTTGCCTCAAACAGCAAGTAAACAAAATCTGTTTGTGCATACATTGTGAATGAAAATACTTCCTCAATGTAGCCTATTTGAAAAATCTTTCCAGCTCTTTCCCTTTCAATAACCACTCAGTATGTAACAGGAAACAAATGTAATGCTCTGATTCGGTGGACACGTCATAAAATAGGCCTACCTGATTACTCCTTATCCTTTTCGCAAATAGCCTACAGCTGTGTCTGTCTGTCCGGAGCTCACTAGTTCCTTGCATACGGGAAATGCATAGCCAATGTGATTTATAAGATATTTTACACAGATATTTTCTACCTTCTACTACTGGCTATTTTTACATATTTGCAATGGCAATAGAAGTTACTTTTAAATTTGTATAATTTTAATTTACATATAATTTTGATTAACCACATGACATTGATTTTGAAATATGAAGACTTTATTATAATTGAAATTCAAGTTTTCCACGAAAATGTGCATATGAAAATCATAGCTGGCACGCAGATCAGTAGAAATGGTTCAATACCTTGGCACTCCAAATGGAAAAGGTTGCCGACCTTTGGTGTAGCCTATTACCAACATTCAGGAGCATAACTTCAGAATCTGCGACGGCCAGCAACAGCGGGCAGTAGGAGGAGGGTCGGGAACTGTTTTCTTTCTTCTAGTTTGGCTATATTGATCTCTGGCTCCCTCTTTGGTAATTTGTGTGTCTTTATTTTTATGTGCAGTGCTTAAATCATCAGATAAGCTCAGTAGCCTACATATAGTTGATTTTATTCAACCATAGGGTGTGTCTATATATGGAAAGATACACGTTTAAAAATGTTGATTGGTCGTAAGAACAGACAACTCTCGTAAGCCAAGATTTTTTTTTTGTCGGGGACAGCCCTAAATACAGTACTGTGCGATTGAACTGGCCAGATCAAATACCCCTTTACAATCTAGCACCTGGTTCCTTAATTCTTGTTGCAGGGTGACTCCTGCCTCACTGACCTTGGGTTTGAGCACTGCGACAGATACCCTTGACTTCAATCCCAGTGAATGTAAATGATAGACTATTAAAGGATGTTGTGGTGTGTGCTGCTCTTTGCCGGCTCTGTGCAGCCAAATTAAAAGGACATACATTTTAATAGGCGGTGCTAGCATCAGTGGCAGTTACCACTATCTGATTAATGGTGTAGAGTACTCATTTCAATAAGACATGAATAATTCTGCTTTAGTCCCAAAGTCATGATAAAGTGTGTTCATTGAGAAAAAGAGGAAAAACATAGACATATTAGAAAGTTGGTTGTGAGGGAGGCAGCCATTGTTGTGAGGATGAGGTTGGGGAAGTGACCATTGACTTTGCCAGTGTATTGGCTTGGTTGCTGCCAGGGGACAACGACTGCACCCTCTCATTGAAGCCACTGAAGTTTAAGGCTAACAATGATAGTGCAGGCATTGTGTGTAGAAAACAGGATCCCTCACTATAGTGAATAGAAAAATGGCAATCTTCGTAGTTAATTAATATCACAAAAATGATCTATTGTTTTATGTACAGTACCAGTCAAATGTTTGGGACACACTCATTCTAGGGTTTTTCTTTATTTTTACTATTTTCTACGTTGTAGAATAATAGTGAAGACATCAAAACTATGAAATTATACATATGGAATCATGTAGTAACCAAAAATATTTGAGATTCTTCAAAGTAGCCACTCTTTGCCTTGATGATAGTTTTGCACACTCTTGGCATTCTCTCAACCAGCTTCATTAGGTAGTCACCTGGAATGCATTTCATTTAACAGGTGTACCTTGTTAACGTGTGGAATTTATTTCCTTAATGCGTTTGTGCCAGTCACTTGTTTTGTGACAAGGTAGGGGTAGTATACAGAAGATAGCTCTATTTGGTAAAAGACCAAGTCCATATTATGTAAAGAACAACTCAAATAAGCGAAGAGAAACAAAGGTCCATGATTACTTGATGACATAAAGCTCAGTCAATCTGGAAAATTTCAGTGCAGTCGCAAAAACCGTCAGGCGCTATGATGAAACTGGCACTCATGAGCGAGGACTGCCACAGGAAAGGAAGACCCAGGGTTACCTCTGCTGCAGAGGATAAGTTCATTAGAGTTAACTGCACCCTAAATTGCAGCCCAACTAAATGCTTCACAGAGTTCAATTAACAGACACATCTCAACATCAACTGTTCAGAGGAGACTACGTGAATCAGGCTTTCATGGTCGAATTGCTGCAAAGAAATTAATAAGAAGAAGAGACTTGCTTGGGCCAAGAAACATGAGCAATGTACATTAGACTGGTGGAAATCTGTCCTTTGGTCTAATGAGTCCAAATTTGAGATTTTTGGTAGGTGAACAGATGATCTGCACATGTGTTGTTCCCAACGTGAAGCATGGAGAAGGTGTGTTGGTGTGGGGGTGCTTTTCTGGTGACACTGTCTGTGATTTATTTAGAATTCAAGGCACACATAACCAGCATGGTTACCACAGCATTTTGCAGCTATACGCCATCCCATCTGGTTTGCACTTAGTGAGACTATAATTTGTTTTTCAACTGGACAATGACCCCAAACACACTTCCGGGCTGTGTAAGGGCTATTTGATCAAGTAGGAGAGTGATGGAGGGCTGCATCAGATGACCTGGTCTCCACAATCACCTGACCTCAACCCAATTGAGATGATTTGGGATGAGTTGGACCACAGAGTGAAAGAAAAGCAGCCAACAAGTTTTTAGCATATGTGGGAACTCCTTCAAGACTGTTGGAAAAGCATTCCTCATAAAGCTGGTTGAGAGAATGCCAAGAGTGTGCAAATCTGTCATCAATGCAAAAGGGTGGCTACTTTGAAGAAACTCAAATTTAAAATATATTTTGATTTTTTTAACACTTTTTTGGTTAATACATTACTATAATACAAAAAATATAATGTTTAAACTCAAATATATTAATTGATTTTTAAAAAAAAGTTCAAATATACAGTACCAGTTAAAAAAATTACACACTGACTCATTCAATGGGTTTTCTTTATTTGTACATTGTAGAATAATAGTGAAGACATCAAAACTATGAAATAACACATATGGAATCATGTAGTAATCCAAAAAGTGTTAAACAAATCAAAATATATTTGGAGTTGTTTAACACTTTTTTGGTTACTGTATGATTCCTAATGTTTTATTTCATAGTTTACTCAGTATTTTGTTGAAGCACCTTTGGCAGCGATTACAGCCTCGAGTCTTCTTGGGTATGACGCTACAAGCTTGGCACACCTGTATTTCAAATCAAATCAAATTTATTTTGCCACATGCGCTGAATACAAGTGCAGACTCTACCGTGAAACACTTACTTACAAGCCCTTAACCAACAGTGCAGTTCAAGAAGAAGAAAATATTTACCAAGTAGGCTAAAATAAAAAAGTAGTTGAGGTAATCTGTGCATGTAGGTGCGGGCGAAGTGACTATGCATACGTAACAAACAAACAGCGAGTAGCAGCAGTTTACAAAAGAGAGGGGGAGGTCAATGCAAATTGTCCGGTGGCGATTTTTATGAATTGTTCAGCAGTCTAATGGCTTGGGTGTAGAAGCTGTTTGTGAGTCTTTTGGTCCTAGACTTGGTGTGCCAGTACTGCTTGCCGTGCGTTAGCAGAGAAAACAGTCTATAACTTGGGTGACTGCAGTATCTGACAATGTTATGGGCTTTCCTCTGACACCGCCTATTATATAGGTCCTGAATGGCAGGAAGCTTTGCCCCAGTGATGTACTGGGCCGTTTGCACTACCCTCTGTAGCACCTTACGGTTAGATGCCGAGCAGTTGCCATACTAGGCGGTGATGCATCCAGTTAGGATGCTCTCGATGGTGCAGCTGTAGAACCTTTTGAGGATCTGGGGACCCATGCTAAATCTTTTCAGTCTCCTGAGGGGGAAAAGGTTTTGTCGTGCCCTCTTCGTGACTGTCTTGGTATGTTTGGACCACAATAGTTTGTTGGTGATGTGGACACCAAGGAACTTGAAACTCTCGACCCGCTCCTCTACAGCCCAGTCAATGTTAATGGGGGCCTGTTCGGCCTGCCTTTTCCTGTAGTCCACGATCTGCTCCTTTGTCTTGCTTGAGGGAGAGGTTGTTGTCCTGGCACCACAATGCCAGTTCTCTGACCTCCTCCCTATAGGCCGTTTTCGTCGCTGTCGGTGATCAGGCCTACCACTGTTGTGTCGTTCGCAAACTTAATGATGGTGTTTAAAGTCTTGTTTGCCCACGCAGTCGTTGTTGAAGAGGGAATACAGGAGGGGACTTAGTACCCACGCCTGAGGGGCCCCCGTGTTAAGGATCAGCATGACAGACGTGTTGTTGCCTACTCTTACACCTGGGGGTGGCCCGTCAGGAAGTCCATGATCCAGTTGCAGAGGGAGGTGTTTAGTCCCAGAGTCCTTAGCTTAGTGATGAGTTTTGTGGGCACTATGGTGTTGAACGCTGAGCTGTAGTCAATGAGCATTCTCATATAGGTGTTCCTTTTGTCCAGGTAACAAAGGGCAGTATGGAGTGCGATTGAGATTGTGTCATCTGTGGATCTGTTGGGGCGATATGCGAATTGGAGTAGGTCTAGGGTGTCCGGGAGGATGCTGTTGATGTGAGCCATGACCAGTCTTTCAAAGCACTTCATGGCTACCGACATGAGTGCTACAGGGCGGTAATCATTCCGGTTACCTTCGCTTCCTTGGGCACAGGGACTATGGTGGTCTGCTTTGAACATGTAGGTATTACAAACTCGGTCAGGGTGAGGTTGAAAATGTCAGTGAAGACACTTGACAGTTGGTCCGCACATGCTTTGAGTACACGTCCTGGTAATCCGTCTGGCCCAGCGACTTTGTGAATGTTGATCTGTTTAAAGGTTTTGTTCACATCGGCTACTGAGAGCGTTATCACACAGTCATCCAGAATAGCTGGTGCACTCACCCTCATCAGGGTTGCTTGCCTCGAATCGAGCATAAAAGGCATTTAGCTCGTCTGGTAGGCTTGCGTCACTGGGCAGCTTGTGTCTGGGTTTCCCTTTGTTGTCTGTAATAGTTTTCAAGCCCTGCAACATCCGACGAGTGTCAGAGCCGGTGTAGTAGGATTCAATATTAATCCTGTATTGACACTTTGCTTGTTTGATGGTTCGTCTGAGGGCATAGAGAGATTTCTTATAAGCGTCCGGATTAGTCTCCCGCTCTTTGAAAGCGACAGCTCCAGCCTTTAGCTCTATGCGGATGTTGCCTGTAATCCATAGCTTCTGGTTATGTACGTGCAGTCACTGTGGGGACGATGTCATTGATGCACTTATTGATGAAGCCGATTACTGAGGTGGTGTTTTCTTCAATGCCATTGGATGAATCCCGGAACATATTCCAGTCTGTGCTAGCAAAACTGTCCTGTAGTGTAGCATCCGTGTCATCTGACCACTTCCGTATTGAGCGAGTCACTGGTACTTCCTGCTTTAGTTTTTGCTTGTAAGCAGGAATCAGGAGGGTAGAATTATGGTCAGATTTTCCAAATGGAGGGCGAGGGAGAGCTTTGTATGCATCTCTGTGTGTGGATTAAATATGGTCTAGGATTTTTGGAGTGTCTCCCATTCTTCTCTGCAGATCCTCTCAAGCTCTGTCAGGTTGGCTATGGAGCGTGATGTACAGCTATTTTCAGGTCTCTCCAGAGATGTTTGATTGGGTTCATGTCCGGGCTCTGGCTGGGCCACTCAAGGACATTCAGAGACTTGTCCTGTAGCCACTCCTGCATTGTCTTGGCTGTGTGCTTAGGGTCATTGTCCTTTTGGGAGGTGAACCTTCACACCAGTCTGAGGTCCTGAACACTCTGAAGCAGGTTTTCATCAAGGACCTCTGTATTTTGCTCAGTTTATCTTGATTGTTAAGACTTGAGACAATTGAGACATGGATTGTGTATGTGTGCCATTCAGAGTGTGAATCAGCAAGACAAAAGGTTTAAGTGCCTTTGAATGGGTATGGTAGTGGATGCCAGACACACCAGTTTGTGTCAAGAACTGTAATGCTGCTGGTTTTTTCACGCTCATCAGGTTCCTGTGTGTATCAAGAATGGCCCACCACCCAAAGGACATCCAGCAAACTTGACACAATTGTGAGAAGCATTGGAGTCCACATGGACATCGCTGTGGAACGCTTCGACACCTTGTAGAGACCATGCACCAACGAATTGTGGCTGTTCTGACGGGAGAGTGGGATTAGCCCCTCTCTGTACCCCGCACACACAATTGTGTGTAAGGTCCCTCATTTGTATGTAAGGTCCCCCAATTTCAAGCACAGATTCAACCACAAAGACAGAAGCAAAGAAGGGCAGCTAGTGGTGCTGTAGATGGGTAAAAGTAAAAAAAAAGCAGACATTGAATTTCCCTTTTAGCATGGTGAAGTTATTAATTATGCTTTGGATGGTCTACCAATACACCCTGTCACTACAAAGATACAGGTGTCCTTCCTAACTCAGTTGCCGGAGGGGAAGGAACCCGCTCAGGGATTTCACCATGAGGCCAATGGTGATTTTAAAACAGTTCGAGGACAGATCAACAACATTGTAGTTACTCCACAATACTAACCTAAATGACATTAAAAAAAGAAGTCTGCACAGAATAAAAATATATTTAAAAACATGCATTCTGTTTGTAATAATGCAAAATATGTGGCCAAGAAATGAACTTTTTGTTCTGAATACAAAGCATTATGTTTGGGGAAAATCCAACACAATACATCACTGAGTACAGTGGCTTGCAAAAGTATTCACCCCACTTTGCATTTTTCCTATTTTGTTGCCTTACAACATGGAATTACATTTTTTGGGGGGGAGGGTTGTATCATTTGATTTACACAACATGTCTACCACTTTGAAGATGTAAAATATGTTTTATTGTGAAACAAACAAGAAATAAGACAAAGAAACAGAAAACTTGAGTGTGCATAACTATTCACCCTCCCCCAAAGTTAATACTTTGTAGAGCTACCGTTTGCAGCAATTACAGCTGCAAGTCTCTTATGTCTCTATAAGCTTGGCGCATCTAGCCACTGGGATTTTTGCCCATTCTTCTAGGCAAAACTGCTCAAGCGCCTTCAAGTTGGATGGGTTCCGCTGATGTACAGCAATCTTTAAGTCATACCACAGATTCTCAATTGGATTGAGGTCTGGGCTTTGACTAGGCCATTCCGAGACATTGAAATGTTTCCCCTTAAACCACTCAAGTGTTGCTTTAGCAGTATGCTTAGGGTTATTGTCCTGCTGGAAGGTGAAGCTCTGTCCCAGTCTCAAATCTCTGGAAGACTGAAATAGATTTCCCTCAAGAATTTCCCTGTATTTAGCGCCATCCATCATTCCTTCAATTCTGACCAGTTTCCCAGTCCCTGCTGATGAAAAACATGGTGTTCTCGGGGTGATGAGAGGTGTTGAGTTTGCGCCAGACATAGCGTTTTCCTTGATGGCCAAAAATGATCATTTTAGTTTCATCTGACCAGAGTACATTCTTCCATATGTTTGGAGAGTCTCCCACATGCCTTTTGGCGAACACCAAACATGTTTGCTCATAT
This sequence comes from Oncorhynchus mykiss, assembly GCF_057628025.1. NCBI lineage: Eukaryota > Metazoa > Chordata > Actinopteri > Salmoniformes > Salmonidae > Oncorhynchus > Oncorhynchus mykiss. The sequence goes on along the minus strand of NC_143038.1, from coordinate 53,343,957 downwards.
TTTTCTTTAAGCAATGGCTTTTTTTCTGACCACTCTTCCGTAAAGCCCAGCTCTGTGGAGTGTACGGCTTAAAATGGTCCTATGGGCAGATACCCGAATCTCCGCTGTGGAGCTTTACAGCTACTTCAGAGTTATCTTTAGTTTCTTTGTTCCATCACCGATTAATACCCTCTCTTGGAAGGTTTGTTGTGGTGCCATGTTCTTTCCATTTTTTAAATAATGGATTTAATGGTGCTCCGTGGGATGTTCAAAGTTTGATATTTTTTTATAACCCAACCCTGATCTGTACTTATCCATAACTTTGTCCCTGACCTGTTTTGGGGGCTCCTTGGTCTTCGTGGTGCCCCTTGCTTTGGGGTGTTGCAGACTCTGGGGCCTTTCAGAACGGGTGTATATATACACAGATCATGTGACAGATCATGTGACACTTAGATTGCACACAGGTAGACTTTATTTAACCTGCTGAGTGTAGGGGGCAGTATTTTGATGTTTGGATGAAAAACGTACCCAAATGAAACTGCCTATTTCTCTGGCCCAGAATCTAGAATATGCATATAATTGTCAGATTAGGATAGAAAACACTAAAGATTCCAAAACTGTCAAAATATTGTCTGTGAGTATAACAGAACTGATATTGCAGGCGAAAAACTGAGGAAAATCCAACCCGGAAGTGCTGTTTTTCCCGAAAGCTCTCTGTTCCATAGCCTGCCTTCGCTCCATTTAAAGGGATATCAACCAGATTCATTTTCCTATGGCTTCCATATGTTGTGAACAGTCTTTAGACATAGTTTCAGGCTTTTATTTTGAAAAATGAGCGAGAAAGATCACATCGCATAATTTTATGGCTGGGTGCCAGCAGCGTTTTGCATGGGTGCCAGCAGCGTTTTGCATGCGCAACAGCATGCGCAACAGCTCGGAGCAGACATTTTCTCTCTCTCCTATTGAAGAAGGTACAGTCCGGTTGAAATATTATCGATTATATAGTGTAAAAACAACCTGAGGTTTGTTTATAAAAAACTTTTGACATCTTTCTACGAACTTTATGGCATTTTCGTCCGCCCCGTCATTACCGCTCGACCTGTGGATTTCTGAACATAACGCGCCCACCAAATGGAGGTATTTTGGATATAAAAATAATCTTTATGGAACAAATGGAACATTTATTGTGTAACTGGGAGTCTCGTGAGTGCAAACATCCGAAGATCATCAAAGGTAAGCGATTCATTTTATTGCTTTTCTGACTTTCGTGACCAATCTACTTGGCTGCTAGCTGTTTGTAATATTTTGTCTGCTGAGAGAGATGTCCTTACATAAACGCTTGGTATGCTTTCGCCAAAAAGCTTTTTTGAAATCTGACACGCCAGGTGGATTAACAACAAGCTCAGCTGTGTTTTGCTATATTGCACTTGTGATTTCATGAAAATTAAATCATTTTAGTAATTTAATTTGAATTTGGCGCTCTGCAATTCAGCGGATGTTGATGTAAATGATCCACGCTAAAGGGATGGGTGCATCAAGAAGTTAACTGATTATGTGACTTCTGAAGGTAATTGGTTGCACAAGATCTTATGTAGGAGCTTCTTAGCAAAGGGGGTGAATACATATGCACGCATTTGTTTTTCATTTCACCTCACCAATTTGGACTATTTTGTGTATGTCCATTAAATGAAATTATGAATACTTTTGCAAGGCACTGTACCACTCTTCTCCATATTGTCAAACATGGTGGTGGCTGCATCATGTTATGGATATGCTCGTGATCGGACAAGGACTAGGCAGTTTTTTAAAGATAAAAATAAATGGAATAGAGCTAAGCACAGGCAAAATTCTAGAGGAAAACCTGGTTCAGCAGGACAATCACCTAAAACTTACCAGGACGACAGTGAATGTTCCTGAGTGACTCACAGCTGTTATCACTGCCAAAGGTGATTCTAATATTTATTGACTCAGGGGGTTGGGGGGCTTGACTCAGGGGGTACTTATCTAATCGATATATATTAGTCTTTTATTTATCTTTTTTTTTAAATCTTCCACTTTGATATAAGAGTATTTTGTGTAGACCCCCCCCCCCCCCCCCAAAAAATACAATTCAATCCTTTTTAATTCCAATTTGGTATTGGAAAAAGGGCAAGGGGTGTGAATACTTTTTGAAGGCACTCCATAATGGTTTGGGACAACTGGGAATGTCTTGTGACAAAGCCTCCAGCGGATCATGACACAACGTCCCAATAAGTCCTTGTGGACATCCCAGGGACAAACAGAACTAGACAAAACCTCCAGGGGAAAATGACACAATCTCCCAGGAATGTCCTAAAAAATGTCCCCGGGGCAAACCTGGAACTATAAAAAGAACCCCAGAGAACGTTCCCTTTGCCTCCTAAGGACTAGTTTAATGAAAGACATCATATTAAGGTCCTGACATGTCCCTCAGTGAAGTCCTGGTAAATTGCATGGAACTACATAAAGGTCCCCAGAGAACGTTCCCTTGCAACCATCTCATGCCGTTCTTAGAATAATTTCAGAAATGGAAGAACGTTGCACCGAAATGCTTAAGGGATCTAATGGGAACCTCAACGAATATCGTCAGGACATCCCCTGTTTGCTGGGAAGTACTTTTACCTTTATCTGACAGGTAAAAACAACAAATTAAGTCATGGCACATTTGACATGTTATGTATGCAATATTAAACGTATGCAATATTAAACATGTATCACTGACTAACCCCTTCAAATAAGGTTAATAAAAACAGCTTCAGCAACAGCAAAGACATAAGTAATAAAACACATAAGCAATACAACACAAATCTATCAGTTCACAGCCAGCCAGCTTGGGCGTGTGTGTGTGTTTCTGTTCAACCAAACAAGATTCTCTTGTTAATGTTCAAGGAGGCTTGAAGATAAAGATGCTGTATTCGACTCACTCCCTCTACCGCACCTGAATGATCGGCTATGAAAGCCAACTGACATTTACTTGTGAGGTGCTGACCTGTTGCACCCTTTACAACCATTGTGTATCAAGGTACAAGGCGAGACCCAGATGCAGACCCAGGAGGCAGATAGTTGGAGTCTTACAATGTTTATTAATCCAAAAAGGGGTAGGCAAGAGAATTGTCGTGCACAGGCAAAAGGTCAAAACCAGTTCAGAGTCCAATAGGTACCGAAGGGCAGGCAGATTCAAGGTCAGGGCAGGCAAGATGATCAAGCAGGCGGGAAAATAGTCCAGAGTCAGGCAGTAGTCCAAACCGGGAAGCCTAGCAAACGAGAATAGAAAAGGAGTACGGGGAAAAACACACTGGTTAACTTGACTGAACATACAAGATGAACTGACACAGGGAGACTGTAAACACAGGGATAAATACACCGTGGAAATAAGCGACACCTGGAGGGGGTGGAGACAATCACAGGGACAGGTGAAACAGAACAGGGTGTGATACTGTGATTATTATTATCTGACCCTGCTGGTCATCTTTGAACTTTGGAAACATCTTGGCTATGTACTGTTATAATCTCCACCCGGCACAGCCAGAAGAGGACTGGCCACCCCTCAGAACCTGGTTCCTCTCTAGGTTTTGTGGGAATCGGCTAAACTTTGAACATTGAGATATTAAATACATGATAGGAAAGAAGCATAGAATCAAAGGAGTAAAGAGACAGGGTTTTATGTCAGAAGTTAAGGGTTCTCTGAAGAAAGATAGAAGGCTTTGGAATGTGTTGGCTGGATGAGATGAGAGCAACGTGTTAATATAGGGATGACAGATGCACATTTGTGTTTTAGGTGAAGGAGGGGTTGAGGTCAGGAGGTGAGGACAGATTCCCTTAAGGGAGTAATACGGGTTTGGTATCCTGATACCCTTTTCCTGGTGAACCATAAGATGTAAGAATTGGAGAGAAGGAGTGTTTTAAGTGGGATGTATAGAACTGTGATGGTGAGAAATGATTTGCTGTCTGAATTACAGCTGTACAGATCCTTTGGGAAGAATTAAACTTGGTTAAAGCTAGTGTCCATGAGTTACTTACTCTGAAAAATACTCTGAAAAATAAGAACCTAACAGTTTCTTCTGAGGTACCTGCCATTCTAGAGAGTTTTTCCTAGCCACCGTGCTTCTATGTCTGCATTGCTTGCTGTTTGGTGTTTTAGGCTGGGTTTCTGTATAGCACTTTGTGACATCGGCTGATGTAAAAAGGGCTTAATTGATTGATTGAAGGCTCTGCGTTCAAGAGAGGTGGTCGTTCGGCTTCTCAAGCCTGATGACAGTTATCCACAGATAGAGAATATCCAGTGCCACAGGGCACAGCTTTGGATAAACAGAACTGGAGATGTGACTCTGTAAACAGGCCCCCCTTGACTTCTTCCAGGTATTTCTGCAGCTCACTCTGGGCACTTAATGCCCTGCCAGGTTGACCCTCCGGCTGTACAGTGACCTCAGACACAATCTTCGATGCGAGGAAGCTATATTTCTGAAGCACTGTTGTGAGATGCTTGCTGGATTCATCATGCTGGCATCTTCCTGGGGTCCTGCTGCTCCACCCACAGCTTCCAAGTATATTACTTGCTAATGTTCAGTCCCTGGATAACAAAGATGATGAGATCAGGGCAAGGGTTTCTTTCCAGACAGACATCAGGGATTGTAAAATACTATGTTTCATAGAAACATGGATTTCCCTGGATATACTGTCGGAGTCGGTCAAGCCATCTGGATTCTCAGTTCATCGCCCTGACAGGAATAAACATCTCTCCGGGAAGAAGGGCGGGCGTGTATGTTTCATGATTAATGACTCACGGTGTAATTGTGATAACATACAGGAACTCAAATCCTTTTGTTCACCCAACCAGGAATACCTCACAATCAAATGCCGACCGTATTATCTCCCAAGAGAATTTACTTTGATTATAGTCACGGCCGTGTACATCCCCCCTCAAGCCGATACCACGACAGCCCTCAAGGAACTTCACTGGACTTTATGCAAACTGGATACCGTACAGTGGGGCAAAAAAGTATTTAGTCAGCCACCAATTATGCAAGTTCTCCCACTTAAAAAGATGAGAGAGGCCTGTAATTTTCATCATAGGTGCACTTCAACTATGACAGACAAAATGAGAAAAAATATCCAGAAAATCACATTGTAGGATTTTTAATGAATTTATTTGCAAATTATGGTGGAAAATAAGTATTTGGTCACCTACAAACAAGCAAGATTTCTGGCTCTCACAGACCTGTAACTTCTTCTTTAAGAGGCTCCTCTGTCCTCCACTCGTTACCTGTATTATTGGCACCTGTTCGAACTTGTTATCAGTATAAAAGACACCTGTCCACAACCTCAAACAGTCACACTCCAAACTCCACTATGGCCAAGACCAAAGAGCTGTCAAAGGACACCAGAAACAAAATTGTAAACCTGCACCAGGCTGGGAAGACTGAATCTGCAATAGGTAAGCAGCTTGGTTTGAAGAAATCAACTGTAGGAGCAATTATTAGGAAATGGAAGACATACAAGACCACTGATAATCTCCCTCGATCTGGGACTCCACACAAGATCTCACCCCGTGGGGTCAAAATGATCACAAGAACGGTGAGCAAAAATCCCAGAACCACACGGGGGGACCTAGTGAATGACCTGCAGAGAGCTGGGACAAAAGTAACAAAGCCTACCAGTAACACACTACGCCGCCAGGGACTCAAATCCTGCAATGCCATACGTGTCCCCCTGCTTAAGCCAGTACATGTCCAGGCCCGTCTGAAGTTTGCTAGAGAGCATTTGGATGATCTAGAAGAAGATTGGGAGAATGTCATATGGTCAGATGAAACCAAAATATAACTTTTTGGTAAAAACTCAACTCGTCGTGTTTGGAGGACAACGAATGCTGAGTTGCATCCAAAGAACACCATACCTACTGTGAAGCATGGAGGTGGAAACATCATGCTTTGGGCTGTTTTTCTGCAAAGGGACCAGGACGACTGATCCTTGTAAAGGAAAGAATGAATGGGGCCATGTATCGTGAGATTTTGAGTGAAAACCTCCTTCCATCAGCAAGGGCATTGAAGATGAAACATGGCTGGGTCTTTCAGCATGACAATGATCCCAAACACACCGCCCGGGCAACGAAGGAGTGGCTTTATAAGAAGCATTTCAAGGTCCTGGAGTGGCCTAGCCAGTCTCCAGATCTCAACCCCATAGAAAATCTTTGGAGGGAGTTGAAAGTCCGTGTTGCCCAGCAACAGCCCCAAAACATCACTGCTCTAGAGGAGATCTGCATGGAGGAATGGGCCAAAATACCAGCAACAGTGTGTGAAAACCTTGTGAAGACTTACAGAAAACGTTTGACCTCTGTCATTGCCAACAAAGGGTATATAACAAAGTATTGAGATAAACTTTTGTTATTGACCAAATACTTATTTTCCACCATAATTTGCAAATAAATTCATATAAAATCCTACAATGTGATTTTCTGGATTTCTTTTCTCATTTTGTCTGTCATAGTTGAAGTGTACCTATAATGAAAATTACAGGCCTCTCTCATCTTTTTAAGTGGGGGTACTTGCACAATTGGTGGCTGACTAAACACTTTTTTGCCCCACTGTATATCCTGAGGCTGCATTTATTGTAGCTGGTGATTTTAACAAAGCAAATTATATCAGCATTTTGACTGTAGCACTCGCACTACCAAAAACACTAGACCACTGTTACTCCAACTTCCGGGATGCATACAAGGCCCTCCCCCGCCCTCCTTTCGGAAGGTCTGACCACAACTCCATTTTTCTCCTCCCTTCCTATAGGCAGAAACTCAAACAGGAAGTACCCGTGCTAAGGACTATTCAACGCTGGTCTGACCAATTGGAATCCAATTGGAATCACCGCCTGGTACGGCAACTGCACCATTCACAGCCGCAGGGCTCTCCAGAGGGTGGTGCGGTCCGCACAACGCATCACCGGGGGTAAACTTCCTGCCCTCCAGGACAAATACAGCACCCGATGTCACAGGAAGGCCAAAAAGATCATCAAGGACAACAACCACCCAAACCACTGCCTGTTCATCGCGCTATCATCCAGAAAGCGAGTTAAGTACAGGTGCATCAAAGCTGAGACAGAGAGACTGAAAAACATCTATCTCAAAGCCATCAGACTGTTAAATAGCCATCACTAGCTGGCATCTACCCGTTTACTCAACCCTGCAACTTAGAGGCTGCTGCCCTATATTCATAGACTTGGAATCACTGGCCTCTTTAATGGAACACTAGTCATTGTAATAATGTTTACATACTGCTATACACATCTCATATGTATATACTGTATTCTATTCTAATGCATTTTAGTCAATGCCACTCCGACATTTCTCGATATAATATTTATACATTTCTTAATTCCATTTTTTTACTTTTAGATTTGTGTGTATTGTTGTGAATTGTTAGATACTACTGCACTGTTGGAGTTAGGAACACAAGCATTTCGCTACACCCGCAATAACATCTGCTAAATATGTGAACGTGACCAATACAATTTGATTTGATTGTGTAATGATCATGCTGTTTAATCAGCTTCCTGATATGCCTCACCTGTCAGGTGGATGGATTATCTTGACAAAGGAGAAATGCTCAACATGGATGTAAACAAGTTTGTGCACAAAATGTGAACGAAATAAGCTTGTTGTGCATATTTCAGCTCATTAAACATGGGACCAACTCTCAACATAATGCGTTTATATTTTTGTATATTTTTGTTTATATTTTTGTTCAGTGTATAACCCCATTGTATAATAGAATGATGAGCTAATAGACAGACAGGCTGATGGGTTCTGATAATCCCAGCTCTCCTCTCTTAGCCTGTTAATGCCCTGTGAGCCATCTCTATAGTGATATTGGGTTAATAAATACATATGATTCAGCGCAGAGGCAAGGGGCTTTGAAAATTATAGTTAATGCACTGAAATGTGCCTTGGAAGAAATGGGCCCTGGATAAGTTTGAAGAGAGATAGGGCCACATCATCCCCATCCCTAGATCTCGCATCATCAATATTCCTGTGTTACTGTTTTCCTTTAGTAGCACATCCACAGCCATCACGGAATACCTCCATCACAATTAGTTCATTAGAAAGGCCCACCATCTCAATCATTTACATTGTGCGGGATGGCATTCAGAATCATTTATAAAAAATGAAATGCCTGCCTTACCTGTTTGGTGTCATTCACTGTAATGCATTTTGACATTCAAATCAAACATTCTTGTTCAAGGACTGCATGCTGTGGTTACTAACCATTCTGTCTGAACGTAGACAATAGGTACACAGTGACATGGAGAGATGCTGCTGCTACAGCCATAACACTGTCCTCTCTGGATGTCTGATGGTATCTCTTTATCTGATGTTGGCAGGGATTTGGTGTTCATTTACTCAGGCACATACAGATGTTCAAACAACCCAACCCATGACGTCCTTCAGGTCCCATTGAGGGTTTGTTTTGTTTCTGCAGCTAGCACCTTGTTTGTTATTGTTTTCTCTGTTATCTGGTTGGTTGCTAGCTGGCGCTGCACGCTGACCTTTACCTGCTCCTCAGTGAACCTCACAGTACTGCCTGATCCTCTCCGTGCCAAAAATAAACCCTTTTCCGCTCCTGCCTACTGAAGCTTGTGTGAAAAAGCCATCGCATTTCCAAGGTCGACGAGTATCATTCTCATTAAGGTTCACAATAACATAGCTGGATGGAAGAGCGATGGCAATAACATATTTCAGATTCAGTGCGCTGTGACCTTGCTGGGTTAGGGGCATCTACCTGAACCTTTCTGATAGGAGTCATTTGGCATTGTATCTGCTAAATCTACTTCACTTTATTTTACCCGACTATATCCTTCTGGGGCTAGCCATTCCCACAGTCCTCGTAAACACAATGAGCAATCTTTAGACACACACACACACACAGGCATCACATCAAATTCTCCTCATAACCCTGAATAATCCCCTTTTCCATTTGATCAAGGCCCTCCTCACTTGTGTCACCAAAGGGTATTAGTGCTGGGATCCACATTCGCTCTTCATCAGAGATCTGCTTTCCTATCTATCTCCCATTGCTTATACAGGCTTCTACAGGCTAGCACTTTGATAGATGAAACACAGCAAGACCTTCGTCAATGGGTAACCAATCATTAGCAGCACCCTTTAAACCAGCCTGATGCGACAGATGTTCACAGTGTAAATGCTCATAATCATTCTGCCCAGTGATTTGTGGCGAGGCATGCTCAAATGATTATTCAAATATGAAACCCACCATCAAAGAAAACAGCAACCTCTCAATCACTGCACAATGTGTAAAGAAGGTAAACTAGAGACTAGCTGATTTCTATATGCAACATGGCTGTAAAAGTTCCATGGCATGTCAAAATAGATTGACTGTACAGTATAACACTTGCTACACTGTAAAAAACAGGTGGGCTAGAATTGAGCGTATCCACCTGGAAGCAATTATGTCTATAGTCTACAGGGTGAGAAATGTAATTTGAGTCATAGAGGTGATGGTCAGTGGACATAAGAGTACATTAAAGTCAAGTGGTCAAATATAGGAGCTAAATACTTTTTTTCCAATGCTTATTGGTTGAGTGTATATTTCATGCCCATGAATAGAGTACCAGGTTCTTTAAGCAGCACTGCTGCTGCCTGAGTGTCCAACCCCGTACATTATCTTTTTAAACAAGGCATCAAACTATATATTATTCATATACCCAAAGCATGAAATATGCATGAATATAAAAGTACAATGGGATAAAACCACTTTACTGACATGTACAGTGCCTTGCGAAAGTATTCGGCCCCCTTGAACTTTGCGACCTTTTGCCACATTTCAGGCTTCAAACATAAAGATATAAAACTGTATTTTTTTGTGAAGAATCAACAACAAGTGGGACACAATCATGAAGTGGAACGACATTTATTGGATATTTCAAACTTTTTTAACAAATCAAAAACTGAAAAATTGGGCGTGCAAAATTATTCAGCCCTCTTAAGTTAATACTTTGTAGCGCCACCTTTTGCTGCGATTACAGCTGTAAGTCGCTTGGGGTATGTCTCTATCAGTTTTGCACATCGAGAGGCTGAATTTTTTTCCCATTCCTCCTTGCAAAACAGCTCGAGCTCAGTGAGGTTGGATGGAAAGCATTTGTGAACAGCAGTTTTCAGTTCTTTCCACAGATTCTCGATTGGATTCAGGTCTGGACTTTGACTTGGCCATTCTAACACCTGGATATGTTTATTTTTGAACCATTCCATTGTAGATTTTGCTTTATGTTTTGGATCATTGTCTTGTTGGAAGACAAATCTCTGTCCCAGTCTCAGGTCTTTTGCAGACTCCATCAGGTTTTCTTCCAGAATGGTCCTGTATTTGGCTCCATCCATCTTCCCATCCATTTTAACCATCTTCCCTGTCCCTGCTGAAGAAAAGCAGGCCCAAACCATGATGCTGCCACCACCATGTTTGACAGTGGGGATGGTGTGTTCAGGGTGATGAGCTGTGTTGCTTTTACGCCAAACATAACGTTTTGCATTGTTGCCAAAAAGTTCAATTTTGGTTTCATCTGACCAGAGCACCTTCTTCCACATGTTTGGTGTGTCTCCCAGGTGGCTTGTGGCAAACTTTAAACAACACTTTTATGGATATCTTTAAGAAATGTCTTTCTTCTTGCCACTCTTCCATAAAGGCCAGATTTGTGCAATATACGACTGATTGTTGTCCTATGGACAGAGTCTCCCACCTCAGCTGTAGATCTCTGCAGTTCATCCAGAGTGATCATGGGCCTCTTGGCTGCATCTCTGATCAGTCTTCTCCTTGTATGAGCTGAAAGTGTAGAGGGACAGCCAGGTCTTGGTAGATTTGCAGTGGTCTGATACTCCTTCCATTTCAATATTATCGCTTGCACAGTGCTCCTTGGGATGTTTAAAGCTTGGGAAATCTTTTTGTATCCAAATCCGGCTTTAAACTTCTTTACAACAGTATCTCGGACCTGCCTGGTGTGTTCCTTGTTCTTCATGATGCTCTCTGCGCTTTTAACGGACCTCTGAGACTATCACAGTGCAGGTGCATTTATACGGAGACTTGATTACACACAGGTGGATTGTATTTATCATCATTAGTCATTTAGATCAACATTGGATCATTCAGAGATCCTCACTGAACTTCTGGAGAGAGTTTGCTGCACTGAAAGTAAAGGGGCTGAATAATTTTGCACGCCCAATTTTTCAGTTTTTGATTTGTTAAAAAAGTTTGAAATATCCAATAAATGTCGTTCCACTTCATGATTGTGTCCCATTTGTTGTTGATTCTTCACAAAAAAATACAGTTTTATATCTTTATGTTTGAAGCCTGAAATGTGGCAAAAGGTCGCAAAGTTCAAGGGGGCCGAATACTTTCGCAAGGCACTGTAAGTGTCTCTTTTCTCAATGCAACATTAGAGATCAATAAACAGGTGAAAATATTCTTACTTATGGGCCTAAGTTATAATACTAAAAACTCTTCATCGATCAAATCTGACATTGGTTTCCAAAGATGATTTAATTACTAATAAAATGTTGTATCACTTAATTTGTCCATATACTGTTAGAATACAGGACACTCTATTATACAGTAATACAATATCCTCTCTGACCCGTGTCATATCGGCTGTTGAAAAGTCTTAAATATAATGTACCTCTTCCTTTTAATGGGGACTATTTATAGAAAGACATAACTCATCTGTCATGCTTTTATCATATCAAGGACTCTCATGCTGCATATAGATGGTCAAGGGGGACTATAATGTTTCACAACAGTGTATGAAGTATAACACATAATGGCTGAAGAATTCTCGCTCAATAGGTCCTTGTGTAAGGATATTTTGATGATCAATACCCTTTGGCTCTAAAAAACATATTGCAGATGGTTACATCAAATAGACTTGAACATCTATAGATTTTGGAGCTAGATATTCTGAAGATAACAAACACACACAGTGTGCATAATAGGGACTGTGCTGTGTGTGTAGAAAGGATCGAGAGAGTGGTGATGCAGCTCCTACATTTTTACTGATGTGTTTCATGAAAACATATTTTCGTGAGTGGGAAAAAAAATGCAAGTCACTTTGCATTTCTTTACATTTCCCCCACATTTCCATATCTCAAGAACGTCCCTAAATTGACGTCTTGAAGAAAGACCAAATAAGATCTCGGTATCTTTGTGCCTTGTTTGTGCCGTCTATTTTGAGAATAGAGGACGTATCTGTCATTCAAGAAGTCCTTGATATCTGAAATAAATGAAAAGGGGGAAGGGACGGGGGGAGAGGCAACAAACACATTCTAAGTCACGCCAAAGCACTAATTGAGTTATGCAGATAGTGGGAGCTGATTGCTGGCGTTTTGAGATGCTTTGCTGATGCTCCTCGGGGAGTCGAACAGGAAGAAATAAACATCATTAATGGAGAGGAGATGAAACATGCTCAAACATTGCCTCGACTTTCTGGCAGGCGTTTGTTTACCCAATTTGAATAATAAGAAGATCCATCATAGAATATGAGCTGAAGCCATTACCAGTTAGGATGATTCTGTCTTGAATTCTGCCATACTTGGAGTTAAATGGAAGTCTAACTGAACCGGTATTACTGTACCACTCTATTGTACCAAATCCTCTTTAGAAACAAACCGAACTGAATCTGAATGGGACCTTTAGTCTATATTTCTCCTGGATACAAATGTTAAATAGTTTTATCAAACATTAATAGCTGTATCTAAGAGTCAAATCAAGTACCAAAAGTGAGACCCTCACACATTTCACAGGTCCTAAAACAACCATAACCCTTTCCAAGACTATTATAGTTAATGAAAACTGAAAATAGAATAATAACTCAAATTCGAAAAACAATTTAGTAAACTGAAATAAAAAACTAAAACTATACTGAAACTATTATTGTTGACTGCAAACCAATTAAAATAAAATAAAAACCATAAATTCTGTTTAGTTTGAGTTTTTTTCTTCTAAACTTTAGGCAATAATCATGTGGTTTTCAAGCTTTTTTACGAATGGGGTTTTTGAACTTCTGAATCTCGTGGGTAAATGCTGCCAGTAGATGCCAATGTTTCAAATAGGCCTAGCTTGTGCATCACTATCACTATCTATCACTAGCTAACAAATCAAATGAAAATCCAATTTTATTGGCCACATACACATGTTTAGCAGATGTTATTGTGGGTGTAGTGAAATGCTTGTGCTTCTAGTTCTGGCATCTAACAAGTAATATCTAACATTTTCCACAACATATACCCAATACACACAAATCTAAGTAAGGAATGGAATTAAGAATATAGAAATATATGGGCAAGCAATGTCAGAGCAGCATAGACTAAGATACAGTAGAATAGTAGAGAATACAGTATATACAGTACATGTGAGCTGAGTAATGGATGATATGGAAACATTATTAAGTGACATTATTAACCTTTCTGATCTCCCCATCCCGGATCCGGGTTCGTGAATACAGACTCAAGCTCATTACCATAACGCAACGTTAACTATTCATGAAAATCGCAAATCAAATGAAATAAATATGCTAGCTCTCAAGCTTAGCCTTTTGTTAACAACACTGTCATCTCAGATTTTCAAAATATGCTTCTCAACCATTGCAAAACAATCATTTGTGTAACAGTATTGATGGCTAACGTAGCATTTAGCATTAGCATTCAGCTGGCAACATTTACACAAAAAAACAGAAAAGCATTCAAAAAAATCATTTACCTTTGAAGAACTTCAGATGTTTTCATTGAGGAGACTCTCAGATAGCAAATGTTCAGTTTTTCCTGAAAGATTATTTGTTTAGGACAAATCGCTCCGTTTTCTGCGTCACGTTTAGCTATGAAAAAACCCCTGTATCCAGGATTGTGTAAATCTATCAGCAAGCTCATTAGCATAACACAACGTTAACTATTTATGAAAATCGCAAATTAAATGAAATAAATATGCCATCTCTCAAGCTTAGCCTTTTGTAAACAACACTGTCATCTCAGATTTTCAAAATATGCTTCTCAACCATAGGAAAACAATCATTTGTGTAAAAGTAGCTAGCTAGAGTTAGCATTTCGCGTTAGCATTTAGCGTTAGCATTAGCGTTAGCATCCAGCACGCAACATTAACAAAAACATAAAAGCCTTCAAATAAAATCATTTACCTTTGAAGAACTTCTGATGTTTTCAATGAGGATACTCTCAGTTAGATAGCAGATGCTCAGTTTTTCCAAAAAGATTCCTTGTGTATTAGAAATAGCTCCGTTTTATACATCACATTTGGCTACCAAAAAAAATCCATAAATTCAGTCCTCAAAACGCAAACTTTTTTCCAAATTAACTCCATAATATCGACTGAAAACATGGCAGACGTTGTTTAGAATCAATCCTCAAGGTGTTTTTCACATATCTCTTCATTGATACATCGTTCTTGGAAACATGGTTTCTCTCCTGAATCCCAGGAGAAAATGCCTGCACCTGAAGATTACGCACAAATTTAGACAAAGGACACCGGGCGGACCTCTGGAAAATGTAGTCTCTTATGGCCAATCTTCCAATGATATGCCTACAAATACGTCACAATGCTGCTAAGACCTTGGGCGAACGACAGAAAGTGTAGGCTCATTCGTTGCGCAATCACAGCCATATAAGGAGAGAATGGAAAACAGAGCTTCAGAAATTCTGCTAATTCCTGGGTGATGCATCATCTTGGTTTCGCCTGTAGAATGAGTTCTGGGGCACTTACAGACAAAATCTTTGCAGATTCTGAAACTTCAGAGTGTTTTCTTTCCAAAACTGTCAAGAATATGCATAGTCGAGCATCTTTTCGTGACAAAATATCGCGCTTAAAACGGGAACGTTTTTTATCCAAAAATGAAATAGCGCCCCTAGAGCTCTAACTGGTTAAAGTGACTAGTGTTCCATTTATTAAAGTGGCCAATGATTTCAAGTCTGTGTATATAGGCAGCAGCCTCTATGTGCTAGTGATGGCTATTTAATGGTCTGATGGCCTTGAGATAGAAGCTGTTTTTCAGTCTCTCTGTCCCAGCTTTGATGCACCTGTACTGACATCGCCTTCTGGATAATAGTGAGGTGAACAGGCCGTGGCTCAGTTGGTTGATGTCCTTGATTATCTTTTTGGCCTCTCTGTGACATTGGGTGCTGTAGGTGTCCTGGAGGGGAGGTTTGCCCCCGGTGATGCATTGGGCAGATCGCACCACCCTCTGAAGAGCCCTGCGGTTGGAGGCGGTGCAGTTGCCTTACCAGGCGGTGATGTACTGTTAACCCAGCTAGCTGTATGGACGGGGACAGTATATCCAGAGAGACCCATGTTTCCGTTAAACAGAGTATGTTACAATCCCTGATGTCTCTATGGAAGGAGATCCTCGCCCTGAGCTTGTCTACTTTATTATCCAGAGACTGAAAATTTGCGAGTAATATACTCAGAAGTGGTGAATGATGTGCACACTTCCTGAGTCGGACTAGAAGTCCACTCCGAATACCTCTTCTCCGCCGGCGGTGTTTTGGAGCAGCCTCTGGAATAAGTTCAATTGCCCTGGGGGGTACGAGCATAGGATCCAATTCGGGCCACTCTGATATCCAAAAGTTATTTCTGGCTGAATGTAATAATACAAAACATTTTCTGGGCTAATAATGTATGCAATGACACACAAAAAAACTAAATACTGCAAAGTTGTGTTGTGTCTTTGTCTATGCCGGATTAAGTGATATGACATGCTATAAAATAATTTATCCGTAATTAATATCACCTGATTGAGCTAATCATGTAAATGTAATTAACTAGAGAGTCGGGCACCAGAAATAATATTTATTGAGCTGTTATCTTGCGAATAAACTCTTAAAGACCTAGTAATATTTTGTATCAATAGCAGTCAATATCAATCGTCATCTTACTTCAGTCTCATCTGAAAGTTGTAAATTCTTGGTTATCTGCAAGAACCCTGGCTAACAATTTGAATCAGCAGTACAAAATTGGGTTTAATTATTTATTTACTAAATACCTAACTAATCACACAGAATTACACATACACATATTTAAATCATAACTTGATTACAAATTACGTCATAAAGGAAAACGTCCCACAGCTGGTTACACAAAAGAAAAGGGCTGGGTTGAAGTGAAAGAGCGGGAAGACTGAGGAACAAAGGGGAAAAGCTGTGCTATCGTAAATAGAGTATCTTATGCATTCTAAATGACTGCCCATTTGGAAAAGGAAAATGCAATAAATATTTACCCTGAGCTGTGCTTCAGTAGGTTGGTGGTAGATGGAAGACCGTGTTGCCAAACCGAGTCTTCTGTCCTTTGAAGAATGTCTCTGGTGGTCAATTGGATAATTTGTAGTAACGTCGTTGTTTGATAGACGGGATACTCTGTCTGTTCCTTCCTAACCCTCGTTTGCAGCAGCTGTTGCTAACTCAACGGCTAGGAGGTATCACTTCTGTAGTGAATAAAAGTTCAAAGTGCATACCATTCTCAACCAAAGCTCATTTTGATGTTGGCTTCGTTCTGTAGTTATTATCTGAACCATTCTGACATAGGACCGTCGTCCTCATATCATCGGAACAGGAAGTTCTATTGTCGTCAAGGCTTTATATAGGAAGGGAGAGGAGGACGTGTTTGAAAAGTGTTATAGCCCATGTCCCTTCACAGGGTGGGCCTCTGATTGAGCAGCCCTATCTTATGAAAACCCACATCTCACATTTTAGAAGCTAAAATCACATTTCATCCCATCCCAAATAATTTCATATTCAAACATTTAAATTGAACAACAATTCCATGTGAATCCGATAACACTGATGTGTAGACTTTCCACTGTAGAGTTTATGTCATCTTATCATTGATGATAATTTCTCAGATGACAACCAAACTGACATCATATTCATTAAGTACCACCGCATATGTTCAATTGTTCGGATTACCAGAATATAGTTTATTTCCCCCCACCTACTTATGTCCCCAGAATCTCTATGTTAACCAAGGGTTTTGCAAATGTAACCTCAGTAGGGTAGAGAGAGGAAAAAGGGGGAAAGAGGCATTTATGACTGTCATAAACCTACCCCCCAGGCCAACGTCATGACAGTTGCTTAGGAGCTAGAAGCAGAGCTGCCATATCTGTCGGTGCCATCTTACTATTACACAGGTGCACCTTGTGGTGTGGACAATAAAAGGTCACTATAATGTGCAACAGTTGTAGGTCACACAACACATTGCCACATATGTCTTTTGAGTGAGCGTGTAATTGGCATGTTGACTGCAGGAATGTCCACCAGAGCTGTTACCAGAGAATGTAATGTTAATTTCTCTACCATAAGCCGTCTCCAACATTGTTTTAGAGAATTTGGCAGTACGTTCAACAGCCTCACAACCGCAGACCACGTGTATGGCTTCGTTTGGGTGAGCGGTTTGCTGATGTCAAAGTTGTGAACAGAGTGGCCCATGGTGGCAGTGGGGTTATGGTATGGTTATGCAAAAGATATGGACAACAAGCACAATTTCATTTTATCGATGGCAAATAGAATGCAGAGCGATACCGTGTTCCAGTTATTCTATGGCCTGCATACTCACCAGACATGTCACCCATTGAGCATGTTTGGGATGCTCTGGATCGACATCTACGACATCGTGTTCCAGTTTCCGCCAATATCAAGCAATTTTGCACAGCCATTGAAGAGGAGTGAGACAACATTCCACAGGCCACAATAAACAGCCTGATCAACTCTGCGAAGGAGATGTGTCCCGCTGCATGAGGCAAATGTTTACCACACCAGATACTGACTGGTTTCCTTATATGATCTCAGTAAAATCTTTGAAATTGTTGTGTTTATGTTTTTGTTCAGTGTAGTTTTCAATCTTAAGAGATTATAGATAAATATATTTTTGTGGAATTAAGGTTACATTATGAATGAAATTCATAAGCCTATTGCGGTATTGTAGGTAGGTCAGCAAGCATGCTATTTAAATCCTGTGCCTTTGCTTTTAAGGGATTCACAGTTGAAATTATATCTCATATCCTTGCTGTTATTATTAGCATCAGCCGTATGCTATGGTTATATCATTATCATCTTTTGAATTGCTAAGCATATACAGTGCCTAGCGAAAGTATTCGGCCCCCTTGAACTTTGCGACCTTTTGCCACATTTCAGGCTTCAAACATAAAGATATAAAACTTTATTTTTTTGTGAAGAATCAACAACAAGTGGGACACAATCATGAAGTGGAACGACATTTATTGGATATTTCAAACTTTTTTAACAAATCAAAAACTGAAAAATTGGGCGTGCAAAATTATTCAGCCCCTTTACTTTCAGTGCAGCAAACTCTCTCCAGAAGTTCAGTGAGGATCTCTGAATAATCCAATGTTGACCTAAATGACTAATGATGATAAATACAATCCACCTGTGTGTAATCAAGTCTCCGTATAAATGCACCTGCACTGTGATAGTCTCAGAGGTCCGTCAAAAGCGCAGAGAGCATCATGAAGAACAAGGAACACACCAGGCAGGTCCGAGATACTGTTGTGAAGAAGTTTAAAGCCGGATTTGGATCCAAAACGATTTCACAAGCTTTAAACATCCCAAGGAGCACTGTGCAAGCGATAATATTGAAATGGTAGGAGTATCAGACCACTGCAAATCTACCAAGACCTGGCCGTCCCTCTAAACTTTCAGCTCATACAAGGAGAAGACTGATCAGAGATGCAGCCAAGAGGCCCATGATCACTCTGGATGAACTGCAGAGATCTACAGCTGAGGTGGGAGACTCTGTCCATAGGACAACAATCAGTCGTATATTGCACAAATCTGGCCTTTATGGAAGAGTGGCAAGAAGAAAGCCATTTCTTAAAGATATCCATAAAAAGTGTTGTTTAAAGTTTGCCACAGGCCACCTGGGAGACACACCAAACATGTGGAAGAAGGTGCTCTGGTCAGATGAAACCAAAATTGAACTTTTTGGCAACAATGCAAAACGTTATGTTTGGCGTAAAAGCAACACAGCTCATCACCCTGAACACACCATGCCCACTGTCAAACATGGTGGTGGCAGCATCATGGTTTGGGCCTGCTTTTCTTCAGCAGGGACAGGGAAGATGGTTAAAATTGATGGGAAGATGGATGGAGCCAAATACAGGACCATTCTGGAAGAAAACCTGATGGAGTCTGCAAAAGACCTGAGACTGGGACGGAGATTTGTCTTCCAACAAGACAATGATCCAAAACATAAAGCAAAATCTACAATGGAATGGTTCAAAAATAAACATATCCAGGTGTTAGAATGGCCAAGTCAAAGTCCAGACCTGAATCCAATCGAGAATCTGTGGAAAGAACTGAAAACTGCTGTTCACAAATGCTCTCCATCCAATCTCACTGAGCTTGAGCTGTTTTGCCAGGAGGAATGGGAAAAAATGTCAGTCTCTCGATGTGCAAAACTGGTAGAGACATACCCCAAGCGACTTACAGCTGTAATCGCAGCAAAAGGTGGCGCTACAAAGTATTAACTTAAGGGGGCTGAATAATTTTGCAAGCCCAATTTTTCAGTTTTTGATTTGTTAAAAAAGTTTGAAATATCCAATAAATGTCGTTCCACTTCATGATTGTGTCCCACTTGTTGTTGATTCTTCACAAAATAATACAGTTGTATATCTTTATGTTTGAAGCCTGAAATGTGGCAAAAGGTCGCAAAGTTCAAGGGGGCCGAATACTTTTGCAAGGCACTGTATATTGCCGATGCCAGACCTTTTGTATGCAGTTTGAGGCCGGGCTCCACTCCCTCGGTTTAGTGAGGTTTGTTTGTTAGTAGGCATTGCATGGTAGGATCAAGACCGAGATGGAGTGGCTAAATGGACTCTGTCTGATAAATGAAGGATTGGCGATAATGCCTTGTTGACGCACCAGATGTATAATATAGCCGGCTGGTTGGCAGGGCCATCTAGACCCATCTGGATATGAAGCACCAAGGCTATTATATGACATTCAGTATGCTCTAACCAGCAGGCTCTAAGTGATTTCTCTGTGTGTGGATAAAAAGAAAAACACTATTCGCCAGCCATCCATTTTACTCACCCATTTCCAACATCCCACTCCCTCAGAATTGTTTCAGCCATTTAATATTTTCACTTGCTTCTTTCCCACCACCACATGTTCTAAAGCAATGTCTTGACGGTTTTCAGTATAGTACCTGAAGACATTAGAGGGCAAGTTGTTAAGGAAGTTATCTGCCATTACATGGCTTTTCATCCTGTTTCAGAAGTACTGTTCTGGCCTCCTTTTATGACTGAAGAAAAAGTATAATTCAAAAGGCTCAGCGATTGCGGCGGTTAAGGTCACTTTGATGAGTGTAGAGCGGAGCAGACGTGAAACACAATGAGCAGTGGCTAATTTGGTGCATGCTAATGTTGCAGAATGAGGAGTGATCGGGGTCAGGCGCGTGGGGGACACCTCGGTAGGATTGATTCTGTGTGGATCTCTTTCTCTCTCTCTATATATCTCTCTCACTCTCTCTATCAGTCTGATGGTATACGAATCTCCTGTTCTCATATATTTTATTTACAGTGTATCTACAGTCTATGCCTCATGTCCTGTGGTGCCTCATTCAAACTTCACTCTGTCATATCAACATGTTAGCCATGCCTCTTGACATTACACACAGTCTGTTAGTGACATCCATCAATTTACCCATGGATTATGTATCAACCCACAGAATATGCCACTGTCCCTTCGACATCTCATTAAGTTACTGTATGTTCCTTACACAGGGTCACATATATACTATAGAGGGTGTCCCACTGTCTTTGAGCCTGGTAAAGTCAATAGGAGCCAGCCTCCCCTGAATGCGTTATTTAGCCTGCGCACACTAATGAGCTACTTAATTGATTTAATGAAGTCCAAATGTCACTCATCATTCCTACACCTCCCACAAGGAGGAGGGAGATGGATCCCGACTCTCTGTTGATGCATAATGATTTGAATCTGCTCTCATGGAGCTCGAGTAATGGCCTGTATTGGGACAGTACTGGAATTTGTTTGGTTACGTTTTTCACACCCAGATGAATCACTTCACTCCCATGGAGAGTGGGAGGACGGGAGCAAGGGAGAGAGAGTGAGAGAAAGAGAGAGAGAGGGAAAGAGAGATACAGGTCGATGGGTGTGTGGATGGATGGACAGATACACTGCCAGTATGAAATACATTTATAGAATACCTGATCACTTGTGAGGGAGAATGATAGTGGCTTGGAGCTCATTAGTAGGCCTACTTGAGATGAGAAATTCAGCTCTTTCTCATATGAACTGGACACAGCAGGAGTTGCCCTAAATGAAAGGTTATGTCTAAGGAGCCAACCTAATGAAGCAACATGTAGCTGCAGTATGTAAGAAGGCCCTTCACATGATTGGTTCATCTCTGACTTTTATGTCTGACATTTAAACTATCACAAAGGGCACTTATGTGATTGTGGCTTTGTTTTTGTCCATTAATTATGCAGAACATACATTTTTGCTTTAATGCAGTCCCATACCACTTCAAAACCCAGATCATTGTCTGAAGTCATGCCAATGGTTTACTATCACACCTACAAGACAGTAAGAAATGGGTGTAATGATAATACATGTACAGTGGTATAAGCAGGAGAATAGGTGGGTACTTTAGACCTTCTACCTTATACCCCCAGGTGTTAATTATAGATTGTATAAATCTATATGCAGATTATGGATGATAGTCATTATTAAATAACACTAACCTGTCCATCAAAGGCAGAGTCACCTGGAACTTGGAACGTTTTCCCCAAAGTCCCCCGCAACGATATGCCTCCTCAGTCCCAGCCATGGAAATCACCAAGAGGACACGCTGAAGTATTTAAATATATTTAAATTAATTTAAATGTATTGAGATGAGCGGTGCTGCCTGTGAGCCAAATCCGAGTGATTGCAGCGTATTCATAAGTGCTGTTCACTCTTAGGAGATTCTCAGAGTCAAACACCTGCAGACAGCCACTTTTTATTTGACTTCTACTATCGTTAGACCCTACCCAGCAAACGAAAATAGTTTCTGTGAAAGTTCTCAGAACGCTCGTTAGGTCGCGGCAAATGTTCTCTTCACACAAAAACTGTCCAGTCATGTGGCGATAATTATAGGATGTTTGTATAAAACATTTGCCTGATGTTGCAAGAACGTTCTTAGAACACATTTAATTTGTTCTTTAAAGGTTTCCGGAATGTTTCATTAGGTTGTGGGAACAGTCTGCTGAGAACATTGTGAGCACATTACAAAAGATAGGTTCCCGAAACACAAAAATTATCCAGTTCTGCGGATAATTCTACAATGTTTCTTTTAGGGTGCAAGAAACATTCACTTGATGTTACAAGAACGTTCCCAGAACACATTTAGTCTGTTCTTTAAAGGTTCCCAGAATGTTTCATACGGTTGTGGGAACAGTCTGGTGGGAACATTGTGGGGACATCACAAAATATTCACTGCATGACCAGAAGTATGTGGACACCTGCTGGCCGAACATCTCATTCCAAAATCATGGGCAACTGGATACAAGCCTAAGAGCACCATGCGCAATGTCAAGCGTCAGCTGTAGTGGTGTAAAGCTTGCTGCCATTGGACTCTGGAAACACATTCTCTGGAGTGATGAATCACGCTTCACCATCTGGCAGTCCAACACACAAATCTGGGTTTGGCGGATGCCAGGAGAATGCTACCTGCTCGAATGCATAGTGCCAACTGTAATACATGTACAGTGGTCTAAGCAGGAGAATAGGTGGGTACTTTAGACCTTCTACCTTATACCCCCAGGTGTTAATTATAGATTGTATAAATCTATATGCAGATTATGAATGATAGTCATTATTAAATAACACTAACCTGTCCATCAAAGGCAGAGTCACCTGGAACTTGGAACGTTTTCCCCAAAGTCCCCCGCAACGATATGCCTCCTCAGTCCCAGCCATGGAAATCACCAAGAGGACACGCTGAAGTATTTAAATATATTTAAATTCATTTTAACAGACTGTTCCCACAACCTAATGAAACATTCTTAGAACCTTTTACAGAACAGACAAAATGTGTTTTGGGAACATTCTTGCAACATCAGGCAAATATTTTAAACAAACATTGTATAATCCTCAGCATAAATGTCCAGTTGTGTTATGAGATCATTTGCTGCATCCTTATGAATGTTCTGGGAACTTTCACAGAACCAATTTTAGTTGGGAAAACAGTACTGGTACATTACCTTGAAACCTAATGAGAACTTTTGGGGAATGTTCTGTGGTGTTTGTTACAGATGTTGTCCCCAACATTTTAGTGAATGTTAGGATAACATTCCAAGGACAATATACAAAAATATATTTTTGAAAAAATTGTATTTGAATGTTTTTGGAATGTTATCATCCTAATATTAGATAAAACCCTAACTAGACCTGAATGTGAATCTTAGCTAATGTCCTGGGAATGTTCCCAGTTTGCTGGGTATGCTACAAATGTTCTGTTTCTGCTTCTTTTCATGATGCTTTGTCCAGATGATATACAATTCTGATTCTCCTCTCAAAAGAACAGGCAAAGGTCCTTCTTCCAGTTATTGTGAAGACATTTTTAATCACACTGTTTATACCTTTATTTTACCACATGCCATGTGGAACATGAAGAGCTTACCTGACTTTCTAATAGTTATTAGATATTGCATTAGAATTATGAAGCTAATGTATTTGTCTAGTCTTTGGTCTGCTGGCTGCAGCCTGCCAGGCAGGGGATAAAAGCTTGACTTTAGAGGATTTAAGTTCCCTTAATCGTTCCCATTGAAAATATGCAGGAAATGGAGCATTTAATTCTGAAGATTCTTTTGAAGTCAAGCTTTAATGGTTGTTTGAGTACAATTCAGGAAGCTGCTAAGCCACTTACATTGCATATAAACATACTCGATCAGAGAAATATTCGACTTTAGTTTCCTCTAATTAACACACAATTGTACAGAAATCTACTTGATACATATGAATGGAAATGCACTGAATTGTGGAGAGGAAGAAATTAAATAGGCCAAAGTACACTTACTGATTTACCCATTCCTTTTGACATGATTTCAGCCTTTTTGGATACAGGACTTGTTGACAGTGCCTCCATGTGGAGTTAGTTTCAGTATGAATACTAAATAAATACTACTTTAATGCACTTGAGTAGGTACGAAACGGGATTGTGTATTTTTGTGAATGTGTGCTTCTGTGAGCATGTTTGTGTTTCACCTTTGTACATGAGTGTAGGGAATGTGAAGTTTAATCTATAAAATCAGGAATTGACCCATCATCCCCTCAGTATCGCTCAACCCTTGTAAGAAAAAAAAGAAGGTAAGAAAAAAACTATAAGAATTATAGTAGTGGGCAAAATGGAGGTTCTGGTCCCGATCAGTGAGAGAGGCTGTGGCGGCTTGGGGTTGATTTCCTGGCTGGAGAGGACTAACGTACAATGTCTGCCATGTAATCCACCAGCGCAGAGGTTACTAAAGGCTTGCTCCCCCAAACTAAAAGGGCCAAGGTGGGAGAAGCAAAGTGAGATATTACTTGAAAACTCAGAGGACTTACAGTATATGGAAAGAGCTAACCTTCTTTATTTGTTCTAGGACTAGCTGAGTTTGTACCTACTCTCCTTTCTTGTTTTAGAAGTACACTGCCTGTGTTCAATGGAGGGGCTCACTCAATGACATTGAGTAATATTGTAATAATAATCCATAGATACTGTACATCCGGCATCTGTACATTCAGTGTGAACTCAGCATTGATTAACTCATCTGTTTGTTTGACTGCTTAACAATTCTAGCCCATTATTTTCTTTGCACAGTCAAATGTAATACTACTGTATATGGCAGTGAAAGCAAACAACATTGGAATGGAATGTAATATTTTAAGAAAGGAGAAACATATTTCATGGAGATTAAGTAGTCAGTTATGGGCCATATAGCAGAAGGTTTGTGGGCTCATAGGGGTTTATTCTCTGCCTTATTAAACTTAATTACCTTTCCAAGCAGTATATATATATGTGTGTGTATATATATATATATATATATATATATATACACATACACACACACACACACACACACAGTGGGGCAAAACATTATTTAGTCAGCCACCAATTGTGCATGTTCTCCCACTTAAAAAATGAGAGAGGGCTGTCATATTTATCATAGGTACACTTCAACTATGACAGACAAAATGAGAAGAAAATTCCAGAAAATCACATTGTAGGATTTTTAATGAATTTATTTGCAAATTATGGTGGAAAATAAGTATTTATATACTATACTATATATACAGTGCCTTGAAAAAGTATTCGGCCCCCTTGAACTTTGCGACCTTTTGCCACATTTCAGGCTTCAAACATAAAGATATAAAACTGTATTTTTTTGTGAAGAATCAACAACAAGTAGGACACAATCATGAAGTGGAACGACATTTATTGGATATTTCAAACTTTTTTAACAAATCAAAAACTGAAAAATTGGGCGTGCAAAATTATTCAGCCCCCTTAAGTTAATACTTTGTAGCGCCACCTTTTGCTGCGATTACAGCTGTAAGTCGCTTGGGGTATGTCTCTATCAGTTTTGCACATCGAGAGACTGACATTTTTTCCCATTCCTCCTTGCAAAACAGCTCGAGCTCAGTGAGGTTGGATGGAGAGCATTTGTGAACAGCAGTTTTCAATTCTTTCCACAGATTCTCGATTGGATTCAGGTCTGGACTTTGACTTGGCCATTCTAACACCTGTTTATTTTTGAACCATTCCATTGTAGATTTTGCTTTATGTTTTGGATCATTGTCTTGTTGGAAGACAAATCTCCGTCCCAGTCTCAGGTCTTTTGCAGACTCCATCAGGTTTTCTTACAGAATGGTCCTGTATTTGGCTCCATCCATCTTCCCATCAATTTTAACCATCTTCCCTGTCCCTGCTGAAGAAAAGCAGGCCCAAACCATGATGCTGCCACCACCATGTTTGACAGTGGGGATGGTGTGTTCAGCTGTGTTGCTTTTACGCCAAACATAACGTTTTGCATTGTTGCCAAAAAGTTCAATTTTGGTTTCATCTGACCAGAGCACCTTCTTCCACATGTTTGGTGTGTCTCCCAGGTGGCTTGTGGCAAACTTTAAACAACACTTTTTGTGGATATCTTTAAGAAATGGCTTTCTTCTTGCCACTCTTCCATAAAGGCCAGATTTGTGCAATATACGACTGATTGTTGTCCTATGGACAGAGTCTCCCACCTCAGCTGTAGATCTCTGCAGTTCATCCAGAGTGATCATGGGCCTCTTGGCTGCATCTCTGATCAGTCTTCTCCTTGTATGAGCTGAAAGTTTAGAGGGACGGCCAGGTCTTGGTAGATTTGCAGTGGTCTGATACTCCTTCCATTTCAATATTATCGCTTGCACAGTGCTCCTTGGGATGTTTAAAGCTTGTGAAATCGTTTTGGATCCAAATCCGGCTTTAAACTTCTTCACAACAGTATCTCGGACCTGCCTGGTGTGTTCCTTGTTCTTCATGATGCTCTCTGCGCTTTTAACGGATCTCTGAGACTATCACAGTGCAGGTGCATTTATACGGAGACTTGATTACAACAGGTGGATTGTATTTATCATCATTAGTCATTTAGGTCAACATTGGATCATTCAGAGATCCTCACTGAACTTCTGGAGAGAGTTTGCTGCACTGAAAGTAAAGGGGCTGAATAATTTTGCACGCCCAATTTTTCCGTTTTTGATTTGTTAAAAAAGTTTGAAATATCCAATAAATGTCGTTCCACTTCATGATTGTGTCCCACTTGTTGTTGATTCTTCACAAAAAAAGACTGTTTTATATCTTTATGTTTGAAGCCTGAAATGTGGCAAAAGGTTGCAAAGTTCAAGGGGGCCGAATACTTTCGCAAGGCACTGTATATATATACTTTTTGATGAAATGTCCTCTGGTCTGGTGAAACAAAAATAGAACTGTTTGGCCATAATGACCATCGTTATGTTTGGAGGAAAAAGGGGGAGGCTTGCAAGCCTAAGAACTCCATCCCATGGCAGCATCATGTTTTTGGGGTGCTTTGCTGCAGGAGGGACTGGTGCACTTCACAAAATTGATGGCGTCATGAGGAATGAAAATTATGTGGATATATTGAAGCAACATCTCAAGACATCAGTCAGGAAGTTAAAGCTTGGTTGCAAATGGGTCTTCCAAATGGACAATGACCCCAAGCATACTTCTAAAATTGTGACAAATTGGCTTAAGGACAACAAAGTCAAGATATTGAAGTGGCCATCACAAAGCCATGACCTTTATCCTATTGAAAATGTGTGGGAGAACTGAAAAACCGTGTGCTAGCAAGGAGGCCTACAAACCTGACTCAGTTACACCATCTCTGTCAGGAGGAATGGGCCAAAATTCACCCAACTTATTGTGGGAAGCTTGTGGAAGTCTACCCAAAATGTTTGACCCAAGTTAAACAATTTAAACTGTATTTAAACTTCTGACCCACTGGGAGTCTGATGAAATAAATAAATAATTCTCTCTACTCTCTACTATTATTCTGACATTTCACATTCTTAAATAAAGTGGTGATCCTAACTGACCTAAGACAGGGAATTTTTACTCTTATTAAATATCAGGAATTTTGAAAAACTGAGTTTAAATGTATTTGGCTAAGGTGTATGTAAACTTCCGACTTCAACTGTGTATGTATGTGTGTATATATTTTAGTAACAACATTAGGAAACAAATCATTTTAAAACTCCAGCCTCATCCCTCTTCATTGAATGCTCATCTGCATGTTGTTGTTGTTTCTGTTTGCAGCTTCAGGAAAGGGAAATTGGAGTAAGCTTAACGGGAGCTGTTGATGACAGTCTCACGAGCCCCACAACTAGCAGCTCTTGACAACAGCAGAGTTTTAGCAGCTGCGTGAGGGACAGACAGAAGGGAGACTGGGGAGAGATGGGGGATAGAAGGGGCCTCAGGTTCCCAGGCTCAGAAGTCCTTGAGGGACCCGACTATGTGAGGAAATGAGCTGAGTTCTTGACAGCTATCTACTCCAACCCTCACCTGGGACGGCAGTGCCAACGTGGCACGGGATGGGCGCTGATAACCCGGTAATCACTTTTGATTGTGTTTATTTATGAGTGACAACCCACAGGTGGATATATGTTTTAATTTGCTGTATAATTGTGTTCGCGGTTAAATGGGGCACAGTCTAGATTAAATTTAAAAGTCAAATAGATTGTTGCGGGGAAAAGCTTGTTTACAGTTTGCAGGGCAGCGCTCTGAGGTTGTTTGTCAATGTTGATGACTTTTTGAACTTTTAATGAAACGCGTTTTGCAATTTGGGTGTTTGGGTTTGGTTGTGCCTTCCCTAAAAAAGATTAAGTGTGTTATTTATGTGTTTGTGCACAGTGCCGGGCCTCTGTTTGTCTTGTTGACCACACAATAAGCCACAGCGAGTAATGGTTCACGGCAAATTAGTCAGCTTGATTAACTCTCCAATATACATCTTGTCCTCACAAACTGTGTGTTCCCTTCACCACTAATAGTCTCCAAAGACCTGTGTGGACTTAGCTCACTGTGACTGTGGTCTATGTTCCTGGAGCCGGCTGCTATGGAGGGAAACGTCTATACCTAGGCTGCCAGGTCTGAAATGTGGTTAATGGTTTGGAAGACAAACTCATTGTCCGCTGTGACTTACTCTGAATGATGATGTGGCCGTCTTTGCCTTGGCTTGAGGAGCAGAGAACGATCCTAGAGGGCAGAGAGACACAGAAACGATGTTAGTGACTCCTCACAGGCTCAGTCTGATCATCTGTTTGACTTGTCAGCCAGACATCTGGGGTGGACTCTCAAGGCATGGATACTGATCAGTCGAAATGGGGTGTTTCAAAGATACCAGCCATTTAAGTTGATACACAAATAACCTACGCCATGGCTTTTCTCATTAGAGTTTCTGTGTGTGAGTGAATCTGTTTTGTTTGGAAATAGATATAATCTGCAATAGTTTTTGGATGTTTTGCTTTTAGTGTTTCAAGCTAGTGGTTGGGTTGTCATATAAACTGCACCTCCGGTAAAGGCATCTTAAATTCACTTTCAGCATTTCACTGTGTATCTATATTGAAGTCGGCTATGGTAAAGGCTAGGTACAGTGTTATGCTGCCCTTGGAGGCATTTAAAGAGTCCTGTTTTATTCATAGAGGCATGAAGGAGCTTGTATGATAGTTTATTAAAGTGAATCTCGCTCGGGGACCTCCATGGCCTTATTGTTACTGCTTTGGCTGTCAACCATGTTTCATTGTCAGCACTGGGATTATAGTACACAAATAAATGCTCTAATTCTGTCCTAGCCAAAGCCTATTACAGGGCAGGAGACCAGGTTCTGTGAAAGGATGCACATTTTAAGATCTAAAATCACTGGAGTATTTGGGTCTTAATTGGATTTAATTACGGAGTTAATTGGGAAACATGAATTAAAGCTTGTTTAGAGGCTAGTCAATTCAAATGCCACAAGTTTCCCTAAAATAAATGTGTTGCTCTTCTTCTTTCTACTTCTGACAAGGAATGAAAAATATCTTTTAATAAATGATACAGCCACACTGACTATGTATTCCCTCTACTCCTCTTTGTATACTTCCATGGGTACCAAACCTGGAAAGGTAGATTTATTTCAGTAGTGCCACCTCAAGGTATGAAAACTTGCAGTGTAACAGGAATTCTAATTAAGTATTAATATCTCTCCCTGCCTCCGGCTTACGACAGAGGAGCCTTCATTAAAAATCATTAAAGCATCAGCAGGATGGGAGCAAAGTTGGCCTCTCATCCTGCTTCCATGGTTTTAGGCCCTTACTTCAGATCCTGTGTTTAAAGGCGTGCTGCTTTGGCTTCCTAAAACCCAGCCCAGCAAGCTGTCTGAGGACACTGGCGGTAGCAGCCTGCCCATCCCTCTCCCTCCTCTCTGCCTCCTACCTCTCAGGCACCAGATGCTTGGTCTGGGTAGTGGAGAAGAGTGTGAGTGCCCAGTGAAAGGCAGGCAGGCTGACTGTGGCCAGCACTTCAGACAGGAACACAGACACATGGCCAGGAACACAGACACAAAGCCTGGGGCAAGAGTGGAGGGCCATGTGCAATGAGATTTTTGTGTGTACAGGACAGTGCCTTCGGAAAGTATTCAGACCCCTTGACTTTTTCCACATTTAAAATTGATTAAATAAGAAAAAATCCTCAACAATCTACACACAATACCACATAATGACAAAGTGAAAACAGGTTTTGTATTCAGACCCTTTGCTGTGAGACTCGATTTAAAAAAAATGTATTTTGTATTTAACCTTTATTTACACAGGGAGTCACAATACGTTTTTAAATATATTTAACAGGAGAGCCCTGTATACATTACAATAAAACAGAATAATAAAACATATACACTACCGGTCAAAAGTTTTAGAACGCCTACTCATTCAAGGGTTTTTCTTTATTTTTACTATTTTCTAACTTTGTTGAATAATAGTGAAGACATCAAAACAATGAAATAACAAATATGGAATCATGTAGTAACCAAAAAAGTGTTAACGCAAAATACAGTTTATATTTGAGATTCTTCAAAAAAAGTATGTCTGTGAGTGTAACAGAACTTATTTGGCAGGTGAAACCCTGAGGACAAACTATCCAGGATTTTATTTATTTTTTTGAGGTCACTATCTTTTCAGTTGGTTTTCTATGGGGAACTAGATTTATGAGGGACGTGGTTGCAGTTCTTATGGCTTCCACTAGATGTCAACAGTCTTTAGAAATTGGTTGATGTTTTTCCATTGAGAAATTAAGAAGTAGCCCTTTCCTTTCTGGGTGTACAGTCAAATGTACTGTTTTGTTTGGGGCGCGCGACCTGAAGCTCGCTCCGGTTTCATTGAATACAGTTTATTCCGTCTTAAATTTTATCGATTATTTACGTTTAAAAATACCTAAAGTTGGATTAGGAAAGTTGTTTGAAATGTTTGGATCAAGTTTACAGGTAATTTATTAGATACTTTGTCGTCATGTTGCGCAAGGTTGAACCTGTGTATTTTCTGAATCAAACGCGCCAAATAAATTGACATTTTGGGGATATAACGACAGAATTTATCGAACAAAAGGACCATTTGTGATGTTTAATTTACATATTGGAGTGCCAACAGAAGAAGATCTTTAAAGGTAAGGCATTAATTATATAGTTATTTCTGACTTTTGTGTCACGCCTGGCGGGTTGAATTATGATTTTCACGTGTTTGTGTGATGGGGTGCTGTCCTCAGATAATAGCATGGTTTGATATCAACCCAGAGCATATCGGACTGCTCTACCACATCTCCGGATTCCTACCGCAAGAATTTAACCTTAACACCGGATCATCGCAGCTAGCTAGCTGCTATCCGAGGGGCTACTCCGGGCTAACGTCTCTGTCCCGAAGCAAGCACCAGTTAGCCTGGAGCTAGCCTCATGCTAGGCCCATCTCCCGGCTAGTCGAAGAGGTCCATCAGCCAATTATTGGGCTACAATACCTATTTTGCCAATTGGCCTGGACCCTTTTACTGCTGACACGGAGCCTCGCCGATCCATCACGACTGGTCTGCCGACGTAACTATCTGATAGGGTTTCAACAAGGCTCTTCCATTGCGACGTCCCCTGGAGGCCCATCTGCTAGCCTGCTATCCCCTGCCCGCTAGCTGCCTGAATCGTTGTGTCTCCAGCTCGCCTAGCTACTCACTGGACCCAATGATCACTACACATGCCTCCCCCTAATGTCAATATATCTTGTCTATTGCTGTTTTGGTTCGTAATTATTGTCTTATTTCACTGTAAAGTATCCAGCCCTGCTCAATATGCCTTAGCTAACCCTTTTGTTCCACCACCCCACAAATGCGGGGACCTCACCTGGCTTAAATGGTGCCTCTAGAGACAAAACCTCACTCATCGTCACTCAATGCCTAGGTTTACCTCCAATGTACTCACATCCTACCATACCCTTGTCTGTGCATTATGCCTTGAATCTATTCTTCCAGGCCCAGAAATCTGCTCCTTTTACTCTCTGTTCCGAATGCACTCGACAACCAGTTCTTATAGCATTTAGTCATACCCTTATCCTACTCCTCTGTTCCTCTGGTGATGTAGAGGTTAACCCAGGCCCAGCAGCCCCCAGCACCACTCTCATTCCCCAGGCGCTCTCATTTGTTGAGTTTTGTAACTGTAAAAGCCTTGGTTCCATGCATGTTAACATTAGAAGCCTCCTCCCTAAGTTTGTTTTATTCACTGCTTTAGCACACTCCGCCAAACCTGATGTCCTAGCCGTGTCTGAATCCTGGCTTAGGAAGGCCACCAAAAATCCTTAACTATAACATTTTCCAGTAAACACAAAATGCAGTTTTTAAGTGATAATTGTATTTATTAAGGGAAAAAACTATCTGAACCTTCATGGCCCTATGTGACAAAGAAATTGACCCCCCTTGTTACATCATGAATTTACTGTTGTTAATCACATTTTTTGGAAAGCTGAGTTAAATTTCACTAGCCACACCCAGGCCTGACTACTGCCAGAGCTGTTGAATCAAGAAATCACTTAAACAGAACCTGTTTGACAAAGTGAAGTTGGCCAAAAGATCTCAAAAAGCAAGACATCCTGCCATGATCCAAAGAAATTCAGGAACAGATGAGAAACAAAGTAATTGACATCTATCAGTTTGGAAAGGGTTACAATGCCATTTCTAAAGCTTTGGGACTCCAGCGATCCACAGTGAGAGCCATTATCCACAAATGGAGAACATTTGGAACAGTGGTGAACCATCCCAGGAGTGGCCGGCCTACCAAAATTACCCCAAGAGCGTAGCGACGACTCATCCAGGAGGTCACAAAAGAACCCACAACAACATCTAAAGAACTGCAGGCCTCACTTGCTTCAAATAAGTTCAGTGTTCATGACTCAACCATAAGAAAGAGACTGGGCAAAAATGGAATCCATGGCCGAGTTCCAAGGCGAAAACCACTGCTTACCAAAAATAACATAAAGGCTCGTCTCACTTTTGGCAAAAAACATCTTGATGATGCCCAAAACTTTTGGGAAAATATTCTGTGGACTGACGAGACAAAAATTAAATTTTTGGAAGGTTTGCGTCCTCAGAAAAAGAACATCATACCAACAGTCAAATATGGTGGTGGTAGTGTGATGGTCTAGGACTGCTTTGCTGCTTCAGGACCTGGACGACTTGCTGTGATTGATGGAACCATGAATTCTGCTCTCTACCAAAAAATCCTGAAGGAGAATGTCCGGCCATCAGTTCGTGACCTCAAGCTGAAGCGCACTTGGGTTCTGCAGCAGGACAATGATCCAAAACACACCAGCAAGTCCACCTCTGAATGGCTCCAAAAAAAATGAAGGTTTTGGAGGGGCCTAGTCAAAATCCGGACTTGAATCCGATTGAGATGCTGTGACCTTAAAAAGGCGGTTCATGCTCTCAAACTCTCCAATGTGGCTGAATTAAAACAATTCTGCAAGGAAGAGTGGGCCAACATTCCTCACAGCGATGTGAAAGAGTCATTGCCAGTTATCGCAAACGCTTGATTGCAGTTGTTGCTGCTCAGGGTGGCACAACCAATTATTAGGTTTAGGGGGCAATTACTTTTTCACATAGGGCCATGAAGGTTCGGATAGTTTTTTTCCCTTTAATAAATAAAATCTTCACATAAAAACTGCATTTTGTGGTTTTTATTTATTTATTTTTTACCTTTATTTAACCAGGCAAGTCAGTTAAGAACAAATTCTTATTTTCAATGACGGCCTGGGAACAGTGGGTTAACTGCCTGTTCAGGGGCAGAACGACAGATTTGTACCTTGTCAGCTCGGGGGTTTGAACTCACAACCTTCCGGTTACTAGTCCAACGCTCTAACCACTAGGCTACCCTGCCGCCCCAGGGTTACTTGGGTTATCTTTGTGTAATATGTAAATGTGTTTGATGATCTGAACCATTTAAGTTGTGCAAATACTTTTTCACAACACTGTATGTAAATGTGATATTTCAGTTTTAAATGTTTTATAAATTAGCAAAAAAATCTTTGTCATTATGGAGTTTCAATCAACAATTTAATCAATTTTAGAATAAGTCTGTAACCTAACAAAATGTGTAAAAGTTCAAGTGATCTGAATACTTTCCGAAGGCACTGTATGTATATATGTATGTATGTATATGTATATATGTAACAGTATAACTTTAGACCGTCCCCTCGCCCATAGCCAGGCGCGAACAAGGGACCCTCTGCACACATCAACAACAGTCACCCACAAAGCATCGTTACCCATCGCTCCACAAAAGCCGCGGCCCTTGCTGAGCAAGGGGAACTACTACTTCAAGGTCTCATAGCAAGTGACGTCACTGATTGAAACGCTATTTAGCGCGCACCGCTAA
The DNA here is from genome assembly GCF_057628025.1 of Oncorhynchus mykiss. Lineage (NCBI taxonomy): Eukaryota > Metazoa > Chordata > Actinopteri > Salmoniformes > Salmonidae > Oncorhynchus > Oncorhynchus mykiss. The sequence goes on along the minus strand of NC_143038.1, from coordinate 53,309,499 downwards.
CTAAGCTAGCCGTTTCACATCCGTTACATATTTACACCTGTATATCCAGGTGGTTTCTGTGGTGATTCAGTTTTACAGAGAGGCATGTTGACATTAACAAGTGACAGGTTTATATACAGTGCCTTGCGAAAGTATTCGGCCCCCTTGAACTTTGCGACCTTTTGCCATATTTCAGGCTTCAAACATAAAGATATAAAACTGTATTTTTTGTGAAGAATCAACAACAAGTGGGACACAATCATGAAGTGGAACGACATTTATTGGATATTTCAAACTTTTTTAACAAATCAAAAACTGAAAAATTGGGCGTGCAAAATTATTCAGCCCCTTTACTTTCAGTGCAGAAAACTCTCTCCAGAAGTTCAGTGAGGATCTCTGAATGATCCAATGTTGACCTAAATGACTAATGATGATAAATACAATCCACCTGTGTGTAATCAAGTCTCCGTATAAATGCACCTGCACTGTGATAGTCTCAGAGGTCCGTTAAAAGCGCAGAGAGCATCATGAAGAACAAGGAACACACCAGGCAGGTCCGAGATACTGTTGTGAAGAAGTTTAAAGCCGGATTTGGATACAAAAAGATTTCCCAAGCTTTAAACATCTCAAGGAGCACTGTGCAAGCGATAATATTGAAATGGAAGGAGTATCAGACCACTGCAAATCTACCAAGACCTGGCCGTCCCTCTAAATGTTCAGCTCATACAAGGAGAAGACTGATCAGAGATGCAGCCAAGAGGCCCATGATCACTCTGGATGAACTGCAGAGATCTACAGCTGAGGTGGGAGACTGTCCATAGGACAACAATCAGTCGTATATTGCACAAATCTGGCCTTTATGGAAGAGTGGCAAGAAGAAAGACATTTCTTAAAGATATCCATAAAAAGTGTCGTTTAAAGTTTGCCAAAAGCCACCTGGGAGACACACCAAACATGTGGAAGAAGGTGCTCTGGTCAGATGAAACCAAAATTGAACTTTTTGGCAACAATGCAAAACGTTATGTTTGGCGTAAAAGCAACTCAGCTGAACACACCATCCCCACTGTCAAACATGGTGGTGGCAGCATCATGGTTTGGGCCTGCTTTTCTTCAGCAGGGACAGGGAAGATGGTTAAAATTGATGGGAAGATGGATGGAGCCAAATACAGGACCATTCTGTAAGAAAACCTGATGGAGTCTGCAAAAGACCTGAGACTGGGACGGAGATTTGTCTTCCAACAAGACAATGATCCAAAACATAAAGCAAAATCTACAATGGAATGGTTCAAAAATAAACATATCCAGGTGTTAGAATGGCCAAGTCAAAGTCCAGACCTGAATCCAATCGAGAATCTGTGGAAAGAACTGAAAACTGCTGTTCACAAATGCTCTCCATCCAACCTCACTGAGCTCGAGCTGTTTTGCAAGGAGGAATGGGAAAAAGTTCAGTCTCTCGATGTGCAAAACTGATAGAGACATACCCCAAGCGACTTATGCTGTAATCGCAGCAAAAGGTGGCGCTACAAAGTATTAACTTAAGGGGGCTGAATAATTTTGCACGCCCAATTTTTCAGTTTTTGATTTGTTAAAAAAGTTTGAAATATCCAATAAATGTCGTTCCACTTCATGATTGTGTCCCACTTGTTGTTGATTCTTCACAAAAACATACAGTTTTATATCTTTATGTTTGAAGCCTGAAATGTGGCAAAAGGTCGCAAAGTTCAAGGGGGCCGAATACTTTGGCAAGGCACTGTAGTATGTCTGAATTATGTTGTCATAAAGTAAATACCAAAGAAAGCACTTCTTTGGTATTAATGTGTTTATAACAATGGGTTGTTGTCCACCCAGGAGCTATTGGCTTAAATATTGATTTAATAATGACCTAGTAGCTAGATCTTATTGATCACTAATACAGACAACATTCAGATATCCCTGTAATGCCAAACGTCCCCCCCACACACTATTTTTCATTTATCAGAAAATAAGGTAATGTCTCTCTCAAGGCTTTAGTGAAAGAAAAATATATTATTTAACAATAAGATTTTATAAAATAAATTGAAGTGGTGTTGTATTATAACCCAAGGCTAAGAGAGTCTTTATTTCTTTACTGCACAATATACATCAGAGACAGCCGAGCCGGTTGTCCGTTTATTGGAACATTTATATAGAGAAATATCAAAACAACAGACAAAAAAATATATATTTTTTGTGAAAACACAAAGAAGCAATTTCGCAACAGTGTAGACTCAAAACAGATGTAGACAAACTAACACATACACCACATAACTTTATATTTTATGTTATTAAGTGTGAGAGGGATGAAAAACAACTTTGAAAAGACACATACGGTATGAAAGCTATTACTGGAATTCAGATAACTTAAAAAAAAAATCCTAGTAATTATTTATTCTTTGATCATGTTAATGTTACATGAATAAATGTTGGGGCGCTCTCTATAACGCTCTCTCGCTCTCTCTCTTTCTCTCTAATTTTCAATTTCTCTCTCCCTGCTTCTGTATCCATAGAATTATGGTTTTAGACCATGCACCGCTGATATGATTGTTGAATGGGTGCAGTGATAGTGCAGATTATGACACTACTGTAAATTGTTGGTGACTGAAGACCAAAACAAACCCAAAGCAGCTCTGGTACTGCCAAGATATGATAGCATATCAGTTTGGTGTTTATTCAAAAGTTATATCACTTCATTCCAACTTTTTGGCTTCAATCATTTTTCCTCTTTCTCACTTCACTTGTTTCTTTACTTGTAGTCTAGGCAATATGTGAAAATAATGATCAGCTTTTCATAAAAGCATGAAACTTGGTACTCTTGTATAGTTTTGGGTCCTGGACAATTTCAGACAGGGAGCCATCGCATAAACGCTTCTTGGCGACCGTGGCAGCCATTTCTTATTTTCATCTGTAGCCGAACATTGTATTTTCCTTCATATCTGCTGAACCAAACATGATCACGCAGAAAAGGTGTCTATCCCTACGTTTTGAAGGTCAAGGATGACAATTCGTCCATGTAAAAAAAGAAAGATGGTGCTGCAGTGGCAGCCGTCTGTCACGGATCCCCCCGGTACTGCTGCTCATTCCGTTCACCATCTCCGGAGGTCTACTGTACGTCACCGGCCTTCTAGGCGTCACTGAAATGGATTCATTACCACCAACCCTGGACTGTCTTGTCTCATTACGCACACCTGGTTCCCATTAATATTTTGGTACATAAGATCTCTGCCATAATTTCCAATGACAGAAAACAGCTTCTGGACATTACAACATCACTAACCTCGATTTGGATGAACATTTCTACTTCAACGAGTCGGCAGCTCTGTACATTCTGCTTACTCCCAACCAGGCTATAATCCCCAAAAGAGGAAGCGGCGGTGAAAGAGAGGCAGGCGAGGTTGCATCCTGACGAGACTACGTCGGCGAGCAAATAGACTGCCATTGCCCTCTGTTCTATTGGCGAACGTGCAGTCACCGGCGAACAAACTGGATGAGCACAGTTCAAGACTATCCTATATACAGTATTACTATAATATGTTTCTCAGAGTTGTGGATACTATAAACTCACCGGACAGTTTATTAGGTACACCACCCCATTCATCAAGCAGGCAGAAAGGCATCGAAGCAAACCCATCTGGTTTAGGATTAGTGGGACTATCATTTGTTTTTCAACAGGACAATGACCCAACACACCTCCAGGGTGCGTAAGGGCTATTTTACCAAGAAGGAGAGATGATGGAGTGCTGCATCAGATGACCTAGCCTCCACAATCCCCCGACCTCAACCAAATTGAGATGGTTTGGGATGAGTTAGACTCCAGAGTGAAGGAAAAGCAACCTGGTCCGGAGTAACAGGCACACCTGTTAATTGAAATGCATTCCAGGTGACCTCATGAAGCTGGTGGCTATTTGAATGATCTCAAATATAAATGTATTTTGCTTTGTTTAACACTTTTTTGGTTACTACCTGATTCCATATGTGTTATTTCATAGTTTTGATGTCTTCACTATTATTCTACAATGTAGAGGAATAAGTAGGTGTGTGCAATCTTTTGACTAGTACTGTGTATATATATTTTTTTACTGTGTATATATATATTTATATATATATATGTATATATATATATAGAGAGAGAGAGAGATTTTTTTTACATATTTTATCTTGAACTCTGCATTGTTGGAAAATGACCCATAAGTAAGCATTTTCATGTTAGTCTACATCTGTTGTTTACATAGCATGTGACAAACATGTATTTTATTTTATTTGTACAACTTTAAAAATCGCCACCCGGCGGCTGTAGCGGCAGTTGCTATTCCACCATACCCGGACAATACATTTTCATTCATATCTGCAGATCCAAACATGATAACACAGAAATTGTGATGTCTACCCCAATTGTTATGGTCAAGGATTACAATGGTGACATGTACAACATCATACCCTGTTCAGATTATTATATAATGGTGGACTGCCATGGTAAACCATGCAAGGAAATCCCAACCTTTTCAATGTTATCATGGTTGGTTCAGCACATATGAAGGAAAATACATTGTCTGGCTATGGAGGAATAGCACAATGGCTGCCACAGCCACCAGGGGGCACACAGCTGGTAACTGTGGCTTGGTTTCTGCAAATATTCTTAAACTTGGGGGGTCATTTTGGCACATATGCAGTTTTGAAATCATTATCTGGCTAAAATATGGATTGTTTTCCTGGGGGCCCGCGGCCCCTGGGGATTGGCGTCACACCATCAGACGAGGGTGGCAGTGATCCGGGGGCCAGCACAGCTCCCGCGCTTCCTCTTTATTATTGTTGTTTTTCCACGAGGGAACACAACATGCTCCAGAATGCCAGAGAACCACCAGGGACCTTTCTCTTTCTTGATTGCAGGCTGAATGCTTTGATCAGTGTTGCGTTCCCTTGCGGATTTGCCCTTTGCCTCTGAGCAAAAACAAAACTGTGTCACTGCTCAGAAAGAAGTTGCATCTAATGCCAATGAAACTCTGTTAAGGAGGAAGTCATGTTCATTTGTTGAACGCATTGAGCAATCTTCTTTCTCTCAAGTGTTAAGTCAAACTCTGATGGGGAGAGATTGATTACAGTATTCAAATCAAACATGTGTAGACCTTACTGTGAAATACTTACTATCCCTTAACCAACAATGCAGAGTTTTTTTTTTTTAAGGAAGAAAATATTTGCTAAAAGGTTAGTCAAGGTAATTGAGGTAATATGTACATATAGGTAGGGGTAAAGTGACTATGCATAGATAATAAACAGCGAGTAGCAGCAGCGTAAAAAGCCGTAAAAGCTGTTAAGGGGCTTACTGTGCGTTAGCAGACAGAACAGTCCATGACTTGGGTGGCTGGAGTCTTGGACAATTTTTAGGGCCTCAAGTGAAAAGTACCTTTGTTATATTCAGCTCCTATGCATATTTCACATGGATCAGGCAATTTCATAACACATACAGTACCAGTCAAAAGTTTGGACACACCTACTATTTCTACGGTTTTTCTTTATTCTTACTATTTTCTACATTGTAGAATAATAGTGAATCAAATCAAATCAAATTGATTTATATAGCCCTTCTTACATCAGCTGATATATCAAAGTGCTGTACAGAAACCCAGCCTAAAACCCCAAACAGCAAGCAATGCAGGTGTAGAAGCACGGTGGCTAGGAAAAACTCCCTAGAAAGGCCAAAACCTAGGAAGAAACCTAGAGAGGAACCAGGCTATGAGGGGTGGCCAGTCCTCTTCTGGCTGTGCCGGGTGGAGATTATAGCAGAACATGGCCAAGATGTTCAAATGTTCATAAATGACCAGCATGGTCAAATAATAGTAATCACAGTGAACACAAAATACATTCAAAACTATGAAATAACACTTATGGAACCATGTAGTAACCAAAAAAGTGAGATTCTTCGAAGTTGCCACCCTTTGCCTTGATGACAGCTATGCACACTCTTGGCATTCTCTCAACCAGCTTCATGAGGTAGTCACCTTGAATGCATTTCAATTAACAGGTGTGCCTTGTTAAAAGTTAATTTGTGGAATTTCTTTCCTTCTTAATGTGTTTGAAACAATCAGTTGTGTTGTGACATGGTAGGGGTGGTGTACAGAAGATAGCTCTATTTGGTAAAAGAAGGGCACAGGGGGAGACACAGATGCAGACACTGGAGGCAGATAATTCGAGTCTCTGATATTTATTATAATCCAAGGGGTAGGCAAGAGAATGGTCGTGGAAAGGCAAAAGATCATAACAAGGTCAGCGTCCAGGAGGTACAGAGTGGCAGGCAGGCTCGAGGTCAGGGCAGGCAGTATGGCAAGGGTGAAAACCGGGAGGACTAGAAAAAACAGAGAAAATGAAAAAGCAGGAGCACGGTATAACACGCGGGTTGACTTGACAAACAAGACGAACTGGAAACAGACAAACAGGGAACACAGAAATAAGTACTCAGGGACCAATGAGGAAAACGGGTGACACCTGGAGGTGGGTGGAGTCAATCACAAAGACAGGTGACACAGATCAGGGCATGACAAAAAGACCAAGTCCATATTATGGCAAGAACAGCTCAAATAAGCAAAGAGAAACGACAGTCCATCATTACTTCAAGACATGAAGGTAATCAATCTGGAAAATTTCAAGAACTTTCAAAGTTTCTTCAAGTGCTTTCGCAAAAACCATTAAATGCTATGATGAAACTGGCTCTCATGAGGACTGCCACAGGAAAGGAAGACACAGAGTTACCTCTGATAGAGAGGATACATTCATTAGAGTTAACTGCACCTCAGATTGCAGCCCAAATAAATGCTTCACAGAGTTCAAGTAACAGACACATCTCACCATCAACTGTTCAGAGGAGACTGTGTGAATCAGGTCTTCATGGTCGAATTGCTGCAAAGAAACCACTGCTAAAGAAGAATGGCACCGGAGGAGATAGCTGCCGTTTTACGGGCTCTTAACCAGACAACCGACAAGGCCAACATGCCATCATTCGCAGGAGAAAGAGACAGAGACAGTAAGGATCCAACGGCGAGGGGGTAATCTGCCTCTACCAATTAGCCAATGTACAATCATTGGATAACAAAATATTGAGTATTTTGAGTATCCTACCAACGGGACATTTAAAAACTGTAATATCTTATGTTTCACCGAGTCGTGGATGAACGACGACATGGATAAAATACAGCTGGCGGAGTTTATGCTGCATCGGCAAGATAGAACAGCTGTCTCTGGTTAAACAAGGGGGGGCCGTCTGTGTATATTTGTAAACAACAACTGGCGCACAAAATCTAATATTAAGGAAGCCTCAAGGTTTTGCTCGCCTGAGGTAGAGTATCTCATGCTAAGCTGTAGACCATACTATTTACCAAGAGAGTTTTCATCTATATTTTTCGTAGCTGTCTATTTACCACCACTAACTGACTCTGGCACTAAGTCCGCATTCAATGAGCTGTATAAGGCCATAAGCAAACAGGAAGACCCTCATCCAGAGGCGGCGATCCTAGTGGCCGTGGACTTTAATGCAGGGAAACTTAAATTGGTTTTACCTCATTTCTACCAGCATGTTAAATGTGCAACCTGTCACTAAGATGGATAGAAAGCTCTTCCTCTCCCTCCATTTGGCAAATCTGACCATAATTATATCCTCTTGAATCCTGCTTACAAGCTAAAACTAAAGCAGGAAGCACCAGTGACTTGGTCAATAAAGAATTGGTCAGATGACGCAGATGCTAAGCTACAGGACTGTTTTGCTAGCACAGACTTGAATATGTTCCGGTATTATTCCGATGGCATTGAGGAGTGCCACATCAGTCACTGGCTTCATCAATAAGGGCATCGATGACGTCGTCCCCACAGTGACTGTACGTACATACCCCAACCAGAAGCCATGGATTACAGGCAACATCCTTACTGAGAAAAATGGTAGAGCTGCCACTTTCAAGGAGCGGGACTCTAACCCGGACGCTTATAAGAAATCCCGCTATGCCCTCAGACAAACCATCAAACAGACAACGTGTCAATACAGGACTAAGATTGAATCGTACTACACTGGCTCCGACACGTCTTGGATGTGGCAGGGCTTGAAAATTAATACAGACTACAAAGGTAAGCACTGTCGCGAGCTGCCCTGTGACACGAGCCTACCAGACGAGCTAAATTACTTCTTTACTCGCTTCGAGACAAGCATGCATGAGACCATCAGCTATTCCGGACGACTGTGTGATCACGCTTTCTGTAGCCGATGTGAGTAAGACCTTTAACTTCTTATGGGCAAGTGGGACGGTAGCGTCCCACCTGGCCAACATCATGTGAAATTGCAGAGCGCCAAATTCAAACTACAGAATTATAAATATCTAACTTTCATAAAAGCACAAGTGTAATACATCAAAATAAAGCTTAACTTCTTGTTAATCCAGCCTGTGTCAGCTGTGTCATATTTCAAAAAGGCTTTACGGCGAAAGCACACCAGGCGATTATCTGAGGGCCCCACATACAAAAGCATGAAAAACATATTTCAACCAGGCAGGTGCGCCATGAAAGTCAGAAATAGCTATATAATAAATGCCTTACCTTTGATGATCTTCTTCTGTTGGCACTCCAAAAGGTTCCAGATACATCACAAATGGTCCTTTTGTTCGATAATGTCCTTCTTTATATCCATAAAAACTCAGTTTAGCTGGTGTGCTTCAGTCAATAATCCACCCAGTTTCCCTCCATCAAAATGCATACAAAATGAATCCCAAACGTTACTACAGCCAAAATGAGAGCCACCTAGAAAAACAAAAATTTCTGTCTCATTTTTCCAAAAACCAGCATGAAACTCTTCCTAAAGACTGTTGACATCTAGTGGAAGCCCTAGGAACTGCAATCTGGTAGAATTTAGCCTTATAATAAAAGTGACAGCCATGAAAACAGTAGAAGGCTGAATTTTTGGGGGGGAGGTTGGTTTGTGCTCTGGGAACTGCCATATCAGTTCTGTTATACTCACAGACGTAATTTTAACAGTTTTAGAAACTTTAGAGTGTTTTCTATCCAAATCCAATTATATGCATATCCTAGCTTCTGGGCCTGAGTAACAGGCAGTTAACTTTGGGCACGCTTTTCATCCGGATGTGAAAATACTGTCGCCTACCCAAGAGAGGTTAAACAGGTCAACATTCACAAGGCCGCGGGGACAGACGGATTACCAGGATGTGTACTCCGAGCATGTGCTGACCAACTGGCAATAGACTTCACTGACATTTTCAACTTGTCCCCTACTTGTCTGTAATACCTACATGTTTCAAGTAGACCACCATTGTCCCTGTTCCCAAGACCACCAAGGTAACCTGCCTAAATTACTACTGACCCGTAGTACTCACGTCTGTAGCCATGATGTTTTTTGAACGGCTGGTCATGACTCACATCAACACAATTATCCCAGAAACCCTAGACCCACTCCAATTTGCATACCACCTCAACAAATCCACAGATGATGCAATCTCTATAGGCACTCCACAATGCCCTTTCCCACCTGGACAAAAATAATATCTATGTGAGAATGCTATTCATTGACTACAGCTCAGCGTTCAACACCATTGGGCCCTCACAGCTCATCACTAAGCTAAGACCCTGGGACTAAACACCTCCCTCTGCAACTGGATCCTGGACTTCCTGAAGGGCCGCCCCCAGGGGGTAAGGGTAGGTAACAACACATCTGCCACGCTGATCCTCAACAGAGGAGCCCATCAGGGGTGCGTGCTCAGTCCCCTCCTGTACTCCCTGTTCACCCATGACTGCACTGCCTGGCACGACTCCAACACCATCATTAAGTTTGCCGATGACACAACAGTAGTAGGTCTGATCACCGACAACGATGAGACATGATCAACACTAAGGAGATGATTGTGGACTACAGGAAAAGGAGGTTCGAGCACGCCCCGATTCTCTACAACGGGGCTGTAGTGGAGCAGGTTGAGAGATCCAAGTTCCTTGGTGTCCACATCACCACGACAGTCGTGAGGAGGGCACAACAAAGCCTAATCCCCCTCAGGAGACTGAAGAGATTTGGCAGGGTCCTCAGATCCTCAAAAAGTTATACAGCTGCAGAATCAAGAGCTTCCTGACTGGTTGCATCACTGCCTGGTATGGTAACTGCTTGGCCTCCGACCGCAAGGCACTACAGGGGGTAGTGCGTACGGCCCAGTACATCACTGGGGCCAAGCTTCCTGCCATCCAGAGCCGCTATACCAGAAGGTGTCAGAGGAAGGCCCTAAAAATTGTCAAAGACTCCAGTCACCCTGTTCATAGACTGTTCTCTCTGCTACCGCATGGCAAGCAGTACTGGAGGGCCAAGTCTAGGTCAAAAAAATACTTTTTAACAGCTTCTACCCCAAGCCACAAGACTCCTGAACAGTTACTCAAATGGCTTTACCCAGACTATTTGCATATTCCCCACACCCTCTTTTATGCTGCTGCTACTCTCTGGTTATTATCTATGCATAGTCACTTTATCTCGACCTACATGTACATATTACCTCAATTACCTCGACTAACCTGTGCCCCCGCACATTGACTCTGTACCGGTACCCCCTGTATATAGCCTTGCTACAGTTATTTTACTGCTGCTCTTTAACTATTTGTTATTAAAAAAATGTACTTAACACTTATTTTTCTTATAACTGCCTTGTTGGTTAAGGGCTTTTAAGTAAGCTTTTCACTGTTATATTCGGTTCATGTGACAAATACAATTGGATTTGATTTAACCTCTAGTGACACCCCATCCCGGATCCGGGAGCGTAATCATCGACTGACACTAATTAGCATAACGCAACGGACATAAATATTAGTAGAAAATATTCCTATTCATGAAAATCACAAGTGAAATATATTGAGACACAGCTTAGCCTTTTGTTAATCACCCTGTCCTCTCAGATTTTCAAAATATGCTTTACAGCCAAAGCAAGACAAGCATTTGTGTAAGTTTATCGATAGCCTAGCATAGCATTATGTCCAGCTAGCAGCAGGTAACTTGGTCACGAAAATCAGAAAAGCAATCAAATTAAATTGTTTACCTTTGATGAGCTTCGGATGTTTTCACTCTAGAGACTCCCAGTTAGATAGCCAATGTTCCTTTTTTCCAAAAATATTAATTTTGTAAGCGAAATAGCTCCGTTTGTTCTTCATGTTTGGCTGAGAAATCGACCGGAAATTGCGGTCACGAAAACGCAGAACAATATTCCAAATTAGCTCCACAATATCGACAGAAACATGGCAAACGTTGTTTAATATCAATCCTCAAGGTCTTTTTCAAATATCTATTCGATAATATATCCATCGGGACAATTGGTTTTTCAGTAGGACCGATTGGAAAAATGGCTACCTCTGTATTTTACGCAATAATCACTTTGAAAGCCATCAGGTGACATAAATGCGTAAAACTACGTCACAATGCTGTAGACACCTTGGGGAATACGTAGAAAAAGTAATCTGGTTGATAGCACATTCACTGCTCAATAGGGACGCATTGGAATGCAGAGCTTTCAAAACATGAGGCACTTCCAGATTGGATTTTTCTCAGGCTTTCGCCTGCAATATCAGTTCTGTTATACTCACGGACAATATTTTTACAGTTTTGGAGTGTTTTCTATCCTAAGCTGTCAATTATATGCATATTCTAGCATCTTGTTCTGACAAAATATCCCGTTTACTTTGGGTACGTTATTTTTCCAAAAATGAAAATACTGCCCCCTAGTCACAACAGGTTTTAAAGCACACCAATAAGAAGAAGAGATTTGCTTGGGCTAAGAAACATGAGCAATGGACATTAGACAGGTGGAAATCTGTCCTTTGGTCTGATGTCCAAATTTGAGATTTTTGGTTCTAACCGCTGTGTCTTTGTGAGACAGAATAGGTGAGCGGATTATCTCTGCATGTGTGGTTCCCACCGTGAAGCATAGAGGAGGTGTGATGGTGTGGGGGTGCTTTGCTGGTGATACTGTCAATGATTTATTTAGAGTTCAAGGCACACTTAACCAGCATGGCTACCACATTATTCTGCAGCGATACACCATCCCATCTGGTTTGCGCTTAATGAGACTATCATTTGTTTTTGAACAGGACAATAACCCAAAACACACCTTCAGGCTGTGTAAGGGCTATTTGACCAAGGACAGTGATGACCTGGCCTGAACCCAATTGAGAAGGTTTGGGATGAGTTAAAGTGCAGAGTAAAGGAAAAGCAGCCAACAAATGCTCAGCATATGTGGGAACTTCTTCAAGACTGCTAGAAAAGCATTTCTCATGAAGCAGGTTGAGAGAATGCCAAGAGTGTACAAAGTTGTCATCAATGAAAAGGGTGGCTTCTTTGAAGAATCTCAAATATAAAATGTATTTTGATTTGTTTGACACTTTTTGGTTACTACATGATTCCATATGTGTTATTTCATTGTTGTGATGTCTTCACTATTATTCTACAATGTAGAAAATAGTACAAATTAAGAAACGCCTTTGAATGAGTAGGTGTGTCCAAACCTTTGACTGGTACTGTATATGTTGTTTCTATCATGTCATTGTGTTCTGTCATTGTGTGTTCAACAGTTGAATAAAGAATAGCATTTTTACATTTCATATGCTTTCAAACCATATAGGTGGTAACCATTGTCTTCACATCAATAATATAGTGGGTATGGGAGACAGGGATCCTAAAATGGTTTGTTTGCTTCATAGATGATGGATACCCACGCAGACAAGATACATCTCTGTGGTCTTTAAAGTTACATCAATCTAAACGTTCTCACTTTATATCTTCTCATGTGGGACCTTCCACTGAACAAATTTGCTGTTCACATGTTCTTCCTCTTTTCTCCTGCATCCCAGTTGGTGTGTGGCTGATAGTTACAGAAAAGTCAAATATAACTCAACTGAAAAAGACAGCAATAAAGGAGACTTGAGAGCCATTTCTCGACTTGTGTATGAAGTATATCAGACATCATTCATAGCTTGGCGCAGCGGTCTAAGGCACTGCATCTCAGTGTTAGAGGCATCACTACAGACCCTGGTTCGATTCCAGGCTGTATAACAACTGGCTGTGATTGGGAATCCCATAGGGTGGCGCACAATTGGCCCAGCGTGGTCTGGTTTAGGGTTTGGCCGGCGTAAGCCGTGATTATAAATAACAATTTGTTCTTAACTGACTTGCCTAGTTAAATAAAGGTGAAATTAAAAAAATATATAGAAAACATTACTCCAAAAGGAGATTGGCCTGATTAACATTTGTGTAACCAAATAAAGCAATTATAGATGCAGTTGACTATTGTGTACATCATGACTCCAAGATTATACTGTACCAGCAAAAAAAGGACATTAGTTCAAACCAGGTATTAAATGTGTATTAGTGAATAGAATTGGCACAAGTACAAATGTAATCGGCAATATATTTGTTACCAAAATACACAAACATACCTTGCACCTACCACTGCATTTGATCCCTCTAAGCTACTCCACAATGTACACAAACACAACAGTGCTCTTTAAAACCAAAATCACTTCAGCTAAATGTCACAAATCATAATGTGAATGGATATCCTCCACAGCTTATGAAACCTGGTCAGAAAAAACATATTTCATACTGAAAGAGATTTATTTGTTGTCACCTCAGTATTTTCCTCCGTGTTCCTGCTTTCGTCAATCCTTCATCTTTGTGCAGCTCCAGATGGGCAAAAACAAAACACAGGGAGACATTTTGTCATCCCTCACAACTGCTTCCACAGAACAAACGGCAGACAGACAGCCATGCTCCAGTTGTCTGTTATCATCACACAGAAAAAACACACAGAAAACAGACTACTACAACTACTTCTCAACTGTTTGGGTAGAAACAATAACTGCTTAAAGAGTGATTCTGCTTTGTTGATAGCATTTTCCTGGAACAAACAGCACCTGACAGAGTCAAGTAACCCCCGACAATACAAGACCTCAGGATCAGACTTCACAAGACACGTCAAGGACTCATCAAAATGCTCTGCCTGCACTTATTATACAGCTACAATGGATCATATTCCGCTCTACAATCGGATTATTGCTGAATACAACATTTTATGTTCCACAAATTCCCTCAGAGAAATGTTTTATTTAATATGTGGAGCCGTATCATCTCTTTTTGAGCTCCATGTCATCTCTTTGTGAGCACCATGTCTGCTGCAGCCCGTATCTTGAGGATGTTCTGAGTCCAATGATGGACACACCATCTGAACTAGTCAGCAAGACGTGAGCTGAGGGCGTTTCTGAGGGTCTGTGTTCTCCAGAAAACTGAAAGGTGTAATGCTTTGGCAACTCTCTGTCTCCAAGTCCCTGGCTTTCCAACTGCTACAGTATAAAAAAATGTGGTGGTGAAAAGCAGCCGGTGCTCACTGACAGTCGCTACATCTCATAGGAGAGACAGAGAGATGGAGAATCCACCCGAGTAGTGTGATCTTGTCTTAAAGCCCCCCTGTTTGGAAGTATTTATCACAGATATTGATTTATTCTCATCCCCCATCCCCCCATATCAGATTTGGAGGTTCAGCATTGATAGAATTGATTGTCCTAGACAAAACTGACAATTCCTGTCCAAGGGTTGTTTCTGAGACTGAATGTTTGTACGTAGAGTGCTTGAATTTAAATTGACGTGACAGAATCCATGTGTATTTGAGAATACATCAAGGGGGGATTGGAAAAACTTTGATTAGTGCTGATGTCGTTTGTAGTCTGTTTGTATTGATGGACCAATTTAATATACATCCCATTATTCAATTTCAGCATGCTTAATTTGATGAAAATCCACTTTGTAAATTAGGCTTTTATATGTCTCTCTATTTTCACTATAAACAATTAGCTCCTTCATCACTGGCAGATCAGAACATAAACTGTTCTGTATAGAGAAAAAAAATCACTACAGCATTTCTGTCTGCGTAATGCTTTGATATGGAACAATAAATCCTACTCTACATTGATTGCTATGTAAATCACGTGTATTTTTTTTATACAATACATTCTTAGTTCATTGGAATAGGTGATGTGACAATATTAGGTGTAATTTTTCTTGTCTTTGTGTCCTTGTATAGTCACCTATTGTGAAGATTGAAAGATAAGAAAGTGTATCGATTGTTTCTATTCCATACTTCCATAGGAAAGGTTCACTGGGCGAGCTTTCCCTCAGTCTTCTGATGGTGGTGTAACTATATCTGAAAGCATCATTAAAGCCTTTACACCCATACCCTGGCTGTTTAAAGCCAACCATGATCCTGTAGGGATGAGGAGTTAGAGAAGAGAGTTGCATTTGTTATCCAGAAGAGTCCTAGGGCTTTACTCTACCTTTCTACATTCTCTACATCTATCCATCTAGTGATGTACTCCTAAGAGTGCAGATGTCACAGGATATGGTCTTGGCTTTTTCTTTTTGTTGCAGATCGCTCAGGGCGGCTTACGACTGTCTAATCCTAGCTGACAGTTAAGTGATAATTGCAGAGGTAAGCTTTGCCCAAGACACTTGGTATTGAATGAGAACTGTGCTAGCTATTGACAGGAGAGAGGGGAAATCCTATCTTTAATGATGAAAGCCTGGTAAGCGTGAGAAATCGTATTTCTAGATCTTTCTGCCTGCACCCCCCTCAGTCAACCACATGTTGCTGAGGTATAGTGCCTTGTATTCCGAGAGAAGAGCTTATTGAAGATTGAAAAATAAACATTTTAGATTTTCGGTCACAGTTGACATCGCAACCATTGTGTTTTTGAATTGGGATTTGTTTATAGAATCTTTCAATATGACAGATAATCTCTTGAACTCCCACCTATGCATAATACGGACATATCCCGTAAATTGCTTTTTCGTGCCTCTGACAATGAACTGTAAGGATACTCTCATTGAAGACCTGCAGTCAATCTGTCATTTATTAAAGTTTTATGGACTGAATATGAAGTTGCCCAGACCTGCATCTCCCCTAATATTATTATTTATTGTTCAGTTCCGGTATGTTCCAGGCCGGGGGATATCCCTGTCGTAAATCTCCAAAGAGACCCAGCACTTCACTCACCCAAGATTGGTTGGGGTATTTGCAAAGGGGTGTAGTGGCATGCTTGCATGCCCTTGTGTTTAGGTAGAGGTTCTATCTATACCATATATCACTTATACAGCCCCTGGCACAGAAGCGCTAAACCGCTTTCACACGACCCACACACCAGTGTGTGATTTATGTTTGATTGGTATGTTGGAGCTGATTTGATTTTGGCTTTTTTTCTGAACCGGGTCGCACTTTGACTTACAGATTCCATAACATTGTAAGGTGGATGTGTGATTGATAGAACAATTATATAGCAGAAAATAGAGCTTGATTGGTTCACCAACAGTATATTTTATTATGAGATGATAATGGACTATAAATGTAGGAAATCAGTCAAGCTATAAGAAAAATGTGTTGGGTTTGTGAATGGATTGAGGCCTTTTTTTTTACTCACGTTCTCTATGACAGATGTATGTAAGGTTCTCTGAACTAAGGCATATCGCTTGAACTCTTGCATGTCTTGTCCAGTCTGAATGCACACAATAAGTGACTCAGCTGGAACCATGCAATCCTTCCTGTATGAAGATCTACAGTCTTAGAAAAAAGGGTTCCAAAAGGGTTCTTCAGGTGTCCCCATAGAAGACTTTATGGTTCCATGTAGAACCCGCTGTGGAAAGGGTTCTTCATGGAACCCAAAAGGATTTTACCTGGAACCAAAAAGTGTTATTCAAAGGGTACTCCTATGGGGATAGCCGAAGAACCATTTTAGGTTCTAGATATACACTCTTAAAAAGGTGCTATCTGTTTCCTGCCAATGGCTGTTTTCTCATGAATGGATTAATCATGTGTAGAATAGACTCATGCACACACAGTACTACAATACCTGTCAAATATGAAATTCAGTTGTTTTTTTCTTTCCTTTCCTTCCCTGTTGTTTTTGTGTTGCCTCAAAGTATGTATGTTTTAGACTGGATGTTAAAATGAGCAGACATTTTGTGCCAGAGGCAGCCTCTGCATAGCACAACAAGGCTTTGTTCTTCTGAAACATGATGGGTAGCACTTATTCCTCTACCATTCTCCCATTGTCTCTGCACTGCCAGTCAGCATTGAGTCTTCCATGCCTATACCCACTCATTGGCAGCGTACACACACCTCTCTCTGCTGCTGTTAGCTTACTGCTCTATTACAGCCAATACCCCATTTTACAAAAGAACACATTGAAAAAAAAGGGAAAGGTAGTAATGATACAGACAAGTTTATTGTTTACAAATAAATAGTGGTTGGCTATTGAATGTGGCGTCACAATTCAAACTATCAGCTCACCTTGCAGTGCTTTTGCAGAACAATGGGTGAGCTGTCTGGAAAATGATTTCAATACATTAGTGTGAATAGATATGTTTAGAAATTCCCAATGACTGAACAAAGAAAGAGCCAGTTGGAGGCATGTTGGGCTCATTTTAGAGGATTGTGATTGGTTCTGGGAATGTTTTCTCATGAGGTAAGCAGCAAATCCTGTACAATCCCAGGCTTTGCTGACATCATCTGCTTCTCTCCATATGCTCACCCTGTCTCAGCTCTTCTTTCAGATCTCAGGCTCTCTCACATATCATACATTTCCACATTCACTGTAACACCAAACTCCCCCATCCAAGTCTACCATCCACATTTACAGTAAGTGTCTTATTCTTTAAGCCTTGTAAGAAATGAGCATCCACTCACAAAACCACTACATACACTGCCTCAACTCTTGCAGTAAACATCTCCAACCAACGAAAAATAACACATTCTGGAATAAAGTGCACCTTGCCAACGCGACAGGGGGCCATACTTTTTACAGAACACTTCATATTACATCAAGAGCTCACCAGCCTAAACGGGATGCAATGTTATATTTCTACCATTGGTCTTCCCATTTTTTCTCCCTGTAATCATCGTGTGGAGGATGGTGTTGTTGAGGCCAGGGCATGTGTCCATTAAAGTGGGAATCAGGGCCTTGAACCTTCCAAAGAATGAATGGTCCCATTAACCTCATGGGCTCTCCTGACTGTCCTGACAGCATACCACTGGAAAAGGGGATTACATCTTTCCTTTTTTTTCTTGAGGAGAGTATTGAGAGACATCCTTGAATTGTGATCCGGCCTTGGTTGTTGAGCAGTCCTTTTTTTATGTATTTTTATTTTACCTTTATTTAACTAGGCAAGTCAGTTAAGAACAAATTCTTATTTACAATGACGGCCTAGGAACAGTGGGTTAACTGCCTGTTCAGGGGCAGAACGACAGACCTTGTCAGCTCGGGGGTTTGAACTTGCAACCTTCCGGTTACTAGTCCAACGCTCTAACCACTAGGCTACCCTGCCGCCCCGTTGTCCTGCTGTGAAGGGTTAAAGGTGGACGCAATCTTTTCTTTGGAGAGCGTTTGAACAATGTTGCCTGTACCCATGTCTGTCCATGTCTCCTGAATGTTGCCTGTACCCATGTCTGTCCATGTCTCCTGAATGTTGCCTGTACCCATGTCTGTCCATGTCTCTGGAGTTGTTTCTGGTATGCTCTTTTGTCTCTCTCTATTTTTGAATAGTAACTTTGATTATTGATATTGATACAACATGAAGGACAGACATCTTTCTATCCCCAATGTTTTCTGTGCCCTCTAACAACAATGTGCAAGCAGCCTATGTTTGTGTCAATCATCTCATGGACACAGATGTGGCTAGAATGACAGCCCAGACATAGTCCTCTTTCTACTTTCCACCAGACTCCCCCTTCATAGTCCAGTGACAGTACACTGTGTACAGTATGTGCTACTGTATTCTCATGACAGTGTCTGACCAATCTGATTAAATCAAATAACAGATTTTGTAGAGGGGGGGGGGCTATTTGAGTACAATGTCCCAGGGTCGTCTCTGGCAGACTGGCAGAACTCCCAGCTCTGTGGGGAAGGGTTGAGGGGAGGCATGGCAGTCAAAGAGGGCATAGCTCTGAACCCCCCCCCCCCCCCCCCCCCCTGTGCCTCATTTCACATAAGTCAGCTTTTAATTCAATATTTTTGTTTTTAATTTCTATTGGTGTGGAGGCGTGTGTGCTTAGAAGGGTAAGGTATACAGTGCAGCAAGCTGCTGAGGGTTTGGAGCGGAGCATGTTGAAACAGAGCCTCGTCGTATCTCTTTGACAACAACACTGTGAGTGTCAGGGCAATATCGCAGCTATGAGATTGAGTTCAAGTTTATTCTATTAAGTGTTGAAATAATGATTTATTTTCAGTGTCCCAGCTGTAACTCAGCTGAAAGGCTGCGTAAATATTTGATGAAAAGTTACTCATAAGCTTTGATTAGAGGAATTTGGGTTTCAATAAAACCCAATTCCAAAGCACGGAGATGTTTTCAATAACGACTGCACATGGTAATTAAACCCAATGAGTTTGTGTCCTCCCGCCTCACAGACACGGCAGAGAAGAAACCGAAATAAAGAGAGCTGTGTTGTTCAGTCTTCAGAGAAACACTCATATCCTTTCATTGCTCTGTTAGTCTCTCCTGTGTTGCTGAACAGAGTCTAGTCCTTGGGTAGATTGATTTGGTTAAAAAAAAGAGCCCTCTTCAGAAATGAATCCCTTTGTCAGCAGATCCATGCCACTTTGGAGGGGTGAAGGGTGATGGGGGTTGTTTAGGCACAGCTGTAATCAGGAAGACAGACCAAGTTGTTGCCGCGGTGATGGATCCCCTTGTTTTGGCAGCCCTATTTCTGAGCTGTGGAGGCACTTTGATTCATTCAAAGCCTGCTGTGTTCATCTCAGACCAGGTATATGTCAGAAGGTTTGTGTGTGGGTTTGCAGTGTATGTGCAGGTGTGTGTGTGCTCCCCCACACCCAACTGAAGCCTTCACCTCCAGCCCCACACCATTTGCAGGGTCACACTGCGCACAAATCTGTATTTGTTATGTTAGATGTCATTACTCTTGATGTCATTTTAATTTCTCAGACTGTGTAAAATGCAACTGGATCATATCTCTCTTGGCTTAATCATGGGATTTGTGATCCAATTGTGTAGTGCCGTTATTTATTTATCCGGCTACTCAATTTTCCCACCGCATATTGAAAAGGGAGGGGGCTTCAGGATGTGGAGGGGGGTGACAGTGTCGGGTGGGGGCTGGTGTCGAAGGGGCTGATTCTCATAGACCCAGACAAAGTCGATGTCACAGTAGAAAATGATAACGTTTGGGGGCAGATGTTTTCCCGAAAGAAATGATTGCATTTGCAATGTAAAACCAATCTACATGCCTTGTTCTTATTATATGCACTGCGACCTCAGGAGTGAATCAGATGAAAGCAGTCAAATAACTGTTATGACAGATAATAATGGGATCAGAATGGGGTTTCTCGCCCGGGCCCCGGTCCCCATCTGTGGAGCCTGGAGAATGAGTGTGCCCGCCTGGCCAGCCTCCGCTGAGAGATTGAGATTGGATTGGCTTAGGCAGAGCCATATGGACTCCATCTCACCTGTGGGATGCTGTAGAGGGTAATGAAGCCCCTGGCACACAAGGACAATGTGTGTTGGGTTGGCATGCAGTAAAAACATGCACTGGTATTGTGCTGATTCGACTGAAGATAATGCTTAGGTTATGTTTATATTCAACCCACAGCAGGTAGTCAATGCATACTAGAAGATGGAAAAGTGGAAAGATGTGTTGGGCTAGCAGAGAGCGAAGATGTGTGTGTAGTCTGCATGCAGTGAAAATGAGTGGTGGGTTAGCTCACCGTTAAAATATATGTAAGATACTCTTTAAAGTTTTCGGAAGATGGTCAGGGACTCAGCTGTTCTGACATTAGGGGGAAGATTGTTCCACCATTGGGGTGCCAGGACAGAGAATATATTTCACTGGGCTAAGTGGGAGCTGCCCTTCCGTGAGGGTGGGAGGGTCAAAAGACTAGATAGAGGTGGCAGAACAGAGTGCTCAGGTTGGGGTGTATGGTTTGACAATACCCTGGAGGTAGGGAGGGGCAGTACCTTTTGCTGCTTTGTAGGCAATCAACAGGGTTTTGAAGATGATGTGAGCTTCGACTGGAAGCCAGTGGAATGTGCAGGGGAGCGGGGTGATATGGGAGAACTTGGTAAGGTTGAACACCAGGAATGCTGTGTCGTTCTGAATAAGTTGCAGGGTTTGAAGGCACAAGCGGGGAGCCCAGCCAACAGAGAGTTGCAGTAGTCTAGACGGGAGAGGATTAGTACCTATTCCGCTTCCTGTGTGAGAAAAGATTGTACTCTACAGGTGTTGTAGAGCATGAACATGCGAGTCACTGCTTTGATGTTTTCAGAGAATGATAGGGTGTTGTCCAAGGTCATGCCAAGGTTCTTTGCACTCTGGGAGGGGGACATCGTGGCAGGCCTTCCCCGGGTGGAAGAGCAGCTCCGTCTTGTTGAGGTTGAGCTTGAGGTGGTGGGCCGACATCCAAGCTGAGATGTCTGCCAGGCACTCAGAGATGTGTGTCGCCATCTGGGTGTCTGAATCGGCCAAGGAGAAAAGTAGTTGAGTGTAATTCCTATAGCAATGATAGGAGAGCCCATGTGAGGATATGACAGAGCCGAGAGACTTGGTTTTAAGATAAAAGAGGAGAGAGCCTAGAACCGAGCATGCGGTGCAGACACAGATCTTCTCCATGCCACCTGGTAGGAGCGACATGTCAGGTAGGATGCAATCCAGGAGTATGCAGAGCCTGAGAAGCCTAGCCCTGAGAGGGTGGAGAGGAGGAGCTGATAGATAACAGTTTTGAAGGCAGTGGATATATCTAGGATGATGAGAACAGAGGAGAGAGTCAGCTTTGGCAGAGCGGAGAACCTCAGTGACACGGAGGAGAGCGGTCTCAGTTGCGTGAGAACCAAAATTGGTTCTGTAAAAGTTCCCAGAACATTTGCGGCAAATGTTATAGTAACACAAAAACTGTCCCTGCTGTGCTGATGATTATACAAGGTTTCCAGAGATGGTCTGGATAAGGGAGGAGGGGATGGGGTCAAGTGGGAAGGTTGTCGTGCGCCTGGACATCACTAGTCACAGGATTTAATCTGAAAAGAGAGAGGAGAAAGAGGTCAAGGTGTAGGGTAGTTCTGTGGACTCAGTAGGCTGAGTATCGGAGCGCCAAGTCTAGGTCCAAAAGGCTTCTAAACAGCTTCTACCCCCAAGCCATAAGACTCCTGAACAGCTAATGAAATGGCTACCCAGACTATTTGCATTGCCGCCCCTCCCCTTTCACACTGCTGCTATTCTCTGTTTATTATCTATGCATAGTCACTTTAACTCTACCTACATGTGCCCACACACAATGTGCCCCCGCACATTGACTCTGTACCGGTACCCCTGTATATGGCCTCCACATGACATGACTCTGTACCGGTACCCCTGTATATAGCCTCCACATTGACTCTGTACCAGTACCCCTGTATATAGCCTCCACATTCACTCTGTACCAGTACCCCTGTATATAGCCTCCACATTGACTCTGTACAGGTACCCCTGTATATAGCCTCCACATGACATGACTCTGTACCGGTACACCTGTATATAGCCTCCACATTGACTCTGTACTGGTACCGCTGTATATAGCCTCCACATTGACTCTGTACAGGTACACCTGTATATAGCCTCCACATTCACTCTGTACCGGTACCCCTGTATATAGCCTCCACATTCACTCTGTACCGGTACCCCTGTATATAGCCTCCATATTCACTCTGTACCGGTACCACTGTATATAGCCTCCACATTCACTCTGTACCGGTACCACTGTATATAGCCTCCACATTCACTCTGTACCGGTACCCCTGTATATAGCCTCCATATTCACTCTGTACCGGTACCCCTGTATATAGCCTCCACATGACATGACTCTGTACCGGTACACCTGTATATAGCCTCCACATTCACTCTGTACCGGTACCCCTGTATATAACCTCCATATTCACTCTGTACCGGTACCCCTGTATATAACCTCCACATTCACTCTGTACCGGTACCCCTGTATATTGCCTCCACATTCACTCTGTACCGGTACCCCTGTATATAGCCTCCACATTGACTCTGTACCGGTAACCCTGTATATAGCCTCCACATTCACTCTGTACCGGTAACCCTGTAAATAGCCTCCACATGACATGACTCTGTACCGGTACCCCTGTATATAGCCTCCACATTCACTCTGTACCGGTACACCTGTATATAGCCTCCATATTCACTCTGTACCTGTACCCCTGTATATAGCCTCCACATTCACTCTGTACCGGTACACCTGTATATAGCCTCCATATTCACTCTGTACCTGTACACCTGTATATAGCCTCCACATTCACTCTGTACCGGTACCACTGTATATAGCCTCCACATTCACTCTGTACCGGTACCCCTGTATATAGCCTCCACATTCACTCTGTACCGGTACACCTGTATATCACCTCCACATTCACTCTGTACCGGTACCCCTGTATATAGCCTCCACATTCACTCTGTACCGGTACACCTGTATATGGCCTCCACATTCACTCTGTACATAGCCTCCACATTCACTCTGTACCGGTACCCCTGTATATAGCCTCCACATGACATGACTCTGTACCGGTACACCTGTATATAGCCACCACATTCACTCTGTACCGGTAACCCTGTATATAGCCTCCACATGACATGACTCTGTACCGGTACCCCTGTATATAGCCTCTACATTCACTCTGTACCGGTACCCCTGTATATACAGTGCCTTGCGAAAGTATTCGCCCTCCTTGAACTTTGCGACCTTTTGCCACATTTCAGGCTTCAAACATAAAGATATAAAACTGTATTTTTTTGTGAAGAATCAACAACAAGTGGGACACCATCATGAAGTGGAACGACATTTATTGGATATTTCAAACTTTTTTAACAAATCAAAAACTGAAAAATTGGGCGTGCAAAATTATTCAGCCCCTTTACTTTCAGTGCAGCAAACTCTCTCCAGAAGTTCAGTGAGGATCTCTGAATGATCCAATGTTGACCTAAATGACTAATGATGATAAATACAATCCACCTGTGTGTAATCAAGTCTCCGTATAAATGCACCTGCACTGTGATAGTCTCAGAGGTCCGTTAAAAGCGCAGAGAGCATCATGAAGAACAAGGAACACACCAGGCAGGTCCGAGATACTGTTGTGAAGAAGTTTAAAGCCGGATTTGGATACAAAAAGATTTCCCAAGCTTTAAGCATCCCAAGGAGCACTGTGCAAGCGATAATATTGAAATGGAAGGAGTATCAGACCACTGCAAATCTACCAAGACCTGGCCGTCCCTCTAAACTTTCAGCTCATACAAGGAGAAGACTGATCAGAGATGCAGCCAAGAGGCCCATGATCACTCTGGATGAACTGCAGAGATCTACAGCTGAGGTGGGAGACTCTGTCCATAGGACAACAATCAGTCGTATATTGCACAAATCTGGCCTTTATGGAAGAGTGGTAAGAAGAAAGCCATTTCTTAAAGATATCCATAAAAAGTGTCGTTTAAAGTTTGCCACAAGCCACCTGGGAGACACACCAAACATGTGGAAGAAGGTGCTCTGGTCAGATGAAACCAAAATTGAACTTTTTGGCAACAATGCAAAACGTTATGTTTGGCGTAAAAGCAACACAGCTGAACACACCATCCCCACTGTCAAACATGGTGGTGGCAGCATCATGGTTTGGGCCTGCTTTTCTTCAGCAGGGACAGGGAAGATGGTTAAAATTGATGGGAAGATGGATGGAGCCAAATACAGGACCATTCTGGAAGAAAACCTGATGGAGTCTGCAAAAGACCTGAGACTGGGACGGAGATTTGTCTTCCAACAAGACAATGATCCAAAACATAAAGCAAAATCTACAATGGAATGGTTCAAAAATAAACATATCCAGGTGTTAGAATGGCCAAGTCAAAGTTCAGACCTGAATCCAATCGAGAATCTGTGGAAAGAACTGAAAACTGCTGTTCACAAATGCTTTCCATCCAACCTCACTGAGCTCGAGCTGTTTTGCAAGGAGGAATGGGAAAAAATGTCAGTCTCTCGATGTGCAAAACTGATAGAGACATACCCCAAGTGACTTACAGCTGTAATCGCAGCAAAAGGTGGCGCTACAAAGTATTAACTTAAGGGGGCTGAATAATTTTGCACGCCCAAATTTTCAGTTTTTGATTTGTTAAAAAAGTTTGAAATATCCAATAAATGTCGTTCCACTTCATGATTGTGTCCCACTTGTTGTTGATTCTTCACAAAAAAATACAGTTTTATATCTTTATGTTTGAAGCCTGAAATGTGGCAAAAGGTCGCAAAGTTCAAGGGGGCCGAATACTTTCGCAAGGCACTGTAGCCTCCACATTCCCTCTGTACCGGTACACCTGTATATAGCCTCCATATTCACTCTGTACCGGTACCCCTGTATATAGCCTCCACATTCACTCTGTACCGGTACCACTGTATATAGCCTCCACATTCACTCTGTACCGGTACCCCTGTATATAGCCTCCACATTCACTCTGTACCGGTACACCTGTATATAACCTCCACATTCACTCTGTACCGGTACACCTGTATATAACCTCCACATTCACTCTGTACCGGTACCCCTGTATATGGCCTCCACATGACATGACTCTGTACCGGTACCCCTGTATATAACCTCCACATTCACTCTGTACCGGTACCCCTGTATATAGCCTCCACATTCACTCTGTACCGGTACACCTGTATATGGCCTCCACATTCACTCTGTACCGGTACCCCTGTATATAGCCTCCACATTGACTCTGTACCGGTACACCTGTATATAGCCTCCACATTGACTCTGTACCGGTACAGCTGTATATAGCCTCCACATGACATGACTCTGTACCGGTACCCCTGTATATAGCCTCCACATTGACTCTGTACCGGTACACCTGTATATAGCCTCCACATGACATGACTCTGTACCGGTACCCCTGTATATAGCCTCCACATTCACTCTGTACCGGTACACCTGTATATAGCCTCCACATGACATGACTCTGTACCGGTACCCCTGTATATAGCCTCCACATTGACTCTGTACCGGTACCCCTGTATATAGCCTCCACATTCACTCTGTACCGGTACCGCTGTATATAGCCTCCACATTGACTCTGTACCGGTACCCCTGTATATAGCCTCCACATTGACTCTGTACCGGTACCCCTGTATATAGCCTCCACATTCACTCTGTACCGGTACCACTGTATATAGCCTCCACATTCACTCTGTACCGGTACCCCTGTATATAGCCTCCACATTGACTCTGTACTGGTACCCCTGTATATAGCCTCCACATTGACTCTGTACTGGTACCCCTGTATATAGCCTCCACATTCACTCTGTACTGGTACCCCTGTATATAGCCTCCACATTGACTCTGTACTGGTACCCCTGTATATAGCCTCCACATTCACTCTGTACTGGTACCCCTGTATATAGCCTCCACATTCACTCTGTACTGGTACCCCTGTATATAGCCTCCACATTGACTCTGTACCGGTACACCTGTATATAGCCTCCACATGACATGACTCTGTACTGGTACACCTGTATATAGCCTCCACATTGACTCTGTACAGGTACACCTGTATATAGCCTCCACATGACATGACTCTGTACCGGTACCCCTGTATATAGCCTCCACATTCACTCTGTACCGGTACCACTGTATATAGCCTCCACATTCACTCTGTACCGGTACCCCTGTATATAACCTCCATATTCACTCTGTACCGGTACCCCTGTATATAACCTCCACATTCACTCTGTACCGGTACCCCTGTATATTGCCTCCACATTCACTCTGTACCGGTACCCCTGTATATAGCCTCCACATTGACTCTGTACCGGTACCCCTGTATATAGCCTCCACATTCACTCTGTACCGGTAACCCTGTAAATAGCCTCCACATGACATGACTCTGTACCGGTACCCCTGTATATAGCCTCCACATTCACTCTGTACCGGTACACCTGTATATAGCCAAATCAAATCAAATCAAATCAAATTTTATTTGTCACATACACATGGTTAGCAGATGTTAGTGCGAGTGTAGCGAAATGCTTGTGCTTCTAGTTCCGACAATGCAGTAATAACAAGTAATCTAACTAACAATTCCAAAACTACTGTCTTGTACACAGTGTAAGGGGATAAAGAATATGTACATAAGGATATATGAATGAGTGATGGTACAGAGCAGCATAGGCAAGATACAGTAGATGGTATCGAGTACAGTATGTACAAATGAGATGAGTATGTAAACAAAGTGGCATAGTATAGTATAAAGTGGCTAGTGATACATGTATTACATAAGGATACCGTCGATGATATAGAGTACAGTATATACGTATGCATATGAGATGAATAATGTAGGGTAAGTAACATTTATATAAGGTAGCATTGTTTAAAGTGGCTAGTGATATATTTACGTCATTTCCCATCAATTCCCATTATTAAAGTGGCTGGAGTTGAGTCAGTGTCAGTGTTAGTGGTGGCTGTTTAACAGTCTGATGGCCTTGAGATAGAAGCTGTTTTTCAGTCTCTCGGTCCCAGCTTTGATGCACCTGTACTGACCTCGCCTTCTGGATGATAGCGGGGTGAACAGGCAGTGGCTCGGGTGGTTGATGTCCTTGATGATCTTTATGGCCTTCCTGTGACATCGGGTGGTGTAGGTGTCCTGGAGGGCAGGTAGTTTGCCCCCGGTGATGCGTTGTGCAGACCTCACTACCCTCTGGAGAGCCTTACGGTTGAGGGCGGTGCAGTTACCATACCAGGCGGTGATACAGCCCGCCAGGATGCTCTCGATTGTGCATCTGTAGAAGTTTGTGAGTGCTTTTGGTGACAAGCCGAATTTCTTCAGCCTCCTGAGGTTGAAGAGGCGCTGCTGCGCCTTCTTCACGATGCTGTCTGTGTGAGTGGACCAATTCAGTTTGTCTGTGATGTGTATGCCGAGGAACTTAAAACTTGCTACCCTCTCCACTACTGTTCCATCGATGTGGATAGGGGGGTGTTCCCTCTGCTGTTTCCTGAAGTCCACAATCATCTCCTTAGTTTTGTTGACGTTGAGTGTGAGGTTATTTTCCTGACACCACACTCCGAGGGCCCTCACCTCCTCCCTGTAGGCCGTCTCATCGTTGTTGGTAATCAAGCCTACCACTGTTGTGTCGTCCGCAAACTTGATGATTGAGTTGGAGGCGTGCGTGGCCACGCAGTCGTGGGTGAACAGGGAGTACAGGAGAGGGCTCAGAACGCACCCTTGTGGGGCCCCAGTGTTGAGGATCAGCGGGGAGGAGATGTTGTTGCCTACCCTCACCACCTGGGGGCGGCCCGTCAGGAAGTCCAGTACCCAGTTGCACAGGGCGGGGTCGAGACCCAGGGTCTCGAGCTTGATGACGAGCTTGGAGGGTACTATGGTGTTGAATGCCGAGCTGTAGTCGATGAACAGCATTCTCACATAGGTATTCCTCTTGTCCAGATGGGTTAGGGCAGTGTGCAGTGTGGTTGAGATTGCATCGTCTGTGGACCTATTTGGGCGGTAACCAAATTGGAGTGGGTCTAGGGTGTCAGGTAGGGTGGAGGTGATATGGTCCTTGACTAGTCTCTCAAAGCACTTCATGATGACGGATGTGAGTGCTACGGGGCGGTAGTCGTTTAGCTCAGTTACCTTAGCTTTCTTGGGAACAGGAACAATGGTGGCCCTCTTGAAGCATGTGGGAACAGCAGACTGGTATAGGGATTGATTGAATATGTCCGTAAACACACCGGCCAGCTGGTCTGCGCATGCTCTGAGGGCGCGGCTGGGGATGCCGTCTGGGCCTGCAGCCTTGCGAGGGTTAACACGTTTAAATGTCTTACTCACCTCGGCTGCAGTGAAGGAGAGACCGCATGTTTTCGTTGCAGGCCGTGTCAGTGGCACTGTATTGTCCTCAAAGCGGGCAAAAAAGTTATTTAGTCTGCCTGGGAGCAAGACATCCTGGTCCGTGACTGGGCTGGATTTCTTCCTGTAGTCCGTGATTGACTGTAGACCCTGCCACATGCCTCTTGTGTCTGAGCCGTTGAATTGAGATTCTACTTTGTCTCTGTACTGGCGCTTAGCTTGTTTGATAGCCTTGCGGAGGGAATAGCTGCACTGTTTGTATTCGGTCATGTTACCAGACACCTTGCCCTGATTAAAAGCAGTGGTTCGCGCTTTCAGTTTCACACGAATGCTGCCATCAATCCACGGTTTCTAGCCTCCATATTCACTCTGTACCTGTACCCCTGTATATAGCCTCCACATTCACTCTGTACCGGTACACCTGTATATAGCCTCCACATTCACTCTGTACCGGTACCCCTGTATATAGCCTCCATATTCACTCTGTACCGGTACCCCTGTATATAGCCTCCACATTCACTCTGTACCGGTACCACTGTATATAGCCTCCACATTCACTCTGTACCGGTACCCCTGTATATAGCCTCCATATTCACTCTGTACCGGTACCCCTGTATATAGCCTCCACATTCACTCTGTACCGGTACCACTGTATATAGCCTCCACATTCACTCTGTACCGGTACCCCTGTACATAGCCTCCACATTCACTCTGTACCGGTACCCCTGTATATAGCCTCCATATTCACTCTGTACCGGTACCCCTGTATATAGCCTCCACATTCACTCTGTACCGGTACCACTGTATATAGCCTCCACATTCACTCTGTACCGGTACCCCTGTATATAGCCTCCACATTCACTCTGTACCGGTACACCTGTATATGGCCTCCACATTCACTCTGTACATAGCCTCCACATTCACTCTGTACCGGTACCCCTGTATATAGCCTCCACATGACATGACTCTGTACCGGTACACCTGTATATAGCCACCACATTCACTCTGTACTGGTAACCCTGTATATAGCCTCCACATGACATGACTCTGTACCGGTACCCCTGTATATAGCCTCTACATTCACTCTGTACCGGTACCCCTGTATATACAGTGCCTTGCGAAAGTATTCGCCCCCCTTGAACTTTGCGACCTTTTGCCACATTTCAGGCTTCAAACATAAAGATATAAAACTGTATTTTTTTGTGAAGAATCAACAACAAGTGGGACACAATCATGAAGTGGAACGACATTTATTGGATATTTCAAACTTTTTTAACAAATCAAAAACTGAAAAATTGGGCGTGCAAAATTATTCAGCCCCTTTACTTTCAGTGCAGCAAACTCTCTCCAGAAGTTCAGTGAGGATCTCTGAATGATCCAATGTTGACCTAAATGACTAATGATGATAAATACAATCCACCTGTGTGTAATCAAGTCTCCGTATAAATGCACCTGCACTGTGATAGTCTCAGAGGTCCGTTAAAAGCGCAGAGAGCATCATGAAGAACAAGGAACACACCAGGCAGGTCCGAGATACTGTTGTGAAGAAGTTTAAAGCCGGATTTGGATACAAAAAGATTTCCCAAGCTTTAAACATCCCAAGGAGCACTGTGCAAGCGATAATATTGAAATGGAAGGAGTATCAGACCACTGCAAATCTACCAAGACCTGGCCGTCCCTCTAAACTTTCAGCTCATACAAGGAGAAGACTGATCAGAGATGCAGCCAAGAGGCCCATGATCACTCTGGATGAACTGCAGAGATCTACAGCTGAGGTGGGAGACTCTGTCCATAGGACAACAATCAGTCGTATATTGCACAAATCTGGCCTTTATGGAAGAGTGGTAAGAAGAAAGCCATTTCTTAAAGATATCCATAAAAAGTGTAGTTTAAAGTTTGCCACAAGCCACCTGGGAGACACACCAAACATGTGGAAGAAGGTGCTCTGGTCAGATGAAACCAAAATTGAACTTTTTGGCAACAATGCAAAACGTTATGTTTGGCGTAAAAGCAACACAGCTGAACACACCATCCCCACTGTCAAACATGGTGGTGGCAGCATCATGGTTTGGGCCTGCTTTTCTTCAGCAGGGACAGGGAAGATGGTTAAAATTGATGGGAAGATGGATGGAGCCAAATACAGGACCATTCTGTAAGAAAACCTGATGGAGTCTGCAAAAGACCTGAGACTGGGACGGAGATTTGTCTTCCAACAAGACAATGATCCAAAACATAAAGCAAAATCTACAATGGAATGGTTCAAAAATAAACATATCCAGGTGTTAGAATGGCCAAGTCAAAGTTCAGACCTGAATCCAATCGAGAATCTGTGGAAAGAACTGAAAACTGCTGTTCACAAATGCTTTCCATCCAACCTCACTGAGCTCGAGCTGTTTTGCAAGGAGGAATGGGAAAAAATGTCAGTCTCTCGATGTGCAAAACTGATAGAGACATACCCCAAGTGACTTACAGCTGTAATCGCAGCAAAAGGTGGCGCTACAAAGTATTAACTTAAGGGGGCTGAATAATTTTGCACGCCCAAATTTTCAGTTTTTGATTTGTTAAAAAAGTTTGAAATATCCAATAAATGTCGTTCCACTTCATGATTGTGTCCCACTTGTTGTTGATTCTTCACAAAAAAATACAGTTTTATATCTTTATGTTTGAAGCCTGAAATGTGGCAAAAGGTCGCAAAGTTCAAGGGGGCCGAATACTTTCGCAAGGCACTGTAGCCTCCACATTCACTCTGTACCGGTACACCTGTATATAGCCTCCATATTCACTCTGTACCGGTACCCCTGTATATAGCCTCCACATTCACTCTGTACCGGTACCACTGTATATAGCCTCCACATTCACTCTGTACCGGTACCCCTGTATATAGCCTCCACATTCACTCTGTACCGGTACACCTGTATATAACCTCCACATTCACTCTGTACCGGTACACCTGTATATAACCTCCACATTCACTCTGTACTGGTACCCCTGTATATAACCTCCACATTCACTCTGTACCGGTACCCCTGTATATAGCCTCCACATTCACTCTGTACCGGTACACCTGTATATGGCCTCCACATTCACTCTGTACCAGTACCCCTGTATATAGCCTCCACATTCACTCTGTACCGGTACCCCTGTATATAGCCTCCACATGACATGACTCTGTACCGGTACACTTGTATATAGCCTCCACATTCACTCTGTACCGGTACACCTGTATATAGCCTCCACATTCACTCTGTACCGGTACCCCTGTATATAGCCTCCACATTGACTCTGTACCGGTACACCTGTATATAGCCTCCACATTGACTCTGTACCGGTACACCTGTATATAGCCTCCACATGACATGACTCTGTACCGGTACCCCTGTATATAGCCTCCACATTCACTCTGTACCGGTACACCTGTATATAGCCTCCACATGACATGACTCTGTACCGGTACACCTGTATATAGCCTCCACATTGACTCTGTACTGGTACACCTGTATATAGCCTCCACATGACATGACTCTGTACCGGTACACCTGTATATAGCCTCCACATTCACTCTGTACCGGTACACCTGTATATAACCTCCACATTGATTCTGTACCGGTACACCTGTATATGGCCTCCACATTCACTCTGTACCGGTACCCTTGTATATAGCCTCCACATTGACTCTGTACCGGTACCCCTGTATATAGCCTCCACATTCACTCTGTACCGGTACACCTGTATATAGCCTCCACATTCACTCTGTACCAGTACACCTGTATATGGCCTCCACATTCACTCTGTACCGGTACCCCTGTATATAGCCTCCACATTCACTCTGTACCGGTACCCCTGTATATAGCCTCCACATGACATGACTCTGTACCGGTACACCTGTATATAGCCTCCACATTCACTCTGTACCGGTACCCCTGTATATAGCCTCCACATTGACTCTGTACCGGTACCCCTGTATATAGCCTCCACATTGACTCTGTACCGGTACACCTGTATATAACCTCCACTTTATTATTTTACTGCTGCTCTTTAATTATTTGTTACTTTTATTTCTTCTTTTTTATTTATCTATTTTTTACTTAACACATATTTTTTCGTAAAACTGCTTTGTTGGCTAAGGGCTTGTAAGTAACCATTACATTATTGAATGATTATTGAATGAGGTGTGGATGTCAAAATCAAATCAAATCAAATTGTAGTTGTCACATACACGTGTTTAGCAGATGTCATAGACCGTATTATGATATCTGATTTCATTCCAGTGTGCTGCACATGAAAAGGGTAGCAAACTGATCATTAGTGCCGCTGTTTCTGACTCGTAAGATGAATGGCGCCCAGACACAGCCATTATGCCATGAAACACAAGGATGTAATCATCCTCTCCAAACGCTGCAGGATGCTGTTTTATGTTTGGTTTTGGACTAGGATGTCTCTTTCATTTCTATTGCCTGTGGACAAGTTTTTGAATATTTTTCACATCAGTAATTCAACACTTTAGATGTTATTTTTCTCATAAATCTGGCCTGCACATGAAGTCAATGTGACAACTCTTGATCTTTCATAATGGTCCAGTTCTTCATATTAAAGTATATTTGGTATAGTTGATTGCTATGCTTGACTTTCATTAAGATTCAACTCTGCTGTCTGTCTCCACAAATTATATCTGCCACGATGCAATAGAATATGGAAATCATTTTTGATTACTTGATGCCTGTAATCAAGACATGTCTGGCTGTAAAGTGATTTTTGAATCAAAAGGCGAGACATAGGAGCAATAACAAAATTTGATCCAGAATGTTATATTTTGATTGCTTATTTGAAAGTTATTTCCAAGCAAGAAATGAACATACATCATGAATTCTATGTTCCAGGTTTTGTTCTCAGTCATGTCAGTCTGTTACACACTATCCTATCTCAAGTTTCCCATTTTTGATTTTGTGAAAATATCAATCTAAGGTGCATTTTTTTTCTTGGTGCATTTCTTTTCTTTCCTGTTCTTATTTTCCCTCGATCTCTCCTTAATTGTTGGCTCCTGTTTCTCAGAGAACTGTTTCCCGGATAGTGTTGTCAGAACACTGTTATTGATCCAATGACCCGAGTCTGAAGGAAAAATGTCCTTCAGCCTTTGGACATTTTCTCTCAAAGTCCTTCCACCTGTCATCAACACGTCTCGCTTTAGTAACAAAGCTTGATTACTTTCCAGTGTGCAATTGCACTGAGATGTGTGGATTGTGAGAATTTCTGTGAAATATGTTTCATGACCTTTATAACTCAGCTGAAATTGATAATTTTTGGTCCCTGACAAAACATCCCCATGCACTTAAGTTGTAAGAGGTATGAACATGGCAGTTTTCTCTATTTTAGTTACTTCAAAGCCAGAATACTGATAATAAATGAGTCTGCTTTCAATCCCCTTGCCTATGCTATTTAATAGGGACTTTATAATGGGTTTGTAAATGGCTTGTACATACACTACATGACCAAAAGTATGCGGACTCCTGCTCGTCAAACATCTCATTCCAAAATCATGGGCATTAATATGGAGTTGGTCCCCCCTTTGCTGCTATAACAGCCTCCACTCTTCTGGGAAGGATTTCCACTAGATGTTGGAACATTGCTGCGGAGACTTGCTTCCATTCCACAAGAGCATTAGTGAGGTCAGGCACCGATGTTGGGCAATTAGGCCTGGCTCGCAGTCGGCGTTCCAATTCGTCCCAATGGGGTTCGATGGGGTTGAGGTCAGGGCTCTGTGCAGGCCAGTCAAGTTCTTCCACACCGATCTCGACAAAACATTGCTGTATGGACCTCGCTTTGTGCACGGGGGCAGTAACAGAAAAGGACCTTCCCCAAACTGTTGCCACAAAGTTGGAAGCACAGAATAGTCTAGAATGTCATTGTTCTGCCAGCTTTTTGTTGTGTTTGTTTGTATAAATATTGGTTGTTTATATTTCATATAGCTCTCAAATGTTTTTCAACACCTTTCACAACCAAGTCTCAATGTATACTTTGTATGGCTAGATGAAACAAAATATTTGGTCAAAACTATGGTGTTTTTTCACTATATGAGAACAATGTTATTTCCATAAGGACATGACTAACACAATGATAGTTTATAATTTTGGTGTTGAAAATAATAAAAATAGTTTTATTGCTATCTAGATGATAAGTGTCCTCATGATAAGTGTTGTTTCATTTTTGGTATTCATAGTATAGATCTTAAATAGTATAGGTCTTAAATGTAGAACATGATGAAATAGAGCTTTATAATTACAAAAACACGTTTTTATGCTGCCTGCCTTTTAGAGGAACAAAGCAGAGATACGGACAGTATCACACCTCTGTAAAGCTCTGTTTTATTTCACATTAACATTTGGAGACTAGCTATACTGAAAAAAACATATAAAGTTACCTCGGTGAACAAATTGTACAAAAGTCCCATATAAACCATCTGAATTGAGTTTATTTGACTCAGCTTAAGAAGGCAATGCCAACAACAACACGATGTAATATTTCAAATAACACACTTGTGTCTCAATTTAGGATTCTGCCTCTCTTTCCCCATTTTAAATATCCTTGCTTGTCCTTGCTACTGTATCTATGCACTCTGTTGTTGATAATGTATCTCTCTGACTTTGTTCCCTTACCTCTCTTGCTGTCTGTGGTTTCCTTAACCAGCCTGTCTCTCAGATGTGTTGGTGTGTCCTCTGCGGCCCGTTGAGCGTTTCCGAGACTTGCATCCTGATGAGGTGGCTGACCTCTTCACCACTACCCAGAGAGTGGCTGACCTGGTGGAGAAACACTTCCAGGCTTCCTCCCTCACCATCGCCATACAGGTAATACTGTACACACTACCGTCGGTATCCAGCATTACAACATAGGGATGAATACCAATTCCAAATCTACATCCCTTTGTTTATGTATCTTCCATTGCTCATTTCTGGTCCATATCAGACAGAAGAAAGTGTTCATTACTATTCAAGCTCAAAATTATTTTTAATAATTAATTATTGTGGGCCATGTATCTATCTATATAATATGGTGTGGGTTAGAGAGAGCGAGAGAGAGAAGGAGTAATGTGTGAATGACCAAGTGAACAATTGTGTGAGTCACCATCTGAGTCAGTGAGTGTGTTAGTGAAAGAAAGTAAAACAACACAACCACAGAGGCTTAGAGAGGACTACATCAATCTCCCACTCGTTCAGCCTGTAGATCTGCATTGGAATAAGAGGCATAACTGAGGAAAGTTGCACCGAGAGCCAACAGAATATCCCCACCTGCTGGAACAATACAATAACAGGTTCTCATTGGACTTCCAGGCAGGATTTGACAGCCAGGCAGCCTATCACTTCACAGGCTTTGTCATTCTGCATAACTTTTGATATATGCAGTATATGCTAATGTTCAAATGTCACCAAGCTTGCTTGGCTGCCCGACACAAAAAAATTATTTCATGTGTTTGAAAAAAGCAGGGAATAATGTTTATGGGGATATCATTTTCTTTGACTTGAGGGGTATAGAGAAGTGATGATGTGAGATTAGTTGTGACAGCTCTGAGGTTAGAGTCATAAAACTGAGGCACTGTATCAAGCAACACTCTCTGCAGGAGGGTTGCTGTTCTCTGCATAGAGCGCCACACGACAAACAAAATCACACAACACAAACCTGAGAAAGGAGATGTGAAAATTCATTACTTCATAGACTTGCATAAATATTACATCATAATGCACACTTTGTCACCAAATACATTTTTGTCATACAGATGTTCCTTTGAGGTCTCTTAATGCTTTAGATATTTGTGTCCTCAATTCCTGATCCCTATATTAGAAAATGCCTTCGAGGTATGCAGTCTATATTGTGCTTTAAATTAACTCTATTAAACCAGTCAACTTGTCAAAAAAAAAACATTTCCAAAAACAGCTGTCATATGACAGAGGAGAGACACTAAAGTGAGAATACAGCTCAACGCCGGAGGACAGAAAGAAGACAAAAGAAACAAATTAAAAACTTTGAGATTCACGTGGCAATGGGGAGGTGCCGCCATGATTCATCTGAAATTAAAATCCTGTTGAATTATTAACGTAGGCATTTCTGAGTTCTCTACCGTTCCTAATGATCTCGTTCTGTTCCCACCAGGATGGCCCTGAAGCCGGACAAACTGTGAAGGTGAGGACTTAATAATGCACTCCCCTTAAATTTATCATGAGGCCTCTGCAACAGTTATATGCTATTAAATAATAATTGTATTTCATTTGCAGGTCCCAAACTCTTGGCATATGTAAATTATTCAGAGTTCTATTTTAAAATGCGTTGTCTGTATTCTTTTGGTGGAAGATGGAATGACATGCGCTGAGACTCAGGGGCTATGGGGGCTGCCACTCTAAAGGGGGTGAATGGTGTCAGGGGATCCCACCCTTGCCTCCAGCACTGACAGTAGTTTAGGCCTGGCTCTGCCTGACAAAAACTTTCTTCCCTCACTCTTCCTACTCTTTATGTCTGTAGTGAGATATAATAATATATGCCATTTAGCATAAATTTTTACGTTGTTGGTCATTTTGAGATGAATTATTACTATTATTGTTTTGGTTTTTATTCGCTTGTTGGGCAATGGGGCGGCAGATAGCCAAGTGGTTAGACCATTGGGCCAGTAACCGAAAGGTTGCTGGATCGAATCTCCGAGCTGACAATGTAAAAATCTGTTGTTCTGCTCCTGAACAAAGCAGTTAACCCACTGTTTCCTGGTAGGCCGTCATTGTAAATAAGAATTTGTTCTTAACTGACTTGCCTAGTTAGATAAAGGTTACAATCATAGTCCTGAGGTTAAAAATCTGTTATGATTATACCTCATATCTCAAACATTTAAAAGTTAGAGACGATGAATGCACAATGCAACAGTCTACAGTGTATTTGTTCAGAGACAAACTGTATTTGAACAAGTTTTTACCCTCTTCTTTTTATGCGTATCACCTTAGTGCATAATACTGTTATTCCCAAAACCCACACACTCATTTCATATTGCATATAGAACACAAGCTTAATTATACATTTATGGAAGTTGCCATGAGAGCAGTCTTTGGCCTGAACTGAGGAGGAATATTGAAATGTTAATGGTGTAATTTGAGCTGAAGACATTAAGGCAATGGATGTGTGGACATGTTTTAATCATAGAGATGAAAGTCAGTATTTGCAGAATATATGAAAGAATACTGAAATATACTTAAATATAGCTCATGTTATGTATTTGGAAAAAAAAACACAAGGGTGTAAGAATACACAAAGGTGTAAGGAGTTGCTTTATGTGCATTGATTTGAAATTCCATACCTACTACCACCATCATTTGCACCCCCTTTCATTTATTTTATATACTTTGAAATTGCATTATTTGAAACAATGGTTATGGTACTATTAGAAAGAACATTTACAAATCATTTGAATTAGTCTCAGCCTTGTGAATTTGTGGTATTTTGTATTAAATATTTCCAGTATATTTCGTAACACATTAGTGCATTGTGTTAGATCATTTATAGTGTAATTACCATTTGATTACCAGACTTTAATGCAGGGAAACTTAAATCAGTTCTACCAAATTTCTATCAACATGTTAAATGTGCAACCAGGGGGAAAACAATTCTAGATCACCTGTACTCCACACAGAGACGCGTACAAAGCTCTCCCTCGTCCTCCATTTGGTAAATCCGACCACAACTCTATCCTCCTGATTCCTGCTTACAAGCAAAAGCAGGAAGCACCAGTGACTCGGTCTATAAAAATATGGTCAGATGAAGCAGATGCTAAACTACAGGACTGTTTTGCTATCACAGACTGGAACATGTTCCAGGATTCTTCCGATGACATTGAGGAATACACCACATCAGTCACTGGCTTTATCAATAAGTGCATTGAGGACGTTGTCCCCACAGTGACTGTACGTTCATACCCCAACCAGAAGCCATGGATTACAGGCAATATTCGCACTGAGCTAAAGGGTAGAGCTACCGCTTTCAAGGTGCGGGACTCTAACCCGGAAGCTTACAAGAAATCCCGCTATGCCCTGCGACGAACCATCAAACAGGCTAGGTGTCAATACAGGGCTAAGAAGATTGAATCATACTACACCGGCTCCGACGCTCGTCGGATGTGGCAGGGCTTGCAAACTATTACAGACTACAAAGGGAAGCACAGCCGCGAGCTGCCCAGAGACACAAGCCTACCAGACGAGCTAAATAACTTCTATGCTCGCTTCGAGGCAAGCAACACTGAGGCATGCATGACAGCATCAGCTGTTCCAGACGACTGTGTGATCACGCTCTCCATAGCCGACGTGAGTAAGACCTTTAAACAGGTCAACATACACAAGGCTGCGGGGCCAGACGGATTACCAGGATGTGTGCTCCGGGCATGTGCTGACCAACTGGCAGGTGTCTTCACTTACATTTTCAACATGTCCCTGATTGAGTCTGTAATACCAACATGCTTCAAGCAGACCACCATAGTCCCTGTGCCCAAGAACACAAAGGCAACCTGCCCAAATGACTACAGACCCGTAGCACTCATGTCCGTAGCCATGAAGTGCTTTGAAAGGCTGGTAATGGCTCACATCAACACCATTATCCCAGAAACCCTAGACCCACTCCAATTTGCATACCGCCCAAACAGATCCACAGATGATGCAATCTCTATTGCACTCCACACTGCCCTGTCCCACCTGGACAAAAGGAACACCTATGTGAGAATGCTGTTCATTGACTACAGCTCAGCTTTCGACACCATACTACCCTCAAAGCTCATCACCAAGCTAAGGAACCTGGGACTAAACACCTCCCTCTGCAACTGGATCCTGGACTTCCTGACAGGCCGCCCCCAGGGGGTGAGGGTAGGTGCAACACATCTGCCACACTGATCCTCAACACTGGAGCTCCCCAGGGTTGCGTGCTCAGTCCCCTCCTGTACTCCCAGTTCACCCACGACTGCATGGCCAGGC
This sequence comes from Oncorhynchus mykiss, assembly GCF_057628025.1. NCBI lineage: Eukaryota > Metazoa > Chordata > Actinopteri > Salmoniformes > Salmonidae > Oncorhynchus > Oncorhynchus mykiss. The sequence continues at coordinate 53,269,592 of NC_143038.1, read as the reverse complement.
ATGACTCCAACACCATCATTAAGTTTGCTGACGACACAACAGTGGTAGGCCTGATCACCGACAAAGACGAGACAGCCTATAGGGAGGAGGTCAGAGACCTGGCCGGGTGGTGCCAGAATAACAACCTATCCCTCAACGTAACCAAGACTAAGGAGATGATTGTGGAATACAGGAAAAGGAGCACCGAGCACATCCCCATTCTCATCAACGGGGCTGTACATTACTGGGGCAAAGCTGCCTGCCATCCAGGACCTCTATATCAGGCGGTGTCAGAGGGTGGCCCTAAAAATTGTCAAAGACTCCAGCCACCCCAGTCATAGACTGTTCTCTCTACTACCGCATGGCAAGCGGTACCGGAGTGCCAAGTCTAGGACCAAAAGGCTTCTCAACAGTTTTTACTCCCAAGCCAAATGGTTACCCGGACTATTTGCATTGTGTGTCCCCCCAAACCCTCTTTTACTCTCTGTTTATCTTATATGCATCATCACTTTAACTATACATTCATGTGCATACTACTTAAATTGGCCCTACCAACCAGTGCTCCCACACATTGGCTAACCGGGCTATCTGCATTGTGTCCCACCCACCACCCGCCAACCCCTCTTTTTACGCTTCTGCTACTTTCTGTTCATCATACATACATTGTCACTTTAACGATACTTACATGTACATACTACCTCAATAAGCCTGCCTAACAGGTGTCTGTAGCCTTGCTACTCTTTACTTACCTACCTACCTACACACACACACACACACACACACACACACACACACACACACACACACACACACACACACACACACACACACACACACACACACACACACACACACACACACACATATACCATTGGTTAGAGCCTGTAAGTAAGCATTTCACTGTAAGGTCTACTACACCTGTTGTATTTGGTGCACGTGACAAATAAACTTTGATTTGATTTGATATCCTAATCTGCAGGTCATGATGTTCTTCACATTACCGTCCCTTGCAATCACACACTACATCAAATAAAATAAAATTGTATTTGTCACATGCACAGGATACAGTTGTAAACAGCACTGTGAAATGGTTACTTGTGTTTGAAAAGTGGCAATATCGAAAATAGAAAGTGTCTAGATAAAAATATTTTATAAATATTTAATAATTCTTAGATAATGCTAAACAAACACTTAAAGCCTAGTGGTCGGACAAAACGAGTATCGTTATGGATATGGGCAATTTTCTGGATACGATTATGTTCAGAGTATTTTTTTTTTTTTTAAATATCTGTGATAAGAGGAAAGATTTTTTTTCAGGTGTCAGCAAGCATGTTTCTCATGTGTCAGTCAGAGTTTCTAAACCATACTGTACTGTGTTTGAGTCAGTCACGTGCATGGTCTAAATAACTCAACTGGCTAGTTTGCCTGTCCGTAAAGAAAAGGGTACGTTGATCCTTTTGCTCTGATTGGATAGAGTGAAACCATATTTCTCTGGCCACTCGCTTCATAATTTCATCCGATCACTTTTCCTCTTTCCTCGCATGTTTTCGTTCTGTTCATTTAGATTTCTGCTGCCTGCTACTATGATAAATCACAAGGCGAGGACGTTTGCTATCAATATGCATAATATTTAACAAGTGAGGCAAGGGTAGGGAAGAAATATGAAACTAATGCGCATTCTGACTGAGTGACTGCAAACTTGACTACCCGCTGCAATATTGAGGACACAGACAGACACACACACACCCCTCCGCGCTCTGCTTCTAATCTGCAGTTTTGTTCAGCGAGAACATGCAGGGAGGTATTTTGCCAACCCCTACTTAGGCTACTAAAACACTTGCGTTTTTCCGATCAAGAGTGTCATCCAATCGACTGTCAACTGTCAATTTACGGATACGATTACGAATACGAGTATGGCCATGGCGACACACCTTTACCAGACACACTTGTCTAAATTGATGGGTCATGTGAAAGAAATGCTAAAATCACCCACAGTCACATCTAGCTATTGTCTAGACATATACAGTACCAGTCAAAAGTTTGGACACACCTACTCATTCTAGGGTTTTATACATTGTAGAATAATAGTGAAGACATCAAAACAATTAAATAACACATATGGAATTATGTAGTAACCAAAAAAGTGTTAAACTAATCAAAATATATTTTATATGCATTTTTTTTGTTGTTGGTCAAATAAAACAATTCTAAGTTCAAATGCCTCTCCTGTGAAGTAGTGACATGCAAGGTAAATACCAGGCCATTTCTCTACCGTGAAATAAAGTGCCACTGAGATGTGAAAAAGTCACGAATCCTCAGACGTAATCATCATCGGAACCACAGCACATTCCCAACCTGCTCTGGCGGCTTCTGCACGCTAAAGATTTGAATGGGCATCCAAAGAATTTGCCTGAGAACAAAGGTACTTATTTGAAGAGGTCTTTGAATAAGTGCTACATCCTCTTCAAATGGCACCCGGTCCCCCAGATAATGCCTCCTCCATTGAAATGTTTAATCACCTAAGAAGCGCATTTAAAGTCGAAAGCCTTTTCATTCTTCTCGCAGAGGAGGAAAGACAGCATCAAACATATAAATGTATGCTGTTATTTACTTTAAGAGGCCAGCAGTGGTTTTGATTTATCTGTTTAGTATTCTGTATGGGCTGTCTAGGCATGTGTGGAACAAGCAGGTCATTGAGGTTTGTTATTTCTCTTTATATTCTTATCACATCATATATAGGCTCAATGAGGCATTACGGCTCGTAGGATTTCTTATCTAAATAGGGAGTTTTGTGGTGGATAATGTTAATTTCATGTGAACCTGAGAAATGTCAGACAGGCGCTTAGTGGCCCCTCTCAGGTGGGGTGCCTTTAGGAGGGTGGAAGGGGGGGTCCCTCTGTCATAGCGTATTTGGTGTGCCTTTTAATAGTAAAGGTTAGCTTTCATAACCGCTCGGACCACTCTTCAACAGTAGGTAAGCCCACGCCTTCCTCCATGTCTGATTGAATGGAGGGACTCATATTGACTGAGTATCTGGGGTGGCAGGTAGCCTAGTGGTTAGAGCGTTGGACTCGTAACCGGAAGGTTGCAAGATTGAATCCCTGAGCTGACAAGGTAAAAATCTGTTGTTCTGCCCCTAACCCACTGTTCCTAGGCCGTTATTGAAAATAAGAATTTGTTCTTAATTGGCTTGCCTAGTTAAATAACAACAACAACAAAAATTATACACCATCCATGTTATTTCCCTGACATATCAATTAACCTTAAAACTTGTCCAAACCACTCTGTTTTGTTGTAATCCAACTCGGACAGAAACCGCATCTTCTCTATGACTCAGAAGGCCAACAGCCAATAAGAGAGCCTCCTTTATCACTACTTCTAAAATACTGTTTTCTTTTGTAATTTCCGCTCACAATCAACGCTTACTTTAAATTCAAGTAATTACCTTTAGAAAGCTAAATAGAGAACTAGAATTCCCTGTTGCAGGATAATTACTGTATTTCAGGTTTAAAAATGCTTCTGAAGCTTGTAATTTATACTTTGAAATCTCAGACTTGATTTTCCCTTATGAAAAATGTTGCAACCCCTAAAAATATGTCCATGAATTATAACCAACATAATAATTCACAATTCCTGTTGCTGCAGGATTAATTTCCTTTTGTAGCAAACTGGCTCAAATTATGATTCTACATCTGTAATAAATGGTTCTGGAGGCTGTTGTTTTCCATTGTTTCTTGTTGTTGTTGGCGCCGTTAATGTTGTTTTTACCCCTGCCTTGTCTTCTTCATGCTCATTAGCTTCACGCTGCACGCTAGAAACATCTGTCCTCCCCAGCCCAACCCTAAACCAGTCTATCTGCTAATGGGACTGCTGAACACACAGCATCACCTCACCAACAACTTTCCACATAACCTACTCTACCTTCTGCTTAAAGGATGGCCTTTCTTACTTGCCCTGTTCTCTTTCTCTGATTTGAATAACAATGACATGAGATGTCTGTTCTTGGGCACAAGGGGCCTGAGTTTTGCTGTTTTGGGTGTTTTTTTTAACAGGACACGTCAGGGTTTCAAATGTGCTCCTGGGCCAACTGTCTTTTAGCCTGACCAGTTTCTAAATCAACTTTAAAATACTCTGCATGAATAATAAATGAATGCAAAGTCCTGCAGTCAGGCCATTTTGCAGCCAGATTTGATCTGATCTAGAGAATGCCCCCAAAACCCGACTAGTGTGTGGAGAGAAGATGGCGGTCATACTACCCCCCAGAGAAACAAACTTTGCCATCCGTTTTTCACAAAAACCATTTTTCATCCAGTGATTGTTTGAGATTAAATTGTTTTTGTCTGTCAATACAAACAAGGTCAAATAGCAATGTATTTTTTGCTATCTTCAATTAGATTCAAACCTAAGGGAAGGTTGGCTTTTGGATTATCATGAAATCGCCTGCATCAAATATTCTCTCATTTGCAGTGAGTGCCATCACTGGGAAACGCAACAGATAACCTCTCAGCCATGAACCAAAGGCAGTAATAAAGAGAAGTTGTTCTATCACTGTTCCTTAACCCACTGAAATAATCTACATATTTTATCCAGTAATTTTGAACATGCAGTAAATCTGAATTAGAGGCCTGCCTGGTCCCTTTATGAGAAAAATATTATCTGGTGCACCAAGCACACTGGCTACAGAGCTGCCCCACCTCCATTTATCAACTGGATTATTGCAATCGTGTGCTCTCGCACTGGCAATAAAAAATGACTCTTTGATTGAATAAGAGAGAGGCAGTCTATGGAGGCAAATGCACTTTTATAAACTCTGTGCCTGGAGTCTCACAAAGACAGCAGACAAATCTTTGTATTAGAATGATGGAATTTAGTTTATTTTCGTCTTGTGGAAAATGTAGGGGTGATTATAGTTATTCATCACGTGGACGGCTCTGTTTGGAACATGTTTGTTGCTGTGTGTGTTCACAGAGAAGGGCTATGATATATACATTGCTGTATGAAAACAAAAGAGAATGTGCTTAAACAGAAATATTAACAGTAAAACCAGTGAAGCCGGATTGTGTGCTGGTTTGATGGCACAGTCATTGTTTATTAAAGAGCCAGATGAACCAGAGAGGTTGATTCCCATTATTTGATTGACAGTTGCAGAGGTCCTGTTTTTGCTAAATGGATATATTCCTATCAGTCATTTGCAGTGTGTACTGGCAGCACTCTCAAGGTTTGTGATGATGTGTATTGGGGAGGGGGCATGCTGATGAGATAACCTAAGGGCTTGACCGAAGACCTAGCCAACTTCAAAACAGATCACTGCCTCATGGTTCTGGGTTAATTAGGGCTTCAGGTGACCCTAGAATGGCACAGTAGGCCATTTGTTACTGCCACTGATGGCTGACTGCAACTGCTTAACAATGCAGTAGGTGTTTAATACATTTCAACACACCCACAATGAATGTTAGTACGGTTCCTCACAAAGTAGGATCTCACTCTAAAGCAGGGATGTGCAAGTTTGATAGGAGTGCGGGCCACTAAATAAATCTGAACTGATCATGAGGGGTCTCAGTGGCTAGCGGGTCTGTGTACCCACATCCATAACAACACATGCAGTCAGAGCTGGCCCTAACCTTTTGGGGGCCCTAAGCGATTAAAAAAAAAATATTTTGCCATGAGGTGTAGACAGGTCTCTAAAGTGGCATATATACAACAAAATATTTTGCTATGACCTGCAGTTTTAATTTGGGAGCACTTGTGCAAAGAATATTAATAAATGCAAATAATTTGTTTCATGTGTGTATTAATTGTTGTAATGATAAGGCTTCGCTATAATGTAAATGTAAAACGTCTATCCCGCTGTTACCCGAACACAGATTCATTAGCATCTTGCTTGCACCATTTATGCAGCGAAAACGTATTGTTTCTATCCCAAACAGTTCAAAAGATCTGACCCATATTACCAGTGCAATGTTTCCTTCTTCCTGTCGTGGATGGGGGGGGCTGCATTTTACAATCATAAACCATGTCGTGGGCCGTTCTAAAACTATTCATGGGTAGTTAATCATTTGTTTTACACCTTGTTCAGTCATGTTTGTTACCTCATTAGCTAGCTAGCTGACAACCTGATAACTTTACCAGCATATCTGAACATTTGGGGGCAGAGAAGAAAGGAAAAAGGGATAGCTTCTTAAATGAGATCTATGATTTGCCACATCTTCAATTTAAGCGTACTAGAGAGCGTGGAGGCCTGGAGGGAAACTAAAGTCATTCCGCTACCCCAAAAAAGTAAAGAGCCCTTTACTGGCTCAAATAGCCGACCAATCAGCGTGTTCTCAACCCTTAGTAAACTTCCTGAAAAAATGGTGTTTGACCAGATACAATGCTATTTTACAGTAAACAAATTGACAAAAGAATTTCAGCATGCTTATAGGAAAGGACACTCAACAAGCACAGCACTTACACAAATGACTGATGATTGGCTGAGAGAAATTGATGATACAATTATTGTGGGGGGCTGTCTTGTTAGACTTCAGTGCAGCTTTTGACATTATTGATCAAAGTCTGCTGCTGGAAAAACGTATGTGTTATGGCTTTACACACCCTGCTATAATGTGGATAAAGAGTTACTTGAATAACAGAACACAGAGGGTGTTCTTTAATGGAAGCCTATCAAATATAATCCAGTTAGAATCAGGAATTCCCCAGGGCAGCTGTTTAGGCCCCTTGCTTTTTCAATTTTTACTAACGACATGCCACTGACTTTGAGTAAAGCCAGAGTTTCTATGTATGTGGATGACTTAACACTATACACGTCAGCTACTACAGCGACTGAAATGACTGCAACACTCAACAAAGAGCTGCAATTAGTTTCAGAGTGGGTGGCAAGGAATAAGTTAGTCCTAAATATTTCTAAAACTTAAAGTATTGTATTTGGAACAAAACACTCACTAAACCCTAAACAAACTAAATATTGTAATAAAAAATGTGGAAATTGAGCAAGTTGAAATTACTAAACTGCTTGGAGTAACACTAGATTGTAAACGGTCATAATCAAGACAAATTGATGCAGTAGTAGCTAAGATGGGATAGAAGTCGGTCTATAATAAAGTGATGCTCTGCCTTCTTAACAACACTATCAACAAGGCAGGTCCTACAGGCCCAAGTTTTGTCACACCTTGACTACTGTTCAATCGTGTGGTCACGTGCCACAAAAAAGGACTTTGGAAAATTGCAATTGGCTCAGAACAGGGCAGCATGGCTGGCTCTTGGATGTACACAGAGAGCTAATATTAATTAATGTCAATCTCTCCTCTCTCTTGAACAGTAGTCAAGTGGAAGAGAGATTGACTTCATCACTACTTTTATTTATGAGAGGTATTGACATGTTGACTGCACCGAGCTGTCTGTCTAAACTACTGGCACACAGCTCGGACACCCATGCATACCCCACAAGACATGCCACAAGAGGTCTCTTAACAGTCCACAAGTACAGAACAGACTATGGGAGTGCCACAGGACTACATAGAGCCATGACTACATGGAACTCTATTCCACATAAAGTAACTGACGCAAGCAGTAAAATTAGATTTAAAAAACAGATAAGAAAACACCTTATGGAACAGCGGGGACTGTGAAGCAACACAAACATTGGCACACACACACACTATACATACACATGGATTTAGTACTGTAGATACAGTGCCTTGCGAAAGTATTCGGCCCCCTTGAACTTTGCGACCTCGATAATTTTGCACGCCCAATTTTTCAGTTTTTGATTTGTTAAAAAAGTTTGAAATATCCAATAAATGTCGTTCCACTTCATGATTGTGTCTCACTTGTTGATTCTTCACAAAAAAATACAGTTTTATATCTTTATGTTTGAAGCCTGAAATGTGGCAAAAGGTCGCAAAGTTCAAGGGGGCCGAATACTTTCGCAAGGCACTGTATGTGTTAGTTGTGGAGTAGGGGCCTGAGGGCACACAGTGTGTTGTGAAATCTGTGAATGTATTGTAATGTTTTAAAATTGTATAAACTGCCTTAATTTTGCTTGACCTCAGGAAGAGTAGCTGCTATGCGCGATGAGACAAGGATATCCCTACCGGCCAAACCTTCCCTAACCCGGACGACGCTAGGCCAATTGTGCGTCGCCCCACGGGCCTCCCGGCCGCTGCCGGCTGCAACAGAGCCTGGGCGTGAGCCCAGAGTCTCTGGTGGCACAGCTAGCACTGCAATGCAGTGTCCTAGACCACTGCACCACCCGGGAGGCCCTCGAAGAGAACATTTTGCAGTTTTAAAGCAAGTTTGCTGCAATTCTGCACATTTTGCCAAGAGGCAGAGAGGAAAATGTGCAGTTTTACAGCAAATGTATTACACTTCTACTTCTATTGGCATAGGGTGGAGAGAAATGTTTTTAATATGATATCTGAGTGAGAGTGACAAACAAAATCAATGGTGGGGTCCCGGTCAGTAATTCGACCATGATTAAAAATAGCTGATATTTACAGTGTAACATACTTTCAGACAGCAATTTTCCATGGTTCAGTAAAGACTATGTTGTAGTAAAATACAGAGGTTATGCTGTGTCTTGGGGCTGGTGACTAACCCTCATGCTAACAGTCACAACACATCACATTCAGGGTGAACCATAGTCAAACACACCACCTTTTGCGCAGGGCTCCTAGCAGATGCATGACAATGGACTTTGCAAACATAATGGGTTAGCAATGTTAGCATTAGACTCATTAATCTTTATGGTGGCACGTTTTAGTTTGTTTGAGCCCTTTATACGGTGTTGAAGTTCAAGGGGACCCATCAAACAAAGCAAGATGAATCTTCCTGTAAATTGCTGGCTGTTGTTCTTTTTAGCAAGAGGTGGTTTGGCGGTGGAAGCAAAGAATGGTGGGACAGATCTTCCTCTCTTCCTCTAATTAGTAGCTCCTGCTCGGAGCAACGGAGGCTCCTGCACCCTCTGCCTTAATGGGAACACAGCTGTTTGTGACAAAATACATTTGTCTCCCTGTCTGACTAGATTTCACCTAAACAAAAAAAATGCTCTATAGCTATTCACACTTTTATCTCTGCAGTCAGAAACTAATTAAAATACATATGTTTTATTATGTTTGGAGAAACTTTACATACCTCTTAGAACGTAGCACAGACAAACAAACATACAGCTCTGTATGAAGGATGTTCTAAATGAGTAGGTCTGTGCTGTGTGTGAGTTCTTTGAAACAGGGTATGGTGACCAAGTATGGATAGAAAATAAAGCATAAGGAAGTATCCACAGACTGATGAGGGGACGTTGGAGGGGATGACATTGAACTTTGACCCCCAGTATCTGTATGCGTCTAATCAGGGAGGCAATGAGACCAAACAGATATACTGTAAGTGGGACTCTGACTGCTGCCAAGGACACGTACCAGTCTTGATGGAAAACAACTAAGATCAAATTGTTTTCTATTTGCTTTATTAAGATAGATATAGTCCTATATCAGTTGGGTTGTAAGGAAATAGTGGTACCACTTAGTGTGTGCTTTGCTTTGTTCCCGCATTAATACACTTTCAAATGGTGATATTGTAGAGTCCCCAACTCCCCCATTTCAGAGCACTAACAGCCATTTAGTGACACTGCTGCTGTAAATCTAATCCAGGAAGTCAGACTTCCACTACCTTGCATGTTCTAATTCCTTTACCAGTGTGAATCCCAGTCAAGGCCAGGCATGACAGCTGCCATATCCTATGAGGGGAGACTTATTGAGCCCACGCAGAGTGGCCCCTTGCTGTGCATGTGGGCATCAAACTGTCTGAAACTCACCCCACACATTCTGCAGTGTCAGTCAGGGTTTATGATCTCCCATCCCACCCTTCACATTGCTGGCATGCCGGCTTTTACACACTCCCTGTCTGCCGGCCTCTGCCTCCCGCACTCAGCACCGTTTAAAATGTATTGAACACCGCTACCGCCGACTTCCTTCAAACTTTACCTCAAGGTAGGCAGATTTAATAATGCAGACATTATGCAAATTTACTCATTAAATAGAAAATGTGTGGCAACAAAGCAGAGGCCTCAACATGTTATCTTGTTTGTAGCATTTATAAACACTCATTGACACAGACTGTGCTGTTTAGCATAGCTGAGTAATGATAAATGAATAAAAGCTGGCAATTTGGATATTATGCTCTAGATGAGACTAAAGTGCTGAAGAAAATGCTTTTTGAGGTTAGGACCTGTAGATAAAAGTGAGCCTCAGAGTTCAAATGGCCCTTCTTGATATTTTATACACATCTTTGCTGAGTAGCCGAAGTTCATGATAAAGAACTCTTAAAGGTGCACTATGCAGAAATTGCTCCGACATTTCCTGGTTGCTAAAATTAGAACAGTTCGGCTAATTTCAGTTTTTGTGACAAAACAAGCAAGTATAGTGCAGAGAATCATTGTTCTATCTAAACCACTGTGAAATATATTTTCCATAACTAAAAATATTGTATTTTCAGCTGTTTGAAGCTGGTGTACAAAACCGAAAGTAAAAGACACAACAAATAAAACTTAAGAGCGGGAAGCATAGAAAAGTGCACATAGAACAGAACTACAGCTTCTTAGACTTGCTTTCAATGACAATGACAGATCTGTAACTCCCAAAAAGTTACATATTGCAGCTTTAAACAAGGATATCAGTTTTGTTTGTCAGTTAATTTCCCCTGTCAGTTTAGTTTTTCGATGTGCTGTCAACTCTGAGAATTCGGAGATAAGTGAGATGTTCCGATCCAGAAAAGAATAAGACACTTCTCCTCATGTCATTGATTTTATTTATCATGTACAAAGTTGACAGTCTGTGCTTACATGATCCTAACAAACACAGGATGTGCTGTCATTTATGTTCTGTATGCTAATGAACATCTATTCAAGTCAGCTAATCAAATTGTTTTGAAGATACTTCTGAGAATGCTCTTATTAAGTAAGAGCTGTGTACTCTAAAGAACTGTCACAAGTATTCAGAAGGCCCAGGAGGCTGCTTTGTGTGGGAATCATTTCTTACATCTGAATAGCCTTGACAGTACACTTGCTCTATTCACGTTGATGCTTATACAAACACGATGATGTGCTGTTCTCCCACAATGCCAGTGGCAGAATCACAATGACTGTTGACAATTTGTAAAATCCGGTATGACAATTTGCAAAATGTGTTTAAAACCATCTCTGAAATAATGTCGAAGGTAAGCCTATTCCCTGTGAATGTGGCTTACTGTCATGTTAATTGTAACTGTGTCCTTCATTCTTCATATTGATTTATTCTGTTTTACTTAGAGAAATAATAATTATATATACCAGGGATTGAAAAAGGAACTAATCAACTGAGACAATATAAAAATGACATGTACATGACATGTACAAAGTGACTTCGCCACTTCATTATACAGGCTTACTCCGATAATTCCTCATGCGGTTGTTGTGTTAGGAACACTGCTGCTGAACTATTCATTTAACTAACATCTATTTTAGTGGATTTCTATTGCATTATTTGAAGTATGCAACATTTCAGCAAACTAGAGCCAAGTGGATTGCTGATTAAAATTCAAGCATATGTAAGTGCTGGGGACATTAGCATCATGAGGACATTGTTTCTTCAGTTTGAGCGTGTTGTATTTCATTTCAGAGGAGTCTCTCGTTCTCTACTTGTCCTTCATTGTGTTATCACTAGCTAATGACTTTTTTTTACTCTGTAAAACTTTGTTGCAGATTTGCATAGTGTAAGATAAATGTTTGCATTGTCTAATTATCTTTTCTGTTTTAATGTGTGTGTTTTTTCTTCTTCTGCGTAAATACGTAGCAGTTGTTCTGGGACTTTACCACACTAATAAGCACCCAAGGAAAGCTGCAAGTTGGAAACTAACTGTGCAGATGGCCAAGTTTGTGACAGCACGAGGCAAGGGGGAACAGAAAAGGATGTCTGACAAAGTCAATTTAAGTTTTAAAAGCATAAAATTAAGGAGTCCCGATGGTATACAGGTGCTACACTTGGCGGAATGTATTGTAACCCTCCTGTGATTTACAGCATTGCTTCACCACAAGGTTGTGAATTAATGAAAGATGTCTCTGGATAGGTCTGTTGTCAGTTCAGTTTGTTACAAGAGTACCTGGCACAGCATAGTATGTATGTCTCTCTGAATGAGTGAATAACATAATATCTAGAAATAAAACATGTTAATTTGTTTTGTCATTGTGTGTTTTCAGCATGTTCACGTGCATGTCCTCCCCAGAATGGCAGGTGACTTTGAGAGAAACGACAACGTCTATGATGAGGTAAAGTAGAGCGTTTTTAAAGTTATTTTGTCTCTCCCACTACATTGATTTGAGTTCTTATGACTAAACATTGATATTCAATATGAAACACTGTCTGTTTAAATTCTTCCAGGGTAGGAGTTGTTTTCATCATAGTTATCTTATGTTTATCAGTAATGCACTAGCTCACCTGTAGCTCAAAAGAATAGCTTTAATTAAACATGTTACAGCTGGGGTTGAACAAACGTCAATACACCCTGAGACCTTTTCGAAAATAAAATCACCAAACCAATGAACCACGATACTTCAATACACAAATAATGAACATGCCTTTCATAGTGATTTAAATTTCCCTGTGACATTTAAAATTTGCAACAAGAGCGACCACACCAAATGAATATCAATGACTAAGTTTGATATGAATATTCTAATTACTACATCTAATAAAAACAGGCTTGACTATAGTTCCCTAACGAGCCAGAGGCGGAAATAGAACGCATCCACATGCGTGGCCCACCAGCCAAATACAAATATGTTTGTTTTTAATTTGCATGTGATCATAAGGGTTATTGTGAAAGCAGCTACTGTATGCCATTCATATTGTTGATGTCACACGCTGCAAATTAGACCTTTTTTCCTCTGAGGTGTTTTGCTTCACAATGAATAATCACCCAGTGTTGGCTCCCCCATACCTTACCACTGTTAAGTGTTTTATAACTCAAACTGTGCACATTTACTCCCTCATAAAGACTATTTAAGAGGCAATAGAATAGTTTAACCACTTTCCTCCTTCACAGTGTGAATCTAGTGAGAAATGTCGCACAGGGTTTCCAATCATCTATTTGGGTGATATTGTGTTTAGTGAATAGACATCTAAACTTCAGACCCACGTCATCTAGTCACAGCCTCTGATTTGCTGTATTTCTGATTAGGACATTACATAATGATTGGTTGATGTCTCTGATGTCAGTGACTAGGCCAATTACCCCAGATAGTCATTCAGTGGCCATGCTCACTACAAGGCTGACTTTGGGGCAGGCACCGAGGCTCCACTGTCTGGGGTGTTTATTGTCGCAGAGAAAGGGATGGGACTCTGGAGGGCGATTTTATTTGTCACTTTATTTAGATGAAGTGACACGGCCCGGTAGATTCACGCAACGTGGTCGTAAAGAGCCTGTCCCCCGCATGACAGCCATTCTGAAAGATACAGTCAGCAGCCTCTCTCTCTCTCTTGCACTCGCTCTCTCTCTTGCACTCTCTCTCTCTCAGATATAACACATGCCATTTCCAATTTTCTTAGCAGTGTCACCTTGCCAAAAAAGCTGTCATGGCATATTACACTTGTTTTGTCTCTTCTCTTTCACAAATTTTCTTTGTTATGTGCTTTGAATGTACGAGCTTGTCAGTAGTCATAATGGAGACAACAGCAAATGCTCAGGTTTTGTCTTCCTCTCTCACCGAACTAGATGCTGTAGCTATTCAAAGTTTCATACAGATACACTACTATAAAGAGTGTACTGTACAAAATATACTTTGTCAAGTTTATCTGAAATCTTTACAATTTATATATGTGACCAACCGGCTCAATTCTGTTTTATGTAGCATCATTTGAAAATTTTTACACAGGAGAAAAGAAGAGAATGGTATATCATACACTACAGTTGAGGAAAAATGGGAAAGTAATTATGCTTTGAAAGTTTAGAAACTTGTAACCCCACTATTGAGAAAATGGTCCTTCAATGTTTTGGTACACCTACAGGAGAGCTCTTCTTTGTCTACACCTATTCAGCATCGTTTACACCCTCTTAAGTGTACTTTAACACCAACACCACCCATCCGTTTAAAATTAATTTAGTATACGTCAATCTAACAAACCAGGCAACTAAAAGCACCTTTCTAAATAATGTTTTGGTTAGTTTCTAGCTTGTTAGCTAACTAGCTAACATTAAGTTAGCTGGCTAGCCAGTTCAAAGTATGATCATATCATATAGCTGACAACGTCGTAACTTTAGCTAAAATAGCTTACAGTAGTGAGTATGACGTAATAAAAGCAGGGAATTCCACTGGAGAATTTTGGAAATTGGACACTGTCTCATTGGCCTAACGTTATATTCTAATTTGACTTTGGTGCGGGTCATGTTGTTCTTAGCATTACCGTCTCTGGTAAACACACACTATATCAAATAATATCAACGTTTATTTGTCACATGCATAGGATACAGAAGGTGTAAATCCAAACTCATAATTTTACTACCCTACATAAATCTACAGGTAGCTAAAGCTATGCAACTAGGTTCAATGCTAGCTAACTAGCTAACATCAGACTATAACTAGCAATGCAAATGGCTCTGAGATAGGAATATAAGAATAATACTACACAGATCATACACATAATGCTAGCTAGCTAACAGTACGCTTTAAATTGCAATGAAAGCTGACCAAATTAGAAACGTATAATATCTGAAAATGTAGCTAGCTAGACTTTCTTACCCATATACATGGACGAGCGCCTCTCCCTGTCTGTCACGGATGCCATAGTTGCCATTAGTTTGAAGATGGAATCCAGAGACAGGTGTTTTATACAACAGTCTTTTGTGTGTTCTCTTTTTGACTCCCTATGCATATTTGCAATCAAATGCCTGAATTTTCTCCAACTCCTTAGCTATCATATTTTGCTTCCACCGGGCATTCCACTGATTTCAAAACTTGGAGAGCATTAGCAACACTTTTGCAGTTCTTCATGATATCTTTCAAAAGAGATGCGTTAGAAAGATTATCTACACATACTGAGAAGCTCATGTTATAGACAGAAGCGTGCTACATACCAGACCAATCCGAACTCATCTCTTGGCATGTCCTACCAATCATGGCTAGTGGGAAGGTTTCTACCTCTTTCCATGGCTCAACCAACTAGGCTCGTAATTTAACAATTTTATTCGTATTTACAGATGGCATGCACGTTTGTTAATAAGGCACATGAAAGTTCACAATTTCCAGATGGCATTTTGGACAAAAAACTAATTTTGATAAAACAAATAATCATTATGTTCAAATGCCTCTCCTGTGAAGTAGTGGCACGCGACATACTCCTAGTTTCCTGAAACAAGTTACATATGCTTTCACGGCAGTATGGTTTGTTAGCAGAGATGAAAGACAGAGAGACATAAACAAAGATACAGTATATTGTTGTAATATTGCCTGCAGTAGCAGCATGCGCCCTTGTTACCACTTTTACTTCCTCTAGATAGTCAAGTTGGATCGTCTTCTCGGCGCTTGCTCCATAACTTGCTCCAAAAGGTCAGAGTGGATATCAGATGAACATGATTGGAAAGGTGAAGGATTTCACTGTGTGGAGAATGATGTTGTAATAATCATTACAGTGGGCGAATAGCAATATCCCAGCCATTTATCTACTTGACCTTGGTAATGCTCATCAATGGTCAAGTTATACACGTACAATGAATCATGTCAAACACCCAATTAGCTACTAACTGAAAATAGATCACATCTATGAATGTGATGGCCTACAGCCTCTGGGGGCTTTGAGAGTGGGGTAGATGGAGAGAGAGAGGAAGAGAGAGAAAAGGTTGAAAGGCGTAGAGAGTTGGATGCCTGCCCCACAACATGGCAAGCATTGTGTATTTGCACCTCAGCAGCCTTCTG
Source organism: Oncorhynchus mykiss (assembly GCF_057628025.1). Classification (NCBI taxonomy): domain Eukaryota; kingdom Metazoa; phylum Chordata; class Actinopteri; order Salmoniformes; family Salmonidae; genus Oncorhynchus; species Oncorhynchus mykiss. The sequence goes on along the minus strand of NC_143038.1, from coordinate 53,253,679 downwards.
CCCAGACACCACTCATTACACCTTTTAAAGGTCAGCACTTTCAAAAATATGTGCTATGACCTTTTAATCAGCCAAGGGGGAAAAAAACATTGAATCACATTTGGCATTCGTTTAACACACATTTTATCTAATATAATAATATATGCCATTTAGCAGACGTTTTAATCCAAAGTGACTTAGTCATGCGTGTATACATTTTACATATGGGTAGTCTTGGGAACTGAACGCACTATCCTGGCGTTGCAAACGCTATTCTCTACCAGCTGAACTACAGAGGCTAATCTTTGCCATGATCATTCTATGCACATGAAGAAATGCAATTTACACCCATTGAATATGCACTTTAAAGCTACTGTACTTCAGCAGGTACATGGTGACCATGACCCGAAATGTAGATGGTGAACCTTTTAGCCTGGTACAACTATAACCCATTAATGGGTTCCATTTCCACGTTTTACATGTTTTCCTACATTTCTGACCTGGGAAGCCATGTTGTTGACGAACACGAGCTTTTGAATGATGCCTCAAATGTTTGTGTCCTCGTACCCTAATCCATCTCATCCAACTGATTAAGTGCTGATTGAGTATGTGTTTGTGCTCAGAACATGTAAATGACAATTGTAATCAAAAGTGTGGTCTTTCTTTAATGAAGTCTGCACTCACTCACTCTCAGTGCCTGGAAGACCATCTCAACACAGGAGCTTGAGAGCTGTACTGTAGCATCTAGTCGTGAGCTGGCGTTAATAACCATAGCGCTTCGTGTAGTTAGAATCCCAAAACTCCTCTTCAGTCCTATTAAGAACACCGGCACTGTAGACACGAGTCACTCTTATTGGATGAGAGAGAGAAAGTGCACTCTTTATGGCTATTTAATCAGAGGAAAAAGCAGTGAGACGGCACCAGGCTATGCCTCTCTTCTGCTCTTGCTCTGAGCCACCTCAGAGATCAGTGGAAACTCAATTACGCCGCTGCCATGCTTGTTAGTGGGGAACAATGTCAGCTCGTGATTATAAGTTGTAATGATGTTATTTTCTCCAATTAGGCCTTGTGTGTGTTTTTTTTTCAAATGCCTCTCCAGGTTCTCTAGGGAGAATGGAAGTGACAGACAGATGGAGGAAATGCTGTGAACCTAGTGTTTTGAAGGCAGTTTGTAGCTTTTAAACGGGTCTGAATGGATCCGGTTTGATCGGCAGCTACTGTAAATGTTTTCCATTTTGGTTCTGCTTATTTGTGCTGGCCACTGAAACAGTTGCAGGAACAGGAGTTTGATACAGGCTTATTGATTGGAAGAGGGGTTAGCAACATGAATATTCACCCCATCTCAGAACTGAATACAATAAATGAGAAGATGACTGCGTCGGGGTCAAGGCTAGAATATGCCCCCTGAATAATGAGGGTGGAAATACATTATTCTTAATGATTTGCTGTATACAATTTATCTAATGCATTTTATTTTTCAACTAGATCTACAGTATGTTCTAAAATCACTGCTTGTTATGTCTGGTTCTGTCATATTTCATATGTATTTCTACTGTACAGATCAGCTAGGGAGAACATTGCAAGGTAAAGCAGGAAAGTTATTTTACTGTCTCTAGCTGCTTGCTGTTGGAAACAGCAGCTCTTAAATTACCCCACCTTGTTTCTGCTCTGCTTATGTGCCTAGTCACTCCAAAGACAACGAGTCATTCAGGGGCCCTGGAGACTGAATTTCACTTATTCAGCTTCCCGATTATTATCTTTCATTCCAGTATCTATCCACCCAATCGATAAATCCCCTCCCCGCTCCGTTCTATTTCTACTAGCCAGACACCTCCTCGGCGCCGTGCTGACGTAACCTGCCTAAGATATGTAGTGGGTCTCTCTCAACCCTGATATTGTGTGATAGCATTGCTCATTAGATCTTTATCTATGGTGCTCCCCTTTGCTGTGTGTGAGGATATCCAGACAGAGAGATCATATTCAGGGGAGGCGCTGCGTTGTTATTTGACTGTCATCATATTCATCATATTTTGTGGCAGTGTTATTAGGGAACATAGGGCTATGTAATGACAAATATCAATGGATCCTCATGTTCTTGCCTGCTGTGACAGGCTACTATCCATCTCTCTGGCACTCACCTAGTTAACATTTTTATCAAATGGACAAGATTTGTCATTTTCCCTTCCCGGGGGGAGTTGGAGCTTTCACCGATAGTTTAGATAAAGGAGAAAGATCCAGAACACGGCCCACACTTTCCTGTGCAAATGATGAGCAATTGTTCTAAAGTGCAGCCCCCATCTGTCTGGCACTGTTGGACATGCAGTACTGTAGCCTACTTTGTTAGATAAAGGGAGGAGTGAGGGGGTGTCAAATAATAATGTTTACCATGGGAACCCATTAGGGTTCTTGTTATGTTGTTCAACTCATCCTCAGGGTCTACCTGAGACTGTGCAGGAGGACAGGTATCTCTAGACATATTATTCAGCAGAACACACACACGCACACACACCCGCACACAAACACACAGATGCACACACACACACACACACAATCTTAGAAGTAACTGCATAACTTAGAAAATAAATTGATTAGTGGCTACTCAAACACCTCCAACGGTCAGTAGAACTCAAATCATAAAAGTTGTACTAACTCAAATGTCAATAATATTTCTTATCACTTAATGTTTTTTGAATACTGTCAACAAATATTAGGTTATTGATAAATATAACTTTATATGTGTGTTCTGCTAATCTTAAATTTAGTTTTTTCAAGTTATGATTTTTTTTATATTTTAAAGTCAATCTACCATTTAAAAACAAATAAAGTAGTCGTCAGAAACATTGATATTTTAGTAAAAAAACACTTTTGTTATTCGTTATGTGCTGATATAGAATCATTAAGTTTTTGCAAGTTATTGAAACATAGTAGTGCAATGTGGCTTGATTTTTAGAGGACTGTTTAATTAATTAAGAAATAATTAAAATACTTTTACACAATGTTGTATGCATGTTTGAAGAAAGATAAGTATATTTAAAACATAATATTAAGCAGTTTTTTGTGCTCTGAGGTGTAATTGCTCTTGATAAACTGATATCGAAACTGTTAAGCAAATTGATGTTCAGTAATGTGAAGCCATTCCCACCATCAACAAGGTCATGTGCACCACTCTTAATGACAGAGGCTGATACAGCATCATGTAATGCTAACTGCCCTACCTCCGGTTAAAATCAAATCAAATTGTATTTGTCACATGCTCTGTAGTATTTTTAGAGGCTTCTTAGATTGATGACTCATGCCACCCAAAGTACGGTTTAGTATTTAATTGTAACTTAGAATAACATTCTTTAATGGACCTGGCTTAAGCTACCTGAAGCTTTCTTAAATCACGGTTATATAGGCAGACATAGGAAATGGCTACGGATAGCGGAAAGCAAACCCCCGTCCTGAGTCAATCCTGCCATCTATTGGTAAACATAAATATACCAGGTTACTACATGCGCCAAATACAACAGGTGACCTTACCTTGAAATACTTACTTACAAGCTAACTTGATAACTAACTAAATAAAATAAAGTTTTAAAAAATCAATAAAAAAAGAACACAATAAAAGAACAATACCAAGGCTCTATACAGGAGGTACCGGTACCGAGTCAATGTGTGGGGGTACAGGATAGTCTAGGTCATTTGTACATGTAGGTAGGGGTAAAGTGACTAGGCATAGATAATAAACCGTGAGTAACAGCAGTGTAAAATCAAAGGGGGGTGTCGATGTAAATTGTCCGGGTGGCCACTTGATTAATTGTTCAGCAGTCTTATGGCTTCTATTTGGGACAAATCATTCACTAACTCCTAAACCTCAACTAAATCTTGTAATCAATAATGTGGAAATTGAGCAAGTTGAGCAACTGTCATGATCAAAACATATTGATACAACAGTAGCTAAGATGGGGAGAAGTATATCAATATTAAATCGCTGATCTGCCTTCTTAACAACACTATCAACAAGGCAGGTCCTACAGGCCCTGGTTTTATCGCACCTGGACTACTGTTCAGTCATGTGGTCACGTGCCATGAAAAAGGACTTAGGAAAATTGCAATTTTCTCAGAACAGGGCTGCACGGCTGGCCCTTGGATGTACACAGAGAGATAATATTAATAATATGCATGTCAATCTCTCCTGGCTGAAAGTGGAGGAGAGATTGACTTCATCACTACTTGTTTTTATGAGAGGTATTGACATGTTGAATGCACCGAGCTGTCTGTTTGAACTGTTGTCGCACAGCTCGGACACCCATGCATACCCCACAAGACATGCCACAAGAGGTCTCTTCACAGTCCCCAAGTCCAGAACAGACTATGGGAGTGGCACAGTACTACATAGATCCATGACTACATGGAACTCTATTCCACATCAAGTAACTGATGCAAGCAGTAAAATTAGATTTTTTTAAAACCTGAAAATAAAACCACCTTATGGAACAGCGGGGACTGTGAAGCAACTCAAACATAGGCACAGACACATGCATACACACACACACGATAACATGCGCACTATACACACACGTACACATAGATTTTGTACTGTAGATAGGTGGTAGTGGTGGAGTAGGGGCCTGAGGGCACACAGTGTGTTGTGAAATCTGTGAATGTATTGTGTTTTTTAAATTGTACACACACACACACACACACACACACACACACACACACACACACACACACACACACACACACACACACACACACACACCTTAGGTATCTCACAGCAGAGTTTATGAGTATGGATTGCGAGTATGGATTGCAGTAAGGCCCTTACAAATACAATTACGCAGAGGGTGATAGCTAGAGATACTTTTTACTACAGAACTAACTCTTGAAAATAATATGCTTCGACAATTAGTAATTTTGCCTTTGCATAATAACTAGTGAGATGATATAGTGTCTGGATGAATCTACCTTGAGAAGTTTTTTAACAGATTTTAGTGTCCGTACTATCACTGTCATCTTTTTATCAACGACACCCACAAACAATCAATACTTCAAGTCAGCTCCTCGCTTTGTCTATGTATACATTTGTTTCCTATACTATTTTAAAAATGCATTGTACTTTAAACTAGTTCTGAGTGTGGCGCTGTCTCTGGTCAGGCTTGCAACGATAATAGGAAAGACCACTGTATGAGTTATGTATTGATTCCTCTGTGAGAAAAGAAAAACACATCTATGTATTCCTGACTGCAGCGTTCAATCCACTTTCTTGTCTCTTCTACTTTTCCAAGTCTGTGTTAAAGCATCTCTGTTCCTTGCTGCTCCCATCTGTCCCTACTGAGGAAGATAAGGCGAGCGATTTAGTATCACAGCTAGCCTCCCATGGGGTACTTGGCATTGTCAAGTTTATAAATGTGTTCGCCATAACCGGCTATTGACAACGCTTGCCGATGATGAAACTGTTAATTATTCTACCGACTGTGGGATGTATTGAGCTGATTTAGCTGAGCATATGTTAAGACCATGAAGTTGCTGTACTTTTTAGAAGCAGCAACTTATATAGTCCCCGTCCTTACCCTCTCTCTCTCTCTCTCTTGCGCCCTCTCTCTCTCGCGCCCTCTCCCTCTCTTTCCCACCCTCTCTCTCTCTCTCTCTTTCCCACCCTCTCTCTACCCCTCTCTCTCTCGCGCCCTCTCTCTCTCTTTCCCACCCTCTCTCTCCCCCTCTCTCTCTCTCCATATGCTAATGTTGTTGTACTTGTGGAGGACCTGGTAAATTGCCCAATAAAGCAGGAATCATCTGATGTGGTGCGTACGCCCAAGCGCTTACAGCTTGAACACAATTTTCGTTGTTAGCTAAGTGTGAGAGAGGTTCAGGAGATGTCATAGAAGTGTTGATTTGCATCTCATTTGGAATGCAAATATATGTATGAAGCATGGTTTACAGAGTTGTGATCGGCTTCACATTCCAAACACATTCACTTCATTACCAGATGTATTATTTGCTAGGTCTCAAGTATCTCTTTGCATAAGCTTATGCTGAGAATGAGGTATCACCTTCACATAGATTTATGAATAATATGAATAGCTCCATGAGTGATCAAACATGTTACCAAACAAGACTGCATTACTCACAGTTCTTGAGGCATTATTCCCTCCAAAGTCAACTTTCTCTCATGGTCTCCATGAGAAAGCATCCATGGCTTACACAGCAAAATGAATAATGACACATGCAATGCAATAAGGATCTGCAGTATTCCAAGCTCATCTTGAATTAAATACAGTGTTGAGTACATGAAATTGAGGGGATCCTCTTTGGTAATATCTCTGCATTTCTGCATTGTAAAAAAGGTCTCCCACTGTGTTTAGAGACTCAGAGAAGCATGGCAGTGCTGAGATTCAGCAGACAGATTCAGCCAGACATCTGGGTCTGGGTCTGTAATGTGATACAGAAAGCTACATGCAACTCCAACAAAGCACTGTCATCTTCTGATACAGCATGTTACTGCAGATGCCTTTCTCATTTTTCCTCATGTCCTGTATACTCAGTCAGTGTTATATTCAGTTGTATTTTATATAATAAAGCATGTCATGCATCTATATAGCATTTGTGTAGTGGCATACAGATGAGCAGCCGCATTTTTAGCATTTACACACTTGGGGATTTTCTTTTAGCAGGGTCTGCCTTTTTTTTCCTTTTATAAGCACATTTCATGCAATTCTACTTTTTTACATGAGAGAAGACATTAGCAGAATCTTTTTTAATACCACACAAATTACCGAAATGAATGGCTACTCGAACAGTGACAAACTGAGATCAATACAAACAACCTGGTTTTGAATGCAAACAATAGTATGGGCCAATGAAGAGACACACAGATTGCACAATATTAGGAAGAATATACACTCACCAGAGAGTTTATTAGGCACACCCATCTAGTACTGGGTTGGACCCCCCTTTGCCTCCAGAACAGCCTAAATTATTCGGGGCATTCTACAAGGTGTTGGAAACGTTCCACAGGGATGTTGGTCCATGCTGACGCGATGGCATCACGCAGTTGCTGAAGATTGTACGGTGGTACATTCATGCTGCAAACAGCCCGTTCCATCTCATCCCAAACATGCTCTATTGGGTTGAGGTCTGGGGACTGCTCAGGCCACTCAAGTAAACTGAACTTGCTGTCATGTTCCAAGCTATTTCTTTCCACTCCTCAATTGTCTAGTGTTGGTGATCTCATGCCCACCGGAGCTGCTTCTTCTTGTTTTTAGTCTCATTGTAGTATAGTCTCATTTAGATTTCCATATGATTTATATTTTGGAGAAGGTTCATATAAAATAAATTAACAAATGAATAAATGTATAGAAAGTTGTGGAATGTAGCCATTACAGGACTAATACTATTGTTTTTTGCTTTTATTTCTGCAAAGAGAGAACATAAATTCATTCACAAATTTGACTCACTTCATACAGGCATATAGTGTGGATGGGTAAGCAATCTCTCTCTCTCTTTCGCACACACACACTCATTCAGTATACACACAAGGATAAACACACACACACACACACACACACACACACACACACACACACACACACACACACACACACAGTCCTAGACACAGCTAAACTCCATGTCACTGAGCCCTGTGATAGACATCATTCAGTCTTGCACAAGGAAAGAGGGAGAAAGTCAAGTCTTTAAATATTGTGTTTGTATTAGGAGAGCTGGCTTATCGAAAGTGGCAGGCAGCAACAAAGAGAGTGGCAAGTGGATTGTGCCAGCTAACCTTTAGCCGAAATCATTTCTCATTTACTTCAGCTCTGCCGTCTCTCTTTTGGCCATGTGCAGAGTGGCCCGAGGAGAGCTAAATTATGCGTCCACAGAACAGAAGACAGTCTGGGAAAGTACCTGCTGGGAAAGTGTAATTTGATTCTGGAAGAGGCTTTAAGCCGAGCAGGAAAATCACCTGTCATTCTTCGGCCCCCCCTTGTGATTTGATTTGATTGTATATTTTCTCATCTTCAATAGGTTGGTTGGTTCTCCTTTTTTCACAATGGAACCATTGTGAACTTAAAAAGCGGCCATGTATACCGTGTCCGGTGGGGGCTGTCACAGTTGTGTAGCAGCATGGACAGGAGACGAAAAACCACAGGTTCTGCTTTAATTTCTTTTGGGAATCCAGAGCGCGGTGCTCATTCTGGGATATTTTAAACATCTGCCTTCCTGTAAGTCTCTGTAGTGCAAATGACTTTGATGGGGGCAAAGGAAGCTGGGAGAAAGGATCTGAAAATGGGTTCCTTTTTCTGTCCCAGCTGGAATAGTAACAAGAATAGTAAATACTGGGATATGAAGGGAATGGCATGGGATAGTTATGGAGGCCAGTTCAAATCCCTATGGCTTCTTCAGTGTCCTTACAGCACACCCCTCTATATACTCATGTGCCTTAATTATCAGCACGTAATGCAAATCTGGGCTAGTGTGTACAATATGCCCCCTGCAACAATCAGGCTATTGCACAGTGGAGAGGGCTTCCAGAACACGCTATGGCACAGTGGAGAGGGCTTCCAGAATACACTATAGCACAGTGGAGAGGGCTTCCAGAACACACTATGGCACAGTGGAGAGGGCTTCCAGAACTCACTATGGCATAGGGAGAGGGCTTCCAGAATACACTATGGCACAGTCGAGAGGGCTTCCAGAACACACTATGGCATAGGGAGAGGGCTTCCAGAACTCACTATGGCACAGTGGAGAGAGTTTCCAGAACACACTATGGCACAGTGGAGAGAGTTTCCAGAACACACTATGGCACAGTGGAGAGGGCTTCCAGAACACACTATAACACAGTGGAGAGAGTTTCCAGAACACACTATGGCACAGTGGAGAGGGCTTCCAGAACACACTATGGCACAGTGGAGAGGGTTTCCAGAACACACTATGGCACAGTGGAGAGGGTTTCCAGAACACACTATGGCACAGTGGAGAGGGTTTCCAGAACACACTATGGCACAGTGGAGAGGGTTTCCAGAACACACTATGGCACAGTGGAGAGGGTTTCCAGAACACACTATGGCACAGTGGAGAGGGTTTCCAGAACACACTAAAGTAATAGTCGGGAGGGCTTCCAGAACGCACTATGGCACAGTCGAGAGGGCTTCCAGAACACACTATGGTAACGGGGGAGAGGGTTTCCAGAACACATTATGGTAACGGGGGAGAGGGCTTCCAGAACACACTAAAGTAATAGTCGAGAGGGCTTCCAGAACACACTAAGGTAACGGGGGAGAGGGCTTCCAGAACACACTAAAGTAATAGTCGAGAGGGCTTCCAGAACGCACTATGGCACAGTGGAGAGGGTTTCCAGAACACACTAAAGTAACGGGGGAGAGGGTTTCCAGAACACATTATGGTAACGGGGGAGAGGGCTTCCAGAACACACTATGGTAACGGGGAGAGGGTTTCCAGAACACATTATGGTAACGGGGGAGAGGGCTTCCAGAACACACTAAAGTAATAGTCGAGAGGGCTTCCAGAACACATTATGGTAACGGGGGAGAGGGCTTCCAGAACACACTAAAGTAATAGTCGAGAGGGCTTCCAGAACACATTATGGTAACGGGGGAGAGGGCTTCCAGAACACACTAAAGTAATAGTCGAGAGGGCTTCCAGAACACACTATGGTAACGGGGGAGAGGGCTTCCAGAACACACTATGGCACAGTCGAGAGGGCTTCCAGAACACACTAAAGTAACGGGGGAGAGGGTTTCCAGAACACATTATGGTAACGGGGGAGAGGGCTTCCAGAACACACTATGGTAACGGGGAGAGGGTTTCCAGAACACATCATGGTAACGGGGGAGAGGGCTTCCAGAACACACTAAAGTAATAGTCGAGAGGGCTTCCAGAACACATTATGGTAACGGGGGAGAGGGCTTCCAGAACACACTAAAGTAATAGTCGAGAGGGCTTCCAGAACACATTATGGTAACGGGGGAGAGGGCTTCCAGAACACACTAAAGTAATAGTCGAGAGGGCTTCCAGAACACACTATGGTAACGGGGGAGAGGGCTTCCAGAACACACTATGGCACAGTCGACAGGGCTTCCAGAACACACTATGGCACAGTCGACAGGGCTTCCAGAACACACTATGGCATAGGGAGAAGGCTTCCAGAACACACTCTGACATAGGGAGAGGGATTCCAGAATACACTATGGTATAGGGAGAGCGCTTCCAGAATACACTATGGCACAGTCGAGAGAGCTTCCAGAACACAGGGGAGAGGGCTTCCAGAACACAGTATAGTACAGGATAGTATGTGACTTCAGTAACACATTGGTTCATGCACAAGTATTGGACTTGATCATTTATGTGTCAGATAATAATTATTGTTTCTGGGTTTGCATGCTTCTCTGTTTAAAACAGTCGGGGAGACAGGTGCACTGTAATACATCAATAATATGTCTTTAGAAAGTTAATGCAACTTTTTTACACAACAGGAATAGAAGTGCCGACGTGCTAAAATGAACTTTGTCTGATGTACAGCTACTTCTGAAAGCGCGAACTACACCCCAAATGGAGCACCGCACCTGCCCAGAGTGGGAGTATGTTCTAATTGACTTCTGACCCTCCTTCTGCAGAGCACAGAACTTCTCCATCTCCCTAATATATACATGGGGGCCAGTGTCACGGTCGTTAGCATACCAGCAGGATGGAAAGGGGCTCAACTCAGATTTTTTTTAAATATGGGAAATATAAAAGATACAATCACTGAGTGTAGAAAACATTAAGAACACCTGCTTTTTCCAAAACATAGAATGACCAGGTGATTCCAGGTGAAAGCTATGATCGCTTATTGATGTCTCTTGTTAAATCCACTTCAATCAGTGTAAATTACGTGGAGGAGACATGTTAAAGAAAGATTTTTAAGCCTTGAGACATGGATTGTGTATGTGAATCATTCAGAGGGTGAATTGTCAGGACAATTGATTTAAGTGCCTTTGAACGGGGTATGGTAGTAGGTGCCAGGCGCACATCCAGCCAACTTGACACAACTGTGGGAAGCATTGGAGTCAACATGGGCCAGCATCCCTGTGGAACGCTTTTGACACATTGTAGAGTCCATGCCCGTCAAATTGAGGCTGTTCTGAAGGCCACTGTAGCCCACAACCTCCCAATGAGATAGTGTAGAGAAAGCCCCTCTACTCGTGCCATCACTGTGAAAATAATTGCTGGGATAGTTATTCGCCGAGATTTTGCAATTAAAGGTGATTACTCCCGTAGCAGGAGTGCTGCACATTTCCTCTCTTCAGGAGAGGTAATACAGTGCAAAGCGAGATATAGCAGGGGATATGGAAAAAGAGAGAGAGAAGGAGAGAGAGCAGGGCCCAGGTACTAAAGCCTTTTATCAGTTTCTGCCTAATAATCTTAGCACAGAAGAAGGGTCTGTAATTAGACTTTTCTCTCTCTTATAATTGAGGAGGTGTTATCGGTCTGAGGCTGCTGCTCATTATTTAACTGGAGATGACCTTTTTTGGAGGGGAGGGTGAAGATGGAGACTCATAACTGTGTAACAACTCTGTTCTTGAATTTTCATGGGTTGGGTGGCAGCATTCGATCAAAACTTGGTTTGAGATTTGTGATTCTGAGATGTATTTTAATTGACCAGTATATAATATTCTCCAAGTATACCACGCTGTAGCTTACATATGTAGAAATTCTTATGTCCATTCACCCATTCTGGATGGTTTTAATTGCATGCCAGCTTGCACATCTGTTGGACGCGGGTAGTGGAGTTGTTTTGGATCCAGTTCCAGCTCCGGAGAGAGAAAGAAAGAGAGAAATCGGTTCCAGTGACATCCCCATTGAGCATTCTCTGAGCCTGGCGCCGTCCAAGCCCAACACCTGGACTGACATGACTTCAGTGCCAGCACGGTGCCAGTCAGCATCTGCCTGCCGAGCCTGGCCCACACCCCAGTCCCAGTGTTGGAGCTGTTAGTCTGGGCATTGGACAGAGCCAATTAGCCTGGACCATCCCCTGGCGCTGTTGCTCTGCCACACCAAGCCACTTCCTGTGCAACTGTCTAAGGCCTGGTCATTACACCACCTCTGTCGCCATCCTGCTCTGCCCCAGCCTCTGGAGCTGTGGTTCTGGGTTCTCACACCAAGGCCACATCTAGCTTTTGTTCGCTTTCTATCTAATTACTGCTAAAGAGCTTTAAAGCCATGTTTGTACACCGTGTCACTCATCCTGCTCGTTGTTTTCGCACAAATCTGTTGTGATTAATCCTCCACACCTGTTTACTCGGCTGTCGCTCAGCGAATGAAAGGCATGCAAGGAAGGCCGTGGATTGTGTATGCACACTTTGTCCTGCTACCATTTGTTCTCAAGAACAAAAAGACCATTGATGTTTTCATGCATCAACACTGGATGTTTTTTTCTACTTTGTCTGACATCTAACAAAGACATGAGCTATCAGACGAAGCTATTTGTCTACTCTCTTCTATTAGTTATAGAAGCTCTATCATTAGCTGAGCTGCTCTTATGATGCACATTGCTCCTGCCAAGCACATGCAATTTAGATGGAGAATGTGACCAGGCTGCGTTTCCCGTCCTTGTGTGACTGACGGGTTAAATTGACTCACAGACAGACACTGTGATGAAGGGACAGGGAAGGTAAATCAAACACGATTTTTTGGGCTCCTGCTCCCCATCCCTGTCTGTCACTGATCGAACAGGTGACAGCTCCATAGTAGACACTAAATCCCATTACCAATAAAGTCCTCATGCATTTGCATGTTAATTAGTCGCTATCAGATCTCTGTGTTATCACAAGATGACAGAATTAATCAGCCCCTAAAAGAGTGTAATTAAAAGAAACTGCTATAACGGGATGTCTTTTGTATCAGCAACAACTTTAATATGAAGTCAGAGGTCTGGAACGGATGTGTTTGAGGGACATTCTCAAGGCCATGACATTGAGCAAAGCAGGGGAAGACAGAACTATGGTTATAATGTGTGAAGGGTACGAATGTGCTCCTGCAGTGCCTATTGGTCTGTCCCTTCAAAGTGTGCTGTGAGCTACCCCTCAGACAGATGATTCATTGGAGAAGTTCAGGAGTTTTTAATTCATGACCTGTCGACTGGTATTACCTGAAGAATAATCTTGGAAGCCCAGAACTAAAATGTTGCATAATTGCATCAGATGGTCAAATAAGTTCTGGGGGGAAATGTTAAGAGAACGATATTAACGGTACTTGTGAAGTCTCACTCCCTCTAAACTGAAACTCTCTGCAAGTTTCAGGCAAGTCTATGGGCCAAAAGTCCTCTCACTTTCCAAAATTCGAAAAATGCAAGCTGGCGAGTACGTGGAAAATCCTGATTTGTTCAATGATCAGGTACAAAAAAATCTGTGTACCGGAAACAAAGTTCTTCGTTATTCATCGCATCCCACAGACGTACGGTACCATCATGTTACGTATGTCTGTCCACAAGATATTAATTGAAGAGTATTCTCACCTTTCTTTAAGATCCCTGTGTCAATGGTAATGTATGTTGTTGTTTTGTTGTGTTGGTGTGTGATTAGTGGCAGTCTCATAACTTTTGTTTTTGAGGGAACCAACCTGATGGCTGATCCTTCATAGTGAAATCTGAAAATATTTTAAGGAAATCCAGCCTTCACATGTTTCCCCAACTAGAATGCAAGAAGCAATGTAATGAACCCCCCCTCCCCTCCCCTCCACACGCGCGTGCGCACACACACACACACACACACACACACACGCACACAGACACACACACACACACACACACACACACACACACACACACACACACACACACACACACACACACACACACACACACACACACACTTGTAGTCGTGTGGTATGCAATATTTATGCTGCCGCTATGTGTTCCCCAGCCTACTGAGGCTTTGTGGGTTTCTTGTAGTGGCTGAGCATGTCTGAACATGGCTCCCTTAAGCTTTCACCATCTGTGCAGAAAAAGAACAACACTGTTCCTTTCTTTCACATGAAACCTACTGTACGGTATGTGACGATAGGCATGAGAAGATGATAAGAACAAACAGTATCCTGCCACAAGCAAGAGCCTGAAGAATGTAGGGATATTGTGTCTACGCTAATAACTGACCTTGCTTGGCTCATTAATGTTTTTAATGAAGGAATGTTTTTAATGGACAAATACAGAAATACTTTTTGTTATCCTTACTGATAGCATCAGAAGCCAGTTTTCCTGTATTTCCCCACATACGTTGTAGTCATGCTCGTGCTTCCTCTGCCTCAGCAGATCTATACAGATGAGACTGGTTAATTCCTTTAGTTGTCCAATGATACTGTATTCTGTGATGCTAATAACCCTAGGAGAAACTGTTCCAGAGCTGTATGTTCATATCTAGATCAAAGTCAAAGAGCCACAGAGCAGTGTCTGCTTCTATTGCCCAGACCAGACTGTATGGGGCATTCCAGTTGAACTAACTCTGCTTGGTCAGTTCGTATACGCATCAGATCAATAGCAATACAGAGAATCATTAATAAGTGGAGCAGACGTGAAGGGGAGAGATCTGTTGTGAATACTCACAGAAGTAGAGAGTGTGTGATTCAGACTACAAAATCAATGCCGCTTAATAACTAAACAACTTCCTCTAATGTACTCATCGATGTTCTGACAGCTCTTATTTGAGATGTCCATCGGGAAGTGGCCTTTTTTCTTTACCTGGCTGTGTTATAGCGGTCTCAACTCTCCTTAGCAACGTCTTACTGTTAGTAATGTGTTATAGCGGTCTCAACTCTCCTGAGCAAAGTCTTACTGTTAGTAATGTGTTATAACAGTCAACTCTCCTTAGCAACGTCTTACTGTTAGTAATGTGTTATAGCGGTCTCAACTCTCCTTAGCAACGTCTTACTGTTAGTAATGTGTTATAGCGGTCTCAACTCTCCTTAGCAACGTCTTACTGTTAGTAATGTGTTATAGCGGTCTCAACTCTCCTTAGCAACGTCTTACTGTTAGTAATGTGTTATAGCAGTCAACTCTCCTGAGCAAAGTCTTACTGTTAATAATGTGTTATAGCAGTCAACTCTCCTTAGCAACGTCTTACTGTTAGTAATGTGTTATAGCGGTCTCAACTCTCCTTAGGAACGTCTTACTGTTAGTAATGTGTTATAGCGGTCTCAACTCTCCTTAGCAACGTCTTACTGTTAGTAATGTGTTATAACAGTCAACTCTCCTGAGCAAAGTCTTACTGTTAGTAATGTGTTATAACAGTCAACTCTCCTGAGCAAAGTCTTACTGTTAGTAATGTGTTATAACAGTCAACTCTCCTTAGCAACGTCTTACTGTTAGTAATGTGTTATAACAGTCAACTCTCCTGAGCAAAGTCTTACTGTTAGTAATGTGTTATAACAGTCAACTCTCCTTAGCAACGTCTTACTGTTAGTAATGTGTTATAGCAGTCAACTCTCCTTAGCAACGTCTTACTGTTAGTAATGTGTTATAACAGTCAACTCTCCTTAGCAACGTCTTACTGTTAGTAATGTGTTATAACAGTCAACTCTCCTGAGCAAAGTCTTACTGTTAGTAATGTGTTATAGCGGTCTCAACTCTCCTGAGCAAAGTCTTACTGTTAGTAATGTGTTATAACAGTCAACTCTCCTTAGCAACGTCTTACTGTTAGTAATGTGTTATAACAGTCAACTCTCCTGAGCAAAGTCTTACTGTTAGTAATGTGTTATAGCGGTCTCAACTCTCCTGAGCAAAGTCTTACTGTTAGTAATGTGTTATAGCAGTCAACTCTCCTTAGCAAAGTCTCACTGTTAGTAATGTGTTATAACAGTCAACTCTCCTGAGCAAAGTCTTACTGTTAGTAATGTGTTATAACAGTCAACTCTCCTTAGCAAAGTCTTACTGTTAGTAATGTGTTATAACAGTCAACTCTCCTGAGCAAAGTCTTACTGTTAGTAATGTGTTATAGCGGTCTCAACTCTCCTGAGCAAAGTCTTACTGTTAGTAATGTGTTATAACAGTCAACTCTCCTGAGCAAAGTCTTACTGTTAGTAATGTGTTATAACAGTCAACTCTCCTTAGCAACGTCTTACTGTTAGTAATGTGTTATAGCGGTCTCAACTCTCCTGAGCAAAGTCTTACTGTTAGTAATGTGTTATAGCAGTCAACTCTCCTGAGCAAAGTCTTACTGTTAGTAATGTGTTATAACAGTCAACTCTCCTGAGCAAAGTCTTACTGTTAGTAATGTGTTATAACAGTCAACTCTCCTGAGCAAAGTCTTACTGTTAGTAATGTGTTATAGCGGTCTCAACTCTCCTTAGGAACGTCTTACTGTTAGTAATGTGTTATAGCAGTCAACTCTCCTGAGCAAAGTCTTACTGTTAGTAATGTGTTATAACAGTCAACTCTCCTGAGCAAAGTCTTACTGTTAGTAATGTGTTATAGCGGTCTCAACTCTCCTTAGGAACGTCTTACTGTTAGTAATGTGTTATAGCAGTCAACTCTCCTGAGCAAAGTCTTACTGTTAGTAATGTGTTATAACAGTCAACTCTCCTTAGCAACGTCTTACTGTTAGTAATGTGTTATAGCGGTCTCAACTCTCCTGAGCAAAGTCTTACTGTTAGTAATGTGTTATAGCAGTCAACTCTCCTGAGCAAAGTCTTACTGTTAGTAATGTGTTATAACAGTCAACTCTCCTGAGCAAAGTCTTACTGTTAGTAATGTGTTATAGCGGTCTCAACTCTCCTGAGCAAAGTCTTACTGTTAGTAATGTGTTATAGCGGTCTCAACTCTCCTGAGCAAAGTCTTACTGTTAGTAATGTGTTATAACAGTCAACTCTCCTGAGCAAAGTCTTACTGTTAGTAATGTGTTATAGCAGTCAACTCTCCTGAGCAAAGTCTCACTGTTAGTAATGTGTTATAGCAGTCAACTCTCCTGAGCAAAGTCTTACTGTTAGTAATGTGTTATAGCGGTCTCAACTCTCCTGAGCAAAGTCTTACTGTTAGTAATGTGTTATAGCGGTCTCAACTCTCCTTAGGAACGTCTTACTGTTAGTAATGTGTTATAGCAGTCAACTCTCCTGAGCAAAGTCTTACTGTTAGTAATGTGTTATAACAGTCAACTCTCCTGAGCAAAGTATTACTGTTAGTAATGTGCAGCTGTTAGCAGAATAGTTCAGGGAGAGTTTAAAATGATATGGAATATGAATGTAGCATTAAATATACAATTAAATCTGAAAAAGACAACGGGGAGACATTGCATAAGCAGCACTGTTATTTTTATAAAAGTAAAAATTATGTAAATGACTTCAAAGAGTTTAAATTATTTTGTTATAAATGTTTGATAGGTTGTGAAAATGTAAGAAAAGAGATCACACAATAACTTGTTATCTGTGGTATTAAGGTTAAATCAATATGACACCCTTTGTCCCCTCAACAGCACCTCGCAAAATAACAGTTACATTTTAAGCAGATGGTATATCAAGTCCAAAATGAATTTGGAACAACACACCATTTCCACAGTGTTTACTGTATTCAAATCTGCTACAAGCACTGTGAGTAATTTTATTCTGCCTTTCATTATTGTTCCAAGGATATGAAATGTGACTCTCGGAGTTCAGTTTAGAGGGACAGAATACCATACTTTTGTTTCATATATTTTTCATATGTTTAGTTATTTGTTGAAGGGGGAGAGAATAAAGGCAGGGAGGCATAGAACCACCCCCTCAGAACCACCCCCTCAGTGCAGGAAAGGTGAATGTTAAGGGGAGAGAGACAGGCCAGTGTTTAATAAGAGGAACACCATAACCACCCACACAGACTATTCAGAGGGGGAAATAACATAATTATTCCCAATTACTAGTTTTATGTAGGGGTGTGCATTTGGGTTCATCCCTGAATTTTAACATGAAGAAAATGGTAATGATTATCCTTTCAAAAATGCAGTAATTGAAAGTCTGGAATGTTTCAATGCAGTCAGATTCTATGCTATGGTGATATATTTGGCTGTTATATTGACTCCACAGTGTTTGCTATTTCTCTAGAGAGGACGATGCTAACTCAATATGAAAAACAAGGTGCACATAATATAAAAGTCAGTAGACAGTAGTATTGTTGTCAACATGTTTGACATTGCTACTGCGACATTTTTTCTCTTGACTAATTTGCTTAACAGGCTACAAAATACAGCATGTGACAGTTGACAGAGGTTTGTTGTTAGCGCTTTGTTTGATCTCACATTAATCTGTCAGCTGTTTCATTTTATACAAGGGAACTGTACCTCAGTTCTAACAGCACTGCTATCTGACAGATCATGGTCTATCATGAAGGAACCAGAGTCTGTTAATAATAAGAGCCAAGAGCACAACATGTTTTTAGTTAAGTTTGTTAAAGGTCCCTTTGATTTCTCCCATTAATTACTTAATTAGGTGGTTATTTTTTTCATGAGTTTAATGTAATCTGTGCTCTTTGGTGTGTTGGACGCACTGTGGTAGCGACCTTTAAATGCTTACACTTCAGAATATACAGCTCTGGGTGATGTTTGCTCTGTTGCTTTGAGATTTACACAAAAAAAGGGGGTACATCAATTTCATTGCCCAGCAGACGTCCCTACTACATGCCTAAAAACGTACCATAGTTATGTTTAAGTCTTGTTCCTCTTAAATTGGTTCATACATGATACCTGTTATCAGTCACCCATCAGTCACCGACTTTGAAATCATATAGAATGACAATTGAGCCTGCTTAAGCAATCAACATGGGTGATATAGAGTAGAGTAGGGTGTTATGTTGGTGCAGTCCAAGGTGACCTAACCAGACCCACTCCTGTAAACCAGATGAATTATACAGATGAGTTATGAGGTCAGTGGAGTCAGCTGCTTGAGATGTGCAAATGTAATTTAAACTTTAATGCAAATCTCTCATTGCCATACAGTAAATGCATGATTTATGCAAATGACGTGAAGATTTGTCCCAGACGTCATAGACCGCTGCAATAGAATGAGTCTTTCCCACTTGACAATGTTAATGTTTGCTGTAATAAAGTGAGAATAGCATAACTGACAACAGTAGGTTTCGATATGAGCCTTGCTCCATTATATCGGTCTCATTTCTCATTTACACAAGAAATATCTTGAATTTAAAAAGTTTTCACTCTGTGATGGTTTTCTTTGACAACAGCAGCTGTTGCTTGTTTACTAGGGCTGTATTTGATCTCCAACACCAAGGCCAAGCTACCATGAGGCACAGGAGACTGCTGAGGGGAGGATTTCTCATAATAATGGCTGGAATGGAGTGAATGAAATGGTATCAACCACATGGAAACCGTGTGTTTGATTAGTTCGATACCATTCCATATATTCCGTTCCAGCCATTACTATGAGCCCATCCTCCCCAATTAAGGTGCCACCGGCCGCCTGTGCCTTGAGGGTGGACAAAGTTAACTTTACAGCCACACACGCGCATCACTCAGCTACATATTTTTTGAACATTGTACCTGTCAAGAGATTAGCATGAGATGTGATTCCTCTCGTGAGTTAGAGTTAAAGATTTTTATTTTTCTATTGACAGCAGCTTTGTGGCACTTCAGTCGCTATTGTAGTGTGCTGATCAAATCCCTTCTGTTCAAACGCAAGTCATTTAGGAGGCAGCCGCTCTCTCCTGGTGGAGATCATTAAAGATAGAGTACGTACACAAGCAGGCAGTGTTGATTTCCCTCTAATATACCCACAAATGCACTGAGCTCTCTTCCCGGGAAAAGCGTCATCTGTGTGGACATCTGGTGTTTATCCTGCTTTTCCATCACCACAGCTATTCAAGCATGTCATTGCAAAAATGAACGTCAAACTCAAATGTCAATCTTAATAGCAGCTCTTAGGGTTTCTTTATCATCACCTAAATGTGCTGTAAACTTGGCTTTTGTAGTCCATTAGTGGTCAATTTAAGATCATTTCTATCTTGATTGGGAAGGGCAAAGCTGTTTACTCATTTTAGCAGTTGAATACATTATTCTCAGCAAGACTCCTTTAGAGAATGTTAAGAATTTTAAATGTACCGTAATAACAATATTAAGGTACATTCTGTAGATAACTCTGTAGATTAATATTACATTAATACAATTCATTGGTTTGTTGGTTCATAATTGCAGGGTTTTGAATTCGGGATCATTAAATGCCATGCACAATCATGTCGTCTTGGAGACAATAACTGATGTGAATATTTTATCATCTAAAATATGTCAGGTTGACTTATATAAGGACCCAGGCATTAGCGCTGCTGTACAGCAAGATATTACAAACTGTGTGCCCACACAACCGTAAGTAGTGCTTCAATATGTTAAGCTGTGTCTGCAAAGTGTTTGATATTATTATGCAAATTCCAAGTGCAGGAGGTTAACATAGATTTTCAGAACAATGTAACCCCTTGCGGTCCTGTATTTAGCTCTTTCAGCAAACGCATTGGGCCTAGTATGACTGCAAGCTGTTGTAAATGTAATTGTGTGTTTGTGTGCATGTGGGTGTGCGTGCGTGTGCATGTGTGTCCCGCAATTTTAGTCAGTGCACTCAGCCTCTCTATTCAGCTATTACTGCTTTAAATTTTTTTATTTATTGTGTCGTACCTTTTCTGTGAAGAAAACAGACAGTCTAAGTGCCAAATAGAAAGATTGGATGTGCAGGGCAGCACAGGTGTGTCAGGAGTTAAGACCTTAAGATATGTGGACACTCCATTGCTGAAAGGTGTGTAAAATTGAGCACACAGCCAAGCAATCTCCATAGACAAACATTGGCAGTGGAATGGCCTGTAATGAAGAGCTCAGTGACTTTCAACGTGGCACAGCCATAGGATGCCACCTTTCCAACAAGTCAGTTCGTCAAATTTCTGTCCTGCTAGAGCTGTCCCGGTCAACTGTAAGTGCTGTTATTGTGAAGTGGAAATGTCTAGCAGCAACAATGGCTCAGCCGCGAAGTGGTAGGCCACACAAGCTAACAGAGTGGGACCGCCGAGTGCGAAGTGCGTAGAGCGTCTCTCCTTGGTTGCAACACTCACTACCAAGTTCCAAACTGCCTCTGGAAGCAACGTCAGCACAAGAACTGTTCGTCGGGAGCTTCATGAAATGGGTTTCCATGCATGAGCAGCGGCATACAAGCCTGAAATCACCATGTGCAATGCCAAGCGTCAGCTGGAGTGGTGTAAAACTTGCCGCCATTGGACTCTGGAGCAGTTGAAACACGTTCTCTGGAGCGATGAATCAAGCTTTACTGGCAGTCCGACGGACGAATCTGGATTTGTCTTATGCCAGGAGAACTCTACCTGCCCCAATGCATAGTTCCAACTGTAAAGTTTGGTGGAGGAGGAATAATGGTCTGGGGCAGTTTTTCATGGTTCGGGCTAGGCCCCTTAATTCCAGTGAAGGGAAATCTTAACGCTATAGCATACTGTACTATGACGTTCTAGACAATTCTTTGCTTCCAACTTTGTGGCGACAGTTTGGGGAAGGCCCTTTCCTCTTTCAGCATGACTATGCCCCTGTGCACAATGCGAGGTCCATACAGAAATGGTTTGTCAAGATTGGTGCGGAAGAAATTTACTGACCTCAACCCGATCCAACACCTTTGGGATGAATTGGAACGCCAATTGCGAGCCAGGTCTAATTGCCCAACATCAGTGCCCGACCTCACTAATGGTCTTGTGGCTGAATGAAAGCAGCAAGTCCCCGCAGCAATGTTCCAACATCTAGTGGAAATCCTTCCCAGAAGAGTGGAGTCTATTATACCAGCAAGGAGGGGACCAACTCCATATTACTGCCCATGATTTTGGAATGAGATGTTCGACAAGCAGGTGTCCACATACTTTTGGCCATGTAGTGTATCACAGGAAGGGCACAACTTCAATGTCATTACTAGTGCCTTTTTTGAAAGGTGGAAAGGGAAGTGAGCACCAAGAACCAGCACTGGCTCAATTAGCACCTGTGGGTTCCTGTAGTAGCTATGTCCCCATTTACCAAACCACCGCAAAAGTTGTCCTGCTAGCTTCTCAGAGGGAGGGCTGGAGAAAAAAGGAGAGCAATATAAGTTGTCACGCTGAGTAATTAGTTTTCATGGGCCAAGAAGGGCGGCAGGTTGTTGTGACACACACCAGATTGTCCAGCAATCCACTGAGAGCCCCTGTCACTATCCAGAGGGACCAGTCCAGGGACCACTCTCCTCCCTTCCCAATCCCTCCTCCTCACAAGAGCTGGCCTCTAGCCCACACTACTGAAATAACCAAGCTCTCCATGAGGACGGGGATATAGTAGCAAAGAGTTCTCCTCATTAACTTACTGTGCGTATTCTAAAGTCATTGTGTATTTGCATATGTACCTAACTTCTGTTCACTAAGTTTTGTCATGGGAGGATGTTTTTGTGGGGGGATTAATTGTAATGTCCTTGCTTGTCACTGAGCCAGAAACACAATTTCTAGTCTGTGTATTTGTTCTGTCACAATGTGTTATTTTACAACTCGATTTGACAGTTGATCATTTTATATTAAGACAGGAAACTCTTGGCTCATTAAGTTGCGACGCTTTACATTTTCAAAACATTACCTGCAAACCGTGAATAAATAATGGCAGGTCTAAATGAGATAGAATACATTCATTCTAAAATCAACGTGGCATCTTGAGAGAGTTCAGTGAGGGGCCAGATTGACTGTCTGTCTGTCTAGGTAATCCAGTCCCTCTGAGGAGTAGCTTACTGCTAAAGTAAATGACAGTTATGGTGACAGGCAACTTTCTGGGAGCACAAATCATTACTTCAACACAGAGAGGATTCCAGGCCAGGGTACTGTTTAATATGGATTGTAAGAAAGACAGCGAGTGTATGATCTGAGAGAAAGACAGGGAGAGATAATACAGAGAGAAAGAGAGAGTGGTCAGATGACTGGATAGAGAGAGAGAGAAAGGGAGAGAGAGGTCAGATGACGGGATAGAGAGTGTGAGAGTGGTCAGATGACTGGATAGAGAGAGAGAGAGAGAGAGAGTGGTCAGATGATGGGATAGAGAGAGAGAGAGAGCGAGAGAGAGGGGTCAGATGACGGGACAGAGAGAGAGTGGTCAGATGACTGGATAGAGAGAGAGAGTGGTCAGATGACGGGATAGAGAGAGAGTGGTCAGATGACGGGACAGAGAGAGAGAGTGGTCAGATGACTGGATAGAGAGAGAAAAGGGAGAGAGAGGTCAGATGACGGGATAGAGAGAGAGAGAGAGAGAGAGAGAGAGAGGGGTCAGATGACGGGACAGAGAGAGAGTGGTCAGATGACTGGATAGAGAGAGATAGTGGTCAGATGACGGGATAGAGAGAGAGGTCAGATGACGGGACAGAGAGAGAGAGTGGTCAGATGACTGGATAGAGAGAGAGAGAGAGAGAGAGTGGTCAGATGATGGGATAGAGAGAGAGAGAGAGAGAGAGAGAGGGGTCAGATGACGGGACAGAGAGAGAGTGGTCAGATGACTGGATAGAGAGAGAGAGTGGTCAGATGACGGGATAGAGAGAGAGTGGTCAGATGACGGGACAGAGAGAGAGAGTGGTCAGATGACAGGACAGAGGGAGAGAGAGAGAGTGGTCAGATGACGGGATAGAGAGAGAGAGAGAGAGGTCAGATGACGGGACAGAGAGAGAGAGTGGTCAGATGACAGGATAGAGAGAGAGAGTGGTCAGATGACGGGACAGAGAGAGAGAGTGGTCAGATGACGGAACAGAGAGAGAGAGTGGTCAGATGACGGGATAGAGAGAGTGGTCAGATGACGGGACAGAGAGAGAGAGTGGTCAGATGACGGGATTGAGAGAGAGAGTGGTCAGATGACGGGACAGAGAGAGAGAGTGGTCAGATGACGGGACAGAGGGAGAGAGGGAGAGAGAGAGAGAGAGAGAGTGGTCAGATGACGAGACAGAGAGAGAGAGTGGTCAGATGACGAGACAGAGAGAGAGATTTGTCAGATGACAGGACAGAGAGAGAGAGTGGTCAGATGACGGGATAGAGAGAGAGTTGTCAGATGACGGTACAGAGGGAGAGAGTGGTCAGATGACAGGACAGAGGGAGAGAGAGAGAGAGAGTGGTCAGATGACGGGATAGAGAGAGAGTGGTCAGATGACGGGACAGAGAGAGTGGTCAGATGACTGGATAGAGAGAGAGAGAAAGGGAGAGAGAGGTCAGATGACGGGATAGAGAGAGAGAGAGAGAGAGAGAGAGAGGGGTCAGATGACGGGACAGAGAGAGAGTGGTCAGATGACTGGATAGAGAGAGATAGTGGTCAGATGACGGGATAGAGAGAGAGGTCAGATGACGGGACAGAGAGAGAGAGTGGTCAGATGACTGGATAGAGAGAGAGAGAGAGAGAGAGAGAGAGTGGTCAGATGATGGGATAGAGAGAGAGAGAGAGAGAGAGAGAGGGGTCAGATGACGGGACAGAGAGAGAGTGGTCAGATGACTGGATAGAGAGAGAGAGTGGTCAGATGACGGGATAGAGAGAGAGTGGTCAGATGACGGGACAGAGAGAGCGAGTGGTCAGATGACAGGACAGAGGGAGAGAGAGAGAGAGAGAGTGGTCAGATGACGGGATAGAGAGAGAGAGAGAGAGGTCAGATGACGGGACGGAGAGAGAGAGAGTGGTCAGATGACAGGATAGAGAGAGAGAGTGGTCAGATGACGGCATAGAGAGAGATTTGTCAGATGACGGGACAGGGGGAGAGAGGGGTCAGATGATGGGACAGGGGGAGAGAGTGGTCAGACGATGGGACAGAGAGAAAGAGTGGTCAGATTACGGGACAGAGAGAGGGAGTGGTCAGATGACATTTCACGGTAAGGTGACGGCGCATGTGACAAATACAATTAGATTTGATTTGATGACAAAATGTATAAACTGTGTTCAGTATAAGAATATTTTCAGTGCCCATGTCACGCCCTGACCTTAGAGAGCCTTTTTATGTCTCTAGTTGGTTTGGTCAGGGTGTGATTTGGGTGGGCATTCTATTTTCTATGTTTTTGTATTTCTATGTTTTGGCCGGGTATGGTTCTCAATCAGGGACAGCCGTCTATCGTTGTCTCTGATTGGGAATCATACTTAGGCAGCCTTTTTCCCCTTTGTCATTGTGGGAAGTTGTCTTTGTTAGAGGTACTATAGCCCTTGTAAGCTTCACAGTCGTTTTTGTTATTTCTTGTTTTGTTGGGGACATTTTAACAAATGAAAGAAAATGTACGCTCACCAAGCTGCGCTTTGGTCTTCCTTGAACGATGGCCGTGACAGCCCATTTGAATAGCACTCAAACTCGTACATATTGAAGCACATGCCACATCACTTCATTCATTAGTTCCATCAAAGCCTGTCCATAGCAAATGTTACCCCCTCCTGATAAGGGCATTGAAACATATTAGCTGAAGGTTTTCCACAGAGTACCTGTTCTCCTATCCTGGGAATCAGAACATCACAGGGATGGTGTCTCCACAGTGGGAGATGTGGCGTTATTTACATAACTGAAGTGATGGTAATAGTCATCTGCTACCATGTGTCAAATGGGGCATGCCTCTTTAACCATTCATCCCAGGGTGCCTTAAGTTGGTATCATGTGGGTTTTATCCCTTTCATCAATAAGGGGAATCCAGAAAGAGACAAATTAATAAAACAGTCCGAGGGTTTAGAGATTCTGTTTGATGGAGTTTAATTGAGCTGCCGGATTTTAAAAAAACTAAACACAATGAAGGGTTCTCTCTTTCGTCAGGCTGTGAGCCAGAAATTGCCTGAAGGAGGAGACCTCTGAGTAGAGGGTTGACAGTCTATTCTTTGACTAACATGACTGCCACTCCGTACAATTTCAGTACTGATGTCTCTATCTGGGTCCCGAAACTGAATGTTCGTATTGTCCAAAGCTACTGTTGTGCATCATTGTGTGCTTGAAGCAATGCTTGTTTTAGTCCAGCGGTTTCCAAACAAGGGGTCGCGACCCCATGTGGGGTTGCCTGATATGAAAATGGGGTCCTGGGAGAATTTCCAAAATCCAGAGAAAAAAAATATATATACAAATAATTTTTGTATCTCAAAATCATTGTAATGTGGTTAACCTTAAAAATCTAAGTGAAACATATTCAAATCTAAAAGATGAAATTCAACCAGAGAGTGGCGTAAGATCATGGGAAAAGGACGCACTTGACTTTTGCACTTGAAACATTCCCTTGGTGAATGGCTAGACCCGCTACCGTACGAAAACACACAGTATTACCAGCCGCAATTGATATTGTGAAAATGTGTGGGGAGGCAGAGGCACAGAAACTCACATCAATACCTTTGTCAGATAACACTTTTAAACAAAGAATGTGTGCTAGCAATCAAGAGGGAACACTGAATAACACAAAAACTCCCCAGCTTATGCTTTCCAAATGGACGTTAGCTGCGCGGGCCGCGATGCCCATGCATTCCATGCATTGACTTTAGTTTGCAATACATGTCGGGGGATGCTACTCACGAGGACATATTGTTTTGTCTCACAATTCTCAAGCATGAAACGGCACAGGTGATGTTCAGTGTGCTGCGTGGCTATATTGACGAAAAACAGATCCCATGGGATCGAATGGTGGGCTTTTGCACAGATGAGGCTCAATCTATGGCGGGACGGCAGACAGGCCTCTGCACTCTAGTTATGAATGTGTCTCCCTCTGCCATATGGACACATTGATAGTGATACACTGAGAGCAACTGGCGGCAAAAGAGCTGAGCACAGAACTCAGAGATATACTATGCTGCAGGTAATTTCGATTGTAAACTACATCAAACCACATCCACTGCGAGCACGCTTGTTCGCAAAACTATGTGTAATGGGAAAAAAATGGTCTCCTTACCTACTGTATGTAACAGACATATTTGGGAAACTGAACGAACTGAACGCAAGCATGCAGGGGAAATACAAAAGCATTCTACAGATGAGTGACCAAATCAGTGGATTCAGAGGAAATAATTCTTAATGGAGATCTATGCCCCCTTCCCTCCGCTGTGCATGTTTCTAACAGAAAACAGCGTCAATAAGTGTCCTACACGAGGGATGACTGCTCACCTTCAGTGCTTAGAAGAGCACTTTGGGACCTACTTCCGAATCCGTTTGACTGTGATCCAGGTTGGATATGACAGCAGAGTCAAACTGAACATGTGGTTAACCATGTATCTATCATTCAACAGCACTATTTGTTCTGGTTTAAAACGTCACAACTCTGGGTGAATGTGTAAGTTAATCACATCAGTACTTAAAACAGTAACTTTTTCTTATCTTGGAAATATACCGTCTTGGAAAATGTCATCAAACTATGAAATACACCAGGTCTACCCTGCGGTTATGGAAATAAATTGAACAACAAGAAAAATAGCGACTTTCAATCAAGCAAAAAGTAATTACATGATGTGCTGACATGACTGTTGAGAGGTTGTTGTGATTCGAGGTGCAAAGCCATGTACATGAAATAGTATTTCACCATTACCAACAAAATGATCAAGGAGTCAGGTAGGACACAATATGAGACATGATGTTCTAGTAAAGACAATGAAGGATGGAAAGAGAGAAGGATAAAGAAGTCACTCAGCAGTTTGAGGAACAGCCCAGTTGTCATTTCTTTAAGTCACCCAGTCTCATTTTTTTGTCAAATATTATATCTGTTTGGGCTTCTGGTGGTCAATTTGCAGTATACAAATTATGTTCCGGTCCCCCGACCATGCGCTCAAGAAAAAATCGGCTTGTGGCTGAATCTAAATGATGATCCCTGACATACAGTTTCTACAGATGGCTCGTTATCGGTCTCCTCTCTGGTAAAACCATGGATCACTCTGAGGTCACGGCGACCCCGCTGACCCTGAGGTCAGTGCTTAATGAAAGCATGTCCTGTCTGACTTATGAGGTCCTGCCCTGCATGTGCTATGACACAGAGTCCCCACAAGAGAACATGGGGTTACCAGGGGTTAATCAAGTCTGATTCTGCTCTCTGTGTGCAATATGATATTACCTGCTTGACTTTGAGATGGATCCCTGATTGTTCTGAAAGAGCTATAGGCTCTTTTTATGGCCTCATAGCTATACATAACTATACTATCAGGGTCTCTTCACCTCCATTACAGTACATATGCCTACTATACAGTGCATTGAAGAATAACATTGTATCGGCAACAATTGATTTCCCCATTGAGATTGTTAAGACATTTGAATGGATTTATATTTTTCCCTGAAATTTTATCACAGAAAGACTCAAATCATAAAGTGCATTCAAAAGGCAGTGTAGCGTCTTCCAGCTATCCACCATGCTGTGATAAACAGATATTGTCCATAATAATTGTCCAAATGCCAACTCTTGGCATAATCATATAATCCATTATACTGAGCTGTATGTTTCTATGATTCATAAATCATTTCATGCATGTACTCTAGTTGAGATTATGCGACTCAACCAAACTAGAACATCTCACCAGGGTAATCCTTAGCTGTGCCATGTCTTCTCCTCCCTAGCCCCACACACACCCCTCTCTCTCTCATGGGTGTCTCATGAGCCCTCTCTCTGGCAACATGTGACTGTACTCTACTGTACTTTGAGTGCAGTCTGCAGTCTGAACCTGAGATCTCATATGAAAGCTGGCTTCTCTCAACGACAGGCCGTGTGCTGAGCCCCTCCTGTGGCGGTCTCAGCAGGGGAACACGAGTGTACGGGGAAGGTGGCCAAAAAGGAAGCCAATAGAATCTCTGCATGTGTTCTCTCGAAACGTCTGACGGGTCCGCATCACAGAACCTCTCGAGCTTAATCAGTGTGTCTGAGAATAGAGGCGCGTGTTTGACAGCCTGTCAGAAAAAGGGTATTTTTTAAAAATCTGGGGAATATTATTTTTGTTGGGTAATTACCGCACCAGCTGCTGAAATGGTTTTACATGCCATCAAGATGGCTTCAGTCACAGAGGAAAGACAGGAGGAGAGAAGCTAGGGCAATCTGTTCTTACTGTGGTTGTGTGAAGTTCTCCTCTCTCTCTGTCTCTCTCTGTCTCCTGGGTTTTTACTGTTGGCCAGAATATGTGACTGACAAACCAAACAGAAGGTAGAATCAGTGAAGCTTGGAAAAATACATAAGGAATAGAATCTTCATATTTGATGCAAATTGTATGTAAAGCGCTGTAAACACCTTGTTCAAACCAACTGACTAATATGGGATGGTTGCATATTCATTTCTATAATCACACATTCATTTAATTAAAATATGTTGGACAGTTTGTAAGTTATATGCACACAACTGATTTTAGTTGTGGAATGCATATACTGTACAGTCTATTTGTTTCTGATGTAAGAGGCTTCAGCATACTATTATCCAACACTGCTGCCCCCATGCTGCCAAGGAGGCAGCGCAATTCAAATATTATGGTTTGGAGGAAATGTGTAATATCCTTGCATGGCAACCATATCTAGTTATCACATTTTAGGGAAGACCCAGATGCAGCCAAGCACAGACAGGTGAAACATATCAGGGTTTGACACTAGTCTAGATTATCATTCATATTTCACATTTCTTCTTTTGTTTTATATCATCCATGAATCCTATTTAGTACTTACGTTTTGTCGCTGTCATACAATGTGTCCTTGTGTAGACACTATGGTACAGTTGTAAATTATTTTCTTTACTTGGGCGGGCCAGCTTTTACTGTTTCGCAAGCCTGATGCCATAGTGCAATCTCTAGTGTTACACTTTACTTCTTAACTTCATTGTCTAATGTTAACTTAAAATGTAGTTTGATTGCTTCGTACAACCTGCCACACCTACTGTAACAGTCTTGATAGCAAATAGAATATGGTTCAGGCTACAGTGTATATTTTAATTAGGATTTTGGCAGTTTGTTTACTGACAACAATTTGTCTCTCAACTATGGCACGGATGCTGTGTAATATTTTAACAAAAACACAATAATTGCCAAATGTTTTCAATAAGCTGCCAATAGCGCGATTTGTCATACCAATGTATCCAAACTAGGGTCGCAAAGAGAGGGTAATTTCAAAAGTATCTCTGTCAGTAAACTACCATAATTTTGGTATCTTTCAAGGATCTATCACAAGACATCTAGTGGCTATTTTGGGTACTTCAGATTATCACAGGTGTCTGTATTTATCCCTGGCCCTCTGTGTGGCCTTGTCACATGTAAAATATATGAAATAATGATTTTAAAAAATTGGGAATGACAAGGCTGTAAAATATTATCCTAAATATAAACCATCAACTTAGTGAATACCATTAGTGTTAAATATGAGGGTTTCAGCATGAAATATCCTTTCTATATATTTTTATACACTTCAAATGTTTTTACTATGTCAACATGTATTTTTTGGCAATGTTTTGGCAACAAACTGGTGGCAGTTGTGAAGAAAAGTCAATAGTTGGAAGAATTGCAGAGTTCATTGAAAATAATGCCATTGTTGATTTGATGCTTTTTTTCATTAATTAGGCTTTTTTCTCTTGATCCATATGTTCTATCTACTAGAAACGAATGGACAATATGGACACAGATATTTAAAAATATATACCATATATGAATACATTTTATACCAGTTATTCAAGTATAAATGACCAAAGTTATGATAGATTGCCATAGATTTTCAGTTAATTGCCGAAACGACTGAAAATTCCGGTAACTTTTGGAAATTACTGGTAGTTTTGCAACCCTAATCCAAACATATCTTGAAAACCCAACATAATTGAATCAATCTGAGCGAGTTAGGAGTGAAATTGAACGGTACAAGAGTTGAGCTACAGTAGTCATCTCATGTGAAATCATCATCCACCCTATTGAAAATACAAACCAATGAATGGAAATGTGCCTTGCAGAAACTGATTGCCAAAGGTAATTACCAGTGGAGATTAAAAGATATGCACTTGCATCTACCATTTATATCATAGTCTCCAAGGTCCAATGGGAGGCTGAGACTAGAACCATGAATTATCAATAACTCAATAAACATAACTTAACTAGATCTTTGAATTGTATGGGGGATGAAGAGGTCTGGGTCCTGAATCTTGTGTAAATATGTTGGCGGATTTATTAGATGTTTTTATTTTTTCTGTATTGACATACACTACTGGTCAAACGTTTTAGAAACCTACTCATTCAAGGGTTTTTCTTCATTTGACTTTTTCTACATTGCAGAATCATAGTGAGGACATCAAAAACATGAAATAACACGTATGGAATTATGGAGTAACCAAAAAAGTGTTAAACAAATAAAATAGCTCTTACACAGCCTGGAGGTGTGTTGGGTCTTTGTCCTGTTGAGAAACAAATGATAGTCCCACTAAGCCCAAACCAGATGGGATGGCGTAATGCTGCAGAATGCTGTGGTAGCCATGCTGGTAGTGT
Organism: Oncorhynchus mykiss; assembly: GCF_057628025.1. Lineage (NCBI taxonomy): Eukaryota > Metazoa > Chordata > Actinopteri > Salmoniformes > Salmonidae > Oncorhynchus > Oncorhynchus mykiss. The sequence goes on along the minus strand of NC_143038.1, from coordinate 53,222,306 downwards.
GCATTGAATTCTAAATAAATCACAGACTGTCACCAGCAATGCAACCCCACACCATCACACCTCCGCCTCCATGCTTTACAGTGGGAAATACACATGCAGAGATCATCCGTTCACCCACACCGCATCTTACAAAGACATGGCGGTTGGAACCAAACATTTCAAATTTGGACTCCAGACCTAAGGACAAATTTATATCGGTCTAATGTCCATTACTTGTGTTTCTTTGCCCAAGCAAGTCTTTTCTTCTTATTGGTGTCCTTTAGTAGTGGTTTCTTTTCAGCAATTCAACCATGAAGACCTGATTCACACATTCTCCTCTGAACAGCTGATGTTGAGATGTGTCTGTTACTTGAACTCTGTGAAGTATTTATTTGGGCTGCAATCTGAGGCTGGTAACTCTAATGAACTTATCCTCTGCAGCAGAGGTAACTCTGGGTCTTCCTTTCCTGTGGGGGTCCTCATGAGAGCCAGTTTCATCACAGCGCTTAATGATTTTTGCTACTGAACTTGAAGAAACGTTATAAGTTCTTGAAATGTTCCGTATTGATTGACCTTCATGTCTTAAAATAATGATGGACTGTGGTTTCTCTTTGCTTATTTGAGCTGTTCTTTACATAATACAGACTTGGTCTTTTACCAAATAGGGCTATCTTCTGTATACCCCCCCCCCCTACCTTGTCACAACACAACTGATTGGCTCAAATACATTAAGAAGGAAAGAAATTCCACAAATGAACTTTTAACAAGGCACACCTGTTAATTGAAATGCATTCCAGGTGACTACCTCGTGAAGTTGGTTAAGAGAATGCCAAGAGTGTGCAAATCTCTCAACAAGGCAAAGGATGGCTATTTGAAGAATCTCAAACATAAAATATATTTGATTTGTTTTAACACTTTTTTGGTTACTACATGATTCTATATGTGTTATTTCAGAGTTTTGATGACTAAAAATAAAGAAAAACCCTTGAATGAGTAGGTGTTCTAAAACTTTTGACTGGTACTGTATGTTAGAAAACCCAGTTTTCCTTATTTATTCAGAAGCCTTGACGCACCCGGAGGAATTTGAATTCCACAAACTTCCATTTATGAGTAAATTGGGTGTGACAAATTATTTAATGAGTAGGATGTCTTTGTGCTGAGAGCAAAGGCTTATCCTCTGAAGTCCTTTTTGTTCACATGTAATTATTAGATGACCTCTAGTGTGACATTGTAATGCCATGGCATGTATGTCAGAGTCCCATAGTGAAAAGCCATGCTGATAGCGGAGGTGTGTCTCCTTTCACTGGAGTGCTGTGTTAAATGTTAAGGAGCTCAAACAAAACCATTATGTTCCTTGGCTCCAAATTTATGTCTTTAATAAGGGCATAAATTGATACATTAAAAGCCGCCATGGGAGGGATAATTCACACATGCTGCTCCCGCCAATGTGAATAGACAGTTGCTGCATTAGCTCTTTGACACACTGTGAGACAGCTAGCCAGCTACTGTACTGTACCTACAGATGTTTGTGGCCATGTTGCGAGTCATCTCCAGCATTAATATTCATGGGCACGTTTGTCACTGAAAGTATTAACAGGGTTTCTGCACACACACACACGCGCTCTCACACACCAGTGCGTGTTTGGACATCCGCACAGCTGCTAGTGAGGACACAAGGGGATCGGCTTTCCCTTCTCTCAGAGAAACAGCAGGAAGACCAACCCACCTGCTCTAAATGCATACACACACATACACACACGCACACACGCACACTCACACACACACACACACACACACACACACACACACACACACACACACACACACACACACACACACACACCATGCTGCTAATTGTGCTGCTGTTATCTTGGACATGCTGAGATCTTATAATGTACAAGTGAAGGAACTTGTTTTCAACAGTATAATGAACTATGAAGAACTTACATTGTATGAATGTTGCAGTTTACAACATACTGGAAAAACCAATTCCAAGAAGAGATACTGTAAGAAGGCTACCCTATTCCATGCATTTTCAGCAAAAACAATGTCTTACTTGAAGGAATAGTTATTGTTTTTCGGTGCTTTGTATTGTCTCAAAGAGACTCAATTAGCACTGCAAAGTTTGATGACATAACAGTTGTTGCGCTAGCATTTGTGTGGGGGATTTTTAGATGGAGAACAAAAATCCTTGATTAAGTCTTGATGAGCCTGATGATTATTCAGATAAAGTCAAAGACAAGTCTTTGTTAATATTACATGATTACATTGCATGCTATTAGCAATTGTTCTGCAATTCTTCAGTTTTCCATGCTGTTGTCAATTCAGCTTTTACTCAATATATGTTTGCCCCATGAATCAACACTGTTAAGTAAAAGGAGAACAAATGAGGCTTATTTTAGTGTTTTGCCTTGATATAATATGATGTCTGAGGCCCAAGTAAATGTTTAGAGGCTGGTCACCAGCTCAGGGCTAATTTGCAATATTAGTGTCTCTAATGACATAATCTGAAGTGTCAGCTGGTATTTTGTGTTGCAAGGAAACAATATATTTGAGCTCCATAAATACATAATGTCCCCATGAAAATCAATTTGTGACAAATGATGTGATTTACTGTCGCGACTTCCACCGAAGGTGGCTCCTCTCCCTGTTCGGGAGGTGCTCGGCGGTCGTCGTCGCCGGCCTACGAGCTACCACCGATCCATTTTTATTTTTCGTTTGTGTCTGTCTGTTTCTTACACCTGTGTTCTATTTAGTTAATTTCTGTAGGTTTATTAACCTCGTTGCCTGCTGTTATTTTGTGCGGGATAATTTCTGTGTTTGTTTGGTGCGTGTGCTAGATTGCGCCACAGGCTATTCTCACGGTCGTTTGTGCTGTTGTGATTTATTTAAGAGTAGATTGTTTTTTCCTCCTGTTGTCACTTCGAGTTCCTGTTATGTTGGGCGCCTTCATTGGGTTTATTTCCAGACCAGTTTTGTTGTGTTTTGGACTTCCAAATAAATATTTTACTATTTGGACCTCAGTGCTCTCCTGCTCCTGACTCCTGCACCTACCTCGTCCTAGTGAGGCACCTTACACTTACTGCATGCATTATAAATCTCTGATAAGTTAACAATGCCTTACTAAAACTGTGTGCAATTCATCTTACTGTGAATGAATGTTCTACCAGAAAAAGAAAAGCTTCAACATCAGAAAGACATATCTTTCCTTCCCCCATTCCTTTGCTTACAGCGAAATACGATGTTGATGTGAGTTTTCTACGCTTGAAATACATTGTAACGTCTTATGGGATTACGTGAGCCTACAAAGCCATTTCAGTTCAACGTTTGAAGCTTGAAAATCTCTGACTCCATCAAACCCCACCACTCCCCCCCTTAACTCTTTTCCAACAAAATGTCATCCTCCAGTTGCTGTAACCATGTCCTGTGAGGTCAATGGACTAGATCCTAATACAGTGTGATGGTCTGAGATAAGGTTTGTCTGGGGTTTGAGCAGTGTGTTGGTGTGGTCTCAGATAACCCACATGAACAGGCAGAGGGTCCAGCCTAGCCTAGAAGAGGGACTAGCATGACTCCCAAGGGCGCTAGAGAGATGACCCCCATGTCCTCATGTTCCAACTGGCCATCTCCTGCTTTCCACAGGACCCAATCCGACAAGCTTTCAAGCCAGGGTCATATTCTGTTTGCGCATATAACAAAAAAGAATATGCAACAAAACAGAACAGCGCTTGTCAGTGTTGGAAAGAGAAGATGTATTGAAATAATGACCCCCTGGTGTTTTAGCTTCCAGACGGTTTAGAGAGGAAGCGGGGAAACATTGAAATCTATTACATGTTGAATCATTTTACTGCCTAGCTCTCTGAGAACATAAAACATCCCTCTCTGTGCCGTGCTGTTACAGTAGCTATCTTCAACTGGTGGGTATTTTTATTGCATCGTTTTTTTACCTAGACTAACCAAGCATGCCACAAACATGTTAGATGTGCTGTGAAAATAACTCAAGGACATAAAAATCAATATCACCAACCAGTGCAAGCTTTCTGCACTGTTTATGTTTATTTATTTTGTGTGGCTTGAAAGACATCTCATTCTGAACACTGTATACTAGCCTTGAGGGCTTTCCTGCATCTTAACATCATCTAAACTACAGCCACATATGACAGATCCCAATGTGAAGCCTTAGCAGTTGGAAACCACCCCGTGCTGTTGTGGCTTTTATGGTTGGGAGAGGGTATGTATTGCATGTGGCTTTACATTATAAACAACCCCCCTGGCAGTTAAAATGAAGACACCTCCCAAACCTCAGAATGTCAGCCCATCTGTCCTGGGGGAGGCATTAGTGTGATGAAGTACATCGTTTCCCTCTAAATCTATGAATGTTACAAAAACAGCAACCACAGGCACGGGTGTCAGAATCTGTCACAGTCATACAATTTCCCCTCCGTGGCTATTCTCAATTAACCATCATGTGTTCTTCTTGTTTGCCTTGTTGGAAGGGCGAGACGTTTATATTTTAAACCTCAACTCTGATTGTGTCTGAAAAGACTAAATGAGGAGTGAGGTTGTCGTTGTTTTTGTTTTGTGCATTTCATGGAATTTCACCAGTGCCCCAGTTCCACTGGGCATCATCTTTTATATTCTATAATCTGGTGGAACAGTCAAGTGTACAGAGACTATTGAGTGCTAATGTTTCTGCTAACACCCGGTCAACAACTTTGTTTATTCTGCTACATTGAAACAGTTTTTTATTCACAGTTTTTTATTTTTTATTATGGTGCATACTCAAAGGGATTTTGTCAATTTCTCCCTCCAGTTACTGAGGTAAACAGGTGACTATGCGTGTGCATACGTGCGGGTATGTCTGGGTATACATGTGTTTATTCATCAACTAGTAGCCTCTGTTTAGTAGACATTTAGTAAAGTAACGTAAAGGACTATGTGATGTATTTATGTGCAGCTCCAGAAGCATGACCGTGAGAGTGAGGACGTCCCTTCCAGGTGGAGAACAGAGGAGGAGATGGCAGCAGAGGCTTCTGATCTGAGGAAACAATTCAGCTAAACTGTCCTGTAAAGAACCACTTTAGGTCTTTCTCTATAAAGAAGGCTACATGGAAAATGTTTTGCCCATGATGTTAAAAGTTGTTGTTGATGAGTGCTTTAGTTGAAATAGAAGGTTCATGTTAGTGACTCATGACTTATTGTGTTTTGTCTTTTTTCCAATCCAGCATCTCTATAACGACAACTTGCAACGTTTCAAGTGATTGTGCAGTGGATAATTCTTCAGTTGGGACTGTTGTTGGAAAAAGTATTTTGAACTGAACTGATGTGGTTGATTACAGTTCATACATCTTTAAATGTAATGTGTGACTTGTATTATTACCTCAGGTGTTTTTTTTTGTGGTGTTTTTGTTGTTCTCCTTAGAATTTATTGGGGTTAGACTTGTACCAGAGTTATTGTTGTTGTTTTATATTCCATGAGTGTCACAACATGTAAATGTTGAATTATTCATCAATCGCTCTCCCTTGCATCAGTTCTTAATCGCACCAAGTCAGTGCTCATAACAACATTTAAAGGCCCCCTAAACCCCACAGTCACAGCTATGAACATGCATGTGAGCACCTCCATGCAAAGCGGAGCTAAAAACGAGTGGATAATGAAGGTAACATGTGGTTAATAAAGAGGAGCAGCTGCTCTGGGATCTGTGAAATTGTCAAATCAGATTTAGTGTGCCGTAGGAGACAACAAGCCTGCCAAAGAGTCAGCTGAAGGCAATAGATCTGCTTCCACATTGACAGAGGTCATAGTAGTGGAAAGCAGAGATGTTGTTGTTGCTGGTTTTTCTTAATATTTGTGATTAACTTTAAGCATCTGATTTGGAAAAAAGTTTGCTTTTCATAATACTCAGTTTAGTTGAGTTTATTAGGATCCCCATTAGCTACTGCACATGCAGCAGCTACACTATCCCGGGGTCCACATAAAACATACAAATACATAGCAAGAAAAACATAAGATATCACATTCAATTAAAATAAGAGTTATATATATGTAGGAAGACCAAAAAAATACCATTTACAGTGAGATAATGAAGGCCTGAAACATTACGAGAAGCATTTTGAAGCCTAATTTCAGTTTTCAGTTGAAGCTTTGATATACTTTCATTTCCTTCAACTCAGTTGTGAAGCGCTTAAAAGCATTTCCCTGCACACACAAAAGGGTTCTTTGGCTGTCCCCATAGGATAACCCTTTTTTGGTTCCATGTAGAACCATTTTGGGTTCCATGTACAACCCTCTGTGGAAAAGGATCTACATAGAACCCCAAATGGTTCTACCTCAAACAAAAAAGTGTTCTTCAAAGGATTATCCTATGGGGACAGCCAAAGAACCCATTTAGGTTCTAGATAGCACCTATTTTTCTATCAGTGTTGAGTCCAGGGAATGGGTTTTGTTTGGTACAAGGTTGAAAAATGGACCATAATAAATGGTGTGAATTAAACTCCACCTCAACATTCAATAAAGTGGCATTATGATTGAAACAATGATCACAGTAATGGATTGATTCCTGGTGGTTATGCCTGATGAATAGCACAGCATAAGGCTACATTGATTTTCTTTTTTGTATCGATGTTGGAATAAAATGCCAGTCTTGCCATTTACTCAGCTGGATGCAGAAATACAATCCTGTTCTTGAAATACAATGTGTGAGTGGCTTTCTAGTGGCAATCAAGCTGTAAAAGGCCCCATGAATTTTAAACAATATTATTAAGCATGAGGAATTCCTCAGTGGCAATAATTCAAAGAGTCAGGGGAGAAAATCCATCTACTGTAGGTCCAGTAAGATTAAACTTTCCCACACAGTGAGGGAAACATAGCCTCACATAAAGGAATATACAGTTCATATTTGACCTTGGCTTCAGGACCAACACTGTTACCACGATCCAAATGCCCCTTTTAATATCCCTTCCATTTCACAGGTTTGTGGTTGATCGTAATATGAAATAATTAGTAGGAACATAGAATTGGATATCGTTAAAGCATATTGAATATAATTAGCTACCAGAGAATAACGTTGAAATAAATTTCACGTGCTGTGGAATGGAAGGCACATCCCAAATCTATTAGATGGATGACTCAAAGTGTTCCTATTTACTGAGGAATGGTTTAATTACCTCTCTGACATGGTTATAGGGCCTAATAACTCCCGACATCTTTTATAGGAATATCAGGCTACCGCTTCAATGGTACCATGAATCACTTTACTTACACTGTGAGATTGGCTTTTGGGAACTTCTCTGACTAATGTTTTGCTTGTATTTCAAGAGAAAGACTGTTTACCTGAACTTCATAGATTAGATGTTTCATTACACAACCCAAATGCTCTTATAAAATTGATTTAAAGCATGAACATTGACATGAAAAACTAAATGTAAAAGCATCCAAGGAACTAGCATATTCTGTCCCAACAGAGCGAAAGATCCATGGGCATTAAATCTAGTTGTGTATTGTGTGTTTTGGCCAACCATGTATTCACTAGAGGAGACACCTCACTTATAGGAAACACTCATTTTCCTATTTCCACCGTCATTGAATGTAACAATATGTAGAGAGTCATACAGCTTCTTTTCAAATGATAATATCCCTGGACCATCAGATATGCATCTGCACATGTCAGCAGGCGAGTTCAGCATTACTATGAAATGTGGCTGGAGACCCCACACATAACCATCATTATTCATTATTTATAACCATCATTATTTACCCATAACAGAAACACATCCTCTGGTTCAACTAAATGGATGTGTCTTCCATTATAGGTGCGTTTGAAGAAACCGTGTACTGAGCCTGTAACGTAACAAAACATGGAAAAGGTCAAGGGGTCTGAATACTTTCCTAACAGACTGTATATGCCATGGCAATGTTTTTTATGTAATGTACAGCCACAGGAGGTTGGTGGCACTTTAATTGAGGAGGACGGGTTCATGGTAATCGGTGGAGCGGAATGAGTGGAATGATATCAAATACATCAAACACATGGCTTGATGCCATTCCATTTGCTCCGTTCCAGACATTATTTTGAGCCGTCTTCCCCTCAGCAGCCTCCACTGTGTACAGACCAAACTGCACAGGGGTTTCTACTACTCCTGTGGGTATGAGTGCATGGATGAGATTTAGGTCTCCAAGAAATACTCTCACATTTGTGCTAATGTCTTCTATATGAATTTTTGCTAGCAGTGTTAACCACATTACATTTTTACCTTCCTAAAATTACTTATGCTGATAACAATAGGAACAATATTATTAACCAGTAGTCATTTTTACAGACTTGTCAGTTTCTACCAGTGAACAGAAAAACAGCAAAGAGAAATACATCCTGATCAGAGGTAGTATATATTGTGACAGGTCTGCATGCAGTTGGGGCTATCAAAAATGGCCTTCAGTTTTTCCCTATCTATTTTTCTATTCTTCTCTCAAATTGTATCCAGGTTCTTGAATAGGTAGTGCTTAGTGAATGGAATGGCTTTAGGAGGAATGTGTTTGAGCAGTAATGAACTTTTTTGTGGTGTTTGGTGCTGTAATGACTTACTATAAGATATCACATTTCTTATAACTAAAATAAATATCATATTTAGTGCCAGTACAAATTTGGCCCCATTTCATATAACTGACGACTGATCATTTTCTGCCAAGCATCCTCTAAGCAGTGTAGAGACACTATTCGGATTCTGCAGACTCGTTACAACTTCAGCTTTGTACACAAATCGATTTTCTCCCTCTGTACCAAGAGAAAGTGGTTATGTTTCTATTATAGACAATTATTTAGTATTTTTTCCGATGTTTGGCTCTAAATCCAGCTGAGTATATGATGTGAGTAATATGATTGCTGGATTCGCGAGACTGTCCCCTTTAATATGCAGTCTCCCAGGCTTGGCTCCGTTGCTCAGAGGCAGGGGAAAATCGATTATTTGTCTGGATAGGCCAGAAAATGTGACACATCACTCCCTATGAAAATGTTGGGTGTGAAACCTGACACTTCAAGTCAGCTCCGCTGACAGAGTGGTTGTAGAGGCACTGGACCCTGCGACGTTCACAGAGTGCTCTGTACACCAAAATATCAGTCAGAACCAGTCCGACCGGTACATTTGAGTTTTTTGGTTTGATTCTCTATCCCCGCTGATTGTGAACATCATTATTTTTGTGACATTTGTGCACTTCTTCTGTTAGCTACCCCCCCCCCCCCCCCACACAAAAATAGTAAAAAAAACATATACTGTTGTATGAATTACTTAGTATCTCATTTGATTAACTTAGTATCTTGTTTGAATGATTTAGTATCTCTTTTTTTTTACTAAGTTGTTAAACGAGATACAACTTAAACACTTATTTTGTCTAATTAGGCCTCAATTGTTATGCTGCGCCAGTTGTGCTTGTCAGGCCGTTGCTACAGCCATTCATTCACTGATTCCAACCATTTATATGATTATTCATTGACAGTTCTCTGTTAAAGCTGCTTTTGAATGCCAGAACATGTAAATGGGCCAACAACATCTCACGGTTTTACTAATTTGACTTCCGATTCTGATGTTTATCCACATTTCTCCAAATGTCCAATTTTGACACCCTGGGTTGCTCCTCCTGCTCAGCATCGTCCTTCCAAGGGTTGCGGAATTGCTCTTCCTGCTCAGCATAATCCTTCCGAGGGTCGCATGTTCAATCTCAGTGGTAGACACTTGTTTTACGTATTTTTTGTTTTAACTAACCCTTACCATAAGCATTTAGAATGAATGCCTAAACTTAGGTGTAGTTAGAAATAAATTCATTAAAAATCCTACAATGTGATTTTCTGGGGGGGGGGGTTTTCCTAATTTTGTCTGTCATAGTTGAAGTGTACCTATGATGAATATTCAACTTTTTAAGTGGGAGAACTTGCACAATTGGTGGCTGACTAAACATTTTTTTTGCACCACTGTATATTTTTTGAGATTCTTCAAAGTCGCCGCCCTTTGCCTTGATAACAGCTATGCACACTCTTGGCAGTCTCTCAACCGGCTTCATGAGCTTGTCACCTGGAATGGATTTCAATTAATAGGTGTGCCTTGTTAAATGTTAATTTGTGGAATTTCTTGCCTTTTTAATGCATTTGAGCCAATCAGTTGTGTTGTGACAAGGTAGGGTTGGGTATACATAAGAAAGCCCTATTTGGTAAAAGACCAAGTCCATATTACGGCAAGAACAACTCAAATAAGCAAAGAGAAACGACAGTCCATCATTATTTTAAGACATGAAGGTCAGTCAATAGGGAAAATTTCAAGAACTTTGAAAGTTTCTTCAAGTGCAGTCACAAAAACCATTAAGCGCTATGATGAAACTGGCCCTCATGAGGATCGCCACAGGAAAGGATGACCCAGAGTTACCTCTGCTGTAGAGGATAATTACATTTGAGTTACCAGCTTCAGAAATCGGCTATTACTTGCATGTCTTACAATGTTTATTAATCCAAAAGGAGTAGGCAAGAGAATGGTTGTGGACAGGAGGTACAGAGTGGCAGACAGGTTCATGGTCAAGGCAGGCTGAATGGTCAGGCAGGCGGATACAGAAACAGGCAAGGGTCAAAACCGGGAGGACTAGAAAAAGGAGAATAGCAAAAAGCAGGAGAATGGGAAAAACTCTGGTTGACTTGGAAAGACATATAAGACGAACTGGCACAGAGAGACGGGGAGAAATCAGCGACACCTAGAGGGGGTGGAGACAATCCCAAGGACAGGTGAAACAGATCAGGGCATGACAGTACCCCCCCACCACCCAGGGACGCACCTGGGCCATAACTCTCCCAGTCAACCAGGTACTGAAAACCCCTGCCCCGTGGTTAAACCTTCAGAAAGCATCTCACCCTATATGCTGGCTGGCCATTGATTACCCGGGGGGTTGGGATGGGCCTGGAAACAGAAGACAAAGGACAGTGAGACACAGGCTTATTTCTGGACACATGGAAAGTATGGTGGATACAGAGGGTACAGGGTAACACAATACGGACAGAAGTGGAACTCAGGACTCTGGAGATGGGAAAGTACCTATGAACCAGGGAGACAGTTTGTGGGACTCTACCCACAGAGGCTGGTCCTGAGTGGAAAGCCAAACCCTCTGCCCAATGCGGTGACCGTCCGCTTGTCGACGATACCTGGAGCACTCGAAAGGGGAGAGTCCCATGGCAGAACAGGGAAGGGTGTTCCGGGCATACACCACCCAGACCAGTTGACGGCTTCAGGTAGTCGGGTTGATTGAGACCAGGAATCTCAAGGTGGTTTCCAGATCTTGATTGGCTCGCTCCGACTGACCATTGGTTTGGGGATGGAATCCAGATGACAGGCTGGCCGACGACCCAATAAGGGTGCAGAATGCCTTCCAGAACTGAGACGAGAACCCCGATCGGAGACCATGTCTACTCGGAGTCCATGGATCCGGAAGACATCCTGCACCATAAGCTGGGCCGTCTCCTTGGCAGAAGGTAGTTTGGGGAGAGGGACGAAATGGGCGGCCTTGGAGAACCGATCGACTACCGTCAGAATGACAGTATTTCCATCAGATGGAGGGAGCCCAGTGACAAAGTCCAGAGATATGAGACCAGGGACGATGAGGGACCGGTAGTGGCTGAAGGAGGCCAGAATGAGCCTGCCGTGGAGTCTTGTTTTGAGAACACACTGTGCATGCGGCGACAAAGGCAGAGAAGTCAGGAACCATTGTGGGCCACCAGAAACATTGTCGGAGGAAGGCTAGTCTACGACCGGACCCTGGATGACAGGTCAGCCTGGAGGAATGAGCCCATTCCAGGACCCGGGACCGGACTGGGTTAGGGACAAACAGACAGTTAGCCGGGCCCCCTTCAGGTCCAGGCTGGGAGCGTTGCACCTCGCGAACCAGGATCTCAATACCCGAATCCACATTGGCAGCAAGGCATGAGGTAGGGGGAATGGTTTCGGAGGTCAAGGGTGTGGCAGAGGAACTGTATAGGCAGGAACTGTATAGGCTTCACATTGTTTGACCCTTAACTTCCAGGAGTTCTCGATTACCTACATCGTAGTTCCTCTCTGCCGGATTGAGACGATGGGACAAGAAAGCACAGGGATGAAGCTTTTGGTCCTGGGCAGATCGCTGGGACAGCATGGCCCCCGCTCCAAAATCCGAAGCATCAACTTCCACCACAAATTGACGTGAGGGGTCCGGATGGATGAGGCTGGGAGCTGTTAAGAACCGATGCTTCAGGTCCACAAAGGGTTTGTCGACAGCTGGAGACCATTTGAACGGTACCTTGGAAGAGGTGAGTGCCGAGAGGGGGGCCACCAGGGTGCTGTAATCCCAAATCAAACTGAAGTTAGCAAAACCAAGAAACCATTGCAACTGCACCCTGGACGTAGGTTGAGGCCAATCCACCACTCCTTTCTGATCATTGCCCTCAGCAATGACATATCCCAGAAAGGTGATAGAGCAGTGGAACACACTTCTCGGCTTTCACAAACAATTGGTTCTCCAGGAGGCGCTGAAGAACCTGTCTGACATGAAGTACATGTTCTTGGGCAGATCGGGAAAAAAACAGGATGTCTTCAAGGTAAATGAACACAAAATGGTTTAGCATGTCCCGGAGCACATCGTTGACCAAATCCTGGAAAACAGCGGAGGCATTGGTAAGACAGAAAACACAGGGATAAATACACTGGGGAAAATCAGTGACACCTGGGGGTGCAGACAATCACAGGGACAGGTGAAACAGATCAGGGCGTGATACTTCATGGTTGAATTGCTGGGAAAAAACATTACTAAAGGACACCAATAAGAAGAAGAGACTTGCTTTGGCCAAGAAAAACAAACAATGGACATTAGACTGGTGGACATCTGTCCTCTGGGCCTGATTTCAAATTAGAGATTTTGGGTTTCAACCGCCATGTCTTTGTGAGATGCAGAGTAGGTGAATGGATGATCTCCGCATGTGTGGTTCCCACCCTGAAACATGGAGGAGGAGGTGTGATGGTGTGGGGGTGCTTTGCTGGTCACAATGTTGCGATTTATTTAGAATTCAAGGCACACTTAACCAGCATGGCTACCACAGCATTCTGCAGCAATATGCCATCCCATCTGGTTTGTGCTTAGTGGGACTATTATTTGTTTTTCAACAGGACAATGACCCAAAACACACCTCCAGGCTGTGTAAGGGCTATTTGACCAAGAAGAAGAGTGATGGAGTGCTGCATCAGATGACCTGGCCTCCAAAATCACACGACCTCAACCCAATTGAGATGGTTTGGGAAGAGTTGGACCACAGAGTGAAGAAAAAGCAGCCAACAAGTGCCCAGCATATGTGGGAACTCCTTCAAGACTGTTGGAAAAGCATTCCTTCTGAAGCTGGTTGAGAGAATCCCAAGAGTGTGCAAAGCTGTCATCAAGGCAAAGGGTGGCTACTTTGAAGAATCTAAGATAAAATATATATTTTTTGCTTACTACATTATTCCAAATGTGTTATTTCATAATGTTGATGTCTTCACTTTTATTCTACAATTCTACAAAACCTTGATGGGTGTATTCAAACTTTTGATTGGTACTGTATATTAAAATAATCAAATTTCTCTGTCTGGTTTTGGTTTCTGAAACATAGCTAGTTGTGAGAGAGAGAAAAAATAGGTGAATTCCCAAATACATATACAAAGCTGCTTAAATTAATTTAAAAAATACATTATGTTTCAGGAGATTGGGGAAAGTCCGAGGGGGCCCTAGCATGCTGTTTGCCTGTGGCTAAGAAAATTAAGTGAGTATGTAAGCCATCACGGAGATGGCCTTTGCCACCACAACCAAGGGCAGACGTTTCCCCTGGCTGTGGTACCCATGGGGTGTGGTGCCAATAAATAACATGTCAACCCCCTGCCCTCTGGGTTACACGATACGCGATTAATGACAAACTAACAGACCGCTTTGCTAAGATGGCTCTCAAACTGTTCTCCCCAGAGTAAGAGAAAGAGAAAAAGTACTGCAACATTTTACTCCCCAAACACACACAAGACAGCAGACTCTAACATAATTATCTCATAACTTTGTCTTAGAATAAATGAGAGCAACTTTGTTCACTTCTCTAATCAGCATTTTCTATTGCCATATCCAAGGCCTCTGAAAATATAACTCCCTTATATTTGTGAAAAGACATTATTTCATAGAAATGTAGCTAACTCAACCCATAACCCATACCATGTAAAAAGGGACTGCAATAAATAGTAGGATGCTTGAATGTGAAAAAACAGTTTCATCTGGATGTAATACCACATCAGTACTTGCAGTACTGAATAACAAATGAAAGGTCCTGTGATGATCAAAGCTGTGTGGTCAGTAGCCTACAGTAGCTATAGTGCCTCGCAAAAGTATTTAGACCCCATGGATTTCTTCAAATTATATTGTGTTTTTTTGTCAACCAGCTACACAAAATACTCTAATGTCAAAGTGGAAAAATTAGACATATTTTTATAGTATATAGTATATAGTTGTTGCATAATTATTACTCCCCTGTGTTTAGGCGAACCTTACCAAGTCACATAATAAGTTATATGGACTCACTCAGAGTGAAATAATAGGGGTTGATGATTTTTGAATGACTAACCTACATACAACATCTGTAAGGTCCCTTAGTCAACTATTGAATTTCAAGCACAGATTCAACTGCAAAGATCAGGGAGCTTTTCGAAAGTTCAATAAAGTAGGTTAGTGATTGGTAGAGGGGTAACAATAAAAAATCAAACATGGAATATTTCTTTAAGCATGGTCAAGTTAATAATTATGCTGTGGATTATGTACTAATTATGTATTAATCCACCGAGACACATCAAAGATGCAGTCGTCTTGAACTGAGCTGCAGGATTGGAATAAAACTGCTCAGAGATGTTACCATGAGACCATTGGTGATTTTAAAACAGCTACTGAGTTCAGTGGCTATGATGGGAGAAAACTGAGTAGTGACTCCACAATAATGACATAAATGATTGAAAAGAAGAATACAAATATACAGAATACAAATATCCCAAACATGCATATTGTATGCAACAAGGCACTAAAGTATTATGTTTGGTGCCAATCCAACACATCACTGAGTAATTGCCTCCTTATTTTCAAGCATGGTGGTTGCTGCATCAATGTATTGGTATGCTTTACATCTGCAAATACTGGAGAGTTTTTGAAGGATAAAATAAAACCTAGAGGAAACATGCTTCAGACTGTTTTACACCAGAGACTGAGAGAGGAACTCACCTTTCAGCAGGACAATAACCTACAACACAGTGGAGGCTCCTCAGAGGAGGGGAGGACCATCCTCCTCAGTGAATTTCATAAAGATTTAAATTGTTAAACATTTAAAAAGTTATAATTTTTATATAAACTATACTAAATATAATCATTGATCACTAAATAACTGATTAAAACACACTATTTTGTTATGAAGGTTTACAGTAGCCTTAACAGCACTCTGTAGGGTAGCACCATCGTGTAGCCGGAGGACAGCTAGCTTCCGTCCTCCTCTGGGTACATTGACGTCAAAACCTAGGAGGCTCATGGTTCTTACCCCCTTCCACAGACTTACACAATAATTATGATAACATCCAGAGGACATACTCCAGCCTATCAGAGCTCTTGCAGCATGTTGTCCACCCAATCAAAGTATCAGAGAATTAATCTAGTACTGAAAGCATAAACTACAGCTAGCTAGCACTGCAGTGTATAAAGTGTGGTGCAGTGGTCTAAGGCACTGCATCGCAGTTGCTAGCTGTGCCACTAGAGATACTGGTTTGAGTCCAGGCTCTGTTGCAGCCGACTGCGACTGGGAGACCGATGGGGCGGTGCACAATTGGCCCAGCGTCGTCCAGGTTAGGGGAGGGTTTGGCCAGCAGGGATGTCCTTGTCCCATCGCACTCTAGCGACTCCTGTGGCGGGGCGGGGGCATGCATGCTGACATGGTCGCCAGGTGTACGGTGTTTCCTCCGACACATTGGTGTGGCTGGCTTCCGAGTTAAGCGGGTATTGTGTCAAGAAGCAGTGCGGCTTGGTTTGGTCGTGTTTTGGAGGATGCATGGCTCTCGACCTTCGCCTCTCCCGAGTCTGTGCGGGAGTTGCAGCGATGTAACAAGACTGTAACTACCAATTGGATACCACAAAATTGGGGGATAAAAGGGGTAAAAATAGCATTAAAATGTAGTTGACGCAAAGAGAGATTAAGACAATTGTTGAACAGTTTTTAACAAATTAATTTATTCCAAATGAATGAGAAGCAAGAGAGAAATAGAGAGAGATTGTCATTTATTTTTCACTTTCAGTTTCACTTACTTAGCAAGCACCTCCCACATCTGCGGTGACATCACCTGGTTTAAACGTCTCTAGAGACAATATCTCTCTCATCATTACTCAATGCCTAGGTTTGCCTCCAATGTACTCAAATCCTACCATACCTCTGTCTGTACATTATGCCTTGAATCTATTCTCTCGCGCCCAGAAACCTGCTCCTTTTACTCTCTGCTCTGAATGCACTAGATGAACAGTCCTGATAGCCTTTAGCCGTACCCTTATCCTACTCCTCCTCTGTTCCTCTGGTGATGTAGAGGTTAATCCAGGCCCTGCAGTGCCTAGCTCCACTCCTACTCCCCAGGTGCTCTCATTTGTTTACTTCTGTAACCGTAAAAGCCTTGGTTTCATGCATGTTAACATTAGAAGCCTCCTCCTCCAACCCGGATACCCTAGCCGTGTCTGAATCCTGGATTAGGAAGACCACCAAAAATCCTGAAATTTCCATCCCTAACTATAACATTTTCCAACAAGATAAAACTGACAGGTGTTGCAATCTACTGCAGAGATAGCCTGCAGAGTTCTGTCTTACTATCCAGGTCTGTACCCAAACAATTCGAGCTTCTACTTTTAAAAATCTACCTTTCCAGAAAGAAGTCTCTCACTGTTGCTGCTTGCTACAGAACATCCTCTGCCCCCAACTGTGCTCTGAACAACATATGTGAATTGATTGCCCCCCATCTATCTTCAGAGCTTGTGCTGCTAGGTGACCTAAACTGGGACATGCTTAACACCCCGGCCATCCTACAAATTATCAATGAACCCACCAGGTACAACCCCAAAGCCATAAACACAGTCACCCTCATAGAAATCATCCTAACCAACTTGCCCTCCAAATACACCTCTGCTGTTTTCAACCAAGATCTCAGCGATCACTGCCTCATTGCCTGCATCCGTAATGGGTCTGCGGTCAAACGACCACCCCTCATCATTGTCAAACACTCCCTAAAACACTTCAGCGAGCAGGCCTTTCTAATCGACCTGGCCCGGGTATCCTGGAAGGATATTGACCTCATCCCGTCAGTAGAGGATGCCTGGTTATTCTTTAAAAGTGCCTTCCTCCCATCTTAAATACTGTCAGCATACCCATTCAAAAAAAATTGAACCAGGAACAGATATTTCCCTTGGTTCTCTCCAGACCTGACTGCCCTTGACCAGCACAAAATCATCCTGTGGCGCTCTGCATTAGCATCGAACAGCCCCCGTGGTATGCAACTTTTCAGGGAAATACAAGTATACATAGGCAGTTAGGAAAGCTAAGGCTAGCTTTTTCAAGCAGAAATTTGCATCCTGTAGCACAAACTCAAAAGAAGTTATGGGACACTGTAAACTCCATAGAGTATAAGAACACCTCCTCCCAGCTGCCCACTGCACTGAGGCTAGGAAACACTGTCACCACCGATAAATCCACTATAATTGAGAATTTCAATAAGCATTTTTCTACGGCTGGTCATGCTTTCCACCTGGCTACACAACAGCCCTCCACACCCCACAGCAACTAGCCCAAGCCTCCCCCATTTCTCCTTCACCCAAACTTAGATAGCTGATGTTCTGAAAGAGCTGCAAAATCTGGACCCCTACAAATCAGCCGGTCTAGACAATCTGGACCCTCTCTTTCTAAAATTATCTGCCAAAATTGTTGCAACCCCTATTATTAGCATGTTCAACCTCTCTTTCGTATCATCTGAGATTCCCACAGATAGGAAAGCTGCCGCGGTCATCCCCCTCTTGAAAGGGGAGACACTTTAGACCCAAATTGCTACAGACCTTTATCTATTCTAACCTGCCTTTCTAAGGTCTTCGAAAGCCAAGTTAACAAACAGATTACCGACCGTTTCGAATCCCACCATACCTTCTCCGCTATGCAATCTAGTTTCAGAGCTGGTCGTGGGTGCACCTCAGCCACGCTTAAGGTCCTAAACGATATCATAACCACCATCGATAAGAGACATTACTGTGCAGCCGTCTTCATCGACCTGGCTAAGGCGTTCGACTCTGTCAACCACAACATTCTTATTGGCAGACTCAACTGCCTTGGTTTCTCTAATGATTGCCTCGCCTGGTTCACCAACTACTTCTCTGATAGAGTTCAGTGTGTCAAATCGGAGGGCCTGTTGTCTGGTCCTCTGGCAGTCTCAATGGCGGTGCCACAGGGTTCAATTCTCGGACTGACTCTCTTCTCTGTATACATCAATGATGTTGCTCTCTCTGCTGGTGATTCTTTGATCCACCTCTACACAACAACACCATTCTGTATACCTCTGGCCCTTCTTTGGACACTGCGTTAACTAACCTCAATACAACCTTACAGTGAAATGCTTACTTACAGGCTCTAACCAATGGTGCGGAAAAAAATAAAATACAAAAAAAGTATGTGTGTGTGTAGGTAAGTAAATAAATAAAACTACAGTAAAAAAAGACATTTGAAAAAAGAGTAGCAAGGCTATACACAGACACCTGTTAGTCAGGCCTATTGAGGTAGTATGTACACAAAGGTATCATTAAAGTGAATATGCATATATGATAAACAGAGAGTAGCAGAAGCGTAAAAAGAGGGGTTGGCTGGTGGTGGGACACAAAGCAGATAGCCCGGTTAGCCAATGTGCGGAGCACTGGTTGGTCAGGCCAATTTAGGTAGTATGCACATGAATGTATAGTTAAAATGACTATGCATGTAAGATAAACAGAGAGTAGCAGCAGCGTAAAATAGGGCTTTGGGGGTGGCACACAATGCAAATAGTCCGGGTAACCATTTGGTTACCTGTTCAGGAGTCTTATGGCTTGGGGGTAAAAACTGTGGACAGTCCTTTTTGTCCTAGACTTGGCACTCCGGTACCGCTTGCCATGCGGTAGTAGAGAGAACAGTCTATGACTGGGGTGGCTGGGGTCTTTGACAATTTTTAGGGCCTTGCTCTGACACCGCCTGGGGTAGAGGTCCTGGATGGCAGACAGCTTTGCCCCAGTGATGTACTGGGCCGTACGCACTACCCTCTGAAGTGCCTTGCGGTCGGAGGCCGAGCAATTGCCATACCAGGCAGTGATGCAACCGGTCAGGATGCTCTCGATGTTGCAGCTGTAGAACCTTTTGAGGATCTCAGGACCCATGCCAAATCTTTTTAGTTCCCTGAGGGGGAATAAGCTTTGTCGTACTCTCTTCACGACTGTCTTGGTGTGTTTGGACCAATGTAGTTTGTTGTTGATGTGGACACCAAGGAATTTGAAGCTCTCAACCTGCTCCACTACAGCCCCGTCGATGAGAATGGGGGTGTGCTCGGTGCTCCATTTCCTGTAGTCCATAATCATCTCCTTAGTCTTGGTTACGTTGAGGGATAGGTTGATATTCTGGCACCACCCGGCCAGGTCTCTGACCTCCTCCCTATAGGCTGTCTCGTCTTTGTCTGTGATCAGGCCTACCACTGTTGTGTCATCAGCAAACTTAATGATGGTGTTGGAGTTGTGCCTGGCCATGCAGTCGTGTGTGAACTGGGAGTACAGGAGGGGACTGAGCACGCAACCCTGGGGAGCTCCAGTGTTGAGGATCAGCGTGGCAGATATGTTGCTACCTACCCTCACCCCCTGGGGGTGGCCTGTCAGGAAGTCCAGGATCCAGTTGCAGAGGGAGGTGTTTAGTCCCAGGATCCTAAGCTTGGTGATGAGTTTGAGGGTACTATGGTGTTGAACGCTAAGCTGTAGTCAATGAACAGCATTCTCACATAGGTGTTCCTTTTGTCCAGGTGGGAAAGGACAGTGTGGAGTGCAATAGAGATTGCATCATCTGTGGATCTGTTTGGGCGGTATGCAAATTGGAGTAGGTCTAGGGTTTCTAGGATAATGGTATTGATGTGAGCCATTACCAGCCTTTCAAAGCACTTCATGGCTACGGACGTGAGTGCTACGGGTCTGTAGTCATTTTGGCAGGTTGCCTTTGTGTTCTTGGTTACAGGGACTATGCTGGTCTGCTTGAAGCATGTTGGTATTACAGACTCAATCAGGGACATGTTGAAAATGTAAGTGAAGACACCTGCCAGTTGGTCAGCACATGCCCGGAGCACACGCCCTGGTAATCTGTCTGGCCCTGCAGCCTTGTGTATGTTGACCTGTTTAAAGGTCTTGCTCACGTCGGCTACGGAGAGCGTGATCACACAGTCGCCCGGAACATGTTCCAGGTTGTGATAGCAAAGCAGTCCTGTAGTTTAGCATCTGCTTTTTCTGACAATTTTTTTATAGACTGAATCACTGGTGCTTCCTGCTTTAATTTTTGCTTGTAAGCAGGAATCAAGAGGATAGAGTTGTGGTCGGATTTACCAAACGGAGGGCGAGGGAGAGCTTTTTACGCATTTTTGTGTGTGGAGTACAGGTGATCTATAATTTTTTTCCCTCTGGTTGCACATTTACCATGTTGATAGAGATTTGGTCGAACTGATTTAAGTTTCCCTGCATTAAAGTCTCCGGCCACTAGGAGCGCCGCCTCTGGGTGAGTGGTTTCCTGATGGCTTATTTCCTTACACAGCTGACTGAGTACGGTCTTAGTGCCAGCATCTGTCTGTGGTGGTAAATAAACATCCACGAAAAGTATAGCTGAGAACTCTCTAGGCAAGTAGTGTGGCCTGCAGTTTATCACAATATACTTCAGGTGAGCAAAATCTAGAGACTTACTTAGATTTTGTGTACCAGCTGTTGTTTACAAATATACACAGACCGCCCCCCCCCTCGTCTTACCGGAGTGTGCTGTTCTATCCTGCCGGTGCAGCATATATCCCGCTAGCTGAATATCCATGTCGTCATTCAGCCACTATTCCGTGAAGCATAGGATATTACAGTTTTTGATGTCTCGTTGGTAGGATATTCGTGATCTTACTGTACCTTGTCTAGTTTATTGTCCAATGATTGCACATTTGCGAGTAATATTGACGGTAACGGCAGCATTCCTGGTTGTCTTCTGCAGGTCCAGATGAGGCATCCGGCTCTTCGTCCTCTGCGTCGCTTCCTTCTGCGAATAATTAGGATGTCTGCCCTGTGGGGTGTTTGGAGAATATCGTGTGAGTCCTGCTTGCTGCTGCTGCTGTTGTTGTTGAAAAAATCTTTGTCTAATCCGAGGAGAGTGATCGCTGTCCTGATATCCAGAAGCTCTTTTCTGCCGTAAGATACGGTTGCAGAAACATTATGTACAAAATCCTTTACAAATATCGCAAAAAAAAAACACATAATAGCACAATTGGTTAGGAGACCGTAAAATGGCAGCCATCTCCTCCGGCGCCATTTTGTAGACGAGCTTCAATGCCATACAACTCTCCTTCCGTGGCCTCCAACTTCTCTTAAATGCAAGTAAAACTAAATGCATGCTCTTAAACCGATTGCTGCCCGCACCTGCCCACCCGTCCAGCATCACTACTCTGGACGGCTCTGACTTAGAATGTGTGGACAACTACAAATACCTAGGTGTCCGGTTAGACTGTAAACTCTCCTACCAGACTCACATTAAACATCTCCAATCCAAAAGTAAATCTAGAATCGGCTTCCTATTTTGCAACAAAGCATCCTTCACTCATGCTGCCAAATTCACTCGTAAAACTGACCATCCTACCGATCCTCGACTTTGGTGATGTCATTTACAAAATAGCCTCCAACACTCTGCTCAACGAATTGGATGCAGTCTATCACAGTGACATCCGTTTTGTCACCAAAGCCCCATATACTACCCACCACTGCGAACTGTATGTTGGCTGGCCCTTGCTTCATACTCGTCGCCAAACGAGTATGGTAAAGCCCCGCCTTTTCTCAGCTCACTAGTCACCATAGAAGCATCCACACGTAGCACGCACTTCAGCAGGTATATCTCACTAGTCACCCCCAAAGCCAATTCTTCCTTTGGCTGCCTCTCCTTCCAGTTCTCTGCTGCCAATGACTGGAACGAACTGCAAAAATCACTAAAGCTGGAGACTCTTTCCTCCCTCACTATCTTTAAGCACCAGCCTTCAGAGCAGCTCACAGATCACTGCACCTGTACATAGCCCATCTGTAAACAGCCCATCCAATCTACCTCATTCCCATACCAGTATCTCAACTTGCACATTCATCTTCTGCACATTCTACCATTCCAGTGTTTAATTGCTATATTGTGATTACTTCGCCACCATGGTCTAGTTATTGCCGTACCCTTATCCTACCTCATTTGCACATCCTGTATATAGACTTTTCTACTGTATTATTGATTGTAAGTTTATTTATTCCATGTGTAACTGTGTGTTGTTGTATGTGTCGAACTGCTTTGCTTGATCTTGGCCAGGTCGCAGTTGCAAATGAGAACTTGTTCTCAACTAGCCTACCTGGTGGAATAAAATTTTAAAAAATAAATAAATAAATGCAGCTAGCTAATGTAGCCTACTGAAACACCCTAATCAAACAGAGGGATGCTAAGTTAGCTAGCTGGCTATGACTTTCCAACACAACACTGGAACTCTTCTAAGTCAAGGTAAGCTTTTGGTATTACTAATTTATTGCCACCGGGGACCACCGGTAACTGCTTACTGACTGTACACTAACGTTACTGCATGATTATAGCTGGTTTACTAATGCATTAGTTATATTATTATTATTATGCTGACCATGACTTTACTTTAGCTAATATGGTGACAACGATGTAGGCTATGTGTAGCGGTTTGGCTTGGAAAGGTTTTTTCGCCTGGTAACATACAGCTGATGTGTTTGATGTGCATTGAAGTCCACAGGTGAAGGGAAGAGAATATATAAAACGTGGCTGTTATGAGAGTGAACTATGTTAATGCTTGATCAGCTGTGTATTCATTCCGCCAATTCTGTTGAAAAACTTTCTTAAACAGAAGCAAACGAAACAAAACTGTGATAAACAAACTGAATTTGTGCAATAGAAACTCTATTTTTCAACTGCTGGACTAATGATTACACCCTATATCAGCTAGATATTGTAAATAAGAATTTGTTCTTAACTGACTTCTCTAGTTAAATAAAAATAAATAAAAATATGCTATTCATTTTTGGTTTATTTAACCTTTATTTAACTAGGAAAGTCAGTTAAGGACAAATTCTTGTTTACAATATCTAGCTGATATAGGGTGTAATAATAACGGCCTACCTAAAGGCAAAAGGCCTCCTGCGGGGACGGGGACGGGGATAAAAATAAATAAATAAAATGAAAATATAGGACAATACACACATCACGACAAGAGAGACAACACAACACTACGTAGAGAGAGACCTAAGACAACAACATACAGTGGGGGAAAAAAGTATTTAGTCAGCCACCAATTGTGCAAGTTCTCCCACTTAAAAGATGAGAGAGGCCTGTAATTTTCATCATAGGTACACTTCAACTATGACAGACAAAATGAGAAAAAAAAATCCAGAAAATCACATTGTAGGATTTTTAATGAATTATAGGGTATAGGGAAAATGTGAGTATCGTGTACTAGCCTAAACCTATCACTGTTACATTGAACTGGGTGAATGGAATATGAATGAGAGTCATCCAACATGCTGTAATAGAAATAAGGCCATGCTCATAACAAAAAAAATAATCCTCCGTCATCTTAAATGGCACTGACCGCCACTGCTACAACACAAGGCCAATCGACACGGTTGCTTACCAAGGAAGACAGTGAATGTTCCTGAGTGGCCAAGTTACAGTTTTGACATAAATCTGCTTGAAAATCTGTATCAAGACTAAATGATGTCTCCAGCCATGGAGGCCAGCATCCCGGAGTCGCCTCTTCACTGTTGACGTTGATACTGGTGTTTTGCGGGCATTATTTAATGAAGCTTCCAGTTGAGGACTTGTTTCTCAAACTAGAAACTCTAATGTACTTGTCCTCTTGCTCAGTTGTGTACCGGGGCCTCCAACTCCTCTTTCTATTCTGGTTAGAGACAGTTTGTGCTGTTCTGTGAAGGAGTAGTACACAGCGTTGTACGGGATCTTCAATTTCTTGGCAATTTCTTGCATGGAATAGCCTTCATTTCTCAGACCAAGAATAGACTAACGAGTTTCAGAAGAAAGTTATTTGTTTTTGGCCATTTTGAGCCTGTAATTGAACCCACAAATGCTGATTCTCCAAATCCAGATACTCAACTAGTCTAAAGAAGGCCAGTTTTATTGCTTCTTTAATCAGAACAACAGTTTTCAGCTGTGCTAACATAATTGTGTTTTCAAATGATCAATTAGCCTTTTAAAATTATAAACTTGGATTCGCGAACACAATGTGCCATTGGAACAGAGTGATGGTTGCTGATAATGGGCCTCTGTACGCCTATGTAGATATTCCATACAAAATCAGCCGTTTCCAGCTACAATAGTCATTAACAACATTAACAATATCTATATTGTATCTGATCAATTTGATGTTATTTTAAAGGACAAAAAAACGTGCTTTTCTTTCAAAAACAAGGACATTTCTAAGTGACCCCAAACTTTTGAACGGTTGTGTACTTTCAAAATTCATATCTCGAAATTAATAACATACCAAATGCCTCAGTATTTATTGCATGGGTCTATTTATTACTGCAACAACACTAATCATCACAAATTGTAAGCAAGCTAGTTACAGTGCCCCCTAAAGACATGATATACATCTTTATGTATTTACTTTTTATTTTTATTTAACTAGGCAAGTCAGTTAAGAACAAATTCTTATTTACAATGACGACCTACTCAGGAAAAGAGGGTGGGCATTCAGCTGATCATTGATGTTGATTATTGATGTACATCTGCTATTTAGCTAGCTCGATTTATTTTACTGATGGTGACCTCTCTGTTTTTCTACCTTTCTCTCCCAACAAGACATAATATTTTGTGTGGTACTGTTGGCTAAATCATGTGTTATCAAGTGTTAATGAAATGGCATGCTGCTGTGGCAGTACTGTTGATATTTACAGTAGTTCGCTCGCTACACATACTCGACCGATGACCACATCTCTCAAGCCATGCATATTTGGATATTTGGAGACTGGAAGGGAAAAGGGGCTTGTGCTCTGCACAGGTAGAGCCCTATCTGTGTACGTGCTTGGTTGTGAAGCAGGGTACCCGGGTTCTCCACTGTGAATCCCTTGGTGGATTGTGGGTGTGAAAGCACTTGCGTGGGGGGTGCATCAGCTGCTCCTGCTCCTGCATGAGATATCAGCTCAAGATCTCACCCCCAGGGCAAAGAGCACTAGCACTTGAGCGTCTCACTGCCACATTTGGTGAGGGTGAGGAAAGGGAGCCCATATATTTACAGGGAAATGTCATTATCAGTGATTCATTCGCCTGGGGATCCTCCTCCTTCTGAATGTGTGTACTCAAGAAGAGGTCATTTTAGTGTACTCTTCGTGGCTGAGGCAGGGAAAAAGAGGAATGTGATTTGAATCTGGGTGATATTGCTGGATCATTTATCACTCCAGTGCCTCTGTGGCCAGGGTTCAGTGCAGATGGCTGCATATTTCCAGGTTGTTCCACTTGCTCCTGCCGTACGTATGTGTCCCCAGAAGAGATCTGCTGAAAGGAATTGTGATTTGGCTTGTAGGAGGGACTGGGGGCTGTGAGCTTGTTCATTCTCCATAAATAGAGGGCGTGCGTGTGGGGCGGACAGGCCTAATGCTGCCAGTGCCAACACCTGGTCCACTGAACTCTGTCCGCACGGATCCACGTGCACGTTTTTCATTACTCCGCTTCTGCCGCTGTGTGCCTGTGCACTGGAGGGAGTAATTCAAGAGTTTCTAGAAAAGTCTCAAGCACAGCTCAGGTCATGGAGCTTAAAACTTGTGTTTGGAGAAAATAGCTGTATTTTCCCTTAAGTTCTCATTTCTCTCTGCAAACCTTCTCCTGCTTATGGACATTTTGTAACATTAATTGTGGCTCAGACCTTTTGACCTTGTGCACTCCAGTCCAAATTTGAATGTTCACATTACATGCACTGAGTGTACAAAACACCTGCTCTTTCCATGACATAGACTAACCAGGTGAATCCAGGTGAAAGCTATGATCCCTTGTATATGTTGCATTTTAAATCCACTTCAATCAGTGTAGATGAAGGGGTGGAGACAGGTGTGAGACAAGCCTTGAGACAATTGAGACATGAATTGTATATGTGTGCCATTCAGAGGGGGATTTATGTACCTTTGAACAGGGTATGGTAGTAGGTGCCAGGCGCAAAGTTTTGTGTCAAGAACTGCAATGCTGCTGGGTTTTTCACGCTCAACAGTTTCCCGTGTGTATCAAGAATGGTCCACCACCCAAAGGACATCCAGCCAACTTGACACAACTGTGGGAAGCTTTGGAGTTAACATGGGCCAGCATCCCTGTGGAATGCTTTTGACACCTTGTAGAGTCCATGCCTCAATGAATTGAAGCTGCTCAGAGGGCAAAAGGTTGGGTGCAACTCAAAATTAGGAAGTTGTTCTTAATGTTTTGTACACTCAGTGTATTTTAATTTAAAAGCTTGTTGCCCATGTGCCTGCCATTTCAGCTGGCAACATTTGAATAGAACCCAAGGTCAACCAATGGATTAATCTGTTTACTTGTGTCTAATATATATTGATTAATGGAGTGAAACAAACGCTATCAGAGCAGTACCTGTATTTATCATCCATTCCATTTAGAGAGAACTCTATGGACATTGGCACTGGCACAAAACACACTCACGTCCCAAAGATGACTTTATGGTCAGAGAGTCAATGACAGAGGGAAAGATTGCCATATACCTGTCAGAGTAGAAATGTCCAAAAAGTGTATTGAGAAGAACAGGCCTGAGTGAGAGTTTTTGTTGGGCATTTTTCAAAGGATCAGTTAGAGGCCAACACTTTACTTGAACCATTATGGCATAGGACCTACACATTAAACTGTTATGACAGCTAACAGCTCATGGCAACTATCGTTTCACAGCCACAATACTAAGTAAAAATTCAGGTAAGCTTGTGCAATGACGTGTGGTAAAGGGTTCAATGAATATGTTATGTTCACTTATATGGTAGGTCCTTGGAACACTGTGAAGTGATCCTCCACATACAGTGCAAACAATCCTCCACATACAATTTCCCATTGTATCTAGCCCTTTTATTGTTGCTATTTAGGACATTATCAATAGTCATTTAGATTTCTTATAGAATGTAAACATGTTCCCTACAGAACAGATCCTTAGCCCCCTCCCTTGCTTGAGTCCCACGTTTCTATTCAGCTGTTTCCAGCAATAGCTCAAAACCGGCATAAGCCTCTGTTTGCATCACTGTCCCTGCCCTCAGTCTCTCACCCTTAAAGAAATACAGAGCAGGGATGACAAGTAATACTAACATTGTCATATTTGTGTAACCGCTTCTGATTAGAAAACACACAAACTGGGAGCGAGATCCGGATTCATCGGTGATCCTGCAGCTGATTGCCTGGGAAAGACGGCTGCTGCACTAAAAAAAATATTACCTTAAGTTTTGCTCTATCATATTTGGTACACATTTAATTAATGCGTTTATGGCAGAATGTAATTGTCTCTTGAAGAATTTACTTCACTCGGTGGAACGTGATGTGCACCAGATTCATTAATGTAGAAATGAACACGCCAAAGTTTGTTTGGTCAAAGAGTTTGTGGTTTTGATATAGCTCATTAGAGTAATACCCAGCATGCTTTGCAATTGTACATTTGTACATTTGTACATTTACATTTTGGTCATTTAGCAGACACTTTTATCGAGAGTGACTTCAGTCAGTGCATTCAACTAGCTATATAAACAACTACATGTAAAAAGTAACAATTTTATGTGACCGTTACTGAGAATGTCATTATGCTTCTACTCGTCCTTTCGGTTAGTTGAATACAACGTCCGCTGGCCTAAAAATTGGTAAAGAGCCTCATGGAATAGCAAGGTGTGGATGGAAGGATACAGCTTGATATTTAGATGTAATTATACTATTGTTAATTTGAATGAACATGTTTAGAATGTAAATAAGTGCTGTTTTCATTTAGGACTAACACAACTCAAAGAGCTACAACTGACACAATTGATTCATTTGGGAGTTGAAGCATGATTACCTGAATACATTTGGTCAATCTAACGTAATCATTTCTGATGATTATTTCTCATTTCATTAGTGTTTCAATAACTAAATTAAGTAGATATGTATTCATAACTTCATGTAAAAAATAATTGGTTTCCATTAGGTGTAACTACTGTCCAAAACTTAAATAGTAAAAGAGAGTGGGTTCTATGGAGGAAAAAAACACTCAAATGAAAATGCTAACGTTCACATTTCCCTGAAGGCTTTTCTGCAATAAAGAGAGTGACTTGATTTTCATTCAGATAGCACGCTAACGGTGTCAGTGCTGTATTCTTCCCCCGCTTCTCTCCAATGGCAAGGGACCTGAGCTGATCGGGAGATTGGTTTCAGGGATTCACAGCTATTTCCTCAGCGAGGTGGAGACAACACCATGCATCGCATTATCTCTGTTATTCCCCTGTTTGTGCCTCCATGGGTGATTTGCTTGGAAATGAAAGTTTGGAAAGGGATTTTCAGATATCCGCTAAACCTGGCCCCCCCTGTACAAAAAAATAATAGATGTGACATCTAACCTTATCTCTCTTTCCTACTCCAAACTGCTGAAGTAAAGCAAAGATTCAACATGATGATTTCACTCCAAGCTATCCTACATACTCGTAAATGTGGTTTGTTACAAGGGTGAAATTGTGGTGTAGATATTGGGGGGGACGAACATTGGATTGGGGGGCCGAGTGTCCTCTACCGGATTTGCTTTTAACATTTTAAAACGCATTTCCTGCAATTTTACAGTTTGACATGAGTTAGTTTGTCTATTTTGAAGGGTATTTTGAAAATACAGTAGAAGTAGTAGGACAAGTCGTCCCAATCATTGCCTTGAAGGTATTTTACTGCAACTATTAAGAATACACAAATGATGAAGACTGAGCTTAGTATTATGCCCATAATAACTGAGACAGATTGGCCTCAGGTAACCTACCTCCAGGCAACCCCCCCCCCCCCCAAAATTATGTTATTTAAAAAAATATATTGTGGGTACGAATTAACATGTTCTAAATATTGGGGAATATCGCCTATGGTTCGCTACAAACTGACATGAACATTTTTCAGAATTTCCATCAAAATATGAAGAGGATTATAATGTTGTATATTCCAATGTATAATTCCCTTTTCCAATGTATCGTACTATTTGATTCCATTGCCATTTGTTCACTTGAGCAGTCTTAAGTGTATTTTAAAAGTCAAGAAACATTGTGAACTGAATCAGTATGCTTACTGACTTTTTTCTTTGATTTGCTGTGGTCTGACTGTCTGACCAGCTGGTCTGTGAGTTGGAGGCTAATGCATAAACATTGTATTGGAAGAAGTAAACATCTATTCCATAATATACAAAAGAGAGAAAGGTAATTGATTTAAGGCAAGCTGAATGTAACTATATTATCAATTTCATTGAGGTCACACATGTCAGTCATCTCTCTGGAGATCCCCCTTGTGTGTAGACCTTTCTGCCTCTCTCTGCTTGTTGCAGGAAGGAAAGTAAAAACACATGCAATGTAGAAAGCACTACACTACACATCTCTAACTCACTCTTCCTCTCGCCCTCTCTTTCTCTCTCTTTTTACCCTACTTTCTCATAGCACGTGGGGTCCAAATCACATGGAATGCAATAATTTGTGTGGTGATGATTGGATGATGGCATTAAAATGAAGGCACAATAAAGGTTTAGAACTGCTACACATAATGAGCTAAACTTTAGATTTTAAACAATCATCACAGGGCTAATCGTCAACAAAATATTAATATGAAATCCGTTTTCCGAACCAACAGAATGGTATTTGCCACAGTTCATATTGCATACCATTTTTTTTCTACAGCACACAAGGGAAATAGTTTGTTTATCTGCAAGGTTAGGCTTCTTTAATAATCCCTGTTTACCATTATTGTTCAGCACAATACAAACCAAACATACCCACCCCAGTGTTGGAGTCTTTTCTTCTCCGTTTAAAAATGATTTATTGCTGCGGTAGCCAATGCTCTGTTATAATCAATTTGATGTTGCATAAAGGTCATTTGATCCTCTTTAAATAAATGGAGAACTCTGATTAATATTTCATACATGCATTGATTCTCTTTGACCCTTATATTGCAGAGTGGGTAAATTATCTTGTGGAGAAAATAGCAAGTGAAAACATTCCTTCTTTTCTATTAATGCCTTAACTGCAACATTTATCATAGTAACCAGGATGGGGATAAGAAAGACAGAGAGAAGTTTACCATTATTCTAATTGGCTTCCTTACTACATGGTATGATAACAATGAGATGTTTTGTTTATTTGTAGCTAATTCCACTGTATCTAATGCATGGCGGTGGGATAATTAAAAGAAGTGGGTCAGGAGCAGGGTCAGGTTTCTCATCTGGGTGAGATGGAAGCTGGCCATAGAATTGTCAGACAGGGAACTGAGCCAGATTACCTTGAGAGCATGGGGACTGTTCTGTTGTGTAGCAAAAGAACACCCATTCCATCCAATATATATATAGGGTAATGAAGCAGGTCTATATTACTGTAAACCAGTCAATCTAGAGGTTTGAATACACAACAACTAATAGGGCTTAAACCTTAACTTGCTCTGTTATTTAGAAATATGCATTTGCGCTGGACCATCAGAGATAAATGTACAGTAGCTACGTCGCACAGACAATTTGATCAACGCAGACAATTTGTCGATTCTTATAATTTCCACAAAATTAAACAGCTATCAACAGCCAGGTGGAAAGCTATTAAAGCTACAATTGGATTTGAAAATAGCACATCTCATACATCCAGTACCTACTGTACAGTACATACAGCATCCACCCCATACGGTGTTATGAGTGTTTTTACATGCAGAGCTGATAAATGTTTCATTCGTGCATCCCCAGAGTGTGTCTGGTCTAAAACACCACCGTAATGTCCACTCCTCAGATTCACAGCAACAGAAGGCCTACCCAGGATGTCCTGGAGTAATTGTGTTCACATTGACAGAACTCCTTAGACATACCCACCATACTCATTACCAAATGACTATTGTAGACTCTGTTCTCATAATCTCTCACCATACATTAATAGTCTGCTATTCAAGTTTAACTACCATTTGATTTATGACTAAAGCTATAGTGTAATAGAAGGCTAATTAGGTGGAATCCCCATACAATCTCTACTATGCACATTCATTCATCACCGACACTCAAACACGCGTTGTTGTAATACCCAATTGTAATGGAAATCAAACAAGGCCTAAATGTTTTTGCTGAAGTACCAGGTGTGATGTGTGTCATGTCTTTTCTTTAGGGGTTATTATGATACTCTAGAATAAGTCAATACAATTCAACTTATATTGAATGTATTTATATCAACATTTGTCTGCCTAAACAAGCTATTTAATACAGTACCACGATAGTGAAACCACGGGAATTATGCAGCATTACATATCACAATGCATTTTACAAGTTGGATTTATGACAAGTGCTACCCTTAATACTTATAGGCTACTACGTTTAATGTCATGGTAGACTTTGGCTGCAGACATCTGTAAAACAGTAATGCACACCCTTCAAGAGTGTGAACATTTCCCGCATCAATCTACACCCAATACCTTCCTCTGTGTAGATGGGAGAACCTTCCAGAAGTACAACCATCTCTTTATAGTAGAGTGTCCAGATGGATGCCACTCCTCACATGACAGCCCGCTTGAAGTTTGCCAAAAGGCTCCTAAAGGACTCTCAGACCGGGAGTAACAAGATTCTCTGGTCTGATGAAACCAAAATTGAACTCTTTGGCCTGAATGCCAAGCGTCACATCTGAAGGAAACCTGGCAACGCTCATCACCTGTCCAATACCATCCCTACGGTGAAACATGGTGGTGAAAGCATCATACTGTGGGGACGTTTTTCAGCGACATGAACTGGGAGACTAGTCAGGATTGAGGGAAAGATGAACGGAGCAAAGAATAGACAGATCGTTGATGAAAAGCTGCTCCAGAGTGCTCAGGACCTCAGACTGGAGGTCTGGAGGTCTGGTACACCTTCCAACAGGACAACGCAGCTAAGACAACGCAGGAGTAGCTTCTGGACAAGTCTCTGAATGTCCTTGAGTGGAACAGCCAGAGCCCAGACATGAACCTGGTCGAATATCTCTGGAGAGACCTGAAAACAGCTGTGCAGCAACGCTCCCCATCCAACCTGACAGAGCTTGAGAGGATCTGCAGAGAAAAATTGGAGAAACTCCCCAAGTACAGGTGTGCCAAGCTTGTAGCGTCATACCCAAGAAGACTCAAGGCTGTATTCACTGCCAAAGGTGCTTCAACAAAGTACTGAGGTAAATGTGATATTTCAGTTTTTTTTCATATAATTTGCAAACATTTCTAAAAACCTGTTTTTGATTTGTCATTATGGGCTATTGTGTGTAGATTGATGAGGGAAAAAATCCATTTTAGAATGGCTGTAATGTAACATGTGGAAAAAGTGAAGGGGTCAGAATACTTCCTGAATAGACTGTATCGGGTCATGAGGTTGGGGTTTTATAGGACATTTTGTGAAATATTACTATGGCCAAAACGTTGCATGGAAAATAACACTGAAGAATTTATTTTCACAAGGTGTCTAGTCATGCTCATAACTCTTACTCGGCAGTGACATCATGCAGTACCTTACATTGTGATCTTGGTATTATGAGTACTCTTTATAAAAGACTGTTACAGCAGAAAATAAAGAATATCCATGAAAATGGACCAATAAAGCAAGTATTGTATTGTTTTCATCACCATGTATGCTCAGTGCAAACAAGTAATCATTTATATTTAAAATAATGAAAGAAGGGAAACAGAGAAACATCCACGAATTATTGGAACCAATCTTTCATGGTTCACACAATTAACCAGATGTAGTAGTAGAATTGTTAACATAATGAGTAAAGCAAATGGATTTGGAACTAGGTTTCGCATGTCTGTTATATGACTAAGCCGTGGTAGCTGTATTGATTTACCATTATATATAGTAGCATAGTGTATGTACAGTGCATTCGGAAAGTATTCAGACCCCTTGACGTTTTTCACATTTTCTTAGGTCACAGCCTTATTCTAAAATGGATTATTATTTTTTTTTCCCTCATCAATTCTACACAAAATACCCCATAATGACAAAGCAAAAGCATGTTTCTAGAAATGTTTGCAAATGTATGAAAAATAATAAACTGAAATATCACTTTTACATCAGTATTCAGACCCTTTACTCAGTACATTGTTGAAGCACATTTGGCAGTGATTACTGCCTCGAGTTTTTCACATTCTTCTCTGCAGATTCTCCCAAGCACTGTCAGGTTGGATGGAGAGCGAGTCTTCACAGCTATTTTCAAGTCTCTCCAGAGATGTTTGATCGGGCTCAAGACTGGGCTCTGGCTGGGCCACTCAAGAACATTCAGAGAGTTGTCCCGAAGCCACTCCTACGTCATCTTGGCTGTGTGTTTAGGGTCGCTGTCCTGTTGGAAGGTGAACTTTGGCTTTGGAACAGCTTTTCATAAAGGATCTCTGTGTACTTTGCTCTGTTCCCTCGATCCTGACTAGTCTCCCAGTCAATGTTGCTGAAAAACATCCCCACAGCATGATGCTGCCACCACCATGCCTCACCGTAAAGATGGTGCCAGGTTTCCTCCAGATGTGATGCTTGGCATTCAGGCCAAAGAGTTCAATCTTGGTTTCATCAGACCAGAGAATCTTGTTTCTCATGGTCTGAGAGTCTTTAGGTGCATTTTGGCAAACTCCAAAAGGCACCCATGTGCCTTTTACTGAGGAGTGGCTTCCTTCTGGCCACTCTATCATAAATGCCTGATTGGTGGAGTGCTGCAGAGATGGTTGACCTTTGGGAAGGTTCTCCCATCTCCGCAGAGGAACTCTAGAGCAATGTCAGTGACCTTTGATTTCTTGGTCACCTACCTTCTCAGTTTGGCCGGGCTGCCAGCTCTAGGAAGAGTCTTGGTGGTTCCAATCTTCTTCCATTTAAGAATGATGGAGGCCACTGTGTTCTTGGGGGGCCTTCAATGCTGTAGACATTTCCCCAGATCTGTGCCTCGACACAATGGATAATTCGTTCGACCTCATGGCTTGGTTTTTGCTCAGACAATCACTGTCAACTGTGGGACCTTATATAAACAGATGTGTGCCTTTCCAAATCATGTTCAATCAATTGAATTTACCACAGGTGGACTCCAATCAAGTTGTAGAAACATCTCAAGGATGATCAATGGAAACATGATGCACCTGAGCTCAATTTCGAGTCTCATAGCAAAGGGTCTGAATACTTAGTATGTAAATAAGGTATTTCAGTTTTTTATTTTCATAAATTTGCAAAAATATCTAAAAAAAATGTTTTGCTTCTTCATTATGTGGTATTGTACTAGATTAAAATGCTTTTACTTAATTTAATATATTTTATTACAAGGCTGTAATGTAACATAATCTAGGAAAAAGTGAAGGGGACTGAATACTTTCCGAATGCACTGTATTCCATATTTTACATGTTCTCCATCCAATGAGTATTATATTTTCATGTGGAGGTACTGTACATACATTTTGTTGTACCTCCATTGTTTACAACATACCATCTGGTCCTCTGTTTCCACAACCGAGTGTGGCGTTATCTCCTGCCAATAATCTACGGTAGGTAGAGTGTAGAAACATGTTCACAACTCCCCATGTTCAACAGGAAAGCTAATTAGCGTTCTACCAGCAGGCTACAGTGAAAGAGTTCAGAAGAGAGCACCTACTTTGAGTCATACTATTTAGAAACCATTAGGAAAGTCACACAAACAGGAAAAACAAACAGGAAAGTAATAATGGTATTATCACCTTTTTGTGTGTGCTTTTGCATCCTGTTATTAGAAGAAAACACAGATTAAATTAAAGAGACTAAAATACATGTGCACGTGATTTACTGTGGGCTGTGTACCAATCAAAACTTGACACTGGGACGAGTCTGTGCTTTCGGGTTTACACTGTTCGTTTTAGTAGCAGCCCTTAAATCATGTTTTCAGACTTGTTTGTAGCTTGTTAACTTCAGTAATAGCATGGGGCCACGTTGGCATCTCCCATCGGGCATCTCTGGGGCTTAGCCTGTAATTTCTCGGCCTGAATTAAAAAATCTCACCTGGGTCACAAGCCGAGATGATTAGAGGACACACACAGTCTCACAGTGAGGAGTCAGCTAATTACAACACACCGGTGCCGCACAGATTTTAGTGTACCCCTCCAATCTCTACGCTGGGCCACTTAAATTAATTGTCAATACAAGGCTATGTCCAACCCATCATGATAATAATTTCATCATATTCCTTGCATCACCACATTGTTTATGTAGACCTCAACTTTAGTGAACCATTCTATTCAAAGTATTTATGGGTAAATGTATGTCCTAGATACACCCTGGAACATTAGATGTGAAAGCAGTGATGGTTTATAAAGCAGTTAGAATGGTGTTATGGCAGGCTGCAGTACATCTGTATTTACAGGTCACACTATGAGTGCAGGACCACAGGTCAGAGCATGAAGACACAGCCAGCTAGCAGACGGCCACAGGAACAATTCAGAATTGACAAAATTACTGAGGTTTCAGGCCAATAATATCTGCTCTCATTCTCACTCTTCCTCTCTCTCCATACCTCCTGCCAAGCGACTGACTGTGAACGCCTGCTTGCATTATGCTGGATATTTTAATTACTCTCTGCACAACTTGTTTGCTCCATCTACTGGTGGACAGTTGATATGTAATTTGCCGGAAATCCTCTATCTAAAATATCAAAACAAAAAGGAACTTTACAGATAACTTAACATGAATGTCAGTTGTTTCAAAGAATAAAATCATGCTTTTGGCTGCAATGAAATAAAAACATTGAATTACCAAGACATGTTATGTACCTTATTGTAGTTAAATAAATAACAATATTTGCTGAATGCATGTGTTTTATAGTATAAAGTCATATATAATGGCTGTCATGACAAACGACCAGCGAGCAATGCTTTCAGAATGTATTCATTTTATGTGGACATACTTGAACAGTTCATCAGCTGAGACACAATGATGTGTATAATTGTAAGAAACACGTGGTTTTAGAAATATCCAAGCTATTGCTATGTGAGATATATATATATATATATTTTAATTAACACAATCAATAGGCTATGTTAGAGCGACACAGTAGTTGGTACAATGATCATCTTATAAAGATCGGTCTATTTCTCCCGGCTATTGAACTACTGTACTTTCACAGTAAAATTGAAATCCGTACTGCAACCAGAACTGCTTGACTCTGCACGGGAAAGCACAACCCATCGCTACACCTGACGCAAACAATAGGTTGACCACAACATCACCTAACAGAAACTTAAACTTTCAGTATTCCTGCAGGCACTTGGAAGTAAAACTTGAAAAGGGAACAGCACTAAAATACTATGCTACTGGCATTATTTTACAAAATTATTCTTGCTGCTTTTAGTGAATGTTTTAACACAAAATTGTATGCCTGAAATAGACTTAACTGTAATGTAACAGCCCCGTGCTGACTGGATGTTCATATTCTCTTCCAAAATCAATAAGACATTTTGGAATGGCAAGAAACACCAGAATGATTTGTTTCATACACCTACACTCCTGTTACATGTACACGTCAAAGTAAAGCGTTTGTTAAAACAAGGTCACACATACAGTACACCTTCATGTTGGTATTGATGTGGTTTATTGTGTGCTGTAGAAAGCCAGAAAGAAAGAAAGGGTGTGTTAGTTATGAACACTGCCATCCCTGACTCTCCCACAGGACACTGTAGAATGCTGCCATCCCTGACTCTCCCACAGGACACTGTAGAATGCTGCCTCCACTGAAGGAGACTTCGTAACAAGGATAAAGTCATGAAAGTATAGTTTGTGATCTCTTTCTATGAAGAATGACTGTCACGCTAGAAGCTCCTCTCAGAGTGAGCAGTGAATGCTGCTTACGGCTCTCTAAATCACACTCTGGAGCTTTATTCATCTATCCTTATTGAACTCATTTTGACTCAAAAGAATAAAACCATATTGATGGCAAATTCAAGAGGAGTCAACAGCTAGCTTATTGCATCTTCTTTGAGTGTGTACTAATCAGCAGTGTGGTGGTGTGTGTGTGCCTTTCCCTTTCCTTGTGCAAAAGCAAATTGCCTTCTTTGAGGGGATCTGTGAGAGTTTGGGGAGTGTGGCACGGATCACACTGCGTAAAAGCATGTGTAATGAGTTACATGCTTGTGAAATCATAAACAGGTTGGAGCTGCCTGAAGCCCTCAAACCCTCTCAGGCGGTTGGTGCTGCGCTTAATAGCCCCACTATCCCCCAGATGAATTGCATGCACGCCACGCTAACTCCAGGCTCCTTTTGCCAGTGGAGTTTGTTGTGTTGTTGATGTGCGTGTGTGTGTCCGTACATGCGCACGCGTGTGTACATAAACAGATGTGTCTGTATGTTTGTAAATGCATGTGTTGCCTCTTTCTATCCAGCACCTTTTTGCAAGTTAGACAAGCATGTTCTTTATCTCTCTCTCTCCTCTCTGCCAGAGTGAGGCACATTGATCACCATCATAGTCCTGAGTGCTGTGTGCTGTCTAACTCACTGCATCACAAGCCTAACAAAGTGGGACGGAAACAGTCCATAAACACTGTGCTATGCTGAATAGCCTAGAACAACTGTTGGGCTTATTCAGAAAGCATAACATTGCCAACCGTTACAGATACTAAGGATAGTTCACTAGTCACTTGGAATTGATAACCATGTCTATACATTGAAATGCATTCCTAAAATGTTCTATATGGCAACATATAGTTCTATAGGGAAACACAATCCTCATTTGGAGGGAGAGAGATACCCAAGAAACTCACCATGGCTTTAGAGATGGTCATTAACATGATAATTAGAAACAACATGTGTGCCGCATTTCCTAATGGAATCTCTTTAATCTTGTTATTAGTCACCCAATTAATGAGCAAAAGCAGACTAATGCAGCGTTAGTTGAAAAGGGCCCACAGCTGGGTCCCCACCCACCCAGACCCAGGGAGGGAGCAGGGCAGCCAGGGACAGGGCTAATCCACCCTCTGGGGCCTGGCTCTCTTCTTCTCTCTCTGGGTGGCCCTGACATCTGGAGTCCTGATGGGGAATGTGAGAGATATGCTGCTCACTGATGTCCATAGTGCTCCTGTCTCAACACATCACCAAACAGGTGTCTCACATTTCCTCCAATGTTTACACTTCTTTACTGAATCTCTATGCGTCAATCCACATCTGGATACAGTCTGAAAAGTAAGGTTTCGCTGTACTTTTTGTGCCAGTCAAAAATGCTTTTCTCATTCAAATTACATCCATGAAGAGACACTCAGTTGAGAGCAAAGATCAACATTCTATCAGCACCAAAAAACCCTGGTATTCCCTGGCAACGCAAGCCAATTTATGGACGTGTTAAATCTCAGTTTTACGAAGCAATCTGCAACGGTAGCTTGACAAAACTTCACACGTTACCTGAATCACAAATGTCTAAAAGCTGGCATCTCTCATTCAGTGAGCACCCATCAATGTTCAGGCAGACTATTTATCGCTGCATCTGATTTTGGTACACCTGCTCATCTTCCTGTGTGTAGCCTATCGGCTAAATCTCTCAAACCCAAATTTATGAAACGCACAAGTGCTTGGATTCCAAAATGGGGGATGTGAACAGAACAGCTCAGTACTCTTTTAATTGCCTCTGGCAACATATAAAAGCTACCTTTCATCTACAATTTCTTCCCATTACGTTTCCTCCACACATGTTGTAGATCCTATTACATACTAAGGAGCTTTTTTCCCCTTCTCTGTTGTTTGAATGGTTATTTGCTAAGCTGTAAGAGAGGTGGGGGGAGCTATTCACGCAGACAAACATGCAGATGAGAAAAGTATTCTCAAGGCTTGGCTAGAGGGAAGCGACTTGCCAGTGTCAATTCTGCAACATGTGCTTTACCTGCAGGCATTCTGTTACTTTAAGCTTATTGTAGACCTTCCCAAATCCTAACAGGCTTGGCAGTGATCAATGTGAAAACACAAAATGGTGGGCAACTGCAGCTGTTGTCCGCAGCCCAATAAGTCCATTCAAACAGGCACATTGATCAATACGAAGAATATACCACTTATGCCAGAACACCTCTTCAAAGTTCCTTGAATGACATTGATAAAGGACCCAACACTATTGTGTGTTGACATACAGAAGTAGTTCTGTTCATGGCAGAAAATAATGTCCAACTGTCTGTTATTGTGGAGAAATATTCTAAGAGAACTGTCTGTTAAGCCATAAGAAGTTGTTCTAAGAGAATAACAACAAAGGAGAGACCATGGGATCAGTCAACTCCCACCATGACTGAAATTGTTGTTGTTACTTTGTGGCATGTTCTTATTACCACGTGGGTCGATTGAAAACAAAGGTTGATTGACTCTTGATTGAAATGTACTTCACACAAATGCATGACTAACAGCTGATGCCCACGCCTTAAGAAGCCTTGGTTGATCTGCCCTTATCTTACTGTGACTGCATCAGACTGAAGGATAGATTCAAATGAGCAAATACAACACCGGTCAGTAGTCTGTTTTGTTCTCGGCTTGTTCTTAACCACATAAAGCATGGTAGAGAAAAAAACTGTCCCTTTTGCTTTCTGCCACAGCCTTGTATAGCCTCAGACTCTTTGCTTAACACTACCTGACAACTCGGTTGACATCCCAAAGAGTTCCTTAATATATTCTTAAACCTTTCGGCATCTCTTTCCTGTCCCAAATCTCATGAATAAGGCATAGGGCCCAGTCAGCAAGTGAGCGGGAGGAGAGGTGGCGAGGTCCCATCCATCACTGTCACTGAGCTGCCTCTCTGGCGAGCTGTGCTCACTCAGCCAATGATCGCCACACACACACACACACACACACACACACACACACACACACACACACACACACACACACACACACACACACACACACACACACACACACACACACACTCCTATCAGTAAACAGGTAGGAGAGTGGGTAGGGCTTGGGTTGCTCAAGCATTTAGTGGGCATAAATCTTGAGGAATCATTGAGGGATCTGAGGCAGCTGGGCCACCCCCTGTTATGCTCCAAGGCTGAGAGAGAGACAGACCTCACTGTGCATAGGGATATGGAGATAAAGACAATGCTTCTTCAGGTATCCTCCACTCTTCTCCTCTCTTCACCCTACTGATTAAATGGTAAATGGTGGATTGTAGTGAATAAGATGGTGTGCGTGTGTGTGTGTGTGTGTGTGTGTGTGTGTGTGTGTGTGTGTGTGTGTGTGTGTGTGTGTGTGTGTGTGTGTGTGTGTGTGTGCATGTGCGTGTGTGTGTGTGTGGAAGACAGAGGGGGGAGGGTTTGATTGCTCAATTATGTTTTCTTTAAGGGCACATAAAATTAGATAGGAAAGGTAGGAAGAGTGAGCGGGAGGAATAAGGCACTCATTGTTTGGATGAGACGAGGTGGATACGAAGCTTTGTTTGTGTCTCAGTGTTGTGTAAGCAATCAAAATCAGGTTTAATATTTGAAAACAAGCTAACAAGACACTGCCTTGGGCAGAAGTTAAAATGTTCCCTTCTTTCCTTTTTTTCTGTGAGATGGCGAAGGCCTTGAATCGTGACTGCTGCAACACAGATAGCTACAGCAGTGACATGTCACACCTTTTACCCTTGCCTTCATTCTCTGTTCTCCCTCCACCTTCCTACCTCAACTCTCTATATGCCCTCTGCCTGTCTCCTCTCCTCCTATGCCTCCACCTCCTCCCTTTCTCCTTGCCTGGTTGTCTCTCTCTCTCTCTCTCTCTCCATGCCTGGTATTGCCCTGCCTCCCTCATCTCCCCTCTCTCCTGACCTCCTAAATCCTCCTAACACCTCCCTCCACCTCCCACTTCTCTCCTGTCAGGGTACCAGGCTGTTTTAAAGGTGCATTATGGGGGTGAGAGCTCTTGTTTCACAGAGGCTCTGCCTTAACAGCACCACCTCTCTCTATCAGGACTGAACCACCAGCCTCTGCTGCCCAGACAGGCCCACTGATGAGACAAGTACACAGACACTGCTGACAAATGAAAGAAAAAGGCCAGGCGTGGTGTGTTGTATTAATTTTACACAGGTTCTGTTCTGCCCTTTTGCTTTCATTTACTCACGGTGTCTCTGAAATGCAGCAAAACACCACCTGGAGAAAGAACAATTAAAAACAGTTTGGAGAAAGAACTACTGTTTTGATTTTTCTTTAATTATTTGAATGTTTCTTCTGCAGAGAGAAAGATGATCACAAAAGTGATGTGTAGTCAAATATTGGTGGGAGATGGAGGGCTAACCATTGAGGGCTAACCATAACCACTAACCAAGAAACCCAATGATGACAATCTACTTGTTGGTCTGTAAAGGCTTTCACTGTGACACCAGTGGTGTAGAGTACTTATGTACTGGGTATCTGTACTTTACTATTTAGATTTTTACTTTACAACATTCCTAAAGAAAATAATGTACTTTTTACTCCATACAGTTTTCCTCCCACCCAAAAGTACTCGACTAATTCAACCATTTTCCTGGCAAGATGTAATGAGTACTTCTGGGTGGGAGGGAAAATGTATGGTGTAAAAAGAGAACATCCCTGGTCATCCATACTGCCTCTGATAGTGGATTCACTGAACATAAATGCTTTGTTTGTAAATTATGTCTAAGTATTGGAGTGTGCCCCTGCTATCCATTATTTTAAAAAAATGGTGCTGTCTAGTTTGCTTAATATAAGGAATTTGACAAGATTTGTACTTTTGATACTTAAGTATATTTTATCGATTACATAAAATGTTGATACTTAAGTATATTTAAAACCAAATACTTTTACCAGACTTTTACTCAAGTAGTACTTTACTGGGTGACTTTCACTTTTACTTGAATCATTTTCTATTACGTTGTCTTTACTTTTACTCAAGTATGGCAATTGAGTACTTTTTGCAAAACCGTGTGACACAATGGCAGGACATTCCAATGGGGATATGAGTTAACACTCAAGTAGCTTTGAATTGTATCCCTCATCCATTCCAAATTCTCACTCAAGTTCAGGCAAACCTTTCTATATTAATTCCATTAACTGGGAACTCATGGAGACACAATACAAAATCCAAGGCGAATCCATACTAATGATAATGTTCTCTTCTTTAATGTCTCCATTTGAGCTGTAATAAGTCCTCACTGCAGTGGTTTGGCTGTGAGTTGCTGGAGGTGATGCTGGAGGAGTCGTGGGGCTGTGAAAGCGAGCATGTTAACGGTGTGGCTGTGCTCTGAGAGAACCACTGATGTCATTAGGGAGTGAGTGCTAGCGTCTGTGGGTGGCTAATGGATGGATGGATGGATGAGAGGAGGCACAGCTCACAGCGTGTGCATCTAAATAGACAAAAGTGGCTTCCTCAACACCTTTTTTACTCCATCGGCTCAGATGTGATAGAACTGGAAAGTTGAAAGCAAATCCACAGTAGTTATCCACCATGCTGCTTTCACTTGTCCTGTGTTTTCACGTCATTGCAGTGGGGAGAGAAGAATACAGTTGAATAAGATGTCTTGAAATGCCTATGACTGGTGTGATTTCACCTGTACTAGGTTGGCTGTAATGTTAGCATCATTGGTTGGAGGCAGGCAGGGATTTGTGTATAAAGAAGGACGAACAGAATGTAGCAGAAACCCTATAAAATTGTTACTACTATGCTACCGATAAAATGGGTTGCTTAATCACTTCCTCCACATAAAATAGGGGGTGAATGTAACTTGTTCTGTCATGAATAATAGTGAAGGGTATGTGAGTTTTGAGTTTTGCAAAGGGTGGCTACTTTGAAGAATCTCAAATATAAATTATATTTTGATTTGTTTAACACTTTTTTGGTTACTACATGATTCCATAAGTGTTATTTCATAGTTTTGGATGTCTTTCCTATTATTCTACAATGTAGAAAATAGTAAAAATAAAGAAAAACCCTTGAATGAGTAGGCGTGTCCAAACTTTTGACTGGTACTCTATGTCAAACCAAAACCATTGACAGCAAAGTTAAACAAACCATACAACTATAGTGTATGCACAAGGACTATTTAAAAACAAATCCACAGAACATTTTACAAAAACATATTTACTTGAAGAACAGTTCAAATGCGAAGTTTAGTACCAGAATGACGGTTTGTGCTCTTTGTGCCACCATTCTGTTACCAAACGTTGCATAGCCAATGTGTTTTCGTAAAATTTTCTATGGAAATTGTCAGGTGCATAACTTACGGGAGGACAGGGAATGGGGGATGGGGGACTGGGGTCATAACCACCCCACGTATTAGAAACAGGTCAATTTGACCCCCCAATAATATACCAAAAATCACCACTGTAAAGCGACAGGCAGACTGGCTTTATGTGGCTTTGCACCACAGTGACTCAGATCCTAATTTTATGATTGATATGATTCCCCCATCAAGTACAGTGCCTTGCGAAAGTATTCGGCCCCCTTGAACTTTGCAACCTTTTGCCACATTTCAGGTTTCAAACATAAAGATATAAAACTGTATTGTTTTGTGAAGAATCAACAACAAGTGGGACACAATCATGAAGTGGAACGACATTTATTGGACATTTCAAACTTTTTTAACAAATCAAAATCTGAAAAATTGGGCGTGCAAAATTATTCAGCCCCCTTAAGTTAATACTTTGTAGCGCCACCTTTTGCTGCGATTACAGCTGTAAGTCGCTTGGGGTATGTCTCTATCAGTTTTGCACATCGAGAGACTGACATTTTTTCCCATTCCTCCTTGCAAAACAGCTCGAGCTCAGTGAGGTTGGATGGAGAGCATTTGTGAACAGCAGTTTTCAGTTCTTTCCACAGATGCTCGATTGGATTCAGGTCTGGACTTTGACTTGGCCATTCTAACACCTGGATATGTTTATTTTTGAACCATTCCATTGTAGATTTTGCTTTATGTTTTGGATCATTGTCTTGTTGGAAGACAAATCTCCGTCCCAGTCTCAGGTCCTTTGCAGACTCCTTCAGGTTTTCTTCCAGAATGGTCCTGTATTTGGCTCCACCCATCTTCCCATCAATTTTAACCATCTTCCCTGTCCCTGCTGAAGAAAAGCAGGCCCAAACCATGATGCTGCCACCACCATGTTTGACAGTGGGGATGGTGTGTTCAGCTGTGTTGCTTTTACGCCAAACATAACGTTTTGCATTGTTGCCAAAAAGTTCAATTTTGGTTTCATCTGACCAGAGCACCTTCTTCCACATGTTTGGTGTGTCTCCCAGGTGGCTTGTGGCAAACTTTAAACA
The DNA here is from genome assembly GCF_057628025.1 of Oncorhynchus mykiss. Classification (NCBI taxonomy): domain Eukaryota; kingdom Metazoa; phylum Chordata; class Actinopteri; order Salmoniformes; family Salmonidae; genus Oncorhynchus; species Oncorhynchus mykiss. Next base: position 53,177,591 of record NC_143038.1, on the reverse strand, counting down.
ACACTTTTTATGGATATCTTTAAGAAATGGCTTTCTTCTTGCCACTCTTCCATAAAGGCCAGATTTGTGCAATATACGACTGATTGTTGTCCTATGGACAGAGTCTCCCACCTCAGCTGTAGATCTCTGCAGTTCATCCAGAGAGATCATGGGCCTCTTGGCTGCATCTCTGATCAGTCTTCTCCTTGTATGAGCTGAAAGTTTAGAGGGACGGCCAGGTCTTGGTAGATTTGCAGTGGTCTGATACTCCTTCCATTTCAATATTATCGCTTGCACAGTGCTCCTTGGGATGTTTAAAGCTTGGGAAATCTTTTTGTATCCAAATCCGGCTTTAAACTTCTTCACAACAGTATCTCGGACCTGCCTGGTGTGTTCCTTGTTCTTCATGATGCTCTCTGCGCTTTTGACGGACCTCTGAGACTATCACAGTGCAGGTGCATTTATACAGAGACTTGATTACACACAGGTGGATTGTATTTATCATCATTAGTCATTTAGGTCAACATTGGATCTTTCAGAGATCCTCACTGAACTCCTGGAGAGAGTTTGCTGCACTGAAAGTAAAGGGGCTGAATAATTTTGCACGCCCAATTTTTCAGTTTTGTTAAAAAGTTTGAAATATCCAATAAATGTCGTTCCACTTCATGATTGTGTCCCACTTGTTGTTGATTCTTCACAAAAAAATACAGTTTTATATCTGTATGTTTGAAGCCTGAAATGTGGCAAAAGGTCGCAAAGTTCAAGGGGGCCGAATACTTTCGCAAGGCACTGTAAATACTCTTTTGGATGCACCCGGTCCTCAGAGGCAGCTGGCTTGTTCTGAGAAATTTCTCTGCTTTCTCTCTTTTCATTGGTCATATTGCTTTGGTCTGCAGTAACAGTTCAACAACACTACCCTGTCTCCATTTCTATTTTATGTGTTTTTTGAGGGGGAAGTATATCACGAAGACAGGAATAAAGAACTCTCCGGGAAGAAGAAAGGCGGTGGTGTATGTTTCATGATTAACCACTCATGGTGTGATTGTCATAACACACAGAAACTCAAGCCCTTTTGTTCACCCGATCTAGAATACCTCACAATCAAATGCCAACCATATTACATCCCAAGAGAATTCTCTTCGGTTATACTCACAGCCGTGTATATTCCCCCTCAAGTCGTTACCACAACGGCCCTCAAAGAACTTCACTGGACTTTTGCAAACTTTAAACCATATACCCTGGGGCCTCATTTATTGCAGTTGGGGATTTTAACAACGTAAATGTGAGGAAAACGCTGACGAAGTTCTATCAACACACTTACTGTAGCACTCGCGCTGTTGAAACACTCAAGATTGTTTGATCACGCAGACTAGGATATGTTCCGGGTAGCCTCTAAGAATAACATTGACGAATTCACAGATACAGTGACTTTATTAGGAAGTGTATAGGAGATGTTGTACCCACAGTGACTATTAAAACCTACCCTAACCAGAGACCGTGGCTCAATGGCAGCATTCACTAAAAACTGATAGTGCGAACCACTGTATTTAACCATGGCAAGGTGACTGGGAATATGGCAGAGTACAAAACGTGTAGTTATTAACTCCGTAAAGCAATCAACAGGCAAAACGTCAGTATAGAGACAAAGTGGAGTCACAATTCAACGGCTCAGATACGAGGCGTATGTGGCAGAGTCTACAGGCAATCACGGACTACAAAGGGAAAACCAGCCACATCTTGCTTCCAGACAAGCTAAACACCTGCTTCGCCCACTTTGAGGATAACACAGTGCCACCGACATAGCACGCTACCAAGGACTGTGGGCTCTCCTTCTCCGTGGCCGACGTGAGTAAGACATTTAAGCGTGTTAACCCTCGCAAGGCTACCGGCCCAGATGGCATCTCTAGCCGCATCCTCAGAGCATGTGCAGACCAGCTGGCTGGAGTGTTTACGGACATATTCAATCTCTCCCTATCCCAGTGTGCTGTCCCCACATGCTTCAAGATGTTCACCATTGTTCCTGTAACCAAGAAGCAAAGGTAACTGAACTAAATGACTATCACCCCGTAGCACTCACTTCTGTCATCATGAAGTGCTTTGAGTGGCTAGTTAAGGATCATATCACCTCTACCTTACTTGACACCCTAGACCCACTTCAATTTAATTACCGCCCCAATAGATCCATAGACGATGCAATCGCCATCACGCTGCCCTATCTCATCTGGACAAGAGGAATACCTATTTAAGAATGCTGTTCATTGACTATAGCTCAGCATTCAACACCATAGTACCCTCCAAGCTCACCATTAAGCTCGAGGTCCTGGGTCTGAACCTAGCCCTTTGCAACTAGGTCCCGGACTTCCTGACGGGTCGCCCCAGGTGGTGAAGGTAGGAAACAACACCTCCACTTCGCTGATCTTCAACACAGGGGCCCCACAAGGGTGCGTGCTCAGCCCCCTCCTGTAGTCCCTGTTCACCCATGACTGCGTGGCCACGCACGCCTCCAACTCAATCAACAAGTTTACAGACAACACAACAGTAGTAGGCCTGATTACCAACAATGACGAGACAGACTACAGGGAGAAGGTGAGGGGCCCGGGAGTGTGGTGCTAGAAAAATAACCTCTGACTCAATGTCGACAAAACAACGGAGCTGACAGTGGAAACAGCAGAGAGAGCATGCCCCTATCCACAGACTGGACCGCAGTGGAGAAGGTGGAAAGCTTCAAGTTCCTCAGCATACCCATCACTGACGATCTAAAATGGTCCACCCACACAGACATTTTGGTAAAGAATGCGCAACAGCTCCTCTTCAACCTCAGGAGGCTGAAGAAATTTGGCTTGGCACCTAAAACCCTCACAAACGTTTACAGATGCACAATTGAGGGCATCCTGTCGGGCTGTATCACCGCCTGGTATGGCAACTGCACAACCCGTAACCGCAGGCCTCTCCAGAGGGTGGTGCTGTCTGCCCAATGCTTCACCGGGGGCAAACTATCTACCCTCCAGGACACATACAGCACCCGATATCACAGGAAGTCCAAAAAGATCATCAAGGACAACAAGCACCCGAGCCACTGCCTGTTCACCCCGTTATCATCCATAAGGTGTGGTCAGTACAGGTGAATCAAAGCTAGGATTGAGAGACTGAAAAACAGCTTTTATCTCAAGGCCATCAGACTGTTAAATAGCCACCACTACCTGTTTATGACATACCATAAATACAATAACTCTCTCTCCACTCTACAGAATTGACTTTTGGAAAGCCTTTTTTTTACCACAGAGAAAGACTATACAGGATGGTAACATCAGAAAGTTGAACAATGAGACAATATTTCTGTAATGGAAGGGTCCGTTGGTACTTAAAGAATATGATGTCAGATCAGTCATTGTCTTGGTAGATTGTTATTGATGATAGGATGAAAGAATTGTATATTTGAAAATCTACACATTCTAGTTATCATATTTACATCAAAATGTTGCAAAACTTAAGTGATTAAACATGAAACTATTTGTGAGAAGATGTGATTTTAGCTTCTAAATGAGAGAATTGTTTCATAAGTAAACTTATGCTCAATCAGTAACCCCACCCACGGGAGCACAGACATTGATTAGAAGGATGAAATGCCCCTTCTCCTCCCCAGTATGAAAGCGCCTGCAACAATCATTAACTTTTAGTTCCAGAAATGTGAGGACTGCTGTCCGAACGTTTAGAAGGGCGCATTTCAACGTGGAGGTCACCACGCAGGAATGGTGAATTTCCAGCCAGAATAAAGCACAAGCTGATTATGGCAATTTGGTATGAACTTTGAACTATTATTTACTAAAGAAGAAGTGATACATCCTAGACGTCAAGTTATCAGCTGCAGCTGTAAACCTACGTAGCCTAGGAAAGGACAGACAATATCCAAAGAACGACAGGGTACAAGGGTCCGCTCTGCAAGATTACGACCAGAAATATTCTTCAAAGGACAATGGAGATCTCTACTGGGCAAACCAGTCTTCCATCTTCGACCAGTCTATTGAAGCGCAGCTCAGAGTAATACATATATTGTGTTTTCCTTTTCCGAATGGGCGGTTATTAGAATGCATAAGATTCTGTATTTACGGTAGCATAGCTTCTCAAGGTCCAATAGAGACCAAATTCCTTTGATGAAAGGTGTTCAGGTGAGGAAAGGTGTTGGGTTTGCGCCAGGCATAGGGTTTTCCTTGATGGCCAAAAAGCTACATTTTAGTCACTTCTGACCAGAGTACCTTCTTCCATATGTTTGGAGAGTCTCCAGCATGCCTTTTTGCGAGCACCCAACGTGTTTGCTAATTTTTTTCTTTAAGCAATGACCTTTTGTTGGCAACTCTTCCGTAAAGCGCAGCTCTGTGGAGTGTACGGCTTAAAGTGGTCCTATGGACTGATACTCCAATCTTCGCTGTGGAGCTTAGCAGCTCCTTCAGGGTTATCTTTGATCTCATTGTTGCCTCTCTGATTAATTCCCTCCTTGACTGGTCTGTGAGTTTTGGTGGGCGGCCCTCTCTTAGCAGGTTTGTTGTGGTGCCATATTCTTTCCATTTTTTAATAATGGATTTAATGGTGCTCTGTGGATTGTTCAAAGTTTTGGATATTGTTTTATAACCCAACCCTGATCTGTACTTCTCCACAACCTGTTTAGAGAGCTCCTTGGTCTTCATGGTGCCGCTTGCTTGGTGGTGCCCCTTGCTTAGTGGTGTTGCAGTCTCTGGGGCCTTTCAGAAAAGGTGTATATACACTGAGATCATGTGACAGATCATGTGACACTTCGATTGCACACAGGTGGATTTATTTAACTAATTATGTGACTTCTGAAGTTAATTGGTTGCACCAGATCTTATTTAGGGGCTTCATAGCAAAGGGGGTGAATACATATGCATGCACCACTTTTCCATTTTATATTTTGTAGCATTTTTTGAAACAATTAATTTTTTTCATTTCACTTCACCATATTTGACTATTTCACATTCAAGCCAGTGAATTCTATGCAATACAGCTGGATGAGTCAACAGACGAGGCGGGACTGGCACAGCTCCTGGTATATGTCCGGTACGTTTATGGGGGGGGGGTCAAATAAGGAAGACATCCTCTAATGCAAACCACTGGAAACAAGGACAACATGAGAGGATATTTTTAAAGTACTGGAAAGCTTTGTGGCATCAAATGGACTTTGGTGGTCAAGATGTGTTGGCATCTGTACTGATGGCGCAAAAGCCATGACAGGGAGACATAATGGAGCGGTAACGCGCATGCAAGCAGTTGCTCCCGACGCCACTTGGGTACACTGCAGCGTCCACCGAGAGGCTCTTGCTGTCAAGGGAATGAATGCCTGACAGCGTGAAAGGTGTTTTGGACACTACAGATTGAAGATGGTTAACATTGTTATAGCAAGGCCCCTGAATTCTCATGTATTTTCTGCATTATGCAATGATATGGGCAGCGACCATGTAACACTTTTACAAGATACAGAAGTGCGCTGGTTATAAAGGGGCAAAGTATTGACAATTTTTTTTAAATTGAGAGACAAGCTTAAAGTTTTCTTTACTGATCATAATTTTCACTTGTCTGACCTCTTGCATGATGACACGTTTCTCACACGAATGGCCTATCTGGATGATCTTTTTTCTCACCTGAATGATCTGTATCTAGGATTACAGGGACTCTCCGCTACTATATTCAATGTGTGGGACGAAATTGAGGATATGATTAAGAAGTTGGAGCTCTTTTCTGTCTGCATTAACAAGGACAACACACAGGTCTTTCCATCATTTTTTGTGTGCAAATGAACTCAAGCTTACAATGTCAAATGTGATATAGCGAAGCACCTGAGTGAGTTGGGTGCGCAATTACGCAGGTACTTTCCCGAAACAGATGACAAACAACTAGATTCGTTATCCCTTTCATGCCCTGCTTCCAGTCCACTTACCGATATCTGAACAAGAGAGCCTCATCGAAATTGCAACGTGGTTCTGTGAAAATTGAATTTAGTTAGAAGCCACTGCCAGATTTCTGGATAGCGCTCAGAGTTTCTTGCCTTGACAAATCACACTGTTAAGACACTGATGCCCTTTGTAACCATCATACCTATGTGAGAGTGGATTCTCGGCCCTCACTAGCATGAAAGCTAAATACAGGCACAGACTGTGTGACTCTCTCCAATACAACACAACATTGCGGAGTTATGTACATCCTTTCAAGCACACCCTTCTCATTGAGTTATTCAACATTTTTGATGAACAAATAAGGTTTTATATGTAAGATGGCTAAATAAAGAGAAAAATGTATTATTATTATTTGTGCCCTGGTCCTATAAGAGCTCTTTGTCACTTCCCATGAGCCGGGTTGTGATAATAACTCACACTCATTCTTATGTTTCATAAATGTATCGTATAGTGTGTGTGAAGGCTTACAATGGCAAAAAACATTTACAAGTGCACTGACTCTGGTGCTAGAGGGAGTACGCAGCTGGAGGTTGAATGTTGGAAGGGATACGGGACTATAAAAAGTTTACAGCTACCCTCTAGTTTCCCATTCAGGGTTTTAACCAAGCCCAGCTATGATGTGTCACATACTATTACAAATGTGCTTATTGTAAGAATGAATGTTCCGAGATCTCCACTTAACTAAATAGATTCCCTGTTGCTATCAAAGTTGTTCCAAAGGGTAGGTTTAACTTCTTAAGGTATAGGGGGCAGCATTTTCACTTTTGGATAAATCGCGTGCCCAATTTCAACTTCCTGCTACTCATGCCAAGAATCTAAGATATGCATATTATTAGTAGATTTGAGTATAACAGAACTTATGTAGCAGGCACCCAGAGGATTAACCGTTCAGAATTTGTTTTATTTTTTTATGTCTCTGTCTGTTCAGTGAGTTCTCATTGGGAAACAATATTTCTTAGGTACTTGTTTTCAGTTTCTACCGCTTCCACTGGATGTCACCAGTCCTTGGAATTTGGTTGAGGTTATTCCTTTGTGCAATGAAGAAGTACGGCCATCTTGGAAAAAGTTAACGCTGTTGAGAGTGTGCAAGACTTGAAAAGTAGCGTTAGTTTCCTCTCGTCCTCTATTGAAAACAGATGGACCCATCTTCAATTTGATCAATTATTAACGTTTAAAAATACCTAAAGTTGTATTACAAAAGTAGTTTGAAATGTTTTGACAACGTTTACAGGCAACTTTTGAGATATTTTGTAGTGATGTTGCTCAATTTGGAAGCTGTTTTTTGGGGGATCAAACGCGCCAAATAAATTGACATTTTGGATATAAGGATGGAATTAATCGAACAAAAGGACCAATTGTGATGTTTATGGGACATATTGGAGTGCCTACAAAAGAAGCTTGTCAAAGGTAAGGCATGTTTTATATTTTATTTCTGCATTTTGTGTAGCGCCTGCAGGGTTGAAATATGCTACCCTCTTTGTTTACTATTGTGCTATCATCAGATAATAGCTTCTTATGCTTTTGCCGAAAAGCCTTTTTAAAATCTGACATGTTGGCTGGATTCACGAGTGTAGCTTTAATTTAGTATCTTACATGTGTGATTTAATGAAAGTTGGATTTTTATATAATTTCATTTGAATTGTGGGACGCAAGCGTCCCCTATACCATAAGAAGTTAACAGAGCAAATTAAATGTGACCATACTTTATCACTCATACTGTATATCATCAATTATACTATTTTGGCCTATATAACATTTTGCAAAGTAATCACCAGCTTTTGTTTCAATTCATCACAGAATTCAACTAAAAATAAACAATACAATTATCAGGGCCCAAGGCAAGATCCAAATGCAGGAGGCAGATGGTTGAGCTCCAATATTTATTATAACAAAAGGGGTAGGCAAAAGGTGGGTCGGGGACAGGCGAGAGTTCATAAACCAGGTCAGAGTCCAAACAGTACAAGGGGATAGGCAGGCTCGAGGTCAGTACAGCCAGAGTGGTCAGGCAGGCGGGTTCGGTGTCAGGACAGGCAAGGGTCAAAAGCAGGAGGGCTAGGAAAAAACAGAGACTGGGAAAAATAGGAGTTATCAAAACCGCTGATTGACTTGGCAAAACAGGACGAACTGGCACAGAGAGAAAAGAAACACAGGGATAAATATACGGGGATAATAAGCGACACCTGGAGGGGGGTGGAGACAAGAACAAGGACAGGTGAAACAGATCAGGGTGTGACAACAATAGGCCTTGACAAATGTTATATTTAGGGTTCAATTCAATCTGTATCTCTTAAGTGTTACAGATTGCACAATTAAAATTTAAAGGTAATTCCCAATTGAGCAGTGTTTACTGTGAATGCAGTCTCCTCTAACGCGCGAGCATAGCCTTTAAATTTCAATCACGTTGTAACGCTGAACTTCAGTGATACAGATTGAATTGAGCCCTTATATAATATTGCCTTGTGTTTGGTTGTTCTTTATAGTTAGTTACTACTATTTCCTATTGTATGTTGCCCCTGAATTTACTGCGTTGTGTAATACTCTGCAGGTGGCATATGCAATCTATACAGTCCTTTGAGATTTACTGCTGCTATATTCTGTAAGATTCTGTATCTCTGCATTTGTCCCTGGTGTATTCATTCGGTATTGTAAGGACCGACGCCAGGGATGAGAAGCAGGTACGGGGAGTCAAACATTTAATCAAGAACCGACATGAAACAAGACAGGAACAGCGTCAGCACACTGGTATACAAGCAAGTACCCTTCCACAGATCTATGCCTTCACAAGCATTTCACTACACTCGCATTAACATCTGCTACCCATGCGTATGTGACCGATTTGATTTGATAAGACGATCAATGCAGAAGCAGGGAACAGAGCGGGAACCAGACAGATATAGGGTAGGTAATGACAGAGTTGATTGAGTCCAGGCGAGTCCAATAATTGCTGATGTGCGTGATGGGGGGGAAGGCAAGTGTGCGTAATGATGATGGCAGGAGTGCGCAATGCTGGGAAACCTGGCAACCTCGAGTGCCAGGGGTGAAGAGCGGGAGCAGGCGTGACAGGAATGTGTGATTTAATTAATTGTGTTTCTGTCCATTACAGAACCACCACCATTCCACTACATCGTCCACTTTTCATATCCACGTATAGTGCATTTGGAAAGTATTCAGATTAAATTGTTTTTTTCCCCTCATCAATCTATAACCCATAATGACAAAGCAAAATCAAGTTATTAGAAATGTTGATAAATTATATATATATATACAAAAATATGAAATATCACATTTACTTAAGTATTCAGACCCTTTACTCAGTACTTTGTTGAAGCACCTTAGGCCGCAATTACAGCCTTGAGTCTTCTTGGGTATGATGCTACAAGAATGGCAGTTTCTCCCACCCATGTTGGATGGGAGCGTTGCTGCAAAGATTTTTTCAGGCCTCTCCAGAGATGTTCAATAGGGTTCAAGTCCAGTCTCTGGTTGGGCCACTCAAGGACATTCAGTGACCTGTCCCGAAGCCATGTCCTGCATTGTCTTGGCTGTGTGCTTAGGGTTGTTGTCCTGTTGGAAGGTGAACCTTCACCCCAGTCTGAGGTCCTGAGCACTCTGAAGCAGGTTTTCATCAAGAATCTCTCTGTACTTTGTTCCATTCATTTTTCCCTCAATCCTGACTAGTCTCCCAGTCCCTGCCACTGAAAAACATCCCCACAGCATGATGCTGCCACCACCATGCTTCACCGTAGGGATGGTGCCAGGTTTCCTCTAGACGTGATGCTTGGCATTGAAGCCAAAGAGTTCAAACTTGGTTTCGTCAGACAAGACAGTATTCAACGTCCATCCTTGTCTGAGGACGTTGGGAGATGATGTGGAAACTGGCCACTACGGCATCAGTGAGCACTGTTACCTTCAAGTAGGTTTCAGTTTTGTTAGGGCATTGTGGATGGGGATGGGGATGGGGAATAGGGGATGAGGAATGGGGGATGGGCATCTCCCTCTGATTCCAAAGGTTGCTAGTTTGAATCCAGCAATATTTTTTTGTTTTTGTTTTAAGCCTATCCCAAACTTTAATCCTTCCCTTAACCATTCGGAGTTAATGCCTAACCTTAAGATTTTGGAGTTAATGCCTGAACATAACTCTAACCTTAACAATTCGGAGTTAACACCTAAACTTAACCTTGAACACTTCAACATTTGATGTTTGCAACACCTTTGAAATGTGATGTTTGAGAAACATGGATGAATGTCTAACTCTGACGTAAGACTGTGAGATCTAGTTGAGTGATGATCGAATGTTACAAAATGCAATTAGTGGGAACACACTATTCTAAAAACCCCATTTCAGATGCAAGCCGTTTCATGTGACAGAGATGAAAATATCTGTTTGAAATTTAAGAGGGGAAATCTAAAGATGCAACAACAAGCATGGGTTGCTAATATGACTAGGATTGTGTCTTTGGCTGCTGGACAATAAAGTTGATTTGAAAACCAATATAACATGAGAGAAAGGGTTGGCTGGTTTCAATGGCATAAGGTAATGTTTATAAAATAATTCCCTCAACATTTCTACTGAACTGTGCCTCGTGTATGTCAAGAGAATCAAGCCTTTAGACGTTAATTTGAATTATGCTACATTATATTTGCCAAACATGACTGGCGTTTGTCCTATATTTATGTAATTAAAATTAGCTCCATTTTCTGGGGCCTCCCTCATGTCAGCATCAGTGTGGCCATATCACCTAGGTTACACTGAGATGCAGGCTAACTATTTATATCCAGGTAACTGCCAAAATAAAGTGTCTTAATAGGGCGATGAGCCAACACATGCCACCCGAACGGCTTCAATGTGCCTTGTTATAGATTGGAACTCTACTGGAAGGATGTAACACCATTCTTCCATGAGAAATTCCATAATTTGGTGTTTTGTTGATGGTGGTGATGAGGCGTCGCTCCAGGATCTCCCATAAGTGTTAAATTTGGTTGAGATCTACTGACTGAAAAACGCATGCACGCACACACACTTTAAACCCCCAAAGCTCCTTTGAGCATCTGGGCATTTTTATACATGACCCAAAGCATGTTAATTAATGGCTTAATTAACTCAGGAACCACACCTGTGTGGAAGCAACTGCTTTCCATAAACTTTGTATCCCTCATTTACTCAAGTGTTTCCATTATTTTGTCAGTTTGGTAGCTACATTGATCAATGAGATCCCAACCTATTTTCACCCACTTAAAAAGACAGCCAAAGGTTTGTTGAATTCCCGATGTGTTATCACTGTACTTTAAACCATTTAAAAGCACAACAATGTTAAAATGGGAATACAATGTCAGATATGTTATTTATTTATTTTAACCTTTATTTAACTAGGCAAGTCAGTTAATAAATTCTTATTTACAATGATAGCCTACACCAGATGATGCTGGGCCAATTTGCGACGCCCTGTGGGACTCCCAATCACCCCGGATGTGATGCAGCCTAGATTTGAACCAGGAACTGCAGTGACCCCTACTTGATACTGAGATTTAGTGCCTTAGAACACTGCGCCACTCAGAAGCCATTTTATCACTGTGTTTCATCTAATAGCACAACCAAATGACCTGGGTTGCAGTTGAGACTAAATTAAAGTACATGGTACAAGTGATTAATGCCGTTTGGGATTCTGTACCGATTATTGTAGCAATTGTGAATATTTCCACAGACCTGCAATCCTGAACATGCATACTTTCTATGATTACATAAGAAGACATTTATTGTTACAGTAACCTCAAAATGTGGCCATGGATGTGTTACTCATTTTAAAGTTGAATAAATATGAGTTTGTAAGATAGTAAATAGCCTAATGTTAAGGCTGTTTTACAAAATTAAATGGAATTGTGTTTGTTGACAATGGAACCAAATATGGGCAACTCAAACAGGAAGTACCGTGCTAAAGACTATTCAACAATGGTCTGACCAATCAGAATCCACACTTCAGGATTGTTTGATCATGTGGACTGGGATATGTTCCGGGTAGCTTGCGGAAATTATTTAGATGAATACACTGAAACAGTGACTGAGTTTATCAGGAAGTGTATAGGCGATGTCATACCCACTGTGACTGTTAAAACCTACTCTAAACAGAAACGGTGAATTGATGGCAGCATTTGAGCGAAACTGAAAGCACGAACCACCGCATTTAACCATGGCAAGGTGACTGGGAATATGGCAGAATACAAACAGTGTAGATATTCACTCCGCATGGCAACAGGCAAAATGTCAGTATAGAGACAAGGTGAAGTCGCAATTCAAAGGCTCAGACACGAGACGTATGTGGCAGGGTCTACAGACAATCACAGACTACAAAAGGAAAATCAAATCAAAGTTTATTTGTCACGTGCGCCGAATACAACAGGTTGTTGCACCTGTTGTATTCGGCACACGTGACAAATAAACTTTGATTTTCCTTTTGTAGTCTGTGATTAGACCTTACTGTGAAATGCTTACTTACAAGCCCTAACCAACAGTGCAATGTTTAAGTAAAAAATAGGTATTATGTAAACAATAGATAAGTAAAGAAATAAAAAAACTGTAAAATGACAGTAAAAATAACAGTAGCGTGGCTACATACAGGTGGAACCAGTACAGAGTCAATGTTTGTCGGTTTGTCGGGCTAACTGAGGTAATATGTACATGTAGGTATAATTAAAGTGTTTAGATGATAAACAGAGTAGCAGCAGCGTAAAGAGGGGTTGGCGGGAAGGGAGGTTTGGGGCGGGACACAATGCAAATAGTCCAGATAGTCATTTGATTATCTGTTCAGGAGTCTTATGGCTTGGGGATAAAAGCTGTTGAGAAGCCTTTTGGTCCTAGACTTTGTGCTCCGGTACCGCTGGTGGGTGGCTGGGATCTTTGACAATTTTTAGGGCCTTCCTCTGACACTGCCTGGTGTAGAGGTCCTGGATGGCAGGCAGCTTTGCCCCAGTGATGTACTGGGCCGTACGCACTACCCTCTGTAGTGCCTTGCGGTCTGAGGCCGAGCAGTTGCTGTACTAGGCAGTGATGCAACAAGTCAGGATGCTCTCGATGTTGTGACTATAGAACCTTTTGAGGATCTGTTCCTTTTGTCCAGGTAGGAAAGGGCAGTGTGGAGTGCAATAGAGATTGCATAGTCTGTAGATCTGTTTGAGCGGTATGCAAATTGGAGTGGGTCTATGTTTTCTGTGATAATGGTGTTAATGTGAACCATTACCAGCCTTTCAAAGCACACGCTTGAAACGTGTTAGTATTACAGACTCAATGTTGAAAATGTCAGTTAAGACACCTGCCAGTTGGTCAGCACATGCCCGGAGCACATGTCCTGGTAATCTGTCTGGCCCAGCGGCCTTGTGAATGTCTGTTTAAAGTTCTTACTCACGTCGGCTACGTGATCACACAGTTGTCCGGAACAGCTGATGCTCTCATGCATGCCTTAGTGTTCCTAAGTGATTTAGCTCATCTGGTAGGCTCGTGTCACTGGGTAGCTCGCAACTGTGCTTCCCTTTGTAGTCTTAAATAGTTTGCAGGCCCTACCACGTCCGACGAGCGTCGGAGCCGGTGTAGTACGATTCAATCTTAGTCCTGTATTGGCGCTTTGCCTGTTTGAGGGCAGAGCAGGATTTCTTGTAAGCTTTCGGGTTAGAGTCCCGCACCTTGAAGGCTGCAGCTCTACCCTTTAGCTCAGTGCGAATGTTGCTTTTAATCCAAAGCTTCTGGTTGGGGTATATACCAGCGACATCGCCGACAATCTCTCCCGATCCCAGTCTGCGACACAGACGATGCAATCGCCATCACTCGCCAGCACACTGCCAATCCCATCTGGAAAAGAGGAATACCTATTTAAGAATGCTGTTCATTGACTACAGCTCAGCATTCATCACCATAGTACCCTCCAAGCTCATCATTAAGCTCAAGGCCCTGGGTCTGAACCCAACCCTGTGCTACCCTGTGCTACTGGTAGTGAAGGTAGGAAACAACACCTCCACTTCACTGATCCTCAACAATGGGGCGCAACAAGGGTGCATGCTCAGTCCACTCCTGTGCTCTCTGTTCACCCATGACTGCATGGCCAAGCAACTCAATCATTAAGTTTGCAGACGACACAACAGTAGTAGGCTTGATTACCAACAATGACGAGACAGCCTACAGGGAGGAGATGAGGGCTCTGGGAGTGTGGTGCCAGGACAATGACCTCTCTTCAATGTGAGCAAGACAAAGGAGCTAATCGTGGACTACAGAAAAAGGTGGGACAAATGAGCCCCCATTAACGTCGACGGGGCTGTAGTGGAGCAGTTTGAGAGCTTCAAGTTCCTTGGTGTCCACATCACCAACAAACTATCATGGTCCAAACATACCAGCTGTGCACGACAAAACATTTTCCCCCTCAGGAGACTGAAAAGATTTTAAATGGGTCCCCAGATCCTCAAAAGGTTCTACAGCTGCGCCATAGAGAGCATCCTGACCGGTTGCCTCACTGCCTGGTATTGCAACTGCTCGGCATCTGACCGTAAGGCACTACAGAGGGTATTGCGAACGGCCCAGTACATCACTGGGGCCAAGCTTCCTGCCACCCAGGACCTATATAATAGGCGGTGTCAGCGGAAAGCCGTTAGAATTGTCAGAGATTCCAGTTACCCAAGTTACAGATTGTGGGTCTCTGCTACCGCACGGCAAGCGGTACCGAAGCACCAAGTCTAGGACTAAAAAGCTCCTCAACAGCTTCTACACCCAAGCCATAAGACTGCTGAACAATTAATAAAATCTCCACCGGACATTTTGTACACTGCTGCTACTCCCTGTTTATTATTTATGCACAGTCACTTCACTCCCACCTACATGTACAAATTACCTCAAAGAACCTGTACGCTCACACACTGACTCAGTACTGGTGCCCCCTGTATATAGCCTCTTTATTGTTATTCTTATTGTGTTACTTTTTATTTTAGTTGTGTTACTTGTGTTACTTTTTATTCTACTTGGTAAATATTGTCTTAACTCTTCTTGAACTGCACGGTTGGTTAAGGGCTTGTAAGTAAGCATTTCACGGTAAAGTCTACACTTGTATTCAGCGCATGTGACAAATAAAGTTTGATTTGATTTGACAAGATTCTCTGGTCTGATGAAACCAAGATTGAACTCTTTGGCCTGAATGCCAAGTGTCACGTCTGGAGGAAACCAGGCACCGCTCATCACCTGGACAATACCATCCCTACATAGTGGTGGCAGCATCATGCTGTGGGGTTGTTTTTCAGCGGTAGGGACTGGGAGACTAGTCAAGATCAAGGGAAAGATGAACGGAGCAAAGTACAAAGAGATCCTTTATGAAAACCTGCTTCAGAGCGGTCAGGACCTCAGACTGAGGCAAATGTTCACCTTCCGACAGGACAACGACCCTAAGCACACAGCCAAGACAATTCAGGAGTGGCTTCGGAACAAGTCTCTGAATGTCCTTGAGTGGCCCAGCCAGAGCCCGGACTTGAACCCGATCGACTAGCTATGGAGAGACCTGAAAATAGCTGTGCAGCGTTGCTCCTCATCCAACCCAACAGAGCTTGAGAGGATCTGCAGAAAAGAATGTGAGAAACTGCCAAGCTTGTAGCATCATACCCAAGAAGACTCGTGGATGTAATCTCTGCCAAAGTTGCTTCAACCGAGTACTGAGTAATTAATTGTATTAATTAATTTTAATTTTATGTAAAACAAAACTGTAAAAAAAAAAAAAAAGTTTTTACTTTGTCATTATTGTCTGTAGAAAGATGAGGATCATTATTTTTTAAATAGATTTTAGAATAAGGCTGTAACTTAACATGATTAGGCCACTGGCTTAATCATATTATTTTATTTGTTTCACTTTTAATTTTGGTTGCGATGGAGACGTGAGTCCAACATATAATTTGTTAACTTGTAGACAAGTTAATAGGCTATTTACCGTGTGTAGGCTACAACATGAAAAAAGAACATGAAATCGCACTTAAGGCATGGAATGCATAGTTCGGACATGACGACCATATCTTTAGTGTACAACATTAAGTCTCCCCCTCCATATCAATGAGGGGGAAGCGGCAGTGGAGCAGTGGGAGCGGAGCAGTGGGAGCAGAACTGAGCAGAAGTTACGTAGACAGCAGAGTGGGGAACAGCTACGGATGTCATGTATTGTCATGTGTCTTGTTTCTGTCCTTTCCCTTCACCCTGTCTCCCTCTGCTGGTCGTTATTAGGTTACCTTTTCTCCCCCTCTTTCCCCCAGCTGTTCCTTGTCTCCTCCTAACGAATCAATAACCCGCCGTGTTACTCTGGGGAGCCCACTGAATGCCGCTCGTTCCTCACCCAGTGTGATATTGTGTTTTCTCTCCAGCCCAACACTTACTCCAGGAGCACTGCTCGTGTCGCCTACGTCATATCTCTCCTTACTGGACGGGCTCGTGAGTGGGGCACGGCAATCTGGGAGGCAAGGGCTGAGTGTACTAACCAGTATCAGGACTTTAAGGAGGAGATGATACGGGTTTTTGATCGATCTGTTTTTGGGGAGGAGGCTTCCAGGGCCCTGTCTTCCCTATGTCAAGGTAATCGATCCATAACAGACTACTCTATTGAGTTTCGCACTCTTGCTGCCTCCAGTGGCTGGAACGAGCCGGCTTTGCTCGCTCGTTTTCTGGAGGGTCTCCGCGCAGAGGTAAAGGATGAGATTCTCTCCCGGGAGGTTCCTTCCAGCGTGGATTCCTTGATTGAACTCGCTATTCGCATTGAGCGACGGGTTGATCTTCGTCACCGAGCTCGTGGAAAGGAGCTCGCGTTCTCCGTTGCCCCCCTCTCCGCATCACTACCATCTTCCTCTGCCGGCTCGGGTGCTGAGCCTATGCAGCTGGGAGGTATCCGCATCTCGACTAAGGAGAGGGAACGGAGAATCACCAACCGCCTCTGTCTCTATTGCGGTTCTGCTGGTCATTTTGTCACTTCATGTCCAGTAAAAGCCAGAGCTCATCAGTAAGCGGAGGGCTACTGGTGAGCGCTACTACTCCTGTCTCTCCTTCAAGATCCTGCACTACCTTGTCGGTCCATCTACGCTGGACCGGTTCGTCAGCTTCCTGCAGTGCCTTAATAGACTCTGGGGCGGAGGGCTGTTTTATGGACGAGACCTGGGCTCGGGAACATGACATTCCTCTCAGACAGTTAAGGGAGTCCACGGCCTTGTTCGCCCTGGATGGTAGTCCTCTCCCCAGGATTCAGCGTGAGACGCTACCTTTAACCCTCACTGTTTCTGGTAATCATAGCGAAACCATTTATTTTTTGATTTTTAAAAAAAAACTTTTACACCTGTTGTTTTGGGCCATCCCTGGCTAGTTTGTCATAATCCTTCCATTAATTGGTCTAGTAATTCTATCCTCTCCTGGAACGTCTCTTGTCATGTGAAATGTTTAATGTCTGCTATCCCTCCTGTTTCCTCTGTCTCTTCTTCACAGGAGGAGCCTGGTGATTTGACAGGGGTGCCGGAGGAATATCACGATCTGCGCACGGTGTTCAGTCGGTCCAGGGCCACCTCTCTTCCTCCACACCGGTCGTATGATTGTAGTATTGATCTCCTTCCGGGAACCACTCCCCCCCGGGGTAGACTATACTCTCTGTCGGCTCCCGAACGTAAGGCTCTCGAAGATTATTTGTCTGTAGCTCTTGCCGCCGGTACCATAGTCCCCTCCTCCTCTCCCGCCGGAGCTGGGTTTTTTTTTGTTAAGAAGAAGGACGGGTCCCTGCGCCCCTGCATAGATTATCGAGGGCTGAATGACATAACAGTGAAGAATCGTTATCCGCTTCCTCTTATGTCTTCAGCCTTCGAGATCCTGCAGGGAGCCAGGTTTTTCACTAAGTTGGACCTTCGTAACGCTTACCATCTCGTGCGCATCAGGGAGGGGGACGAGTGGAAGACGGCGTTTAACACTCCGTTAGGGCACTTTGAATACCGGGTTCTTCCTTTCGGCCTCGCTAACGCTCCAGCTGTCTTTCAGGCATTAGTCAATGATGTCCTGAGAGACATGCTGAACATCTTTGTTTTCGTTTACCTTGACGATATCCTGATTTTTTTCACCGTCACTCCAGATTCATGTTCAGCACGTTCGACGTGTCCTCCAGCGCCTTTTAGAGAATTGTCTTTTTGTGAAGGCTGAGAAGTGCTCTTTTCATGCCTCCTCCGTCACGTTTATCGGTTCTGTTATTTCCGCTGAAGGCATTAAGATGGATCCCGCTAAGGTCCAAGCTGTCATTGATTGGCCCGTCCCTAGGTCACGCGTCGAGCTGCAGCGCTTTCTCGGCTTCGCGAACTTCTATCGTCGTTTCATCCGTAATTTCGGTCAGGTGGCAGCCCCTCTCACAGCCCTTACTTCTGTCAAGACGTGCTTTAAGTGGTCCGTTTCCGCCCAGGGAGCTTTTGATCTCCTCAAGAATCGTTTTACATCCGCACCTATCCTTGTTACACCTGACGTCACTAGACAGTTCGTTGTCGAGGTTGACGCGTCAGAGGTGGGCGTGGGAGCCATTCTTTCTCAGCGCTCCCTCTCTGACGACAAGGTCCACCCTTGCGCGTATTTTTCTCATCGCCTGTCGCCGTCGGAACGTAACTATGATGTGGGAAACCGCGAACTGCTCGCCATCCGCTTAGCCCTAGGCGAATGGCGACAGTGGTTGGAGGGGGCGACCGTTCCTTTTGTCGTTTGGACTGACCATAGGAACCTTGAGTACATCCGTTCTGCCAAACGACTTAATGCGCGTCAGGCGCGCTGGGCGCTGTTTTTCGCTCGTTTCGAGTTCGTGATTTCTTATCGTCCGGGCTCTAAGAACACCAAGCCTGATGCTTTATCTCGTCTCTTCAGTTCTTCAGTAGCCTCCACTGACCCCGAGGGGATTCTCCCTGAGGGGCGTGTTGTCGGGTTGACTGTCTGGGGAATTGAGAGGCAGGTAAAGCAAGCACTCACTCAAACTCCGTCGCCGCGCGCTTGTCCCAGGAACCTTCTTTTCGTTCCCGCTCCTACTCGTCTGGCCGTTCTTCAGTGGGCTCACTCTGCCAAGTTAGCCGGCCACCCTGGCGTTCGGGGTACGCTTGCTTCCATTCGCCAGCGTTTTTTGTGGCCCACCCGGGAGCATGACACGCGTCGCTTCGTGGCTGCTTGTTCGGTCTGCGCGCAGACTAAGTCCGGTAACTCCCCTCCTGCCGGCCGTCTCAGGCCGCTTCCCATTCCCTCTCGACCGTGGTCTCACATCGCCTTAGATTTTGTCACCGGACTGCCTTCGTCAGCGGGGAAGACTGTTATTCTTACGGTTGTCGACAGGTTCTCTAAGGCGGCTCATTTTATTCCCCTTGCTAAGCTTCCTTCTGCTAAAGAGACGGCACAAATCATCATCGAGAATGTTTTCAGAATTCATGGCCTTCCGTCAGACGTCGTTTCGGACAGAGGTCCGCAATTCACGTCTCAATTTTGGAGGGAGTTTTGCCGTTTGATTGGGGCTTCCGTCAGTCTCTCTTCCGGCTTTCACCCCCAGTCTAACGGTCAAGCAGAACGGGCCAATCAGACTATTGGTCGCATCTTACGCAGTCTTTCTTTTCGCAACCCTGCGTCTTGGTCAGAACAGCTCCCCTGGGCAGAATACGCCCACAACTCGCTTCCTTCGTCTGCGACCGGGCTATCTCCTTTTCAGAGTAGCCTCGGGTACCAGCCTCCGCTGTTCTCATCTCAGTTCGCCGAGTCCAGCGTCCCCTCCGCTCAGGCTTTTGTCCAACGTTGCGAGCGCACCTGGAAGAGGGTCAGGTCTACACTTTGCCGTTATAGGGCGCAGACTGTGAGGGCTGCTAATAAGCGTAGAACTAAGAGTCCTAGATATTGTCGCGGTCAGAGAGTTTGGCTCTCCACTCAGAACCTTCCCCTTAAGACCGCTTCTCGCAAGTTGACCCCGCGGTTCATTGGTCCGTTCCGTATTTCTCAGATCATTAATCCTGTCGCAGTTCGACTTCTTCTTCCGCGATATCTTCGTCGCGTCCACCCGGTCTTCCATGTCTCCTGTGTCAAGCCCGTTCTTCGCGCCCCCGCTCGTCTTCCCCCCCCCCCATCCTTGTCGAGGGCGCACCCATCTACAGGGTCCGTAGGATTTTGGACATGCGTCCTCGGGGCCGTGGTCATCAGTACCTAGTAGATTGGGAGGGGTACGGTCCTGAGGAGAGGAGTTGGGTTCCCTCTCGGGACGTGCTGGACCGTGCGCTGATCGATGATTTCCTCCGTTGCCGCCAGGTTTCCTCCTCGAGTGCGCCAGGAGGCGCTCGGTGAGTGGGGGGGTACTGTCATGTATTGTCATGTTGTGTCTTGTTTCTGTCCTTTCCCTTCACCCTGTCTCCCTCTGCTGGTCGTTATTAGGTTACCTTTTCTCCCCCTCTTTCCCCCAGCTGTTCCTTGTCTCCTCCTAACTACCTCGTCACCCCTTTTCCCACCTGTTCCCTTTTTCCCTCTGATTAGTCCTCTATATCTCTCTCTGTTTTTGTTTCTGTCTTTGTCGGATTCTTGTTTGTGTTATTCATGCCTGAACCAGACTATCGTCATGTTTGCTGCAACCCTGTCCTGTCCTGTCGGAATCTGCCGGTCCATCTGAGCCTACGTTTGTTTTGTTATTAAAGAAGCTCTGTTTACGTTAATTCGCTTTTGGGTCCTCATTCACGCACCGTAACAACGGAGAAGAAAATCCTGCACATGAACAGAAATCTCTTTCAATAGCCACGGCAAGTCGTATTCTAGCCAAGCGTGGTGAGGGGTACACAAATAGAATAATGGGTTTTGACATTTAAATGTAGTTAAGGAAAGGGTGTGGTGGTCTTTTAATAGTAAGAACATATTTTAAAGTAACATAGAAAAATATTTATGTTTTAGTTGCGATTGGGGTATTTTGACCAAATTATTGGACATTATTGGATGTATTTTCTCTTCAAAATTCACCAGAATCAATCATTTCTCAGCTATCTCCCAGGGAGGAATTCCCCTGGACCTCCCTAGAGGGGTGTTGGCACCGGAACCCATTGACCCCCCCCCCCCCCCTCCCCTTCCCCAATATCCAACACAAAGTTACACCCTTGCATAGATTTGTATGGTTTGATTAACTTTGCAGTCATTGTTTTAAGTTTGACATACATTTTAAAGTGAAAAATCTTCCACGGTAAGAGAGTCCCAGCATCACTCTCTTACCGTGGAATTATCCTGAATAGCTGGTAGCTGCATGTAAGGAATGTTTAGAGTCTTGTCAAAGGACATTATGTTTGAACAATCTGCCATTTAGATGTTGAAGTACCCTGCTTATGGTAATGTATGAGTGCTTATAGAAATAGATTTCACTTTCATGACCACACATGCTGATGTTCTGATAACACTGAAGTACACTTTCTTGCATTTCATTGATTGAGAATTGGGCGCCCTTATGAGTGACAAGTGCATTCAAATGCAAGGGCTGACGAACAGCATAAAAACCAGTATGAAGCACAAACTTATTCAAAAGTTCTATTGTCAATCACAGTGCTAAAATAAATGTAGATTCACATCGTTTTGTTCATGCATGCCTATCAGTATTCTTAAACTGTTACATATTCACATCAACCCTGTTCATGAGACCAAAAGGAAATGTATCCCATCAAAGGTTTCCTTCAAAGGTTTCATTCAGCACATGAATGTGATGCCTTTGTTTTGAAAAATCTCTCTGCTTCCTGAATTCAGATTGTCAGAGGCATAATAATACACAGTTTATTGTTTCCTAAACAGTAGTGTTTTCATTCAAGGCACAATACATTACTCTGCCACCCTCAGGTTCTCAGGACTAAACTTTTAAACCTGAAGGGTTGTGAAGCTGCTGACAACTCAGCTCAATTGCCCCATTTTAATTATAAAAAATGTAAGAGGACAACAAGGATGTGTGCTAAGGATGTGTGTGTGTACGTCTGTGTGTGTTTGCCTGCGTATCTGAGTGCGTTTGTGCCTGTGTTTGTGATTTGAAGGCCATGTGCACAAATCCATTTCCTCTACCAAATTAGCAGGTTATAACCCAGGCATTACAATAGCAACCAATCACAGAAGGAAAGCAGACATACCTTCATGTAAATACGAGTCTGTTTATGGTACCTCCCATTCCTCTCATGACCCAGCAGAAATGACTGTAACACCTTGGGACAGCAGAGAGATGCTGATCCTCTTCGTTTCCAAGACAACAGAGTTGAAGGCATGGCAGATTGACACTTCCTCCTCTGTGTTCACTAATCTCCTCGGAGGAAATTTGTTTTTTGCGCTGCTTAATCAGACACCTTTAGAGATTAAGTCAAATACGTTATTTCAAATTCAGCCTTGTTGAATTATTTCTGCCAGGGATACGAGCCCTGGATATGAGCATTCAGAGCACATATGAAATGTTCTCAATAGCAGTCACAGAGAACAAATCACATTGTAGATTAGATTTACTGCTGAGTTCTCATGTCAACAGTACATTACAATAACCTATGCATCAGAGTATCCATGAACAGAAACAATAAAACACTGCAATGCCTCTGTGACCCCAATCAAACAACATCAGAATCACCTTTATTCACCAAATACATTTGCATGTATAGGATATTTGACTTGGTGAAATGGTGCTGCCACATAAACAGAATATACAGAAAAACGATAAACAGAATATACAGTCACAATAAACAGAATATACAGACAACATATGTAGATGCAAAGTTTACACAAATTAACATGCGGTATGTAGACTATGTGCACTGCAAGCTAAGAACTATAAGCTTTACTATGAACACTAAGCTACATTATAAATTATGTATGTAGAGATGTATACATAAAAAAACTATTTTACAGGATGATTTGCGATGGGGGAAATATATATAGTCAGGTCCATAATTATTTACACCCTTGATAAAGATGAGCATAAAATAAATTATTAAAATACTGAGCTACATGTAAAAAAAGGGAAATTATATTATTTTATACTAATATTATGGCTCAGATAATGACACAGAGCCTTTTTCTATAGTTTTATGAGATTGTTGAACACGTTGGGAGGGATCTTAGACCATTCCTCCATACAGAATCTTTACAGATCCTTGATATCCTTCTTCTGCTCTCATGGACTGCCCTCTTTCATTCAAACCACAGGTTTTCAATGGGGTTTAAGTCTAAAGACTGAGATGGCCATTGCAACATTTTCATTTTGAGGTCAATTAACCATTTCTTTGTGGATTTTGATTTGTGCTTGGGGTTATTGTCTTGCTGGAAGATCCACTTGAGGCCAAGTGTCAGCCTCCAGGCAGAGGCAACCAGGTTTTTGGCTAAAATGTCCTTTTACTTGGTAAAGTTTATGATGCCCTTGACCTTAACACGGGCCCCAGGACCAGTGGAAGTTGTATCTCCATCTCTTCATTCAAAGACTCAATCATGGACACTTACAGACAGTTGTGACTGCTTCGTGTGATGTATTGTTGTCTCTACCTTCTTGCCCTTTGTGCTGTTGTCTGTGCTCAATAATGTTTGTACCATGTTTTGTGCTGCTACCATGTTGTGCTGCTGCCATGTTATGTCACTAACATGCTGTGTTTTCATGTGTTGCTGCCATGCTATGTTGTTGTCTTAGGTCTCTCTCTGTGTAGTGTTGTGGTGACGTGTGTTTGTCCTATATTTTAATTTACATTTTTAATTCCAGCCCCTGTCCCAGCAGGAGGCCTTTTGGTAGGCCGTCATTGTAAATAAGAATTTGTTCTTCGCTGACTTGCCGAAACAAATGCTAAATTGCCCCATAACATCAAAGATCCACCACAATATTTTACTACAATATTTTAATAATTAGTTACTTTTCTGCACGTTTCTGTTTTTCAACGCCAAACACACCACTGGTGTGCGTGGCCAAAGAACTCTATTTTCATGTCATACGACCATAGCACTGGTTCCAATCCAAGTGTCAAAGCCATATCAAACTCCAGGAGGGGGTGCTATGGTCAGATGACAGGCTCAGTGTCGTTATCCTCGCAAGGAGTTGGTGCAAGAGTATTGAAAACAGGGTTGCAAATATTTTATTATTATTATTTTTTTCTTACTTGTTATTAAACATAATCTCTTTCTCAGTGCAATTGTATTAGTAGAACATAATATCATTTCCCCATGTTTTTGAGCATACAATATAGCTCAGAATTAATGAAGGTCTTTTTTTGCTCATCTTTATCAAGGGTGCCAATAATTATGGACTTGACTCTATAACAAAAAGTCTCATGTGCATATGAAAATGTGCAGAGAGTCACAGCCTGCTTGACCTTGTCCCAGTGAAACTGGTAGAGAGGGGGAATCTGTGGCCTCTAACAGCATAACGCATAACCTTATAAGGCAGCTCATTGTGGAGTTAAGTTAAGTCAGTGGCTCATCTCTTTTTTTTTATCACAATGCCTATTCAAACATTCAGATATCTTCTCTAATTTGTCTTACATTTCAAAGAGCTATCCTCATTTAGCATGAAAGCTCTTCACTTTTCCTATGTGCTTTTGATAGTGACTGTACTTTTTACATGAAACACATCCTGAGAGCTGTTTAATGTGGAAAAATTACAACGGATAGAAATGTCTCTGTATTATTTCAAAGTCCATTTTAAAAACTAGATTGGCCTGAAGCATCCATGGATATTCTGGCACCCTTGAATATCTTTTCCATTTCATATTTTCAGACATAACTAGGTCACCTTTATTTAACACATATCACCCCCCTTCCTTTCCAAAAAGGGTTAAAGAGCGACTGCCTTTAAAAAGCAACTTATCCCTTTGGAAATGGCCTATGTGGCATCGATATGAGTCAGAAATAGTTATTCTAGTGTCAAAATTGACTACAAGGGGTGTATAGGACAAATTTGGTCATAAAGTCAGTCTCGTCTAAAACAGAGTTTGGAACATCCGTGCAGCACAACGGGTAAATGAAGGTTTGGTTTTGATTTGAAAATCATGGCTCTCTCCGGATATACTGTCCCCGTCCATACAGCCAGCTGGGTTCTCAGTAAATCGCGCAGACAGAAATAAAGAACCCTCCTGGAAGAACTTAACTATTCGTGGTGTGTTTGTGATAACGTACAGAAACTGAAGTCCTTTTGTTCACCCAACTAGAATACCTCACAATCAAATGCCGACCGTATTCCTTCGCAAGAGAATTCTCTTCGGTTATTGTCACTGCCGTGTATATTCCCCCTCAAGACGATACTATGACGGCCCTCAAGGAACTACACTGGACTTTGTGCAAACTGGAAATCAACTATATCCAGAGGCAACATTTATTGTAGCTGTGGATTTTAACAGCACAAATTTGAGGAAACCGCTGCCGAAGTTCTATCAACACATTGACTGTAGTACTCATGCGGCTAAAACACTTAACCACTGCTACTCCAACTTCCGGGATGCCTACAAGGCCCTCCCCGGCCCTCCCTTCGGCAAATCAGATCATGACTCCATTTTGCTCATCCCTTCCTTTAGGCAGAAACTCAAACAGGAAGCACCCGTGCCGAGGTCTATTCAATGCTGGTCTGACCAATCGCAATCCATGCTTCAAGATTGTTTTGAGATCAAATACACTGACACAGTGACTGAGTTTCTCAGGAAGTGTATAGCAGATGTTGTTCCCACTGTGACTATTAAAACCTACCCAAATAAGAAACTGTGGATAGATGGCAGCATTCGCACAAAACTGAAAGTGCGAACAATCGCATTTAACCATGGCAAGATCACTGGGAATATGTTTGAATACAAACAGTGTAGTTATTCCCTCTGTAAGGCAATCAAACAGGCAAAACGTCAGCACAGAGACAAAGTGGAGTCACAATTCAACAGCTCGTAAGTGACGTAAGTGGCAGGGTCTACAGACAATCACAGATTACAAAGGGAAAACCAGCCATGTCGTGGACACCGACGTCTTGCTCCCGGACAAGCTAAACACCTTCTTTGCCCGCTTTGAGGATAACACAGTGCCACCAACGTGGCCCGCTCCCAAGGACTGTGGGCTCTCGTTCTCCATGGCCGACATGAGTAAAACATTTAAAAGTGTTAACCCTCGCAATGCTGCCGGCCCAGACAGCATCCCTAACCGTATCCTCAGAGCATGCGCAGACCAGCTGGCTGGAGTGTTTACGGACATATTCAATCTCTCCCGATCCCAGTCTGCTGTCCACCATTGTTCCTGTACCCAAAAAAGCATCTGCTAAATATGTGAATGTATAACATTTTATTTGAAAAACAACTCCAAGACTGAAATCTCATCAACCGATGTGTTCAGTGACTCTTTAAAAAAAGAAAAACCACAAGGGGAAAAAGCTACATGCTTAGTAAGCCAAATGTGAGACATTCGTGCACATCTATAGGGAAACAGATCAAATTAAATTGAAGAGTGCCGTCTGAATGTCTCTATAATCCCACCGCTCTTAACTTCAACCCTAACTGCTGGAAAGTTATTAACACCTTGAAATATAAATTGCCCGGCCTGCCATTCAGGGATTTTTTTTATTACTATTTATCAACGTACACTACGGTGGAAACTGGAAAAAACCAGCAGCAATCACCACATTTCCTTATTCATACGTCCCACGGGTGTTTCCTACATTGAAAGCAGAACCAGGATATGATTTCTCCCCCATAATTTTTCCTAACCACATTACGCTTTCACACATTTCGATTCCTCGTCCCTCCAGACGCCCAGTTGTTGAATATTTTAGATGGTGAATGGTGGAGGTGTGGTGAAGCTGCAATCTCCCTGATTACTTTAGAGAAGTGGAAAAACCACACGGAACATTCTGAAATGTACTATCTCCTTGTGAATGACTGGAAAAAACACATTATGAGAAAGCTATTTCCTTCAACAGAATAGTATAGTCCCCACAGATGATCTGGAGATCTTAATCTGGCCTGTCAGTTCCATTTAGTCAATTGTAACACGCAACATGCAACATTATAATCTGCTAATTGGCTGAAGATGTTGAATATAATTGTTGCATGTTGACAGAGTTGCCGTTGACACTACAGATCAATGTTTCAGTTTGGCAATAGTTTGAGCACTACAGATCATACTATGAAGGTTGAATATCTACAATATATAATGCCCCTTAAAGTACCCCTCCAGAGGATGTTGCCACCCCTATTTCCATGTCATTCTAGTCCTAGAGAGTGAAATGCGTGTTTAGTTCCACCCTCCAAACACCGACGTATGACTCCTTATAAATATTGAGTAGTCAGGCGGTATCTCCACCTTCCTCCGTGTGCACAGCCCATATGGTAAACAAACCAAAATCTGGACATGGGCACTTTGGGGACAGTCACTCTGAAGAGTAAAGGTTATGTAGTAGTTAGTAGCTAGCTGGCCCTAAACAGAAAAATATTTTTGTAGGGAGCCAAGAAAAGCAACTCTTGCCTGTATCAGTGATTGACACTAGCTAGCTAGAATGTGCAACAATATACAGTATACTACTATTAGCAATATACCAATGCCAGTACAATAGGCCAACTTCATGCACATTGTTCTTGCACATTGTTCCCTTAGAATAAGGCTGTCACTTGGTCAAAGCATAATTCATATTCTGTACCAAATACATTGCGCATATCAATAAACATCTTACTGTTGATGTACATGGAGTACAAAATTACTATGGAGTAGAAAACACCAGCTTGCCAGAATGTGTATGTGCTGTAATATAGGTTATAGATAAGAGAGGAGGAAGTGGTGGCATGTTAGAACACGGACATGGTTCTAATTTGAGTGGTGCATATGATGATCCCCATAACGGGTCCGCTTTGAAAGCAAACTAGCTTATTTTAACATAACCGTCAAAAAGATTGCAACATTGAGAACTCAATATGTAATCAATATGTGATAGAACCCTGAGCACAGGAGTAGACTATAATGAACATGTTGGCTTTCTATACATTTGTTATGATGTTGGCCTGTTGGTAATGTTTATGACCCCCATAAATACCTTTCCCCCTTTCCTCTCTCTACTCTACAAGTGTGACTCCTGGAAAACCCTTTGTTAACTGAGTCTGTTAGCATCAAAAGGGTGGTGAACAGAATCATATTTTGATAATCCAACCAGTTGAAAATATGCGTTGGTACTTAAAGAATATGATATCAGATCGGTTGTCATCTGAGACATTATTACTGATGATAGGATGACATAAACTGTATATTGGAAAGTCTACACATTATAGTTATCAGATTCACTTGGAATTGTTGGTCAATTTAAATGTTTAAATATTAAACTATTTGTGAACATATGAAATGTAATTTTAGCCTCTAAATGAGAGAATTGGTTTTCATAAGTGAACTAGGCTCAACTCAGTGGCCCCGCCCATGTGAGCAGACATTGGTTGTGACCTTTGAAACACGCCCTTCTCTCCCTACCTCATAAGCCCTTTACAAAAATGTAACATTTGTGTTCCCAAGGACGTGAGGACTACTGTCCATACGTTAAAAGGGCTAAAATCAAACTACAGAACTAAGCCAACTTCTGAGTGAGCTTAAAGTATGGCAACTTGGTATGAAATTTGAACTCTTATTCAATAAAGAAGTAATACCTCCTAGCCGTTGAGTGAGCAGCAGCAGCTGTAAACGTGGGCTAGGAAAGGACGGACGGACAAAGTATCTCTTCATTCAAAACACATGACGGTACGACAACGTATTCGTTCTACAACAAGACATATTCTTCAAAGGACAAGGGAGATCTCTGTTGGGCAACACTGCCTTCCATCTATGTGTATCAGAACAGGCATTGAATGATAAACACAACAAAACATGGACCCATTTTGGGATATATATTTTTTTTACACTGTAGTCACATCTCACCGTTTTCTCGATATAACAATATCATGGCTGGCTCAGCCATTTCATGGTCTGGATCACTCAGCCCGGGGAATCCTCAGTCCTGTAAGACACATGAAACATACAGTTGAAGTCGGAAGTTTACATACACCTTAGCCAAATACATTTAAACTCAGTTTTTCACAATTCCTGACATCTCCAATAAGAATCCCCATTGTAAACTATCTAAGGTGATGACAACTAGGGTATTTACTTCAGGTAGAATGATTATAGATTTTTGTTATTGTATAAGGATATGCTTTCCCATGCATTAAATTAAATTGAAACAGTAAACAACTCCACCAAGGCAACATACATAAAGGTTCAAGATGTGTATTATTACATTTTCAAAGCACCACATCAAAATAAATAAAATAATAAACCCCAATGAGTTGTGCATAACCCATGTCCAAATTATTTTGAGCTTGCTTAACCCTTTGGTGCGCGTTGGAGCTAAAAAAAATGATGACACACATGAAGTCCCGAAGCACTCCACCGTTGTGGTTACTCACTACTCGTAGATACTTCCTATGTGAAGTATGGCAGTTCCATGCAGGTTTCCTCACAAGATCCACAGCAAGCACAGCTATCAATGCAGACAGTACTCTTTAGCAGTAACCAATATCCCATGAGAACATGAACTCGTTAATCTTTTCCAAACAATTCTCTCTCGGTGTCACACAATGCCAAGCTAACCTCAAGGCTGTCAAATACCTCCACGATGAGACGGTACCTTCAAGTCGTTACTAAGTCTTTCTTCACAAAATTATAACAACTCTCCTGTAAAATAAAATCGGTATTTCCCTTCAAAACACGGTAGGTATGGGTTTTGTTAGATTTTCCTCGTCTTCTGTTATAATTCTTCTTCACCAACGGTCATAATGTAATGTCCATCCTTCTCAAATCGTCTCTCTACCTCTATTTTTTTCCCCAGGCCTCCCGTTAACCAGGTCAACTCTCCCATTAGCCACAGCTTAACAAGCAACCTTATTGGTCAAAACTTAAAAGTAAACCAACCTATTCACTTATACATTACCAAATAATTATAGCAAATAATCTAAATACTTGGTTCTAACAAGGGTATTACAGTAGCATTGCCTTTAAATTGTTTAATAACTTGGGTCAAACGTTTCGGGTAGCCTTCCACAAGCTTCCCACAATAAGTTGGGTGAATTTTGTCCCATTCCTC
Organism: Oncorhynchus mykiss; assembly: GCF_057628025.1. Lineage (NCBI taxonomy): Eukaryota > Metazoa > Chordata > Actinopteri > Salmoniformes > Salmonidae > Oncorhynchus > Oncorhynchus mykiss. Next base: position 53,147,572 of record NC_143038.1, on the reverse strand, counting down.
CTGACAGAGCTGGTGTAACTGAGTCAGGTTTGTAGGCCTCTTTGCTCGCACACACCTTTTCAGTTCAGCCCATACATTTTCTATGGGATTGAGGTCAGGGCTTTGTGATGGCCACTCCAATACCTTGACTTCGTTGTTCTTAAGCCATGTTGCCACAACTTTGGAAGTTTGCTTGGGGCCATTGTCCATTTGGAAGACCCATTTGCGACCAAGCTTTAACTTCCTGACTGATGTCTTGAGATGTTGCTTCAATATATCCACATAATGTTCCATCCTCATGATGCCATCTATTTTGTAAAGTGCACCAGTCCCTCCTGCAGAAAAGCACCCCCACAACATGATGCTGCCACTCCTGTGCTTCACGGATTGGGATGGTGCTCTTCATCTTGCAAGCCTCCCCCATTTTCCTCCAAACATAACGATGGTCATTATGGCCAAACAGTTCTATTTTTGTTTCATCAGACCAGAGGACATTTTGCACTTTTTGCACCAAAGTACGTTCATCTCTAGGAGACAGAACGCGTCTCCTTCCTGAGCGGTATGATGGCTGCGTGGTCCCAAGGTGTTTATACTTGCGTACTATTGTTTGTACAGATGAACGTGGTACCTTCATGCGTTTGGAAATTGCTTCCAAGGATGATCCAGACTTGTGGAGGTCTACAATTTCTTTCTGAGGTCTTGGCTGGTTTTCTTTTGATTTTCCCATGATGTCAAGCAAAGAGGCACTGAGTTTGAAGGTAGGCCTTGAAATACATCCACAGGTACACTCTCCAATTGACTCAAATTATGATAATTAGCCTATCAGAAGCTTCTAAAGCCATGACATAATTTTCTGGAATTTTCCAAGCTGTTTAAAGGCAGTCAACTTAGTGTATGTAAACTTCTGACGCACTGGAATTGTGATCGAGTGAATGATAAGTGAAATAATTGTCTGAACAATTGTTGGAAAAACTACTTATGTCATACACAAAGTAGATGTCCCAACCGACTTGCCAAAACTACCGTGTGTTAACAAGAAATTTGTGGAGTGATTGAAAAACGACTTTTAATGACTCCAACGTAAGTGTATGTAAACTTCCCACTTCAACTGTAGGTAGGTTGTTTAATTTGTCATTATGTTATATCATTTTGCTGTTCTAAATTTACCCGAGAGAACTGAGAATCAGGCAGGGATTCTCTCTCTGTATACAGTCAAGACAGTGCTGTCAGATTGTTACTCACCCTGTGTACATCAACCACCCGGTCAAGTCACCCTTGATTGTCCAGCCTTGTTGTCCTGACATCCTCTACTGTACTTCACCTAGGTGGTGGAGGGATTTATGGGGATGGACAATCAATGATGGATGAAACTGGGGTCAATTTAGGATATGATTAGCATTTTTTGAGGGGGAGAGAAGGAGAATTAAACAGTTGGACAGATCTGAACTACTCTGAAGCAATTATCAGCTGACAAAAAAATTACCACTAAAAACAGAGATCACCAAAGAAGAAAATATTAGATTGTTTTTTTAATTTAACCAGGTATGTTGACTGCGAACACATTCTCATTTACAGCAACAACCTGGGGAATAGTTACAGGGGAGAGGAGAGGGGATGAATGAGCCAATTGTAACCTGGGGATGATTAGGTGACAGTGATGGTATGAGGGCCAGATTGGGAATTTAGCCAGGACACTGGGGTTAACACCCCTACTCTTACGATAAGGTCCATGGGATTTTTAGTCACCACAGAGAGTCAGGACACCCGTTTAACGTCCCATCCGAAAGACAGACCCCTACACAGGGTAATGTCCCCAACCACTGCCCTTGGGCATTGGGATAAACATTTATTTTTTATTTTTTTGGGGTGGGGGACCAGAGGAAAGGAGGGCTCCTACTGGCCCTCCTAACCACTTCCAGCAGCATCTGGTCACCCATCCAGGGACCAACCAGGACCACCCCTGCTTAGCTTCAGAAGCAAGCCAGCAGTGGGATGCAGGGTGGTATGCTGGTGTTAAAACATTTGTATGGAAAAAAACACCAGGAATGGATGGCTTTACCAAAGAATTCGAGTCAACATTTTGGGACAAAGTAGCCCCACTATTTACACGAATGACAACACACGTCACTCAATTCATTACATCCTAGTTTCATGTATTTCAGTTATATGAAAAACAGGGAAATCTGGAGAATCCCATTCTGATTATAGACCCATAAGTTTAATAAACGATGACAATAAAATAGTAACAAAGCTTATAAGCAATAGAAAGGCAAAGGTCCTATCATACTTGAAACATATCAATCAGACAGGGTGTCACGATCATGTGGCGAGACGGACCAAGGCGCAGCGTGATTGGAGTTCCACATCTTTATTTTTTGATAAAATTAAAACAAACCAAGACCCAAACAACGACCATGCAGTACTGAGGTGCAACATGCACTCACTCAAAAACAATATCCCACAAAGCAGGTGGGATGATCCCCAATTAGAGACAACGAACATCAGCTGCCTTTAATTGGGAACCATACCTAGAGCACCAACATAGAAATATATAACCTAGAACACCCCCTAGTCATGCCCTGACCTACTACACATAGAGAACCAAGGGCTCTCTGTGGTCAGGGAGTGACACAGGGTTTATTAAAAATAGACACAAAAATAGGCACAAAACAAGATATAGATGCCAAAAAGTCTTTAGACCATCTTGAATGTGTTTTTCGATTCAAAACCTTGGAAGCTTTTAACTTTCCAGCTGAAATACTCAATGTAATAAAACATATTGTATACAGTACATGTCCTTAAGCAAAACTATACACAAATAATACATTATCTGATGAAACTGCTTTAGAAAGGGGCGCAAGACACGTTAGTCCCCTCTACCCCCTGTTGTTTGCACTGGCAATTGAGTCACTTGCAGAAAGAATTAGACAGGACCCAAATGTAACATGTATCGGTATTGGTAAATATGAAAATAAACAGAACTTATTTGCAGATGATCTCCTACAGCGGCGATTTTAGCATGTAAATCTTGGTGGGGCATACTCAAAATATTTTTTTCCAGATGCACACCAGCAAAGCCACTTCACAACACAACACTAAACAATACATTAATTGCACTATAACAGTGAAAATTGGTGTCCACAAACTGTTAGGGCCTACATAAAGCTGTCCCAACAGCAGGGCTTTTTTTCAGCACCACGGAGTGAATCCTTACCACCGCTACACATGGCTATCAGCGGAGCCTTGTCTGGCAGCGAAACAGTTCATTCAGCCTCATTTACTGCCTTTTTAAAAAACATAGCTGATATGGCTGACTTATCTCTTACACTATCATATTTTTTTATTCAATTCAGTCTGGTATGAGAACGGTAGCCCCTATCTGCAAAAAAAAGCTGTGTCTGTGGAAAGCTGAGTATCTTGGCTATTGATCGGTGCCTTAAAATCTTTGGTGTGACTTACTACCACATATGAGCATTCAAACTTATTTTTTTATATTTTTTATTTCACCTTTATTTAACCAGGTAAGCTAGTTGAGAACAAGTTCTCATTTACAACTGCGACCTGGCCAAGATAAAGCAAAGCAGTGTGACAGAAACAACAACACAGAGTTACACATGGAATAAACAAGCGTACAGTCAATAACACAACAGAAAAAAAGAAAGTCCATATACAGTGTGTGCAAATGGCATGAGGTGGTAAGGCAATAAATAGGCCATAGTAGCAAAGTAATTACAATTTAGCAGATTAACACTGGAGTGATAGATGAGCAGATGATGGTGTGTAAGTAGTGATACTAGTGTGCAAAAGAGCAGCAAAGTAAATAAAAACAATATGGGGATGAGGTAGGTAGATTGGGTGGGCTATTTACAGATGGACTGTGTACAGCTGTAGAGATCGTTTAGCTGCTCATATAGCTGATGTTTAAAGTTAGCGAGGGAAATGTAAGTCTACAGCTTCAGCGATTTATGCAATTCATTCCAGTCACTGGCAGCAGAGAACTCGAAGGAAAGGCGGCAAAAAGAGGTGTTGGCTTTGGGTATGACCAGTGAGATATACCTGCTGGAGCACGTGCTACGGGTGGGTGTTGTTATCGTGACCAGTGAGCTGAGATTTTGGAGGAGCTTTACCTAGCAAAGACATAGATGACCTGGAGCCAGTGGGTCTGGCGACGAATATGTAGCGAGGGCCAGCCAACTAGAGCATACAGGTCGCAGTGGTGGGTGGTATAAGGCGCTTTGGTAACAAAACGGATGGCACTGTGATAGACTACATCCAATTTCCAGAGTAGAGTGTTGGAAGCTATTTTGTAGATGGCATCGCCGAAGTCGAGGATCGGTAGGATAGTTAATTTACTAGGGTAAGTTTGGCGGCATGATTGAAGGAAGTTTTGTTGCGAAATAGGAAGCCGATTCTAGATTTGATTTTGGATTGGAGATGTTTGATAAGAGTCTGGAAGGAGAGTTTACAGTCTAGCTTGTCCACGTATTCTAGGTCAGAACCGTCCAGAGTAGTGATGCTCGGCCGAGCCGATGACCTCATTTCAAGATGGCTGCTACGTTCCGGTTAGCGTTGTGAAACATAAACAAAATAAACAAGGAATATGTTGATACACCCAGAAAGCCAGGACTCCACAGATCATGAGGATGTCTTATTTGTCTGCCTGTGACCTACCGTTAATGATCACCAGCCACGAGAGTCAAAATGTTTATTTTACACAATGTTTTCACCAAACAGCAAACATCTTACAAGGTAAGCTTAGATCTGGTCTGTGTTTGAGCTATAGCTACATGAGGGGTATCACATTAATCCTTAGGTTGGTAAGAACAAATCTTGCCTATTGTTATCTGATGATGTATGACTTAATGGCAACATCGAATGTCAACTGAGTGACTATATATTTGCGTATAAATAATATGATGATGCCTGGTTATATGCTGTAAACATCCATTTCACATGGAATTGGTTACTATGGCACCTTGACAGTCTTGTAGCCAACGAGATAACCTTTCCAGCGATATGCAGTTGACCTGGGTGGAACAGAGCAAGGCCTAGAACCTTATATGCGTACTGCAAACTATTGCTACCTGGCTCAGAGACAAGACACACCGATCACAAATAGGGTGTGTGTCTATTTGTCAATAACAGCTGATGCACGATGCCTAATATTAAAGAAGTCTCGAGGTATTGGTAGAGTACCTTATGATAAGCTGTAGACCACACTATCTACTAAGAGAATTCTCATCTACATTATTCGTAGCCGTCTATTTGCCTCTACAGACCTATGCTGGTACTAAGACCACACTCAACCAACTCTATGAGGCCATAAGCAAACAAGAAAATGCTCATCCAGAAGTGGCACTCCTAGTGGCTGGGGACTTTAATGCAGGCAAACTTAAATCAATTTTACCAAATTTTTACCAGCATGACACATGTGCAACCAGAGGAAAAAAACTATAGAACACCTTTACTCCACACACAGGGATGCATACAAAGCTCTCCACCACTCTCCATTTGTCAAATCTGACCATAATTATATCCTCCCGATTCCTGCTTACAAGCAAAAACAAAAGCAGGATGTACCAGTGACTCTCTCAATATGGAAGTGGTAAGATGACGCGGATGCTACACTACAGGACTGTTTTGCTGGTACAGCCTGGAATATGTTCCGGGATTCATCCAATGGCATTTAGGAGTATACCACCTCAGTCATTGGCTTCACCAATAAGTGCACCGACAACGTCATCCCCACAGTGACTGTATGTATATATCCGAACCAGAAGCCATGGATTACAGGCAACATCCCCATCGAGCTAAAGGCTAGAGCTACCGCTTTCAAAGAGTGGGACACTAAACTGGATGCTTATAAGAAATCCTGCTATGCACTCAGAGGAATCATCAAACAAGCAAAGTGTCATTACAGGATTAAGATTGAATCCTATTACACCGGCTCTGATGCTCGTCGGATGTGGCAGGGCTTGAAAACTATTACGGACTACAAAGGGAAACTCAGACAAGAGCTGCCCTGTGACACGAGCCTACCAGACGAGCTAAATGCCTTTTATGCTCGCTTTGAGGCAAGCAACACTGAAGCATGCACGAGAGCACCAGCTGTTCTGGATGACTGTGTGATAAAGCTCTCGGAAGCCGGTGTGAAAAAGACCTTTAAACAGGTCAACATTCACAAAGAAGCGGGGCCAGACGGATTACCACGACGTGTACTCAAAGCATGCGCGGACTAACTGGCAAGTGTCTTCACTGACATTTTCAACATCTTCCTGACCGAGTCTGTAATGCCTACGTTTCAAGCAGACCACCACTATGCCCAAGTAAGCGAAGGTAACCTGCCTAAATGATTACCGCCCCATAGCACTCACGTCGGTAGCCATGTCCCACCTGGACAAAAGGAACAACTATGCGAGAATGCTGTTCATTGACTATAGCTCAGCGTTCAACACCATAGTGCCCACGAAGCTCATCACTAAGCTAAGTATGACAGGTTGCCTAGTGGTTAGAGTGTTGGGCCAGTAACCGAAAGGTTGCTAGACCGAATCCCCACACTGACAAGGTAAAAATATGCCGTTCTGCCCCTGAACAAGGCAGTTAACCCACTGTTCCTAGGCCGTCATTGTAATTGAGAATTTGTTCTTAACCTCTTGAAGCTAGGGGGCACTATTTTTATGTTTGGAAAAATAACGTTCCCAAAGTAAACGGCCTATTTCTCAGGACCAGATGCTAGAATATGCATATACAGTGGGGCAAAAAAGTATTTAGTCAGCCACCAATTGTGCAAGTTCTCCCACTTAAAAAGATGAGAGAGGCCTGTAATTTTCATCATAGGTACACTTCAACTATGACAGACAAAATTAGAAAAAAAATCCAGAAAATCATATTGTAGGATTTTTTATGAATTCACTTACAAACAAGCAAGATTTCTGGCTCTCACAGACCTGTAACTTCTTCTTTAAGAGGCTCCTCTATCCTCCACTCGTTACCTGTATTAATGGCACCTGTTTGAACTTGTTATCAGTATAAACACACCTGTCCACAACCTCAAACATTCACACTCCAAACTCCACTATGGCCAAGACCAAAGAGCTGTCAAAGGACACCAGAAACAAAATTGTAGACCTGCACCAGGCTGGGAAGACTGAATCTGCAATAGGTAAGCAGCTTGGTTTGAACGCAAGATCTCACCCTGTGGGGACAAAATTATCACAAGAACGGTGAGCAAAAATCCCAGAATCACACGGGGGGACCTAGTGAATGACCTGCAGAGGGCTGGGACCAAAGTAACAAAGCCTACCGTCAGTAACACACTACGCTGCCAGGGACTCAAATCCTGCAGTGCCAGACATGTCCCCCTGCTTAAGCCAGTGCATGTCCAGGCCCGTCTGAAGTTCACCTCTGTCATTGCCAACAAAGGGTTTTTACAAAGTATTGAGATGAACTTTTGTTATTGACCAAAAACTTATTTTGCACCATAATTTGTAAATAAATTAATAAAAAATCTTACAAAGTGATTTTCTGGATTTTTTTTCTCATTTTGTCTGTCATAGTTGAAGTGTACCTATGATGAAAATTACAGGCCTCTCTCGTCTTTTTAGGTGGGAGAACTTGCACAATTGGTGGCTGACTAAATACTTTTTTGCCCCACTGTAATTGACAGATTAGGATAGAAAACACTCTAACGTTTCCAAAACTGTCAAAATATTGTCTGTGAGTATAACAGAACTGATATTTTAGGCGAAACCCTGAGGAAAATCCAATCAGAAAGTGCCTCTTATTTTGTAACCCTTCTGTTCCTATGCATGTCGATCCTCCATTTAAAGGGATATCAACCAGATTCCTTTTTCTCTGGCTTCTCTAAGGTGTCAACAGTCTTTAGACATAGTTTCAGGCTTTTATTTTGCGTGAAAGATCACATTGCGTAAGTGGATAGGTGAGGGCTCTCAGATTGAGTTTTTGCGCTACAGAGTAAAGGCGCCATTGTTCCTCCCACAGTTATTGAAAAACCTACACACTCGGTTGATATATTATCGAATATATATTTATATATAATATATATATTTTACTAACTGAGGAATGATTATAAAAAACGTTTGACATGTTTCTGTGGACATCATGAAGACTATTTGGAATTTCCGTCTGCGTTGTCATGACCGCTCTTTCCTGTGGATTTCAGAACATAACGCAACAAACAATCGTCGGTATTTTGGGTATAAATATAATCTTTATGGAACAAAAGGAACATTTGTTGTGTAACTGGGAGTCTCGTGAGTGAAAACATCCGAAGATCATCAAAGTTAAACGGTTAATTTGATTGCTTTTATGATTTTCGTGACCAAGCTTCCTGATGCTAAGTGTACATAATGCTATGCTAGGCTATCGATAAACTTACACAAACGCTTGGATTGCTTTCGCTGTAAAGCATAATTTCAAAATCTGAGATGACAGGTGGATTAACAAAAGGCTAAGCTGTGTTTTGCAATATTGCACTTGTGATTTCATGAATATGAATACTTTTAGAAATATTATTTGACTGTTGCTATATTATTCAGCGGTTACTGACGAAAATGATCCTGCGACAGGGATGGGTAGCGTCAATTAACTGACTTGCCTAGTTAAACAAAGGTTAAATAAAAAAACAAATAATATAAAAGGACCCTGAGACTTAACACCTTCCTCTGCTACTGGATCCTGGACTTCCTGACAGGCAGCCTCCAAGTGTTAAGGGTAGTCATCAACATGTCTGCCATGCTGATCCTCAACACTGGGGCCCCTCAAGGGTGTATACTTAATCCCCTCCTGTACTCCCTGTTCACCCACAACTGTGTGGCCAAACACGACTCTAACTCCATCATTAAGTTTGCTGACGACACAACAGTAGTTAGCTTGATCACCGACAATGATGAGATATCCTATAGGGAGGAGGTCAGAGAACTGGCAGTGTGACGCCAGGTCAATAACCTCCCCCTCAATTTGAGCAAGACAAAGGAGTTGATCTAAGACAACAGGAGAAGGTGGGCTGAACAGGCACCCATTTGACATGTTCTCATTTTTTACTTTAGTTTATTTGGTAAATATTTTCTTAACTCTTCTTGAACTGCACTGTTGGGTAAGGTCTTGTAAGTAATGATTTCACTGTAAGGTCGACACTTGTTGTATTTGGCCCATGTGACAAATACATTTACCCAGCGCTAAAGGCGTCACCGTATTTCCTCCAGGGAACCTGCACCGGGAACCCAAGATCCCAGCCCACGAGCGGTATGACGGCCACCCGGGAGGATGCAAGGAGTTCCTCACCCATTGCTCTGTTTGAGCTACAGTCCTACTCTTTCCACACTGATCGGGCCATGATCGCCTACATAATCTCTCTACTCTTGGGCAAGGCCCTGGCGCGGGCAACAGCGGTGTGGGAACAGCAGCCACCATCCTGCATCTCCATATTAGCCTTCACTGCAGAGCTGCGACGAGTCTTCTACCACAGAGTCGGCGGACGAGAAGCGGCCAGCAGACAGTTCAACATCCAAGGGGCCAGACCACTGGCTGAGTTCACCATTGAGTTCCGCACCCTCGCCGCCGAGAGTGGGTGGAATACGGAGGTACTGGTCACCACTCTTCACCAGGGTTTGTCTAACTCCATCTAGGATGAACTGGACTCCTGGGAACTAGGAGAGGACCTCGAGACCCTAATAACGCTGGCATTCAGGATCGACAACTGCCTCCGAGAATGTGACAGAAGGCTGCAGCCTCTACTGTGGAGGTCTCTACCATCTCCGTGCTACTTGCCCAGAACTGACGGGAAACGCCAGGGCTCGCCAGGACAGGGGGAGATCCTGACAAGCTGTGCAGTTACCTCCTGGCTACCCAGGCTACCCAGGGAGGTAACTATGACCAGCAACCCTCCACTGGGACAACCAGATTCAAGCCTTTGTGGACTCCAGGACCGCAGATATTTTAATTGATCAAGACTTCGCCAGAGAGTTACAGATCCCCTGCGTGAAATGTCCCATCCCTATGCAGATTCAAGCCCTCGATGGACGATTGGCTCCGGTCAGGTGGAATATCAGACCAAGCCCATTCTACTGCAGGTTGGGGTGAACCACTCTGAGACTCTTGGTTTTCTGTTGACCCCTGCTCCCGAGAACCCCCTTATCCTAGGGTACCTCTGGCTAGCACTACATAACCCACTAGTTTCCTGGTCTACGGGACACCTACCAGACTGGGGTAAGGACTGCCATACTTAATGTCAAAGACCCCCACGAAGAGCCTCGCTGTGTCCTCCTGCATTCCTTGAAGACCCCAAGACTTTTCCGCTCTCCATCTCGAATACTTCAACCTCCGGGAGGCCTTCAGTAAAGAGGCAGGCCGCCACCCTTCCCCCTCATCGTCCTTACAGCTGTACCATAGAACTCCTACCCGGCGCCACACCTCCCCGGGGTCGTCTGTACTCCCTCTCGACCCCTGAAGCAGCAGTCATGGACAATTACATCCAGGAGTCACTGGAGGCAGGTTTCATACGCCCCTCTGCTGGTGCAGGCTTCTTCTTGGTGGGTAAGAAGGATTGGAGCCCTGCGTCCCTGCATTGATTACAGAGGGCTGAACCAGATTACAATCAAGAATCGTTACCCCCTACCCATGATGTCCTCTGCATGGGAGTAGGTCCAAGGGGCCCATTTATTCACCAAACTGGACCTCTGTAATGCTTACAATCTGGTGAGAATCAGGGAGGGAGATGAGTAGAAGACTGCCTTTAAAACCCCTAGTGGCCACTGAGTATTTAGTCATGCCCTTCGGATTATCGAATTTACCAGCAGTCTTTCAATCATTGGTCAATGACACCATGAGGGATATGTTGAATCGGTTCGTAATTGTTTACCTCGTCGACATCTTGATCTTATCCAAGACCCTTCAGGAAAAAAAACTGCACATCCGCCAAGTCCTGTGAGACACATCCTGCAAGTCAACTATATGTCAAGATAGAGAAGTGTGAGTTCCAGGTTTCCTTCCTGGGTCACATTATCTCTACCGCAGGCATCCAAATGGAAGATTGAGGCGGATGCCGACTTGCCCCGTCCCACCTCACTCAAGAACATCCTCGGTTTTGCCAATTTTTACAGGCATTTTATTCGCAACTTTGATGCAGTGGCAGCTCCTCTTATGGTCCTAACCCGCAAGTCCCAGACCTGTTTTTGCTGGACCGCCGAGGCTGACAGGGCATTCATGGAGCTCAAGGGACGTTTCACCTCTAGACCCGTCCTTGGTCATCCTGATCCGACTCGTCCCTTTGTCAAGGAGGTGGATGCCTCGGACACTGGAGCAAGGACGGTCCTTTCACAACGGAATGAGGAGGAGAAGAAATTGCACCCATGTGCCTTTCTCTCCAAGTAGTTCTCACCAGCGGAAAGCAACTATGGTGTAGGCAACCGGGAGCTCTTGGCAGTTAAGTGGGCTCTTGAGAGGTGGGGACACTGGTTGGAGGGGGCACTTAAACCTTTCTGGATCTGGACGGACCATAAGAACTTGGTCTCCATTCAAGAAGCCAAGAGGTTGAACGCTCGCCAGGCTCTGTTTTTTAACAGGTTCGATTTCACACCAGCCTATCGCCTGGGATCCACGAATCAGAACGCAGAGGCCCTGTCCCGCCAACACTATGTCTCTAACGAGGAGAGGGACCCCGAACCCATCATCCCCAGCTCACGCATTGTAGCCCCTGTCATATGGCATATTGAAAACACGGTCCGACAAGCCCAGATCTGAGAACCTGACCCCGACGGGAGACCCACTAACAGACTCGGTCCCGAGTTCTACAATGGGGACACTCCTCTAAATTAATCGGGGGGTTAATCGGACACTGGAGTTCCTGAGATGGAAATTCTGTTGGCCCAACATGATGGAGGATGTGAGATCGTTTGTTGCGGCCTGTTCCATCTGACGTGAAGCAAGTCTTCACGTCAGCGACCGGCCAGGTTGCTCCAACCTCTGCCCATCCCCATCTGGCCCTGGTCTCATCTATCTGTAGACTTTATCGCAGGGTTGCCTCCATCTCGAGGGCTTACCACTATCCTGGTGGCCGTCGATCGGTTCTCCAAGGCAGCCCATTTCATCGCCTTCCCAGGTCCATATATTTTCCATTAGCTGCCCCACCACCACAGAAAGCACTGAGCTAGGCTGAAACACCTGCATGTTGGAGCTGTCTTACTCATGAAAGTAAAAAAGAGACCATGTTTGTATGCAGCTTTATAAACTCAATTATATATTTTTTACATTTTTTGCAAACTGAAATGAAATAAGTATTAATGCCAAAAGAACATGCAAAACAGGAAACAAAAAACAGGTGTGTCTCTAATATACCTGACCAATATTGAAAACTCAATGCCCACTTTTTCTCAAAAAATATCAGGACATAAAATGTATGTGGAAAAAAATGAAATAATGGAAATAGTAAAAAGAAAAAGATTAACTCACAATCTCCAGCAATCCATTAAGTGGACCTAAAAAGTATTCCATACTTAGGATGCTTAATAAGTGAAAACCAACAACAAATATATAAAAATAACTTTATTCCATTACTCAACAATATGAAAGCACGTCTAATTAAACGGATTAATCTTCCCATACATTTTACAGGCAGAATAAACCTTTATAGAATGGCAACGTTTTTGTATTTATTTTTGGTAATACCTCGTTGATGACATTCTTTAAAAAAGTATTGTCATGATGTAGGCCTGGGGGTTTATGACAGTCATAAATACCTCTTCCCCCCCTTTTCCTCTCTGTCAGGAGTATTACAATGTAAACTTCATCCATCTGTCTGAATATTTCAAGACATGGCATATTGGGGTGTAGTGAGATACCCAATTGCCTGGAAGACTCTCTTCTCATCTTGAAAAAACGTATAACTCTTGTAACTACCCATCCCGGATCCGGGAGCGTTGTCATCAACTGACACTAATTAGCATAATGCAACGGACATAAATATTACTCAAACATATTCATATTCATGAAATCACAAGTGAAATATATTGAAACACAGCTTAGCCTTTTGTTAATCACCCTGTCATCTCAGATTTTGAAAATATGCTTTACAGCCAAAGCAAGACAAGCATTTGTGTAAGTTTATCGATAGCCTAGCATAGCATTATGCCTAGCCTGGTCACGAAAATCAGAAAAGCAATCAAATTAAATTGTTTACCTTTGATGAGCTTAGGATGTTTTCACTCTAGAGACTCCCAGTTAGATAGCAAATGTTCCTTTTTTCCAAAAATATTATTTTTGTAGCCGAAATAACTCCGTTAGTTCTTCACGTTTGGCTGAGAATTCGACCGGAAATTGCGGTCACGACAACGCCAAATTAGCTCCATAATATCAACAGAAACATGGCAAACGTTGTTTATAATCAATCCTCAAGGTGTTTTTCAAATATCTATTCGATAATATATCAACCGGGACAGGTGGCTTCTTAGTAGGAAAGAGAGAAACAATGGCCGCATTTGTCTTTTACGCACAAAACTCTCTGAGAGACTCCAGCTGACCACTGACGCAATGTTGACGTTCAGGCTCATTTTTCAAAATAAAAGCTTGAAACTATGTATTGTGACACTAGACACATTAGGGAAGCCATAGAAAAAGGAATCTGGTTGATATCTCATTCACTGCTCAATAGGGACGGATAGGAACGCAGAGCTTTCTAAATAAGAGTCCCTCCCTGATTGGATTTTTCTCAGGCTTTCGCCTTTTGGGGTCAGTTCTGTTATACTCACAGACAATATTTTTTCAGTTTTGGAAAGTTTAAAGTGTTTTCTATCCTAAGCTGTCAATTATATGCATATTCTAGCATCTAGTCCTGACAGAATAGCCCATTTACTTTGGGAACGTTATTTTTCCAAAAATGAAAATAGTGCCCCCTAGATTCAACAAGTTAAAAACTTGGAAATCAATTAATCCAACATCATGAACACAATAATTTAACTATTGAAATAGCATGGGCAAGCGAGAAGAAAAAATAATTGGTACAATTTAAGGCAATGTGGCAAACAATAATGCAGGCGCTAGGGATGGGGGTCTGAGCATGCGGGTCAGGGCAGAGGAGATGTAGTCATTGTTTGTGTGCATCTGTAAATAGTTTTTTTGTATGTACATGTTTGTATTTGGTGTTGGGGGAAAAATAAACAAATACACTTCCGTTCAAAAGTTTGGGGTCACTTAGAAATGTCCTTGTTTTTGAAAGAAAAGCACATTTTTTGTCCATTAAAATAACATCCAATTGATCAGAAATACAGTGTAGACATTGTTAATGTTGTAAATTACTACTGTAGCTGGAAATGGCAGGTAAAAAATGGAATATCAACATAGGCGTACAGAGGCCCATTATCAGCAATCATCACTCCTGTATTCCAATGGCACGTTGTGTTAGCTAATCCAAGTTTATCATTTTAAAAGGCTAATTGATTATTAGAAAACCCTTTTACAGTTATGTTAGCACAGCTGAAACTGTTGTCCTGATTAAAGAAGCAATAAAACTGGCCTTCTTTAGACTAGTTATCTGGAGTTATCTGGCCTTCTTTACTAGTATCTGGAGCATCAGCATTTGTGGGTTCAATTACAGGCTCAAAACGGCCAGAAACAAATACCTTTCTTCTGAAACTCGTCAGTCTATTCTTGTTCTGAGAAATGAAGGCTATTCCATGCTAGAAATTACCAATAAACTGAAGATATCGTACAACACTGTGTCCTACTCTCTTCACAGAACAGAGCAAACTGTCTCTAACCAGAATATAAAAAAAGAGTGGGAGGCCCCGGTGCACAACTGAGCAAGAGGACAAGTACATTGGTGTCTAGTTTGAGAAACAGATGCCTCACAAGTCCTCAACTGGTTGCTTCATTAAATAATACCCGCAAAACACCAGTCTCAACGTCAACAGTGAAGAGGCGACTATGGGATACTGACCTTCTAGGCAGAGTTCCTCTATCCAGTGTCTGTTATTTTGCCCATCTTAATCCTTTCTTTTTATTGGCCAGTCTGAGATACGGCTTTTTCTTTGCAACTCTGCCTAGAAGGCCAGCATCCCAAAGTCGCCTCCTCACTGTTGAAGTTGAGACTGGTGTTTTTCAGGTATTGTTTCATTATAAAAAAGAAAAAAAGCAGAGCCACTAAAACTTATGCATTTCACTTTGTACTTATTGTACTCAGATTGTTTTTATACACTTAACAGATTTATTTCACTTGATTGTAATTTATTTCACTTGATTGTGATTTAGACTGAACTTTACTTCATGGTGATCCTATTCAATTTCAGCTTCGACAGAATAAACAACAACAAATTAGTTTGTCCTGTGCTGGGTTTACTTTTGCCTGGCTACATGTGGATACACTTGACCGCACAGTTAGGTATGCTATACAGTAGCTAGCCAAACCTGTATAGACAGCAAGCAACTGCTGCTTGCTAGCTAGCTACTCTCTTGCTGCTAATGTAGCACCGTTATGCATAACATGTCTATAGAAATGATGAGGTGTCCCTCTCCCAACTGTGCTGACATTTCACCTATTCATTTCACCCTCTCATCAGAATAATATAGCTTTTTTCTTTATTATTTATAGTTTCACCGTCTGTCCATCCAACATCTCCCAACAGTGCATTGTAGATAGCAGTAAGCCACAGTAGCAAGAAGTTGTAAGCAGGAAGTAAGAAGCTCACACGTGTTAGCTCTAACATTGTAGGTGGTTCCAAATTAACTAAAGCCAGCCCTAGTAACTAACATGTAGGACAGATATAACTTACACCAGAGGAGGCTGGTGGTAAGATCTAAAGGAGTATGGGCTCATTGTAATGGATGGAATGGAATCAATGGAACGGAGTCAAACATGTTGTTTCCATGTGTTTGATATGTTTGGAATGATTTCACTGATTCCTGCCAGCCATTGCAATGAGTCTGTCCTCCTATAAATCATAACACCAGCCTCCTCTGACTTAGATGTCATTTGATCTGGAAAAGACACAGCATTGACGCAAATTTCCATAATGTTCCCACTTCGGATTTCCCACTTCAAGCCCAAATACTGTATATCATACTTTTACTAAAACAATGACTTACAGTTCAAATAAAGGTTCAATAAAAAATATATAGATATACAGTTGAAGTCGGAAGTTTACATACACTTAGGTTGGAGTCATTAAAACTCGTTTTTCAATCACTCCACAAATGTATTGTTAGCAAACTATAGTTTTGGCAAGTTGGTTAGGACATCTACTTTGTGCATGACACAAGTCATTTTTCCAACAATTGTTTACAGACAGATTATTTCACTTATAATTCACTGTATCACAACTCCAGTGAGTCAGAAGTTTACATACACTAAGTTGACTGTGCCTTTAAACAGCTTGGGAAGTTCCAGAAAATGATGGCATGGCTTTAGAAGCTTCTAATAGGCTTTTTGACATCATTTGAGTCAATTGGAGGTGTACCTGTGGATGTATTTCAAGGCCTACCTTCAAACTCAGTCCCACTTTGCTTAATATCAAAAGAAATCAGCCAAGACCTCAGAAAAACAATTGTAGACCTCCACAAGTCTGGTTCATCCTTGGGAGCAATTTACAAATGACTGAAGGTACCAGATTCATCTGTACAAACAATAGTACGCAAGTATAAACACATGGGACCATGCAGCCGTCATACCGCTCAGGATGGAGACACGTTCTGTCTGCTAGAGATGAACGTATTTTGGTGCAAAAAGTGCAAATCAATCCAAGAACAACAGCAAAGGACCTTGTGAAGATGCTGGAGGAAACAGGTACAAAAGCATCTATATCCACAGTAAAATGAGTCCTATATCGACATAACCTGAAAGGCCGCTCAGCAAGGAAGAAGCCACTGCTCCAAAACCGGCATAATAAGCCAGACTACGGTTTGCAACTGCACATGGGGACAAAGATCGTACTTTTTTGAGAAGTGTCCTCTGGTCTGACGAAACAAAAATAGAACTGTTTGGCCATAATGACCATTGTTATGTTTGGAGGAAAATGGGGGAGAACACCATCCCAACCGTGAAGCATGGGGGTGGCAGTATCATGTTGTGGGGGTGCTTTGCTGCAGGAGGGACTGGTGCAATAGATGGCATCATGAGGATGGAAAATGATGTGGATATATTGAAGAAACATCTCAAGACATCAGTCAGGAAGTTAAAGCTTGGTCGCAAATGGGTCTCCCAAATGGACATTGACCCCAAGCATACTTCCAAAGTTGTGGCAAAATGGCTTAATTAAGGACAACAAAGTCAAGGTATTGGAATGGCCATCGCAAAGCCCTGGCCTCAATCCTATAGAACATTTGTGGGCAGAACTGAAAAAGTGTGTGCTAGCAAGTAGGCCTACAAACCTGATTCAGGTACACCAGCTCTGTCAGGAGGAATGGGCCAAAATTTCCCCAACTTATTGTGGGAAGCTTGTGGAAGGTTACCTGAAATGTTTGACCCAAGTTAAACCATTTTAAGGTATTGCTACCAAATACTAATTGAGTGTATGTAAACTTATGAACCACTGGAAATGTGATGAAAGAAATGAAAGCTGAAATAAATCATTCTCTCTACTATTATTCAGACATTTCACTTTCGTAAAATAAAGTGGTGATCCTAACTAACCTATGACAGGGAATTCTTACTTGGGTTAAATGTCAGGAATTGTGAAAAACTGAGTTTAAATGTATTTGGCCAAGGTGTATGTAAACTTCCAACTTCAACTGTATATATATTTTTTTTTTCTCACTTAAATTGTTGTGCAACTTCATGGTTAAGATATGGGCATCGTCTTTCAGCTGACAAAAGGGGATTTTCGCTGGTGTGGTACTTTAAAGTAACACTAATGCATGTGCCCAATAACCAGTGTGGTTGCTAGACAAACAACTATAAGACATGATCCACCTGACTGTTATCATATTTCCATCTTAATTTGAGATTGAAAACTCATAAGAGAAGTCCCAAGCTGCAAATTGAAGCGGGGCATGTACAGTGCATTCGGAAAGTATTCAGACCCCTTTACGTTTTCCACGTTTTGTTACGTTAGTCTTATTCAAAGATGTATTAAATTGTTTTTTCCCCCTCTTAAATCTACACACATTCCCCATAATGACAAAGCAAAAACATGTTTTTTATCATTTTTGAAAATGTATTAAATAAAATGAAACTGAAATTTCACATTTACATAAGTATTCAGACCCTTTACTCAGTACTTTGTTGAACCACCTTTGGCAGTGATTACAGCTTCAAGTCTTCTTGGGTATGACACTACAAGCTTGGCATACCTGTATTTGGGGAGTTTCTCAGACTGCTCTGTTTGGCCGGGCGGGCAGCTCTAGGAAGAGTCTTGGTGGTTCCAAATTTCTTTCATTTCACAATGATGTAGGCCACTTTGTTCTTGGGGACCTTCAATGCTGCAGAAATTGTTTGGTGCCCTTCTCCAGATCTGTTCAGCGACACAATCCTGTCTCGGAGCTCTATGGACAATTCCTTGGACAACCTCATGGCTTGGTTTTTGCTCAGATATGTGCCTTTCCAAATCATGTTCAATCAATTGAATTTACCAAAGGTGGACTCTAATCAGGTTGTAGAAACATCTCAAGGGTGATCAATGGAAACAGGATGCACCTGAGCTCAATTTCGAGTCTCATAGCAGAGGGTATGAATTGTTATGTAAATAAGGATTTTTTTTCTTATTTTTATAAATGTGCAAAATGTGGAAAAGGTCAAGAGGTCTGAGTACTTTCGGAATGCATTGTAGTTGTGTTGACATTAACATAAATATGTAATTGTGTTGATCAGAGCAGGGGGACCGCATACTGTGCAGGAAATTGAATTATTGCATAAAATACATTTCTTGTGATGGATCTTCTTGTGTGGTGGAACATGAGTATTTTAATCGAGTGGTGTTCTGTATAAGTGATGAACTGAAAGAGGTGCTACTTATCATGAAGTGCAATAGGCCTTTATTTCCTCAAAGACGTGTAGAACTGGTGGGTGGTGAATTTAATCAAGAATAAGAGACTGTTACCATTTCTGAAACATTTTGTGGGATTAAAATGTGAATTACAATTAACATGCCTATGAACAAACTGTGATTAATTTCTCAAAGGAGCATAGTTCCAAATTGGTAAACTTTGGAATTTGCCATTTAGATCAAGATCATTCCTTCAAACACTGAATACTTGCCTGACACCTTTGCACTTCATTAAGAGCCAAATTAAATGCTGAAAACATCCATCTCAATTGAACTGCTACACAGAGGACAGCTACTGTACAGGGAGCACAAAGCACAATGCCAGGGGGGACAAATCTCCCATCAAATTGTTGTTTGAGTTTCTCTGCAAATTTCCTGTCGGCATACACTAAATGACCCGTGCAGAATACAATTTGTATCAGTACATGAAATTAAACCACTGAAAACAAAAGTGTTGTTAAAAGTGTTTTTACTAGGTCCTAGTCTATTAAGAGCCACATACCAAGACCATATCAACTCTGGGACTGCTTGGGTTTTACCTGGGTTTTTGGGTTACTGTGTAGTTAGTTACAAGGTAAGATTTTGGTTTGAGTTATTAACATGGTAATTCACAGGTGACTTTCAAACGTGTAATTACAAAACATAAGTAACATAGTGGAACATTTTTTTTAATAACATTAATAATTACACATGCGGAACAGCCTTCAGCAAGTGGTTATGCAATTACAGACCCTGTTCTAATTGTGTAATAACTGCTAATCCCTATTACCATATAATAGCAAAACCTAACTACTGTGCTGTTATAAAAGTTATTACCATATAGTTACATAGTAATAGGGGAAACGTAATGTAAAGCGTTAGCCCTGAGGGTAGCTTCATGTCTCGTGGCTTCATATTCATGCAGAATTCATCTTTGTTTTCACCTCATTCCCTCTTACCTGGTTTTCTCATTCCGGAGGTGGTGGAAAAAATGTTCATGCACTTTGAGGAGGGGAGATTCTGGAGATGACACAGCCCAAAATGTAGATTAATGACATGGATCAACCCGCGGTGTTGTCAGCGCCAGGCCACATCAATCACCACACGTTACCCAGGACTAATGATGGCACAGGAAAACATCTTGATAATGAACTTTATAGTGATGGATGGTGTCAAGGCGTGTAATGGAGACAACCTTGAGATCGTGTTTCTTTGCACAGACGTCCGTGTTGCAGGGCACACCAGAAGGAGATAAGGGTCTTCTGTAGAGGCTGTTTCTGCTTTTGTGAATCATCTTTTTCCTCATGTTTTTGTGGTAAGTTTCATACTGGGTTGTTGTTGACTTTCCTCGTCATTGTGAATAATCATTTTCCTTGGCCTTTCTTTTCGCACAGTCAATAAAACTAATGTTCACTAGATCCTAAAAAAAATTGCAGACACCTCATGCAATCTGTAATCTTCAATCAATCATAAGCAACTGTCTACATTATCCTCAGCAGTTGTTTCTTATTATCCTCTCTTATGTACAGTTCATTTTGTTGGATGCACTGTGGAACTTGAAACACTTTGTCCTGAACAAAGATTTAGTCCAGACAGATGTAGACACCATGGTGCGTTACAGCCAACTCCCCCAAAATATCTCAGAGTTTCTAAAAAGTCTATGTTTTGATGCTTGGATTCACGTTGTGTACAGTGCCTTGCGAAAGTATTCGGCCCCCTTGAACTTTGCAACCTTTTGCCACATTTCAGGCTTCAAACATAAAGATATAAAACTGTATTTTTTTGTGAAGAATCAACAACAAGTGGGACACAATCATGAAGTGGAACGACATTTATTGGATATTTCAAACTTTTTTAACAAATCAAAAACTGAAAAATTGGGCGTGCAAAATTATTCAGCCCTCTTAAGTTAATACTTTGTAGCGCCACCTTTTGCTGCGATTACAGCTGTAAGTCGCTTGGGGTATGTCTCTATCAGTCTTGCACATCGAGAGACTGAAATGTTTTCCCATTCCTCCTTGCAAAACAGCTCCAGCTCAGTGAGGTTGGATTGAGAGCATTTGTGAACAGCAGTTTTCAGTTCTTTCCACAGATTCTCGATTGGATTCAGGTCTGGACTTTGACTTGGCCATTCTAACACCTGGATATGTTTATTTTTGAACCATTCCATTGTAGATTTTGCTTTATGTCTTGGATCATTGTCGTGTTGGAAGACAAATCTCCGTCCCAGTCTCAGTTCTTTTGCAGACTCCATCAGGTTTTCATGGTGGTGGCAGCATCATGGTTTGGGCCTGCTTTTCTTCAGCAGGGACAGGGAAGATGGTTAAAATTGATGGGAAGATGGATGGAGCCAAATACAGGACCATTCTGGAAGAAAACCTGATGGAGTCTGCAAAAGACCTGAGACTGGGACGGAGATTTGTCTTCCAACACGACAATGATCCAAAACATAAAGCTAAATCTACAATGCAATGGTTCAAAAATAAACATATCCAGGTGTTAGAATGGCCAAGTCAAAGTCCAGACCTGAATCCAATCGAGAATCTGTGGAAAGAACTGAAAACTGCTGTTCACAAATGCTCTCCATCCAACCTCACTGAGCTCGAGCTGTTTTGCAAGGAGGAATGGGAAAAAATGTCAGTCTCTCGATGTGCAAAACTGATAGAGACATACCCCAAGCGACTTACAGCTGTAATCGCAGCAAAAGGTGGCGCTACAAAGTATTAACTTAAGGGGGCTGAATAATTTTGCACGCCCAACTTTGCAGTTTTTGATTTGTTAAAAAAGTTTGAAATATCCAATAAATGTCGTTCCACTTCATGATTGTGTCCCACTTGTTGTTGATTCTTCACAAAAAAATACAGTTTTATATCTTTATGTTTGAAGCCTGAAATGTGGCAAAAGGTCGCAAAGTTCAAGGGGGCCGAAAGCTTTCGCAAGGCACTGTATAGGCTGTGCCATTTTGTAAAGTTTGTCTCTGCCATATGCACTATTTAAACAGTTTTACTGTTGTTCCAAAAGGCTTTCTATGAACACTAACCCCAGGAGCCCTCACAATTTATATTTCATTGCACTGTCAACACTTCACGACAGGAGCTGATACACTCTCGTTATACCCCTGAACAAATTGAACTCCTCAATACAGCAAATGCTGACAGCATTTCCCTTGTGAGAGTGTGTGCTAATGTAGCGTGGACCATACGCATATGTAGAGTAGCATTATACAATGCTATTAGTGTTTCAAAAGTCATGCAGAGTTCAATCTATCAGGGAATACCCATAGGGAGTTTAAAACTAAATCAGCAGGTCATTCTTCGTCTCGCCTGTATCGGCAAGCAGCCCAAGTGATTTATTGTCTCATTCCATTGTGTTTTGACCAACCTTTTCCCAGAGTGGACTTGGGTCAAAATGTTCACACTAAATTCTGATTTTAATTTTACAATCGGCAAGGAGACGAAATTGCTTTGTTGTTTTCCTGATATCTTATATAACTACAGTTGTTATTTCCATTTACACTTCTGCTATTTCTGGTCAAGTGCAGACTTAGATGTTCGACAACTGACCCCAGTATTTTTCTCTCTTTTTATTCATCTATCCATCACTCATCAGTTTTTTGTTAGGGTAGCTATTTCAAACAGAACTTTCTTCTTCGAAAAACAGATGAGAGGCCACTCAGTTTTAAACTAAGTTACCTCTCTGAAAGTCTGCTTTTATCTCTAAATAGGAGGTATTGACAGGCAAATGATACCAACTGTTATCCTAGTTCAGACTGTAGGGTTATGCTGTACATTAGCAGCTGGTTTAACGGACCTCTAGGGTAATTGTAAATCACCCACATATCTGTCTGGGAGAATGGCTATGGCCACCCACTAATGACCAGTTATCCTCCTAGGCTCTTCATCTTTATTGTCCTATTTCTAGCTACTGTGTTATTTTACCCTGTCAAGTGATATCCTGGATGATTACTCATGGTAACGGGGGGTTCAGGCACAGAGGTGTGGTATTATTACTATGATGATCATGTCTTTCCTGGCCTAAACAGAATACCATTAGCAGTATGCACCATAAATATTGTAATGCTGTGACTATTGATGCCTTATTTCATAGAGGGTTGTTATTTCATATAAATGTAGATCAGTTAGCATTTTCCATACTGCCCACAACAATATGCCACCTCAATATTGGAAATAATTTCTAGTCATGTGTGAAGTAAAAACATTTAACGACTAGCCAAGTTGTCTTCATTGTATGTTGCAGTTAATTTTCACATGATAAATTAAATATTTATTTGGTGCAATCAGGAAATAACTGCGTTCATTGTGAAGGCCTGCCCCTGACCGCGAAGAGTGTGCTAATGCTTTCTTTCTGTCTGTCTCATCCCGACTCCGACACATCAATTACTATGTGACAGCTGGAGATCAAATTTGAGTATTGAAAAGATATTGCAAATGTCGGAGAGACAGACAGAAAGGTTTATACAAATCTCCACTGTTGAAAACTATATGATAGTCTGAAAGAAATTGAGATAATGTCGACATGCTTTTTATAGTGGAGATCAAGTTTTTAAATTGCCTTGCTGGGCTGATGAGACAGTGGATTGTGCAGTCAGACGGAACAGAGTAAATAGGAATTTTAACATCATAGATTTAGCCGGTGGTAAATTGTGGAATAGACACTTGCTGGAATGCTGTTTTAACCAATCAGCATTATAACCACTTGCTGTATAAATAATATGAATTTTTTCTACTTTGCTTATTTGACAATGTTATGGTAAGTGTATATGTTTGCACCATAGCCTAACACAGCAGGTAAACTGGGGAACTGACCATCTGCTCCAGGTCCTCAGCTTTAAACCACTACTGGATTAATAATGAATAGCTACTAAGAGTCCTGCTAGTTTGTTTTGCCCATTGATTTATCTGTTTTTTTCACTTTGAAAGATTTCCTGTCCCCTTCTGCTGTGAGAGAGTTAAGTTGAGCTTGAATCCAGGTTCGTTGCAGCGTCACTTTTCCTAAGGCGAGTCAATTAGTTGTCTATAGCCTACGCCAATCGTGGGCTATTGAGGTGCCAATAAACCCTGTTCTAGTGTGGAGGGAAATCTGATTTCTCTTGTCTATGAAGCAGCCAGCTGAGATGAATCATCCTGAAGTAAATATAATATGCATCATGCATATAAATACATCCTAATGGCACCCTTGGATAAGAGAAAGGTGTAGTGGTGAATATAATGCTCTGTTTATGATTTTTAATGTGTTTTCTGTAGTCTCTCAGGGTGGATTTAATGCAGCATATTCTCCATACCCAGCTGCTTGTCCTGTGTTGATTAGCAATGGAGTTTCATGGGGGAAAGTGAATGATAGAGTGGAATATGAATCGCTCCATACAGACATCAACATGAAACAAACAAAGTAAAACAGAAGTGAAGCCAGGGCAGAGCCAGGCCTGGCAGAGGCCATGCCGGATTGCATGAGGAAGTTAGCATGGCTAATGCTTCAACTTCCACAACCCAGCTAGCTCACCATCGCCAAGCCCCGGCTCATCACGGTGAGCATATCATCACGGTGAGTCCACCTGCGGATTTGTCTGCAGTTTATGAACCACCCACACTACCAAAAATGCCAGTGTTTCCCATTACAGTGATTAGTGGAAAATGATGGAAGGCTCATTTCTTAGAGACAGATATAAGGTTTGTAAGCACGTTCGTGAGCTAGCAAACTACACTCTTTTGCACTGGATACATTTAAAGGCTATGTGCAAGGCAAGGCAATCAAATCTGGGGTAATGTTTTAAATAAACTTTACCGTGACTCCATGGACTATCAATTTGTAGAGAGGAATCGTGATCAAGTGGTTCCGTGCATGCTCACTGCACGCATAGTCGTGGGAAGTCAGGGTGCTGAGGGTGCTGCAGCACCCCTTGAAAAATATGAATTTTTAAAATGATAAATCACAAAATAAATATATAAATATATATGCAAGTGTGAAACCACAGCATAGGTCTATATTTTTCAGCACTACGAGAAGTTAATGCGGCTTGGCTGACAAAAGTTTTATGTTTAACAAAAGTACTAAGTGGAGTTAGAGCCAGGACATTTAGGATCTTGAATACAAGACATTAATTGTTGTATTGCACAAGATTTTCCCAACTCAGGAGCTCATGCTTTCTGAGGATGTAACAGTGATGATGGCTATTGAGATTTCTATCAAGCACTTTGAGAGCCTGTCTGTAGACAGACTGAATGGGTTTTAATATTATACATCAAACTTGGGCCAAACTAGACAAACAGTATGTTTTGCTACCTCTGGAGTCAAACAATTTCGTGTGAATCGGAAATTAGATAGGTTGAATTTCAACGGCTTTTTAAAAGAGAGGTTGGACTCAAGTAAGATGCCAAGGTACTTAAAATCGGTTACCACCTGGAGCTTCTCCCCTGACACATAGACATCTGGCTCAGTAGCATCAGTTGCCCTCTTTGTGAAGAACATGCAGACTGTTTTTTACACATTGAGATGCAAACATGAGTCAATGAGCCACTTTGTAACCTGGACCGCACGCCCACATCTTAGCTGAGAATGGGCGACAGCTCATTGCTCACTCTGACAAACTGGGTTCTGACTTCAAGGTATGATTTCATCCATCTCAAGGCATCTGGGGAAAAGTTGAACTTGGACAGTTTTGTGATGAGAACCTCATGGTTAACAGTATCAGTGTTTTGCTCTGAAGCCAAACTGCATGGAGTGCAATGTGAAGGGGCTGTTGTTGAGGTGGGCTATCAGTTGCTCTGCTACACACTTTTCAGCAACCTTCGACACCACAAGTAGTATATTAATGTGCCTCTGTTCTCTGACTCTCTGACACATTCACAACAAGAATTGTGCATTTTTTCTCATGTCTCATGAGTTCTACGGTTTAGCCTATTTATTTTGCTTCTCAATAGAAGATCTTTAGGGACAGGCTATGAGGTTTCAGCCAGGACCCTGACTTGATCCGGTAGCGATCACCATTTCCCCTTTAGACTAAATAGCCTACGCCTACAGAAAGACTGCAGCCTAGAAAAGTTATACAATAATAGTAATATTAGGGTAGAAATATGTGGAAACCATGGTGTATGGAATTGAATGCAGCATTGGCCATACATCTCCTCTAACAATACGCACAATACAGAGATGAATCAGCAGCTACTAGCATCCAAGCCTTCAGCTGCTGTCAAGTGTAGGAACTCCTCGAGTATCCCGTTCTTATGTAAAGCACCACCACAGAAATATGTTCCCTTTCTCACCGCTGCACTTATCTGGTCCCTTAGTCTAACATATCAGCCATAAGGGCTTGGCCTATTATTTAATTCTGGGTATCATTGGGGAATGCATTTCACATTGTCATGATTTTAGGTCATTAAGAGATACAGTACCTACATTTCTTTCTAATAGAATTTTTCACACAGGGCGCCTTTCATTCGCCAGGCAGGCTGTTTGGGAAATTACCCATGCAACACAACTACACCACTGATGTCTGGGTATTTTTGCTGGAAAATGTTGGCCCAGTCACGTTTACTCAGGCCCAGCCATACGGCAATTTCTGCCTACGCCTCTGGATTAAAACCCAAAGGGAGGTAAGTGATCGGTCTCTAAATACTGTATGTCTGTTATCACTGACTCAATCTCTGGGACCTCCTCATTTGATGTTGGGAAGTGAGATGGCACATCAACAACTTGGTACGCCTTTCTGAGACAATGAGTGACAACAATGCCATCTCCAATTCCTGCCTCACTGTTTAATGTCCTGCAGCGCATTGCCGTGACAGCAACGCCTGTGACATCAGTGTGACGGGCTCAGACACATTTCCTTGTTTCGATCCACTTTGCACCTCGGAACATTGCACACAGAATATGTAGGAACATAGCTACAGTATAGGAGTCCCCTCCTTGTTCGCTCTCCTTGTTTGTCTTTGTCAGATTGTAAAAGTAATATACTAGCTGGGGTATTACTCATTTATATGGTTTAAAATGTATATGGATATGGTATAATACTGAATGCAGAACTATAATAATAAGCAACATCTTAACCTATAAAGACCATATCACATATATTGCTGAAGGGAATACTCTGGCGCCTTTTTAACCATCTGAATGGTTTCCTTCCAGAATACAGTAGGTGGTGTTGTCGGTCTTGTACAGCTAATTGTTTGGGGACTTTGACTTGTTAACTGATGTTGAAAGTGACACTTCTTGTTTCTCCCTAGTGAGGTTAGTTAATTAGCTGTTGTTGTTCTACATGGCAGCACACATTCAGAGTATCACTTAGCATCGGTGAGTAATTATTATTTATCATGTCGACCCCTTGAAGCCCACTGTCAAATGTCCATGTATTGGGGGACTGTGAAAATTATAGGACTCATATTCCATATAAGGGAAAAAACTCCCAAGAGTGACAGGCTAACTACCCTGAGTTGTTGATGTATAGAAGGCTGCACTGGCCCCATGTTGGGCGCCAATTTTGGAAAATGACAGTTTGAGTGTTTCAACGGTATATAAAAAGTCTGAGCTTATCACAGCTTCAAAGAAAAGATAGATATTCATTCATAATAAGATAACAAGATTAATGTTAGTTAACGCACTTTTGTACATCGCGCTGTAATGTACAATTGACCTTGTTTTAGCAGCCCAAAAAACGTAATACTTCAAGGTCAACTGTAATATGAATACCATTGTAAAGCACAATTTCTCCCCTTTCCTGCAAAATCATTGATGAGACCGTCATGCTGCCCATCTCTGCATGATTGAAGAAGGCAATAAGCTCCGTCGGGTCTTTTTAAAAATGCGAGTGGGGAAGTGAAACCTACTGCATGATCGGGAAAGGGGAGATAAGCCGTATGGGGAACCTTTTTTTCACCTAATCTGTCCAATTTATCACCTCTAAAATGTAAATGAAAGACTATAAAGAGTGTACATAAAGTATATAAAGAGTCATTAAATACCTATTTGGATGTTTGTGTGGAATTTGAATCGGGTTTTTAAGGCGGCACTAAAGTTATCTCCAGAAGTAAACAGTGGCTATCACGGCTTTTGAGAGTCATGATGTCTTGCAGTTACGTCATGACATGTCACAATTTAACGTACAGCTTCAGAGGGGTCCGTTTTTTTCAACTTTTCTCCAATACTATCGGGCCATTACCATGCCAACCAACGCTTGAATAGAAACGTAGTTCACACCCCAGATTTTGATGCCAACACAGTACTGTCCCATTAGTTTTCATTGCAGCCTCGTTTGAATGTCACAGTTGCACAAATTTGTGCGGAATGTGGTTAGTCAATAGTACATGATATTACTCAAGGATATGAAAATGACTATCTTGATTATCTAATTATATTTGATAAGATTTACCCAATCCTCTTCTCACATTAAATTGGCAAAGCCCAGCATTTTGACTTATTCCAAATGATCAGTTACTGAGTTTAATGATAACCCCCTTGTACAAAAGTACTTCAGCCACAAATATTGCTACTGATTATAAACCGGTACCAAGATTGTAAGGCTGACAAAAGCATAATTTGTCAGGAACAAAGATGTATTCACACATTGTGACTTTTGAAGTTTGTTATTTCCTGATATTGGGAGGTTGTTGTTTTGAAAGTGATGACCCAAACAGAGGAGCATAAACACCTCTCAAAGGCTCAGTAGGTGCATCACTGAGCAGGATAAAGCTGGTGATTAGCACACTATAAAGAGATAATAGTCAGCAAATGATCAGACGCAGCTATTGGAGCATTAACAGCAGGGCATGGAGACCAGCAGAAGCATTGATATGAAGCCCATGTCAGTCTGAAATATTTCTATGTTGCTTAGATGGGAGGTTTTGAGTGTTGAGTACAATGAGTCCACAAACAAAACTGAAAGAGATTGTTTTGATTGTGATCTTTTTGATTGTGATCTGTTATGAGTCAGAGAAGGTGATGGGAGTGGACGTCTGCCTAAACAGTACGAAAGTCTGACTAAACAGTATAAAAATATATGCACTCACTACTGCTAAATTACTAAAATGTAAATGTAAAAATTAAAAGTTGAGGGTACTAGATCGTTTGGCTGGCTAGTGTAGGAGAAGCCAGTGGGAGTGGGGTTATGAACGATTGAGTTGGTGAAGGGGATCCAGAGCAGTGTTTTGGCCAAGCTGGGTAGGAGGTCTGCTAAAGGTATAGAGTGAAGCTCACCCAGCATGCACAGGTAATGACACAGTCATTATTAAGATGAATGCAATACTACAGGGAGGGAGGGAGGGCGAGAGAGAGAGGGAACAACAGAAAGAGAGTGAGAGTTTTTCGCTTTCAGTTACACACAAAGTGAATTTTCAATGCAGAACAGAAGGCATTACGGAATTGTAATTTATGAGAAACAAAATGTGACCATAAGTATGTGGACACCCCTTCAAATGAATGGATTTGGCTATTTCAGCCACACCCATTGCTGGCAGGTGTATAAAATCGAGCAATCTCCATAGACAAACATTGGTAGTAGAATGGGCTTACTGAAGAGCTCAGTGACTTTCAACGTGGCACTGTCATAGGATGCCACCTTTCCACTGCCCATGTCAACTGTAAGTGCTGTTATTGTGAAGTGGAAACGACTAGGAGCAACAACGGTTTAGCCGCAAAGTGGTATACAAGCTTACAGAATGGGATCGCCGAGTGCTGAAGCGCAAAGCGTGTAAAAATCATCTGTCTTTGGTTGCAACACTCACTACCGAGTTTGAAACTGCCTCTGGAAGCAACGTCCGCACAATAACTGTTTGTCGGGAGCTTCATGAAATGGGTTTCCATGGCAGAGCAGCCTCACACAAGCCCCAGATCACCATGCGCAATGCCAAGCGTTGACTGGAGTGGTGTAAAGCTCGCCGCCATTGGACTGAGCAGTGGAAATGTGTTCTCTGGAGTGATGAATCACACTTCACCATCTGGTAGTCCAACGGATGAATCTGGGTGCATAGTGTCAACTGTAAAGTTTGCTGGGGGAAGAATAATGGTCTGGGGCTGTTTTTCATGGTACGGGCTAGGCCCCTTAGTTCCAGTGAAGGGAAATCTTAACGCTGGCATACAACTTTGTGGCAACAGTTTGGGGAAGGCACTTTCCTGTTTTAGCATTAGAATGCCTACATGCACAAAGTGAGATCCATACAGAAATGGTTTGTCAAGACCTGTGTGGAAGAACTTGACTGGCCTGCACAGAGCCCTAGCCTCAACCCCATCGAACACCTTTGGGATGAATTGGAATGCCGACTGTGAGCCAAACCTAAATGCCCAACATCAGTGTCCGACCTCACTAATGCTCTTGTGGCTGAATGGAAGCAAGTCTCTGCAGCAATATTCCATCATCTAGTGGAGAGCATTCCCAGAAGAGTGGAGTCTGTTATAGCAGCAAAGGGGGGACCTACTTCATATTAATGCCCATGATTTTGAAATGTTTGACGTGCAGGTGTCCACATACTTTTGGTCATGTAGTGTATATCCATCCATCCATCCACAATATGTATTCAGTCTTCGCAAACGACTAGGTTTGTTGCCTATATTATAGTCAACATATAGTGGTACTCCATTCATGGCAGACAACATTTCACGAATGTAATTAAAATGAATGAATTAAAGCATATTTATTTCAGCTCTATTCCTGTTTAAATATTTTTTAATTCTGCTGTAGGTTTAATTAGTGGGCTTGGATGTTCTCACATGTTAATCCTCCACAACTCTGTGGGAGAGAAGTTGGATCTTGTGTGTTTTAAAGTTTATCTATAGGTACAGTGCGGCCATATTTGAATGCAGCAACAATTTGAAGTATGGTTAATGAGGAGAAGATGATTGCAGATGATTTTGAGCAATAGTGTTACATATGCAAAGAATGAGTTGTTAATAGTTTTCATGTTTTTTTAGTTATCAATACCAAATTTAGTATGGTTCATCGTAGGGACATCCTAACGATAACAATATTCAAGTTGATAGGCCACTGTGGAGTGGATTTACAGTGGTTTAAATGGACATGTAAAATTTGATTTTGGACTTGTCAATAACTCAACCATGTTTTGACCAATCCCTTTTCTCAAACTAAGATATGTACCATGGACCTACATAAACAATGGTGTCATTTGGTCCTATTGTTCATGAGAAGAAGATGTTTTAAGTATTTTTAGGGTAACTCTTCATGTTAAGGTTTCTTATTACAGTGTAAGGATAAACACACTAGTACACCTGAGTACATGTAATATTTGCAATGTAATTACTAGGTGTTACATAGGATTTAGCTAGTTAAATTGAAGTGTAACTCCTACTGTAGTAATTTAGTCCATGAGAAGATTTTTATGATTATTTTAACCATTAGCGTTACCTAGGACAAAATTGAATTGTTAATAGTTTACTTATTTTTAAGATATCATTGCCAAACGTAACATGGTTCATCATGGCAATGCATTTGATTACCCTAAAAAGTTTCAAGTTGATAAGCCTTTGTGAAGTGGATTTACAAAGGATTTAAATGGACACGTATGATCTGATTTCCTGATGTATCAATAACTCAGCCATCTTTAAACCTTGGTGTCGTTTCGACTTATGGTTCTTGAGAATACATTTTTCAAAGGTTTTCCAAAATTTCCAAGATGGAGTAAAATCTATCCTGATGGACCTTGAGTCCTTGAGGCAAATTTGTTCAGCATGAGGAAAGAGACCTACATACAAAGTTTTAAATCTCTGGGTCAAATGGGGTGGCAGACATGAGGGTTTAACTGACACTGCTTATAACAGTCCAATCTATAGGCCAATTGGTGCCATTCTGTTGTTAACCGTAATTTTGCCTTATGAACCATATGTCAGATTCATTCCAGATATTGTATTTGGAGTCATTACATTAGTCTTTATTGGTTGTGAATATATACATATTTTTTCTGCATTCAAATATGGTCACACTGTACCTATAGATGCACATTACTTTACAATACTTTGAAATTCTTCTTATCATGAGCCATAAGTCAGAATGACTCCAGATTTGGTATATAGACTCAATGAATTAGCTTCTAATGAATTTGAGAATTAGTAGTTGTTCTTTCAAAGTCGGCCACGCTACCACCATTTAGCAATAGATTAAACTTCACATGTGTCATTCTTGTGGTCTTGAGGGATAAACATGGTAATGCTTTCACTGATTGCACATAAAGGAAGATAGTTCCTACATGATAGAGTCCTTGCTTTGTTATCCAATGACCTTTATGTCACCCTGTGAACCCCATTAATTGCTGCTAATGGCTATATTTGATAAAGTTTTCATTTCCGGGATGAAAGACAGAGGAGTGGGATTTTTCCCTGGATGGGCTGCTCTCAGTCCGATCTTTGTCTATTTATTTCTATCGCAGTGTTCACCAACTTTTTTGAGTCAAGTTCACAAAACAGTTCTGTTGGAATGAGGTTTGTGCAGTAGGCCTAATATATTATCACATAATATTGGCTATATGACTGGCCTGACAATATTGTTCTTATCAGACCATATTATATATTTCAAGCTTTGAAAACAAAATAGATCCGTTGGTGCAGCACTTGTGAGGCACAGCTGAACATAAATTCAAATAATTAGCAAATAATTAGCTTTTTATTTTAATGTACTGATCATACCTGCAGCTGTCATGGTGCTTTCAAGACAACTAGGAATTCAGGAAAAAAAGAGGTCATATCATGAATTCTGAGTTGGATTTAAAAAAATTGAACTAAGCAAGTCAGTCAAGAACAAATTCTTATTTCCAATGACGGCCTGCCGGGGAACAGTGGGTTAACTACATTGTTCAGAACAACAGATTTATTTACCTTGTCAGCTCGGGGATTAGATCCAGCTCTTTTTTCAAGTTCTCAGTTGTCTTGAACACACTGAAGTCGGAAGTCTGAGCTATTCGATTGTTCAGAGAAGTAGGCACACTTGAATTAGCCACAGATCTCCTGATCTGCTGGTATGAGTTAATAGAATATAAACTTTTAAAAGTGAGATTTTCACTGGACAGTTACTTTAATCCATGTATTAATCAAGAGATTCTCTTAATTATGCATTATGTAAATTAGTTTGAATTAAATGTGTCATCTCATAGCTTAGTGTTGTGCAACAGCTGGCCTACTAACAGTGAGAAACAAAATTTTAATATGTCACTTGTTAAGCCTCAGAGACTTCATTCACACTTGTCAATTAAACGGCATCAATTCTATTCACAGCTTGGGCCACAGAGTAAAACAGTCATTATGCAATTAAAGACCACCAGTATATAGAACACCCTGGAGAATTGTTTTGCATATCCATTATATTACATAAGTTTTGAGTTTATATTCAACAAACAAAATGATGATGAGAAATTAAGCGAGTTGCCGTCCGTAGTTCCTAGTCCAGCGGTCGCAACCCACTGGCCACACACTGGTTGAATCAACATAGTTTCCATGTAATTTTAATGAAATTACGTTTGAGAAACATTGAATTGACGTCTGTGCCCAGTGGGAAATGATTCACAGCTTTGGTAATATGCACTTTTGGTTGTCTAGCAAATGGAAACTTAAAGGTTTTCACTAATTACAGGTGCACTGAAAACTTTTCCCTGTAAATTTACAGCATTATACTGGCAGCAAAGTTGCCAGGTAAATACTGTAATTTTGCTTTACCACAGGGATGCTGTATAATGTTTTACAGTAAGATAAAACAGCCTACTGTAATCATTACAGAAACACAGCTGTATTATATAAATACAGTAATTTTCTGGCAAATCTGCTGCCAGAATAATGCTGTAAATTTACAGTACAGCATGTTACTGTAATCAGTTATATGTTGCCAAGACTTGTAATGTAAACTTATTACAGTAATTGTAATGAATGGATGAATGGATTAATGAATTTAATTAATTTAGGGAAGGCAGGATTTGTATTTTACTGTATTTTACTGTAATTACATGGGACTGGTGCAAGAAGGTTTGCTGCTAGGTAATGTGTTTTCATATTACAACATGTCAAATATATGAATATTTTGTCTTCTAGAGGCCATAACAAAACTTCTAAAGTTGCGGTGAGGGCAAAACAGGGCAAAACAGTTCAAGGACATGGCAAATATTCAACCAGTAAAGGTTTGAGGCTTGCTGACACTCCAATCTGTCCCCTGTACACATGTAATTGTTGTGGTCAGGTGAACCCATATATGAAAGCTAACATATGGAATTGTTTTGCCATGGATCAATGCCATGGATCATTTAGCTATTTGATATTGCATTTTAGGACGCCTGTAGGTTTAAAAAAATAAATAAACAAATAAAATATGGAATTTGGGGTTTAGCCTACAACTATAGCCTATAGAAAGGCATAGCTAACACATTAATGAATGGAAAAAGCAGATAATAAAAACTTGTAAATAAGGAATAAGGTTTTGAAGTGTTTGAGTTATAAAGTAAGCTCAGGAAATATGAGTTTTGCTTCCATTTATTTTTGAACCTGTACCGGGTACCTTCAGATGAGTTCCTTGTCCTGTGTTCCCATCGTGTTTGTGAGAGTCTCCCCTTTCCATAGTGGAGTCATATTATTTTGAAGCCCAAACAGTTCGGATGCTTGAAAGAAGAACGATTTTTGGGATGTCTCCTGGTCTGACAAACAGCAGTGTAGCACGGCCACTTTCCACCGCAGA
Source organism: Oncorhynchus mykiss (assembly GCF_057628025.1). Classification (NCBI taxonomy): domain Eukaryota; kingdom Metazoa; phylum Chordata; class Actinopteri; order Salmoniformes; family Salmonidae; genus Oncorhynchus; species Oncorhynchus mykiss. Next base: position 53,112,955 of record NC_143038.1, on the reverse strand, counting down.
TGTGGAAGGCCGACAGTGGCCTGGGTTGAGATGCGGCACATGCAAGAAAACATCTCTCTAGCTTAAATTGAGAGATTTTGATGGGGATTTTGTTTTTACTATGTTAAATCGATTGACACGTTATAATGAGGCAATAACATCCCCAATCAATGCATGATGCAAGCTCAATACTAATGTTCAAAATTTGCAGAGAAACTGTTAGTGCTAGTGGATAGAATTTGGCTGATTGTGTCTATCAAGCTAGAAGAAAATCGTTCCCATGCCCAGTGAAATAAAAATAAATAAATACAAAAAAACAAAAACAGGTTGAATCACTAGTTCAATAGGGTCCTCAGCAACAGAATTGCCATAATGGATTGACACTAATCTCAAAATGCTGTGGTATTGTACTGTCCATCTGAAGCAAGTTAGGCATCCTAGGAGGGGGCATCTGATTGTAGGAGAAGAACATAATGGAGTTTGGAAATGTATCTCTATCCTTTAATGTGACCTTAGAGCAGGGATAAACAGCTCGTCTCAAAATGCACAATGTCTGCTAATTATCACTTTGTTGAGGGCAGGATTTAAGGCAGAGCACCACATCCTCATAGGGTATTTTTTTTCCTTAATCATATCACAATCGACATTTTCCACTTGAATGTACAGTAGACACAATACATTTATGGCAACATTTTGTTTTTCAAAGAAAATGTCATCTAGAATAAAACATGGAAAGCATATCAACAATTCCCTCTGAGCCAGCTATGGTCATACCAGTGAGTGGAGGTCTTGAGGCCAAATTACAGGACATGACTGACGAGGAGAAGGACAAATACTGTGAGGAGGCAAAGACTCAGAGTGTACTGACTAAGAACATAACCACAATAACCACACAAAAGTTGGTGAATGCAGATGCTTCTGAAGCTGAGAAAAAATGTGTTGGCATGTGGGAAGAGTCTGATGTTCGGGAACTAGGAGTTTATTTATTATTTAGCCTTTACTTAACTAGGCAAGTCCGTTAAGAACAAATTCTTAATTACAATGATGGCCTACCCCAGCCAAACCCTAACCCAGATTACATTGAGCCAATTGTGCACAGCCTTATGGGACTCCCAACCACAGACAGTTGTGATACAGCCTGGAATGACACCTCTAGCACTGAGATGAAGTGCCTTAGACTGCTGCACCACTCAGGAGCCCAAGTTAAAGATAAGTACACTGAATTTAGACTACCAAATGTCTATTTAGACCCAATCACTGTCTCTTCATATCCATTTTAAAGTGGTTAAAACTTGAATGTATGATAAACTAAAGTCTTTGTCATTTTGATATTTACTTTTTGAAAACACTAATATTAATTGACCAAAATACCAATACATTTCAGCCTGTGGTGCCTGGACTTAAACTTAGAAGACTATGTATCTACACCCACGAGGTTGGGTTGTGCTCTTCAGGGGCAATAACGCAGTATTTTATGCCCATTAGGGATTGATACATCCCAGATACAAACTAACAACCTTATCAAGAGGGGAAAAGAGCTGTTTATCATAATACGTTGATGTTCATTGACAATCAGAGGGGTATACTACAAAGCAGGGTCAAGGAGTTAGAAAGATGAGCTTGAAATGTGTGACAGTCAGTCTCGTATAAACTTGAACCCAGGCGCAGAAAAACCGCCTCAGACAGAGGTGAGGATATGTCCCGGGTCGGAACCCAGGAACGTTCTTCAGGGCCGTAACCCTTCCATGAGTAACTGAGTCCCCCACCGGATCTGACGGCTGGAGAGGATGCGTTGCACCGTGTAGGCTGGCTGTCCCGCTATCATGCGAGGTGAGGTAGAGGCCGAGGGGCCGGAACCAGAGGACTGAATACCACAGGCTTGAGTCTGGATGTGGAAGGTGGGATGGACCCTCATGGACCGGGGAAGACGAAGGCAAAAGGCCACAGGGTTAATGCGCCAAAGAACCTTGAATGGCCCAACGTACCGGGGAGCCAACTTCATAGATTCCACGCATAGAGGCAGATCCCTAGTGGACGACCAGACAATCTGGCCTGGACGCAGGAGGAGACACGGGTGGCAATGACGGTTGGCCTGTCGTTGAACCTGAGCAGAGGACTGTTAGAGGAATTAAATTCCTATATGTTTATTAACCGATTCAATTAATACACTCAGCCCATTTCTAAGGATTTGTAAGATACTTATTTGCATAAAATGGGCAGAGACCAGTCTCAAAATCAAGCAATAGCGTTTATTCTCGAGAGTACTGAACATGATACAATTTACAACAGGTTATAAACTGAAAATTATGTCATAGGTTTTAAACTGTCCCTCCTCCACTCCGATACAATGGCAGTAGAGTTCACAAGCCTTCCTACATCGTCCACCACAGGTCTCCCTGTGTAGATAAGCATTCTAGCCAGTCTGACGATAAATTCAGTCGTTTCTACCAAGGAACAGACCGTCTTTGTTCTAATTCTTGATTATAATTACACACATTATATTCAGTACTACGATTTTTTTTAAATTCATACATCTATACAGTAACATAATAATATTCTGATTAATCAGTCCTGATTGAAATTAATACATAATTAGTCATTATTGATGAAAAAAATCCCTTAACAAGGACCTCAGGAGCGCTGACCGAGCCCTCTTCCAGGTACGGCGGCAACGAGAGATGAGGCGTTGAGCGGAAGGAACCGTCACTTCGATCTCCTGATCTGGAAACAGGGGGGGGCTGGTAATGGTACAACACCTGGAATGGTGATAGGCCAGTGGAAGAACACTGGAGAGTGTTGTGTGCATACGCCACCCAGGGTAGATGCTGACTCCAAGTGGAGGGGTTGGCGGACACATAGCACCTTAAAGCGGTCTCCAGATCCTGGTTCACCCGCTCAGTTTGACAGTTGGACTGAGGGTGAAAACCCGAAGACAGACTGGCTGATGACCCCAGAAGTGTACAGAATGCCCTCCAAAATCTGGAGGCAAACTGGGGGCCCCGGTCGGAGACTATGTCCAGAGGAATGACTAGCTGAGCAGTCTCACGGCAGATGGCAGCTTGGGTAGTGGAATGAAATGTGCCGCCTTGGAAAAGCAGTCCACAATGACCAGGATGACCGTGTGTCCCTCTGAGGATGGAAGGCCCGTGATAAAATCCATAGAGAGATGGGACCAGGGTCGAGGAGGTGTAAGCAGAGGATGAAGAAGCCCCAGAGGCTGCTGACGAGGATTCTTGTTCAGTGCGCAGGTCGGACAGGCAGCCACGAAGGTTTGAGGGTCCGGTTGGCCTGAGGGCCACCAAAACCTCCTCAAAAACTTGAATGTTTGCTGCCCTCCCGGATGAGAGGTGAGATGCGATGAGTGAGCCCACTGAAGTTCCTTGGACCATGCCCCAAGAGGAACAAAAAGTATGTTAGGTGGACAGCTGTCTGCAACTGCCTCCCTACCTTACGCCTCCAGCACTACAGTCTCCATACCCCAGGACACGGGCACGAGGATGGGGATGATGGCTTCAAGCGGCCAATCCTCACTGTAGCCGGGGAACAGGCGAGAAAAGGCATCCGGCTTCACGTTCTTAGGCCCCGGACGGTACCATAATGTGAATCTGAACCGAGTGAAGAAAAGAGCCCAACGAGATAGTCAGCGATTGAGGCGTTTAGCATCCTGGATGTGGCCAGGTTCTTGTGGTCTGTCCAAACCGTAAAGGGATGTTCCGATCCCTCCAACCAGTGCCCTCACTCCTCCAAAGCCAGTTTGACCGCAAGAACCTCCCGATTTCAGACATCATAGTTATTCTCTGCTGGAGTGAGACGCCTGGAGAAGAAGGCACAGGGATGAAGCTTTTGGTCTTTTGCCAAGCGCTGAGACAGAACTGCGCCCAGGTCCACGTCAGAGGCATCCACCTCCACCACGAAGTGAAGAGAAGGATCCGCATGAACGAGAATGGGTGCAGAAGAAAACCAACGTTTCAGTTCCTGGAATGCCCTCTCCGCAGCAGGGGTCCAACATATATGTCCAACCGAGCCCTTGGTGAGTGTTGTCAATGGCACCGCCACAGCACTAAAGTCTCTCACAAATCTCCGATAGAAATGAGCAAAACCCAAAAACCATTGAACAGTTGACCACCACTCCTACCTTTTGGGAGTTCATCTGCACACAGCCCTGAGACACAATGTACACCAGGAAGGAGATCTGAGGAACGTGAAACTCAAACTTTTCAGCCTTCATGAATAAGTGATGAGCGAGGAGTCTTTGACGAACCTGCCATGACATGTTGGACGTATTCAACCATGGACTTGGAGAAGATGAGGATGTCATCCAGGTACACAAATACAAACTGGTGAAGGAAGCCGCGCAGCACATCATTAACCAGGGCCTGGAGAACGGTTGGAGCATTAGAAATGCCAAACGGCATGACCCGGTACTCATAATGTCCATTGGAAGTTTTGAACGCTGTCTTCCACTCGTCTCACTGTCTGCTGCGCACCAGATTGTACGTGTTCTGTAAATCCAATTTAGAGAAAACCGCAGCTCCCTGAAGTCTCTCAAAACCTGATAACATAAGAGGAAGGGGGTAACGGTTCTTGATGGTAATGTTATTTAGCCCCCGGTATTCAATACAAGGACGCAATCCCCCATCCTTCTTCCCAACAAAGAAAAAATCCTTCTCCTATCTATTGACGAGTCATCCCGTTTCCCGTCAGCTTGGGACGGGAGGCACGGAAATGTCCAGACTGTCCACAGTGACCGCATTGTTGCTCGATAATCCTACGCCTCTCCAAAGCGGAAAGTCTGGTGCTTCCCAATTACATTGGCTCCTCTAATGGATATGAAGGAGCACCATAGCCGACTTGAGAACCCTAACGGGACATGGAACAAGCAGGCCCAGCATTCGGCAATGGCCCAATTGAAGAATCGACTCCCTTAGAGGAGCCCAAAACACTGGACCCAACTTGGAATCCCTCCGTCCTCTCATGACGACGTTTCCTTGAAGCAGGTTGTTAATCCGGATGGCCAGAACGATAAGCTCCTCCAGAGTGTCAGGGTTGTCCCGGGAATCCAGTTCATCCTTGAGAACCTCAGAATCTGTTCTGAAAGACTGAGTGAAGTGCCTCTGTATTCCAACCTCTCTCAGCAGCGAGAGTCCAAAAATCAATGGCGTAATCTACTACGCTCCAGCTGTCCTGCCGAAGAGCAATGAGTCTTTTGAGCAGCATTCCTGCCACTGATGGAGTGATCAAACACCCTCCTCATCTCCTGGATGAAGCTTTGCCAATTGAAACAAATGTCTGCTTGCTGCTCCCAAATGGCCGTGGCCCAGGCCAAAGCCTGTCCTGAGAGCAATGACATGACATATGCCACCCTGGCACGATCGGTGGGAAACGTTGATACCTGCAGCTCGAAGATCAGCGAACATTGGAGCAGGAACCCACGACACCTGCCAGGATGCCCCTCATAGCGCTCCTGTGCCGGGAGATGCGGCTCCCGAGGGGAGGAAGATGATGAGCTGGTAGAAAGTAGAGGGTTAGGAACCACCACAGGTGCAGCAACCATTACTCCCGTCTGTCCATTCTGCAGAGTGAACGCAAGAGTTCCTAAATCCTCCGATAACGTCTTCAGCCGTTCCTCATGGCAGCCAATCACAGTTCTATGGTGATTGAGAGCAGACCGTAAGTGGTGGAGCTCGGAGTGTCCCTCTGACAATTTGAGAAATCTCTGCTGGGTAATTTTAGGCTCAGGTCTACTGTGACAGTAGAAACTTGAACAAACTTCGTACAAACTTGAACCCAGGCGCAGAGAAACACAGCAGGCAGAGGTGAGGATAAATCCAGAACATTTACTGAAGCTTACAGAGCAAATCAACAAAGCACTAGCACATGAATCACTAAACAAAACAAGAGACCTGAGCAACCGGCCTAGTCCACAGAGGACCTAAATAGTCCATACACCAGGTGAACCCAATAAGCCCAATCAGGCTCACCTGGACACTGGAAAACATAAGGGTGCCCTCCAGTGGCACCCTCAGGGAGTACACCCCAAGATGACCTCTGACCTGTGACAGAAATGGGCATGGTCTAGTTGATTCAACATATAAAAACAAATATCTAAGTTTATCATTTTTTTTATTATACCAGAAAATCTATAGTTATTTCTAGTTGCTTCGCTGGCTAACTCATTGATCCTGCTGTCAGGGTCGTGTACTGTAAGAGAGACACAGACATCTCAATTGAGAATTTGGCCTACAAAGCAAAACTGTGGGTGTTTCTCAATATGCATACTACCATAATCCACACTCTCATGTTCCTGGTGCATTTTTCGAGGGCGTTCTCTTGAGTATGTTGTCATGTCTTTGGCTACGCCGGATTAAGTGATATGATATGCTGTTCTATAAAAGCCTTTCTCTGTAATTAATATTACCTGATTGAGCTAATCATGTAAATTTAATTAACTAGAAAGTCAGGGCACCACGAAAGAGTGTTTATAGAGCTGTTATCTTACGAATAAACTCGTAAAGACCTAGTAATATTTTACATCAATCGCAGTAAATATTAATCGCCACCTTATTTCAGTCTCATCTGAAAGTTGTAAATTCTTGGTTATCTTCACGAACCCTGGCTAACAAGTCAACAAAATTGGGTTTAATTATTATTTACTAAATACCTAACTAATCACACAGAATTACATATACACAAAATGCAAATTATGTCATACAGAAAACGTCCCTGGTGGACGGAGCCGACAATTTCTGGTTACACAAAGGAAAGGGGGTTGGATTTGAGTGAAAGAGCGGGAAGACTGAGGAACAAAGGGAGAAGCCATGTTATCGTAAACACAGTATCTTATGCATTCTAAATTACCGCCCATTTGGAAAAGGAAAATGCAATAAATATTTACTCTGAGCTGTGCTTCGGTAGGTTGGTCATAGATGCTGGCCATGTTGGCCAACAGAGATCTTCCTGTCCTCGGAAGAATGTCACTGGTGGTAAATTGGATACGTTGTAGTATCGTCGTTATGTGTTAGACTGGATACGTCGTCCGTCCTTTCCTAGCCCACGTTTACAGCTGCTGTTGCTAACTCAACGGCTAGGATGTCTCACTTCTTTAGTGAATAAGAGTTCAAAGTTTATACCATTCACAACCAAAGCTCACGCTGAGATTGGCTTAGATCTGTAGTTGACATGTTAGTCCTTTTCAACGTATGGACCGTCGTCCTATCATCCTCGGAACAGATAGTTACATTTTCGTCAAGGGCTTTTATAGTGGAGGAAGAGAAGGGTGTGTTTCATAGTTTATAATTCATGTCTCTTCACAGGGGTGGGCCACTGATTGATCAGAGCTCTAAATTTATGAAAACCCAAATCTCTAATTTGGAAGCTAAAATTAAATTTAATCTTTTCACAAATAGTGTCATATTTAAACATTTAAATTGCACAACAATTCCATGTGAATCTGATAACTAGAATGTGTAGACTTTCCCAGATGACAGTCCTGTCATCAATCATAATGTCTCAGATGACAACCGAACTGACATCATATTCATTAAGTACCAACACATATTTTGTGTTACCAAAATATGGTTGCTTTCCCCCACTTGTTTTATGTTCCCAGACTCTCTATGTTTAACCTCTCTGGGATATTCGGGGCGTTAGCATCCCACCCCGCTAACAGCCAATGAAAGTGCAGGGCGCCAAATTCAAAACAACAAAACACAGCCATTTTTCCGGCCAAAGAGAGGAGTCACAAAAAGCAGAAATATAGATAAAATGAATCACTAACCTTTGATGATCTTCATCAGATGACACTCATAGGACTTCATGTTACACAATACATGTATGTTTTGTTCGATAAAGTGCATATTTATATCCAGAAATCTCATTTTACATTGCTGTGTTATGTTCAGTAGTTCCAAAGCATGCAGTGATTTTTCAGAGAGAGCCACATCAATTTACAGAAATACTCATATATATACTCAATAAAAAATACTCAATAAACATTGATAAAAGATACAACTATTCCACATGGAACTTTAGTTTAACTTCTCCTTAATGCAACCCCTGTGTCACATTTCAAAATAACTTTATGGAAAAAGCATACCATGTCATAATCTGAGTACGAGAGACCAAACAAGCCAAAAAGATATCCGCCATATTGTGCAGTCAACAGAAGTCAGAAATAACATTATAAATATTCACTTACCTTTGATGATCTTCATCAGAATGCACTCCCAGGAATCCAAGTTCCACAATAAATGTTTGATTTGTTCGATAAAATTCATAATTTATGTCCAAATAGCTCATTTTGTTAGGGCGTTTGGTAAACAAACGTGCGTGCAAGTCCAGCCGAAAGGTCGGACGAAAAGTGCAAAAAGTTATATTACAGGTTGAAATAAAACATGTCAAATGAATTATAGAATCAATCTTTAGGATGTTTTTATCATAATGTTCCAATCAGAGAATTCCTTTGTCTGTAGAAAAGCAATGGAACGCAAGCTAACTTTCACATGACCGTGCAGCCACGAGCTCATGGCAATCTGCCAGACACCTGGCTCAATTCCCTCTCATTCAGCCCCACTTCACAGTAGAAGCATCAAACAAGGTTCTAACGACTGTTGACATCTAGTGGAAGCCTTAGGAAGTGCAACATGACCAATATCCCACTGTATCTTCGATAGGCTATGAGTTGAAAACCTACAAACCTCAGATTTCCCACTTCCTGGTTGGATTTTTCTCAAGTTTTCGACTGCCATATGAGTTCTGTTATAGACATCATTCAAACAGTTTTAGAAACTTCAGAGTGTTTTCTATCCAAATATACTAATTATATGCATATTCTAGCTTTTATGGCTGAGTAGCAGGCAGTGTACTCTGGGCACCTTATTCATCCAAGCTACTCAATACTGCCCCCCAGTCACCAAGAAGTTAACAAAGGCTATTCAAGAGTCCTTCAGTAGAGTCAGAGAGAGAGGGAAGGGAGAAAGTTATTTATGTGGGGGTCAAAAACCTTACCCACAGGCCAACGTCATGACAGTGTTCTTATTAGGATGAGAGTGTGGAAAACACATACATTTTGCATTTGAGAAACATTGCACAGTCCCATGCTACTGCATTACCTTTGACCTTTTAGAGACCTTTTTTGCGCTATTAACATGTTGGCTGCTCATCTGGTTGCTTCATATATTTGTGCATACTTTCCATTGAAACTTGCATCAATGCATGCTTCGAAATGTGTACAAGCGGATTGCACATCCGAGAAGTGCCCTCCATTCTCCGACTGATGCGTGCTACAATTTGTGTGCTCGGATGTATGCTATTGAGAAACACCCACTGTGTCCTTCTCCCAGCCTTCCTTTCAGTAAAATTTCACAACTCCTGCTCCAGCTCTGCCAGACTGTCTGTCTGGGAGGCAAGCTGCATGTAGGAGTTGATGAGAAAGTTGGGCCCGACCGGCCAGCCATGGCAAAAATAGATTACTCTGAGAATGAGACTGACAGACAAGGTGTGTGTGTCTTGTGCTTTCGCGTGTGTTACACGCATGTCTGTATACACTTGTGTGTGAAAAAAGGAGGGGTAGAGCAACAGAAAGAGAAAGCAGCAAGGGAAATTTGAGTAGAGTAACTGGCATCTTAATCTCGGCTATTGTTTCAATTGGGCCATTTCCTCGATGGATACATGTCACTTTTCTACATCAGCTTTAATATTGCAGATAGATTGTAGCTTCCATCAATGTAATTGTCTGCATCATTTCCATCCCCATATACATTTTTTTCGAAACATATACAGTGCATTTGATAAGTATTCAGAACCCTTCCCATTTTCCACGTTTAGTTGCGTTACAAACTTATTCTAAAATGGTTTAAGCACATTTTTTCCTAATCAATCTACACACAATTCCACATAATGTCAAAGCGAAAACAGGTTTTTAGAAGTTTTAGCAAAGGTATTAAAAATAAAAAACAGAAATACCTTACTTACATAAGTATTCAGACCCTTTGCGATGAGAATCGAAATTGAACTCAGATGCATCCTGTTTCCATTGATCATCCGTGAGATGTTTCTACAACTTGATTGGAGTCCACCTGTGGTAAATTCTATTGATTGGACATGATTTGGAAAGGCACACACCTGTTTATATAAGGTAATTGACAGTGCATGTCAGAGCAAAAACCAAACCATGAGGTCGAAGGAATTGTCCGTAGAGCTCAAAAAAATGTCTGCAGCATTAAAGGTCCCACGAACACTGTGGCCTCCATAATTCTCAAATGGAAGAAGTTCGGAACCACCAAGACTCTTCCTAGAGATGGGCGCCCTGCCAAACTGAGCAATCGGGGGAGAAGATGGTCACTCTGACAGAGCTGCAGAGTTCCTCTTTTGAGATGGGAGAACCTTCCAGAAGGACAACCATCTCTGCAGCACTCCACCAATCAGGCCTTTATGGTAGAGTGGCCAGATGGAAACCACTCCTCAGTAAAAGGCACATGACAGCCCACTTGGATTTTTCAAAATGCACCTAAAGAACTCTCACACCATGAGAAACAACATTCTCTGGTCTGATGAAACCAAATTTGAACTCTTCGGCCTGAATGCCAAGCCTGGAGGAAACCTGGCAACATCCCTACGGTGAAGCATGGTGGTGGCTTCATTATGCTGTGGGTATGTTTTTCAGCGGCATGGAGACTTGTCAGGAGAGAGGGAAAGATGAGCAGAGCAAAGTGCAGAGAGCTCCTTGATGAAAACCTGCTCCAGAGGTCTCAGGACCTCAGACTGGGCGAAGGTTCACCTTCCAACAGGACAACAACCCTAAGCCCACAGCCAAGACAAGGCAGGAGTGACTTTGGGACAAGTATCTGAATGTCCTTGAATGGCCCAGCCAGAGCCCGGACTTGCACCCGATGAAACATCTCTGGGGAGACCTGAAAATAGCTGTGCCGCGGTGCTCTCCATCCAACCTGGCAGAGCTTGAGAGGATCTGCAGAGGGGAATGGGAGAAACTCCCCTAATACGGGTGTACCAACTTTGTAGCGTCATACCCAAGAAGATTTGAGGCTGTAATTGCTGCCAAAGGTGCTTCCACAAAGTACTGAGTAAAGAGCCTGAATTCTTATGTAAATGTTATTTTTCTATTTTTTACTCTTAATAAATTTGCTAAAATTTCTAAACTGTTTTTGCTTTCTCATTATGGGGCATTGTGTGTAGGTTGATGAGGGGAAACAAATATTTAATTCATTTTAGAAGAAGGCTGTAAAGTAATAAAATGTGGAAAAAGTCAAGGGGTCTGAATAATTTCCAATGCACTGCCAATGCACTAGTTGAGTATCTGGAGAATCAGCATTTGTGGGTTCGATTACAGGCTCAAAATGGACAGAAACAAATTACTTTCTTCTGAAACTCATCTGTCTATTTCTTGTTCTGAGAAATGAAGAAGGCTATTCCATGCAAGAAATTGCCAAGAAATGGAAGATCTCGTACAACACTGTGTGCTGCTCCCGCCACAGAACAGCACAAACTGTCTCTAACAAGAATGGAAAGAGGAGTGGGAGGCCCCGGTGCACGACTGAGCAAGAGGACAAGTACATTAGTGTCTAGTTTGAGAAACAGACGCTTCACAAGTCCTCAACTGGCAGCTTCATTAAATAGTACCCACAAAACACCAGTCCTCTTGCTCAGTTGTGCACCGGGGCCTCTCACTCTTTTATTCTGGTTAGAGCCAGTTTACTCTGTTCTGTAGAGGGAGTAGTACACAGCGTTGTACGAGATCTTCAGTTTCTTGGCAATTTCTCACATCGAATTGCCATCATTCCTCAGAACAAGAATAGACTGACGAGTTTTGGAAGAAAGTTCTTTGTTTCTGGCCCTTTTCAGCCTGTAATCGAACGCACAAATGCTGATGCTCCAGATACTCAGCTAGCCTAAAGAAGGCCAGTTTTATTGCTTCTTTAATCAACACAACAGTTTTCAGTTTTTTAATTGCAAAAGGGGTTTCTAATGATCAATTAGCCTTTTAAATGATAAACTTGGATTAGCTAACACAATGTGCCATTGGAACACAGGAGTGATGGTTGCTGATAATGGTCCTCCGTATGTCTATGTAGATATTCCATACAAAATCTGCCGTTTCAAGCTACAATAGTAAATGACAACATTAACAATGTTTACACTATATTTCTGATCAATTTTATGTTATTTTAATGGACAAAATTGTGCTTTTCTTTCAAAAACGAGGACATTTCTAAGTCACTCCAAACTTTTTAATGCTAGTGTACATTTTCCGGAGACAATTTATTTAATAATAGTTATCTTTTGTTTGTCCTTCAGCTAACCTTAATCCCTCTCATCTACGTATATCTTAACACCATCCAGTTTTGATTTCTATTTGCCATATATTTTTCAACTGTACTGTGATGTTTCACAAAAGTTCTGAACCGTTTTATTCTCATAGTTTCTACAGATTGTAAATTAAAGATGAACATTTTTGCTAAAATCATTATTATATTATTGGTCAATTGACCTTTACTTCAAATCACCCATCAGTGCTATTTACAGAGTTAGCTCCAGGTAAATGTTGCAATTCTTCTGCCATTCCTGGACCTGGGACCAAAAACTAGCTACATATGGACAGTATGAAAACAAATGATCTCATGACATAGTCTCTTAACAGCAAAATCTGCAGAGCTGGTGTGGTTGTATCCCCCATATATATAACATTCTATTGGTTGCAAGAATTTTGAATGATTTAAATTGAAAAATGCAAAGTTTTGAATCCGGCGTCGTTTTGCGTATCAGTTCATAAACCATGAGCCATGGAATCGGTACATCGAAAATCTCTTCACAACTGTTTTGCAGTCTCTATGGCACAGCTGTCCATTCTTTGGTCCTTAAATTAAACTGGTTAATTTTTTTAATAATATCACAATTTCCTTTAACCAAATTTGATCTGTATTGCAGGGTTGACAGAGAAGTTCCTTACTTTCCCCCTTCCACTTGTCTTTTCCATTTTTGCGGTAATGCTGAAATTCGTTGGTTGTACTGTTGGGTAGTGCAGACATTTCTATTTTTGTTAGCTGCATATGTGACATAACTCCACCAGTCATATTTATGATATAATTTACAAAGATTATACTTGTTTTTTTATTATTCCAAAAATAATGTTTTTTGTTGTTGCAATTAGTATATTGGAGTTGAACCATAATACGTGTTGTAATATTTGTTCGGTATTTTCTGGTGGATTAAACTGCAATTGCAACCACTTTTCTATGGCTTGTTTTTACAATAGCGATATTTTGGAGATTATTTCATTTTAAAATAACTGAAAGTTAGAGCTTGAAATCTGAATAAAGGGAAAAAAGGCAATTCTTGAACACGGGGTAAGACATTCTTACTAATCTGCAAGATAACCCCTTTTCTGTTTAAATTGAGACAAGGAATGGTTCTGTGAAAGATCCCGCCATAATACCAATTTATGCTACTTGGATCACTCTCTGTGTTACAGCGAAAACTGAATCCATCCTCCTGGATTCAGTGCACTAGTTGAACCAGTCCATTAGTTTACTTGCCAGAAAAGTCATTATCATTGTTTTGTTTTTGTGCCAGCTTGGAATGAAAACAATTTGGGGCATAGGTGTATGTTGATGTTGAAGCAAAAAATTACTATTGGTGAAACATCCATTTCCCCAGCATTTTTTCTCCTCTCTTTTTCCAGCACGATGACTGTTGGCTGTCTCTTTGGTCTCATTTGCATACATAAATGCATTATGTTTAGGTCCTTGGGTTGTAGGGGTAATTCATATCTCTAACACAGTTACTGTTCTGGCAGACCCATCACAGTGAAATATGCAACCAAGAGGGCCTACCTCTCAACAGGAGGCCTGAGGAAACCAAAGTGCTATACTGAATATCAGGAGGCTATGCACGCGCATCACAGAGACCACATCCATGCTAAACCATCACCTAGTCGGAGCAAATTCCTCAGGTAACCATGGTGACAAATGCTCTGTCTCTGAAACAGCTTGTCCATTCCATCTAAATCTATAAAGCATCCTGCTAAATCTATAAAGTTAAGCTGCACCACTGGTCTCCCGAGTGGCGCAGAGGTCTAAGGCACTGCATCACAGTGCTAGAGGCGTCATTACAGACCTTGGTTCAATCCCAGCTGTATCACAACTGGCCATGATCGGGAATCCCATAGGATAGCGCACAATTGGCCCAGTGTCGTCTGGGTTAGGGGAGGGTTTGGCCGGGGTATGATGTCATTGTAAAATAAGAATTTGTTCTTAGCTGACTTGCCTAGTTAAGTAAAGGTTAAAAAAATAAAAACATTACGGCCCCTGTGTCATTTTCTTATGAGGGTGCTATTTTGTTGTACCAAAGAAATCCTTACATCTGGCACTACTTCCAACCAAATAGAAACTTCAAAATGACAGAATTCAGATTTTTGTCTCTCTTCAGCCCATCTGTTGGGCTTTGTACCTCTCTTGAAGGATGTCCTCTGAACAAAGATTTATTCAAAACAGCCATTTATGCTGGGATAATAGATATGAAGGACTTTTTAATTCTACTCTTCATGGAGCCGCACTACAGTTTGAATCCCATTTAACTAGTGGACAAATCACTGCAGTCAAAGTTCTCAGAGCAAGTTCATATGCTGACATTATAGGTACATCATTCATCTTTTAATTGACTGCTTCGAGGCATATAGTAATAGAGAAATATGATAATTTACACCTTTTGCTCAAGACGAAATGTGGTCTAATTGCGTTTTCTCTCCATGCACACCGAGTCAGTGGAACTCCAGCACTCTCCTCAATACTAGTTAAATTCCACTATTCCGGATAAAAGTAAAAAATTATTGCTTAAACTAATGTGAATAAATGATGTGCCAGATTAGCATTCCGGTGGCTTTCCCTGGGTTGGCTCCCCCAAGGAAACAAGATTGTTTTCTAAATCGCTGCTATTGAGCTAGCTATTGATCACTGCATATCAACACTGCTACTGGGGAAATATGCTGCTGCATGGCCTGTGAAGAACCAGGGTAACGTGTGGAGAGAAGTACCCTTGTTATATTTATACATTATGATAATGAGTATCTGTCATTTATAACTTGTATTCACCTAAAAGCTAATATTTTACTTTCAAGTGGTACATTTTCCAGCAGGTAATTTTACAAATGTGTTCTCAGTCAGACTAAGACATGATTCTTCTTTTTAAACATCAGGTTCTTCTTAATTTAATGTGCCTATGTTGGGCAATTATGCGGCAATAGTTTTTCTGGCCTGGTGCTGTCCATGGTCCTGACACCTCAGAATCCCTGGTGGTTCTGAACGGATAGCAGGGCTTTCTCTGCGGCAGCTATAATGTCAAATCAGATCAAATCATATGTTATTTGTTGCATGTGCCGAATACAACAGGTGTAGACCTTACAGTGAAATGCTTACTTGCAAGCCCTTAACCAACAAAGCAGTTTTAAGAAAAATAAGTGTTAAGTAAAAAATAGGTAAGTAGAAAATAGAAAATTAAAGTAACAAATAATTAAACAGCAGCAGTAAAATAACAATAGCGAGGCTATATACAGGGGGTACCAGTACAGAGTCCATGTGTAGGGACACCAGTTAGTAGAGGTAATTGAGGTAATATGTACATGTAGGTAGAGTTAAAGTGACTATGCAAAAATAATAAACGGAGAGTAGCAGCAGCATAAAAGAGGGGTCTGGTTAGCCCTTTGATTAGCTTTTCAGAAGTCTTATGGCTTGGGGTTAGAAGCTGTTAAGAAGTCAGTTTAGTATTCAATACTTTGGGCCAGATTTACTTAGCAAGGCCTTTAATTTTCAGTAGGGTATAAAACATGCAATGGACAAAGGCCATGTTGTATTCTTTCACATAGCACTCATAGCATGCTGATTATGTTCCTTCACAATCCATTTGTTCTGAAACACAACAGGAACAACATCAAAGCCACTGAAAGGAGGCAACTGTTGTTTCCATGACAATCCCACAGAATACAACCCATTATGGAACATGTTTCTGGCACTTTACGGAGAGTTCATGCAATGCACCTTACACCCAAACTGAACGAGGTATGACTTCATAAAGTGTAATATTTGTAAGAGCGAGAGAGTGACATGGATAGAGAGAAAGCTTGACAAGGACATATACAGGTGATAACAGCAAGGGAGTGTGTATGTGTGTGCCTGTGCGTATAAGTGCCCTGTGAGAGAGCCCCCTCCCTGCTTTTCCCTGAGCTCCCAGTGCTCTCCAATCCAATCAAGCCTACATGTCCACCTCCACATTAATTAGACCTGACTGTGCCTGAATCCTTCACCTGCCTGATCTGCAATTAATTGAGATAGGAAGTCCCCCCTGACTGTATTTAAGATATACATACCATAGCCCCACAGGCAAGAATATATCTAAAAGGTGTTTTTTTTCTCATCTCAAAGAAAAGGAATTCCTGATGACTGCTGTACTCGGTATCCCCTTCCAGCTGAGAAGTCTTACTTTGCATGAACACTCTCTTCATTGCTCAGCATCTTAATCGTCTGTATCTTCCAGCTATCGTTCATTGATGTATCATTCAATGGGTATTACATTTTTTTGTGCTGTATAACAACATCATTCATAGCTATTTTCTATTCCTTTATTGTTTGATGGCCTGGAGTTAGAGTGCCAGAGTGAATGTAATATCTTCAATAGATGAGTATATCTTCCAAATGGAACTGTATGTTGACATCTTCCATTTGCCTTATGTGTTTTCCCAGCATGGAGCATAGGTGGAGCGAGACCGCCTTTATCTGTCTCACACGTGTGCCGTCACGGGAACAACAGAACACACTATGTCACTTCTCATTGTCTGTGCGTTTGTTTCAGTCATGCAGAGCCATCAATATGAGTTAAAACTTTAATTTCCACATGTTATTTCTCCCCCGCATTATGTCTTATTCCATAGACCTACAAGACACTTTAAATTGAGATTAACACTGCATGTATTGAGCTCAGTGGAAATCGATATATATTCAAGAGGGCTGTGCAGTATTGTTACTTAAGGAATCCTAGAGGACTGTGCATTGTCCGTGAAATGTATTTATTAATGCGCGTTATAGTTACTTTAATCTGTTGCGGCCTCTCTTGCCCCAGCAGTGCTAGAGGGAATTTAAAACGGACCTTTTGGGATTACAAACGGTACAAGCGGAATTAGATGATTTCAGTTTGAGGCTAATGATAACAAAGTATGTTGTTTGATTAATTAATTTCTCCAGATCGGTGAGGCAGCAGGCATCATAAAAGAGTAATTTCCTCCTCTTTTTACAATCCCTCTACGAGGACATGTGGCGCCTGTCAGGCAAAGAGGGTTGCGTCTCACTGTTAAACGCTCGTCCTGTAGCGGGAAGGCCTGAGGGACGATCTGGAGGTGCTGGGCCATGGGTAAGACTGCCAATGAAAGCAGCAGAGACTAGAGTGTTTCCCCTGCACAGTTTGCGAACCCGTGGTCACCTGTGACTGGCCCTTTAAATGGAGCGTGGGAAACTAAAGTACTGCGTCTCAATGGTCCAAAGTGCCTTCCTTTCTTCATCTCATTGCCTTTATCCAGACTAACCTTAAAGAATGAAAAGAAGATGAAAGAAGGTTCCCTGAAATAACTTTTTTTGGTCTTCTTTCCCACTACGAACCAGATGCTCATAGTGTTGCCTGTTTGCGAGTATAACCGCTTAAACTACGGCTAAGGGCTGTATCCAGGCACTCCCTTAGCCGCAGGAAATTGGCCATATACCACACCCCCTCGTGCCTTATTGCTTAAGTATACCACGCATGCGGCATAAAAGCCTAGACCTATTGGTATAAGCAGTTATACTCACAAACAGGCACCCCAATGTGCCCTATTGCTGTTATAAACTGGTTACCAACGTAATTAGAGCAGTCAAAATAAATGTTTTGTCAAACCCGTGGTATACAGTGTTGTGTCTTTGGCTATGCCGGATTAAGTGATATGACATGCTATACTATAAAATAATTTATCCGTAATTAATATTACCTGATTGATCTAATCATGTAAATGTAATTAACTAGAGAGTCTGGCACCACTAAATAATATTTATAGAGCTGTTATCTTCCGAATAAACTCTTAAAGACCTAGTAATATTTTACATCAATAGCAGTCAACATTAATCGTCATCTTAATTCAGTCTCATATGAAAGTTATAAATTCTTAGTTATCTGCACAAACCCTGGCTAACAAGTTAAATCAGCAATACAAAATTGGGTTTAATTATTCATTTACTAAATACCTAACTAATCACACAGAATTACACATACACATATTTAAATCATAACTTGATTACAAATTACATCATAAAGGAAAGCATCCCTAGCGGGTGGAACAGATATGACAGCTGGTTACGTAAAAGAAAAGGGGCTGGGTTTGAATGAAAGAGCGGGAAGACTGAGGAACAAAGGGCGAAGCTGTGCTATCGTAAATACAGTATCTTATGCATTCTAAATTACCGCCCATTTGGAAAAGGAAAATGCAATAAATATTTACTCTGAGCTGCGCTTCGGTAGGTTGGTGGTAGATGGAAGGCCGTGTTGCCCAACCGAGTCCCTCATCCTTTGAAGAATGTCTCTGCTGGTAAATTGAATACGTTGTAGTAACGTTGTTGGGTGGTAGACGGGATACTCTGTCTGTTCCTTCCTAACCCTTGTTTACAGCGGCTGTTGCTAACTCAACGGCTAGGAGGTATCGCTTCTGAAGTGAATAAGAGTTAAAAGTTCACAACCAAAGCTCACGCTGATGTTGGCTTTGTTCTGTAGTTATTATCTGAAACATTCTGACATCGGACCGTTGTCCTCACGTCCTCAGAACAGGAGGTTATATTGTCTTCAAGGTCTTATATAGGAAGGGAGAGGAGGGCGTGTTTGAAAAGTTTTATAGCCCATGTCCCTTCCCAGGGGCGGGCCACTGATAGGGCTCTGCTCAATCTTATGAAAACCCAAATCTCACATTTTAGAAGCTAAAATCACAGTTCATCCCATCACAAATAATTTCATATTTAAACATATAAATTGAGCAACAATTCCATATGAATCCGATAACGCTGATGTGTAGACTTTCCCCTGTAGAGTTTATGTCATCTTATCATTGATGAGAATGTCTCAGATGACAACCGAACTGACATCATATTCATTAAGTACCACCGCATATGTTCAATTGGTCGGATTACCAGAATATAGTTAATTCCCCCCACCTTCTGATGTTCCCAGAATCTCTATGTTAACCAAGGGTTTTGCAAATGTAATATCAGTAGGGTATAGAGAGGAAAAAGGGGGAAAGAGGTATTTATGACTGTCATAAACCTACCCCCAGGCCAACGTCATGACAACAGCCTGATATACCACGGCTGTCAGCCAATCAGAATCCAGGGCTTGAACTACCCAGCTTATAATTGTCTTTGAAGCATAGGGTCTCTGTGGGCTTGCTTTGGCTCTTCCCACTAGATCTCTAAAATAGCACTGGTTGGAGGACATTTAAATATTTGATACTATTGAGAAATTAGGAGATTTATTTTTAAACCTGTATCAGTCTATGCATGCATCCTAAGAGGACTCACGTTACATTGCCACACTGAATTCTTTGTATGATTTTTACACTGATATGCTGTCTCTTTGGGTTTTATAGATAATTATACGGTGAAATATGATAAGAGCAAACCATGAATAGCATCGAGGTTACAGGTTTAGCTCTGAATACTTTCCCAAAACCTGGAGGGAAACTTTGAACCAAAATGTTACATTTTAAAAATCGTCTGGCAAGCTTGATACCCAATTGTCAGACAAAAATAGTGTCATGAGTGTGCACAGGAGACAGTCATTGTCAAGTTCGAGTTATTTACTGAACATTCCCTGTTACTTTGCATTCCAAGTCCTGCCCACTCCGGGTTATATCCAATGAATGGCATTCATGTTCCTCCATTTTAAAGGGAGTTCCAAATTAAATTTATTAACAAAAAATTTACCTTAACTCAATATTATACTTTTTTATACTTGTCAGGATGCTAAACTAAAATTGTGAGTCTATTTTCAGTTTAATAGCAGTAACATTCCGACATACATTTCAAAGTAAAGTCCCAACATTCAACTTTTCCCGCAATTGTCTTTTTCACTGTCATTATTATTATTATTATTATTTATTTTGTTTTGTTATTATAATTTATAATTGTTTTACTGGTATCTGACTGGTCGTCCATACCAGGTGGTAACTTTTGGTGACTCTGTAGACCTAGGGGTTGCTGGTGTGGTTGGAGGATTACCAGTGTGGATTGCTTCCAACTTATGTTCTGGGATAGCGGTTGGTGGACGTTTCACTAGAACATCAGTCTTGCCTTGTGGGGTTTCCATTGTGTGGCGTTTGTCCTCTGAAGTGACTTGGAGGTGCCTACGGTTTGTCCTGAACTCCTCATGCTCCGTTCCTACAATGTATGATCTGGGCTGTTCAACTTGACCTTTCACTGTTGCTGTGGTCATCCAGCCTTTGCCTTGGTCGAGCTTCAAATGCACAGAGTCACCTGGCTGTAGCGGTGGGAGGGGTCTGGCTCTGTGATACTTGTTGTAGGAGGTCCTGTAGAATGATTTTGCCTCAGAGTTGTGCTTAGTAACCTTGTCCAAGTCTGGCCACCTAGGTTTTAGGTTCTTTGCCAGGGTTGGGAGCATTGTGAATACTTGTGCTTGGCTACAACCTGTAGCCACAATCAGTGTCTCTCTGTAGGAGATGCGAGTAAGGGGTCTTCTTACTATAAGATTTTCTTAGCCGTCTGGACAGCTCTCTCGGCTTCTTCATTAGCTTGTGGGAAGTGAGGGCTTGAGGTCACGTGATTGAAGCCATACTCTTCCTTGAAGGACTGGAACTCGGAAGACGTGAATGCTTTGCGTTATCGGACATCAAGAGCTCTGCAATTCTAAAACGTGCAAACAGGCTCTTCAGCTTCCCTCTTTTGCTTGATGTGTCTGGCATGTGTACGACTTCTATGAATCTTGAGAATTCTGAGAATTATTCAACAACAACCAGGTACTGCTGTCTGTCAACCTCTCGGGTGCAATGCATTATCAAGGTCTGTCAGGCAACTCAGTTGTTATCAACGATTCTTTGCGTTGCATTGGCTTGGTAGCCTAACACTGCTTGCACTGGCTCACTTTGTCCTTTATGTCCATGCTGATCCCTGGCCACCTCACTGAGAGTTGAGCATGTTCTATGCACTTTGTGAGGCCCTGGTGACCCTCATTGATCTAGCTGAAGACTTCACTTCTCAGGACTTTCGGAATCACAATTCTCTCCGAGAATTGAGCAGCGTCTTGCCCAGGGTATATTCAGCTTTAGGGCTGAACCTCATAATTCTGATAAGCAGCCGCTTGCAGCACAGAGGGACTTCATTCAGGTTTTTGTAGTTAAACAATGGCACCAACAGTGTGTATGCAGTTTGAATGAATACAGGTCACACAGGTAATGTGAGAACTTCTCACAAGCCCAAACCGATGCCAAGCACTCCTCCATCTGGGTATATATTCTCTGCTTGAGTGAGGGTTCATGAGCAGAAGGCTACGGGAAGCATTTCCCTTCATGCTCTTGCAACAGTACTACTCCAATGCCGTAACCGCTGGTGTTGTCACTCATGACTGTGGTTCTCATGACATTGTAGAATGCTAGTACTGGCACTGATACAAGCATGCCCTTTACTTTTCTGAAGGCCTCGTCTTGGCTTCTCCCCCACGACCAGACGATATTTTGCATCAGAAGATTGTTGATGGGCTGCAGCTCTGAGGAACTATTTTGTAAGTATCCGCATAGATAGATAATCATGACAAGTATAAGTTGAAGTTGCTGGTACCTTATGATCTATAACAAGGCAATTAGAAATGCCAGATGGGCTCATTTTTCTAACTTGATCACAAATAATCTGAATAAATTGAGAGTGCTCTTCTCCTGTTAAATCCTACCCCCGCTAATCTACTGTATGTGAACTTTCCTACACATCTAAATGTGATGAGTTTGTAGCATGTTTTAGATATAAAATAACAAACATTAGGCTGGATATCAGTCAAGCAAGACCCGATGAGAAGTTTGATGATATATGCCCTAGCCTACCATGCAAAGGCACTATGGATTTATTTTGCATGGTTGACACAGACATGCTCAGGAAAGTGATATCATCACTTAAGCCTTCTACCTACCTTCTCTATCCTATCCCCACTACCTTCTTCAAAACAGTTTTTAATTGCAAATCTGAAGAAGTGCAAGCTAATGTTAATCAATCCCTGTTCACAGGCACTTTCACCACTGCACTAAAAACTGCTATATTGAAAAATTGTGATATGAGGTATTATGTATATTGTCCGTTGTGATTCTTCAGCTCATAGAAATTTATGGCCGATCCGCCACCTTCCACTGTTAAGCAAAATTTTGGAGAAATTGGTTTTCAAAACACATTTTTAAGTGCCAACTGTGTTTAAAAATCCTATCTGGTTTTGGGGTCCACCACAGCACAGAGGCAGCTTTAGTTAAAGTGCTAAATGATCTTAGAGCCAACACAGATGCCAAACAGTTCCATGTCCTTGTTCTCTTGGATTTAAGTCCTGCATTTGACACTGTTGACCATGATGTTCTTCTGGACAGACTGGAGAGGTGGGTTGGGCCTCTCCGGGTCCAGTTCTAAATTGGTTTAGGACCTATTTAACCTGTCAAGAGTTTTTTGCCACCCTTTTTGAACATAACTCAGATAAAATACATATCACATGTGACGTTCCACAAGTTTTGATTTTGGGTCCGGTACTGTTCAGTTTATGTATGTTACCCATTGGCAGTGTTATCAGAAAGCACAGCATTAATTTTAACTGCTATGCAGATGAACCACAACTTTACATTTCCTTGTCACCAGAGGATTTTAGCTCCGGATAAATTAGTTGACTGTATCAGTGATTTCAATTCTTTGGTGGCTCACAACTTCCTCCAGCTAAATCAAAACAAGACCGAGGCACATACTGTTGAAGCCAAATCACATTTTAATTAATGGGCAATAAAGGTAAAAAGGTAAAAAAACATAGGTGTTATTTTAGATTCTAAACTTAATTTTGAATCACACATCAGGAATGTGAAAAAATAGCTTTTACCACTTGAGGAACATTGCCAAGCTGTGGTCGTTTCTCTCTCAGGATGAAACAGAGAGACTCACCCATGCTTTTATTACAAGCAGGCTTG
Source organism: Oncorhynchus mykiss (assembly GCF_057628025.1). Classification (NCBI taxonomy): domain Eukaryota; kingdom Metazoa; phylum Chordata; class Actinopteri; order Salmoniformes; family Salmonidae; genus Oncorhynchus; species Oncorhynchus mykiss. The sequence continues at coordinate 53,089,746 of NC_143038.1, read as the reverse complement.
ACTACTGTAATGCTCTCCTGTCTGGTCTACCCAAAAAAGCCATTGGTCAACTGCAAAACATACAGAATGCTGCAGCACGGGTCATGACCAAGATCAGACGGAGAGCACACACTACACCAGTGTTGAGGTCTCTGCACTGGCTGGCTGCCTGTGAGTTTTAGAATACATTTTAATATTATTATATTGGTTTTTAACCTTTTGAGGGCATGGCAGATTTACGCCCCCTTTGGAGAAATTGGGTACCCCTAGTAAACTGAAAAAAAAAATATCAAAAATTGCTAATATATGCATATAATAATTATTATTGGATAGAAAACACTCTAAAGCTTCTAAAACCGTTGGAATTATGTCTGTAAGTATAGCAGAACTCACAGGGCATGCATTCTTCCAAACTAGTTTTTGTGGCCATGAAAGTTGGAGCAACTTTGACGTCATGGCCCCCACCCTTCCCGACCACTTATGGATCTGGGGACACTTTCCATCTCTTCCACTAGATGTCCTCTTTCTTTAGAGCGTTCAATCGTTCAAATCGCGCGAGAATTGGCCCTATAGGAGTGATTGGAGTAAGTGTCGCGAGAAAAAAACCTGTGCGTTAGGGCGCGAATTGGTCACAGCCATTCCTTTGTTCCAGCACTCCTGGGAAGAGCAAACGATGCCCGGTTGAATTGAAGTTTGTTTTGCACGTCTAAAACATCATAAAGCTTGCTTCTGCACTTAGTTTGACCTGTTTAGTCGACATATAATGTGTAATTTTGAAGTTTTGATGCGCAACTTATCCGGACCGGAGGACGTTTTGGGTGCATTTCAGCTGATGTTATTAGCAGTAGCTAATACAAAGACGCAAGACTTGAAACCAAACGATGTATTGGGTAAGTATGAACCCAATCCATGATTGTGCACCCCAGTACATGTCAGACATGGTTTTAAATGATGTACCCAGTAGGTCTCTCAGGTCCTCGGGCACTGGCCTTTCAAATATCCCATAGCCTAGGACCAAGTGGCATGGAGAGGCAGCCTTTAGTTACCATGCCCCCAGCCTCTAGAATAGCCTGCCAGATAACCTGAGGGGGACTGAAATTGTGGACATTGTTAAAAGATAATTTAGCCCTGCTTTTCCATAGGGTGCTTTTTAGTCATTCCGTTTTTATTATTATTATTTTGTTTAAATCCTCTTATGTTTGTTGTGTAGTAAATATTTCAGTTTTTATTTTCATTGTTTTTTATTTGTTTTTAAATAAATGAAATAAATAAATTTACTCTATCACTTCAAGCGTTTCCATTCTATACAACTCATTTTCAACCTTTGGGAGCAATGGAATGGGAACTCTCCAGGTCACTTTGACACTGTATTGTTCTGCTGTGTTGTTCAGTACTATTTTAACTGGCTCGCATTTCAAGAATCCCACTGAGGTTGTCTCCCATGGCTCCTCTGACCACGAAGATGTTCATGTTGAATCTTATTTTTCACTTGGAGTTTTCATCTGGCCTACACACTGTAGTACTCCACCTGTGCTTCTTAGAATTACATTAGTGTTGCCTAGCTCTGGCTTGTTTTCCAGGCTATTGTAGCTTGCCTCTGATATGACAGCAGCCCCTGAATCTATCTTGAAATTCAACACTTTCCAATCTCTAAATTAACTCTCCAAGGTGGTGTCGTCTGACTTTCACACTGAACTGATCAAAGAAAGACTGTTTCCATCTATGTGTCTACATGTGTTGTCACTTCAAGCATCACTTTTGAATGGCAAACAGCAGGAAAATGCTCCCTTCTCTTGCATTTCAAGAGACATTCAGCATTTCTATTTGGGCACTGTTCCTTCTGACTGTGCTCTTCATCTAGGTCATCTACTCTTATCATCATTGTACCGTGCCTTTCTTTGTTTGAATGTTCCTTGTTTGAAACCTCTGTCTCTTTTACAGTGAGAACTTCACCTCTTCCACTTGCTTGTCACATGACTGCTCTGTGTTCTGACTCTTAAAGAGCTAATGGTTTTGTGTCATTTCGATTGCTCTAGTTAGCTTTAAATTCCTGTGCATTTGCAATTTTTCGGACAAAAATGTCTCTCTCGGTCCTATGACAGTCCCGTCACAGGATCCTTAGTTCCCCCAAAATCACAGTGTTCAGAAAGTTTGTAGAGTCCCCTTATAAAAGTTTAAATTGACTCACGCTCTAGTCAGTTTTTCTGGTGAAAATGTGCACGTTCATATATTACATTCCTCCTTGTGATGAAGTCCTGTTCAAACTTCTCAATGACCATGTCGAAATCCTCTTTGTCATCCTTGTCCCGGAATACAAAGGACTTGTAGATATTCTCCGCCTCTTTGCCCATGGCGGATGTCAACGAGCTGACCTGAATGTCACCATCTTCTTGTGTTAGCTTTGAAGCTTTCCGGTAGTGCATGAAACACTGTTTCCACTCGGGTCATTCACTTGGCTTCTCGATGTGAAAGCTCTCTAGTGGTGGGAACTTTTACATTTTTAACTCTCGAGGATATTCTCCCTACCAAACGAAGCTAACTTTCAAGTTTCCTTAGTCTGTACGCATGGTATATATTTTTCAACAAAATACTTACTTGCTGGTTCCTTCTTGACAATGCAACAACAATAAGAAATAATACAAGACAAGAATACAAACATTAAGTAAATGGAAGAAGAATATAATAATATATGTTAGCACAAGTATAATACAGGAAGGCACAACTTATAATCCAATATTTACACACATATTGGGGAAGGGGGGGATGGGAGACAAGTGTATAAATTTAGCAGTATAATAAGAGTCTGGTGGCAGTTGTTTTTTTTTCTCATTTTGTCTGTCATAGTTGAAGTGTACCTATGATGAAAATTACAGGCCTCTCTCATCTTTTTAAGTGGGAGAACTTGCACAATTGGTGGCTGACTAAATACTTTTTTGCCCCACTGTATATGGGGTCCCACAATTGACAGTGCATGTCAGAGCAAAAATCAAGCCATGAGGTCAAAGGAATTGTCCGTAGAGCTCCACGACAAGATTGTGTCAAGGCACAGATCTGGAGAAGGGTAGCAAAACAATTCTGCAAAATTGAAGGTCCCCAAGATTATCTGGTCTGATGAAACCAAGATTGAACTCTTCGGCCTAAATGCCAAGCGTCATGTCTGGAGATGTCACGTCCTGACCATAGAGAGTCCTTATTTTCTATGGTAGAGTAGATCAGGGCGTGACTGGGGGGTTAGTCTAGTTTATTACTTCTATGTGGGATTCTAGGTTTGTTTTTCTATGTTGGTGATTGTATGATTCCCAATTAGAGGCAGCTGGTAATCGTTGTCTCTAATTGGGGATCATATATAAGTAGCTGTTTTTCTCACCTGTGTTTCTGGGATATTGTTTTGAGTTAGTGCACACAGCATCTCTGTTGTCACGGTTCGTTGTTAGTTTATTGTCTATTTGTTTTTGTCTTTGCTTAGTTTTACTTTATCATTAAAATAATGTGGAACTCAACATCCGCTGCGGTTTGGTCCCACATTTATTCTTGCGAACGTGACAGGAGAAACCTAGCACCATCTCTACGGTGAAGCATGAGGGTGGCATTATCATGCTGTGCGGATGTTTTTCAGTGGCAGGGACTGGAAGACTAGTCAGCATCGAAGGAAAATGAAGAGAGCAAAGTACAGAGAAATCCTTGATAAAAACCTACTCCAGTGCGCTCAGGACCTCAGACTGGGGGAGAAGGTTCACATTCCAACAGGACAACGACCCAAAGCACACAGCCAAGACAATGCAGGAGTGGCTTCAGGACAAGTCTCTGAATGTCCTTGAGTGGCCTGAAAATAGCTGTGCAGCAACACTCCCCATCCAACCTGACAGAGCTTGAGAGGAACTGCAGAGAAGAATGGGAGAAACTCCCTAAATACATGTGTGCCATGCTTGTAGCATCATACCCAAGGAGACTCGATGCTATAATCACTACCAAAAGTTCTTCAACAAAGTACTGGGTAAAGGGTCTGAATACTTAAATGGGATTATTCCGTTTTTTATTTTTTTTAAATTGCATTTCTAAAAACATTTTTTTGCTTTGTCATTACGGGGCATTGTGTGTAGATTGATTATTTAAAAAAAAAAAGATTTTAGAATAAGGCTGTAACGTAACAAAATGTGGAAAAAGTGAAGGGGTCTGAATACTTTTCAAAGGCACTGTATATGTGTGTGTGTGTGTGTGTGTGTGTGTGTGTGTGTGTGTGTGTGTGTGTGTGTGTGTGTGTGTGTGTGTGTGTGTGTGTGTGTGTGTGGGTGTATGCATGAGTGAGTTTCTATCTACAAACCATCAGGCTGCTGAACACTAGAATTGTTTTTCATTTTTTTATTTCACCTTTATTTAACCAGGTAGGCTAGTTCTCATTTACAACTGCGACCTGGCCAAGATAAAGCATAGCAGTGTGAACAGACAGCAACACAGAGTTACACATGGAGTAAACAATAAACAAGTCAATAACACAGTAGAACAATTTTTTTAAATATATTTTTAAAAAGAGTCTATGTACATTGTGTGCAAAAGGCATGAGGAGGTAGGCAAATAATTACAATTTAGCGATACATGATCAGATGGTCATGTGCAGGTAGAGATACTGGTGTGCAAAAGAGCAGAAAAGTAAATAAATAAAAACAGTATGGGGATGAGGTAGGTAAATTGGGTGGGCTACAGCTGCAGCGATCGGTTAGCTGCTCAGATGTTTAAAGTTGGTGAGGGAGATAAAAGTCTCCAACTTCAACGATTTTTGCAATTCGTTCCAGTCACAGGCAGCAGAGAACTGGAAGGAAAGACGGCCAAATGAGGTGTTGGCTTTAGGGATGATCAGTGAGATACACCTGCTGGAGCGCGTGCTACGGGTGGGTGTTGCCATCGTGACCAGTGAACTGAGATAAGGCGGAGCTTTACTTAGCATGGACTTGTAGATGACCTGGAGCCAGTGGGTCTGGCCGCGAATGTGTAGCAAGGGCCAGCCGACTAGAGCATACAGGTCGCAGCGGTGGGTGGTATAAGGTGCTTTAGTAACAAAACGGATGGCACAGTGATAAACTGCAAATTTACTGGACTGACCATCTGCACTGATTCTCCACACCTTCGCATACAAACTGTATCTGAGCCTGTTGTGATCAGGCTTCTATACCATCTGCCTGCCGGTAAGGGAGAGAACAGCTCGAGGCTGGGGTTTGTGGGGTTCTTGATGATGCTGCATGTCTTCCTCAGGCACCGTTTCGAGTATATGTCCTGGATGGGTGTGAGCACGGACCCAGTGATGTACTGGGCCATCGTCACCCACTGAAAGGCCTTGTGGTCGTGAGCGGAGCAATTTCTATAACAGGCCGAGATGCAACCGGTCAGGACTCCTTAGGAAGTAGAGAAGATGTTGCACCCTCTTGACAAGCGTGGTAGTGTTGTTGGTCCATGACAAGTCCTCGGTGTTGTGGACACCGAGTAACTTAATACTCATGACTCTCTCTACTGCTGTCCCGTTGATATGGATTGGGTCATGTTCCCTACTCTGCTTCCTGAAGTCAACAATCAACGTCTTTGTTTTGCACCACAATGTCAGTTCACTTACTTCCTCCCTATAGGCTGACCTGTCATTCTTGGTTAAGCCTACAACCGTGGTTTCGTCATCAAACCTGATGATGGAGTTGGTGTCGTATAAAGCCACGCAATCGTGGGTGAACAGGAAGTACAGCGGAGGACTGCCGACACAACCCTGGGGGGACCCTGTTTTAATAGTCAGTGTGGAGGAGGTGTTGTTGCCAATCCTCACAGCCTGTGGTCTGCACGTCAGGAAGTACAGAATCCAGTTGCAGAGTGTAGTGTCCAGACCCAGAGCTCTGAGCTTGGTGTCGAACTTGGAGGGAACAATAGTTTTGCATGAACAGCGTTCTCACGTAGGTGTTCCTCTTGTCCAGTTTGCTACGGCCGTGTGAATGCGATGGAAATGGCATCTTCCGTGAATCTGTTGGAGCGGTAAGCAATTTGGAGTGGATCCAGTGTGCCTGGCAACCGGAGCAGCGAGAGTCTTGCTGGATGGCTTGGTATTATCTGCCTCGAAGCGAGCATAGAATGTGTTAAGCTCGTCTGGGTGGGAGGCGTCAGTGGGCACCGCACAGCTGGATTGGCCTTTGTTGTCTGTGACAATCTATAGTCCTTGCCACATGTGACGCGAGTCTGAGTTGTCGAACATCAATTCAAGTTTGAGTTTGTTTTGTCTTTTTGCATCCTTAATGGATTTACGGAGCCTGAACCTGCATACCTTGTACACGTCATAAGTCATCGGGGTTCGTTCTGCTGACAATGAATGCGGCAGTACGGGCTCTCAGCATTGTATGGATATCTTCTTTAATCCATGGTGTTGGTTTGGTGTATATCCGGATTGTTATTGTGGGTACAACGTCATAAACACATTTCCTAATGAAGCCTGTGACCGAGGAAATATAAATCGTCAATGTTGATCTATGAGTCTTGGGTGGGTGAATCTTTGAACATATTCCAATCAGTATTCTCAAAACAATCCTGCAGCATTGTGTCTGCCTCCTTTGTCCAGCGCCTCACTGTTCTCTGTGTTGGTGGCACCCTCTTGAATTGCTGTTTGTAGGCGGTGAGTAGGAACAGAGAGACGTGATCTGATTGGCTGAAGTGAGGGTGGGGGGTGGCTTTGTACGCATCACGGATGTTTGTGTATGCACGGATGTTTGTGTATACATGTTTGTATATACATCTTCTTGTGTGACAGGATACATGTTGGTAATATTTTGAGAAAATGTGTTTTAGACGGGCTTGGTTAAAGTCACCAGCAATAATAAAGACTGCTTCTGGGTGAGAGGATTCTTGCTAGCTAATAATCTTGTACAGTTCGCTGAGGGCCACCTTAGTGTTTGCTTGTACCGGTATGTGCACTGCTGTGATAACAATACACGTGAATTCCCTCGGCATATAGTGGGATCGGCCTTTAAGCATCAGAAACTCCAGGTCGGGTGAACAGGAGCTTGTGATGTTTTGAACTTCAGTACATCAGGAATTGTTCATGAGGAAACACAGCCCTCTCCCACGACTCTTACCAGAAACCGCCTTTCGATCCATTCGGAATATGGAGACACCATCTGGTTGAATAGCAGAGTCGAGTGTATTGTTCATGAGCCACGTCTCAGTAAAAACAAAGCCACAACATTCCCGGATGTCTCTCTGCGATTAAATGTTTGTTTTCCAGTGATTGGACAATAGCCATCAGGATACTAGGAAGAGGAGGCCGCGTAGCCTGTCTTTTCAGCCTAGTTTGGAATCCCCCTTTCCCTCCTCTCCTTCGTCGTCGGCATTGCCTTAGGTCATCTCGACCAGCAACAGCAGTTAAGCCCAACTGCACGGGGAACAAGGGAGCGAATGTATTATTCAAGATCTGGGAAGATGAGAGATAAGTGTGTAGCTTCCAATTCATTATCCAGAAGTGTTTTCCGGTCTTATGAAATTATTGCAGGATCATTCTGAGCAAACAAAGTAATATTTATCAGAAAAATAGCCAGAAAAAGCAAGCAGGAACCAGCAGGACGTGTGCCCTCCTTAGCACCGCCATCTTAGGCTAACTATTCACATTTTAGTCAGTGATTTCTCTATTTTCCTTGCCATTTTGTCTTCTGACATCATGTCATGAATGCACATGGGCGACAGTCATTGTCAGGTTTGAGTTCTTTACTGAAAATTCCTTATGTTGCATTCCAAATACCGTGCACTGTGGGTTATATCCAATGAATGGCATTCATTTCAAATAGAATTACTGTGACAGGACTCTGGGTAAAATATATTGTTTTGACACAAATTTGCAATGCTAAAATTTTGTTGGTTGGTGTGATTTAAGGTCCAAATGCAGACCGTGTCGAAGTAACAAAAGTTTATCACTAGAACCGGGGGCAGGCAAAATGCCAGGTCATGGGCAGGCAGAGGTCAGTACTCCAGATCAGATTCCAAAAGTTACAGAATGGCAAGCAGTCTCAGGGTCAAGGCAGGCAGAGGTCAATAATCCAGTGTGGTGGGACAAGGTACAGGACGGCAGGCAGGCTCAGGGTAGGCAGAATGGTCAAAACCGGGAAAACTAGAAAACAGGAACTTTAGAAAAGATAGGCGCAAGGGGAAAACCGCTGGTAGGCTTGACGAACAAAACAAACTGGCAACAGACAAACAGAGAACACAGGTATAAGTACACAGGGGATAATGAGGGAAGATGGGAGACACTTGTTGGGGGGTGGAAACTAGCACAAAGATAGGTGAAACAGATGACAACATGGGCATAATGCAAGTCTGTCAAATCATATCAAGGCTGTGGAAAACAGTTTTAGGTCTTACAGTTATTAAATTCCCTTACAAAGGTGAAAAAGCATGTTTGCTGGGGCAAAATTATTTCATTCAACATGATAGATTCATGTCGATGACAACAGAAAATTGTTTATTGCAATCATAGCTGCATATTTTGCTCCTTAAAGCAATGCATTTTTGATGATCTCTTTTTGGATTTGTTTTGTAGGACTGTTAACATGAAATACTATGGCCGGATACTTTTAATTTTTATTGCTTAATATTTTACTTTCACTTCAATTTTAATTTTAACAGGAAAGGTGATCAAACTATAAGCAAACAATTTCTCATGATTCCCATTTGGAATGTTGTGAGAACTGGATATAGAAATGTATTACCTAACCTAACAGAAACATTGTGGGCCCCACAAATTGTTTGCTGAGTTTGACGAGTCAATGTCATTACTGCCCATGCATGTCATCTTAATCCCTGATATCCCAGATCACGATAGATCCACTGATATTTTCTTTCACCACATCTGCAAATAGCCAATGATTTGGCTCGAAAATATCAGTCATTTCAGTTTTTCATTAGGAACTTTTAATTAGGTATAAACTGTTTTACTCTCCATTTTTCATATCCTAGGGAAATGTGAACTAGTACAGTGAGAATGTGCTTGAGAAACTTCCATTCCCTGAAGGGGCTGACCTCTGAGGTTGAGGCTGTGTAAATGTTTAATTGAACAAGGAAGGAGGAAAATGGAAGGAGGAACTTTACAGTGGTGCCTGTGATTGAAATTACTATGGTATCATTATACACACACAAAAAAAATTGGAAGTTAATTAAAAATAACATGATTTTTTTTATGGTCTTACAGACAGTTTTGCTGTATTGGTGATATTGGAAATCACATTTTAAGTCATAGCTCCGGGGATACAAGATATCTCAGTCAGCTAGATTGACATTTCTTTCTTGCCCAGACTGTCACTTTTAGACAGCATATTTTATCCTTAACGGTTACACTGTATATGCTGATAGTGTTCCTCAAGTCACATTCACAAGCTACTTCACTAAGCACTTTTCATGTTTTTCAGCATAATGCCAATCAATATGAGCATACATATTGAATGACTAAGGTTGATGTAAAATAACAATTTCATTTACAGAAAGGAGAAGAAGGAAAGCGAGAGAGAGAGAGAGAGAGATGAAAAAAAGAGAGCGCGCGAGATCGTGACAGTGTGAGAGAGAAAGAGAGATCACTCCTGTTCCTGTTGGTTGAGCATTAGGTTTCATGGTACATTTCTCCCTGTCAGGTTTGTCTCTTAGAGATGGAGATGTTATTAAAACCAACTGTGGCCTGATTGATCTGATCAACAAATAAGACATTATTCAGACACCATCCATCATCTCCCAGGGGCAGCCCAGAAACAGGAACAACATCTCCATTTACCACACATTGACAGAAAGGCCCATGTTTTAGGTCGTAGAGAAGCAAGAAACACTTTACTTTGGGATCAGAAAGAGAACATTCAAGGCAGTTGTCAAGATGTGTATGAAGGCGAAGTCAGGTGCAGGAGAGCAGAGTATGATTAAATAAAGCACACTTTATTATAGTTCCAAACCGGGAGCACAACAAACCCACTCAAAAAATGGAACAATAAAGTAAAAGCGCTTAACGAACATCACTAGACATGAAGACAATTACTCACAAAACATGATGGGGAAACAGAGGGTTTAATACAAGTAGATTGATTGGGGAAATGAAAACCAGGTGTGTATGAAAACAAGACAAGACAAATGGATATATGAAAAATGGAGCGGCAATGGCTAGAAAGCTGGTGACGTCGATCGCCGAACTCCGCCCGAACAAGGAAAGGAGCCGACTTCGGCGGAAGTCGTGACAGCAGGACACTTTTTTTAAGTGGATGTATGTAAGTGAGTAGGCTTTGACTGATTATAAATTATCTGAAGGAGGACTTCTGAATCTGTAATGCCTACACTTCACACCTTTTCTTATCTGAAAGATATTGAGCAAGAAAACAAAAAACAAAAATACCTTTTCTGGCCGAGATGTGTATGTGTGTGCATGTGTGTGAGCGATGTTTGAAAGGAGAGAGTTGTTAAATTTAACTTGAAAAATAAAATGTACTTGTGATTATTGAGGCGGAAGGATGGTTGAACCTGTTATTTTATTTCTTAGAATGTGGGATGGTCCAAATGTATTTCCCCCTAATAGGCAACTTCAACCACTCACTTGTCACTTGAAATGACAAAGACCTTTCTGTATGAAAGGATAACAGCAGGGCAGATGGTGCTTTGATGTGGCAGAAAATAGATGTGTTGATGTAGGTAGGTGGAAACATAAAAGATCAAAATGTGGAAAATAAGAAAAATCGGGTTGTGTATAGGGCTCAACATTGCTACATGTCCGAGATGGTAATCATTGTTCATCTTAGGTTAAGTGTTGTTTCCACATCCTGGATGTAAAACAATGACCTCAATGTATGTGTACATTAAATCAGGTTGCAAATCTACAAACCCAGGCTTAATAGGAATGTAAGCACTGATTTAGAAGTATAAAGATTCTCTGTCATGCAGAAAACACAGGCCAGACTGCAGGCCAATGTAAGTGGCATTGGTTATGAAGGACCAAGATTTATATCCTTAGGCTACCCTCTAGGGCAAAAGGAAAATGTTGCCAAGCTTTTATTTAACCTTCGACCCGTCTGTGCTTGAAAAACACATATAAAAAGGAAAGTTAAAGGACCGTGTTATCACAGGTGCTCAGAGTAACCACAAAGCAGACAGGCGAGTAAAGATGACTGCAGGCGCTATCAAAACAGGCTCACAGTCCTGTGATGAGACAACTGGGGACAGATTTAGGTCACGGTGTCACAGACGAGTTGTCGAGGAGTCACAGAGGAGGCACCGAGGTGTTGCCTCGGTCTCCCCTTGAGCGTGAGACAGCTGGACATGAGGGGATCAACAGCTGAACCCCTTTGTGTGTGTGTGAGTGTGTTTGTCTGTGTGTGTTTGTGCGTGCACATGCGTGCATGCACACGTTCATAAATGCCTTTGTTTGTTTGTGTGTCCATGTGACACGTGTGTCTCAAAAACAGTGAATTCCTCCATCCCTCCCTTGTCCCCTTCAGCTATATGTTAGTCACTCTTCTTTCTCAAAAGATTTTTCAAGTTGTCTGACGTCTTGCAATCCTAACTTTTGAGGGGATGACAGGAGTGTTGGGTGAATACAGTACACCTTTTGAATCATTTATATGTTGGTTCTTTGATATTCCAGTCAAAATCACAAAAAAATATTGCATTCAAAATTGCAACAAAATGGGGACACAGATTCTGGATGCATAGTGCATGGGTACTTTATATCAAAATACAGTTTGTGTCACCTAGGCTACTTATCACTATTAAAATGCCATTGGAGGATTTATAAATGGTTAATTGATCATCCACCTTTTATCAGTGTTCTATATTCTTGTAAAGCATTGTACATCAAACAAGCACAAAATAGCATTAGCTGAATGTTTGCATCTACTGCAAGGCATGTTCTTTCAGCACTATGTAAATATATAACTTCCTAATATCAAGCATATTTTTTTTTCCTGAAGCTATGCTTTCTATTTCCACCTACCAGTGTGGTATCATAGCATTACCCTTTTATTGGTTAAACACTTTGCTGTTGTAGGTCTTGCAGCATTTGGGGTAAAGATCAGAAACAACATGATATGGCTTTAAAGTTCAAGTTTTTGGAAAACGTTCTCTGCGGGTTATGAATACCGACAGCTACAAAGACCCAGGCCAAAAATGTAACATACGGCAGATTCCCAGGAGTTACATTCAAACATCGATAGACCCAAAACAACAACACATACAGTCGATCGTACGTAGTAGCGGTGGCAATACAGTGTGCATGCTTTTGTTTTAACCCAACACTTAAATAGATTGAGGACCAGGATTAGTTGGTTATTTGAATCAGTTGTGTCAGTGTGGGGTGTGGATAAAACTTGCTACCAAACTTTGCACACTGCAGCCCCTCCGGGACCTGGGTTTGCCTTCGCTGATGTATAGTGTAAGTAAATGTCAAAATAAATATCAGCATTTCAATTTACTCAACTGAATATGAAATAGCCTGTTTTTCCGTTGCAGGTCAAAGCATGAATATGTCCCTTTAAGTGATAAATGCTCATAAAGAGTTCATCACATGCCAACACAACGAGCGTACAACGACAGTACAATGTATTATGTTTCATGTTTTTAATGTATGTTTCTATTATAAATCTTTTGTCATTCATTATACAGTGGTTATCTATGTACAGTATTTATCATTTTGCAGCATTACCTAACCCTGAAAAAATAATGACGGAAATAAGAATATTTTATGTATGTGCAGAAAACTCCTCTGGGTTTGAGTTACATTGTTCCTGTGCTTTAAGATAAGTGTAAAAACTCATAATTATATCTTATGTGTCGATTTGTGCTCAACAAAACAGGATGCTAATATTTTTTATTTAAGAAATAAATATATATTTCCCCTTTAATGAACCAGGTAGGCCAGTTGAGAACAAGTTCTCATTTACAACTGCGACCTGGCCAAGATAAAGCAAAGCAGTGCGACAAAAACAACAACACAGAGTTACACATAGAATGAACAAAAGTACAGTCAATAACACAATAGAAAAATCTATATACAGTGTGTGCAAATGGAGTAAGGAGGTAAGGCAATAAATTGGCCATAGTAGTGAAGTAATTCAAATTTAGCAAATTAACACTGGAGTGATAGATGTGCAGATGATGATGTGCAAGTAGAAATACTGGTGTGCAAAGAGCAAAAAAAACACACAAAAAAAACAATATGGGGTGAGGTAGGTAGTTGGATGTTTTTTTTTTTTACAGATGGGCTGTGTACAGCTGCAGTCATCGGTAAGCTGCTCAGATAGCTGATGCTTAAAGTTAGTGAGGGAGATATAAGTCTCCAACTTCAGCGATTTTTACAATTAATTCCAGTCATTGGCAGCAGAGAACTGGAAGGAAAGGTGGCCGAAGGAGGTGTTGGCTTTGGGAATGATTAGTGAGATATACGTGCTGGAGCGCGTGCTTCGGGTGGATTTTGTTAAGGTGACGATTGAGCTGAGATAAGGCGGAGCTTTACCTAGCAAAGACTTATAGAGGACCTGGAGCCAGTGGGTCTGGCGACGAATATGTAGAGAGGGCCAGCCAACGAGAGCATACAGGTCGCAGTGGTGGGTGGTATATGGGGCTTTGGTGACAAAACAGATGGCACTGTGATAGACTGCATCCAGTTTGCTGAGTAGAGTGTTGGAGGCTATTTTGTAAATGACATCGCCGAAGTTGAGGATCGGTAGGATAGTCAGTTTTACGAGGGTATGTTTGGCAGCGTGAGTGAAGGAGGCTTTGTGGCGAAATAGGAAGCCGATTCTATATTTCATTTTGGATTGGAGATGCTTAATATGAGTCTGGAAGGAGAGTTTGCAGTCTAGTCAGACACCTAGGTATTTGTAGTTGTCCACATATTCTAAGTCAGAACCGTCCAGAATAGTGATGCTGGACGGGCGGACAGGTGCGGGCAGCAATCGGTTGAAGAGCATACATTTAGTTTTACTAGCGTTTAAGAGCAGTTGGAGGCCACGGAAGGAGTGTTGTATGGCATAGAAGCTCGTTTGGAGGTTTGTTAACACAGTGTCCAAAGAAGGGCCAGATGTATACAGAATGGTGTCGTCTGCGTAGAGGTGGATCAAAGAATCACCCGCAGCAAGAGCGACATCATTGATATATACAGAGAAAAGAGTCGGCCAGAGAGAACCCTGTGGTACCCCTATAGAGACTGCCAGAGGTCCGGACTACAGGCCCTCCGATTTGACACACTGAACTCTATCTGAGAAGTAGTTGGTGAACCAGGCGAGGCATTAATTTAAGAGACCGAGGCTGGTGAGTCTGCCGGTAAGAATACAGTGATTGACAGAGTCTAAATCCTTGGACAGGTCAATGAATACAGCTGAACAGTACTGTCTTTTATCGGTGGTGGTTATGATATCGTTTAATACCTTGAGCGTGGCTGAGGTGCACCCATGACCAGCTCGGAAACCAGATTGCGGCAGGAAATTTTAGAAAAAGAGGGTCCAGATTGTCTAGCCCAGCTGATTTGTACGGATCCAGGTTTTGCAGCTCTTTCAGAACATCTGCTATCTGGATTTGGGTGAAGGAGAAGCTGGGGAGGCGGGGGGACAAGTAGCTGCGGGGGGGGGGGGGGGGGGGCGGGGGTGATCTGTTGGCCGGGGTTGGGGTAGCCACGAGGAAAGCATGGCCAGCCGTAGAGAAATGCTTATTGAAATTCTCGATTATCATGGATTTATCGGTGGTGACAGTGTTTCCTAGCCTCAGTGCAGTGGGCAGCTGGGAGGAGGTGCTCTTATTCTCCATGGACTTTACAGTGTCTCATCCGAGTGTTGTGATAAGTAATTGAAAGGATCAATTCAGAGGATTGAGAACTGAATTGTGCTGCAGAATGTCACCATCGGATTAGGATTAGTAGACAGATGATTGTATTCAAAGTCTGTCATTTTCTGTCATGCCATTACCATCACCCATTACCATGACAAGATATCCTGTGTGATACATTTTCATTTTTTTGTCTCAAAACATGTTCTCCCATACAAATGTTTCCTCCACGAAAGTACTTTTGTATTTAAAGTCCTCTAATTGTCAGAAGTGCATGATGCTCTATGTTGACATAAGGCTTACTCAATTTATTTCTACTCATCTCTGTATTTGATTGTTCCTTCATGCCAGGACGACATTGTTTGGTGATTTTCTAACAAAGCAGCAAATGTTATACAAACATGTTCTGAAGGGGTGACATTACTATTATTTCACCAGCTTTACACTAATCTGCTGAATTGCTTTGGTTTATTTTGGAGGTCTGGGAAATGTACTAATTTCCTGTCTGTAATTTCCTGGGAGATGTTTACAGGTGGTGTCAAAGTCTACGTCACTGTGGCTTACTGTGGCTTTGCTGCTTGAAGCAGAACAATTGCTGAATAATCCAAATTGATATTCGAAAGTTTAAAAAGACAATGGCATATTGCAGGTGAAATATGTGTTTAACAACTTCTTAGTCTCATTGAGGTGCATTCAACAAACGGCCTTCTATCCCGACTATTCCGACTATTCTACCCCAACTATTTTGGAATGATGGAATACAGGTTATTATCCCAATGCATTGCCTCATTACCTGGATGCATGAAGTTGTGTTGATGTTTTCCCTCTAGGTTTGATTTAGAGGTCACTGTTTTTCAGTAATGTATTATACTGTTGTTGTTTTGTCACTAACAATGTTGGCTGTCAGTATACTAAGATCCCAAGATGTATACTGTGGGCCTACATAGACTATTTTGATGCATAGTTTAAATTAATTTGTCCTTTCATTTCAAATTCCACCACCAACTCCTCAGAATCAGTCTTGGTTAAAAATAACAGCATGGCAACCTACCTACTACCTACTTACCTACTTACACTACATGACCATCTCATTCCAAAATCATGAACATTAATATGGAGTTGGTCCCCCCTTCGCTGCTATAATAGACTCCACTTCCGGGAAGGCTCTCCACTAGATGGTGGAACATTGTTGCGGGGACGTGCTTCCATTTAGTCACAAGAGCATTAGTGAGGTCGGGCATTGATGTCTAGCGATTAGGCCTGGCTCATAGTCAGCATTCCAATTTATCCCAAAGGTGTTCGATGGGGTTGAGGTCAGGGCTCTGTGCAGGCCAGTCAAGTTCTTTCACACCGATCTCGACAAACCATTTCTGTATGGACCTTGTTTTGTGCACGGGGGCATTGTCATAATGAAACAGGAAAGTGCCTTCCCCAAACTGTTGCCACAAAGTTGGAAGCAAAGAATCGTCTAGAATGTTATTGTATACTGTGGAGTTAAGATTTCCCTTCACTGGAACCAAGGGGCCTAGCCCGAACCATGAAAAACAGCACTAGACCATTATTCATTCTCCACCAAACCTTACAGTTGACGCTATGCATTGGGGCAGGTAGAGTTTTCCTGGCAACCGACAAACCCAGATTTGTCCGTCAGACTGCCAGATGGTGAAGTGTGATTCATCACTCCAGAGAACGCGTTTCCACTGCTCCAGAGTCGATGGCGGCGAGCTTTACACTACCCCAGCCAATGCTAGGCAAAGCACATGGTGATCTTAGGCTTGTGTGCGGCTGCTCGGGCCATGGAAACCGATTTCATGAAGCTCGGGATGAACAGTTATTGTCCTGAGATTGCTTCCAGAGGCAGTTTGGAACTCGGTAGTAAGTGTTGCAAACAAGGACAGATGTTTTTTCCACTCTTCAGCACTCAATGGTCCCGTTCTGTGAGATTAGGTGGCCTACCACTTCACGGCTGAGCTGTTGTTGCACCTAGACGTTTCCACCTCACAGTAACAGCACTTACAGTTGACCGGGACAGCTCTAGCAGAGCAGAAATTTGCTGAACTGAATTGTTGGCAAGGTGGTATCCTATGACGGTACCTTGTTGAATGTCACTGAGCTCTTCAGTAAGGCCATTGTACTGCCAATGTTTGTCTTTTGAGATTGCATGGCTCGATTTTATACACCTGTCAGCAACGGGTGTGGCTAAAATAGCCGTATACACTAATTTGAAGGGGTGTCCACATACTTTTTTATATACAGTACAGGGCAACATTTGGACACACCTACTCATTCAACATGTTTTCTTTATTTTTACTATTGAGAATAATAGTGAAGACATCAAAACTAATGCACCTACTTACCTATATTTCCTGTATTTCTCTCCTCCTATAACTTCCTTCCTCTTTATGGGCCAGCGACCCTCCTCCGTAACATCCTTGCTTTCTCTACTTGGCACAGCAACCCAATCTCCACCTCTCCCTGAGCCCTAATTATGTCTGGCATGGCAATGAGAACAGGTGAGCTCTGATAATAAGGCTGATATAGCTGACAGTGTATGCCATGCTGAGAGCCAGGCAGTAGGCAGAAACTTAAACACCAGGACACATCCGGAAAGACAATTTATGGTCGCTCTGTCCTCCATAATTTTGTGTATTTAAGTCCATGTGAGGGACAGGTACCATAAAGAGGAACGAGTTGGTTTCATGGTATAATGCTTTTTGGCTAGCCTGTGGCTTGATTATACATCAAACCACAGGACTGTGTATCAGCATTAGGGTAAACAAATAGCTCAGCTTCTGTAAAAAAAATAAAAGAGACTTAAATAATTTGTCAACACAGTGCTGAAACTACATAAGTAATTTCTACATTCTTTGGATGGAGATTTCTCGGCAGAGCTATAATTTAATCTAGGGGAAATTAGACTAATTAGAAGAGTTTGCTTTACTCTAATTAAGAGCTGAAATGCACCATTGACTATCCAGTGTTTTTCTGAAGTTCATCAGGGACTTGCGGTGCAGTGCTCGCGTAGAAGGGCTCTCGGCTGGGCTCCAAAGACTGTTGTCCTGCAGCACTAAATGATATTATTCACAGTTGACTTGGCTGTGCTCACAGTGAAATCCTTATTCAAAGATGCCAAGGCTCTCTCTCTCTCTCTCTCTCTCTCAAGCCATCCAGTGAGATTTCAAATTGCAAGAGAGTTGCTCTTCAGAGTAAAGCGGTTGGGCACCCCTGGTTTTAAGCCAATCTAATCCTTGTAATCATGGATTGTACTCAAACCCCTTTTTCCCAGTGGTTTGAGGGAGACAGATGGGGAAAGAACAGAAACCTTGCTAGCGCTATGCCATGACCCGAACACCATGCAATGTAGTGAGTTATTTTTCTACTCTTTAAGAGATATGTGTTCGGAGACGAAAAGTGACAGATAATGTTTTGTGGCCTTCTTGGAGATATGCATGCAACCTATATGGAATGGCAGGTGCATTTCCTGGAGAGAAAGACCATCATGTTTTTCTATTTAGCGGTTGACAGTTTGCCTTCATCATAACATGAGCTTAAGGGATTCCGAACTACCATGATATTGCAGGCCGCCTCTCTTCCCGGGAATTGAAATCCTTAATGGGGAGGCAGAGAGGCTGTTAGGGCCTGGTGGAGAGGGTTCCAATAAATCAGCATACTAAGTACGTTCTCTATGTGCCGTCTCTCTGACCTCCATCTTTACATCTAGTGAGAGAAAAATCCTTCTTCACCGCCAGCGACCTTAAAGACCTTTTTCTCCTGAATAGACCAAGTTTATGAATTGGTAAAATCTACCGTGCATAATGTTTACTAAAGTCATTGGTGCATTCCCTAAAGGATTAAACATTGAGGTGACCCTTAAGATGTTATTATCCCCCATACAGTGTCTGGTGTAACATCTATGTGCTCAATCAAATGTATACCTCATTTGAAATGGAATTAATCATGCATTCAGAAGGTATTCTGTGAATACCACCACCCCATTCTATCATTACTATGTGTCACCTGCTTGAGTTGCTTAAGCTCCAGGTTTAATTTTGTTCCCCATTTGAGCAGTTTATGACCTGAAGAAATTGCTGCAAGCTGTTCTGTGTATTATTACAGGATATCCTATTGTACTCTAGTATTTACAGTCCAACTCTGTTTTTATTTAAATACTAACTTGTCATGCACATGATGAACAAATATGTGTTTTTTGCACAGATGTGGCGTAAAAAAAGATAACTTTTACAATTGTCCTTCTTTCGGTTGTTTTTCTACAATGTGCCTATTTAAGATAATTGCCCCTCTCCAAGCTGAAATTGACGGGCCAGCTCTCTCACAATTTGAGATTGAATGGAAATCAGGGTTTGTTGAAGTTGAAGACCATTAGGGTACTTCAGTATGATTGCCACTCCGTAGTGATATGTGCAGACATTTCATTTCAAAGGTCCACAAGTTCTAAAATGTTTAAGAGCTTTCAGGGAGAGCTGAATTAAAAGTATCTGCATGTAACAAAGCACTGTGAATCTAATCTAATTATCGTTACACTGCGACTATCTGTAAGAAGAAAATAAAAAGAGTAAACTGTTCAGTATAGCTAATTCTATCTAAATAGAGGCCTCTAAGTGATCAGCCTGTATGATGTGACAATTTGGTTAAAAGGCACACCTGCAAATGTCTGAGCTAAATGCTTAAAGATAATATTCTAAAATATATAATTATATTCTCATGGTGGAAATTAGAATATGTAAATATTTTTGTAACCTAAGCTAATTGTCTCCATGTACAGCTGTTCACTTCAGTTCAGTGTGTTTACTTCAATAAACAACCTCTAGAGTCACATTAAGAACAATAATTAAATGCAACCTATATCGTACACCTCATGAACTCTCACCTATGATATTACAGAGAGAACTGTCTGCGCAATAAAGACCGTGCCTGTTGTACATAAATGTAATGACCATGTTTGGTGGGCCAAATGTAATTTATCTTCAGGCAGCATAAGCCAAATGGATGTGTTCCATAATAGATTCTTCCCAATATTTAATTTGGTTTCTTCTTATTGCATGTAAAACCCTGTGGAGATAACAATAACCAATGATGTAGCCCTCTGTTTCAAATTGATTTTGTTTTTCAGATGATTTATTTGGAATGATAATGAGTATTCACTTCCTAAACCAATTGTATTTGGTTGTCTATGTTTTTTTTCTCCAATTTTGGGTAATTTCTCATCATTGTGTTTGTCAGCCAAGATATAGCAGAAAAAGCAATGAACCAGCCAACAATTTTTCTTTTTCTTAGAAGCTATCTTAAAGCCTGCATGCAGCATTTTTTTTTATCTACACTGAATTAGAATAAGTATTGGGAGAAAAAAAATATTAATCCAAGAGATTTCCTGACTTTCTGAAAATTGTGCTTTCACATGTTACGGAGAGAGACCAGTGAAACAAAGAGCAGAGAGTGTCTTTGTTCTCTGAAAGCTATGTCAGAGGGGAAAACCAGGAGTTTACTTTTTTCTGGCAACCAATTGTTATTTAGGAAATAATTAATCTACTGGTGGGTCTTGTGGTCCTGCCCCCCAGCGTCCTCTCTTTCCTTGACATGTTGGGGAGCATCTGTCATGGAGGTCTCTGGTCTTTAGCTTGTCTGTCAGCTCCAGACAGAGCCTCCGTTGTCACTTGTCATTTTTAGCACCATATTCAATATAGCAGTTTTCTTTGGAGACACTCCGTCTTTGTCATACATGCCAATATTGATTCTGACAACCAGGGCTCTTTGGTATCATGTGGCCTCCCGGCAGCGTTCAACATCTTTTCTTCTTTTCTTTGTGGGTGTCAGTGTATGTCTGATGGGCAGAGGGAGGGAGGAGGGAAAAGAGGGATAAAGAAAGAGCAGCAGAGCAAGTGTGTGGGAGATGTCCTCTCCCCGACGTATTGATTTGGAGAGTGAAGCTAAAACTTTTAATTTGGCTCTACACGCCAACATTTTGGATTTGAGATCAAATGTTTTATATGAGGAGACAGTACAGAATGTCACCTCTTATTTTAGGGTATTTTCATACATATCTGTTTTCAGTGGCCGTCGGTACTGTTTAAGATTAGGGAGGAGTTTTGTTTTTTATGAGCATGGACTTATTTCTGTTACAGCAAATTGGATGACTGTCATTCATATTCTATTCTCCCAGCTCAATGTAACATTGATAGGTTTAGGCTACTGCATGATACTCTAATTTGCTCAATACCCATCATGGGGTTGCTCCAAACTAACCTACAAATGAAAGTTGAGAGAAAAATTTGGAGTAATCAAGATGACAGGATGTAAACATTAGTCCAAATAACAGTATCTATTGGACAGATTCAGGTAGGTCCCTCCCCGTTTTGTTCTGTTTGCTTACATTTAACTTCGTAGGGCTAGGTCCCTTTTTTTCTCAATGAAAATTAGCTCCCAGGATGCAATTCTTATGGCTTCCACAGGGTGTCAGCAGTCTATGTTAAAGGTTTCAGGCTTGTAACTTCCAAAAATATCAGTTTTAGTACAGGGACACAGTCTTGGAAATTCGTGTTTGCACGCCATGAAGACTAGACGCACCTGCTAAAATCCTATTGAACATACTTCTTTCCATAAGAAATATTATAGTTTGAATACATTTTAGGGTATCTGAGGAGTAGATTTTTGTATTTGTGTTTGTGTGTATTTGTATTTTGAAAATTTAAGGGTAGATTTTCGGATTCCTTTCTCTGCATGTTGAACGAGTCGATTACTCAAATCGATGGCGCCAACTAAACTGACATTTTGGGATAAAAATAATGATTTTATCTAACAAAACTACAACTACACTACACTTCAGGAAACAGCAGAGGGAACACCCCCCTATCCACATCGATGGAACAGTAGTGGAGAGGGTAGCAAGTTTTAAGTTCCTCGGCATACACATCACAGACAAACTGAATTGGTCCACTCACACAGACAGCATCGTGAAGAAGGCGCAGCAGCGCCTCTTCAACCTCAGGAGGCTGAAGAAATTCGGCTTGTCACCAAAAGCACTCACAAACTTCTACAGATGCACAATCGAGAGCATCCTGGCGGGCTGTATCACCGCCTGGTATGGCAACTGCACCGCCCTCAACCGTAAGGCTCTCCAGAGGGTAGTGAGGTCTGCACAACGCATCACCGGGGGCAAACTACCTGCCCTCCAGGACACCTACACCACCCGATGTCACAGGAAGGCCATAAAGATCATCAAGGACATCAACCACCCGAGCCACTGCCTGTTCACCCCGCTATCATCCAGAAGGCGAGGTCAGTACAGGTGCATCAAAGCTGGGACCGAGAGACTGAAAAACAGCTTCTATCTCAAGGCCATCAGACTGTTAAACAGCCACCACTAACACTGAGTGGCTGCTGCCAACACACTGACACTGACTCAACTCCAGCCACTTTAATAATGGGAATTGATGGGAAATGATGTAAATATATCACTAGCCACTTTAAACAATGCTACCTTATATAAATGTTACTTACCCTACATTATTCATCTCATATGCATACGTATATACTGTACTCTATATCATCGACGGTATCCTTATGTAATACATGTATCACTAGCCACTTTATATTATACTATGCCACTTTGTTTACATACTCATCTCATTTGTACATACTGTACCCGATACCATCTACTGTATCTTGCCTATGCTGCTCTGTACCATCACTCATTCATATATCCTTATGTACATATTCTTTATCCCCTTACACTGTGTACAAGACAGTAGTTTTGGAATTGTAAGTTAGATTACTTGTTATTACTGCATTGTCGGAACTAGAAGCACAAGCATTTCGCTACACTCGCATTAACATCTGCTAACCATGTGTATGTGACAAATAAAATAAAATTTGATTTGATTTACATGTTATAGCTGGGACCCTTTGGATGACAAATCAGAGGAAGATTTTCAAAAAGTAAGTGAATATTTAATCGCTATTTGTGAATTTATGAAACCTGTGCAGGTGGAAAAATTATTTTGATGTGGGGTGCCGTCCTCAAATAATCGCATGGCCTGTTTTCGCTGTAATAGCTACTGTAAATTGGACAGTGTAGTTAGATTAACAAGAATTTAAGCTTTCAAACGATATAAGACACTTATATGTACCTAAATGTTTAATATCCATCATTTTTATGATTATTTATTTAAATTGCGCGCCCTCCAATCTCACCGGAAGTTGTCCCGCTAGCGGGACGCCTAGGCTTTTTGAAGAAACGTTTTGTAATGTTTTGGAATTAATACACCCCTGATCACCTGCATACACTTTCATAACAGCCACATACAGTATCATCACTATGCTCATTGTATAATTCCTTCTCGGATCTAAGTGCTCTCCACCTCTCACCTTTCCCCTTTGTTTGTGGACTTCAGTGCACAACACAACAGCTGTCCGTGAACTAGCGCATTAGTAAAGCCAAAATACAATCCATGTGTACAAACACGCAGTACAGTGTACAGTAAGTAGTTACACTGGCAGGCCCCGTGGCAATACATTAATACAGCTAGACATGGAGGAGTTGCAATGTTCGATAGACTTAGTCAACTAGCTAACATAAATAGCATTCCTCTCTCTTTGACTCAGGTTGTTGAGTAGGCTGAATTAGGTAGCTAAGTACCTATAAGGTAAGCTAAGAAGAAAAAAATTGAATGAAAAATAGCTAGCTCTCTCTCCTTTCTCTGCTGCTTTTACTTAATTCAAAACTGTTCAACTATTGTCCTCTATTTTTTTGTCAACTACTTACAACACTTAATGCATTGCAGTGCTAGCTAGCTGTAGCTTATGCTTCTGGTACTAGATTCATTCTCAGGTCCTTTGATTGCATGGACAACATATCAGTTTGTATTGCCGGAGCTGATAGATTGGAGGATGTCCTCCGGAAGTCGTTATAATTATTGTGTCAGGCTTTGGAAGGGGTGAGAACCATGAGCCTCCTAGGTTTTCTATAGACCTGATCAGAATGCTTATAAACAAAGCCATTCTGGTAGTGAACATCTGAAAGCTGGACTCAAAAATGCACAGGAAACCATATGCAGACCATACTAGCTAGAATATCTAATTAATAATGAATATACTCAGTTTTATAACATTTCTATGAAATCATTAACACTACTCTCTTGTTATCAAGCTTCCATTTTTCTAGGTTGGTAGCTAGATAGCTAGTTTGCTTTGTACATGGAGGATATGCTAGCTAGCTACAAAGCTACTCTACCTTTAATTTATTATTTTATTTTTATTTAACCTTTATTTAACCAGGTAAGCTAGTTGAGAACAAGTTCTCATTTACAACTGCGACCTGACCATGATAAAGCAAAGCAGTGCGACACAAACAACAACACAGAGTTACACATGGAATAAACAAGCGTACAGTCAATAACACAATATAAAAAAATTAAAGTCTATATACAGTGTGTGCAAATGGCATGAGGAGGTAAGGCAATAAATAGGCCATAGTAGCAAAGTAATTACAATTTAGCAGATTAACACTAGAGTGATAGATGAGCAGATGATGATGTGCAAGTAGAGATACTGGTGTGCAAAAGAGCAACAGTAAATAAAAATAATATGGGGATGAGGTAGGTAGATTGGGTGGACTATTTACAGATGTACTATGTGCAGCTGCTCAGATAGCTGATGTTTAAAGTTAGTGAGGGAAACATAAGTCTTCAGCTTCAGAGATTTTGCAATTCGTTCCAGTCACTGGCAGCAGAGAACTGGAAGGAAAGGCAGCCAAAAGAGGTGTTGGCTTTGGGGATGACCAGTGCGATATACCTGCTGGAGCGCGTGCTACAGGTGGGTGTTGTTATCGTGACCAGTGAGCTGACATAAGGCGGAGCTTTACCTAGCATAGACTTATAGATGACCTGGAGTCAGTGGGTCTGGCGATGAATATTTAGCGAGGACCAGCCGACTAGAGCATACAGGTCGCAGTGGTGGGTGGTATATGGGGCTTTGGTGACAAAATGGATGGCACTGTGATAGACTGCATCCAGTTTGCGGAGTAGAGTATTGTAAGCTATTTTGTAGATTGCCTTGATTGCAGCTGACCTGTATGCTAGCCAGTGGCCCATATTTATATGTATTTTTTTCAACAAATATAGCCAGCTATCTCTAATTGCAATGTTTGATAAATAGCTAATCTGTTTCATTGATTAAAATAGCGACAACTACACTCTCACTGTATTTTACCTTTTCCAATGTTCCACTAGCACTGTGCAGCATACATGTATGCAAAAACAGTAGCTAGGTAACATTAGATAGTTCCAGTTATTGTTCCAGTTATTGTCTCATTATTTTTCAGCTGTCTTCTTTGAACACCAAATGACCAAATGACCACAAGCTGCCTGCCACTGTGTGCGCGAGCTAGCTAGATATCCCTGACTCAGGGATTGGCATTCCATTGGCTATCTTGCCAGCATGCATGGATGAATGCAGAGGTCAGTCATGTAACATTAGCAAGCAAGACAACCAGAGGACAGAGGTCCTCCCTTTCCTGTTCTGAGGAGCCTCTACTGTCTGTTTTACCATTTAGAAATGAATGCACTTTATGTGTATAGTCCCATCATTTGAAGGTGCCATAAGCATTTGGACAAATTTACTTATAGTGAATTACATTTAGTCCAAATGTTCAGTGCTTGAGGAGTCACCCGGGTTCGATCGCAGGCTGTGTCACAACCGTCTGTGACCCAGAGTCCCATGGGGCAGCGCACAATTGTCCCAGCCTCATGAGGGGAGGGTTTGGCCGGGGGGGTTTTACTTGCCTCATCACGCTCTAGCCAATCCTTGTGGCAGGCCGGGTGCCTGCAGGCTGACTTTGGTCGCCAGTTGAAACAGTGTTTCCTTCGACACATTGGTGTGGCTGGCTTATGGGTTAAGCGGGCGGGTGTAAGCGGCGCGGTTTGATTTACCTTGAGAGATTCACAGCTATAATCTCTGCCAAACGTGATTTTAACATGTATTGGGGGTTGAAGGGGGTTGAATACTTACTCAGGGAGTTGAATACTTACAGTATGTAATCAAGATATATCAGTGTTTTTTAATTCATTTTTATTAATTGTATTATTATTTTTTAAACTAATGTTACAATTGTTCTTCCACTTTGACTTTACAGTGCATTTTGTGTAGATCGTTGACAAAAAAAAGACAATTAAATCCATTTGAATACCACTTTGCAAAATGTTGAAAAAGTCAAGGGATATGAATACTTTCTGAAGGCACTGTATGTGTCAGTCCATCTCTGAGCATGAACTATGTGAAATGGGTTTGATGCGTGTTCAAATTGTGTGCATAAGCTCTCACTTTAATAAAAAAAGAATCTATCTCTGACACTTTTAAGGTGATTGCCAACACATGGCTTATGAGTGTATTTTAATGATGGGCTGTCAATTCCCATAAATCACAACAAGCGCTGTATGTTCAGAGAAATTAATGCAGAAATAATTGTGGTGCTTGCACTTTGCACACCTTTCTCCAGACATCTTATCATTATTCGCATTAGCAGTTGAGGGAAAGTCAATGCAGGACTGTAGGCGTGATAACAGAGTGTTGTGTTAATTACTTGGGCCTTAACCTCTGTGAGATGGGGTCCATTGGCTTAATTTGAATGGATTACCAGGCTAGTATGAGGCTGCAGACCCTTATTGAACTCCCAGCCTAATCAGCTTGAAGCCATGTTAATGCCAGGCAATTGTATCAAAGTGTTGAAGTTGTTAGGTGTTTTAGTGAATGCTGTCTCACTTTTGGAAACTTTTCTGTACCTACAGCTTCCATTACAGTTAACACTCTCTCACACTGCAGCATGGCTTGGATAAAAGTTGGCAAAAAGACCAACCATTTTCCACATGTATAAACCAGAGTGCATTTGTGAGCATTGGTCTCCTAGGAACAGGACTCTAGGACCAGGACTCTAGGACCATGCTGAGCCCCAGCCCAAGTGGGAAATGGACTGACTGTCAAATTAGCCACTCTCATACAAGGTAGCCATCATCCCCTTCCTCCCTCTCTCCTCTTAGCCGTTCAGCAAATGAAACCCCTTCCAGAGGCACTCATGTCCGACTCAAAGCACAAGTGCCCTCTGCAAAAAATACATCTTTCCATTAAATATAGCCAGGCTTAATCTACCAAAAGTACCTGTTCTGCTCTAACATCTTTTTGGGGTGTAATTTGTGGTGTTTCTAACACTCAACTGCCCACAGCCTAATAAAGTGTGTGACTGAAATGGCCTGGTATTGTTAGGAAGCAGATGGGAGCAGGTTGGCAGCTTTCCCTCCCCCTTCTTATCCTCGCAGGGCATAATTCTGTAAAGGGTGCTAATGACGTGGAAGCCTAATGTGTTGGCTCCCCAGGTGAAAGCAGGCCCAGTGTTGGATGGAAAGCGATGAGAGCAGTGTGAGAGTGTTTGAGCTGTCAGCGTGGGGTCCACATAAAGCTCTTCTCCAGAGCCAGAGGGACTGAATGTAGTCCATCACACCTGAGAGGACTTTTGCCAGAATTGAAATAGCCAGTTTCTCTAGACACAGGTACTATCATCCACCACCCCCCTTCAGGGTTTCTCTCCAGCATGTGTTAGAAGAATACGATTTTGTAACTATGTGGAGTTTTCTGTCAGTTTCTTGACTGAGCATTTGTTCAACTCCTGGACACACACACACACACACGAATCCTTTGGAAAGGATGATGATGGCGAGTGTTGCCATGCCAACAACCGAAGGGGACCTGAGCTTTGGTGGCGTTAATGGTAGTCTGTGAGAGCCTGAGTGAAGTCTGTGAAACGCAGTGTACTGAGAGATGCACAGTTTAATCTGAGCATGCCCTTAAAATGTTGTTCCTTGGTGACCCTACTGTCTTGCTTGTGTTATTCCTGTCCTGATCTTAGGTTAAATTCCCACAGTTAGAAGAATGGAACTCCATTCTATTCAATGACCCATCATTTTTAAGTGGATGCTGGTCAGGGAAGGAATGAAAATATGTTCTATTGTTACTGACTACTGATGGGTTCTGACTTATAAACTTGAACGTTTACATTCTGGCAGAACATGTTATTGTTAGACATCAGGTATCCTATGGAAAGGAGAAGGGCCACACTCTGGTTGCTACAACAGAAGTTAATGGGGGTCTGTAGGAGGAATGGATGTGGTGGAGTCAATTAAGGTTGGGTATGAGCCAGGGGCTTGGAATATTACTGAGTAACGGAAAGGCAATCACAAGGTTACGGTCACTGAGAAGGGTGGAGATCTGTGGAGTAGTGAGGAATGGGGGCCGAGGTTGGATCAGGTCACATTAAGGGAGAAGGAACCGTTTATTACCAACATCACTTAACTTCCTGCCTAGCAATAAAGATGTAATGTATAGAAGGAAGGAGGAGACTTCACCTAAATTGGGGTATATGTACTTGTGCTGGTGGGAACACGTCTTTGTCTGTTCAGCTGTCTGACCCATTGCGTGAATACATTTTGTTTGAGCTTTCTATAGTTGTCCGTCAGTTTTTACCCTGTTATTTAGAAGCTAACACTACCAAAGGCTGTGCTTCCACCAACAACTATGTGTGTCCCTCCCACTCTCACTACCTGTTGGTGATTTCACTGTCAGATTTCTCCTCAAGTGTGTGCAGATGGGAAGGGAATGAGGAAATTATGCTTCCATTAGACAGTGGGATATTAAACCCAGGCACGACTCAGAGGAAAGGGGTCATTATGTAGGGGATTCATGAGATACCATATAGCACATTACGACTGGAAATCCAATGCATGATTTTCCAGTGTAGTTTTGATTTAGAATGCTGGTTATCTGTTTCAATTTAAAACTTAATCGAGATTGTTTGGATCCTGAACCCCTCCAGGATGTGCTAATTCTGTAAGATTCCATATTATTCATCGGTTTGTAATAGTACAACTTTTAATATAATGCAATTAATACATTTAAAATTTAAGACATACAAAAATAAATATTTTACTTTACACTTCAAGTCATTTTTATCCATCCTGACAGCTGTCTGGTAGGTTGAAAATTAAACCTATCCAACCTTGCCAAAAAAAAAATACTCACCGATCACAGTGAGTGTATTTTTATGTATATGAGTTTCTGTCCTGTGCTATTAGCATTACAAACCTAATAACAATTAAAGAGGATTGATATTCACAGAGACCCTGGATCTAATAATACAAACAGGCTGTGTCAAATTGACATTATCACAGTACATTTGCCTCATACGAATATCTCATTATTTTAGGCAGTACAGCAATTTCAGGTAATCTGCTAACCAATGGGGTGCAAGTCTCTGCCATTGCATTCTTCCAATTATCATCAAGCAATCGACAAGTGTGTGTGTGTGTGTGTGTGTGTGTGTGTGTGTGTGTGTGTGTGTGTGTGTGTGTGTGTGTGTGTGTGTGTGTGTGTGTGTGTGTGTGTGTGTGTGTGCGTGCGCGTGCGTGTGTGTGTGCGTGTGTGTGTTCAGCAAAGCAATGCTAAAATGACTGAATTATTCATCCTAGGTACCTCTGCCCAGTAATTAAGGTATAGCTGTGGGAATCATTTTTCACACTGTTTACCAAACGCCATCTTCTTCTCATTAATAAACCCGGGCAAATGACACATACCATTCTTAAGCCATAATGCAGAGTAACAGCTAGGGGAAGTGGATATATTTATCCTTCAAGGTATTTAGATTAAATTAATTGCTACATTTTTCAGCAGTAGTTGTTTAGAATAAACATGATCATAATAACACTTGATTATGTGGTTCCAAGGCTCAAGATATCATAACATTGAATTTACAAAACAGTGGCAGATATCTACGTTGGTAAGGTCAATTGAGGTGATTTGCTCTATTTGCTCTATATGTATTCCATTTTAGAATTGCTAAACTATGAAAAGGAACACACACATATCACATGACCCATATGTTCTGTCCAAGATGCAGATGCTGAATGTGGGGGCAAGCTGTACTGTATGTCCATAGTGATAGAGATCACAGGCGAAGCCTCTATGTCCATGTGATGTTGCAGGCGGTTTTCCTAACGAGTTCTGGCAGTGGAGATGAATGCAGATGCCAGGCCCCCATTAGGCTGAGCATCTTGCTTGCGGTCAAAGAGAACTCACACTCCATTTGTAGCTGGGGCAGATGGCCACACCATCATGGAATCACTGGTGGTGGTGGTGGATTTTTTTATTTTATTTTTTGAGGGGGCTGGGAGGTGCAGCTTTGTGTGTTTGGGGGGTTGGCATTGGATAGCGTTGGCTGTTCAAGTAGCCAAGGGGATAATTTCTCATTTATAATGCGTATGGTCTCATTTTGCATCAATTCCTGGGAATCTATATATTGTGCTACAGATCAAGGTAAGTTTCATTGAATTTTAAACTTTTTCTTTTCAATGTTTCACCATAATACTGGCAATATAAATCATACATTATTGCACATTTTCAAGGTTGGGTAAATTTATGAAATGCCTCTGCAATATAGACACACACACACTTCATTCACTAATTCATCTGTTTTCTTCATACCACGGGGGAAGCCATTAGCAATGTTATAAAAAATTACATTCTGATTAAAATGAGCATGCTTAGCCTCACCTGCAGTTATTGTCAAATTGGCCTTACTGAACATTGCAGCTACTCTCCAGTCCCCACCACAGAAGTGACTGGAGTATTGATTTGCACCATCCAGCTAAATCATGCTCTTAATTTTCTAATTTAAAGATCAAATTCGGCCCCTAGGTATCTATCTCTAATTAGCATTGATGATTCCTATGTGCATCTGTAATTAAGTTATGAAGATTGGATGACAAATTTGCTGCTAATCTCCACTCGATCGTGGCCACAGACCCGGGGATGATTCACTCATTTAGTTTCGGCCTTATGGTGCTGAAAGGGGGATCATTCTGTGAGTCCAGATGTGCCTCAAGCCACCGGTTGTGATTCTATAACTGTGTTAATCAACACTCTTTTCCTCCACGATGCCAGCCCTGCTCTCTGAAATCCCACTCAGAGCCAGGGTAAGGTCACTGGGCAATGAGGGGCCTAAGGGGACAGTAATATATAGTTACCATATGGAAGACATGGAGACTAGACTATGATAATAGTACCCTCCATTTGTCAATTTAACAATATCTTTATGGATTATATTTGGTGAGCTTGAGTGTAATTCATTCCATTCAAAATAAAACATTCCTGTGTCTTCCTTCCCATCAGTCTGTAGGAAACATACTGTAGCATTAAAACCTTTCTTTGTCTATTTATCCGAAAGTACCCTGATGAGAACTATGATACTGAAACAAAGTGTTTTTTAGTAATGAAGAGACCACTTTAATTCAACCTATATTCTCTTTCAAGTGGCTAGATATTCACAGTCAGGCTGCATCACATCCGGCTGTGATTGGAAGTCGCATATGGCGGAGCACAGCGTCGTCCGGGTTTGGCCGGGGTAGGCCATCATTGTAAATAAGAATATGTTCTTAACTGACTTGCCTAGTTAAATAAAGGTTCAATAAAGTGTGAGAAAAAGTCAATTTACGAAATAAAAAAGCTCTCTCTCAAAAAAAATAGAATGTGGAAGATGCAGATCACACCCCCCCCCCCACATGATCTGTTTTTAGGTGAATGATATATCCATCTCTCCTCCCACAAGATAGTCCCACTCTCCTCCACCAGCAGTTACATAATGATCCGAGACGTGCATAGGATAACGTGTGTGTGCCAGAAGGAGTTTCAGCAGATTTTGAACAACAGGAGATTGAGAGTGGAATCAGTGTTCAGATTCAAGTAATGTTCTCAGCCCCAGCTTGATAACGTGTTGTATGCTTTCTCTACACTCATTTCACTCAGAGCAGTAGTAGTGTTATGATGGAACACAGTTTTTTAGAAATGTTAGCAAATTTATGAAAAATAAAAACAAATACCTTATTTACCTAAGTTTTCAGACCCTTTGTTATGGGTCCACATGGGGTAAATTCAATTGATTGGACATGATTTGAAAAGCACACACCTGTCTATCTAAAGTCCCACAGTTGACAGTGCATATCAGAGAAAAAAACAAGCAATGAGGTTGAAGGAATTGTCAGTATAGCTCCAACACAGGATTGTGTCGGGGCGCAGATCTAGGGAAGGGTACCAACACAGCAGCATTCTTAAATGGGAAAAGTTTGGAACCACCAAGACTCTTCCGAGAGCAGGCAACTTGGCAAAACTGAGCAATCGGCAGAGAAGGGCCTTGGTCATGAAAGTGACCAAGAATTTGATGGCCACTCTGACAGAGCTCCAGAGTTCCTCTGTGAAGATGGGAGAACCTTCCAGAAGGACAACCATCTTTGCAGCACTCCACCAGTCAGGCCTTTATGGTAGAGTGGCCAGACGGAAGCCACTCCTCAGTAAAAGACACATGACAGCCCACTTGGAGTTTGCCAAAAGGCACATAAAGGTCTCTCAGAATATGAGAAACCAGATTATCTGGTCTGATGAAATCAAGATTGAACTCTTTGGCCTGTATGCCAAGCGTCACATCTGGAGGAAACCTGGCACCATCCCTACGGTGAAACATGGTGGTAGTAGCATCATGCTGTGGGTATGTTTTTCAGCGGCATGGAGACTTGTTAGGATCAAGGGAAAGATGAACGGAGCAAAGTACAGAGCGATCCTTGATGAAAACCTGTTCCAGAGCGCTCAGGACCTCAGACTGGGGCGAAGGTTCACCTTCCAACAGGACAACAACCCTAAGCACACAGTCAAGACAAGGCAGGATTGGCTTCTGGACAAGTCTCTGAATGTCCTTGAGTGGCCCAGCCAGAGCCCGGACTTGAACACGATCATACATCTTCGGAGAGACCTGAAAATAGCTGTGCAGCGACGCTCCTCATCCAACCTAACAGAGCTTGAGAGAAGAATGGGAGAAACTCTCCATATCAGATGTACAAGCTTGTGGCGTCAAACCCAAGAAGACTCGAGGCTGTAATCATTACTTTGTTGAAGCACCTTTAGCACTGAGTAAAGGGTCTGAATACTTATAATATTTGAAAAACCTGTTTTTGCCTTGTCATTATGGGGTATTGTGTTTAGATTTAATCCATTTTAGAACCAGGCTGTACCGTAACAAAATGTGGAAAAAGTCAAGTGGTCTGAAAACTTTCCGAATGCACTGTATGTCTTTCAGAATGGTAGAACTCCCGGAGATATACAGCAAATAAGGGATGTGATATTATTTCCTGAACCATGGGAAAGACATCTTATGAAGCTATAAAAAATACTGCTTACCTTTGTGTACATGGCAAGGGTGAATAAGTCTCTCATTGATACAATCTGTTCCTGAATTACATTACAGACTTTGAATAGAACCTCACCAATTGACACACTTTAGTGATGACATCATTAAATCACTCCCCTGAGGACATGTTCACTGTCTTCAAATCTTTATTTGTCTGACTTTATTAAAGCTTACCTTTAGCTTTGTCCTGTACAGCAGAGTCCAGTACGTATACATGGCCTTTTGATTGTCACTAGCTCCATTAAATAGTGTTATTGTTCACCATCTATAACGCTTGTCAGCGTGTGCCCCAAAATAAGTGTGAAAGGGAAACCCTTGGCTGTTATGTTTGATTACCTGGACATTAGTAATAGAGCAAGTCTCCTGCTCAAAGAAACACTGGTGATGAGATGGAGTGGCATTTAGCATGCATCTTAATGAGCCCTTCCCTTTCCGCACAGAGCCCACTCTGCAGTGTGCATAGTTGATGAATAGCCCTGTTATTAAATGAAACCACTGCACCAGTTAGGTCTGAGTCAAATCAGCACAATCAGAAACGACTAGGATTTCTCTGCTGCGATCAGGAGTCAAGCGAAAGCGATCTTTTCCTTGGTGATCTCCACTGAGATTGCTATCGATCTCTCTTTATGGGACTTTGTGCCATTTTAATCTGGTCCCTTAACCATGGAGGAACAGCTCATTCCCTATATGTGTGTGTGTGTGTGTGTGTGTGTGTGCGTGCGCGCGTGCCCTTACAAAAAAAGGAGAGCTTTTGTGACATGTATGAACACACATTTGAACAAATCCCGTGAAATATGTGATGTACATTCCTTTATAATAAAAAATGAGTCCAACGTGATTTTCGGACATGTGTGAAGTTGCACATGACACGTGGTTTCCCAACAATCCCAACAAGTTTCACGTGTGCTTTTGTAACCGGCAGGAGTCTAACCTGATCTAAGCCAATGTTTTGACCATTAAACCAAGAGGGACGACACTGGGTTTCTCTTCCAAGGTACTGTGTATGTTTTATCAATTTCTCTCAAACTCAGAATATTGACTGTTCAATTCCAAACAGGGCTGTCAACACAACATTTTTAACAAGTTAATCACAGGATTTGCTGTGATTAATCCTGATTAATTGCAAATACTGAATTTTAATATTGACGTTTTGATTTTGTCCAAAGTAAGAGTTAGCAAATTTCGGTAAATTGATAAAACACACTTTCTTTAACCTCAATGCCCGTTTGTTTTGACATCGCATTGTTGTTTTTAGCTGTATAGATAATGTATTTTGGATGTTTTCAGTGTAAAAGAAATTGGTGCAATAAAATTACAAAAAGTTCACTTGAGTTAACTATTTAATTCTTGACAGCACTAATTAAAAATAATCTCTTTGTAGAAAAGTATATGTTTTCATTCATTCCAATATCAAACACATTCACACATTTTCAAATACATTAAAATCCCTTTTAGACAGGTGTATTAAATGTAACAAAAACCAGTGGACAGCTAACAATAACAGAAGTTAAAAATAGCTAGTTAGCATGAAATGGAAGGCTAACTATTGTATTACACTAAGCTAGCTAGTCCTTAGCAATTAGCATGCTACCATTATTTACACATTTTATAAAAAGTAACCTTCCAAAATACATATTATTAGCATGGTTCATATGCACAGTACATTTTTTTTCAACAGGACAATGACCCAACATACCTCCAGGCTGTGTAAGGGCTATTTTACCAGGAAGGAGA
Source organism: Oncorhynchus mykiss (assembly GCF_057628025.1). Classification (NCBI taxonomy): domain Eukaryota; kingdom Metazoa; phylum Chordata; class Actinopteri; order Salmoniformes; family Salmonidae; genus Oncorhynchus; species Oncorhynchus mykiss. The sequence continues at coordinate 53,054,951 of NC_143038.1, read as the reverse complement.
GCGATGGCATATTGCATCAGGTGATCTGGCCTCCACAATCACCCAACCTCAACCCAATTGAGATGATTTGGGATGAGTTGGAACACAGAGTGAAGGAAAAGCAGCCAACAAGTGCTCAGCATGTGGGAACTCCTTCAAGACCATTGGAAAAGCATTCTAGGTGAAGCTGGTTGAGAGAATGCCAAGTGTGTCAAGCTGTCATCAAGGCAAAGGGTGGCTACTTTGAAGAATCTCATATGTAAAATAGATTTAGATTTGTTTAACACTTTTTTTGGTTACTACATGATTCCATGTGTTATTTCATAGTTTTGATGTCTTCACTTTGTAGAAAATAGTACAAATAAAGAAAAAACATTGAATGAGTAGGTGTCCAAACCTTTGACAGCTAAAATATTTTTGAATATACAGTACCAATCCCAATAATTAAGTTTTAAAGTCTGTTGCCTGATGTTTTATATTATACATTACTTTTGAATTGATTGGGTTGTTAACCGTCTTTCGTTGGAGAAGTGGTCAGTTGATAAACAACAACCGATTTTCATTAAAACACTGGACACATATTCCATAAGCTTTCAAATCTCTGCAAGGTTGTTCATGAGAAATACATTGTTTTCGTGGGATGATGCTTCTAATGAAACTGAGCTTTATTACTGTAGAAGCACTGGTAGCTGCAGCCTAAAGGAAATGCTACCGTTAAGAAAAACTCTTTCCACACTGATCACAGCGATAAGGCTTCTCTTCTGCATGTATGTGTTGGTGTATAGTCAAGTGACTGAAGCGCTTCCCTCACTGATCACAGCTATAAGGCTAGGTGATCAGGGACCGAGGCTATGATGGAGGCTTTAGTAGAACTACCTTCAAATCATCATGTGAGATCATTCACACACTACAGAGTCTCTCTTGGTCAGTAGCACAGTACTCCAAAAGGCACATGCTCCTAGAACATTCTGTGTGTATGTGTGTGTGCAGGTATATGTGTGTGTGTGTGTGTGTGTGAGAGAGAGAGAGAGAGAGAGAGAGAGAGAGAGAGAGAGAGAGAGAGAGAGAGAGAGAGAGAGAGAGAGAGAGAGAGAGAGAGAGAGAGAGAGAGAGAGAGAGAGAGAGAGAGAGAGAGAGAGAGAGAGAGAGAGGTTCATTATCTCTAATGGGACATTAAATAAAAGTCAGGGGGAAATCTCCCAGGCCCCAGGGTCTTCAGCACCAGCAAGGGCAATTAAAACGAGCGATCATGCCATAAAAGCTGCACTAACGTGCATTGAATATTCACTCATATACAACCCCTAGCCACCATGCCCCACCAACCTACCCCCCCTGAAGTCCATCACCTCAGGCACAGTGTGTCTGACTGAGCAGCAGGGGAGCTCCTTTTCATTTATTAAATAACTAATAAATCAGAGAGGTAACCAAAGCTGTCCCACACAACCCACCCAGGCAGGCAGCATCATTCAGGGTGGTTTGTATACTGTACACTTAGGGAATTTCATTTATGTGTTGTTGTTTTGTAATGCAAAGCAGGTAATCCCATTTGTACAGAGATAAGACTGTTGTTTATTTTAACACAAGCGTTTTATAACCTCAATTTGTATTATCAGGTCATCAGACACTATTAGGAGTATGCTACTTTCCAATCAACTGAATGAGTCTCCCGGTGGCTTCACTGTAGTTATTGTATCACAGGGGAGTCTGATTTTGTGGTGTTGTATATGATGATTGCAATCGCTCACGTTATTGATTGATTGAAAGCTATTGTATAATACAGTGACAGAATAGATCAACAGCGTAATATGGACATTCTTTCCTGCTCTCTTCAGTTTCGTAGACGTACAAAACATTTTAAAAAACTACTTTTTACATGACAGACTGATCAGGTGAATCCAGGTGAAAGCTATGATCCCTTATTGACGTCACTTGTTAAATCTACTTCAATCAGTGTAGATGAAGGAGAGGAGACAGGATATAGGAGGATTTTTAAGCCTTGAGACAATTGAGACCTTGATTGTGTGCATGTGCCAATCATAGGGTGAATGGGCAATACGAAGGATTTAAGTGGTAGTAGGTGCCAGATGCACCAGTTTGTGTCAAGAACTGCAACGCTGCTGGGGTTTTCACACTCAACAGTTTCCCGTGTGTATCAAGAATGGTCCACCACCCAAAGGACTTTCAGCCAACTTGACACAACTGTGGGAAACATTGGAGTCAACATGGACCAGCATCCCTGTGGAACCCTTTCAACATCTTGTACAGTCCATACCCCGATGAATTGAGGCTGTTCTGAGGGCAAAACGGGGGGTTCAACTCAATATTAGGAAGGTGTTCCTAATGTTTGGTATACATAGTATACCTATTAGTACATTGAAACCACATCTTTGAGGTCGTTATTTTATTCCTTTTTAAATACTGTAACTGTTTTAGAACTTAAGTATCACGGTCATCTTTTGTTTTCCCAGCTCTTCCGTAAGTTTTCATGTCCTTGAGTGTATTTTCATCTCATTTGTAGGAGATCAGCAAGGTCATTGTGTAAGAACGGAAAGAACAGAACTTGTACTGTTCATATATGAATAATTCTTTGTGGGTAAGTTCAGCTATGTGTAAGTTCTCATCAATCATTGAGAGCATTCTGTCGAGCTGCATGTCTCACCGCCTGGTACGGCAACTGCGCCGCCCGCAACCGCAGGGCTCTCCAAAGCATGGTGGGTGTTCACCCCACTACCATCTAGAAGGCAGAGACAGTACAGGTGCATCACAGCTGGGACTGAGAGACTGAAAAACACTTTAACAGTCATCACTTGTCGGCCTCTGCCCGGTACACTGCCCTGAACCTTAGAGACTGCTGCCCTATGTACATAGAGTCATTGAACACTGGTCACTTTAATCATGTTAACATACTGTTTTATGTTTTAGGTGAGAAATAGGCACTTTTAAAAATCTGGCATGTGGTTCTTGGTAATGGCTTGACGGCTCATGACGAGAGCCGTCATGTGTTGTGTACCTTCAATCAAGTTGATTTGCGAATTGATTCGCCCCCACAATAATACTGTATTCTAGTCATGGCTCATCCTATATAACTACTGCTGTACACACTTTTTCTATTAATATACTGTCTATACACACCATTTATATATTCCAGACTCTGACATTGCTCATGTCTTTCTTTATTATTTTTATTTGTACTTTTTGGCTATTGTGTTGCTAGATATTACGGCACTGTTGGAGCTAGAACCATATGCCTTTTGCTGCACCTGCGATAACATCTGCAAGTCTGTATACACGACCAATAAACTTTGATTTGATCAGCGCTGGCCCATCTTCTGCTAATGATGTCATTGGTGTCTCCACAGGTGTACCATAACAACCCATTCACAAGTGGGGTCTTCTCTTCCTATATCTGACTGCTGCTGAGAGGGAAACTAATGTGTATTGTATTCACTTTTGTCGTGTTTATTTATGTGGTGGTGAGATGCTCGTTAAAGTGATAGAGGCTGTAATTAAAGGAGCCAGAGTAAATCTATCTGTGAGGGGATGTTGATTAGGGGCCTCAATGATCATTCATGGATTTATCTTATCCTACAATATTGTGATTGTGTGGCCATTTGCATATTTCGGTGCTAAGGAAGTGAAGTGAAGGGACGACTCTGCAATTAGCCATAAACTGCTCTGGAACTCTCTTCTGGGATCGGCTTAGAATAAAGCTTCACCTTGAACTTGAGAGAATTGAGTTATCTAACTTTATTGAATGACATTGACTCATGTGAAGTCACGTGAAACTCTGTAATTGACGTTGTGGCAAAGTTGTGCCAATTTGTTTTATGCAGTACCAACCTCTTAATTTCCATCCAATAAGGAAAATGGGGAGGGGCATGTTTCATTTTGTGGTTGATTGTATATTTCACAACTGAATGCACTGAAAGACAAGCCATTAGATCAATTGCATCCCTCTGATTTGTCATTTGATGGTGCAAGTCTTATACAACTGCAAAGTACCAAGATCCATTCACTGACCCTCATCTCCAGAAAGTCCTTTTCTTCTCCTCAGCCCCTTGAACTCATCTGGTGTTTTTTATGTGGGAGCCTTTTGAGTTTGTATCCCTGGGCAAGAAGCCATAAATAACCCCACAGAGTGATACTTCACAAGATTACAAGCCTAAGAGATGTGAGTCTCAACAAGCCTCTCATCCCCACACGCCAAATAAAAAAGACAGCTGTCCCTAATGATGGCTTTACCACCGTAATCAAGCACTAATAAACGTTGCCTGAAACAGCCACCCAGAGCATTCATATCACATTGGATGCATGTACTCTATCTATTCATTCATTCTCAAATGCGTTTACTCATGTTGCCTTGTTTATCTCTCTAATTATTTGTTTTCAAGTTTACCAAATTGCGTGTCTATCGTGGGAAGCTGATGTTTCATAGGAGGATCCTCCACCTTGCAGACACCTATATCTGTGTTGTGGTTCTCTCTTTCAAACACAAAAGAAAGAAAATAATAGTCGTTAGATGGTGCCATTTACTCCATGCCCCAGCTCCAAACATGGTTATTTACCTCTGTCCTTGTTGTCTTCTGCAGAGGTGAGTAAACATGGCTATTTTCTGTCTAGGCCCAGTTCTGAGAGGTAGTACAGACTCAGCTCTTTCTGTCTGGACCTAAGCTCTGTTTTTTCTCCTTCTACAACCCTTCAGCCTTCACTATATAACGTCACTGTATAAACTAAATATTTTATTATACCAACAATGTGTGAAACTTGCAATCCTGTTCAGTGAATATTTTAATTGAATTAAAAATTGCTCTGTTTTATTTATTTCATTAACTTAGTCTGGGTACCAGTCTATTTAGCTCACTCCCCACCTTGCCACTCCTGTCATGCTAAACATATGACATGGAATAAGGAGTGGAAATGTAGCTAAACAGACTGGTACACAGGCTATCATTAACTCCCTTTCAAGCATAAGAATGTCACGTTAAGTTGTTTTTGTCATATAGAAAATAGAATGTGATGACCACTAAGGAGTAAATGTAGAATAGTGTTTGTTTTGTGTGGAGTGACAGCCTGTTTGCTTTGCTGCAGGTGTGTCTCTGTGACCACTGGCCCATGTCCAATCAGAAGTGTTTGTTGACTTAAAAAGCATTGACACAAACACATTAGTTGTTCTGGGCAAACAACTGAAGGGGATCTTAGCCTTAGCAGGCACCAGTGAAACAGGACAACAAATTAGATGTTGAAATACATCTCCAGTTGGGGTTATGAGATACACAATGTCCACATACTATACAACATACACTTATCACATCCACAGGACAGGACTAGCTCTACCCATGTGGTACAACTACGACAAGGTGAGGGTATTCTCTACTGAAGTAGAATATGCATTATGTCTAGTTAGGAATAATATAGCGTTGTTTCTTCCAAGGAAACTCTGGTGTGACGTTTGCTAGTTGTCTCAAATTGTGGTTAGCCGTTCATAGAGGACAGAATTGAACATGTTTTTTTTTCTTGTTGTTTTTTGCCCAATGAAATGTGTGAAATGGTTTCCTTTTCTCTGCACATGGTTTTAATTTGACTCCTTTAGCTTACACATCAGTGCTCACAGAAGGTTGGAACTGAAAAAGGGATACTTACAGGTGATTATTCACTCATTAACATCTGGTAAATACAATTACATAAAAACATTTTTTGGGGAGACCCTCACGAATTAAGATTAATAAAAATGTAAAGAAAGGTAAAGTACGAAACACAATTTCTCAACTGGCTCTCATTTTAACCAGTGAATACATTATTCAGATGTACAATTTTCAGTAGTTTGCTCAGAAGGATGAAAATATCTGAACCATAAAATCATTTCGCTTTTACTTTTCCATTTGAAGACCTTTAATGTGCCCTGCCCGTCACTTTACATACAAAGTACTATGACGGGTTCAGATTGCTCTTTCGAATTGCAACATTCAAGGGGCACAATGCAACCCTCTGAATGGTGAAGCTGTATGCCTAGATGTCATTCACAGCAGAAATTCATTAATAAGTGCTCTAATATTTTTCTGATTTAATCAACTATTACTTTTTTCACAGACACTTAAACTCTCAAGTGCCAAAGCACTTGTGTGACCTACCTGGGCAGAGTTTACACATTTGAAAATTGTTTTTGAACATTTACAAACATTTTCCTCCTATTATAGCACAATCCGTTGCATTAGTACACATTGGGCTTGTCATACCATCGTACCAGATGAGATGTTGTGCCTGCGAATAGTGTTGTTTTTCTTAATCTTTAGCATCCTGTTACTCTGTTTGCAGGTCTGTGTTCTCTGTAGACTTCACCTCAATAAGGCTTTACATGGAATCTCTCAGCTGCTCCTCACACTATGCTAGACAGATGTAGTGATGTTTGCAGGACCAGTGCCCCTTGACTCCACAGTTTGGACTAGACATTAATATCCTGTTTACTACTCTCTCTCTCAATGTCACCTCTTTTCCATCCTCTGGGGTGGAATCCTCAGTCCCAACGCGTATCTCCTGTCCTACAGTCTAACCAGCTGTTCCAATCAGCCTGATTAACCAAAGGAGGGATCTCAGGGGCACTGAGGGGGACAGGGCACCTTTACATCCCCCATATGCAATGGCTGCTGACTAGTGCAAAAGCTATTCACCACTCTGTCTGTCTTTACTCAATCCAAACTCCAGCCATCTAATCTGTCAGTGTACCTTCTACACCTTCCATGTGCACATACAAACTCCTCCCCTATGACCTACTCTACCTTTAATTTATGTAGCACCTTCTAACAACAAAAATAAAATGCTGATAGTGAAGTCATGCTTCAGACAACTGGTCTGGGTTGTCTTTTAGGTACGCTCACATTAAACTACTTGTAACGGATTTCCTACTCTTCGTCTGAGGAGGAGTAAGGATCGGACCAAAACGCAGTGTGGTAAGTGTCCATATTGATTTATTCAAAACCACAACTGAACACTGGAACAAAATAATAAACGTGAAATATACAAAACCGAAACAGTACCGTGTGGCCCAAACACTGACACGGAAACAAACACCCACAAACCAAAAGTGAAACCCATGCTACCTAAGTATGATTCTCAATCAGAGACAATGAACGACACCTGCCTCTGATTGAGAACCATACTAGGCCGAACACAAAAACCAACATAGAAAAACAAACATAGACTGCCCACCCCAACTCACGCCCTGACCATGCTAAAACAAAGAATAAAATAACAGAACTATGTTCAGAATGTGACACTACTTTGAAAAATGAAATGAAAACCGAAAAAAAAACATTTGTAAAAACAATTTAAACAATTGTCTTTGATTGCAAAACTAAAACAAATACCATAAATTCGGTTTAGTTTTTCTTCTAAACTTTGGGCAAAAATCAAATGGGGTTTTCAAGCTTTTATTCTAATGATTTTTGGAACTTCTGAATCTGGCGGGTATATATATGCTGCCAGTAGATAGGCCTAGCTTGTGCATCACTATCACTAGCTATCACTAGGTAACAGGAAATAAATCTGAGGGGGAGCACGGAGTAAGACTGGGCCAAGCTAGAACAGCTTGTGAAGTTGCTGGAGCTGATCGCAATCCACACCGACCAACTTCAAACTGACAGCCAGTAGTCTGTTGTGGTGCCTTGCCTTCTCAACCTTGAGGCACACTTGCAGTCAACTACTGTTGCAAAACAGTTGGTTCAGGTCCTCCAGAAGTCGCTGTCTGAGAGCTTTGCATGCATACTGAATCCTCTGGGAGCCAACTTTGATTCAACCCCTGCAGCAGCTTTTCTGATGGACCCAAGTGTGTCTCTGGCAATTTGCTCAATAGAGGTGGAGCCACTGTTCTTCAGCAAATCAGAGAGTACAGCCGTGGAATAGCAGGACCACAGGAAGATGCACAATGAATCCAGCAAGCATCTCGACCACAGTGCTTCAGAAATATAGCTTCCACGCATCAAAGATTGTGTTCAAGGTCACCGTCCAGCAGCAGGGTCAACCTGGCAGGGCATTAAGTGCCCCGTGTGAGCTGTAGAAATACCTGGAAGCGGTAAAAAGGGGAGTCATCTCTCTAGTTCTGGGAGGCAAGGATGGCTGTTGATCCAAAGCTGTGCTTTATGGCACTGGATTTGTTTTCTACCCCTGCATCCCAAATATTAATGGAGAAAATATTCTATGTCTGTGGACAACTGTCGTTGGGCTTGAGAAACCGAACGACCACCTCTCTGGAAAGCAGTCGTCTTGTTGTTGCAGCTGTTTTTATTAACCCTATTTGAAGGGGTTAGTCAGTGATACATGTTTAATATTACATGACTCTCTTTCTGTCGTTAAAGGCACTTGAAGCATTCGATTGGTGCAGTGTGCTGGGAGGGGGGGGGGGTGTAACATCACTAGGGAGGAGGCAACTGGGCTTAACAAAATCTTCAAGAAGGCTGGATCTACCATCGGCACCCACCAGATGTGCTGCTTTTAGTGTCTGTGTGTCCTTGTTGTGTTTTTATGTCATATTTATTGGTAATGTACTGTATGTATTGGCTGGTGCAATCAATATTCCCCTCTCTGGGATTAATAAAGTACTATCTAATCTAAACATGGGCAAGAGAGTTTCCTTCCACCATGTGTGACCGACCGCCTCAATTCGGTCTTATGTAGCAAAATTTGAAATTGTGTTTTTCTTTTTACATTGGATAAAAGTAGAGTCCCAGAGCTAGATAATGGTATGTCATACACTGCAATTGAGGAGCAATGGGAAAGTAAATCTGCTTTGATAGTTCATAAACTTGTAACCCCACTTTTGAGAAAATGGTCCTTGAATGTTTTGGTACCTACTGGGGAGCTCTTCTTTGTCTACACCCATTCAGCATCGTTCACACCCTCTTAAGCCTTAGTCCCATCCATCTCTTTATGGATTCACCATGTGAGGCCATGTGGTAAACACACGCTATATCATATCAAATCTACGTTTATTGTCACATGCAAAAGTTGTAAACAGTACAGTGATGTAAACAGGTGTAAACAGTACAGTGATAGTACTTGCATATGTAATGGGTTGAAAACAAAGTCACTAAAAACAGACACCCCATTATAAGATTTTTTTTTAAACCAATTTGTTTATGTATTTTTCTTAATTAATTGAAAGAGTATTTTCTACATACTTTAGCATTAGTAGTCCATCAAGCCAATAGATGGCGGTGTTGCACTGTGGTAGTAGGAGAAACAGCATGTTCTGACCACCATTCTTCAGAATAAAGAAAGCACCAGAACTTTGCAGACATAAACTTGTGTCCATTCTTTTTACTATTACAGGTTAGTAACAGAACTTCCAAACATTCTAATATCGAAAGAATATGTAATGACATGCTATTTAACAACTTTGTCAAGGTATTATGTTAGGCAAGGTTTTGTGTTGTTTTTGTGTCTTTTTTATTTCTATTTAACCTTTCTTTAACCTTTAATGTTTTTGTGTCTGTCACAACCTGACCATTATTTGCGTTGTTTGTTTCTATGTTTTGTTTGGTCAGGGTGTGATATGAGTGGGCATTCAATGTTGCATGTCTAGTTAGTCTGTTTCTATGTGTTTTAGCCTGATATGGTTCTAAATCAGTGGCAGGTGTTTGTCCTTGTCTCTGATTGGGAACCATATTATATATATTTAGTAGCCTGTTTTGTATTGTGTTTGGTGGGTTATTGTCTATGTGATGCTGCATGTTAGCACTCAGTTTCTATAGCGGTCACAGTTGTCTAGTTATTTTGTATAGTTTGTTTAGTGTTCGTCTTCATTAATAAATAGAAGATGTATTCACACCACGCTGCGCTTTGGTCTCCTCACTACGACGATCGTGACAGTGTCGAACTGAGAGAGAAGAACTTGATTTACAATCAGTGAAAGTATATATTAGCTTGATGCTAGCTGAGGTAAAAACGATTTACAATTCACAGAGATTGTTTACTGAGTAGCTTATTTGTGCTAGATTATGTCTAGGAGATTTTATAAAGAATCCATTCGTTAGTAATTTCTGAGTTTGTTTTATGTTATTGGTTTTATGTAAAATTGTGCTCACGAGCTGGTAAACTGGCTGCGCACGTTCAGTCTGGAGGGTCGACTTTTAGCACACAGTGTGGGGTGCATAAGAGAGACGATTTTATGGAGGTGCCACTATCTTAAAGCTGACTGTATTGTTGTCAGTTTTCTATATTGGTAGCAGTATATAGTAAAACATTCCATTTTTTTTCTTAATATATAAATGTTTCTATTGTATGAATGTGATACATTATGGCTTTCCTGTGAAATCAAACAGTAAGACAGGGTTATTTGTGGAACATTTTTTAATTATGCTTTGGGTAAAGTGCATTTATGTTGTGTAATTTAAAGTGTGCACTTGTTTGATATGAATGTTTTAAAAGTATGAACAAGAAAATAGACAATTGAACAAGAGACAAGTGCTGAACTTTGCATATGTAAACTTGTTATTTTTTTCCATTACAGGCCACCTCAGCTACAGCCTGAGACCGGTAACCCATTCATGCATAGTAGCAATATTAAAACAGAAAGTGTACAGATAAAAATATTTAATAAATATTTTATTGTGATTCAATGACGCTTACCCAACACACTTGTCTAAATTGATGGGTCATGTGAAGGAAATGCCATCACCATCCCTCACTCACATCTACAGTAGCTAAGTGGATGGGTCACTCTTTTCTTAACAAGTACATTTATTTACTTTTATTTGACCTTTATTTAACCAGGTAGGCCAGTTGAGAACAAGTTCTCATTTACAACTGCGACCTAGCCAAGATAAAGCAAAGCAGTGTGGCACAAACAACACAGTTACACATGGAATAAACAGATGTACAGTCAATAACACAATAGAAAAGTCTATATACAGTGTGTGCAAATTAAATAAGATTAGAGAAGTAAGGAATTAAATAGGCTGTAGTGATGAAATAATTACAATTTCACAAAAAAAATGAGTGATAGATGTGCAGAAGATGAATGTAGAGATACTGGGGTGCAAAGGAGCAATATATATAAAAAAATAACAATATGGGGATGAGGTAGTTGGCTGGGCTACCTACATGATGGGCTATGTACAGGTGCAATTATCTGCAAGCTGCTCTGATAGCTGAATCTTAAAGTTATTGAGGGAGATTTGAGTCTCCAGCTTCAGTGATTTTTGAAATTTGTTCCAGTCATTGGCAGCAGAGAACTGGAAGGAAAGGCCAAAGTAGGAATTGACTTTGGGGGTGACCAGTGAAATATACCTGCTGGAGCGCGTGCTACGGATGGGTGCTGCTATAGTGACGAGTGAGCTGAGATTAGGTGGGGCTTTACCTAGCAAAGACTTATAGATGACCTGGAGCCAGTGGGTTTGGCAAGGAATATGAAGCGAGGGCCAGACAAGAGCATACAGCAGGTGGGTAGTATATGGGGCTTTGGTGACGAAGCAGATGGCACTGTGATAGGCTGCATCCAATTTGCTGAGTAGAGTTTTGGAGGCTATTTTGTAAATGACATCGCCGAAGTCAAGGATCGGTAGGATGGTCAGTTTTACGAGGGTAGGTTTGGCAGCGTGAGTGAAGGATGCTTTGTTGCAAAATAGGAATCTGATTCTAGATTTAATTTTGGATTGGAGATACTTAATATGAGTCTGGAAGGAGAGTTTACAATCTAACCAGACACCTAGGTATTTCTAATTGTCCACATATTCTAAGTCAGAACCGTCCAGAGTAGTGATGCTAGGTGAGAGGGCAGGTGTGGGCAGTGATCGGTTGAAGAGCATGCATTTATTTTTTAGTTGCATTTAATAGCAGTTGGAAGCCACGGAAGGAGAGTTGTATGGCACTAAAACTCGTCTGGAGGTTAGTTAACACAGTGTCCAAAGAAGGGCCAGAAGTATACAGAATGGTGTCGTCTGTGTAGAGGTGGATCAGAGAATCACCTGCCTCAAGAGTGACATCATTGATGTATACAGAGCAAAGAGTGGCACCCCCATGGAGACTTCCAGAGGCCCGGACAACAGGCCCTCCGATTTGACACACTGAACCCTTTCTGAGAAGTAGTTGGTGAACCAGGTGAGGCAGTCATTTGAGAAACTAAGGCTGTTGAGTCTGCCGATAAGGATGCGGTGATTGACAGAGTCGACAGCCTTGGACAGGTCAATGAATATGGCTGCACAGTATTGTCTTTTGTCGATGGCGATGATATGATATGATATAGTTTAGGACCTTGAGTGTGGCTGAGGTGCACCCATGACCAGCTCGGAAACCAGATTGCATAACGGATGTTCATGAAAAATAATCGATGGCCATAATCACCCCCAGACACAACAATTTGATAGTTCATGTAATAATCCTGCCGAAGTGGAGTCTTTTGTTTAAACATGTAGCTATCTAGGTAGTTAGCTAGCTAAACAATGAACCGGCATAACCCCAACTCATACCACTAACAATAATCAATCAATCAATCAAATGTATTTATAAAGCCCTTCTTACATCAGTTGATGTCACAGAAAGCTGCACAGAAACCCAGCCTAAAACCCCAAACAGCAAGCAATGCAGGTGTAGAAGCACGGTGGCTAGGAAAAACTCCCTAAAAAGACCAGAACATAGGAAAAAATATATAGAGGAACCAGGCTATGAGGGGTGACCAGTACTCTTTTGGCTTATAGCAGAACATGGCCAAGATGTTCAAATGTTCATAGATGACCAGCAGGGTCAAATTATAATAATCACTGTGGTTGTCGAGGGTGCAACAGGTCAGCACCTCAGGAGTAAATGTCAGTTGGCTTTTCATAGCCGATCATTCAAAGTATCTCTACCACTCCTGCTGTCTCTAGAGAGTTGAAAACAGCAGGTCTGGGACAGGTAACACGTTCGGTGAACAATACAAACATTGTCATAGCTGTAGTATGAATCTGCAGGTAGCTAAAGCTAAGAAACGAAAATGGCGCCGGAAGAAATGGCAGCAATTTTACGGGTGCCGAACCACTTGTGCTATTATGTGTTATTCTTTGCGTTATTTGTAACTTATTTTGTACTTAATGTTTCTGCAACCGTATCTTACGGTAAAAAAGAGCTTCTGGATATCAGGACAGTGATCACTCACCTTGGATTAGACAAAGGTTTTTCTTCAACAAACAAGGCGCACAAGACATCCTCCAAACACCCGACAGGGCCGACATCCACGTTATTTGCAAGAGGAAGCGACGCAGGTACAGAGGACAAAGAGCCGGATGCCTCGTGAGGACCCGGAGAAGGTGAGTGGGAAAGCTGCCGTTACCGTCAATACTACTCGCCAACGTGCAATCATTGGACAATAAATTAGACGAGGTACGATCACGAATATCTTACTAACGGGACATAAAAAACTGTAATATCCTATGTTTCACGGAATCGTGGCTGAATGACGACATGGATATTCAGCTAGCGGGATACACGCTGCACTGGCAGGATAGAACAGCACACTGCGGTAAGACAGGGGGGGGTCTGTGCATATTTGGAAACAACTGCTGATGCACGAAATCTAAGGAAGTATCTAGATTTTGCTCGCCTGAAGTAGACTATAGTGTGATAAATTGCAGGCCACACTACTTGCCTTGAGAGATTTCAGCTATACTTTTCGTGGCTGTTTATTTACCACCACAGACAGATGTTGGCACTAAGACCGCACTCAGTCAGCTGTATAATGAAATAAGCAAACAGGAAACCCCTCACCCAGAGGCGGCACTCCGAATGGCTGGAGACTTTAATGCAGGGAAACTGCATTAAAGCTCTCCCTCGGCCTTCATTTGGTAAATCCGACCACAACTCTATCCTCCTGATTCCTGCTTACAAGCAAAAATTAAAGCAGGAAGCACCCGTGACTTGGTCAAGAAAAAAGTGGTCAGACGAAGCAGGTGCTAAACTACAGGACGACTTTGCTATCACAGACTGGAACATGTTCCGTGATTCTTCCGATGGCATTGAGGAGTACACCACATCAGTCACTGGCTTTATCAATAAGTGCATTGAGGACGTCGTGCCCACAGTGCCTGTACGTACATACCCCAACCAGAAGCCATGGATTACAGGCAACATTCACACTGAGCTAAAGGGTAGAGCTGCCGCTTTCAAGGTGCGGGACTCTAACCCGGAAGCTTACAAGAAATCCCGCTATGCCCTGTGATGAACCATCAAATAGGCAAAGCGTCAATACAGGGCTAAGATTGAATCATACTACACTGGCTCCGGCACTCGTTTTATGCGGCAGGGCTTGCAAACTATTACAGACTACAAAGGGAAGCACAGCCGCAAGCTGCCCAGTGACACGAGCCTACCAGACGAGCTAAATCACTTCTATGCTCACTTCGAGGCAAGCAACACTCAGGCATGCACGAGAGCATCAGCTGTTCCAGGCGACTATGTGATCACGTTCTCCGTAGCTGACGTGAGTAAGACCTTTAAATAGGTCAACATACACAAGGCTGCGGGGCAAGACAGATTACCAGGACGTGTGCTCCGGGCATGTGCTGACCAACTGGCAGCTGTCTTCACTGACATTTTCAACATGTCCCTGATTGAGTCTGTAATACCAACATGTTTCAAGCTGACCACCATAGTCCCTGTGCCCAAGAACGCAAAGGCAACCTGCCTAAATTACTACAGACCCGTAGCACTCACGTCTGTAGCCATGATGTGCTTTGAAAGGTTGGTCATGGCTCACATCAACACCATGATCCCTGAAACCCTAGACCCACACCAATTTGCATACCGCCCAAACAGATCCATGATGATGCAATCTCTATGATGCAATCTCACACTGCCCTTTCCCACCTGGACAAAAGGAACACGTACGTGAGAATGCAATTCATTGACTACAGATCAGCGTTCAACACTATAGTACCCTCAAAGCTCATCACTAAGCTAAGGATCATGGAACTAAACACCTCCCTCTGCAACTGGATCCTGGACTTCCTGACAGGCCGCCCCCAGGTGGTGAGGGTAGGTAGCAACACATCTGCCATGCTGATCCTCAACACTGGAGCTCCTCAGGGGTGCGTGCTCAGTCCCCCCCTGTACTCCCAGTTCACACACGACTGCATGGCTAGGCACAACTCCAACAACATCATTAAGTTTGCAGATGACACAACAGTGGTAGGCGTGATCACCGACAACGATGAGACAGCCTATAGGGAGGAGGTCAGAGACCTGGCCGGGTGTTGCCAGAATAACAACCTATCCCTCAATGTAACCAAGACTAAGGAGATCATTGTGGACTACAGGAAAAGGAGGATCGAGCACACCCCTTTCTCATCGACGGGGCTGTTGTGGAGCAGGTTGAGAGCTTCATGTTCCTTGGTGTCCACATCAACAACAAACTAGAATGGTCCAAACACACCAAGACAGTCGTGAAGTGGGCACGACAAAGCCTATTCCCCCTCAGGAAACTAAAAAGATTTGTCATGGGTCCTGAGATCCTCAAAAGGTTCTACAGCTGCAACATTGAGAGCACTGGTTGCATCACTGCCTGGTACGGCATCTGCTCGGCCTCCCACCGCAAGGCACTACAGATGGTAGTGCGTACGGCCCAGTACATCACTGGGGCTAAGCTGCCTGCCATCCAGGACCTCTACACCAGGCGGTGTCAGAGGAAGGCCCAAAAAATAGTCAAAGACCACAGCCACCCCAGTCATAGACTGTTCTCTCTACTACCGCATGGCAAGCGGTACCGGAGTGCCAAGTCTAGGACAAAAAGGCTTCTCAACAGTTTTTACCCACAAGCCATAAGACTCTTGAACAGGTAATCAAATGGCTACCTGGGCTATCTGCATTGTGTCCCACCCTCCACCCACCAACCCCTCTTTTACGCTACTGCTACTCTCTGTTCATCATATATGCATAGTCACTTTAACCATATCTACATGTGCATACTACCTCAATCAGCCTGACTAACCGGTGTCTGTGTGTGGCCTCGCTACTGTATATAGCCTATCTTTTTACTGTTGTTACATTTCTTTACCTACCTATCGCTCACCAAATACACTGCTCAAAAAAATAAAGGGAACACTAAAATAGCACATCCTAGATCTGAATGAATTAAATTATTATTACTTATTAAATACTTTTTTATTTACATAGTTGAATGTGCTGACAACAAAATCACACAGAAATTATCAATGGAAATAAAATTTATCAACCCATGGAGGTCTGGATTTGGAGTCACACTCAAAATTAAAGTGGAAAACCACACTACAGGCTGATCCAACTTTGATGTAATGTCCTTAAAACAAGTCAAAATGAGGCTCAGTAGTGTGTGTGGCCTCCACATGCCTGTATGACCTCCCTACAACGCCTGGGCATGCTCCTGATGAGGTGGAGGATGGTCTCCTGAGGGATCTCCTCCCAGACCTGGACTAAAGCATCCGCCAACTCCTGGACAGTCTGTGGTGCAAGCTGGTGGATGGAGCGAGACATGATGTCCCAGATGTGCTCACTTGGATTCAGGTCTGGGGAACGGGCGGGCCAGTCCATAGCATCAATGCCTTCCTCTTGCAGGAACTGCTGACACACTCCAGCCACATGGGGTCTAGCATTGTCTTGCATTAGGAGGAACTCAGTGCCAACCGCACCAGCATATGGTCTCACAAGGGGTCTGAGGATCTCATCTCGGTACCTAATGGCAGTCAGGCTACCTCTGGCGAGCACATGGAGGCCCCTCAAAGAAATGCCACCCCACACCATTACTGACCCACTGCCAAACCGGTCATGCTGGAGGATGTTGCAGGCAGCAGAACGTTCTCCACGGCGTCTCCAGACTGTCATGTCTGTCACATGTGCTCAGTGTGAACCTGCTTTCATCTGTGAAGAGCACAGAGCACCAGTGGGGAATTTGCCAATCTTGGTGTTCTCTGGCAAATGCCAAACGTCCTGCACAGTCTTGGGCTGTAAGCACAACCCCTACCTGTGGACGTCGGGCCCACATACCACCCTCATGGAGTCTGTTTCTGACTGTTTGAGCAGACACATGCACATTTGTGGCCTGCTGGAGGTCATTTTGCAGGGCTCTGACAGTGCTCCTCCTGCTCCTCCTTGCACAAAGGCGGAGGTAGCGGTCCTGCTGCTGGGTTGTTGCCCTCCTACGGCCTCCTCCACATCTCCTGATGTACTGGCCTGTCTCCTGGTAGCGCCTCCATGCTCTGGACACTACGCTGACAGACACAGCAGACCTTCTTGCCACAGCTCGCATTGATGTGCCATCCTGGATGAGCTGCACTACCTGAGCCACTTGTGTGGGTTGTAGACTCCGTCTCGTGCTACCACTAGAGTGAAAGCACCGCCAGCATTCAAAAGTGACCAAAACATCAGCCAGGAAGCATAGGAACTGAGAAGTGGTCTGTGGTCACCACCTGCAGAACCACTCCTTTATTGGGGGTGTCTTGCTAATTGCCTATAATTTCCACCTGTTGTCTATTCCATTTGCACAACAGCATGTGAAATTTATTGTCAATCAGTGTTGCTTCCTAAGTGGGCAGTTTGATTTCACAGAAGTGTGATTGACTGGAGTTACATTGTGTTGTTTAAGTGTTCCCTTTATTTTTTTGAGCAGTTTACTTTTTTTGCACTATTGGTTAGAGCCTGTAAGTAAGCATTTCACTGTAAGGTGAAATGCTAAACCTGTTGTATTCAGCGCACGTGACAAATACACTTTGATTTGATTTGAAATGTTAACTAGCTAACATGAGGCTAACTAGCAATGCAAATGGATTTCTGATTCTAACAATATTACTACATAGATCATGCATGTAACGTTAGCTAGCGAGCCAGTGAGCTAACGTTTGCTATCTAACTAACAGTATGCTTCAACTTACAATAAAAATGACTTTCTGACCAAATTAGAAACTTATATCTGAAAAATGTAGCTAGACTCTAACCCGTATACGTGGATGAACACTTCACTGCAGACTGGAACCATGGAACCAGCTTTGTGTTACGTCACTCCGGTTCACACTGACCATGGCGTGTGCAGAAAGTAGCCCAGAAAAGTAGCAAAACTTCTGAAGCTAAGCAGGGTTTGTCCTGGTCAGACCCTGGATGGGAGACCCTGGATGGGAGACCAGATGCTGCTGGAAGTGGTGTTGGAGGGCCAGTAGGAGGCACTCTTTCCTCTGGTCTAAAAAATATCCCAGGGCAGCACTAACTCTGTGTAGGGTGCTGTCTTTTGGGTGGGATGTTAAGTGGGTGTCCTGACTCTCTGAGGGCATTAAAGATCTATGGCACTTATTGTTAGAGTAGGGGTGTTAACCCTGGTGGCCTGACTGAATTCCCCAGCTGTCACCTAATCATCTCCAGCTTACAATTGGCTCATTCATCCCCCTCCTGTAACTATTCCCCAGGTTGTTGCTGTAAATGAGAACATCTTCTCAGTCAACTTACCTGGTAAAAAAGGTAGCGATGTTTGACATACGTCTTGGTTCTTGAAACAAGTTACATCTTTCTTGCACCAGTCTAGGAGCTCATTCTTTAAATCTAAGTCATAGGATTGATTTACAATTTAAACCTAACTGAACCTGGCCATGGAGTTGTATAGAGTCCTCTAGTGGCCAAAAGCGTGTCATAGCATAGGCAGCTCTATTGAGGACTTTCGCCGTTTTGATATCATCAACTGGGCGGAACTTCCAACTTCATTTGCTGATCCCTCCTGATGACCCGGTTGGAGTCATGACAGCCAGGTCTTCAGGAGTGATCAGCCAATGAATCTTACTTGTGAAGAAGAAAATGTACTATTTCAAGATGTAGAAGACCTCAATGGTGTTGCCCATGCTCTCACAGATGCCATCATGACACAGATACAGAGATACCTATGGTCCTCATCCATCACCGTATGTACTACTGCATAATGGAAAGAAGTGACATCCCCCAAATAACTGTAGGCTTACAACACATAAATGGCTCCTAGCCTCCCACGTATAGGCTACTTTCTGTCCCTAACACTAACACTAAAACTAAACCTAAATAATCTACAAACCAAATAGAAATGTTTTTATCAAACTGAAACTAAATAAAAACTAGTAAATCAAGTCTTAAAACTAACAAACTAACAAATAAAAATCTAAAAACTAATTAAAAAAAAAAAAAATATTAGAGGTATGTGCCCCAAGGCCCCAAATGCGGTAGTCCGGCCCTGTCTAAAATAGGGGTGTCAAACATATGGTTCTATGAGCCTATTCAATGCGTCCCACAGGTGGTTTGAGTAAAACAAATTCTTGATATAGACTGTTATTCTGCTAACAATATGCTTATCCAAATCAATGTGATATCACAGAAGCTACGGAAAAAAACTATGTTAATGCTGTTTTCACTACCTCATTGACTCCAGCTCTCTCCAACCAAAATGCCACGATATTGACCTTGGAGGCCCACGTTGGGATCAGACGGGCTGCAATCGGCTGTAAAAAAAACGTTGGCCGTCATAGTAGTTCAATAGAGCCTCACATTTTAACCACATTTCAATTCCGTAACCTTTTGTTCAAGTGGCCACAGATTGGATCAGTTTCTGGAAGAGATTGCTTCCTGAATCGGAAATGTTGTGCCCGTGTCAAGGGCACATGGCTGCTACTCTCCACTCTTATCGAAGCCTCACGGTCAACATTGTTGACACAGCTCTCCATCCTGGACCCAGCACAACAGTTACTGGTTAAAATATGCAAAGTGTTTGTCACAAGTCCCCAAAAACCTCCAATATCTCAAGAGGGGTCATGCTGAGAGCTCAGTCTCAAGTGACACTACTACTGTGTGTTTAATCACAGCAGTTTGAAATCATTATAAAGTGACAACAGCATAA
This sequence comes from Oncorhynchus mykiss, assembly GCF_057628025.1. Classification (NCBI taxonomy): domain Eukaryota; kingdom Metazoa; phylum Chordata; class Actinopteri; order Salmoniformes; family Salmonidae; genus Oncorhynchus; species Oncorhynchus mykiss. Next base: position 53,035,135 of record NC_143038.1, on the reverse strand, counting down.
TTGCTTGAATGTGACATTTCATGTATCGTGTTATATAACAGCCTGAAACAGTAATCCATCTCCTTAAAGTTCTCATTAGCACCCTTGTGATCTTACAGAGAGCAGAGGTCAAACACCTCTAACACTCATTGATTTCTATCACAAGACAAGTTTTTGAAATATATATCTTTGTGCATCTGTGTCTCTTTCCTAAGTATGCTGCAATCCAGTTGTTCCACACTTTGAACTGTGAGAGTGTCACATGCTCAAGTAGGGAAATACTTCATGATTGTGGCCATTATTTGATAACTTGCTGTGTGATACTGTCTTCGTAATCTTACCACATTAAAGTAAATGTTGGCCATCAATACATGAACCAGAAGTAAGATGGGCCTGTGTATTTGAACCATAAGAAATATGCATACTGTAAATGTGACCAAGCTGACAAACATCAGTTTCATGCATTTCTTTTGGTTGCCTTCAAAGTTTGTAGGCTATGTATATTCTAAAAATGTTTACTTTGAAGGTTAAAAGCACCTTAACAATTTGGTTGTAATTTCCCCCAAAATTGGGGGAAAAGATCAAAGTTTGCCTAACAACGATCCCTGACCAATATGATACCATCTCCAGAAAATTATTCATTTTTCAGTTAGTTTGGTTCAGTCCAAAAAGCACTTTGATTTGTAACTTTGGTTCCATCAGTGTCTCTAATGAATGCCATATATCTGTCTCTCAGTGCATAGTGGCTTTGATGATTTGAGGGCACCTTTTACTTTGAGCTGTGTTCATCCAGCATCAATGGAGTTTAAATCTACCGCTAGCATGCTGTATGTCTCACATGTTAGCTTGATCCAACAATCTATGTCATCTAGGGAAAGTTGTAGAGTGTGCTTTGATCTAACACTGTTCTAAGAAGATAAATAATGGGGATGATGTAAGTGGATGCAGGGAAGCAGTCCATCAAATGAATACATTCTTTGCAACCATTTTGATATCCATCATGTGCAGGTCTACAGGGCTGACTGTTCATACTGCAGAACCCCAAAGATTATGAAGACACTATAGACTACATAAGACTACATAGGATTATAGAGGAAGCTGGCTGACCATTATTATGTGGTGGAGAATGAGGCAACACTGAATAATGAGGTATTCAGAATGGCCTCTCTTCTTTGTGAGGGGAGCAACTTCCCTCTGACCCTACAAACAGTGCTGATACAGTAATTAACAGCAGACAGACAGAGCCACTGAGACCCCTTTTCACAGAGAGAGTGGAGCAGCCAGAAAAATGTTCCCCTGACAAAGTGCAAGTACACTACGGTACAGAAGACAAGCCCTGTGCTTTGCAAATGTAATCGCAAAATGATGCCAACACGCCTCTGAATGAGCGAAAGAGAGGAGGAAGCTTCTAAAACGCTGGCAAGGTACTCAGGAGCTGATGACATCGTGCCTATTTTTTATCCTTTCTCCCTCTATCTATCCGTTGGTGCATGAGAGAAGTATTTGATGTATGAGGGAGGAAGTGGTAGATGAAAGGGACGTATCAAAAGTGTCAGGGGATGAACTGTGTTTATGCCAAAATCACTGAACTCCACCTGAAAGGATCAAACAAGTCAGGGTCTAACCTAACGTAGCAGGCGTAAAATAAATGCTGTCGGGGAGGGAGGGGTGTGGAGGTTCTCACCTGCACTGTTGAACCAATCCAATAAATATGGAGGAGGAGTTAAAATGGAGTGTTGCATCAAAAGTTGCATCAAATGCTCTCTTTCCATTTTCCCTGAAAACTAGATGCATCTGGTTGTTTCCGCCCCACAGACCCAGACGGTGGTCAGGGTCAGACCCTGAGAGGGAGGAAGGAATATAGAGAGAGAAGGGAGGAGAAAGATAGGGTAAGCTCATGCATGTGTACACACAAAAATGCAATCCTGTATTTTAAAAAGAACACACAAATAAAGCAAAAGAGAACTGTATTTCATGAGGTGGTTTGATGTCATACTCCTAAAGGCTTGTTTTATCATGAAATATATTTTTATTTCATTATTAATGGAAATTCAATATTGTGTTTGTTTGCTTATCACCTCTACAGTCACCTTTCGTGCTACATTTCATGTAAAAATAAAACAAGCTGGCAGCCTTCTCAGAGCTATTCTGGCCATCTGTATCTTCACATAAGCTCCAATAAATTTGAAAAAGTTTCAACTACAGGCACTTGAAGACAATCTCTGGATTTGTTGTGTAATATGTATTGTATAACAATTTATTACACAATACATATTGAACAACAAATCTACATTCTGCAAGATGTAGAAATAGATAACAGACTTAAAGTCATCCAGAAAAGGTTTTTGTTTGGATGTATTGTTTGGATCTATTGTTGCATAAATCAACTATAAAGAAATTATTATTCTGGTGTGTGTGCGTGTGGTTGCAGTATCTTGTGGCCAAGACCCTCATAGCTTTTTAATCTGTGCTGGGACGCTGAGGAGCCCCATGGCATGGGCAATAATACTCTCATAGAACCTAGACAGAGTGGGGCACTGATGGGATCGGCAGATAGCTTTATGTCCCCTTCCCTCCAGGACAGTAGCATTGAGTTTAGGGAGGAGGGAGAGCATTAGAGAGAGACAACAAGAGTGAGAGATGGAGGTAGCGAGAGAGGGAGAAAGAAAGAAAGAAAGAAAAGAAAGAAAGAAAGAGTGTAAGAGCAATGTCACTATGAGCAATGTCACCATAGAGAGCAATGCTGTATGAGCAATGTCACTATAGTTCGATTGCTTTTATTGCAGAAGCACAGACCTATATTTATTGTAAGTATTTACAATCAAAAAGATATCAACAGCTTTTCAAAAATTGCTCTACTGTGTAACCAAGATACACAATGAACAAATAATAATAATTATTATTATTAAGTTGTTATCATCTTGTCCTGTTAAGTATTTTTCAAATTCTAGGCCCAGTCCCCTAACTACAATCAACACAGGCTTGTATACAGTGCATGGACAGTCTCTCTTCTTTGTTATTGTGAAATTGAACACTGAGCAGCAAATTAGTAATAATAAGATTGGATTATCACATGCACAGATTCGCAGATGTAGTTTTATATTTTACCCTCATTTTACTAGGTAAGTTGACTGAGAACACATTCTCATTTACAGCAATGACCTGTGGAATAGTTGCAGGGGAGAGGAGGGGGGGATGAATGAGCCAATTGGAAACTGGGGATGATTAGGTGGCCATGACAGTATGAGGGCCAGATTGGGAATTTAGCCAGGACACCGGTGTTAACACCCCTACTCTTACAATAAGTGCCATGGGATCTTTAGTGACCACAGAGAGTCAAGACACCCGTTTAAAGTCCAATCCGAAAGACAGAACCCTACACAAGGGGGGTACTCAACTTTTCGGTCCAAGTGTTACCTGAACCAAAGAAAATGTTTTGGCCCAAATTTTGCTCCAACATGATTACATTGTGCATGTTCATTTATAATTATTATTATGTCCTCACTCTTGGTTGATGGCATTCCAACATTCCAATCGTCCTACTACGCCACCATGTCAGTGTCAATTATTAGTTAAATTGACTATAAATTGACTATATTCTCTCCTCATTAATTTGACTTACATATTTCAGCAATTCTAGTTTTTTCTCTATAATTGTCTAATGTTGGTGGGGCATATTACTTTGTTTTAATGTTATCCTTAATCACTATGATGAATAAAATAGGTTTTCTTTAGTGTACTTTTAACAGAGCTGAGACTGCTGGTTATCAAAAGGTCATGACAGGGTAATCCTACACAAAAACACAGCCCTCATTTTAGGTGTTTCTAAAATCACCTAAGGGAAAAATGAATGGTGGAAAAACAATTTTAAACATTTCCTTGTTTGACCGCTAGGTTTTATGGGTATTATGACATCTCCACTGTCGGGCTTTATAAACTTAGTTCTGATTTTATGTCAACGTGTGTAAAATATGTAAGTTGAGCTACGTTTGGCCAACACTTCTTTTTTTAATTCAGGTAACACTTGGAATGATAAGTTGAGTTAACAGAAAAAAAGTCTGTGGAACCAGTTACTTAATAATAATAAACTCCATTTTTTTAGTTTATATACTCACACACACGCACATGCACGCGCGAACACACACACACACACACACACACACACACACACACACACACACACACACACACACACACACACACACACACACACACACACACACACGCGCGGCCTATTCACAGAGCTTTTAACTTTCTCAATTCAAACAGGCTCTTTGCATCACTAAGCATGCAGATATTCATATGAATGTAATAGCAACAGACGATGATGATAACATAAACACTGAAAAACAAACGCAATAAACTGGACTACATGAACCATATCTTGCAATCATGGATCTCTTACTATAAACAATCAGTGTCCATTCTCTCTCCAATGTCTTCTCCTCGTCCTGATGAACCCATTAGCTGTTGTCCTTCAGTTTCTGTCTGTTAGACGCTGGGTCTACATCATAGACTGGCAACGTGTGGAAACACATCGCTCTGTGGTGTCTAAGGTGTACCAACAGTGCCACCATTAGACAGGCAGATGTATTTAGTCAAAGGGTTTTGAAATGGCAGATTAATTTATCACAGTGAACATAAAGGCAGATTTAATGAGTCTGAATACTATGAGTCTGATTTTTTTTAAATAGCAAAGACATTTTTGTAAATCAAACATACCTCAACAAACTTTAGGCCTCTGAGCTGTCAGCCTGCGTCTCTTCTCACAGTAATGTGTGTAGCCTACCTCTGACTTAGATTAAAGGGACAATCTCCGATGATTGCACAAGGATGAATCGCTGTTATTCTGAGTGGAATTCATTGTCATCCATCTTTCCTCCATCTCCTTATCTTGTAAGTGGAGCATCAGTCAGATTTCATGATTTATTAAATCACTTACTAATTAAATAAATATTCAGTGTGCTAACAGACAGAGATAAGCTTTTGGTGGAGTGTGTTGAAGATGATTTTCTTTATTGATGATGGCAGAAAGACCATGTTGTTGTTGGTTTATACACACCAGCCTCCTCCATTGTTTTGCTTTGAGGTGTTGGGATGTGACGGAATTGCTCCAGTGGTGTGCTGAAATGGAACCTCTTCCACCACCCAAGATGAGACGTGGTCACAAAGAAATAATTAATAAATATTGATTGTGCGTACAGTGCGAGGAAGAGATAGAGTTCAGCGTTCCAGCCCAAATTGGTTTCTGGGGCTGTGGCAGAGTGAATTACACTGTTGGACTGTAATGCCGTGCCCCTCAGTTCCACTACAGGGAGAGAGCAGGACCTTGTACACACACAGAGAGACAGAGAGACAGAGAGAGACAGAGAGACAGAGAGAGAGAGAACATAGTTGTTGTAGGGTGACCTCTGCATTACATTCGAGGGTATTTTATGTGTGTGTGTGTGTGTGTGTGGTGAGGAGGGGAGGTGGTATAATGTTGTGGTTTATTATGACCATTGTGTATGACATGGCAGGAACCAAGACACTCACAGAGCATTCGGAACATCCTAGTCTTTCTACGGAATCAAATGATATATTAGCTGCATAGAGAATTAGCTTTTACACTTTTGACTTGCAAACCTTGGGACTCCCTCAAATCAAATCAAAATCAATTGTATTGGTCACATACATGTGTTTAGCAGATGTTATTGCAGGTGTAGCAAAATGCTTGTGTTTCTAGCGCCAACAGTGCAGTAATATCTAACAAGTAATATCTAACAATTTCACAACAATATACACAAATCTAAAGTAAAGGAATGGAATTAAGAGTATATAAATATTTGAACAAGCAATGTCAGAGCAGCATAGACTAAGATACAGTAGAACAGAATAGAATACAGTCTATACATACAGTATGAGATGAGTAATGAAAAATATGTAAACATTATTAAAGTGACTAGTGTTCCATTATTAAAGTGGCCAGTGATTTCAAGTCTATGTAAATAGGGTAGCAGCCTCGAATGTGCTAATGATGGCTATTTAACAGTCTGATGGTCTTGAGATAGAAGCTGCTTTTCAGCCTCTCGGTCCAAGCTTTGATGCACCTATACTGACCTCACCTTCTGGATGATAGCGGAGTGAACAGGCAGTGGCTTGGGTGGTTGTTGTCCTTGATCATCTTTTTGGACTTTCTGTGACATCGGGTGTTGTAGGTGTCCTGGAGGGCAGCTAGTTTGCCCCCGATGATGCTTTGGGCAGACGGCACCACCCTCTGGAGGGCCCTAGGGTTGCGGGCGGTGCAGTTGCCATACCAGGCGGTGATACAGCCCAACAGGATGCTCTCAATTGTGCATCTGTAAAAGTTTGTGAGGGTTTTAGGTGCCCTATGTCTAATGCTTGCAAATGTGTTCCACAAAGACTACCAATTCAATTGCTTCTTATGTTTATGCCTTAAAAAAACATGTTTTCATGCCTTACAAGTCTATAGACTACACAGACAGACAGACACACACACACACGCACACACAAAGCCGCAGCACTTTTCTATTGCTCAATGATTTCATCTGGGTGAACGGCGGGATAGGAGTTGTCCTTCATCTGCAAGGTTTATTTAAAGCAGATTCTACATCTCAGTACCCGTCTGTGTCTGAACAGAATCCCATTGTGATGAGTGAAAATATAAGTAACCTTATATTTCTCCCAAGATCTCCGTCTGAAAACTTTATTAACCTGAAACACTGAGGCACAGTTGTTTGTAACATATTGTCATTATCTGTCTTCATGGATGTTGTCTGTCTGGCTTTATAAATAAATGTGTTTGCCCTTGAAACAGTTTGTGAATTTTCTCAGAAGAACACGCCATTGCAAGCTGTGCTCTCCAGAGGAGGACAATAAAAATGTATACATGCAGTGATCCAGATGAAGCTCCAAGTGAAAGGACTCTCAGTAGCTAGAAACATGAAGAGGATACTAGTAGCTAAAAGAAAAACCAACAAAGTATGGATAAATGTCACACAGACATGCGATTGTCTCGCTCCCCAGACTGCCTCTCAGATGTAATGAAGTCTTTGCATTGCTTCTCTCAAACAAAGGCTTTAAGGTCATACTGCCCCACTGTAGCAGATTCTCTTGATATCATAGAAAGTGTAAGGGCAGAGAGACATAGGACACTCAACTATCAATCTCTTATTACTTCTCTTTATTACTCTTAGTCAGTCTGTATCTCTGTCATTGTCCCAATGTCTCTCGCTCTCTCTATTCAATTCAATTCAATTTCAATGTAAGGGCTTTATTGGCATGGGAAACATATGTTTACATTGTCAAAGCAAGTGAAATAGATAATAAACTAAAGTGAAATAAACAATACAAAAATTGACAGTAAACATTACACTCACAAAAGTTCCAAATGAATAAAGATATTTCCCACATCATATTATGTGCAAATAGTTAAAGTACAAAAGGGAAAATAAATAAACATAAATATGGGTTGCATTTACAATGGTGTTTGTTCTTTACTGGTTGCCCTTCTCTTGTGGCAACAGGTCACAAATATTGCTGCTGTGATGGCACACTGTGGTATTTCACCAAACAGATATGGGAGTTTATCAAAATTGTGTTTGTTTTCAAACTCTTTGTGGGTCTGTGTAATCGGAGGGAAATATGTGTCAGACATTTGGCAGGAGGTTAGGAAGTGCATCTCAGTTTCCACCTTATTTTGTGGGCAGTGTGCACATAACCTGTCTTCTCTTGAGAGTCAGGTCTGCCTACGGGGGCCTTTCTCAATAGCAAGGCTATGCACACTGAGTTTGTACATAGTCAAACCTTTCCTTAGGTTTCGGTCACTTTTAGTCACAGCTTTTGTGGAAGTTACCTGTGGCGCTGATGTTTAGGCCGAGGTATGAATCGTTGTTTGTGTGCTCTAGGGCAACGGTGTCTAGATGGAATTTGTATTTGTCAACTGGACCTTTTTAAGAACACCATTATTTTTGTCACTGAGATTTTCTGTCAGGGCCCAGGTCTGACTGAATCTGTGCAGAATATTAATGTGCTGCTGTAGGCCCTCCTTCGTTGGGGACAGAAGAACCAGATCATCAGCAAATAGTAGACAACATTTGACTTCAGATTCTAGTAGGGTGAGGCCGGGTGCTGCAAGCTGTTCTAGTGCCCTTACCAATTCGTTGATATATATGTTGAAGAGGGTGGGGCTTAAGCTGCATCCTTGTCTCACCCCACGGCCCTGTGGAAGGAAATGTGTGTGATTTTTGCCCATTTTAACCACACACTTGTTGTTTTTGTACATAGATTTTATAATGTTGTATGTTTTTCCCACAACACCACTTTCCATCAATTTGTATAGCAAACCCTCATGCCAAATTGAATCAAAAGCTTTTTTGAAATCAACAAAGCACGAGAAGACTTTTCCTTTGTTTTGATTTGTTTCTTTGTCAATTAGGATGTGCAGGGTGAATACGTGGTCTGTACGGTAATTTGGTAAAAAGCCAATTTGACATTTGCTCAGTACATTGTTTTCACTGAGGAAATGTACGAGTCTGAGGTTAATGATAATGCAGAGGTTTTTCCCAAGATTGCCGTTGACGCATATCCCACAGTATTTATTGGGGTCAAATTCGTCTCCACTTTTGTGGATTGGGGTGATCAGTCCTTGGTTCCAAATATTAGGGAAGATTCCAGAGCTAAGGCTTATGTTAAAGAGTTTAAGTATAGCCAATTGGAATTTGTGGTCTGTATATTTTATCATTTAATTTAGGATACCATCAACACCACAGTCATTTTTGGGTTGGAGTGTTAGTATTTTGCCCTGTAGTTCATTCAATGTAATCTCTCTCTCTCTCTACACAGCCTATCTGTTGTTTTTGAGCTATACTAAACTATGTATTCTTTACTGCGATATATTTGGAGCTATGCACACTAATCTGTTTCAAATTTATGTTTGTGAGTGATACGCACAGCATATATCTTTTCCTTCACAATGATGTTTTGGAGCTGCTACGCACACACTATATCCGTTTCACGCTGTTTCACGTTTCATGTTCTCTGAGGTCGCATTGTGCACGGCTCCACTGACCTTAACTCCCATGGCTCGTTTGGCAACGGACAAGTCCATCTGTATTTTATTCTCCCGGTCGTGCACATGCATCTGATTACATCACTGATTCTGCCCCGGACCTTCCCTCCTCTGTGGCAGAGCACGTCATCGAGGTCTTTAGCTCTGGTAATTACCCATTGCTCATTGGGTTTGATTAATACATTGTGGCTGCTGGCTAGCCCTAAAATGAGTCACCCTCTGTTCATTATCTCAGTGGCGGCTTCACCCTACCAGGGCACCAGCGGCCATCTTTCACTGGCCTGGTGTCACCTTACTGACAGGCTAGCTAAAGCAGCTGTTATCACAGCCACTCAAATCAAAGTCCAGGGTAAAACAACTCCATACACTCACTCTAATATGGATATTACGTAGGGTTTTCTCCTAGTTGTGTGTTTGAAAAGAATGTGCAGCAATCTTTAATATTTTCAGATTTCAAACTCCTTTTGGAGTCAAGAGCCATTCCACTTCTTACCCTTATTCGATCTGTAGATTAATATATGTTCCCAGAAGAAGTCACCGGTGCCGTTTGGTACTACCGTGGTTTTGTATGGCAGTCTTCTGTGGTATCGTAATAGTATTGGTACTGTTTTACATTTCAGTACTGTTTCAGTCCTGAGCTCTAGTAGTACACTGTCTCCTAAGCCATGTTTGGTGGCTCTCTAAGCCAAGCAAACACACACACACACACACACACACACACACACACTTCTTAAATGATCTCTCTGCCCATATCAGCACTCGCTATCTTAATAATGTAACACTTCCTATTTTCCCAATGACACTCACTCCCATTATTCTCCAGTAAATGTTGGTGCAGGGAAGGGTTTAGGGATGAAAGCTATCTGATGAAAACAATCTCCAGCTATCTCTTTCTGTTGTTGTTATCAGCATGAAATAATATTACGATATTAATCATGGAACAGGATGTGGGGATGAGGATGTTTGGGTTAGTTTGGTCTCTTCTCTTTTCTTCTTGGAAAATGTGACGTGTTTGTACTGATGAGTCTGACATCAGAAAAACCATTAGCAAAAATATATATATATTTTTTAGGTCATTTTCCCTTTCTCTATTCTGTCTTTTATCCTGCAGTATTTGCAATTACTTTTGAGCGCTGTGATTCTCCCATTGTAATTGCTCACTGCATCACTGCACTGCAGAGTATTACTAAGGATACAGGTCGCATATTAAACTGTCTCTTTCCAGTTAATGTAGAGGGTTAAACCAAGTCTGGCCCCAGCAAGAGACAATGTATCATATTTATCCACAGCAAAGTGGAAGTGGCAGTGCTACTGTACACCAAGCACAATTGTAATATTAAAAGGCAGTAGTGCTATAATGTACTGATCATTAATTGATGGTATACTGCAATGTAGTTGTCAATTAAAAAGGTAGTAGTAGAAGTAGTAATAGTGTAGAAGTAGCATAGTATAGTAGGAGTAATAGAAGTAGTAGTATAGCAGTAGTAGTAGTAGTAGTAGTAGTAGTAGTAGTAGTAGTAGTGGAATTAGTAGCAGTAGTAGTAGTAGTAGTAGTCATCGTCGTAGTAGAAGGAGTAGTACTGTAGTAGTTGTAGTAAGTGTTAATAGTTCTATAACTACAGCAGTAGTGGGAGTAGTATAGTGGTAAAATACATAATATATTGCGCTACTGATAATATCACATAGAGTATTTCTAGAAATAGATTTAGTACATATAACCCATGACATCAATCCTTTATTGTTAGCAGCAAAAATATGAGTGTGTCCTCTGAGGAGGTTGCTGGCCATGTGGAATGAATTGAGGGCACTTTCGGGTAGGCAGAAAGGCTCTGGAAGCTTGACCACAGTGTCAGCAGGTTAAATCTCAGAGGCCCAAACCACTCTCCCTGTGCCCTTGACCAAGGTTCCCTACCAGGGAGGATACTTGGGAAACTAGGCCGAACAGCGGAGTGGAAGATTTGTTTAGAAATGTCAGATGAAGCCTCTTCCAACCACTTGCAGGGTGATTTTGGTACTTGCTCCAAGAGACGAATGGATGGTTGCAATGTATTTTTGTTTGTTGTGCATTACCAACAGCTAGATTTATTTTTCACAGTCAGCAACTGGAATCACCAATGCCTTCGACTTTCTCATCAGTACAACACTAGATCTGGGCCTGTACATGCACTCACTAGTTGGTTGACATTCTTTTTTTCCTTTTTTTTCTGGTAATGTCTGCTTATCCCACTTTCAGTCCCATCTGAGTAAGAAGCTACCCACTGAAGACACAGAAGACCGGTGACGCCGGTCGCCGCCCGAACAAGGAGAGGAACCGACTTCGGTGGAAGTCGGTTCCTCTCCTTGTTCGGGCGGCGTTCGGCGTCACCGGTCTTCTAGCCATCGTCGAACCACTTTTAATTTTCCATTTGTTTTGTCTTGTTTTCCTACACACCTGGTTTTCATTTCCCTCATTAATTGTTGTGTACTTAACCCTCTGTTCCCCCCATGTCTTTGTGTGGAATTGTTTGTTGTAAGTGCTTGTGCACATGTTTACTGGTGCACGTCGGGTTTTGTACCATTGGTAGTTATTTCTTTATGCCGTTGGTTTTGCAATTAAACTACTCTGGCTATTACCTAGTTCTGCTCTCCTGCGTCTGACTTCCCTGCCACCAGTTACACACCCCTTACAACTGGGCACAAACTGAATGAATCAATGTTGTTTCAACCTAATTTACCAAAATAATGTGACGTGGAATCTACGTTGAAAAAACATTGTTTTTGAAAATGGAGACCACAGGATGATGTCATCCTGGTAACTAAATTTCAGCATAAACAACCTCAGATCTTCAACTTCATATCAATTATCAGAAAAAAAACTATGGGCTGTGCAGCACCTTCAAATGTAATATTTAGTGATGTTGAATTGTGTTTGGTTGTCAACCAAATATCAACATTTTAAGGTGATCAAATGTTTGAAGGAAATCAACCAGAACTTGAAACCCTAGGCCTTTTGTATGTCTATTTTTAGTTCAATTCTGGGTTGATTTGAAGCAATAACTGTTGATTACTTTGAAAATGCTATGTAGGCCTAAACAGCATCCTTGATGACATATGAGTGATAAATTATAGTCACATTAAATTAGCTCTGTTAAGCTCTGGACTGACATTTGGGTGACAACTAAACCAAAAATTCAGACATATTTTTTAAAATTGGAATTTGGTTATGCTTTTAGATGGCATAGTGATAACATATTGGAAATTCAACTAACTTTTGGCTGTCTTTTTAAGTGGGTGAATATAGGTTGTAATCTCATTGACCAACATCTCAACCAAATATTACCCAATTATCCACTTTGAAAAGAGTGTGCCTAGTGGGTAGTTCATCCCTCTGGAAGGCACAACACAGCGCTGTTGCCTGATATGTAAACATCTAACAAACATTTTTTCCAGCAACTTCCTCTCCCTGTTGTGCAACTCATTAAATGCATCTCTTCTCTCTTTGAGTGCAGGATGATTTCAGCCATGTGTCGCCTATCTCCTCTGCCTCTAGTTTGTAGGCCTTAACATGCTTTGAAATCTCCTAAAGACAGTGGTCATGTCCAAATGCCCATACTAGCATACTTAAACTGCATACTATGTACTCATCGTTGCATACTATTTAGCATATACCGTTTAGTAAAAAGTAGTATGCCATGGCCGAACGCAGTAGCGGCTCCTGACTGGCTGAGTAGGTCAGCTAATTTCCAATACGATTGATTTCTCTAAACTCTGAATAGAATAGGAATGGAGTTATATGCCTACTCAGACTGGTTATAGGCAGACTATCACATTCAACCTATACCTGTAGCCCAGGACTTGGTTCTATTTCATCATATTTATTAGTGAAACCAAAGTGCTTTAAAATATACTGAACAAAATTAGAAATGCAACATGCAACAATTTCAATGATTTTACTGAGTTCCAGTTCATATAAGTCAATCAGCCAATTCAAATAAGTTAATTAGGCCCTAGTCTATGGATTTCACATGCCTGGGAATACAGACATGTTGGTCACAGATACCTTAAAAAAAGGTAGGGGCATGGATCAGAAAACCAGTCAGTATCTGGTGTGACCAGCATTTGCCTCACGCATCGCAACACATCTCCTTCGCATAGAGTTGATCAGACTGTTGATTGTGGCCTGTGAAATGTTGTCCCACTCCTCTTCAATGGCTGTGCGAAGTTGCTGGATATTGGCGGGAACTGGAACACGCTGTCGTATACAACAACCCAGAGCATCCCAAACATGCTCAATGGGTGACATGTTTGGTGAGTATGCAGGCCATGGAAGAACAGGGACATTTTAAGGTTCTAGGAATTCGGTACAGATCCTTGTGACTTGGGGTTTTGCATTATTATGGTGAAACATGAGGTGATGGTGGCGGATGAATGGCACGACAATGGGCCTTCCAAATCTTGTCACAGTTTCTCTGTGCATTCAAATTGCCATTGGTAAAATACAACTGTGTTCGTTGTTCGTAGCTTATGCTTGGCCATACCATAACCTCAAGGTGTACCTGTGTCATGCTGTTTAATCAGCTTCTTAATATGACACACCTGTCAGGTGGATGGATTACCTTGGCAAATGAGAAATGCTCACTAACAGGGATGTAAACAAATTTGTGCACAATATTTGAGAGAAATGTATGGAACATTTTTGGGATCTTTAATTTCAGCTCATGAAACATGGGACCAACACTTTACATGTTGTGTTTATATTTTTGTTCGGTGTATATAAATGAAATCAAATAGCCTAGTACACACCAAAACTTTTCAAATGTTCAAATTTCTATTGCACAGAAAAACATGACAGTTGGGTGCATCGCAAATTCAGAACAGCTGGACAGCAACATAATAAGCTAAAGAACTGATCATTGGGAACGAGATAAGAATGACTGCTAAGGCTTGATCCATAAATTAAATAATTAAATTAGGTAGCCTATCCAACAAAACTAAAACAATCCTTATGTTTTAATCAAAATCCCTGATTAACATGACATCCATAACTCAGTCACATCCCGAGTCCCCTGTGCCAGCACATTCAGAAATTCAGAAACATTCATTCAGAAACATTCACAAAAGGGTTTAGATTTCATTTAAAAGCTCTGACGAAGGCCAAGAGAACAAGACATTTTCAATGAGAAAACAGAAATTCACTCTGGACAAAAATACATATTTTTAAAGATTTCTGTTTAAAAAAATGCAGCATACAATGCAATACTCGTGATCATATTAAGTAGCCTAGTTTTGTTGTTCGGCTTCTTGAATAGAACTAGGGCCTATCACTCGCAGTCCACCTTTTCAGTGCATTGTGGTAAAGTGTGCATCAAATTCTACTTCATTAAGAGCCGAAATGAGAATAACATCCTGGCATTTAAACCATACTCGGTTCTTAGAAAATTCACATAGGCCTTATATAAAATAGTTTCCCGCTATTTGTTGATTTCAGTAGCACATCCCCATATCTAATTCATCAGCTGTTGTCAAAGCCAAAATGTGTATGACATCCGGGCTTTTAACGTGTACTAGATTTTCAAAATGTTGCATACTATTAAACTGTATTTTTTTGCATAATCAAACGCCCTACTATTTAGGAAGTAAGTATGGGTATTCAAGTACTGTTATTCGGACAAGGACACTGTCATAAAAAGGTTGTATTGTCTCAGTACTCCACTTCATTTAAAGAAGCACCCAAAATCTATAGTACAACAATTTGTTCACTGTTTCTCCCTCTCTCGTTCTCTTTATCTCTGTATGTTTGTGTGTGTGCCTTCCAGTATGACTGTCATCTTGTACTCATTCCACACTTGTCAGTATACTGCTAACTTACGCTACTTATATATATGTTAATTTGCCCCTATTCACACATGTTCAACATCTAAAGAAGCTTGGTGCCAATGTGGGGGAGTTACTGTATATCAAAGTCTATAAAACCCTAAATAAAGCATTGAGGATTTATCAATCTTCTCTAATTACTGTTTATTCAGTTTCTGGCTGATCTGCTAAGCTTGATGATGTCGTTGTTGTTTTGTTATAACTGAGGCGTGCGCAGTGACGGTCCCTGTTGTGGAAGACAAGCTGACAGGTCAGGAGCAGCCATATGCTGCATCTTCATTTCCCTGTTGTAAATCAGCAATAGTAGAGAGAGTAATGTGCTTATGTCTCGATCACACTAACAGCGGCAATGCACAAAATGGTATGCTATATCATCTGGATATGTGTGCAACAAAAGTTCAACATTCACCTTCTACCATTTCTATCCAGCCGTCTGCGCATATAATTTGATAAATCCAAAGTATGCACCACATAGAACTCACTGCAACTGCCTCTGCAATGCAATGCTGCAAGGCTAACCATTGGAAATACCATTTCCATGTACCATTGGAAATTAATGTACTTACGGTGTATCAAAACGCAATGTCGCTGTCAGTGTGATCGAGGTGTTAGGCTGAAACAAAAGTGTGATTGTCTACATTGTATAGGTTGTGTTCTGTGAGCTACAGAAACAGCAGGATGGCTCATCATCTCCTCCTACTGGAGAGTTGATCAACTTCTTATAACAGACCTAATGCATTACATTTTCACAGACCAGCCTTGAAATAACCCTTCAACTCTTAATCTTCCCCAACCTCGCTCTCCTCATTCAAATCCTCAACCAGAAAATGTTATTTAGAAGAAAAAAGTGTGAACCTTGGTGCAAATGAAGATAATGTCTGGAGATGCGGAGGGAGAACATCTGACATATCGCATAGCGAGAAAGAAATTAATAGATTACCCAACGTCAGACTGTGACTGTGTGTGAAAAATGTGCTGCCACTGATAAGTATTAATCTTCACTGATTAATTGGTACTTTTGTTAAAGAAATCAAGCAGCTATGGAAAACTATTGTGTCACATTCAGGATTCATGTCAACAACTGGTCAGGAAACAAATGTCCTGTTTGTGTTTGCTTTTTTGATATCATTAAGAGCATGTTGATATGACAGAGGTTGTGAGAGGTGTGCTTATGTTGTTATTTTGACTTTCAGGGATAGTACAAAAACCATATAACTGATTTATCGTGTCCAAAGATTTGAAGCTGGAGCAAACAACCAAAGCTCAGCACCTGAACCTAAAAGCTCCTAGAAATGTTCAGCACTCGTTGTACAAAAGGATCTCTTCTTCTTCAGTTGCTGGAAAATCAACCAAATGTTTTTACAGTCCAAATATTGGCTGTGAAACTCTGTAAAAGTCGCTCTTTTAGGGCTATAGAAACGAAAGTGACCTTGAGATCAGAATGCAGTCTTCACTCTAGTAACATGTCACAAGTTGTTACCATCAGCAGGACTCTGGTATTTCCCCAGTAAGCAGAGTAGTATTGATTGGCAGAGCACTCCTTTCACACCGCTGAGTGGGAGAATGGCTGGGTGAAGTTGTTTCACAAATGGCTGTGGCAATGTTTGGAAAAAGCTAATGCACACTGGCTGTGCACCTAGCCAGACCACAGCAACATTGTTTTTCTATGAACTCAAAAGAGACTGAAAATCTACCTGCTGTAGCTCAGACTCAAATCACCTCCAGGCTACCATATCACACACATGTACACATACACAAACCCAGAGAAATAGGAGAGAGAGTAATCAATCCATAGTATAATTCCACTACTATTTCCTAGTCAGTGTGTCTCTGGCTGTAAGCAGTGGCCTGAGTAGAACATTGAGGGGACTCAACCAACCCAGTATCACAGATTATTGTGATAGACACAAATTGCTTGGTCAGGGAGGATGAGTGGGTGTATAACGGAAATTTGCGACAGGCACACGAAAAATACTTTTTTCATGTGCAGTACACAATTTTGTATACAGTGCATTTCAATCACAGATATCAACTGTAGGTTGCATAAATGATAGGAGGGAGATTGGTCAGGGAGGATGAGTGGGTGTATAACGGAAATGTCTGTTAACCCAAAGGTTGCATGTTATAATCTCATCATGGACAATTTTAGTATTTTAGCTAAAGGCAACTTTGCAACTACTTATTACTGTTTAGCTACTTTGCAACTACTTAGCATGTTAGCTAACCCTTCCCCTTTAACCTAACCTTAACCCTTCAACTACTTAGCTAGCATGTTACCTAAACCTAACCTTAACCCTAATCCCTAAACCTAACCATAACCTTAACCCCTAACCCTAATTCCTGGCCTAGCTAAAGTTAGCCACCTAGCTACCCTAGCTAACGGAATTTGTGTAATATACACAAATGCGTTATGACGAAAGGAAATCGTGTAACACACACAGAAAAAGTGTGCCCGTCATGAATTTTGAATAAATAATTTGTGTCTATTTCAAAATAAGCCGTTATAGTGTGTTTACTCAACAGGGAACCATCCTCAACTCCATCCTCAACTCCCCTGCACTTCCTCACAAATAATACAAAATAAAAATAACTCAAATCTGTGTCACGACTTCAGCCAAAGTCGGTCCCTCTCCTTGTTCAGGCGGTGTTCGGCGGTCGACGTCACCGTCCTTCTAGCCATCGCCGATCCACTTTTCATTTTCCATTTGTTTTGTCTTTGTTTTTCACACCTGGTTTCAATCCACCAATAACTTGTTAATTATTTAACCCTCTGTTCCCCCATGGGGTTTTGTGAGTAACTGTTTTGTATGTAGTAAGGTCTGTTTATGTGGACTCTTTTGTATCGCATTTGATTTATGTTGAGTAAAGTACGTTTATTTACTCATATCTGCTGTCCTGTGCCTGACTCCCAACCAGCTACACACAGAGCTCATTACACTGTGAAATATCCTGCAGTTGGAGTTACTTCAGATGAGAAGCATTTGCATTTTGGGACAAAATACTGTTCACATCCACGTCCTTCCAAATATTCACTAAATTTCACAGTACCCTAAAAACACATTGTTGTCTCCCACAGTGTTTTACTTTCAAAATAACTAATGGACACATACTGCTTATGGAATCTCAAAGCTAGATAATACATTTCTACACTGGTCATTGTGAAAACTAAGACTCTCACACTGAACAGCATGCAACATTGGATGCTTCATAATGGAGTACTGATTCATACTCTGTACCTGTATACACTCAGTTAAAATCTCTATTTATAAAGCCATCCGAACTTTTCACATAAGCTGCTTTCCTCACCCGCAGTAACATGATTATGCTGTTTGGTAGGTGTAAGACATAGTGAACATGAGGGGAGAGGTGGAGAAGAAGAGAGGTAGTTGAGACGCAATAAGAGGGTGATCTACAAATCTCCTGTTTTACTCCAGTCTCCCAGAAAGAGGAATAAAGTGTCACAATTTATTACTCTTCCCACGCCACATTCATGACAAAGTTACAATTCATAGCAAATTACATCCTCAACATGTGATAATTGTGGTAAACCAGCTTGTGTACAATACAATTGACATTACTGTATAGTTGTGTTCTTTACTCTCTGCCTCAGATCACAGTTATGACTATGAACATAACTCTGGATCAGCATTATAATAACATTTTTTATTGAGGAACATAGGATTCTCTAACAAGAGACCTGATTTGATGAGAGTTTAGTTAAACCCAGTTAAGTTAAACCCCACACCATGCTGGAGGGCTTGTAAAGGTGCATTTAATCAAGGGTTAAAAAGACAGGATGTAGACCTGGTCAACCATTAAAATGTTATACTTGGTGGGCTGAAACATTTCCTAGTCTCCTTTCTTAAAGGCCCCTTTTTTACTCTGTACATCTCCACAGCCGTCAGCTAGGTTAATTAGTCCCTCACCCCTGCACTTCAGAAAGGCTGTGTTTTAACCATTGGTCTTATATCTAAAAATGATACAGTATACATAGTATGGAGACTAATGTGTCCATGCACAAAGGTGTGTGCAAATTCATTATGCATGTCTGTTCCCCATCCATTTACTCAAACCAAATCTATTTGAAGCCCTTTTCAGTTAAAAACATAGTACTGTATGGTCTCATAGACCTTCTTTCTTACAGGGAGCTCATTTGAGGAGTGAAAAGCCAGCCAGAGCAGCAGTTGGTGTTTGACATCCAATGCCCAGAGGGACTCTATTAGCTCAACAAATCGTTATGTAGGCCAAGAGCACAGCCCAAATATCCCTGGATCTATCTAGCTCTGCTGAGACCTGCTTTAACATACAACATCTATAGACTTTTTGTCTTTTAAGACTAAAAACCTCTCCTTGTGGAACTGTTATCCGCTCTGTGTTTTAGCACCTTTTGTGTGTGTGTGTCATTTAAGGTGCCATCCCTGAAATGAAAAACCCTTGTTTCAGTGTCTTACCAGAGCCATCATGGCAAAACATGGAAATTCTCTGCCACAGTTTTCCCATGTGAGTGGTGAGCCTAAACATGTTGTGTTGACTGTGACTGTACTGAAATATGCTTCTCACAGTGTGGTCTTAAAGGCAAATAAACTAAAGGCAAATTAACTTTTAGGCAAATTAAGTTCAAGGCAAAAATCATGCCCTGAGTAACCTTACCTAGGATTTGGAGACATAAGTGTTAGAGTAATATGTAAATAAATGAGACTATTATAATAACACAGAGTAATAGTGAAATTAGACTACAAACTGTTTTGAGAGCATGGAACTTTGTTCCCCACAATTAACTCAATAATTTGAGATGAATAACTGTTTCTGTCATGAGACAGACTTGTGTATTTGGTGACATCACATTTCTTTGAATATAAAATGTGAATTCTAATATATCTGGTCTTAGCAATTTGGATCTGTTCTTCGGGATGCTTTCCAAAAGAGGAAGTGCTGAAGAATTTAACCTGATCAAGCTAAGCTATAGATAGACAGACGAGCAGAACGAAAAGCAGGTGGAGGGTGGGGTGGTGGTAGGGAAAAGGCTCAGCAGCAACAACGTTTGCCCAAATACTGCTGAAGATCCGATTGAATGGACTACAAAATACAGTTGAAGACGGAAGTTTACAAACACTTAGGTTGTAGTCATTAAAACTTTTTCAACCACTTCACAAATTTCTTGTTAACAAACTATAGATTTGGCAAGTCGGTTAGGACATCTACTTTGTGCATGACAAGTAACTTTTCCAACAATTGTTTACAGACAGATTATTTCACTTATAATTAATTTAATCAAAATTCCAGTGGGTCAGACGTTTACCTACACAAAGTTGATTGTGCCTTGAAACAGCTTGGAAAATTACAGAAAATTATGTAATGGCGTTAGAAGCTTCTGACAGGCTAATTGACATCATATGAGTCAATTGGAGGTGTACCTGTGGATGTATTTCAAGCCTACCTTCAAACTCAGTGTCTCTTTGCTTGACATCATGGGAAAATCAAAAGAAATCAGACAAGACCTCAGAAAAAAAATTGTAGATCTCCACAAGTCTGGTTCATCCTTGGGAGCAATTTCCAAATGCCTGAAGGTACCACGCTCATTTGTAAAAACAATAGTGCTCAAGCATAAACACCATGGGACCACGCAGCAGTCATACCGCTCATGGAAGGAGACACCTTCTGTCTCCTAGAGATGACGGTACTTTGGTGCGAAAAGTGCAAATCAATCCAAGAACAGCAGCAAAGGACCTTGTGAAGATGCTGTAGGAAACAGGTACAAAAGTATCTATAGCCACAGTAAAACGAGTCCTATATCGACCTAACCTAAAAGACAGCTCAGCAAGGAAGAAGCCACTGCTCCAAAACAACCATAAAAAAAGCCAGACTAGGGTTTACAACTGCACATGGGGACAAAGATCGCACTTTTTGGAGAAATGTCCTCTGGTCTGATGAAACAAAACTATAACTGTTTTGGCCATATTTACCATCGTTATGTTTGAAGGAGAAAGGGGAGGCTTGCAAGCCGAAGAACACCATCCCAACTGTGAAGCACGGGGGTGGCAGCATCATGTTGTGGGGGTACTTTGCTGCAGGAAGGACTGATGCACTTAACAAAATAGATGATATCATGAGGAGTAAAAACATGTGGCTGTATTGAAGCAACATCTGAAGACATCAGTCAGGTTAAAGCAAATGGGTCTTCCAAATGGACAATGACTCAAAGCATACAGTCGTGGCCAAAAGTTTTGAGAATGACACAAATATTAATTTCCAAAGTTTGCTGCTTCAGTATCTTTAGATATTTTTTCAGATGTCACTATGGAATACTGAAGTATAATTACAAGCATTTCAAAAGTGTGAAATAAGTTTATTGACAATTACATGAAATTGATGCAGAGAGTCAATATTTGCAGTGTTGAACCTTCTTTTTTAAGACCTCAGCAATCTGCCCTGGCATGCTGTCAATTAACTTTTGGGCCACATCCTGACTGATGGCAGCCCATTCTTGCATAATCAATGCTTGGAGTTTGTCGGAATTTGTGGGTTTTTGTTTGTCCACCCGCCTCTTGAGGATTGACCACAAGTTCTCAATGGGATAAAGGTCTGGGGAGTTTCCTGGCCATGGACCCAAAACATCGATGTTTTGTTCCCCGAGCCACTTATTTATCCCTTTTGCCTCATGGCAAGGTGGTCCATCAGGATGGAAAATGCATTGTTCGTCACCAAACTGTTCCTGGATGGTTAGGAGAAGTTGCTCTCAGAGGTTGTGTTGGTACCATTCTTGATTCACGGCTGTGTTCTTGGGAAAAATTGTGAGTGAGCCCACTCCCTTGGCTGAGAAGCAACCCCACACATAAATGGTCTCAGGATGCTTTACTGTTGGCATGACACAGGACTGATGGTAGCGCTCACCTTGTCTTCTCCGGACAAGCTTTTTTCCGGATGCCCCAAACAATCGGAAAGGGGATTCATCAGAGAAAATGACTTAACCCCAATCCTCAGCAGTCCAATCCCTTTACATTTGGCAGAATATCAGTCTGTCCCTGATGTTCTTCCTAGAGAGAGAAGTGGCTTCTTTGCTGCTCTTCTTGACACCAGGCCATCCTCCAAAAGTCTTCGCCTCACTGTGCGTGAAGATGCACTCACATCTGCCTGCTGCCATTCCTGAGCAAGCTCTGTACTGGTGGTGCCCCGATCACCCAGCTGAATCAAATTTAGGAGATGGTCCTGGTGCTTGCTGGACTTTCTTGGGCGCCCTGAAGCCTTCTTCACAACAATTGAACCGCTCTCCTTGAAGTTCTTGATGATCCAATAAATGGTTGATTTAGGTGCAATCTTACTGGCAGCAATATTCTTGCCTGTGAAGCCCTTTTTGTGCAAAGCAATGATGACGCCACATGTTTCCTTGCAGTCAACCATGATTGACAGAGGAAGAACAATGCACCACCCTCCTTTTGAAGCTTCCAGTCTGTTATTCGAACTCAATCAGCATGACAGAGTGATCTCCAGCCTTGTCCTCGTCAACACTCACACCTGTGTTAACGAGAGAATCACTGACATGTCAGTTGGTCCTTTTGTGGCAGAGCTGAAATGCAGTGGAAATGTTTTTGGGGGATTCAGTTCATTTGCATGGCAAAGAGGGACTTTGTAATTAATTGCAATTCATCTGAGCACTCTTCAAAACATTCTGGACTATATACAAATTTCCATCATACAAACTGAGGCAGCAGACTTTGTGAAAATTCATATTTGTGTCATTCTCAAAACTTTTGGCCACAACTGTACTTCCAAAGTGGTGGCAAAATGGCTTAAGGACAACAAAGTCAAGGTATTGGCCATCGCAAAGCCCGGACCTCAATCCCATGGAAAATTTGTGGGTAGAACTGAAAAAGCGTGTGTGAGCAAGGAGGCCTACAAACCTGACTCAGTTACGCCAGCTCTGTCAGTAGGAATGGGACAAAATTCACCCAACTTATTGTGGGAAGCTTGTGGAAGTTTACCCAAAATGTTTAACTCAAGTTAAACAATTTAAAAGGTATTGCTACCAAATACTAATTGAGTGAATGTACATTTATGAACCACTGGAAATGTGATGAAAGAAATAAAAGCTGAAATAAATCATTCTCTACTATTATTCTGACATTTCACATTCTGAAAATAAAGTGGTGATCCTAAGTGACCTAAGACAGGGAATTTTTTACTAGGATTAAATGTCAGGAATTGTGAAAAACTGAGTTTAAATGTATTTGGCTAAGGTGTATGTAAACTTCTGACTTCAACTGTATGTTTGTTGTCAAAATGATTGGATGTGAAGCTCAGCTGGAGCTGGCAGCTGACTAATCATGTGACAAGATCCTCTTCCATGCCAGAATCAGTTTACTTCCATTTTGCCCATAAAAACGAGGGTGCGGTTAGATGTATACACGCATCTCACTGGTACCATGATATACCGGTCACCTACTGTCCCTTTGACCACCAGCTCAGACAGGTAGTACAAGTTCAACAGGTAGCAGTATCACACCTCTAGAGGTAGTATATTCAAAGACGGTCTCGGGGAAGCTATGAATGGAGTTGAAGCAACTCTCTTAATATGCATAAACTCTTAGTGAAACAACAACTGCCATATCTCCATCAAAAGTCCTTTCGGGCAGTATGAGTTGTGGACATTGCTTAGCTGACACTCTGTTATTGAGGAGTGGCATGTGGGTACAGTAGTATACATCCTGTTTCACTTAACCTAGTTGAGCTTGGATAGGACTGTCATGACGTTGCCCTCTTTGGGTACAGCAAGCCCCATCCCCCTCTCCCTGCCTCCTTCAACTAGGCTGCTGTGGTCATAGAGGTCGTAAATTCCTAGGGAAGACGCTGCCTCATGGCCACACAGTATAACGACAGAGTGAATTTTCATAGAGAACAAAGGAATTTCTTCCACCTCACAGAACTTGAGGTCCGAACAACATTTATGTTTCCGAGAAGGTAAAAAAGATCAGTGAAGAATCCAGCTACGAACTGGTCCGTTTGTTACATTTTGGTGAGGCTTATGGGAGATGGTGCGGCCACATTACCATAACGCTGTTTATATAATAGCCTCAGATATGAGGTTTACATCTAATTGTTGTATAAGATGAATGAGTGAGTATGATACTGTTTGTGATTTTGGACTGTTTAATGAAGGAAACTCCAATTCCCTTTTGAGTTTAACTAAATCAGAGGACATGAGCCCAGTTAGGGTCAGGCATCCTGGGACAGCCCCTTTTCTGCAATTCTGAATAAAACCCCAACTTTGAGAAGTTCTCAGTAGACCATGTTTTTCTCCATTACGAGGGGACAAAGATTGCAGACCATTGCTGAATCTTTTAACCATACCACATGGTTAAACTCTTAGACTATCGATACCGACAGAATAAGAACAAGTCTTTCATATTAATTACTAGTCTGCAGCTAGGAATTCGGTATCATTGAACGCGAAGAACGACAACCGCCGAAACATCCATTCTATAACGAAATGAAAGAATGTCACTTTGAACAAACCATCCTAACCACGACAGAGAGAGAGAGGACGGACATTCTACAAAAGAAACAGACTTTTCAACAGCGATCAAGACGACACACTGAGCATAAATATATATATTGATTGCAGTTGTTCTCGAATGAGTGAGCGTTCATGTGCAAAGGATTAGCATTTCAATTGTTAGAATTATTAACTCTGTAGTGACTTCTCAGCTAACCCCCACTTCCCTTTTTGTCCACCAAGCCTTGATACCGATTTATCCCACTAGGGAAACTCCGTTATCATTTCCTTGTAACTATCTACTGTTTGTTTATGCATTTCTGTGTTTATGCATTTCTGTGAATTACTTAGTTAGTAAATAAATTATTTAAGACAATTGATATATGGATGACTCAAAGTGAAGACTGGGTTTGTGCAGATAACTAACAATTTACGATGTTTGGAATGAAATAATAATTAATTAATTTGAAGACTAATTGATCAGATATAAAATATCTGTAAAGTTATTAGAAAATTATAACTTTGTAATCTGAATATTTTCCTTGGTGCCCCGACTTCCTAGTTAATTACAGTTACATTATTAATCAGTTTAATCACGTAATACTAATTACAGAGAATCTTTGATAAAACTATACATCTTCAGTTTAATGATAGTAAAGACACGACAGGACTGTGGATAAGGCTTCAGTTTCAGGCAGACTGCACTGGATAACCATCTCCTCTGGCCAGGTAAATAAGCCTTTGTCCAGTTGTCTAAAATTAAATCGTTGCATTACAATCCAATCACTTACTGTACAGCTGTGTAATTGATAAGCAAAGTAATGAGAGTTACTATACGGCATACGGGAAACTTACATTCATGAATTGCTGCAGAGCTCTATTAACTATGATTAGGATTAGGCTGTGCATGATGGCAGTTTAAGAGGGCAGTTTCAGAAATGTGGTATTCTCTGGTGTGTTAAAGAAGTTAGGGCATATTTTGGCAGCCTGTAGTTTATCTATCTATCGTACATTCATCCTTGTGTTCATTCAATCCCTCAGTCAGAACAGAACATTCTCACGTGACCAAACAGTCGAGATGAGGTTAAAAGGTGAGATGCACCATTACTAATGTCTGTGGTAAATGGCTGTACATAATGTACCTGTACATAATGTATTTAGCCATTCAACAGACAGGGTGAATGGAACAGAGTTTTACTCCACATATAAGGATTCTGCATTGAATGCCTAGAATTTGTCTACCATCAACAAAATTCCATTTTAACCCCTGACATGCAGCCAGATATTGTTTCATCATTCCTGATGTCTCCCAGTGTTGACAGAAGCTGTGTATGTTAGGGTGCTGCTGGCCACACTCCTTTTTCTGTGCTTCATCTGGTCCAAGCCCTCCATGGTACAGCCAAAGACCAAAGCCATTCCAAAGTTTTTGGGTACAGGATTATTTTGTTAGACTCATTTTAGTTGCAAATGCAAACTTCGAGGAACATAGCATGGTCAACAATATTTTTCTTCTTGTCTGCTCTACAATTAAAAATGTTTAGGTTTATTGAAGAGTGAACAAACTCAATCAAACGCAAGTAAGTATGACACCTACAATACAGACACTAATGAATTTGATTAACCAGACATGTTCGGAAAGAAATTAGAATGATGAGATTCACAAACCTTCTAATGACATACCGGAACAATTTCACTTTTAGTTAATGATTCAAATAGTTAATTAAATTTGAGACTGTTGCTTTAAGTTGTCCATTATTGACCCTTTTTCACTGGTTTTCCAGTAATGCAACCTATCATCATACCTTCAGGGACACAGTGGGGTTTATAGCACAACCATTAATAAATGCATCCTCTTTCTTGTCAATCTACTCAGTGCTTTGATGCTCTCCCATCGTTGAAGGTAACTCACTCACATTAATCACAGCAATAATTTTTTATTTAATTAACATTTAATTAAACAATTAAATGAATGTAACGGCAATGTTTAAAGCAGATGTCCTAATCTGTCACTAATGAGCACAGTAATTCCCTCACATTTGAAATTCACCTAAACTCATAATCATTGCTTTATTTATAATCTGAAAAATTATCTGAAAAACAACCTGCAAATGCATCCAACAAGTTTTTAGAGTCACAAGCTTTATGCAGTCATTGCGTGCTTGGAATATCACACCAAATACTACACTTCTGACTATTTTATTTATAACAATCTTTAGTTGTGTCAGTAATGTTGACCCCTACCTTTTTGAGAAAACAATTACTTGTTCAACAAAATCTCTTTCTCTGAATAATTGTATTAGTATAAAATAATATACTAAATGGTTAAAAAAAAGGATTTTATACAGTCATTATTGCTCATCTTTATCAAGGGTGTCAATAAATTGACCCCACTGTACATCAATACTTCAGGGTGACATGAAAAAACATTTGAGTCTCATAACGGCACATTACTGTTGTGTCTGTGGGGAAAATAGTCTAATGTCTTCTTACCGGTAGATTCAGGAAAAGTCTAAACATGTATGGCAAGGCTACCCAGTTAAAAAGCTTCCGCCTATAGCTTAGACATTAATGGCATTGCATGTTAAAATAACATGTTTCATATTTAATAAGCCCATAATTGTTATTAATACATTATTTTCCATCTCAATTACCAGACCAAGTTGAACAGCAAGACAAAGGAGCTGATGGTAGACTACAAGAAATGGAGGGCCAAGCATTCCCCCATTCACATCGATGGGGCTAGAGTGGAGCGGGCCGAAAGCTTCATGTTCCCCGGTGGTCACTAAGGACCTCTCATGGTCCAAACACACCAAGACAGTCGTGAAGAGGGCATGACAATGCCTATTCCCCCTCAGGAGACTGAAAAGATATGGCATGGGTCCTTAAATCCTCAAAAAGTTATACAGTTCCACCATTGTGAGCATTTTGACAGGCTGCATCATCGCTTGGTATGGCAACTGCTTGGCATCCGACCGCAATGCGCAGCGGAGGGTAGTGCGTATGGCCCAGTAAATCACTGGGGCCGAGCTCCCTGCCATCCAGGACCTCAAAACCAGGGGGTGTCAGAGGAAGGCCATAGAAAATGGTCAAAGACTCCATCCATCCAAGTCATAGACTGTTCTCTCTGCAACCACACGGCAAACACTACCGGAGAGCCAAGTCTGGGACCAAAAGGCTTCTCAACAGATTCTACATCCAAGCCATAAGACTGCTGAACAGTTAATCAAATGGCTAACCAGACTATTTGCATTGACCCCCTTTTTTATCATACATTTTTTGCACTGACATTCTTGCAGTGGCTCAAAACACACTCACTAGATTCTACCCAGACACTCACACATACTACACTGACACTCCAACACACACAACAACAAAAAATACACACATGCATATAGACGCCACACAGACACACACATTGCTGCTCCTCTGTTTTTTATTTATCCAGATTTTTTTACCCATACCTACATGTACAGTCAAAAGTTTGGACACACCTACTCATTCAAAGGGTTATCTTTGTTTTTACTATTTTCTACATCGTTGTAGAATAATAGTGAATACATCAACATTATGAAATAACACATGGAATCATGTATTAACCAAAAAAGTGTTAAACAAATCAAAATACATTTTTTACTTTAGATTCTTCAGTTGCCACCCTTTGCCTTGATGACAGCTTTGCACACTCTTGGCATTCTCTCAACCAGCTTCACCTGGAATGCTTTTCCAACAGTCTTGAAGGAGTTCCCACGTATGCTGAGCACGTATGCTTTTCCTTTACTCTGCGGTCCAACTCATCCCAAACCATCACAATTGGGTTGAGGTCGGGTGATTGTGGAGGCCAGGTCATCTAATGCAGCACTCCATCACTCTCCTTCTTGGTCAAATAGCCCTTACTCAACCTGGGTCATTGTCCTGTTGAAAAACAAATTATTGTCCCACTAAGCGCAAACCATATGGGATGGTGTATCGCTGCAGAAGCCATGCTGGTTAAGTGTGCCTTGAATTCTAAATAAATCATAGATATCATCACCAGCAAAGCACCCCCATACCACCACACCACCTCCTCCATGCTTCACGGTGGGAACCACACATGCGGAGATCATCCGTTCCTCTACTCTGCGTCTCACAAAGACACAGTGGTTGGAACCAAAAATCAACAATTTGGGCTCATCAGTCCAAAGGACATATTTCCACCTGTCTGATTTCCATTGCGTATGTTTTTTGGTCCAAGCAAGTCTCTTCTTCTTATTGGTGTCCTTTAGTAGTGGTTTCTTTGCAGCAATTCGACCATGAAGGCCTGATTCACGCAATCTCCTCTGTACAGTTGATATTACTTGAACTCTGTGAAGCATTTACTTGGGCTGCAATCTGAGGTGCAGTTAACTATAATGAAATTATCCTCTGCAGCAGAGGTAACTCTGGGTCTTCCTTTCCTGTGGAGGTCCTCATGGGAGCCAGTTTCATCATAGTGCTTGATGGATTTTGCGACTGCACTTGAAGAAACTTTCAAAGTTCTTGAAATTTCCGGATTGACCGACCTTCATGTCTTAAAGTAATAATGGATTGTTGTTTCTCTTTGCATATTTGAGTTGTTCTTGCTATAATATGGACTTTGCCTTTTACCAAATAGGGCTATCTTCTGTATACCACCCCTACCTTGTCACAACACAACTGATTGGCTGAAATGCATTATGAAGGAAATACATTTCACAAATTAACTTTTAACAGGGAACACCTGTTAATTGAAATGCATTCCAGGTAAATACCCCATGAAGCTGTTTTCCAAGATGGTGCAGCAGTCAGACGTGTGTTTGTCTTTGTCTTATCCTGTGTAAATAGCCAGTTTTATATATTTTAGTTGTATATATTTTAATCTCACTTTCTATCTACGAACTAAATATACTTTCCTGCAACCCGCCTCACCCAATGTGGTATGGATCTGCTATTTTTATTCCTTATAACCGGAGCCTCCACCAGGAGCTAGCCAGCTAACTAGCTACTAGTCTTTGTTAGACACGGCTAACGGTCTTCACCTTTAGCTCGGACACCAGCCAGCCTTAGCCCGGACAATACCTGCCAGTCTGCACAGCGCGATATCAACCCTGAGCATATCGGACTGCTTCTCTCTACCACATCACCGGATTCTTGCCGCTCTGGATCACTACACTGGATCATCGCAGCTAGCTAGTTGCAAACGAGTGGCTACTGTTAGCTAACACCTCTGTCCCAAAGCAAGCACCAGTTAGCCTTGAGCTAGCCTCGAGCTAGGCCCATATACCAGCTAATTCTAGGGCTACAATACCTCTTTTGCCAATTGGCCTGGACCCTTTATTGGCGAGACGGAGCCCCGCAGTCTGCCGACGTAATCGCCCGATGTGGTCTCACAAGACTATTCCGTTACGATGTCGCCGAAGAACAATCTGTTAGCCCCGGCCCGCTAGCTTTCTGAATGCCATGTCCCCCGCTCGCATAGCGTAGTAGTGACTACTGAACGGCCCCCTGACTCACCTATTGCTGTTCATTGAACCCTATGATCACTCAGCTGCACAGCTGATGCCTCCCGGACTGTTTCAATAACATGGTACCTCATTTTGTTTATCTGTCAGCCCCAGCCTTGAACTCAGGCCCTGAGTGTACCTGAGTGTACCGCTTTGCCAATTCATCGCCATTTACCCATTGTTGTTTTAGCTCTCCTGATCAACACCTGTGATTGCTTAATGCCTCTCTAATGTCAATACGCCTTGTCGACTGCTGTCTCGGCTAGTTCTTATTGTTTTAATTCACTTTAGAGCCCTCAGACCCACACAACATGCCTTAGATAGCTCTTTTGTCCCACCCCACACACATGTGGAGACCTCAACTGGTGCCTCCAGAGACGAAACCTCTCATCGTCACTCAACGCCTAGGTTTACCTCCACTGTACACACACATCCTACCAAACCCTTACTACTATACCCTTACTTATTTTCCACCATAATTTGCAAATAAATTCATTAAAAATCCTAAAATGTAATTTTATTGGAATTTTTTTTCTCATTTTCTCTGTCATAGTTGAAGTGTACCTATGAGGAAAATTACACGCCTCTCATTTTTTTAAGTGGGAGAACTTGCACAATTGGTGGCTGACTAAATACTTTTTTGCCCCACTGTAATTGACAGCTTAGGATAGAAAACACTAAAGTTTTCAAAACTGTAAAAAATATTGTCTGTGAGTATAACATAACTGATATTGCAGGCGAAAGCCTAAGAAAAATCCAATCAGGAAGTGACTCGTATTTTGAAACCGTTGTGTTCCTATGCATCCCTATTGGCCATTGAAAGGGATATCAACCAGATTGGCTTCCCTGAGGTGTCTACAGCCTTTAGACGTAGTTTCAGGCCTTTATTTGGAAGAATGAGCGTAAACGACTACATTGCGTCAGGGGCCAGCTGAGGGCTCTCAGAGTGATTATTGCGTAAAAGACAGAGGTAGCCATTTTTCCTCTCGGTCCTACTGAAAAGCCAATTGTCCCGGTTGATATATTATTGAATAGATATTTGAAAAACACCTTGAGGATTGATTATAAAAAACGTTGCCATGTTTCTGTCGATATTATGGATATAATTTGGACATTTTTTCGTCGTTGTCGTGACCGCTATTTCCGGTGGATTTCTCAACATAACTTGACAAACAAACAGAGGTATTTTGGGTATAAAAATAATCTTTATGGAACAAAAGGAACATTTGCTGCCTAACTGGGAGTCTCGTCAGTGAAAACATCTGAAGATCAAAATCTGAGACGACAGGGTGATTAACACAAGGCTAAGCTGTGTTTCGCTATATTTCACTTGTGATTTCATGAATATTAATATTTTCTAGTAAGATTATTTGTCCGTTGCGCTGTGCTAATTAGTGTAGTTGATGACAATTCTCCCGGATCCGGGATGGGTAGTTCCAAGAGGTTTTTAACATCAGAAGCCTCCTCCCTAAGTTTGTTTTATTCACTGCTTTAGCACACCCCGCCAACCCTGATGTCCAAGCCGTGTCTAAATCCTGGCTTAGGAATTCCACCCCGAAAAAATCTGAAATTTCCATCCCCAACTACAAAATTTTCCGCCAAGATAGAGCTGCCAAAGGGGGCAAAGTTGCAATCTACTGCAGAGATAGTCTGCAGAGTTCTGCCATGCTATCCAGGTCTGTGTCCAAACAGTTTGAGCTTCTACTTTTAAAAATCCACCTTTCCAGAAATAAGTCTCTCACTGTTGCCGCTCGTTATAGACCCCCCTCAGCCCCCGGCTGTGCCCTGGACACCATATGTGAATTGATTGCCCCCCATTTATCTTCAGAGTTTGTACTGTTAGGTGACCTAAACTGGGATATGCTTAACAACCCGGCAGTCCTACAATCTAAGCTAGATGCCCTCAATCTCACACAAATTATCAAGGAGCCTACCAGGTACAACCCTAAATCCGTAGACATGGGCATCCTCATAGATATCATCCTGAACAACCTGCCCTCTAAATACACTTCTGCTGTCTTCAACCAGGATCTCAGCAATCACTGCCTCATTGCCTGCGTCCGTAATTGGTCCGTGGTCAAAAGACCACCCCTCATCAATGTCAAACACTCTCTAAAACACTTCAGTGAGCAGGCATTTCTAATCAACCTGGCCCGGGTATCCTGGAAGGATATCGATCTCATCCCGTCAGTAGAGGATGCCTAGTTATTATTTAAAAGTGCTTCTCTCAAAATCTTAAATAAGCATGCCCTATTCAAAAAATGAAGCCCTTGGTTCACTCCAGACTTGACTGCCCTTGACCAGCACAAAAACATCGTGTGGCGTACTGCATTAGCATCGAACAGCCCCCGCAATATGCAGCTTTTCAGGGAAGTTATTAAGAACCAATATACACAGTCAGTTAGGAAAGCAAAGGCTAGCTTTTTCAAAAAGAAATTTAACTCCTGTAGCACAAACTCCCAAAGGTTTTGGGACACTAAATTCCATGGAGAATAAGAGCACCTCCTCCCAGCTGCACACTGCACTGAGGCTAGGAAACACTGTCACCACCAAAAAATCTACGATAATTTCAATAAGCATTTTTCTACGGCTGGCCATGCTTTCCTCCTGGCTACCCCTACCCCGGCCTAAGGCTCAGCACCACCCATAGCAACTTGCCCAAGCCTGCCCCACTTCTCCTTCACCCAAATCCAGATAGCTGATGTTCTGAAAGAGCTGAAAAATCTTGGCCCCTATAAAATCAGCTGGGCTAGACAATCTGGGCCCTCTCTTTCTAAAATGATCTGCCGCAATTGTTGCAACCCCTATTACTAGCCTATTCAACCTCTCTTTTGTGTCGTCTGAGATCCCGAAAGATTGGAAAGCTGCAGTGGTCATCCCCCTCTTCAAAGGGGGAGACACTCTAGACTCAAACTCTTACAGACCTATATCTATCCTTCCCTGCCTTTCTAAAGTCTTCTTAGGCCAAGTTAACAAACATCACTGACCATTTCGAATCCCACAATACCTTCTCCGCTATGAAATCTGGTTTCCGAGCTTGTCATGGGTGCACCTCAGCCATGCTCAGGGTCCTAAACAATATCAAAACCGCCATCGATAAAAGACAGTCCTGTGCAGCTGTCTTCATTGACCTGGCCGAGGCTTTCGACTCTGTCAATCACCTCATTCTTATCGGCAGACTCAACAGCCTTGGTTTCTCAAATGACTGCCTCGCCTGATTCACCAACTACTTCTCAGAGTTCAGTGTGTCAAATCGGAGGGCCTGTTGTCCGGACCTCTGGCAGTCTTTATGGGGGTGCCACAGGGTTCAATACTCGGGCCGACTCTTTTCTGTATATATCAATGATGTCGCTCTTGCTGCTGGTGATTCTCTGATCCATCTCTATGCAGACGACATCATTCTGTATACATCTGGCCCTTCTTTGGACACCATGTTAACAAACCTCCAGATGATCTTCAATGCCATTCAACACTCCTTCCGTGGCCTCCACCTGCTCTTAATTGCAAGTAAAACTAAATGCATGCTCTTCAACCGTTTCCTGCTCGCACTCGCGGCTGACTAGCTTCACTACTCTGGACGGTTGTGACTTAGGTATTTGTAGTTGTCCACGTATTCTAGGTGTCTGGTTAGACTGTAAACTCTCCAATCCAAAATTAAATCTAGAATCGGCCTCCTATTTCGCAACAAAGCCTCTTTCACTTACACTGCTAAACCCTCGTAAAACTGACTATCCTATCGATTCTTGACTTCGGTGATGTCATTTAAATATTGCCTCCAACACTCTACTCAGCAAATTGGATGTAGTCTATCAACGTGTCATCCATTTTGTCAACAAAGTCCCACCACTGTGACCTGTTTGCTCTCGTTGGCTGACCCTTTATATTCATCACCAAACCCACTGTCTCCAGGTAATCTATAAATCTTTGCTAGGTAAAGCCCCGCCTTATCTCAGCTCACTGGTCACCATAGCAACACCCACCAGAAGCACGAGCTCAAGCAGATACAGCTGAAGTCGGAAGTTGACATACAACTTAGACAAATACATTTAAACTCAGTATTTCACAATTCCTGACATTTAATCCTTGTAAAAATTACCTGTCTTAGGTAAGTTAGGATCACCACTTTATTTTCAGAATGTGAAATGTCAGAATACTAGTAGAGAATGATTTATTTCATCATTTTTTGTATTTCATCACATTCCCAGTGGGTCAGAAGTTTACATACACTCAATTAGTACTTGGTAGCATTGCCTTTAAATTTTTTAACTTGGGTCAAACGTTTTGGGTAGCCTTCCACAAGCTTCCCACAATAAGTTGGGTGAATTTTGGCCCATTCCTCCTGACAGATCTGATGTAACTGAGGTTTATAGGCCTCCTTGCTCGCACACGCTTTTTCAGTTCTGCCCACAAATGTTCTATGGGATTGAGGTCAGGGCTTTGCGATATGGCCACTTTGTTGCCATTTTGCCACAACTTTGGAATTATGCTTGGGGTCATTGTCCATTTGGAAGACCCATTTGCGACCCAGCTTTAACTTCCTGACTGATGTCTTGAGATGTTGCTTCAATATATCCACGTAATTTTCCTCCCTCATGATGTCATCTATTTTGTGAAGTGCACCAGTCCCTCCTGCAGCAAAGCACCCCCACAACTTGATGCTGTCACCCCCATGCTTCACAGTTAGGATGGTGTTCTTCGGCTTGCAAGCCTCCCCCAGTTCTATTTTTGTTGATTTGCCCTTTTCGCACCAAAGTACGTTAATCTCTAGGAGACAGAACGCGTCTCCTTCCTGAGCGGTATGACGGCTAAGTGGTCCTATGGTGTTTATACTTGCCTTCTATTGTTTGTATAGATGAACGTGGAACCTTCAGGCATTTGGAAATTGCTCCCAATGATGAACCAGACTTAGCCTATCAGAAGCTTCTCAAGCCATGACATCATTTTTTGAAATTTTCCAAGCAGTTTAAAGGCACTGTCAACTTAATGTATGTAAACTTCTGACCCACTGGAATTGTGATACAGTGAATGATAAGTTAAATAATCTGTCTGTTAACAATTGTTGAAAAAAATTACGTGTGTATGCACAAAGTAGATGTCCTAACCGACTTGCCAAAACTATAGTTTGTTAACAAGGAATTTGTGATGACTCCAACCTAAGTGTATGTAAACTTCCGACAACTGGTCATCCCCAAAGCCAACTCCTCTTTTGACCGCCTTTCCTTCCAGTTCTCTGCTGCCAATGACTGGAACGAATTGCAAAAATCACTGAAGCTGGAGACTTATATCTCCCTCACTAACTTTAAGCATCAGCTGTCAGAGCAGTTTACCGATCATTGCACCTGTACACAGCCCATCTGTAAATAGCCCACACAACTACCTCATCCCCATATTGTTATTTATTTTTGCTCTTTTGCACCCCAGTATCTCTACTTGCACATCATCATATGTTTATTTATTGCCTTACCTCCCTAATCTTACTACATTTGCACACACAGTATATAGATATTTTCTGTTGTGTTATTGACTGTACGTTTGTTTATCCCATGTGTAACTCTGTGTTGTTTTTGTCGCATTTCTTTGCTTTATCTTGGCCAGGTCGCAGTTGTAAATGAGAACTTGTTCTCAACTGGTCTACCTGGTTAAATAAAGGTGAAATAAAATGTAATTATTCAATATGTTTTATTTCATAGTTTGATGTCTTCACTATTATTCTACAAAGTGGAAAATATTAAAAATAAAGAAAAACCCTGAAATGAGAAGGTGTGTTCAGACTTTTGACTGGTGCTGTACATATTACCTCAATTACCATACCCCTGCACATTGACTCGGTACCAGTACTCCTTTTCTGTAGCCTCGTTGTTGTTGTTATTTTACTGTGTTACTAAACTCAGCAAAAAAAGAAATGTCCTCTCACTGTGTTTATTTTCAGCAAACTTTACGTGTAAATATTTGTATGAACAAAACAAGATTCAACAACTTAAACAAACTGAACAAGTTCCATAGACATGTGACTAACAGAAATGGAATCATGTGTCCCTGAACAAAGGGGGGGGGGGGGGGGTTCAAAATCAAAAGTAACAGTCAGTGTCTGGTGTGGCCACCAGCTGAATTAAGTACTGCAGTGTATCTCCTCCTCATGGACTGCACCAAATTTGCCAGTTCTTGCTGTGAGATGTTACCACACTCTTCCACAAAGGCACCGGCAAGTTCCCAGACATTTTTTGGGGGAATGCGTTACAGGCCCTCACCCTCCGATCCAACAGGTTCCAGACGTGCTCAATGGGATTGAGATACGGGCTCTTCGCTGGCCATGGCAGAACACTGACATTCCTGTCTTGCAGGAAGTCACGCACAGAACGAGCAGTATGGCTGTAAGCTGTTAGTGTCTTAACGACCGTTCCACAGGAGCATGTTCATTAATTGATTATGGTTCATTGAACAAGCATGGGAAACAGTGTTTAAACGCTTTACAATGAAGATCTGTGAAGTTATTTGGATTTTTACAAATGATCTTTGAAAGACAGAGTCCTGAAAAAGGGACGTTTCTTTTTTTGCTTAGTTTATTTCCTTTTTTCTTATTTGCTAGTCTTTTCTTACTTTTTAACTCTGCATTGTTGGGAAAGGGCTCGTAAGTAAGCATTACAACGAAAAGTCTACACCTGTTGTATTCAGGGTATGTGACAGATAAAATGTGATTTGAACAACCGTGAACCCAGTGTGCTATTCAAAGTGAATGCACACCAGCTCACTTTGCCTTTCTTGTAAGAAGTGTGGGCTGCTTCGATGGCAAGACGTGAGTTACTGAGAACAGGTCATTTTGGAACTGAGCACACATGTCAATTGTGAGTGACTGCCTCGATTTTCTTAGGGCTAGGCGTCCCGTCAGCGGAACACCAGTCAACAACATCCGGTGAATTTCGAGGGTGCGCAATTCAAATAAAAAAATCATAATATTAAACATTTATGAACATACAAGTATCTTATATCGCTTAAAAGCTTAAATTATTGTTAATCTAACTGCATTGTCCGATTTACAATAGCTTTTACAGGGAAAGCATACCATGTGATTGTTTGAGGACGGCGCACCACAACATATTTTTCAACCAGCACAGGCTTCATAAAATCACAAACAGCGATTAAATAATCACTTACTTTTTGAAAATCTTCCTCTGTTTGCAATCCCAAGGGTCCCATCTACAATATGCATGGTCGTTTTGTTAGATCAAATCCTTCTTTTTTAGGTTGACGCCATCGATTTCAGTAATCCACTCGTTCAACATGCAGACAAAGGAATCCAAAAAGCTACCGCTAAACTTTATTAAAACAAGTAAAACTACATTTCTATTTAATACTCAAAAGTAAAGTGTAATTAAACTATAATATTTCATACAGAAAGAAGTATGTTCTATAGAAAAGTAAAATTAGCAAGTGCGCGTCCTCTTCGTCGCAAACTGAAAATTCTTCCTCATTTTGGAAGAAACAAGCCTGAAACCTTGAACAAAGACTATTGACATCTAGTGGAAGCCATGTGAATTGCAATCAGGGAGCTGGAATTGCATAGCTTTCCATTGAAAGAGCATGGGATCTCCCAAAAAATTGTGGTTGGTTTTTATTTGGATTTTGGGCTACCATATCAATTGTGTTATAGTATCATACATTATTTTAACATTTCTACAAACTTCAAAGTGTTTTCTATCCAATGGTACCAATTATATGCATATCTTGGCTTTTGGGCCTAAGTAACAGGCAGTTTACTTTGGGCACGTAAGTCAGGCAAATATTTTGAAAAAGGGACCACACACCCTATATCAAATAAAAATCAATGTTTATTTGTGACATGCACAGGATACAGAAGGTGTAAACGGTACAGTGAAGTGGTTACTTGCATAGTAGCAATATATATATATATATATATATATATATATATATATATATATTCACACTGCTCAAAAAAAATAAAGGGAACACTTAAACAACACAATGTAACTCCAAGTCAATCACACTTCTGTGAAATCAAACTGTCCACTTAGGAAGCAACACTGAATGACAATAAATTTCACATGCTGTTGTGCAAATGGAATAGGCAACAGGTGGAAATTATAGGCAATTAGCAAGACACCCCCAATAAAGGAGTGGTTCTGCAGGTGGTGACCACAGACCACTTCTCAGTTCCTATGCTTTCTGGCTGATGTTTTGGTCACTTTTGAATGCTGGCGGTGCTTTCACTCTAGTGGTAGCATGAGACGGAGTCTACAACCCACACAAGTGGCTCAGGTAGTGCAGCTCATCCAGGATGGCACATCAATGCGAGCTGTGGCAAGAAGGTTTGCTGTGTCTGTCAGCGTAGTGTCCAGAGCATGGAGGCACTACCAGGAGACAGGCCAGTACATCAGGAGATGTGAAGGAGGCGTAGGAGGGCAACAACCCAGCAGCAGGACCGCTACCTCCGCCTTTGTGCAAGGAGGAGCAGGAGGAGCACTGCCAGAGCCCTGCAAAATGACCTCCAGCAGGACAAAAATCTGCATGTGTCTGCTCAAACGGTCAGAAACAGACTCCATGAGGGTGGTATGAGGGCCCGACGTCCACAGGTGGGGGTTGGGCTTACAGCCCAACACCGTGCAGGACGTTTGGCATTTGCCAGAGAACACCAAGATTGGCAAATTCCCCACTGGCGCCCTGTGCTCTTCACAGATGAAAGCAGGTTCACACTGAGCACATGTGACAGGCATGACAGAGTCTGGAGATGCTGTGGAGAACGTTCTGCTGCCTGCAACATCCTCCAGCATGACCGGTTTGGCGGTGGGTCAGTCATGGTGTGGGGTGGCATTTCTTTGGGGGGCCGCACAGCCCTTCATGTGCTCACCAGAGGTAGCCTGACTGCCATTAGGTACCGTGATGAGATCCTCAGACCCCTTGCGAGACCATATGCTGGTGCGGTTGGCCCTGGGTTCCTCCTAATGCAAGACAATGCTAGACCTCATGTGGCTGGAGTGTGTCAGCAGTTCCTGCAAGAGGAAGGCATTGATGCTATGGACCGCCCGTTCCCCAGACCTGAATCCAATTGAGCACATCTGGGACATCATGTCTCGCTCCAACCACCAACGCCACGTTGCACCACAGACTGTCCAGGAGATGCTTTAGTCCAGGTCTGCGAGGAGATCCCTCAGGAGACCATCTGCCACCTCATCAGGAGCATGCTTAGGCATTGTAGGGAGGTCATACAGGCACGTGGAGGCCACACACACTACGGAGCCTCATTTTGACTTGTTTTAAGGACATTACATCAAAGTTGGATCAGCCTGTAGTGTGGTTTTCCACTTTAATTTTGAGTGTGACTCCAAATCCAGACCTCCATGGTTTGATAAATTTGATTTCCATTGATAATTTGTGTGATTTTGTTGGCAGCACATTCAACTATGTTAAGAAAGAATATTTCATTAATTCAGATCTAGGATGTGTTATTTTAGTGTTCCCTTTATTTTTTTGAGCAGTGTATATTTTATAAAATGTTTGTTTATTATTAGATGATGATAGTGCCTGCTAAATCAGAGCATCAATGTTGTTGAGAAAAAAATAGCAAAAAGTTTGTAGTTCTCAATGGCTAATGTTATATCTTTCAAAAACGGCGCGGTAGAAAGGACTGTCAACACATACTGATTAGCTCACATTATAGACAGAAGCATGCTACATGGCAGACCAATCCAAACTCATCTCCCGTCATGTCCAGGCCATCCATTATCACAGCCAATCAAGGCTAGCGGGAAGGTTCCGGCCTTTCTTTGTCTTTATGGATGAAACACAAGTTTGTTATTAAGGCACTTGAAAGTTCACATGTTCCAGAAGGCATTTCTGCCAGAAAAAAAAATAAAAAATAATATTTATGTTCAAATGCCACTCTTGTGAAGTAGTGACGTGCGACATACGCCTAGTTTCCTGAAAGGAGTCACAATTTAACTGCAGTGTCTGTGAAAGAGCTGAATTGAGCACACAGCCTACAGATGGCAGTAGAAACTCACTATGTGACATGGTTGCCCAGTCTGTTGCACTGAGATAGCAGAGATTACTACAATTGAATAGAAAGTCTAAATGTGTATAAGAGGCTAACAGTCTTAACTAGCTGACTTTTCTTGCCTCTCATTCTGCATGACTTCTAATCAAAAAATTAATGAAACAATCAAAAATAGTTCAAGGTCAAGGCCACTCACCCATTCCGTAAGGGAGCAGCACAGGGAAAGAATACTACAGTATTCCAAAGTATTGGGACACAGTCTGGAAATGTATACTGTACAGTTTGAAACAGTGTGTAATAGCGCAATGTGACACATTTTATTCATTTTAGCAGCACGAGTAGCGTTTACAACAACATCATGGTTGAGCTGAATATTGTCCTTGTGAATGGTGAGTTTCATTATAGAAGCCCTTCTGTGTAATAGAAAAGGCATACACTTTAAAGACACTTAAAGGCACTTTGACAACTTTTGAATAGTTTTTCAGTAAGTTAATTCAAATTGTTTGTTTCTTTCAAGGTGAAAGTGGGGAGATTGAAAATATTGATTCCGTAAACATATATTCTGAAAGTAAGTGCCTCTGGTCTCTGCATATAAACAGGAATTCAACATAATAAAAAAATACAATGTTACTTCCTGGTACTATTTTGGTGCATCCTAAAGAAATAAGCTTTAGGTAATTAACATTTTACATTGGAATTCGTAGGTACCCGATAAATAGTGCACTGTAAAACCATGCATATAAAAATGCTTCCTGCATTTAGGTGACGACTCGTTGGTGTTTCCTGAGAGAGAATTAACTCCAAATAATTGTTCTGGTGGCCTCAGATGATCCAGCGACAAAGTAAGCTGAATTGACTTAATTGATATGAAATTGATCCCAACCCTTCACAGTATCTCCAACTCTGGATCGGGAAAGACTAAAAGGACTTTTCTGACCAGCATCCCATTAACAACCCAATTAGAAAAAATCTAAAACTGTTTGATGCCGTCTCTCAGGATGACTGATGCGATCAAGGAGACGTTTGTCAGTCTGGGGAACACTGGGGTGATGTCACTGGAGACCAGAGATGGCTTTGTCGGAGCAGGTGATATGAATGGACAGAGCCCCTTTGAGAAGGTACAGTAAGAACGTACTTTTCATTTCAAGGTTATAAAGTTGAAAAAAAGTTAATTATATGCATTTTGTGTCAGTTAATCATACATTTTCTTGTTCGTTGGTGTACATCCTCCATATAGGTTGTGAAGAACAATGTTGAGACAAATGTGTATGATGGCTAGCCAGGTGTAGTGGATGTGGGAGGCTGCATCCCGAGGAGGAGCAGAGAGGAAGGAATAGGATGGTTGCGCGGAAGAGTTCCTTTACAGAGCTGTCCTCATTATTTGATATGTAAAATATTACTTGTTGATGTCTAGTTCTAGTTTACTTCAACTCTATCAGTTTATTTATCCTTTTAGAATTGATGTATGATTTTAGAATACTTGTGTAGAATAAATCTATTGATTGTACATCATCTATAACCCTTGATAGATAATGTACAAAGGGACTTCTCTTTCTCCACCTGTCTTACCCTAGAGGCTGTTAAGCAAATGGTAGAAGCAAAGTTGGGAGTTAAAGTTTCAGAGCTACATGTAAACTTAGGAACACAAGTAAGATGGAGCGAGGGAATGAGAACAAGAACAAAGACATTGTGTGTACAGTAGGAGTGAACCAAACCAAAGGTGGCCTTTGAACTCTCTGTGGGCTGCCTTAGCTGTGTCTCCAGAGCTAGCCCTCTGTGATTTCATAAGCTTGCCCGATCTGTGGCATCTGCTTCTAGTGGCCAAATTCCCAAACAGGGAAAGGGAAGACACTCAGGACCCAGGGCTGTATTTCATTCAGTGAACAAGGGACAAGGGAGTAAGCAAGGGCATAAGCGATGGAGCAACTTTATGGAATGAAATGCAGCCCTAGCAGAGCCTGAGAAGGTGAGAAGACAAAAAGACCATAACAAACGGCTAGAAACTCCCACACACACACACACTCACACACCTAGGTATAGTCCGTCCAGCCCAGTGCTGTCCAGCTCCTGGAAGTAGCCAGGGTGGTGACTGGTGACAGTGACAGCCATGACACAGTGTGCTCTCTTCCTGGCTTCCTGCTCTGTCAGGCCCAATTACCATAATCCCCCTTCTGTCCTTAAGTCCGCTAAGAGTGGGGAGTCAGCCAGCAACAGGTGGCTGAAAAGGGTCAGCTCTTCTACAATGGCCATGCTCAGAAGTCCTTCCCCTCACTCACACACATACAGTACACACACTCCTATCTCTCTCTCTCTCACACACACACACACACTGCCCAGCCTTCTTTCTCTCCCTCTCTTTATACAATATGACTCATAGCATAACCTTGCAATAGTTGAGGTTTGATTTGTGGAGTTATGGATCCCTCCTCAACCAGCCAGGACAGCCAGTCTTAAGGAACACCTTGTAAACTAGTATTGTCTGGAGTACAGTACAGCACCCCTGTCTGTTGTTGTCACGGTGCCAGAGGGAGAGCTAGGAGGCTCCTCTTTGCCCCCGTCCGTCTGCCCCCTCCCTGGAGCATGCAGGAAGGGTGGACAGAGCAGAGCTGAGCTGAGGGAGAGCCTGGAGCCTGGCCCTGCCTAGAGGAGTGGAGGGACTTAGAGGAGCTACACCTGAGCAGGCATACGGAGTAGAGCGACCAGCACATCCAGCAGTATGGGGGCATCTTATTCAAAGAAGGTAAGTCGGCTTCCTATTCTAAGACAGGTTGGAGTTGCTGTTCAACACTGTTAATTTGTCATACTATACTGCCCAAATACATCTTGTTAACCATATATATGTTTGTTTGCATATTTATTTATTTACCTGTTGATGTTGTAGTTTAGGTATAAGGGGGAGTCACATGAGTGGGCCTTTGTGCTAGACTACAACTTATAACTAAGCTGTTATCTAATTTGCTGAATACTTAGGATTTATTTGAAGACTCATAAAGAACCAAGAACACCTTTTGGCTTAAAATAGACAGAGACACCTGTGTCTGTTTACAATAATACTATATTCAGTGTATGGTAACTGTGGACATTACAGACTAACAACATAACTTAATCACTTGGCTGAACTTCACACAGAACATAACTTGTATTACTCTGTCTTGACACTTGTCATATTAGCGGTTTGAATGGCAGGATTACCAACCTTGACCTTCCCATTGTTTCCCATCACGCAGCCATGCATGAATGTAAATGTGCATAATGCTGGGTATGAAGGCATTTATAGAGAATGTAAATTCTGCAAATACTCCAGAGGTTTCTCATTATCCAGGGAACCTCATTGTTGGCTGTTGATCAGGCAGATCATGTCCAACAGAGTATGCACACTGCTGCATTCACAAATATTTGAGCTATGGGGTGGGACACGCCTGTTTAAGGGTGTGGATCGGGTTGTGTTGACACCATGGAGCCACCGAATGTGAGCTGACAGCTGGGGTTCCCAGAGGGTTGCTAGGGCATTATGGGATGCATGGGATGCATGCATGTGTCTTCTCATCAGGGGTCTTGTGTCATATCTGAGGGGAATTTATGACAGTCAGATTAATGGGAGTATATCTGACTCTGATTCATACAATATATATGTCTGTGCTATGGTGAAGCCAGCCTGGAGTCAACAAGTGTTAATTTGAATGAGCTGTGAAGTTAAGAATTTTGTTAAAAGAGAACACATTACAATATCACCTACATCAGACACCTGCAGGTGCTTTACCCTCATTGATATAGATTCACTGCAGTTTGCTGCAGATATTTTTGCATTGCTTTGTTTACCATGCCATTGTCTGTTATGTTATGAAATACAACCATCATGACATTCACGGATCTCAACACAGTGTGACGGTATCTTCAGGTATCTCTTGTCATTTTCACCAATGAAATGACTCAACCTTGCCCAACACCACCACCATTTCAACTACAAAGTCCAAATCAGAATTACCCCCATGGGTAAATATGAGGAGGAGGCATATGCGCTCTCTCTTTTTGCCCCACACATCCATTAGTGGAGGGGAGCATGGAGAGATAGAGGGAAAGAGCACTGAGTGATCGAGTGAGAGAGGGAAAGAGCACTAGGCTCTCAGAACAGTGAAAATGTCACTGCACGACCAGGCTGTAATTTCATCCCCTCTGCCAGTTTCCGGGCCCCGCTTGGCACCATGTGAATACCCGGTCGGCCTGGACCTCACAAAACAGCGCCGGTACCAGCCATCAGCCCCACCAGCACAAAACAACACTCCCTTTCACTGCGACTAGCACAGAGACCGGAGGGGAATGGAGGAGGAAACTATTTGGCTGGTGCTTCCCCTCTTCTTGTGTTGCTGGGATGGGTGGGTGTTTGGGTGGTATGGCCTAAATGTAGCAAGCATAAACAACGTAAGAAGTGAGGCGTTAAGAATCATACTCACATGCTTCGCTACACCAGCTAAAGGAGGCTGTAATGACAATGAGGAAATGTTGCTCTGATTCATTTTCATAACAATTTCTGGTTCTTTAATTTAATAGAATATTATGTCATAGAAAACAGTTCATTAGACAACTAGCTGTAACATGAGAACAATTGTTTTTTCATCTCTCCCATTGGATGGCTGGCTTAGGTTTTCTTATAGGCTATAGATTTATAAAACTGTCTCAGGAACCATAACAAACTCCTCTTAAGCACAGAGGGGACGAGATGGATGTAACACCATGGGGAAGAGATTGATGTAACACCAGGATATTTGATTTGGCTGCACCCATGATGAGAGAGCAGCATAGTTATGGCACTCCGTGTCTGCACTGATAATACTGTGATTGCTCTACTGC
The DNA here is from genome assembly GCF_057628025.1 of Oncorhynchus mykiss. Lineage (NCBI taxonomy): Eukaryota > Metazoa > Chordata > Actinopteri > Salmoniformes > Salmonidae > Oncorhynchus > Oncorhynchus mykiss. The sequence continues at coordinate 52,990,388 of NC_143038.1, read as the reverse complement.
TATCTGGGACATCAAGTAGAGTTAAATCCGTCTTGTGCCAAAGACCCACTGAGGCAGATTAAGGCAATCAGAGAAAATCCCTGTCTACATTACCCAACGGACAGGCTAAAAATACTGGTAACCTCTTAGAAAGAGTTTTACTGTGAAGTACCTGGTGTTATGGTCTCAGGCATGCAGAGAAACGATACAGTATCAGTGATTTGTTTCCTCAAGGATCTAAAGTTATCCTAAATCTTGCCATCTTCTTTTCAGACTTAATTGCAAAGTAATGTATGTGATATAACAGCACTATAAGAATGCCGAATAACAACCATTCCTCTGTTACATTTCCTACTACACAACCAGAAGAGTAGGTTGTGTGTAGGTATTTGTTGCATAACTGTTTCATTAGACTTCGAGACATAAGAACAGACCCATGCAGCTATTTGGAATGCTTTTCTATTCAACTGTCTGGCTCATCAAAGAGGTTCTTTAGTCACTATTGTCTGTGGCCACCAACACTGTCTAAATCAGGGAGGGAGAGAGATGTTTGAGGGAGATGAGACTAGAAGGTGGTTAGTAGCCTACAGGTCCTTAAAGTGCTGGGTCATGGCTAAGTACATGTGTGTATGTGCTAAGAGTGTCTAACAAAGGAAAGTGTAGTGTCTTAGCTCTTATAACTTATGTATACAATAGGAAAGACTCTGAATACAAGGAATTGAACTGGAGCTTCACATTTACTAAAACAAGTTAGTACCAGAATAACATAGAACAATGACCAAGGGTGCTCCATTCTTAAAGGGGACATCAGTAATTAACAGAACATAACAGAAAGTATTCTGAATCCCCAAACAGTTGACAGTCAATGCACAATTGAACTGGAGTACACAGGGTACAAAAGAAAACATTAACAACCTATTTTGAAATGTACTCACTACTCTCAATGTTATTTTCCATAAGTACCATTAGATCAGTTGTGGAGTTTATGTAAACAGTCACACCATTCTGATTGAGAGCTTTGGGAGTAAATCAGGGCATGGTTGAGGTGAGGCACCGTATGTTTAACATCTGTATTGATCTGGCTGTAGTGAGAAAGTAGGTTAGGGTAGGTTATCGTAGGCAGATGGCTACACCGACTTAGGAAACATCCATTAGTTAAGTTTGGCACACCAGATATACTGCTTACGTATTACTCACACAGAGATGGTAATGAGCTATATGTTGAAAACTGAGACAGGAAACTAGTACCTACTACTTCAACTGAACACACGCCATTCTCAAGATTAAGGTTAAAGAGTAAGCCACACACTAACCTTTCCCTGACCCATGACCCTTTGTGATACAGTGAGAAAGACACATGAGAAGGCATGTGTGAGTTCAGCCCTCTTTAGGGCATGTAAAGTACACAGCCCCCTTGAGGGATTTGCACATGGTGTTGAGTGTGTCCTGTTGGATGTGTTGTGGTGAGGGAGGAAAGGGTTGAGAACACCTCAGACACAGCTTGCCCTGGCAGTGTCCGTAAGACTTCATTAAACAGGAGGAATTTAGGATCAGTCTCAGTGAGCTACAGAGATATCTGTGGATAATGGGTTTAAATATGTCCAAAACAGTAGGTTGTGTCCCTGTGAATTTCCTTATAAGGCAATTTGGAAAATATAATAATATACCGAGGTAGACACTGTGAATGAGGGGAATTGGAGGTATCTGCATCTGTTGCTGTTGTTAGGGGTCACTGAATGTTTAAAAGGGAAGGGTTGACCTTTGCCCTCTGGGTCCTGAAGTTTGACCAAATGCTTTTGATCCATGTTTAGTTCTAACCAACCCAGGGCATCCAATCACCAGTCACTCCTTCAACCATGACGCCAACAGTGTCTGGTACTGTATAAGACTCGAAGCAGGAGACTCATATCCTTCTTAATAATTACCACAGGGAGAGACAACAGAGAGAACCATACAATGTAGCTGAGAGTGACTGGACTGAACTGGGCTGAACAGCTTGTGCTGTATCTGTGCTTTGCCTTTATATCTTGTAAAGCTGCAGAGGGTAATGGAACAAAAACTAATCTAACTACTTCTTCAATAAACTATAATTACTGTTATTGTTATCAAGCATCGTCCATTTCAGTCTGTTTTTGCAACAAATTAAATGGCACTCTGCCTTATGTTATGGTAACAGTAATCATTACTGTGCTGATTAAACATCTTTCACATGACATGAGAACATTACAATGACTGTCTGTCCTTGAGATCATTAGAGTCGTCTAGAATATGCACCAACAACAGGGGAGAATGATGTCTGTATCATGGCAATAGTGAAAAGATATAAAAAAGTGGAGTACCCAAAGATTCCGATAGATGCGGTAAAGAGGTCAATGGAATACAGACCGTGGGGGATAGAAGGACGCTAGATTGGTGAACATTCAACAAATCTGATCTAACAAAGTAGATAATTATCAAATCCGTCATGATTGATGTATTGTAACAGGTCTACAATGTGGTTACTAAGTCCAATTTGGATATATTTGTCTGTTTTCTATGCATAACATTTAGAAGTGCATGCTAAATACTAACTATGTTAGTGTAAGCTGGTAGCATTGCTAGCATGCAGAAATCGGTGGTGGTAGTCAAAGTCGTTTTTTAACTGCAAAGAAGTTGATTAGTGAAGATGACATGTGTTTAGGTTGACATCCATACAAGCATTATACTCAGATTGTTACCTCAGATTGTTATACTCAGATTGTGAAATACACATGTAAACAATAGCCTAAATGTGGGTTAATTTTGCTGGGGGGCAATGAGAAGATTTGGGATCTTTCTCCCACGGCATATTCCCCCCACACGTTTCCATGGCATTTCTATTGTTTGGGTCGAGTTCCATTGACCTATTTACGACATCTACTGTAAATCAAATTGAGCCCAACCCTGATGGACAGGCAATTGATAAGAGGCTGGCAGAGCAGCAAACCCAGACAGAAGGCTGTACCAGCCAGGCCAGGTCACTCACCTTTCACCTGTGGGTCACACTTTGATCCCAGACCATGCCAGGCTGAGGCTGGTGTCAGTGCAGCCTGTGATGGAACTACAACATGTCCTGTGTCATCCGTCCTTGCTGTCAGACATCTGTACCTGGCATGTGACCCAGTGTTGTAGTACTCGAGACCGGTCTCACTGAGACACTCAATACGGATGCTCAATACGGATGATCAAACTAGCATGGGCAATGATCACAAGCCAGTCATAACGTGGCTAATAGGCTAGCCTATCTATTTATGTAGCAAGCTAAAAACACAGAGACTAATGTTAGCTAGCTAGCTAGCTATTAGGAGGATGTCATGCCGTTGGAGGAGTGGGTGAGTGAGTGACTTTTCCCCCTCATATAATTTTCAGTGGCTATACACAGCTAAAGATACAGGTGTCATTTGTTTAGCTAGCACAGCTAAAGATGCAGGGGTCATTTGTTTAGCTAGCAAGAGCTTGAACGACTATTATCTAGTTATCATATCTCTTGGGTTCGCAAATTCACTCTGGTTATCTACTCCAATCTCAGAGCACTTTCGTCGGAGTGTGCCAGAGAGCAGAGGAGCTGATGAATTTACAAACGTGCAAAACCCAGTTTAATATGACCGGTGTCAGTAAACGTAGGCAAAATAAATGATAGTTAGTCAAGAACTCTCTATATAACATGTAAACAGACTAACCAGCTCTTCTACAGCGAGTAAAATGGGTAGTGAGATCTCATTTGTGTCTGGAAGAAGCTATCTAGCAAGCTAGCCAACGTTAGCCAGTTAGCTTGGGTGCTTGGTTGGGACAAGCATGCATTAGCAGACAAGCTGCAGAAGGACGGGGAGGCTACAATGCCCCATTGTTTATCAGTGCAATATTGACAGCCAACTAGCTGAAAAAGTCTGAGTATTTATCTAATGTTCCTTTGTTAGATTTTAGCTCATCTTGCTTTAGCTAGCATTGTTTAACTTGTTGTTGGTGTGCATAACTGAGGGAGAGAGAGACATTGTTTCATCAATAGGACTGTAAAGATGACTTCCACATATAAGAGGACTTCCATGGTGTTTACATACAGTGCCTTGCGAAAGTATTCGGCCCCCTTGAACTTTGCAACCTTTTGCCACATTTCAGGCTTCAAACATAAAGATATAAAACTGTATTTTTTTGTGAAGAATCAACAACAAGTGGGACACAATCATGAAGTGGAATGATATTTATTGGATATTTCAAACGTTTTAAACAAATCAAAAACTGAAAAATTGGGCGTGCCAAAATTATTCAGCCCCCTTAGGTTAATACTTTGTAGCGCCACCTTTTGCTGCGATTACAGCTGTAAGTCGCTTGGGGTATGTCTCTATCAGTTTTGCACATCGAGAGACTGACATTTTTTCTCATTCCTCCTTGCAAACCAGCTCGAGCTCAGTGAGGTTGGATGGAGAGCATTTGTGAACAGCAGTTTTCAGTTCTTTCCACAGATTCTCGATTGGATTCAGGTCTGGACTTTGACTTGGCCATTCTAACACCTGGATATGTTTATTTTGAACCATTCCATTGTAGATTTTGCTTTATGTTTTGGATCATTGTCTTGTTGGAAGACAAATCTCCGTCCCAGTCTCAGGTCTTTTGCAGACTCCATCAGGTTTTCTTCCAGAATGGTCCTGTATTTGGCTCCATCCATCTTCCCATCAATTTTAACCATCTTCCCTGTCCCTGCTGAAGAAAAGCAGGCCCAAACCATGATGCTGCCACCACCATGTTTGACAGTGGTGATGGTGTGTTCAGGGTGATGAGCTGTGTTGCTTTTACGCCAAACATAACGTTTTGCATTGTTGCCAAAAAGTTCAATTTTGGTTTCATCTGACCAGAGCACCTTCTTCCACATGTTTGGTGTGTCTCCCAGGTGGCTTGTGGCAAACTTTAAACAAGACTTTTTATGGATATCTTTAAGAAATGGCTTTCTTCTTGCCACTCTTCCATAAAGGCCAGATTTGTGCAATATACGACTGACTGATTGTTGTCCTATGGACAGAGTCTCCCACCTCAGCTGTAGATCTCTGCAGTTCATCCAGAGTGATCATGGGCCTCTTGGCTGCATCTCTGATCAGTCTTCTCCTTGTATGAGCTGAAAGTTTAGAGGGACGGCCAGGTCTTGGTAGATTTGCTGTGGTCTGATACTCCTTCCATTTCAATATTATCGCTTGCACAGTGCTCCTTGGGATGTTTAAAGCTTGGGAAATCTTTTTTGTATCCAAATACGGCTTTAAACTTCTTCACAACAGTATCTCGGACCTGCCTGGTGTGTTCCTTGTTCTTCATGATGCTCTCTGCGCTTTTAACGGACCTCTGAGACTATCACAGTGCAGGTGCATTTATACGGAGACTTGATTACACACAGGTGGATTGTATTTATCATCATTAGTCATTTAGGTCAACATTGGATCATTCAGAGATCCTCACTGAACTTCTGGAGAGAGTTTGCTGCACTGAAAGTAAAGGGGCTGAATAATTTTGCACGCCCAATTTTTCAGTTTTAGATTTGTTAAAAAAGTTTGAAATAGCCAATAAATGTCGTTCCACTTCATGATTGTGTCCCACTTGTTGTTGATTCTTCACAAAAAAATACAGTTTATATCTTTATGTTTGAAGCCTGAAATGTGGCAAAAGGTCTCAAAGTTCAAGGGGGCCAAATACTTTCACAAGGCACTGTATATGCAGAAATCCATTCAGGTGAATTTTTTGGTGAATGCGTTCTAATGATCTAAAGTCGCACTGTTGCAACTGCTTGTAAACACCCAGTCCAGTTCAAAGTGAATTATGGAAGGCCCAGTGGCAAATGGCTTGTATAAAGCCCTACTATAGCTCTGATTGGCTATAGTGCACTGGTCTGTGTAAACTCCGGTTTTATTTCCTGCAGTGTCTATTAATTGTCCAAACGCACGGCCACTTTCCCACTCTATATTGCTATAGAATTTTCACAAATGCCTTAATACAGATTTTGCCCCAGGGGTACGCGCAATTCCATTGGGGGTACGCCAACTGCATTTTCAAACAGTACATTTATTTTTTCCAACTGGGCTATACGTTTGGGTGAGTTTTTTTTCCTCACCTGAGTAGCAACATTTCACTGCCAAAAATAAAATTAAACCATCTAGTGTTCAGCGAAATAACAACACAATGTAAAATATAGGTAACCTAGTGAAATAATTTACATCCAGTCACATTAACCGTTACTTTCTTGTGGGAAACCTTCACTCTTGCGTGGGAAACCTTCACTCTTGCACAGACATTTAGAAACAAAACATGACAATTTGAAAAATAAGCCACGCAAGTTTTTTGAGCGAGAATAAAGATGACTTTCGAGTAGTAAGACATGTATAAAAGCAACAGATACCATTAATAAGAAGTGGCTAGAAGTGTCTTATATGGTGAAATACCGTGCAGCTAGGACAGGCAAGCCCCATACAATTGTGAAGGACTTAATTCTTCCTGCTGCCATGGATATGGTGGATATGGGGGGACAATGCTGGGGGGAAAGGCAAAAAAACTATACAGACAGTGCCTTCATCAAACAACACTGTTTTACGAAGCATCAGTGACATGGCAGGAGATGTTTTGAAACAATTACTGCTTCGCATACAAGCCTGTGAATTATATGTTTTACAGCTGGATGAGTCAACAGACGTGGCGGGCCTGGCACAGCTCCTGGTATATGTCCGTTACGTTTATGGGGGGTCAATTAAGGAAGAGGATATTTTTAAAGTACTGTACAGCTTTGTGACATCAAATGGACGGTCAATGGTGGTCAAGATGTGATGGTGTCTGTACTGATGGCGCAAAAGCCATGACAGGGAGACATCGTGGAGTGGTAACGCGCGTGAAAGCAGTTGCTCCCGACACCACTTTGGTACACTGCAGCATCCACCGAGAGGCTCTTGGTGGCAAGTGAATGCCTAACAGCTTGAAAGATGTTTTCGACACTACAGTGAAAATGGTTGACTTTCTTAAAGCAAGGTCCCTGAACTCTCGTGTATTTTCTGCATTATGCAATGATATGGGCAGCGACCATGTAACGCTTTTGCAACATACAGAAGTGCGCTGGTTATCAAGGGGCAAAGTATTGGCACGTTTTTTTAATTGGGAGACAAGCTTTTCTTTACTGACCGTAATTTTCACTTGTCTGACCGCTTGCACGATGACGAGTTTCTCACACGACTGGCCTATCTGGGTGATGTGTTTTCTTTCCTGAATGATCTGAATCTAGGATTACAGGGACTCACCACAACTATATTCGATGTGCGGGACAAAATTGAGGTTATGATTAAGACTTTGGAGCTCTTCTCTGTCTGCATTAAACTTCTCTAGGATAGGGGGCAGCATTTGGAATTTTGGATGAAAAGCATGCCCAAATTCAACTGCCTGCTACTCATCCCCAGAAGATAAGATATGCATATTATTAGTAGAAACTCTGAAGTTTCTAAAACTGTTTGAATAATGTCTGTGAGTATAACAGAACTTATGTAGCAGGCGAAACCCCAAGGACAAACCATTCAGAACACTCTCTTTTCAATGTGTTTTCATTGGGAATCCAGATTTCTAAGGGACTTGCTTGCAGTTCCTACCGCTTCCACTGGATGTCACCAGTCTTTAGAAATTGGTTGAGGTTATTCCTTTGTGTAATGAAGAAGTACGGCCATCTTGAACGAGGGTCACTTCATGTGTACTGTTTGATAGAGGCGCATGACCAGAAAGCATGCGTCAGTTTGTTTTCTTCCTGTATTGAACACAGATCATCCCGTCTTCAATTTTATTGATTATTTACTTTAAAAAAATACCTGAAGTTGTACTACAAAAGTAGTTTGAAATGTTTTGGCAAAGTTTACCGGTAACTTTTGAGATATTTTGTAGTCACGTTGAGCAAGTTGGAACCGGTATTTTCAAACGTGCCAAATAAATTGACATTTTGGATATATATGGACGGAATGAATCAAACAAAAGGACCATTTGTGATGTTTATGGGACATATTGGAGTGCCAACAGAAGAATCTCATCAAAGGTAAGGCATGATTTACATTTTTATTTCTGCGTTTTGTGACGTGCCTGCAGGGTTGAAATGTTTTCTCTCTGTTTATGGAGGTGCTATCCTCAGATAATAGCATCGTTTGCTTTCGCCGAAAAGCCTTTTTGAAATCTGACATGTTGGCTGGATTCACAACCTGTGTAACTTTAATTTGGTATCTTACATGTGTGATTTCATGAAAGTTAGATTTTTATAGGAATTTATTTGAATTTGGCGCTCTGCATGTTCTCTGGCTTTCGGCCAAGTGGGACGCTACCATCCCACATATCCCAGAGAGGTTTAACAAGGACAACACACAGGTCTTTCCATCATTGTATGATTTTTTTTGTGTGCAAATGAAGATTACGGACAATGTCAAATGTGATATAGCGAAGCACCTGAGTGAGCTGGGCGCGCAATTATGTTGGTACATTCCCGAAACGGATGACACAAACAACTGGATTCATTATCCCTTTCATGCTCTGCCTCCAGTCCACTTACCGATATCTGAACAAGAGAGCCTCATCGAAATTGCAACAAGCGGTTCGGTGAAAATTGTATTTAATCAGAGGACACTGCCATATTTCTGGATAGGGCTGCGCTCAGAGTTTCTTGCCTTGGCAAACCGTGTTAAGACACTGATGCCCTTTGCAACCACGAACCTATGTGAGAGTGAATTCTTGGCCCTCACTAGCATGAAAACTAAATACAGGCACAAACTGTGTGTGGAAAGACTCTCTCCAATACAACCCAACATCGCAGAGTTATGCGCATCCTTTCAAGCACACCCTTCTCATTAACCTGTGGTGATTTATTCACAATTTTTGATGAACAAATATGTTTTCATCTGTAAGTTGGCTAAATAAAGAGCAAAATTATTGATTATTGTTATATTATTATTTGTGCCCTGGTCCTATAAGAACTCTTTGTCATTTCCCACGACCCGTGTTGTGACAAAAACTCACAGTCATTCTTATGTTTAATAAATATATTGTATAGTGTGTATGTGGCAGGCTTACAATGGTGGCAAAAAACAACATTTGAGAGTGCGCTGACCCTGCTACTAGAGGGGCTACGCAGCTGGAGGTTGAACGTTTTGAAGGGGTACGGGACTATAAAAAGTTTGGGAACCACTACCTTAGTATACATAATTCCCAAACATTCTAAGAATTTATGAAATCTTAAAAATGACCATATGTAACCGAGCTCCTCGATTTGGTCTTATATAGATTTTTTTTAAATTATTTTTATTTTTTTACATTGGATAAAAGTAGAGAGTTGGGGCTAGAAAATGTTATGTCATACACTGTAGTTGAGGAACAATAGGAAAGTAATTCTGCTTTGAAATTTGATAAACTTCTAACTACACTTTTGAGAAAATGGCCTTTGAATGAAATGGCACACCTACTGGAGAGCTCTTCTTTGTCTACACCCATTCAGCATCGTTCACACCCTCTTAAGCCTTAGCCCCACCAATCTCTTTAAAGATTCACATTTGGCCATGTGGTAAACACACGCTACATTAAGTTTATTTGTCACGTGCACAGGATACAGAAGGTATAAACGGTACACTGAAATGGTTAATTGCATAGTAGCAATATCAAAAACAGAAAGTGTCCAGATAAAAATATTTTATCATTATTATATGACGCTTACGTCTCTAAATTGATGGGACGTGTGAAGGAAATGCTATAACCATCCCCCAGCCACATCTAGCTGTGTATGGGTCACTATTGTCTAAACATTTACGTTCAAATGCCGCTCCTGTAAAGTAGTGATGTGCAACATACGCCTAGTTTCCTGAAACCAGTCACATCTTAGTGGTCGGTTGTCAGAAAATGTTTTAAAAAGTGTCATATTCTTCCCAGTGGTGTAAATTAAAAGATTTTAATGAGATTTCAAGTTGCTAAAATGCTGTCAGTTCCACTTTAAATGCTACAATGTTTCACGCACATAAGTTATTTTCAAAGAGATGGCGAACAACAGTAAGCACGCTGCAATAAAAAACACAGTTTCACCCACCAGAGGTCGATCATTTGAAACATAACTTCTTGTTGAAAGTTGTTCTTGAAAAGGCAGTTGCTAACAAATTTGCAACAATATCCTCTTTGAGAACACCTGCTGCAGCCACTGCAAACTAGCCAACAACAAAAGCTAGCTAGAAGTTTCCAAATGTTTTTATAAAAGCAATCCCACCCATTAAGTCAAAATGTGATAGGTTGATTCCACTGTCACTCCAAAATGTTGCCCTAATATAGTTGAATGGCAGATGTCTTTATATAGCTAGCCAATGGCTGACATTGCTAGCTCGATTTATCTCCCCAGAGACCAGCAAAGGAAAATCCTGATTGGATATTGTTTTCTATTCAGTGTTAACCCTTTGCTTTCCAACAAAAACTGAACAGATTAAATCAGATCATTGAAAAATAATAATATCATTATAATAATTATTGTAGAAATCCTTAAACATTCTCTGAAGGCGTAGTAGGCTCATTGTTCCCCACTGTGTTTGGGTTAGTAATAAATTGTAGACTCGCTTTATTTTCCCCCAGCATACATTTTTTCACTATTCTGAATGTCTGAAGAATCCATACATTGTTCTGAAATATGAACACAGAAATATTGGACATGTTGAACTCTGTTATGGTGGTGATTTGACAAAATTACAATCATGGTCTTGAATTGGACTCTCATTTTTCTGGTCTCTGTCTTGCCTCGGTCTCGAACCCCTCGTCCCCCTCCTGGTCTTGGTCTTGAATTGGTCTTGCTTTAGGTGGTCTCGAACACAACACTGATGTGACCTACAGGGGCCCAGCTGCAGATTTATAGGACCAGATGGTGTTTGTGTTTACCTGCATGGCCCTGTCCTCATAACAAGCTCTTCTGGCTCCACCATATAGGACATTATACTGAAAACAGGTCAAATCCCTCAGAGATCTGTTTATTCACTGAAGCATATGGTTAGTGCCCGACAATTACATGACCTGAAATGGTACTGTAGCTGTAATGAGCTTAGTTATCTTTAGCGTGCCTTGCTCTGAAGTTAATTACTGCCACCACGATCTGTAGAGAGCAGAGAAGTATACCTGTTTCTCCACTAGGTGGCAGACTCAACTCAATTTGATCATGTAAGAATCTGAATCAGTACCATTGGGTTTATTGTGTGTTGTTGTTGAGTGTGTGTGTGTGTGTGTGTGTGTGTGTGTGTGTGTGTGTGTGTGTGTGTGTGTGTGTGTGTGTGTGTATCGTGCATGTTAAAGCCTGTTGCAGGAAAGGGAACGCTTTGTAGTTTACAAGGCCTCCCAGATCTGAATGTTACATCTTAAAACCATCTGTAAAACATTGTGTCCTGTCTAAGTGCATTACTTTTCCTTCCTGGAGGGTAGCTGGAATAGTGGAACATGGTTCATGTTGAGCTGTGATGACCTGTGGTGCAGAATCTGCCTTCCTGAGATTAAAGACAGGGGGAGGTGAGAGTGACTAATGTACTGGCCTGAGGTGGGCACTGTCCCTAAGAACTGATCTTGGATCCGCTTCATGGCATGGTTCCGATCTTTGTTGTGCTGTGACCATCAAAGGCTGGGATTCAATCCGACCGGCAGTAGATCTGGGGCAGCAGGTAGCCTAGTGGTTAGAGAGTTGGGCCAGTAACTGAAAGGTTGCTAGATTGAATCCCCGCGCTGACAAGTAAAAATCTGTCATTCTGCCTCTGATCAAGGAAGTTAACCCACTGTTCCTAGGCAGTCATTGTAAATAAGAATTTGTTCTAAACTGACTTGCCTAGTTAAATAAATAAAAAAATAAAAATACAAATCTGCGTTACAGCGCACTTGGCATTTAACGGTAATTTCCAATTGAGCCGACATATGCAGCATTTAATGTGATTGCAGTCTCCGTGAATGTGGGAACATTGTCTTATAGACTTATTTAGGAAAAGATAAGGACAGAGAGGGGCATGGAAAAGTGTATTTAGTAGCGCAGACACATGCTGGTGACAGGCCCTTCAGCAGTGTACAACATGGTCAGTGTTTCAGTTTGCCCACTGATTACTTCAGTTAGGATTTGGAAAAGCTATGTTAGTTCCTTGGTAAGTCAGGATCTACATGAGGTTTGTTTTGGGTTGCTAACTGGGTCTCTATTTACAGGGTCCTGACTGTTTTTGTTTAATGAAAACTTGGGGTGGGATTCAAACCGATCATGCTTTGCACCTTTTAAATAAACAATGCATTTTTTATGGTGAGTGAGCGTTGCGCCTTTTCCTTTTCAATGTCTTACTACAGGTGTCAGGTTCTAAATCTGCATTTTGGAGAGTATGTCAAGCCAACAATCTCTGGGGCAGTAGTTCCCTCTGTCTCATCTAATGGTAGTGTCCTGAATGCCACTGACAAGCTCTCTGCTTTTACTGCGCTTTCATCTCACTAGGAGAGCACTACGTTAAGGGGCCCATATGACTCAGGGGGGCGTAAAACAGAAACGGTTGGTGAAGGCTGTCACCGACATGTGTCTGTTTGCTCTGACCACTGCTGCTAAAAAAATACATTGAAACCTAAATAATATTTCAGTGAGTGTGGGTTTTACGTTCTCATTGGGGACAATAAAACGTCAAAATCCCGTATGTAGGGAACAGTGTACTGTACTGAGGCAGTGTCAGCTACAAGACTTGATTTTGTAATTAGAGAAATATATATTTACATGTATTTATTTATATCCATGGTTGAAATTACTCGTGTTGACACAGTGTCCAATATTAAAATATTCAGTAAGACTCTATTCAAAGGGATAATCCAAACATAATCATAACTTTGTGTAATTATCATGATATACTCACATTTTGTGTGGGTGCATGTGTGCCTGCATACATGTTTGCGTATGTGTAACTGAGTGCTTAACTGGGCGTGAGCGGGTAATCAGGCAATATCAAAGTTATGGTTAAGGTGCGGGTTCAAGTTAGAGTTAGTAGTTGGAAGGTGCATTGCTTGTGTACTTTTCTAGCAACCCTACTCTCCTGTCCACGGCCTCTGCTAACAGCCTGTGTCGTCTGGGTAACCTGACTACCCTGAGGGGTGAAACCAGAGCACCAGATCACCGGATCAGGGTCCAAATTGATTTGACAAAAAAAGGCCAAACCTCTTTGTCTCACCCCTTATTATAGGGTTAGAGGTATAGAATCACTTTCTGAGTCTGCTTAATAAAACATGAGGGAAATCAAACAGGACTCTGATTGGAAAGGTCAAATGACCACTAATGGTAATGAGACACTGGGCCAGGGAAAAACACAACACAACAAACACATTCTAAACCCAGGTCAGCCAGCCTGCACAGTAGGGACTTGGTCCAGTGCTTCCAGAGCGGATTTAGACCAGGAATCCTCCAACTGGGATTTCTGGAAAGTTAGCAGAATTTTGCAGCCCTACTGAGACCTGTTTGGATTTAAATGTCCACTTACAGAAGCAAGCCACAAACCAGAACTGTTTGGATTTGATGGTCCACTTACAGAGACAAGCCATGAACCAGACCTGTTTGGATTTGATTGTCCACTTGCAGAGGCAAGCCACGAACCTTGATACACTCCTGGGGCAGGAAAATTAAGAGGATAAAGTTATGGACACTCATAATCACCGAGATCAATACGGACCTTCTTGTTCTTTATTCACACAGCTCATAGACGTTGTGAGGTGACTCATCAATGAGAGAGGGGTTTATGCAGTGTGGCTGTAAATATGGAGTTTTTATTCCCTCTAAGCTCATTTAAAACTTGACTCAAGTGTTATTAGAACAGGCTTTGCTTCTTATATCTTCTTAGTGAGCCCCTGGTAATCATAATACTGCTTAGAGCAACTACGTTGTACTTTAAAGCAACGAGAGAGAGCATGAATATTAGGAGCAATGTGTTGTAGAAAAAATTGATTATTTACATTATTACTATTACATTTTACACAACATACATGTATTCCATTTACCAGTTAAAAAAACTAGTCTCTAGACATTATCATGACTGAAGCCTCTATTTTGATCATGTTAGAAAAAATAACATGCATAATAGTACATGATACAATCAACAGAGTTTAGGTATTTTCCATGTGAGGTCATCTATTATTCATGTTTGTTGCTGTTTGTCATATTTACAGAACATTTTTAGAGTACATGAGGAACACCCTGTCCCAACACAGTGACAGAGACACATTTAGGAGAAAGAGATCATTCATTAAAACACTGCCCTCCCCAAACCTCCATTCCCCCAAACTCTCCATTTCCATGCACGACACAGAATTTACCCTATACCCCACCAGTGGATTAACAGAAATGCCCCCACCCCCAGTAATGCCAGGGAGGTAGGGGATGGGGGGGACTCAAGACAGTAAGGGCCTTGTCACCAAACCAAGCCTGAGAAAGCCTCTCCTAGCAACCGTAGACGGCAACACAATATCCTTTCACACAGCCGAGAGGGCGTCCAAAAGGCCCTTTGAATGGAGCTCAGCTCACCCCTGTGAAGAGGCTGTGCTGCAAGGCTTCAGTATGGACAACCAGGCCTCTGGGGCCCTGTCAGAGAGAGAGGGATAAGGAGGATGGGAGGGGAGGGAGAGAGAGGGAGGGAGAGAGAGAGAGAGAGAGAGAGAAAGAGGGGGAGGGAGGGAGGGAGAGAGAGAGAGGGGGAGGAGCAGTAACAGAAGGGTTGTAGAGGTATGGGGAAGAGGAGGGATACAGGTGAGGAGGAGAAGAGAGAGAGGATGGAGGAGGAGGATAAACAGGAAGGGATGTGGTGAGCAGAAGGAAAGGGGGAGGAGCAGTAACAGAAGGGGTGTAGAGGTATGGGGAAGAGGAGGGATACAGGTGAGGAGGAGAAGGGAGAGAGGATGGAGGAGGAGGATAAACAGGAAGGGATGTGGTGAGCAGAAGGAAAGGGGGAGGAGCAGTAACAGAAGGGGTGTAGAAGTATTGGGAAGAGGAGGGATACAGGTGTGGAGGAGAAGGGAGAGAGGATGGAGGAGGAGGATGAACAGGAAGGGATGTGGGGAGCAGAAGGAAAGGGGGAGGAGCAGTAACAGAAGGGTTGTAGAGGTATGGGGAAGAGGAGGGATACAGGTGAGGAGGAGAAGGGAGAGAGGATGGAGGAGGAGGATGAACAGGAAGGGATGTGGGGAGCAGAAGGAAAGGGGAGGAGCAGTAACAGAAGGGGTGTAGAGGTATGGGGAAGAGGAGGGATACAGGTGAGGAGGAGAAGGGAGAGAGGATGGAGGAGGAGGATGAACAGGAAGGGATGTGGGGAGCAGAAGGAAAGGGGGAGGAGCAGTAACAGAAGGGGTGTAGAGGTATGAGGAAGAGGAAGAGGAGGGATACAGGTGAGGAGGAGAAGGGAGAGAGGATGGAGGAGGAGGATGATGAGAGGAATGGATAGAAGTAAAATTAGTAAGAGGAGTAGAAGTGAGAGAGATAGCAGAAGAATGGAAGGGTGAGAGGGCCAGTTTAATGCCTGCTGCCACTGTGTGCCAGTGGCCTTTAGCTGTTTATAGCCCCCAAACCGGTAATGTCCATTTAAAATCAATGAGGAGACACTAATGACATCACAAGCATGCTGGGCGGATGTGAGAAATGGCAATGATCAGGGTCTGATGTATCGTCTGAACCCATTTCTATTTCTCTCCCATCCCTCCCATCTCTCTCTATTCTTCTTTCCCTCTCTCTACAGAAGACGTATAACATCAACCAACAGCAGCAGCAGCAGCAGTGTGTGAAAAACGGAAAGCACAGGAATGGCAGAGGTACGTCTGGCCCTCTCCGGTTACTGTCTCATGGAACAATAACATGCCTGGGAAGTAAAGCCAAGCAACTCTGAGTTACCATCTTGTTACCATCTTGTGTTATTACTGCCTCTCATTGTACACAGCGGAGTAATGGACCTGGCCCTCCAATCACTGTGACCATACCAGCCAGGTAGAGGTACTTCCGCACACTTGGCACGTTTGGCTGTCCACTGGTCTGGTTACACTGTAAAAAAAAAAACGTTTTTTAAAGGGCCCAAAGCATCCAGTAAGAACCTTAAGAGTCTTAAAAGAGTCTTACAATTTAGTGCCTGTGCTAACATGATAAACTCTGATTACGTTGATTTTGTGAAAGGGATTTCGTGGTACTTGACATAAACTAAAGTGTCCAACTTTGAGATCAACATGTCTTGGAGAGTTTTCATCAGAGTGCTGAAGAGATTTACATTTCTTCCTAATCCCATGTCTTACTTTGTTGACAAATTTTGGATATTTTTTATCAAAAGCATTATTTATAACTAACAAATAAGTCAGTGAACACCTTGTCACTTGTCACTCAGTTATTTTCTATACTGGTAAGTGCACCTCTCTTTGTCAGGAAAAAAATATCACATTGATACTGACATCCCTCTGACTAATTGCAGGCTAGCTCATAATCTCTATCTAGCTAACACTGTATACATTCTACATCCCCTTAAAGCAGAGGAATTGGGAAAGCCATGTGTAGATGAACAGCCCAGTGTGCTCTCTCCCAGTACTGCCAGCCTGGCTACTGTACTACACTGCTGAGTATGAAAGCGCCCAGATGATTTATGGTTAATATGAGCATTAGGCGAGAGAGCTTAAGCCTTCTGCTAATCCTACCAGCTACAGACCACTGAGGATCAGAGAGAGGGAGAGAGAGAGGAGTGAGAGTGTGAGTGAGAGAGAGGGGATAGATTGGAAGATTGAGAGAGAAAAGAGAGGGAAGGAAAAAATAAAGAAAGAAAGAAAGAATGGAGGAGAGAACTAGAGAGATTGAGAGTAGGGGAGAGAGGGAAAGTGAGAGCATAGAGAAAAAGACAAAAGAAAAAGAGGGAGAGAGAGTATCTAACAGCAGGCTAGAGACAGAGGGGAGAGGCAATAGATAGAGTAATAATATTAGAGCTAAAGAGTGAGAGAGAGAGAGAGAGAGAGAGAGAGAGAGAGAGAGAGAGAGTGTGAGGGGTGTGAGAGAGGGAGGGGCGGGCAGTGGAATGCCTGGGGGTCATGTGACTGTTTACTCTAGCCTGGGCAGAGAAGCATGCTTAAAGGAGTGCTGAAGCAGGACACACAGATTACACCCGGACACAGAGAGAGGGAGACAGACAGACAGACACCAAGAGAGGCATGGCACAGAGAGTCACCCACAGTCACAGCCTGTTCCCTTCTGGCCAGGCTGAGAGGACCAGGGACGTACTGGTCAAGTCAGGTAAGACCCATGCAGAGCTATGCTCCACTCTGTCACTATGACAGAACAGCAGGGCTGACACATAGGCTTCAGCAGAAGCCAGATTTTGCAGGACAGTGTTTAATATGTTATAGGCTCTGTTTATTTATGGGAAAGGGAAATTGTGCAAGTAGAGAGAAGGTGAGGGAACAGGAGGGAACTTTGTAGATACTAGATGTTGTTATCTGCTACAATTGTCTCTACTTATGGGGGAGAAGGTATTTTAGACATATTTAGGAGGGCTCATTGTTTGGGCCTGGAACAGACAAACATGAACTGAAATGTACTGTACATATATGTGTACTTGAGACACAGAGAGCATCAGGGGGCGGCAGGGGCGGCAGGGTAGCAGGCGGCACCTGGGGCGGCTGGGTAGCCTAGTGGTTAGAGCATTGGGCTAGTAACCGGAAGGTTGCAAGCTCAAATCCCCAAGCTGACAAGGTACAAATCTGTTGTTCTGCCCCTGAACAGGCAGTTAACCCACTGTTCCTAGGCCGTCATTGAAAATAAGAATTTGTTCTTAACTGACTTGCCTAGTTAATAAATAAAGGTAGAAAAAAAAAAGATCAGTTTCATAGAAAAATCCACTGAGGACATGTCTATAACGTATGCATTGGTACAGCAGCACAGATTGTCATGTTAACAGTTTGGGAACGATGTGCTGGACACACCAAGGTATCACCAGGCACAATGACTTCACATAGCAAGAATAATTCAGATAATGTAATTATAATGCTTAAGCAGGATTTGCTTGTTTTGTACTCTTGAATCTTGGGACACTACATGTTCTTTGTGTAGAAGAGCCATCTGTCCTTCAATTGGACAATACAGGACCACTTACAGTTGAAGTCAGAAGTTTACATACACCTTAGCCAAATACATTTAAACTCAGTTTTTCACAATTCCTGACATTTAATCATAGTAAAGAATTCCCTGTCTTAGGTCAGTTAGGATCACCACTATTTAAGAATGTGAAATGTCACTATAATAGTAGAGAGAATTATTTATTTCAGCTTTTATTTCTTTCATCACATTCCCAGCTGGTCAGATGTTTACATACACTCAATTAGTATTTGGTAGCATTGCCTTTAAATTGTTTAACTTGGGTCAAACGTTTCGGGAAGCCTCCCACAAGCTTCCCACAATAAGTTGGGTGAATTTTGGCCCATTCCTCCTAACAGAGCTGGTGTAACTGATTCAGGTTTGTTGTCTTCTTGCTCGCACACGCTTTTCAGTTTTGCCCACATATTTTATATGGGATTGAGGTCAGGGCTTTGTGATGGCCACTCCAATACCTTGACTTTGTTGCCCTTAAGCCATTTGCCACAAACTTTGGAAGTATGCTTGGGGTCATTGTCTATTTGGAAGACCCATTTGTGACCAAGCTTTAACTTCCTGACTGATGTCAGGGGTGGCAGGGTAGCTTAGTGGTTAGAGCATTAGACTAGTAACTGAAAGTTTGCAAGATCAAATCCCCAAGCTGACAAGGTAAAAATCTATTGTTCTACCCCTGAACAAGACAGTTAGCACACTGTTCCTAGGCTGTCATTGAAAATAAGAATGTGTTCTTAACTGAGTTGCCCAGTTAAATAAATAAAAATGTCTTGAGATGTTGCTTCAAAATAGCCTCATGATGCCATCTATTTTGTGAAGTGCACCAGTCACTCCTGCAGCAAAGCACCCCCACAACATGATGCTACCACCCCCGTGTTTCACGGTTGGGATGGTGTTCTTTGGCTTGCAAGCCTCCCCCTTTTTCCTCCAAACATAACGATTGTCATTATGGCCAAACACTTCTATTTTTGTTTCATTAGACCAGAGGACAATTCTCCAAAAAGTACGATCTTTGTCCCCATGTGCAGTTACAGACCTTTGTCTGGCTTTTTATGGCGGTTTTGGAGCAGTGCCTTCTTCCTTGCTGAGCGGCCTTTCAGGTTATGTCGGTATAGGATTAATTTTATTGTGGATATAGATACTTTTGTACCTGTTTCCTCCAGCATCTTCACAAGGTCCTTTGCTGTTGTTCTGGGATTGATTTGCACTTTTTGCACCAAAGTACATTCATCTCTAGGAGATAGAATGCGTCTCCTTCCTGAGCGGTATTTTTTTATTTTATTTTACCTTTATTTAACTAGGCAAGTCAGTTAAGAACCAATTCTTATTTTCAATGACGGCCTAGGAACAGTGGGTTAACTGCCTGTTCAGGGGCAGAACGACAGATTTGTACCTTGTCAGCTCGGTATGACAGCTGCGTGGTCCCATTGTGTTTATACTTGCGTACTATTGTCTGTACAGATACACGTGGTACCTTCAGATGTTTGGAAATTGCTCCCAAGGATGATCCAGACTTGTGGAGGTCTGCAATTGTTTTTCTGAGATCTTGGCTGATTTCTTTTGATTTTACCATGATGTCAATCAAAGAGGCACTTCGTTTGAAGGTATGCCTTGAAATACATCCACAGGTACACCTCCTTTTGACTCAAATGATGTCAATTAGCCTATCAGAAGCTTCTAAAGCCATGATATTATGTTCTGGAATTTTCCAAGCTGTTTAAAGGCACAGTCAACTTAATGTATGTTAACTTCTGAACCACTGGAATTGTGATACAGTGAATTATAAGTGAAATAATTTGTCTGTAAACAATTGTTGGAAAAAATACTTGTGTATACACAAAGTAGATGTCCTAACACTTGTCAAAACTATAGTTTGTTAACAAGAAATTTGTGGAGTGGTTGAAAAACTAGTTTTAATGACTCCACCCTAAGTGTATGTAGATTTCCGACTTCAACTGTATGTGCATTTTAAACTGATCAATGGCAGCTCTGTTGTCATATGTCTCAAACTTATTGAGCCACATTTCGCAAATTATGTGTGTTCACTTGCAGTATCTGGATGTCTTATTTATTTAAATAGTATAACACCGGGTTCACCTCTGTGGTATGGCTGAGTTGTGATCAAGTCAAATAAACTGTGCTGCCTGCCGGACATGTTTGAACAGTTATTAGGAGATTGTGACTGACTGTCCTGAGTACAGAAACAGTCAAATACTGTACTTAAACAAGCACACCATGTACTGGGGTCCCTTATTCAAGCAGCATGTCTGTACTGTTCTGTCTGTATAACATTCATTCAATTCCATGAAGTTTACTGTATGTTCTGTATGATTCTGATGGCATGTCTGGTTAGTGGCCTAACGTGCGTCCTCGTTGGCTTCTGCTGTTATGTTAGACCCTTGCCTATTTGAATGATAATGACTTCATGGAGCCTCAGTCTGAATTTCATGGTGTGTCAACAATCTGTATTCACAGTGTATTCTGGGAAAACAACTCCCCCGCCCTGTCCCTTGGGAGACTGGGTGCTTTGGTCATCTTAGGGGCTAAGCCTGCGTTGCCATGACGACAACCAGTGTTCTATTTGTATACAATCTGAGAACCCTTTCACTCTCAGATTTTTCCTCCCAAGGTGCATAGCGTCATACAATGAGACAAGAATTAAATCATTTCCCTACCCATCTGCATTCACCTGTTGGGGTAACAGTGAAGTAAATATCACATAACAAATGTGAATGTGCTTTGGCAAAAGTCAAAAGGAAATAGTTGGTTGACAGACCCAGCTATTTCACCATCATTTCCCATACTCATTTATAATCAAACAATGTGTAGCCTGCTTTGACTCCAATAACCACTTACTCAGAATATGCAAACAGAACCTAATAGTGACATTATAAAGCATTTCAAAGAACAAACAGCGACTCAAATGGCATATTACCTTAAAATGGTTTACTGCAAAGATTGTGGGATAATGAAGATTGAAAAGGCTCCTGTTTCTCTAGCCACTCTGCTGTAGCCTGAGCCTCATACCCTGTCATAGACACCCAGAGGAAAATATGATTTGCCATACTCCTCCAGGGTTATAAGAGATCCATCTAAATGCATTGTGCCAATGTAACTGGATGATGGACTCAGTGCACACAGATATTACTAACTTACCCAGGGTGCACTGAGATGACATCTAGCATGTCCTAAATGTCAAATCAATACAACCACAGCCAGGATTATATGACTCAAGAACTACCGAATTATCGTACGTCTGTCTCTTATGTGACTAGGGTTGCAAGGGGAGGGTATTTTACTGGAAATAAACTTTCTACATTTACCAGTAAACTACCAGAAATTTGTAAATGTTCAAGGATTTATGAAATCTATCACATCTAGTGGCCCTTTTGGGAACTTCAGATTTTTACAGTTGTTAGTAATTATCTTTGGTCCTCTACGAAATAATTCAATAAGATTAGAAAACAACTAATAGAATTACAAAGCTGTAAAACATTATCCTAAATATAAACCATGAATTTAGTGAATACCATTTGTATTTAATATGAGTCTTTCAGCATGAAACATAAAAAATATACACAATTTTATTTATTTTTGTAAGGACAGATGCTGGGAGACAAGAAGCAAGTACAGGGAGGGAACGTTTAATAAATAACCGACATGAAATAAACAAGGACAGCATCTTGACTGGAAGCATAACGTCAATAATGCTGACACGGGGATCAAACCGAGGAACAGACAGATATAGGATTGGCAAAGTAATGGAGTCCAGGTGAGTCCAAAGATGTGCTGGTGCGCGTAACGATGGTGACAGGTGTGCGTAATAATGGTGTCGTGTCTTTACAATCATTAACTGAAGACTTTTAGTTTTTTTATCAAAGATTCTCTGTAATTAGCATTTCGTGATTAACTAATCAGGCAAATGTAAATAACTAGGAAGTCGGGGCAAGGAAAATAAGGAAAATATTCAGATTACAAAGTTTTCCTAGTACAACTTTTCAGATATTTGAATATCTGATCAATTAGTCTTCTTAATTAATGAATTATTAATTTTACCTCACGTTAGTCTCATTCCAAACGTCGTAAATTGTTGGCTATCTGCACGAACCAAGTCTTTACTATGAGTCATCCATACATCAATTGTCTTAAATCATTTATTTACTAACTTAGTAATTCACAGAAATGCATAAACAAACAGTAGATAGTTATAAAGAAATGATAACGGAGTTTCCCTAGTGGGATAAACCGGCATCGTGGCTTGGTGTACAAAAGGGAAGTGGGGGTCGACTGAGATAAGACAACACACAGTTGATAATTATAGCAATTGAAATGCTAATCATTTGCACATGAACGCTCACTCATTCGGGAACAATTGCAATCAATCAATATATTTACGCTCAGTGTGTCGTCGGGATCTCCACTGAAAAGTTTGTTTCTGTTGGAGAGTTTGTCCTCCCTCTCTGTCGTGGTTAGAATGGATAGTTCAGAGTGACATTCATTCATGTCATTATAGAATAGATGGTTCGGCGGTTGTCGGTCTTCGCGTTCAATGATACCGAATTCCTAGCTGCAGACTAGTAATTAATATCAAAGACTTGTTCTTATTCTGTCGGTATCGATAGTCTAAGAGTTCAACCATGTGGGATGGTTAAAATATTCAGCAGTCTGGTCTCAAACCTTGGTCCTCTCGTTATCGAGGTAAGCTGGTCTGCAACCTTTGTCCTCTCGTAATTGAGAGCAACATGGTCTGTTGAGAAATTCTCAATGTGGGGGTTTTATTCGGAATTGCAGAAAAAGCTGTCTCATGACGTCAGGTCCTAACTGTGCTCATGGGCGGTCCCAAAATCACATTACACAATTTTACAAACAGTATCATCCTCAGTCATTCATCTTATACAACAATTAGATGTAAACCTCATATCTGAGGCTATTATATAAACAATGTTATGGTAATGTGGCCGTATTGCCTCCCATGAGTTTCACAAAATTGTACCAAACGGACCAGTTCGTAGCTGGATTCTTCACCAATCTTTTATACCTTCTCCAGAACCTAAATGTTGTTCGGACCTCAAGTTCTGTGAGGCGGAAGAAATTCCTTTGTTCTCTTCTATGAAAACTCTACTCTCTCTCTATTCTGTGGCCATGAGGAGATAATCTCCTCCAAGATTTTACGACCTCACTCTGACCACAGCAGCCTGGGTGTAGGAGACAGGGAGAGGGGGATGGGGCTTGCTGTACCCAAAGAGGGAAACGTTATGACAATGGGCAGCCTAGTGCCCTCGAGCACCAGGGATGGGGAGGAGTTGCAGGTGTGACAGTACCCCGCCGCTAGTGGCGCCACCCTGGGTGAGCCTGATGGCCTTGCCGAGACATGAGAGTTGGCTGAGGCGTGGATGCCCGACGAGCCGGCTGAGACGTGGGAGCCCAATGAGTCGGCTGAGATATCGTGTGTGACTAAATAGTTAAAGATCATTACTATAGCTCCTGTCTTGGGCCAATGAGTTTAATTTTGTAAATGCCGGATCTCTATGGCAAGATACATCATTCACTCAAGTTTAGTAAAAATCGTCCCAATACTGTCTGAGATATCGCGCGTTACTAACGAAAAAATTTATGAACGAATGGACGGAGACAGATTTAAAAGTTATTCAAGTATGAATTACCAAATTTACGATAGATTGTCATCGATTTCTGTTAATTACCAAAATGACTGAAGAGTCCGGTAACATTGGTAAACTACAGGTAGCTTTGCAACTCTATATGTGACACTGCATGTCTGTCTTGATCTTTTGAGGGAGTCTTGTCTATTTTTATGAAGGATAAGCAAACATTACACACAGAACTTTGTGGACTTACATTGCATAACAAATGATACAACTGGCCTTCCTTTTATGTTTGTTGCCAGCCTGGTCTCATAGACTAGTCGTAACATAGTAAATGTAAATCCAGGACACTCAAATTAGTATGATATGTAACGTTTGGTATGGTTACATAAGACAGATGGTTACTTAAGTCAAAAACTGAAGTTGGGTGAGAGTATAAAGCGAATCTCTAGCAACCCGAAGGTTGGGAGTTTGAATCTCATCACGGACAACGTTAGCATTTGAGCAACTTTAGCATTTTAGCACATTAGGGTTAGGAAGCACCAGTGACTTGGTCAATAAATAAGTGGTCAGATGCTAATATACAGGACTGTTTTGCTAGCACAGACTGGAATATGTTACGGAATTCTTCCGATGGCATTGAGTACACCACATCAGTCACTGGCATTATAAATAAGTGCATCGATGATGTCGTCCTCACAGTGACTGTATGTACATACCCCAACTAGAAGCCATGGACTACAGGCAACATCCGCTCCTAGCTAAAGGGTAGCGCTGCCGATTTCAAGGACGTGACTCAAGCAGTTTGAAAGAAACCCCGCTACGCCCTCTGATGAACCATCAATACAGGACTAAGATTGAATCGTACTACACCGACTCCAACGCTCGTTGGATGTGGCAGGGCAAGCAAACTATTACTGACTACAAAGGGAAGCACAGCCACGCACTGCCCAGTGACACAAGCCTACCAGACATACTAAACTAATTCTATGCTCGCTTCGAGGCAAATAACACTGAAGCACACTCTCCATAAGCGATGTGAGTAAGACCTTTAAACAGGTCAACACTCACAAGGCCGCAGGGCCAGACGGATTACCAGGACTTGTACTCCGAGCATGCGCTGACCAACTTGCAAGTGTCTTCACTGACATTTTCAACCTGTCCGTGACTGAGTCTGTAATACCAACAAGTTTCAAACAGACCACCATAGTCCCTGTGCCCAAGAACACTAAGGTAACCTGCCTAAATGACTACCGACCCGTAGGAGTCACATATGTAGCCACAAAGTGCTTTGAAAGGCTCACATCAACATCATTATCCCAGAAACCCTAGACCAACTCCAATTTGCATACTGACCCAACAGATCCACAGATGATGCAATTTCTATTGCACTCCACACTGCACTTTCCCACCTGGACAAAAGGAACACCTATGTGAGAATGCTATTCATTGACAACAGTTCAGCGTTCAACACCATAGTGCCCTCAAAGTTCATCTCTAAGCTAAGGACCCTGGGACTAAACACCTCCCTCTGCAACTGGATCCTGGACTTCCTGACAGACCGCCCTCTGGTGGTAAGGGTAGATAATAACACATCTGCCAGGCTGATCCTCAACACGGGGGCCCCTCAGGGGTGCGTGCTCAGTCCCCTCCTGTACTCCCTGTTCACTCATGACTGCATGGCCAGGAACGACTCCAACACCATTATTACATTTTCAGATGACACAACAGTGGTAGGCCTGATCACCGACAACAATGAGACAGCCTATAGGGAGGAGGTCAGAGATCTGGCCATGTGGTGCCAGGATGACAACTGCTCCCTCAAAATTATCAAGACAAAGGAGATGATTGTGGACTACAGGAAAAGGAGGACCGAGCACACCCCCATTGTCATCGACAGGGCGGTAGTGGAGCAGGTTGAGAGCTTCAAGTTCCAGTGTATCCACATTTTTTATTCATTTTTTTAATTTAACCTTTATTTAACCAGGTAAGCTAGTTGAGAACAAGTTCTCATTTGCAACTGCGACCTGGCTAAGATAAAGCATAGCAGTTCGACACATACAACAACACAGAGTTACACTACTTCCGGCGCCAACAGAGATGGCCGCCTCGCTTTGCGTTCCTAGGAAACTATGCAGTTTTATGTTTTTTTTACGTGTTATTTCTTACATTGGTACCCCAGGTCATCTTAGGTTTCATTACATACAGTCGAGAAGAACTACTGAATATAAGAGCAGCGTCAACTCACCATCAGTACGACCAAGAATATGACTTTCGCGAAGCGGATCCTGTGTTCTGCCTTTCACCCAGGACAACGGAATGGATCCCAGCCGGCGACCCAAAAAAACGACTTCGTAAAAGAGGGAAACGAAGCAGTCTTCTGGTCAGACTCCGGAGACGGGCACATCACGCACCACTCCCTAGCATACTTCTCGCCAAAGTCCAGTCTCTTGACAACAAAGTTGATGAAATCCGAGCAAGGGTAGCATTCCAGAGGGACATCAGAGACTGTAACGTTATTTGCTTCACGGAAACATGGCTCACTGGAGAGACGCTATCGGAGTCGGTGCAGCCAGCTGGTTTCTCCATGCATCGCGCCGACAGAAACAAACATCTTTCTGGTAAGAAGAGGGGCGGGGGCGTATGCTTT
This sequence comes from Oncorhynchus mykiss, assembly GCF_057628025.1. Classification (NCBI taxonomy): domain Eukaryota; kingdom Metazoa; phylum Chordata; class Actinopteri; order Salmoniformes; family Salmonidae; genus Oncorhynchus; species Oncorhynchus mykiss. The sequence goes on along the minus strand of NC_143038.1, from coordinate 52,964,035 downwards.
ATGGTTAGCGAGACGTGGTGTGGTCACAACAACATACAGGAACTCAAGTCCTTCTGTTCACCTGATTTAGAACTCCTCACAATCAAATGTTGACCGCATTATCTACCAAGGGAATTCTCTTCGATTATAATCACAGCCGTATATATTCCCCCCCAAGCAGACACATCAATGGCTCTGAACAAACTTTATTTGACTCTTTGCAAACTGGAATCCACATATCCTGAGGCTGCATTCATTGTAGCTGGAGATTTTAACAAGGCTAATCTGAAAACAAGACTCCCTAACTTGTATCAGCATATCGATTGCGCAACCAGGGCTGGCAAAACCTTGGATCATTGCTATTCTAACTTCCGCGATGCATATAAGGCCCTCCCCCGCTCTCCTTTCGGAAAAGCTGACCACGACTCCATTTTGTTGCTCCCTGCCTACAGACAGAAACTAAACAAGAAGCTCCCGCGCTGAGGTCTGTTCAACGCTGGTCCGACCAATCTGATTCCACACTCCAAGACTGCTTCCATAACGTGGACTGGGATATGTTTCGTATTGCGTCAAACAAGAACATTGACGAATACGCTGATTCGGTGAGCGAGTTCATTAGAACGTACATTGAAGATGTCGTTCCCATAGCAACGATTAAAACATTCCCAAACCAGAAACCGTGGATTGATGGCAGCATTCGCGTGAAACTGAAAGCGCAAACCACTTCTTTTAATCAGGGCAAGGTGACCGGAAACATGACCGAATACAAACAGTGTAGCTATTCCCTCCGCAAGGCTATCAAACAAGCTAAGCGTCAATATAGAGACAAAGTAGAATCGCAATTCAACGGCTCAGACACAAGAGGTATGTGGCAGGGTCTACAGTCAATCACGGATTACAAAAAGAAAACCAGCCCAGTCACGGACCAGGATGCCTTGCTCCCAGGCAGACTAAATAACTTTTTTGCCCGCTTTGAGGACAATACAGTGCCACTGACACAGCCCGCAACCAAAACATGCGGACTCTCCTTCACTGCAGCCGAGGTGAGTAAAACATTTAAACGTGTTAACCCTCGCAAGGCTGCAGGCCCAGACGGCATCCCCAGCCGCGCCCTCAGAGCATGCGCAGACCAGCTGGCTGGTGTGTTTACGGACATATTCAATCAATCCCTATCCCAGTCTGCTGTTCCCACATGCTTCAAGAGGGCCACCATTGTTCCTGTTCCCAAGAAAGCTAAGGTAACTGAGCTAAACGACTACCGCCCCGTAGCACTCACTTCCGTCATCATGAAGTGCTTTGAGAGACTAGTCAAGGACCATATCACCTCCACCCTACCTGACACCCTAGATCCACTCCAATTTGCTTACCGCCCAAATAGGTCCACAGACGATGCAATCTCAACCACACTGCACACTGCCCTAACCCATCTGGACAAGAGGAATACCTATGTGAGAATGCTGTTCATCGACTACAGCTCAGCATTTAACACCATAGTACCCTCCAAACTCATCATCAAGCTCGAGACCCTGGGTCTCGACCCCGCCCTGTGCAACTGGGTACTGGACTTCCTGACGGGCCGCCCCCAGGTGGTGAGGGTAGGTAACAACATCTCCACCCCGCTGATCCTCAACACTGGGGCCCCACAAGGGTGCGTTCTGAGCCCTCTCCTGTACTCCCTGTTCACCCACGACTGCGTGGCCACGCACGCCTCCAACTCAATCATCAAGTTTGCGGACGACACAACAGTGGTAGGCTTGATTACCAACAATGACGAGACGGCCTACAGGGAGGAGGTGAGGGCCCTCGGAATGTGGTGTCAGGAAAATAACCTCACACTCAACGTCAACAAAACTAAGGAGATGATTGTGGACTTCAGGAAACAGCAGAGGGAACACCCCCCTATCCATATCGATGGAACAGTAGTGGAGAGAGTAGTAAGTTTTAAGTTCCTCGGCGTACACATCACAGACAAACTGAATTGGTCCACCAACACAGACAGCATCGTGAAGAAGGCGCAGCAGCGCCTCTTCAACCTGAGGAGGCTGAAGAAATTTGGCTTGTCACCAAAAGCACTCACAAACTTCTACAGATGCACAATCGAGAGCATCCTGTCGGGCTGTATCACCGCCTGGTACGGCAACTGCTCCGCCCACAACCGTAAGGCTCTCCAGAGGGTAGTGAGGTCTGCACAACGCATCACCGGGGGCAAACTACCTGCCCTCCAGGACACCTACACCACCCGATGTCACAGGAAGGCCATAAAGATCATCAAGGACTACAACCACCCGAGCCACTGCCTGTTCACCCCGCTATCATCCAGAAGGCAAGGTCAGTACAGGTGCATCAAAGCTGGGACCGAGAGACTGAAAAACAGCTTCTATCTCAAGGCCATCAGACTGTTAAATAGCCACCACTAACATTGAGTGGCTGCTGCCAACACACTGACTCAACTCCAGACACTTTAATAATGGGAATTGATGTAAAATATATCACTAGCCACTTTAAACAATGCTACTTAATATAATGTTTACATACCCTACATTATTAATCTCATATGTCTACGTATATACTGTACTCTATATCATCTACTGCATCTTTATGTAATACATGTATCACTAGCCACTTTAAACTATGCCACTTTGTTTACATACTCATCTCATATGTATATACTGTACTCGATACCATCTACTGCATCGTGCCTATGCCATTCTGTACCATCACTCATTCATATATCTTTATGCACATATTCTTTATCCCTTTACACTTGTGTGTATAAGGTAGTAGTTTTGGAAATGTTAGTTAGATTACTCGTTGGTTATTACTGCATTGTCGGAACTAGAAGCACAAGCATTTCGCTACACTCGCATTAACATCTGCTAACCATGTGTATGTGACAAATAAAATTTGATTTGATTTGAGTTACACATGGAATGAACAAAACATACAGTCAATAATACAGTAGAAAAAAAGAAAACAAGGTCTATATACAGTGAGAGCAAATAAGGTCAACTAAGGGAGTTATAAGGCAATAAATTGGCCTTGGTGGCGAAGTAATTACAATATGGCAATTAAACACTGGAATGGTAGATGTGCAACAGATGGATGTTTAAGAAGAGATACTGTGGTGCAAAAGGAGCAAAATAAATAAATACAGTATGGGAATGAGGTAGATAGATGGGCTATATACAGATTGGCTATGAACAGGTGCAGTGATCTGTGAGCTGCTCTGACAGCTGGTTCTTAAAGCTAGTGAGGGAGATGGGAATCTCCGGCTTCAGTGATTTTTGCAGTTCGTTCCAGTCAGTGGCAGCAGAGAACTGGAAGGAAAGATGACCAAAGGAGGAATTGGCTTTGGGGGTGACCAGTGAGATATACCTGCTGGAGTGTGTGCTACGAGTGGGTGCTGCTATGGTGACAAGGGAGCTGAGATAGGGCGGGGCTTTACCTAGCAGAGACTTGTAGATAACCTGTAGCCAGTGGGTTTGGCGACGAGTATGAAACGAGGGCCAGCCAACGAGAGCATACAGGTCGCAGTGGTGGGTAGTATATGGGGCTTTGGTGACAAAACGGATGGCACTGTGATAGACTACATCCAGTAGTGTTGGAGGCTATTTTATAGATGACATCACCGAAGTCAAGGATCGGTAGGATGGTCAGTTTTACGAGGGTATGTTTGGCAGCATGAGTGAAGGAAGCTTTGTTGCGAAATAGGAAGCCAATTCTAGATTTAATTTTTGATTGGAGATGCTTAATGTGAGTCTGGAAGGAGAGTTTACAGTCTAGCCAGACACCTAGGTATTTGTAGTTGTCCACGTATTCTAAGTCAGAGCCGTCCAGAGTAGTGATGCTGGTTGGGCGGGCAGGTGCCTGCAATGATCGGTTGAATAGCATGCATTTAGTTTTTATTCACGTTTAAGAGCAGTTGGAGGCCACGGAAGGAGAGTTGTATGGCATTGAAGCTCATCTGGAGGTTAGTTAACGCAGTGTCCAAAGAAGGGCCAGAAGTATACAGAATGGTGTCGTCTGCGTAGAGGTGGATCAGAGAATCACCAGCAGCAAGAGCAACATCATTGATATACAGTAGAGAGAGAAAAGAGTCGGCCAGAGAATTGAACCCTGTGGCACACCCATAGAGACTGCCAGAGGTCCGGACAAAATGTCCTCCAATTTGACACACTGAACTCTATCTGAGAAGTAGTTGGTGAACCAGGCGAGGCGGTAATGATATAATTTAGGAGCCTGAGCGTGGCTGAGGTGCACCCTTGACCAGCTCGGAAACCAGATTGCATTGTGGAGAAGGTACGGTGGGATTCGAAATGGTCTGTGATCTGTTTGTTAACTTGGCTTAAGAATATTTTTGAAAGTCAGAGCAGGATGGATATAGGTCTGTAACAGTTTGAAGAGGGGGATGACAGCGGTAGCATTCCAATCTTCGGGGATCTCTGACGATATGAAAGAGAGGTTGAACAGGCTAGTAATAGGTGTTTCAACAGTTTTGCCGGATAATTTTAGAAAGACAGGGTCCAGTTTGTCTAGCCCAGCTGATTTGTAGGGATCCTTAGGTGCTCTTATTCTCCACGGACTTTACAGTGTACCAACACTTTTTGGAATTAGTGCTACAGGATGCAAATTTCTGTTTGAAAAAGCTAGCCTTAGCTTTCCTAACTGACTGTGTATATTGGTTCCTGGCTTCCCTGAAAAGTTGCATATCGCAGGGGGTATTCGATGCTAATGCAGAATGCCACAGAATGTTTTTGTGCTGGTCAAGGGCAGTTAAGTCTGGGGTGAACCAAGGGCTATATCTGTTCTTAGTTCTATGATTTTTGAATGGGGCATGCTTATTAATTTATGTTGGTGAGGAAAGCACTTTTAAAGAGCAACCAGGCATTCTCTACTGACGGGATGAGGTGAATATCCTTCCAGGATACCCGGGCCAGGTCGATTAGAAAGTCCTGCTCGCTGAAGTGTTTTCATTTGTGTGAGATTGAGGGCATCTAGCTTAGATTGTAGGACGGCCGGGGTGTTAAGCATATCCCAGTTTAGGTCACCTAACAGTATGAACTGATAAATGACTATTGTAGCTTGAAACAGCTGGAATATGGAATATCTACATAGGCGTACAGAGGCCCATTATCAGCAACCATCACTCCTGTGTTCCAATGGCACGTTGTGTTAGCTAAGCCAAGTTTATCATTTTAAAAGGTGAATTGATCATTAGAAAACCCTTTTGCAATTAAGTTAGCACAGCTGAAAAACTGTTGTCCTGATTAAAGAAGCAATAAAACTGGCCTTCTTTAGACGAGTCAAGTATCTGGAGCATCAGCATTTGTGGGTTCGATTACAGGCTAAAAATGTCCAGAAACAAAGCACTTTCTTCTGGAACTCATTTGTCTATTCTTGTTCTGAGAAATTAAAGCTATTCCATGCGAAAAATTACCAAGAAACTGAAGATCTCGTGCAACGCTGTGTACTACTACCTTCACAGAACAGCGCAAACTGTCTCTAACCAGAAAAGAAAGAGGAGTGGGAGGCCCCAGTGCACAACTGTCTAGTTTGAGAAACAGACGCCTCATAAGTCCTCAACTGGCAGCTTCATTAAATAGTACCCGCAAAACACCAGTCTCAATGTCAACATGTGACGAGGCGACTCTGGGATGCTGGCCGCCTTGGCAGAGTTGCAAAGAAAAAGCCATATCTCAGACTCGCCAATAAAACGAAAATATTAAGATGGGCAAAAGAACACAGATACTGGACAGAGGAACTCTTCCTAGAAGGCCAGCATCCCGGAGTCGCCTCTTCACTGTTGATGTTGAGACTGGTGTTTTGTGGGTACAATTTAATGAAGCTGCCAGTTGAGGACTGGCAGTTTGTAAGTAAGCAATTCGAATACGAATACGCACGTGACAAATAATATTTGATTTGATTTGAACCTTTTTAGCTAACCCTTTTCTAACCCTAACATAACTCCTGAACTTAACCCTAACCTTAACCCCTAGCCTAGCTAACGTTAGCCAGAATTTGTAACATATTGTACATTCAGCAACATATAATAAAAATTGTAATTCGTAACATATCATACGAAATGGGTCTTCGACAAACACAAATGAATACATACCATACGAAATGTAACATATCTTACTAAATAGAGTGTCCCGGAATTACGTATGTAATAATACGAAATTCTCTGAGACCAGATTGTTGTTGCTGGTCAAAACGCATGCACAGGAAAACAAGACCAGCACAATATGTTACACATACAGATGTGAATGTACACCCAAACAGTACAATACATACTCTCAGCATGCATGTTCATTAGTATGTCCTGTAAGTGTTACAGTATAGCCATAGAGAGGCTATGAGTAGTAGTGATTGTGTAGGGATCCAGCAGAGAGCTGCAGCACAGTAAGCTGCTTTAGACATCGCTACTGATTTAGAAACCTCTCCCTCCATTTACCTCCAAGGCATTAGAAGGCATCTGTGATTACAGTGAGTCTGCATTGCTGGACCAGCGCTCATAAAAAAAACAATTACCCTGGGCTTCTCTTTCTCTCTCTCTCTCTCCCGTTCTATTTCTTTCTATGTGTCCCTCCCTTTCTGTTGCTCACTTTCTTTTATGACCTTTTTATCCTGTCTCTCTCCGTTCCCCTGTCTCTTTCATTGTAATACTTCTGTTATCTCCAGCTCTCTGTGTATTGCTCTCTTTCTTTTGATTACTTTCTCTTTCATTTCCTCCTCTGTATTGCTTTCTCTCTTTCTATTACTTTCTATCTTTCCCTCTCTATGAATTGTGTTCTCCCTGTGCTCTCCCTAATGCCCTATTAATCCTCAGACAAATGACACAGCCTGGATCACATGTTTCTGCTGTTGTTCCTTCAGAGTTATTGAAAGTTACTGCACAGTACATGGCTAAAAAGCTATAATTTTACTGTAGTTGTCAATCTGCTGTTAGTGGCATTCTGTCAGAATGAGAATGAGGCAGATAAACAAAATGGCCCAACTAGCATTTCAAGCAAAGGCCTAAATTCAATTACATGTATTTGCTAATGCAACACAGGAACCAGATGTATTTTTCTATCTAAAATGTGTTGATGTGTTTGTTACTGTTTCCAATGCCCAAATCATCTCCTGTTGGCTCCAGCCTATCAACAACCTGTCACTAGCACTGATTGGGAAGAGCTGGGACAAGAAAACCACAGCTCATTTCATTTTTCTGAAATATTAAGTAGCAGAGATGTATCTGATTGCACTTGAGAAAGAGTCATTGTTCTGAGCTGGCCTGCTTGCGTATGACATCTGATCTCTCTCCAGAACACTCTAGTACAGATCAGGTGCCTCTTAATCTGTCTGTTCTGATGGAACAAACCCACTGAAATATGGAAAATACAATGGGAAAATACAATGGGCTGGGACATTTGGTACAGACATTATGAAACCATGTCTATGCTTGAATGTATGTTCTGATGGGACCATTCACATCCTAACGACGGAACCAACATTCTATGAATGATCCTATCACTTCCATTGAGAGTGCTGCGGCATGACTAAATCCCATGCACGTCACAGATGTCACTGAGGGAATCAGTGGTAGTTGCCCCACCTTTATGGAGTACCTAATAATTGACACAGAAAGTTAAAGTTCGGTGAACATGACATTTCCAAAGGGGGTTGCTTGCGTGTATGGTTTACAGTGAGCAAAGAAGGTGTATCCTAGTGTGTCAGCATCTCAACCCACAGCAGAGAGGGGAAAGGGGATATGGAATTTCCTCTAGCTCTAAAGAACACAAACGGAGCCAAGTGCCTGGTGGCTCACCTGCCCTTGCTCAGCTGCTGCCCGGCTACTGTGTGAAAATGAGCAGGATCCAGAGATTTCCCTATGATGGGACTTTGGAACCTCTGATATGGGCACCTTCCTGTTACCTTCAGTCACGCCTCAATTTCTAGGATACGTTTCCACTGTTTGTTTCTTAATCACTAACACTGGTGTCTTTCTCTGTCCATTTCTCCTGTCCCACCCTCTCTCCTCCTCTCTGTCATTCAGCGTCAGCCTATGCGGACCTGCAGTGGGAGCAGCAGCCCAGGCAGGATGGGAGCCACCCACCTCAGGACTACCCTCTCAGGGATCAGCCCCCCGTGGCTGGCTATGTCCCCCAGCCAGATTACATGGAGGGAGATGATGATCTCATCAAGCCCAAAAAGCTCCTTAATCCAGTGAAAGCCTCCAAAAGCCACCAGGAGCTCCACCGAGAGCTGCTCATGAGCCAGAAACGGTACAACTCCCACCCAACAGAGTCCCATACAAGATCTAAAACTAACAGCTGATTTAGCTTATTATCCAGCAATCTAGCTATTGGTATGATTTCAACACTTACACTGTGCTTGTTTGCATGTTTATGCATCTGTGTGTGCACACAGACAGTCAACCTGACACGTCATTCAGAATTCTCAGCCAAGCCCTCTGTAATGTCACATATACTTATATTATATCACAGATGGTGGATATTTCCGACTGTAATTCCCAATTATAGATTCATATGATATGATATTTTAGGCACATACCCATATCATGGCATTACGTAAATAAAGAAATACAGGATTTCCTGTGATCACTGTACATGCCTCAACATGTATGGATTTACATAAAAGGAGAAGTACATTCTAAAACATAAACATTAGTCATGAAAGGTCAGATGACAAAGGTGTAATCTAACTTCTCATTTATATAAGCCAAAGGTTTAAAAGGCTTAAAAAGGGTCATAATGATCTAAACAAAGTGTGATCGTAGGCAGCATTCCCATTTACCCTCTCTCTTACACTGCCCCTCTAAAATGCTTTCTGAAAGTGGTATTGGTCATCCACTCACAACATAAGCTAGTAAGTACACTTAAAAGTTCCAGAAATATTTAGCTAGCTACTGCAGCACTGGAAGTAAGAGGACTGTTCAAAGCAGCAGATGCCTCCCTTTAAACTAAGGAAGCAGGATATTTTCAGCATGCCAGGTTTGGGTATGGGGGATGGAAGGGGAAAAACACCCCCTATTTAAAATGTCTCAAATAGGAATTTTAAATGGGCTACAAAGAATCAGCTCTGTTTGGAGTTTGGTATGAAGAAAAACATGCCAGCATTTAGAAAAAATGTGCAAGTTCATCACATGTCCAGCTGTGATTGCAATAGTGGTGGGGTGAACAGAAAAGTGTGGTTCAACTTTATACTGCTGCTAAGCTATGGCAAAACAAACCAGTGATCATATATAGTTCATATTTGTGTTAACACCCAACGTTTTAACCAATCCTAGACTCAGTTGTTATTCTTTTACCCCTACGAATATGAAAAAAAATGCCATTCTAAATAAATACTGCACAGACAGTGTATGGCATATCAAATAGCAACTACCCAAACAGCAGTTTTTTCTCTCCATTGAAGCCTGTCGTCTGTCTCTCTTGATCAACATCTCTTTAATTAGCAGGCCCATTAGAAGCCAGTTGTTGCTAGGTGACAGCCCACCACGATCCTGTCCCTATCACTGAGTTGTTGGGATCTGGGCAAATCCCCATGGCTCCAGTACTCCAACCCTCCATGAAGTGACAGTGGGAACTCAGACCCTTAAGAGAGTGGGCAACAGAGGACCGTTTATGCCCCTCCAGCCCTGCTGTTTCACTGCCATTGAAGAGTAGGCCCATAGAAAACCAGGCTCTGGAAGTAAAAATGACATTCTGCTAGTGTTCTTCTTGTTTGTGTCATTATGCAGTCGGATTTCTCTTTATAATCATGGTTTTCAGTGATCATAAACATGAATCCTAATATTCTCCAATACGCAAGAAAAATGTCATTGTAGAATGCCTTAGAATGCCACAGAATGTCAAAGATTGCCATTGCGCGGAATCCCAATTTCCAGGAATATGGAATGCAGACAAATATCTCCCTTATCTACTCTTAACTTCCCTTTCTGTAATCTCTCTACAGTACGATAATTTCCCGACTTATCTGTGTGGTGTGTCTGACCTGTATCTGAACTTGTTTACTCTGTAGCATTGGTCAGTTAATCAGTCAGGCGCTAAATAGGTTATAATAACAATATCCTACAGAAGAGCCAGACCAATCAGTCATAACCCACTAGTCTACTAATAAATAATTCATTGTGAAGCAAATCTGGTAGAAAAGGACATGCATGTCATGTCGGCTGTCTGTCTATCTTCTAGTAATATGACTCTTATCGAATATATCCACATCCTAGTATTGATCTGACAGAGAGAAAGTCACAGTACACGAAAACCTGGAGTGTAATTAGTGTGAGAAATGGGAAGAATATAAAACATAAATGTTAATAGATAAATATAGCAGAACATTCAAGTCTAATTTACAGTATCCAATATCTTCCCACATAACAAATACTACAGTTTACTATAGAATACTATAGTACTTCATTTAGAATTCTATAGAGTTCTGTAGTAAAACTGTAGTACACCGTAGAATCCTATACTCCACACTGTAGTATCCCTCAAACATGTAGTGCATACTACAGACTTTTGTAGTATACTGTAGTGTACTATACTACACACTCTAGTATCCCTCGATCATGTAGTGCTGCTTACTTTAGAATTTTGTAGTATACTGTAGAATACTTTATTACACGCTGTAGTATCCCTCGATTGTGTGGTGCTTACTATATCATTTAGTAGTATACTGGAGAATACTATACACTGTAGTATCCCTATACTACACGTTGTAGTATCCCCCTCGATTGTGTAGTGCTTAATATAGAATGTTTTAGTATACTGTAGAATACTATACTACACACTGTGGTATCCCTTGATCACGTAGTGCTTACTTTAGAATGTTTTGATCGATTGGACTGCTAGCCAGCTTTACTGCTAGCTGCTAGCCAGAGGTGGTTACATGTACTTAAGTACATTCTTGGAGGATCTAATACTTTTCTAGTTACTCTCTGTGGGCTGCACTTGCACTCTTACTCAAGTAATTTCTGAAGGAAGTAACTTACTTTTTACTCCGTTCGTTACATTTTACCATATCACTTCAGTTACAGTGCCTTGCGAAAGTATTCGGCCCCCTTGAACTTTACGACCTTTTGCCACATTTCAGGCTTCAAACATAAAGATATAAAACTGTATTTGTTTGTGAAGAATCAACAACAAGTGGGACACAATCATGAAGTGGAACGACATTTATTGGATATTTCAAACTTTTTTAACAAATCAAAAACTGAAAAATTTGGCGTGCAAAATTATTCAGCCCCCTTAAGTTAATACTTTGTAGCGCCACCTTTTGCTGCGATTACAGCTGTAAGTCGCTTGGGGTATGTCTCTATCAGTTTTGCACATCGAGAGACTGAATTTTTTTCCCATTCCTCCTTGCAAAACAGCTCGAGCTCAGTGAGGTTGGATGGAGAGCATTTGTGAACAGCAGTTTTCAGTTCTTTCCACAGATTCTCGATTGGATTCAGGTCTGGACTTTGACTTGGCCATTCTAACACCTGGATATGTTTATTTTTGAACCATTCCATTGTAGATTTTGCTTTATGTTTTGGATCATTGTCTTGTTGGAAGACAAATCTCCGTCCCAGTCTCAGGTCTTTTGCAGACTACATCAGGTTTTCTTCCAGAATGGTCCTGTATTTGGCTCCATCCATCTTCCCATCAATTTTAACCATTTTCCCTGTCCCTGCTGAAGAAAAGCAGGCCCAAACCATGATGCTGCCACCACCATGTTTGACAGTGGGGATGGTGTGTTCAGGGTGATGAGCTGTGTTGCTTTTACGCCAAACATAACGTTTTGCATTGTTGCCAAAAAGTGCAATTTTGGTTTCATCTGACCAGAGCACCTTCTTCCACATGTTTGGTGTGTCTCCCAGGTGGCTTGTGGCAAACTTTAAACGACACTTTTTATGGATATCTTTAAGAAATTGCTTTTTTCTTGCCACTCTTCCATAAAGGCCAGAATGGTGCAATATACGACTGATTGTTGTCCTATGGACAGAGTCTCCCACCTCAGCTGTAGATCTCTGCAGTTCATCCAGAGTGATCATGGGCCTCTTGGCTGCATCTCTGATCAGTCTTCTCCTTGTATGAGCTGAAAGTTTAGAGGGACGGCCAGGTCTTGGTAGATTTGCAGTGGTCTGATACTCCTTCCATTTCAATATTATCGCTTGCACAGTGCTCCTTGGGATGTTTAAAGTTTGGGAAATCTTTTTGTATCCAAATCCGGCTTTAAACTTCTTCACAACAGTATCTCGGACCTGCCTGGTGTGTTCCTTGTTCTTCATGATGCTCTCTGCGCTTTTAATGGACCTCTGAGACTATCACAGTGCAGGTGCATTCATACGGAGACTTGATTACACACAGGTGGATTGTATTTATCATCATTAGTCATTTAGGTCAACATTGGATCATTCAGAGATCCTCACTGAACTTCTGGAGAGAGTTTGCTGCACTGAAAGTAAAGGGGCTGAATAATTTTGCACGGCCAATTTTTCAGTTTTTGATTTGTTAAAAAAGTTTGAAATATTCAATAAAGGTCGTTCCACTTCATGATTGTGTCCCACTTGTTGTTGATTCTTCACAAAAAAATACAGTTTTATATCTTTACGTTTGAAACCTGAAATGTGGCAAAAGGTCGCAAAGTTCAAGGGTCCGAATACTTTCGCAAGGCACTGTATATAGATTTATATTATGATATAGTCGCTGCCGGATGAAAACCTTGTAACTTCAAATTTTGTGATTTACATTAATATTATTTTTTACATGAATCGATACCATTGGTTCCCCTTTATGTCTTTATTAACGTTTCACGACACCTTGACCATTCAAAATAGTCCATTGGCTTTCAAAGTTGTCTGTCAAACCCCGTATCTCAACCACGGCTCTTGAAGTGAAGTGCACGTCTTCACTATTGAGGAGATTTTTGTTCGTAGGTTCTTAGCCAGATGCGATCAGAGGTAAGTTTCACTTTATTACCTTCGCCTTTGTAATATTATATATTTTTGGAGAAAGATAAATATTTCTCAAATAAACTAAAGAAAAATATAAACGCAACTTGAAACAATTTCTAAGATTTTACTCAGTTACACTTCATGTAAGTAAATCAGAGATTTTAAATAAATTAGGCCCTAATCTATGGATTTCACATGACTGGGAATACAGATATGCTGGTCACAGATACCTTAAAAAAGGGGCATGGATCAGAAAAGCAGTCAGTAGCTGGTGTGAAAACCATTTGCCTCATGCAGCGCAACACATCTCTTTCGAAAAGATTTGATCAGGTTGTTGATTGTGGCCTGTGGAATGTTGTCCCGTGGAATGTTGTCCCATTCCTCTTCAGTGGCTGTGCGAAGTTGCTAGATATTGGCAGGAACTGGAACACGCTGTCATGCACATCGATCCAGAGCATTCCAAACATGCTCAATGGGTGAAATGTCTAAGTATGCAAGCCATGGAAGAACTGGGACATTTTCAGCTTCCAGGAATTGTATACTGATCCTTGTGACATGGGGCGGTGCAAACATGAGGAGATGGTGGCGGATGAATGGCACGGCAATGGTCCTCAGGATCTCGTCACGGTATCTCTGTGCATTAAAATTTCCATCGATAAAATGCAATTGTGTTCGTTGTCCGTAGCTTTTGCCTGCCCATACCATAACCCCACTGCCACCATGTGGCACTGTTCACAAGGTTGATATCAGCAAACTGCTCGCCTACACGATGCCATGCACACTATCTACCATCTGCCCGGTACAGTTGAAACCGTGATTCATCTGTGAAGAGCACACTTTACTTGACCACTGAAGTCGGTTACGATGCCAAACTGCAGTCAGGTCAAGACCCTGGTGAGGACGACAAGCATGCAGATGAGTTTCCCTGAGTCCGTTCCTGACAGTTTGTGCAGAAATTCTTCAGTTGTGCAAATCCATAGTTTCATCAGCTGTCCGGGTGGCTGGTCAGACAATCCCGCAGGTGAAAAAGCCGGATGTGGAGGTCCTGGGCTGGCGTGGTTACACGTGGTCTGTAGTTGTGAGGCCGGTTGGACGTACTGCCAAATTATGATTATTTATTTATTACTTACATGATTCTTATCGGAATTCCTACCTTGATGTTTATTCCATGCTGAAAGGTGTCTGATTTGCAGACTAGTAACATGATTGATAGTGACATTTCAATATTGTTATTTGACTGTTTTATCACTTACCTGATCCTCTTGATATTTCCTTCTGAGTTAAAAAATAATTAAACATCACACTTGGTGTAAATCTTTTTAGTATGCATTCACCATCACATGTACTAGAAATTATAGTGAAATTAATTTTCATTCATGTTATTCATTTACCTTTTTATGAAATTGAGCACATTGATAGATATTAAGTCAACATTGAATAGGACCGTAGTTTAAACTGTACAACCTACACACACGCATTCAGAGGTAAGCTGGCAGGGTGTCATGCTTTCAATTAAGCATCTACATGTATCTGCTGGGCTTGGGTTGGCACTGCTTCTAGTGCTAAGAGGGGTATGGCTATGAGAGTCAAAGCCCAGAACAGGCCATCTGTGTTGGGCACCATGACAGAGAGAGAGCCCTTACAGCGCTGGGAGATCAGCCACACCACTGTGATGGGAGTGCAGGTCATCAACTTGAACCGTCTTTCTCACTCTTACTGAGTGGTCTCCATTTTCTCTGATTGCTGTTTCGCTACCTCTCTCGTTCACTCTCTCACTCTAGATAAGTATTTTTTGTGTCATTGAGCATTGATGTCTGAGGTGGTAGATGTAAGATGAAAGAGGGAAAAAAGCATGGACCACAACACAGAAAAAACACATTTGTTTCAAATGCCAATGCCGTTTACAATGCTGAGTAGTAAGAAAGGACTGTCTATTGATTTTAGAGCAGTGAGAAGGTATAGAGGAGTCAGAAGTCCCAGAGTATGTTATGAATAGGCCTATGGATGACAGCAACCAGAAAGTCATATAGTGGACTCAAATATCAGCCCTTTCACTGTGCTATTCTTGTCCTGTGCTTGGCGATCAAACTATACCTTCTACAGATGTTCTGGTAGTGTGTTTCTTTCATAAACTATCTACAGTACACAGGCTACTGCTATAATGTATGTATGTGTGTGTGTGTGTGTGTGTGTGTGTGTGTGTGTGTGTGTGTGTGTGTGTGTGTGTGTGTGTGTGTGTGTGTGTGTGTGTGTGTGTGTGTGTGTGTGTGTGTACACCGCTCTGACTTATTTGATGAGACAAAATTAACAAAAACACTAATCACACCTCAATAGCAGCCCTCCCTCTCTCTACCAAACAAAAAATATGGTGACTGCACCTCCCTAAGGGGGCCAAAGGCACTACATGAATTGAATTAGCAGTCTCAAAGAGGAGAGGTGAGAGGAGGGTTACAAAGAGAGCTCAACACTTTCTATCTTATCCTGAGTATAATGGCATTTCACTCTGAAGAGGTCTGATGTGAGATATTGGGGGGAGATATTGAATTAATTATTGATGAGTTTTAGAGGCCATATGCTGTGATTGAATAAACTCAAAGTTGATTAACAATTGAGAAAGATGGTTTTCTTCCTTTCGGATAAAACAAAACAAGGGTCCCACCACCAAACCTCAGCGGTGTGCTTCCTGCTGTCTTTTTCTGTCTAATAAGAAAACAGGATCCTAATTAATCTGGCATCACCATAGAGATTCAGAGACAAACACCGGTCTGTGGCTCACAAGTCCCGTAGCCCTTGTTAGGACTACAGGAGCATTTATGAGCAGGGAAATAAGCTTTACTTCTATGCAATTGTTATTTGCTAAAATGCAACATAATCCTTTTGCATTATATTTTTGTCATATTAATATAATTGAATCCTGAAAAAAAATCAATGGGTGAGCAGTGGTGTGTATTTATGGATGTCAAGGGGAGCCAGGTTTCCCAAAAAATTTGACCAAGAAAAAAACATTTTAAAAAACATACACAATAATTTTTTTGATCTCTCTGAGTTTGATAAATGTCCTTCAAATCGCAAGAGGCTGAATATACAGTATCTCACCGGAGAAAGCATCCGAACTAACAAAACAGTGCCCTCTCTGTCTCAGTATGTGTAGCCCATCTAGCTGACGCCGTCAGGTCAAAAAGGGTATGACACTGTTGTCAGCAAGCATTTGGCCTCTCTTGATAACAAAATATATCAAATATAGCCAATCAGTGTTGAGCTAAACTGAGTGAGCTCAGCTGTGAATAGTCCTGGCACACCAAAAAAAAAGGGAAGCCAGTTTGGATTTGGCTTCACACCAATCACATTACATCTGAAGCCAAATGTCATTGACAGAAAAAAACTTGAATTGTTGCGTCTCGTTGTGTTGCTGTCCTCAGGTGGCTAGCTAGCTAGCTAAAATCGGCCTTTTCTTAAATTAGACAGGAATATATATATAGGGATTTGGACTTGTGGTTTTACCTAATTCTCCATAGTAGCATCTACATGTGATTTATAACGCAGATTCTGATCAAACCATTAATTCATACATTGTGCCCCTGGCCAGAGAGGATGGAAGTGCAACATGTGGTTAGATGTACTAGGCTAATGTTACCTAGCTGGGCTGGCGCATCGTTGCCCATGAAAGGCAGTTAGGCTAGCGAGCAAGCATAGGAAAACAAAAACTAAAAGTATATACTGTGTGACCGAGTTATAGACCATTTAGCAGTGGTGTAAAGTACTTAATTAAGTTAAAATACTTTAAAGTACCACTTAAGTAGTTTTTTGGGGTATTTGTACTTTACTTTAATATTTATATTTTTGACCATTTTTACTATTACTTCACTACATTTCGAAATAAAATAATGTACTTTAACTCCATTCCTTTTCCCTGACACCCAAAAGTACTCATTACATTTTCAATGCTTGGCAGGACAGGAAAATGGTCAAATTCATGGAACTAATCAAGAGAACATCCCTGGTCATTCGTATTGCCTCTGATATGGCGTACTCACTAAACACAAATGCTTAGTTTGTAAATGATGTCTGAGTGTTGGGGTGTTCCCCTGGCTATCTGGTTTGCTTAATAAGGAATTTGTAATGATTTATACTTTTACTTTGACTTTTGACACTTATTTTAGCAATTACATTTACTTTTGATACTTAAGTATATTTAAAACCAGATACTTTTAGACTTTTACTCAAGTAGTATTTTACTGGGTCACTTTTACTTGAGTCATTTTCTATTAAGATATCTTTACTTTTACTTAAGTATAACAATTGGATACTTTTTCCACCACTGCCGTTTAGGGAACATAAAAGAGGAGGATGGTGTATGTGTTTCTCTACAAGTAGGCTGAGTCAACATGTTTTTTCTTTGCGCACACACACACACACACACACACACACACACACACACACACACACACACACACACATACACACAGAAATCAGTAACATGGACAGCCACATCATATTTAGCTTACGTTGATTGGAGTAAATCGTTATTGATATCTTTTAGTTGTAACTGTATTAGACTAAGCATAGGTGATTAGATGATGTTGAAACGTTGTAATGGTGCTGGAAGAGTGGCGGCAGCTCCTGTTTTCTTTGCAACTTGTGGTAACTCTGTGGTTCTAAATCAATAGTTATTTAGTGGTCTGAAAATGTCAGAAACATTAACTTGCTCTACCATGCTGTATGTCACGTAACTGTTTGTAGACTTCACCGGACAGATGTTGAATTTATTCTGCTCACTGTGTCTTCTTATTGTCTCAGCCATAGGCCTATACAGTTGAAGTCGGGAGTTAACATACACATATGTTGGAGTCATTAAAACTAGTTTTTCAACCAATCCACAAAATTCTTGTTAACTTCTTAAGCTATAGGGGGCAGCATTTTCACTTTTGGATAAATAGCATGCCCAATTTCAACCTCCTGCTACTCATGCCAAGAATATAAGATATGCATATTATTAGTATATTTGGATAGAAAACACTCTGACGTTTCTAAAACTGTTTGAATCATATCTGTGAGTATAACGTAACTTATGTAGCAGGCCCTGAAGACTAACCGTTCAGATTTTTTGTTTTTGAGGTCTCTGTCTGTTCAGTGAGTTCTCATTGGGAAACTATATTTCTTAGGAACTTGTTTTCAGTTCCTACCGCTTCCACTGGATGTCACCAGTTTTTGGAATTTGGTTGAGGTTATTCCTTTGAGCAATGAAGAAGTACGGCCATCTAGGAACTGCGTAACACTGTTGATAGTTGCGCAAAACTTGAAAAGTAGCTTGATTTGTTGTCTTCCTGTATTGAACACAGATAGACCTGTCTTCAATTTGATTGATTATTAACATTTAAAAATACCTAAAGTTGTATTACAAAAGTAGTTTGAAATGTTTTGGCAAAGTTTACAGACAAAATTTGAAATATTTTGTAGTGACATTGCGCAACTAGGCAGGGTAGCTGGTTAGAGCGTTGGACTAGTAACCGGAAGGTTGCAAGTTCAAATCCCCAAGCTGACAAGGTACAAATATGTCGTTCTGCCCCTGAACAGTCAGTTAACCCACTGTTCCTAGGCCATCATTGAAAATAAGAATTTGTTCTTAACTGACTTGCCTAATTAAATAAAGGAAAAATAAATAAACATTTGGAAGCTGTTTTTTTCTGGATCAAACGCGCCAAATAAATTGACATTTCGGATATATATGGACGGAATTAATCGAACAAAAGGACCAATTGTGACGTTTATGGGACATATTGGAGTGCCAACAAAAGAAGCTCGTCAAAGGTAAGGCATGTTTTATATCTTATTTCGTCGTTTTGTGTAGTGCCTGAAGGGTTGCAATATGCAAAAAAAAGCTACCCTCTTTGTTTACTGTTGTGCTATCATCAGATAATAGCTTCTTATGCTTTCAGCGAAAAGCCTTTTTAAAATCTGACATGTTGGCTGGATTCACAACGAGTGTAGCTTTAATTTAGTATCTTACTGTATATGTGTGATTTAATGAAAGTTTGATTTTTATATAATTTTATTTGAATTTGACGCTCTGCATTTCCCCTGGCTTTTGGTCAAATGGGACGCAAGCTTCCCCTATACCATAAAAAGTTAACAAACTACAGTTTTGGCAAGTCGGTTAGGGCATCTACTTTGTGCATGACACAAGTAATTTTTCCAACAATTGTTTACAGACAGATTATTTAACTTACAATTCACTATCACAATTCCAGTGGGTCAGAAGTTTACATACACTAAGTTGACTGTGCCTTTAAAGAAAACTCCATAAAATGATGTCATGGCTTTAGAAGCTTCTGATAGGCTAATTGACATAATTTGATTCAATTGGAGGTGTACCTGTGGATGTATTTCAAGGCCTATTTGCTTGACATGATGAGAAAAATGAAAGAAATCAGCCAAGACCTCAGAAAAAAATTGTAGACCTTCACAAGTCTGGTTCATCATTGGGAACAATTTCCAAACGCCTGAAGGTACCACGTTCATCTGTACAAACAATAGTACGCAAGTATAAACACCATGGGACCACGCAGCTGTCATATCGCTCAGGAAGGAGATGCATTCGGTCTCCTAGAGATGAACGTACTTTGGTGCGAAAAGTGCAAATAAATCCCAGAACAACAGCAAAGGACCTTGTGAAGATGCTGGGGGAAACAGGTACAAAAGTATCTACAGTAAAACTAGTCCTATATCGACATAACCTGAAAGGCCGCTCAGCAAGAAAGAAGCCACTCTTCCAAAACCGCCATAAAAAAGCCAGACTAAGGTTTGCAACTGCACATGGGGACAAAGATCGTACTTTTTGGAGAAATGTCCTCTGGTCTGATGAAACAAAAATAGAACTGGGGGAGGCTTGCAAGCCGAAGAACACCATCCCAACTGTGAAGCACGGGGGTGGCAGCATCATGTTGTGGGGGTGCTTTGCTGCAGTAGGGACTGGTGCACTTCACAAAATAGATGGCTTCATGAGGAAGGAAAATGATGTGGATATATTGAAGCAACATTTCAAGACATCGGTCAGGAAGTTAAAGCTTGGTCGCAAATGAGTCTTCCAAATGGACAATGACCCCAAAAATACTTCCAAAGTTGTGGAAAAATGGCTTAAGGACAACAAAGTCAAGGTATTGGAGTGGCCATCACAAAGCCCTGACCTCAATCCCGTAGAAAATTCACCCAAATTTTTGTGGGAAGCTTGTGGATGGCTACCCAAAATGTTTGACCCAAGTTAAACAATTTAAAGGCATTGCTACCAAATACTAATTGAGTGTATGTAAACTTCTGACCCACTGGGAATGTGATGAAAGAAATAAAAGCTGAAATAAATCATTCTCTCTACTATTTTTCTGACTTTTCACATTCTTAAAATAAAGTGGTGATCTAATTTACCTAAAACAGGGGATTTTTACTAGGATTAAATGTCAGGAATTGTGAAAAACTGAGTTTACATGTATTTGGCTAAGGTATATGTAAACTTCCGATTTCAACTGTATATCAGGTTGTCAAGCAATATTAACTAACACGACACAGCAACCAACGCAATTATCACTACACATAGGTTATAATATGGATTTTTCCCCCCAGTGATTTTACCCACACACCACTGCTTTGGGTGAGGAAAGGATATTGTTTGAGAGAGCAAAATCAGAACATAGCATTTAGCGTAATTAGAGTTCCCTCTGCTGGAGACAAGAGGAAAACACTGAAGTTAAATTAAAATGCAGATGACCTTAGTAAATACCTTCTCTCTCGGTCTCTCAGGAGTGGCGGTGTTGGGATGGAGTCTAAGCCGGAGCTGCAGCGTGTCTTGGAGGCCAGGAAGAGGGAACAGATCATCAAGCAGAGGAAGGAGGAAGATGACGCCAGAAAGAAGATCTCCCCTCTGGAACAAGAGCTCCTCAAGAGGAAGGAGAAGCTAGAAGAGGTAGGAGAGATCATCAATCGGTCAATACAATTATATTGCTATAGAGCTTTTTACAATTTAATCTAATCGAAATTGATTGAATAAACTCCCTTTTGTTTCTGATTCAGCTGGAGAAGGAGCAGGGAAAAAAAGAGGAGACCGTGAGAGCCCCAGAGTTTGTCAAGGTCAAGGAGAACTTGAGACGGACGTCCTTTCACAATAATGGAGAGAAAGAGGTGTAAGGGACAAAACGGTCCAAGTATACCGTTGAGTTTGAATCTTCTGGAGTTTGTACACTTGTGTGTATTATGCGCGTGAGTGGACACAGAACAGCTGTGTTGTGTTGCTCTGACTGCACAACTCAAGACAACAGCAAGGAACTTCTACCTACAAGGACTGGTCGGCAAGCCATGACACAATGCCTTCACTAACCCACTCAGAGCAGAGACACAGCGGGAGAGACAGAGAAGGAAGGTTGACTCTGCAATGGGCTACTGTTACAGGGATAGTTCAAACTGTATCTGTGATATCTCAATCCAGAGTAACTGACATGAGAGTGAGTGTTAGGGTCAAAAAGGACAACCTGTACTCGGGGGTAGATGTAACATAGTAAACGTAATTCCGGGACACGCCAAATAGTATGATATGTTTCATTTCGTATGGTATCAATTAGTTTGTGGATGAATTTGTACAATATGTTAAGAATTTGCTGAACATATGATATGATACGAATATGATACGAATTCCAATTTGTTCTCGCTAACGTTAGCTAAGTGGCTAGCGTTAACTAAGCTAACGGTTAGGGTTAAGGGTTAAGGATAGGAGTTAGGTTAAAGGGTTTGGGTTAGGGGAAGGGTTAGCTAACATGCTAAGCAGTTGCAAAGTAGCTAAAAGGTAGTAAATAGCTGCAAAGTTGTTAATTAGCTAAAATGCTAAATGTTGCCCGTGATGAGATTTGAATACACAACCTTTGGGTTGCTAGACATTCGTGTTATAGGCCTACTCATGCATCACGACCAATCACCCTACTTTTGCTTTTACCTTAAGTAACCTTCTGTCTTATGTAACCATACCAAACATAACATATCATACAAGTGTCAAATTTACGTTTACTATGTTACTTCTAGTCTATAAGACCAGGCTGAAGAAGAGGGGAGAAGCTATTCACTAGTGGATGTAGTGTTCCGTACTGCAATGACTAGAAACAAGGACACGTAAGATGTTAAGAGATAAAGCCAAAGTTGGTTGTTTTTCTCAAGTGTGTCACAAAGCAGTGGTTACTTTTCATCTTAGGCTGTGTATATCAAATAGTAATTCTCTAGGTTACCGTATAAGAAGCACACTGTACCTGCACACACAATCAGTACAGATTGTTAATAACAGTAAACAATCAAATGTTCCTCCTACTAATGGCATTTATGTATCTGCAATTCAAGGTCACATGTCTCAATGTGAAATCTCTCACTGAGAAAGCACCTATCTCTAACAGTGCCTTCCTACCTCTAGCTGCATGTCATCCTAATCAAAAAGTTCAAACCAAGGAACGCTATCTTTATGAAATGGTGGTGCGTGTATCGCTTATACCAACGGTATACTATCAAACCACATGATCTGAGGAATCAGATAAGAGTATTTGTACAGTATGTAGGTGAGTGTGAGTGGTTGTGTGAATGCATGTTGAAGACACAAGAGACTGACAGATATGGCGGTACTTTGTAGCTCAGTTGGTAGAGCATGGCGCTTGTAACGCCAGGGTAGTTTAATTCCTGAGACCACCCATACGTACAATGTATGTGTGTGTGAGATTGTATAAAAGAATCTGCTAAATGGCAGACTAAATGACAGATTTTTCTCTAACCCTATTTCACCGTTTTGTTGTAAGATATACATGTTTTGAAAAGGGATATTTATGTTTTGTGCTTAAGGTCTGAGACCAGGTAGATATTCTCACATTTGTAATTGTATCACAGCGCTTTTTAAATAGTATTATGTAGCGATACAAAATAAAATGCAATCATTTGAATCTTATTTCCATAAGGCACTTTAGAACATTGAAATTATGTATCTGAACATTTATTTTACCAATCAATTATGCATGTCATTTTTTAAATGTCTTTAATATGTTTTTATCCTGATTGCATATAGATGGCCATTTGTATTTTGGTGTTTTTTGCACCAAATATTGTTATACTTGTATGAAATATCTGCCTTTACTGACTCCTGAAGCCACTTAAGATGTTTAATATTACAAAACTGTACATGTTATAAACATGAATACATTCTCTCATTTCTTTTTCAGTCTCTTCATTGCATAGAAGCATGAATATATTAATGTATGAATATTTCAATAGCTTTCACAATGACAGAATGATTGTTATGAATAACAAAGGTTTGTACTTCAAATTACTATGGTACATGTTTGAGAAGAGAGGTACAAAGAGCTGGACAAAATTGTATTCCTTTCTAAGAAAATAAATAAAGGACAAACACTGCATTGATAGTTGCACTGTGACCTTTCATTTGGTCTGATAATGTCTGGATCATTCCACAAAAATAGTGGCTTTCCTGTCGCTCGCCTTAACCACCTGGAAAATCACTTAAAAAGGTCAGATAATAACACAAAATATGTATTTTTGTTTTAATTTTAGTGTATTATTGTCAATAAAACATATGTAAGACAGTTACATTGCAAAACATTATTGTATACATCGTAGAACAGGGTTTCCCAAGCTCGGTCCTGGGCCCCGCCTGGGTGTACGTTTGTTTTGGTTTTTGCCCCAGCACTACACAGATGATTAAAATAATCCAAGCTTGATCATTCTTTGGTTATTTGAATCAGCTCTGTAGTGATAGGGCAAAAACCAAAACGTACACCCAGGTGGGGCCCCAGGACAGAGTTTGGTAAACCCTGTCGTAGAACACGGTCAGTATCATGAAAATGGTCATGAGTCGTGGTTTAGTGACATATTATTGAGTTAAAATATATTGTTTTATGTCATAATACAATATATGTCATAATACAAAGGAAAATATTACAGTTATTTAGTAGATTACCTGAAAAACTAAAAGATCAACTACATTTTGTAAATAATTTACAGGGAATAGTTGTCCCTCAAATTCATGCCACTGGTGTTACACCCATTATAAAAACAGCCATTTAAATAAAAAATAACATCCTTTCCAACTAATTCCTGGGTCAAAGGTTCATTGGAGTTGGGGCTGTTATGAAAAGCACACGGTGAGTCTGCACTCTCTCTTCATATGTTAGCAACTTGATTATTAATTTGGTAATTCCATGAGAAGCATTAAGATGTGTCACTGGTGTTACACAGTTTATACTAAAGGGAACAGGAAATTTGATTAAACGAATTTATCAAATCACATGATTAAGACATTTATTTACAATTTAAGGACTGTGGTTTGAACAACTGTGGCCGCCATCTTAGATATTATATATTTTCTGCAGATTTGTCACTGGTGTTACTGTTCCTGCTGGATGTAATATAATAGTCTGAAGATACTGCCAATGGTGCTATTATAGAAAAATGTGTTTTGTTTAAAGTAAATTATTACTAATAAAAAAAAATCTATATTATCAATGACCTTTTCTGTCTTAATTATATATGCAAAGTAAATAGTCAAATTACTTTCTGGAAAGCCTGAATTGTCATTAGAATATACAGTAGGTAACACAAGGCAACACAATCATTTTTAAAATGTAATGTAGTAAAAATATAAAAATGCATTAAGATTTCATTTCTGTTGATTAAGGGGCTAATTATTATCTAAATCAAAATAAATCTATAATAATAGAACAACCCGTCTAGACTCATCGATTGTTTATTGAATGATTGAATGATTTTCGGCTTGTCACCAAAAGCATTCACAAACTTCTACAGATGCACAATCTAGAGCATCCTGTCGGGCTGTATCACCGCCTGGTACGGCAACTGCTCCGCCCACAACAGTAAGGAACTCCAGAGGGTAGTGCGGTCTGCACAACGCATCACGGGGGCAAACTACCTGCCCTCCAGGACACCTACACCACCCGATGTCACAGGAAGGCCATAAAGATCATCAAGGACAACAACCACCCGAGCCACTGCCTGTTCACCCGCTATCATCCAGAAGGCGAGGTCAGTACAGGTGCATCAAAGCTGGGACCGAGAGACTGAAAAACAGCTTCTATCTCAAGGCCATCAGACTGTTAAACAGCCACCACTAACATTGAGTGGCTGCTGCCAACACACTGACTCAACTCCAGCCACTTTAATAATGGGAATTGATGTAAAATATATCACTAGCAACTTTAAACAATGCTATTTAATATAATGTTTACATACCCTACATTATTTATCTCATATGTATAGTATATACTGTACTCTATATCATCTACTGCATCTTTATGTAATACATGTATCACTAGCCACTTTAAACTATGCCACTTTGTTTACATACTCATCTCATATGTATATACTGTACTCGATACCATCTACTGCATCGTGCCTATGCCATTCTGTACCATCACTCATTCATATATCTTTATGTACATATTCTTTATCCCTTTACACTTGTGTGTATAAGGTAGTAGTTTTGGAATTGTTAGCTAGATTACTCGTTGGTTATTACTGCATTGTCGGAACTAGAAGCACAAGCATTTCGCTACACTCGCATTAACATCTGCTAACCATGTGTATGTGACAAATAAAATTTGATTTGATGATGTTGAACAGGAGATTAACACACAAAGTTCTAGAAAGTTTTAGCGAACATTGTTCCATCAGTATTCATCATCAGTGAGTTTGCAACAGCGTATTGAGTTTAGCATCCCTATTGGGTCCATTTAGGGAGAGCCAGGGAGCTGTCTCTTTTGCCAAACAACCTGAACACAGTGCACTCATTCCACTTCCTATATAATGTTACAAACCAGAAAATGATACATGAGTAGCAGTGTCAAGGCTGGAATTCTGAACTGGTAACACCTGAACAGGTAACAAACCAATTCCTAATATTGAGTTGCACCCCCGCATTGCCCATTCACCCTCTGAATAGCACACATACACAATCAATGTCTCAATTGTCTCAAGGCTTAAAAATAATTTGTTAACCTGTCTCCTCCCATTCATCTACATTGAAGTGGATTTAACAAGTGACATCAATAAGGGATCATAGCTTTCACCTGGATTCCCCTGGTCAGTCTATGTCATAGAAAGAGGAGGTGATCCTAATGCTTTGTACACTCAGCATAGATTCATACTACACACACATCACAACTGATCCTACCAGACTCTTATTATACTGCTCAATGTATACACTTGCCCCCCCATCCCCCCTTCCCCAATACACATGTAAATATTGGAATATAAATAGTGCCTTCCTTTATTATACTTATGTTAACATTTTTATTTTATTCTACTGCCATTTACATTATGTTCATATTCGTATATTTGTTTATGTCTTAATGTTGATGCATTGTCGAGAAGGAACCTGCAAGTAAGCATTTTGTTGGACAATGTATACTACATAGTGCATTCGAAAAGTATTCAGACCTCTTTTTCCACATTTTGTTACGTTACCGCATTATTCTAAAATTGATAAATAAAACAATTTCCTCATCAATCTACACACAATACCCCATGATGACAAAGCGAAAACAGAAATGTTTGCAAATGTATATAAAAAAATACCTTATTTACATAAGAATTCAGACGCTTTGCTATGATACTCGAAAATTGAACTCAGGTGCATGCTGTTTCCATTGATCCACGAGAGGTTTTTACAACTTGATTGGAGTCCACCTGTGGTCAATTAAATTGATTGGACATGCTTTGGAAAGGCACACACCTGTCTATATAAGGTCCCACAGTTGACAGTGCATGTTAGAGCAAAACCAAGCCATGAAGTCGAAGGAATTGTTCATAGAGCTCCGAGACAGGATTGTGCCGAGGCACAGATCTGGGGAAGGGTACCAAAGAAAAGGATGTAGTATTGAAGGTCCCCAAGAACACAGTGGCCTCCATTTTTAGATGGAAGAAGTTTGAAACCCCCAAGACTCTTCCTGAAGCTGGCCACCTGGCCAAACTGAGCAATCAGGGGAGAAGGGCCTTGGTCAGGGAGGTAACTAAGAACCCAAAGCTCACTCTGTGGAGATGGGAGAACCTTCAAAGAAGGACAACCATCTCTGCAGAACTCCACCAATCAGGCCTTTATGATAGTGTGGCCAGACGGAAGCCACTCCTCAGTAAAAGGCCGCTTGGAGTTTGCCAAAAGGCACCTAAAGGGATCTCAGACCGAGAGAGAGACTTTTGAAAAAAGCTGTGGAGTATAATCGAATACTATTTTACTTAGTTCTATCACTATCAATAGTGGACTTGTCATTTGTCGTCATCGGATAATACATTTGATAGTTAAGTAACTTAAGACATTATTCCTACATAAACTCAGCAAAAAGATAAGTCTTTCAAAGATAATTTGTAAAAATCAAAATAACCTCACAGATCTTTATTGTAAAGCGTTTAAACACTGTTTTCCATTCTTGTTTAATGAACCATACAGGGAGACAGGACGGACAGCTGATTGTCCTCACAGTGGCAGACCACAGGATCGGTACAGGATTGGTACATCCAAACATCACACCTGCGCGACAGTTCCAGGATGGCAACAACAACTGCCCGAGTTACACAAGGAACGCACAATCCCTCCATCAGTGCTCAGAAAGTCTGCAATAGGCTGAAAGAGGCTGGACTGAGGGCTTGTGGGCCTGATGTAAGGCAGGTCCTCACCAGACATCACCGGCAACAACGTCGCCTATGGGCACAATCCCACCATCGCTGGACCAGACATGACTGGCAAAAAGTGCTCTTCACTGATGGGTTGCGGTTTTGTCTCACCAGGGGTGATGGTCGGATTCACGTTTATCGTCGAAGGAATGAGCGTTACACCAAGGCCTGTACTCTAGAGCAGGATCGATTTGGAGGTGGAGGGTCCGTCATGTTCTGGGGCGGTATGTCATAGCATCATCAGACTGAGCTTGTTGTCATTGCAGGCAATCTCAACGCTGTGCGTTACAGGGAAGACATCCTCCTTCCTCATGTGGTAACCTTCCTGCAGGCTCATCCTGACATGACCCTCCAGCATGACAATGCCACCAGCCATACTGCTCGTTCTGTGCGTGATTTCCTGCAAGACAGAAATGTCAGTGTTCTGCCATAGCCAGGGACGAGCCTGAATCTCAATCCCATTGAGCACATCTGGAACCTGTTGCATCAGAGGGTGAGTGCTAGGACCCCCCAGAAATGTCCGGGAATTTGCAGGTGCCTTGGTGGAAGAGTGGGGTAACATCTCACAGCAAGAACTGGCAAATCTGGTGCAGTCCATGAGGAGGAGATGCACTGTGGTGTTTAATGCAGCTGGTGGCCACACCAGATACTGACTGTTACTTTTGATATTTACCCCTCTTTGTTCAGGGACACATTATTCCCTTTCTGTTAGTCACATGTCTGCGGAACTTGTTCACTTCATGTCTCAGTTGTTGAATCTTGTTATGTTCATACAAATACTTACACACGTTAAGTTTGCTGAAAATAAACACAGTTGACAGTGAGAGGACGTTTATTTTTTTGCTGAGTTTATATTAAGTACTGTGTTTTTCTTTTTGTTAGCTCTGCTGAGGAAATACACAGCTGCTGACTTCCTGAGACCAGTGAGAGAAAAGTGTGCTGCAGGGTGTTTCCCTGCACGCTACAGTATGGAGGACAGTGAGGCTGAGGAGCTAGTGGAGGCCGACTTCTTGAGTTCAGGCTGGCAGACACACATTGAAGTATAGACAGTACATATGGGTCACTCTATATCATAGTATTACTCAAATTACAAAATACTGCACTTGAGACCATCATGCTATGGTGTTCCTCCTTTTAGAATGGCTTAGTTAAAGCTAGAACTAATCAAATCTGTTTCGGCTAACTGGGTCTCTCCTGAAAAATAGATGTTTATCTCTGTAACTATATTGGCCATAAACACTGCAACCTGGACTCAGGTAAAATCAAGGACACACAAATGAGCGTAATATGTTACATTTGGTATAGTATGTATTAATTTGTGGATAATACATTTATTTTTATGTAACCTTTTTAATTAGGCAAGTCAGTTAAGAACAAATTCTTATTTACTACAACGGCCTATCCCAGCCAAACCCTAACAATGCTAGGCCAATTGTGTGGCGCCCTATGGGACTCCCAATCACGGCCAGTTGTGATATAACCTGGAATCGAACCAGGGTCTGTAGTGACGCTTCTAGCACTGAGGTGCAGTGCCTTAGACAGCTGCGCCACTCGAGAGCACATGATATGATATGTTACGGATTACAATATGTTCAAAAGTTGGAATTTGTTGTGGCTAATGTTAGCTAGGTAGCTAACGCTAGCTAGTTGGCTAACATTAGCTAGACTATGGGTAAGGTTTAGGGTCAGGAGTTAGGTTAAATGTCTAGAGTTAAGGGAAGGGTTAGCTAACATGCTAAGTAGTTGCAAAGTAACAAAAAAAGTAGTAAGTAATTGCTAATTAGCTAAAATTCTAAAGTTGTCCGTGAGGAGATTTGATCACACAACCTTTGGGTTACTTGAAGTTTGCATTATAGCCCACCCATCCACACCAACCAACTACACTCCCTCCTTTTGTTTTTGCGTTAAGTAACCTTCTGTCTTATGTAACCATACCTAACATAACATATAATACTAATTTGAGTGTCCCGGATTTTCGTTTACTATGTTGTGTCTAGTCTAAGAGGTCAAGCTAGACTGACAAACATTACTCTGGAAGTTGAACCTCCAGGGCAGTGGTGCAGCTCCCACTACCATGCTCTGACATACAGGGGAACAAAGACAGCTCAGGACATTGACCCTGAAGTTGTTACAATCTGTTTCATTTGCACCCGCCTCAAATATCACATTAGATTTCTAGTATGAAAATCGTTACTAGTGCTGAACTTGAACAACTGTGGCTAACTCAACAAACAGTAGTAATATGGAGTACTTCATATTCTGTAATACAGTAAAGCTTGCTATGTGTAGCACAATTTGTGAGGATTACATTACTTTTTCAATTCACAGGAGGACAGTTCAAAGATGCTGTTGAATGGCGATACTGTGGCAGTGGTGAAATCGGTAAGTTACAAGTTTTTCAAACTTTTGATTGAAAAGAAGGTGTACAGTCCATAATTTTGTTTTCTGTGTCTTTTTTCAGAGCCCTAGCAGTGGGGCTATGCTGGAAGGCTCAGAGATGTAGCCCTGGGGTGTAATGTAGCATAGTCAGGCCAGGCCAAGGCCAGGAGAGCTGGAGCGGAGAGAGAGAGAGAGAGGAGAAGCATGGGTTATCTATAATGAATGACACAATGGAAGGCCAAATATTCCACTTTATTCATCATTATCTCTTGGGGTGGGAGGAATCATTAAACATTTAAATACTGGAAGTATATAACTACAAGGTCTTTGTGAAATATGGATGTATTCTGATATTGTTATTCTATCTGCTTTGTCAAACCATTTGATTTAGGGTTTTGGGTTTTCAAAGTATTTTTTTTATTTCAACAAAATAACTTCTGACACTTGTTTTATTAGTTAACCTTAGAAAGGATTATAGAAATGCCTACTTTCATATTGGTGCTTTGTAAGAATGGTGCTCACTTTATTTATTTAGCAAGTTATCATTGTAGCATCATAGATCTTAAATTGCATAGGTACAATTCTTTATAAGCCATGCATTGTCCAAAGAAACATATTTTTCCCTTTGAAAGTGAAGTGGTAAAACGTGATCTACGAGAGGCAACTTGAAGTGCAATAATACTATTATGTGATGCAATGGAAAATGTTGTTTTTGCAGATTTTGCTAAACATTTTTTGTAGAGTAATGTTTTGGAATGAGCCAACTCCCAAGTGAAATTGTTTACTTATGGGAATTTATAATGTACAATTAAATTCACCCTAGACTGTATTACCTGTACTTAAACATCCAGCTTATTGATTTAGAAATAAATAGGCAGGCCTACCTTGATATGTCTGTGTCAAGATCTCAATAACTGAATATTTTAACCAATTGCTGTCATTAGTTTATGTGCATTAGTTTATGCTGCAGCAGTTTATGTGTCGGGGGGCTAGGGTCAGTTTGTTAGAGTACTTCTCTTGTCCTATTCGGTGTCCTGTGTGAATTTAAGTGTGCTCTCTCTAATTCTCTCTTTCTCTCTTTCTTTCTCTCTCTCGGAGGACCTGAGCCCTAGGACCATGCCTCAGGACTACCTGACATGATGACTCCTTGCTGTCCCCAGTCCACCTGGCCGTGCTGCTGCTCCAGTTTCAACTGTTCTGCCTTATTATTATTGGACCATGCTGGTCATTTATGAACATTTGAACATCTTGGCCATGTTCTGTTATAATCTCCACCCGGCACAGCCAGAAGAGGACTGGCCACCCCACATAGCCTGGTTCCTCTCTAGGTTTCTTCCTAGGTTTTGGCCTTTCTAGGGAGTTTTTCCTAGCCACCGTGCTTCTACACCTGCATTGCTTGCTGTTTGGGGTTTTAGGCTGGGTTTCTGTACAGCACTTTGAGATATCAGCTGATGTACGAAGGGCTATATAAATACATTTGATTTGATTTTGATTTGTATGTGGTGTCTAAGATAATAGCATTCCCCCAATCTACATAACTAATTAAGTGCAAGGCAATATTATTTCACATGAAGAGAGCAATGGAAAGAGCTATGTAAGCTTGTAAAGAGGAAAACACAATATCTGCAATATAGAATGAAACATCAGTACCTCGGAAGGCAAATTCCCTTTTTGAGAAATCAGTAAATGAGAAGAATATGTGTAAATCTAAACTCTGCTGCCATCATCAGGCAAAAGATGAAACCATGCTTAGAACCATGAACCAGAAAGGAACGTCCCAGATTTCTGAAAAGATAGAATTACTATCCTAAACAATACATAATTCATTCTCACTGGAAATTCATTTTCCTACCAGGAGAGAGAAACCACATGTGAATCCAACCTACCTGCATCTGTCCATTGTTGTCCCCAGCTCAGTGAATGAGATTATGTACATTATGTATTTTATTTGTTTTGTTTCCTGTTTGGATCACAGGAAGAGTAACCAGCAGCTAATTGAGGATCCCAATAAAATACTAAATGCAAAAAATACTAAAACATGTTGACAGGGGGGCTTGGCAGGTCCAGACAAGGATATCAGGGAGAACTACAGTACACCTAACACTGTGTTCTGACACTGTCCCTACCTGTTGCTGGTGAGATATTCCTAGGAGAAGCCAGCCAGGAAAGTATGGAGGCTTGTCAGCTATACTGTGGGAGAAGAAACACTCTAGAGAGCTAGGAAAGGGACCAAGTCCGGAGTTGGGCTGGGAATGGGAGAGGAGTTGTAAGGATGGAGGTCTGAGAAATAGGAACACCACAAAAACAAACAGGAAGCACAAAAGGTACTTTGATTTTCTAGAATGTAAACTGCTGGCGCCATTGTTAGCCTTCTGTTTTATTTTATTGAGTTAGGGTGTTAGTCCCATGAGATAAACATGTAAAACAGTACTATGGACCAGAGCACTCAAAAGGATGTTGTACATTCATTTTCTAATGTCTGTCTGTTGGTTGGAAAATAACATACAACACGGTTGGCTGCCGCTATCTACTACGCTACTGCCACAAGGGGGCAGAAACGCGCTGTAAGTATTTGGCGCTATAATTGCTCTCAACTCTCAAATGATGTATTCTCAGATGTTGCTGTCTAGTAATGGAACAGTGAAGTGTAAGGTCAAATTCCTGCCAGATTAGATGTGCACGCATTGTATTGTATGTATGGAACGATTCAGAAGGGTTGGGTTAAATGCAGAAGACACATTTCAGTTGAATGCATGCAGTGGTACAACTGACTAGGTATACCCTTTTCCCCACCCACAGAACACAACTGTGAAGAGTTTACGCACATATTCGCGTCGTAGGAGCTCTTATTTTGGGACTTTGACTGTGGGAAATCACCTCCCCAATCAGCCTATTGTTTGTATTGACATTTATATTGCACTGGACAGCCTTACCCCATTTAATTGATCCCCAATCCTTAGGTATCAGTCTACTCAGTACCCAAGTGCTTTTTTCCCCAAAGTCCTCTTCAAGAGTTATCAGGTTCCCAAACATCCAGGTCGTATTGTTTTTCCTCTGGAACAGTGTTCAGTACACATAGTAGGTTGACTGGTACAATAAATGTGGTTCAATTCACAGTGGTTTCAGAGTCCCACAATAAGAGCTATGACACTAATGTCCTCTGGGTGTCACTGATACCCCATCCACAATCCATAGGTAAGGCTGTACAGTGAAATAAAGTATGTCCCCAATGCAATTCTAAAATCTAATACATCCAGTGTGATTAACAGATTTTTTTCATATGTACAACTTATTGTATTTTGTTGAATTTATATAAGAACATTCCAACCTTGTTTAGCATGATTTATTCCATACTCCATTATGGCATGATTCCACTGTTTGTATTCATTTGCATCACTTTCAATGAGACTTATTTTGAAGGCGAACTGCAAATTCCACTATTATGGATACTCCGTATTGTGGCTAGCTTCGCATAGGTGGGTCAGACCACTATTAATTAAATAAGGACTGTCTTCTAAAGTAAGGGTATTTTAGATGATGACGCCTAGCTAGATTGTTAGCTAGCTAACTATAGCTACTGAAAGAGATTGTCGTTTTTGGGGAAGAACATTGTTTGCATCCATCAACTAGCTAGTTTATTTATAACCAGCACTGTCCAGAGCTTTGGGATGTGTTTGCATGAAATACGAGTGATGGTATTATCAATGTGTAATATTACGTAAAAAATTAATGGACGTGTTAAATTATTACGTGAAGTGCAGCCATATTCAGGTCCTGATTGGTCAACAAGCTTATTTGATGCGTCAAATAGTGATATTTGACTTGTATATTTTTTGACATGCAAAGACCCAAACGGTGTTCCATATGTATCAACCAAAGGTTCCGTGCCACGTCATCAACTGTGCAGTCTGACATCAAATTGCTATACACCTATCCTGCCATTATGAGATCTGGAAAGCGTCTACAATATTTTCGGGCCACTGGCATACCACTCACCCCGCAGACCCGGCAAGGGTCCAAAGCCCCTGGACATAGGTTTACCTATGTAAAACTCAAAAGTTGTTAACCTGCTCAGACATTGCATGCATTAACCAATGGTTGTGTGACACGTCATCGACTGTGCCGTCAGGCACCAGATTGCTATAACGTACTGTATGATGTGGTTAGCTGATGCATAAAATACCTATCCAGGTGTTGTAAAACGTGGCACGCGTCAGCAACATCTGAGCAGAGGAACACAACCAAAAATGCCATGTGACATTATTGACAGCCAATGACCTAACCTTTTGGCCTAGGCAACTCCATCCACATAAATATGAATTTGCTGAATCTAAATAAAGTATATGTTTTAAACTAGGCTAGACTACTCATCAAGAAATGAGAGATTGGAACTTTTATTTTAGTGGCTCCATGAAATGCTACTGTTGACAACTTGACACTCTATAGCAGTGTTACCCAACTCCAGTCCGAAAGTACCAAAAGCACACGTTTTTGTTGTAGCCCCGGTGGTTTGGAGTTGGGAAACACTGCACTATAGCATTGATATTTAAATCTTACCCCTGAAGAGCGGAAGTAATTTACTCCTGGTTTTCTGTTTTACCTGATAATTAATTGCACCCACTTGTTGTCAGGTCTAAATCAGTCCTAAATTAAAGCAGAAAAAAAGCAGTGGAACTGGCTTTGAGGTCCAGATTTTCATTTGAGAGTACTATAGCCTGAAATATGCCACAGGCTAGGTTAGATAGTCCTACAGTACATATTAGGTTACGTAGGCTTAATAAACCTTACCTGGACATAGGGCTAATAAACCTCACCTTAAAGGGATAGTGCTAGATTTTGGCAAAAAATTAGTAGAGACAGGAGTCTCATAAAATGTGTCCAGCTGCAGGGAGTCAGCATTGAATTTAGAAAATGCTCAGTTACTTTTTTTGTTGAAAGAGGAGGAAGAGAAGCGCTACTTAGGTACACAATAGTACATTTTGGTAGACAGAAGGTTCTTTGGTAAAAGGGGTGAATTGGTCATCAAAAAGAAAAGAGGACCAAGGCACTCTTCATATAATTAATTAAAATGCCTTTATTTGTATGGCATTTTCAATAGAATCAAAGTTAAAAAAATCTGACGCTTTTCGGCTGCATGGCCTTCGTCAGGGAGTACAAGGAAAAAATACAATGTCCTCTTTTGAAAAGCTTTTCCAGTGATCCCTAAATTGAAGAGGAAGTTGTTGCAAAATTGATTGGACACACCGTGTAAGCAATACTATACACATTAAAAAGTGAAAAGTATGTTATCAAAAAATTCAACTAAGAGTTGAAGTATCAGAATGCAGAAGGTATTTCTAACCTTAAATATGACTGGGAGAAGTGTCAAGAATAAGAAAGCAATATATTCTATAGTACACTAGAACACAGAAAACATGGACAAAAACAGTCTAAACATAGCTGAGGGCAATTGAGCAAAATGTCCACTAGATGACAGCAAATGGACTTATCACAACCCTGCAGGAAGGGTGAGAAATCCATATCTTCTTTTAAATCAGGGTACTTAGTGGCCTGTAGTTTGTAAATCCCAAAACTTTCCCTTTAGTTTAACTGTTTAAGACGGTCCCCTTTTCTGATTGAGGCCGGAACATGATCAATACCCATAGGGAGGCAGGGTTGCCATGGTGTAAGGTCTTGTAGTGCCTGGCCATGGGGTAGTCTTCATTGCCTACCCTTATGGCGTACTTGTGTTCCGCTAAGCGGTCTTGGAGGCGTCTCTTTGTCCGTCCAATGTAGAACACCTTGCACTGTGGACATTCCAATCTGTAGATGGCATGAGTGGTTTTGCAGTTAATGAAATGCTTGACGTAATAGTCCATTTTAGAAGCTGTGTCAACAAAATACTTTTTTTGTTCCATGCAGTAGTCCAACCATGTCTGAGAGAGATGTCTGTTATCATGACATACAGCACTTTGGAGTGGACACTCAATGAGAACAGACTTGAAACAGATAAGATGGCAGCGTACACTTTGTTGGATTACTTCATGGAGCAAAAACGTTTTTCTTTTCATAACGGAGCATTTTAAACATTTAAACGGACCCCGTTCTACTGGACACAGACATTTTGAGACTCCTGTTTCCACGAATTGAGGACAAAGACAGCATCGCCAAGCTAAGGTTGTTACAAAATTCCCTGAGCTACACCAAACAGTACCTATCCTGTAACTCTTTTTATATATTTTTTAAATTTAACTAGGCAAGTCAGTTAAGAACAAATTCTTATTTACAATGACGGCCTACCAAAAGGCAAAAGGCCTCCTGTGGGGACGGGGGCTGGGATTTAAAAAATAAATACAAATAAATACAAATATAGGACAAAACACACATCACGACAAGGGAGACAACACAAAACTACATAAAGAGAGACCTAAGACAACAACATAGCATAGCAACAACACATGACAACACAGCATGGTAGCAACACAACATGACAACAACATGTTAGCAACACAACATGGTAGCAGCTCAAAACATGGTATCAAATCAAACTTTATTTGTCACGTGTGCCAAATACAACACCTTACAGTGAAATGCTTACAAGCCCAAACCAACAGTGCAATTTTTAAGTAAAAAAATAGGTATTTGGTAAACAATAGATAAGTAAAGAAATTAAAAATTAAAAACAGTAAAATGACATTGAAAAAAAAAGTAGCGAGGCTATATACACGTGGTACCAGTACAGAGTCAATGTGTGGGGGCACTGGTTAGTCGGGCTAATTGAGGTAATATGTACATGTAGGTATAGTTAAAGTGACTATGCATAGATGATAAACAAAGAGTAGCAGCAGCGTAAAAGAGGGGGTTGGCAGGTGGGTGGTGGCGTGACACAATGTAAATAGTCAGGGTAACCATTTGATTATCTGTTCAGGAGTCTTATTGCTTGTGGTAAAAGCTGTTGAGAAACATTTTGGTCCTAGACTTGGCGCTCCAGTACCACTTGCCATGCACTAGCAGAGAGAACAGTTTATGACTGGGGTGGCTGGGGTCTTTGACAATTTTTAGGGCCATCCTCTGACATCACCTGGTGTAGAGGTCCTGGATGGCAGGCAATTTAGCCCCAGTGATGCACTGGGCCGTACACACTACCTCTGTAGTGCCTTGCGGTCGGAGGCCGAGCAGTTGCCGTACCAGGCAGTAATGCAACCAATGCTCTTGATGTTGCAGCTGTAGAACCATTTGAGGATCTGAGGACCCATGCCAAATCTTTTAAGTCTCCTGAGGGGGAATAGATTTTTCATGACTGTCTTGGTGTGTTTGGACAATTCTAGTTTGTTGGTGATTGGAAGGAAATTGAAGCTCTCAACCTACTCCACTGCAGCCAAGTCGATGAGAACGGGGGTGTGCTTGGTCCTCCTTTTCCTGTAGTCCACAATCATCTCCTTTGTCTTGATTACGTTGAGGGATAGCTTCTTATTCTGGCACCACCCGGCCAGGTCTCTGACCTCCTCTCTATAGGCTGTCTCGTCTTTGTCGGTGATCAGGCCTACCACTGTTGTGTCGTTTGCAAACTTAATGATGGTGTTGGAGGCGTGCCTGGCCATGCAGTCATGGGTGAACAGGGAGTACAGGAGGGGACTGAGCACGCACCCCTGAGGTGCTCCAGTGTTGAGGATCAGCGTGGCAGATGTGTTGCTACCTACCCTCACCACCTGGGGGCGGCCCGTCAGGAAATCCAGGATCCAGTTGCAGAGGGAGGTGTTTAGTCCCAGGATCCTTAGCTTAGTGATGAGCTTTGAGGGCACTATGGTGTTGAACGCTGATCTGTAGTCAATTAATAGCATTCTCCCATAGGTATTCCTTTTGTCCAGGTGGGAAAGGGCAGTGTGGAGTGCAATAGAGATTGCATCATCTGTGTATCTGTTTGAGCGGTATGCAAATTGGAGTGGATCTAGGGTTTCTGGGATAATGGTGTTAATGTGAGCCATTACCAGCCTTTCAAAGCAATTCATGGCTATGGACGTGAGTGCTACGGGTCAGTAGTCATTTAGGCAGGATACATTAGTGTTCTTGGGCACAGGGACTATGGTGGTCTTTTTGAAGCTTACTGGTATTAGACTCAATCAGGGACATGTTGAAAATGTCAGTGAAGACACCAGCCAGTTGGTCAGCACATGCCCGGAGCACACGTCCTTGTAATCCATCTGGCCCAGCGGCCTTGTGAATATTGACCTGTTTAATTAAAGGTCTTACTCACGTCGGCTACGGAGAGCGTGATCTGCTTTCATTTTTGCTTGTAAGCAGGAATCAGGAGGATAGAATTATGGTCAGATTTGTCAAATGGAGGGCAAGGGAGTGCTTTGTACACATCTCTGTGTGTGGAGTAAAGGTGATCTAGATTTTCTCCCCCCTGGTTGCTCATTGAACATGCTGATAGAAACGAGGTAAAACTGATTTATGTTTCCCTGCATTAAAGTCCCTGGCCACTAGGAGCACCACCTCTGGGTGAGCAGTTTCCTGTTTGCTTATCTCCTTATACAGCTGACTGAGTGCGGGCTTAGTGCCAGCATCCGTCTGTGGCGGTAAATAAACAGCAGCGAAAAAAAAATATGAGAACTCACTTGGCAAATAGTGTGGTCTACAGCTTATAATGAGATACTCTACTTCAGGCTAGCAAAATCTAGAGACTTCCTTAGATTTCGTGCACCAGCTGTTGTTTACAAATATACACAGAGCGACCCCCCCTCCACCCTCCTTGTCTTACCGGAGTGTGCTGTTCTATCTAGCCAGTGCAGAGTATATCCCGCCAGCTGAATGTTTTCCATGTCGCCATTCAGCCTTGATTCGGTGAAACGTAAGATTTTACCGTTTTTGATGTCCTGTTGGTAGGATATTTGTGATCGTACCTCGTCTAATTTATTCTCCAATGATTGTACGTTGGCAAGTAATATTGATGGCTAGGGCAGATTTCCCACTCGCCGTCGCCGGATCCTTAAAACGGCTGCCATTTCTTCTGGCGCCATTATTGGGCACAGACGTCAGCACAAAGGGCAAGAAGTTAGACACGACAATACATCACGCAAAGCAGCCACAACTGTCAGTAAGAGTG
Organism: Oncorhynchus mykiss; assembly: GCF_057628025.1. Taxonomy (NCBI): domain Eukaryota; kingdom Metazoa; phylum Chordata; class Actinopteri; order Salmoniformes; family Salmonidae; genus Oncorhynchus; species Oncorhynchus mykiss. The sequence continues at coordinate 52,924,937 of NC_143038.1, read as the reverse complement.
TCCATGATTGAGTCTTTGAATGAAGAGACTGAGATAAAACTGTCCAGTTTGAGTTTTTGTTGCAGCTCGTTCCAGTCGCTAGCCGCAGCTGCAGCGAACTGAAAAGAGGAGCAACCCAGGGATGTGTGTGCTTTGGGGACCTTTAACAGAATGTGACTGGCAGAACGGGTGTTGTATGTGGAGGATGAGGGCCGCAGTAAATATCTCAGATAGGGGGGAGTGAGGCCTAAGAGGGTTTAATAAATAAGCAAAACCAGTGGGTGGATACCAAAAAAACATAGTAATGGATACCAAAAAGGATCTGTTGTAACAATCTGTAGCTACAGTTCTTTGTACTTTACTACACCTGAGACACACTCGGACACACTGAACTGTACAACACTATTCATACCGTCTTTTTGTTGCATGTTACTTTTACCATATAACATTCTTGTCTACACTTTTTGTGGAAGGGATGTAGGGCAACACGCCTTTGTTGTAAAGGTGTCAACCGATTGGGACCTAAGTGTTTGGAGGTAGACTAGTGTATTGTTTAGGGACAACGAGGGACATTGGGAGCTGCTTTTGAGAGGAAATATCAGTCAACTAAGTGAATGGGCTGGGTGGCTGCAGAAGGTGTGAAAAGACTTCTTACACAGTATGTATTGTTGTGTATGGGATATTAAGGAGAAATGGCACCTTTAATTTGTTCTCATACACAACAATACATTTACTGTCTCTAAGTACAAATCAAATCAAATTTTATTTGTCACATACACATGGTTAGCAGATGTTAATGCGAGTGTAGCGAAATGCTTGTGCTTCTAGTTCCAACAATGCAGTAATAACCAACGAGTAATCTAGCTAACAATTCCAAAACTACTACCTTATACACACAAGTGTAAAGGGATAAAGAATATGTACATAAAGATATATGAATGAGTGATGGTACAGAGCGGCATAGGCAAGATGCAGTAGATGGTATCGAGTACAGTATCTACATATGAGATGAGTATGTACCATGAGTATGTACCAAAACCCCCTTCCTTATTTTAATGTTGTATTTTACCTTTATTTAACTAGGCAAGTCAGTTAAGAGCAAATTCTTATTTACAATGACGCCCTACCCCGCCCAAACCCTCCCCTAACCCGGACGACGCTGGGCCAAGTGTGCGCCCCCCTATGGGACTCCCAAAAACGTCCGATTGTGATACAGCCCAGGATCGAATGCGCAACTCGGGAGATGAATCTCAGACATACAGGATATGTAAACCTCCCCCAGCACATTTACTTTGACAGATCATTATTGTCAATAGTAGCCCTTGGCAGGGGATTTTTGTAGAAGTGTCTTTGTATTAGAGTCCCTTGCTCATTTTTGTCCCTCAATCTTGTTGTGCTTCATAACCACAAGGTGTGTCCCCTCCCTCATACTCGTGTACCCAAAATGCCGCCACTTTGGGGTATTTTTCAGCAGGGCCTGTGGAAGAACTCCAGATAACTTGAGTTTTGCAAAGAGAAAAGGTGAAAAGAGAAAATGGGCAAATGGGACCACAGAAAATGTGCACATTAGACTTGATAATTGATAACATAATTGATAACATGGTCTGGAAGGTACTCTGTGGTCCTCAGGCTACCTCTAACCACCTGTAACCCCATAACAAAAACCCATACAAACACAACCTTAAGCCATGCTTACTGTAAATTGAGCTATCTTACAGTAGCTGTCAGCTTGTAAATATTTTTGTAAACTTGTGCAAAGTTAGGGACAGTAGTGGAGAAGGTGGAAAGTTTTAAGTTCCTTGGCGTACACATCACGGACAAACTGAAATGGTCCACCCACACAGACAGCGTAGTGAAAAGCGTCACCAAAAACACTCACAAACCTTTACAGATGCACAATCGAGAACATCCTGTCGAGCTGTATCACCGCCTGGTACAGCAACTTCTCCGCCCACAACCGTAAGACTCTCCAGAGGGTAGTGAGGTCAGCACAACGCAACTCCATGGGCAAACTACCTGCCCTCCAGGACACCTACACCACCCGATGTCACAGGAAGGCCAAAAAGATCATCAAGGACAACAACCACCCGAGCCACTGCCTGTTCACACCGCTATCATCCAGGTGTGTATCCTAAAGATACAGTAGTTATATGATTTTGCTGATGGCTTTCAGAATTCAATACAGGATTGTAACGTTAGATAGCTAATTTACCTAGTCCAGCTAACGTTACTTTACCTCTAATCAAGAATCTTCTGTTTCGTTGTGAAGGGACAAAACGATGGTATCGCATCACTTCTCAGCTGTCGTCTAAATGGATTCCCCATCCGTTCAGCCTTAACCTCTCTGGGATATGTGGGACGCCACCTGGCCAAAAGCCAGTGAAAATGCAGTGCGCCAAATTCAAATAAATTACTATAAAAATCCAACTTTTATGAAATCACACATGTAAGATACCAATTTAAAGCTACACTTGTTGTGAATCCAGCCAACATGTCAGATTTCAAAAGGGATTTTCTGCGAAAGCAAACGATGCTATTATCTGAGGATAGCGCCTCTGTAAACAAAGACAGAGAAAGCATATTTCAACCCTGCAGGCGCGACACAAAATGCAGAAATAAAAATATAAATCATGCCTTACCTTTGACGAGCGTCTTTTGTTGGCACTCCAATATGTCCCATAAACATCACAAATGGTCCTTTTGTTCGATTAATTCCGTCGATATATATCCAAAATGTCAATTTATTTGGCGCATTTGATGCAGAAAAACACCGGTTCCAACTTGCGCAACGTGACTATAAAATATCTCAAAAGTTACCTGTAAACTTTGCCAAAACATTTCAAACTACTTTTGTAATACAAATGTAGGTATTTTTTAAAGGAAATAATCAATCAAATTGAAGAAGGGATGATGTGTGTTCAATACAGGAAAAAAACAAACTGACGCTACCTTTCTGGTCACGCGCCTCTATCTAACAGTACACTTGAAGTGACCCTCGTTTTGAACAGGGCTACTTCTTCATTACACAAAGGAAAAACTTCAACCAATTTCTAAAGACTGGTGACATCCAGTGGAAGCGGTAGGAACTGCAAGAAGGTCCCTTAGAAATCTGGATTCCCAATGAAATATCATTGAAAAGAGAGTGACCTCAAAAAATAATTCTGAATGGTTTGTCCTCGGGGTTTCGCCTTCTACATAAATTATATTATACTCACAGACATGATTCAGTTGTAGAAACTCCAGAGTGTGTTCTATCCACATCTACTAATAATATGCATATCTTATCTTCTGTGGATGAGTAGCAGGCAGTTGAATTTGGGCATGCATTTCATCCGGACGTGAAAATACTGCCCCCTGGCACCAAGATGTTTTAAAATCCCTCTGATAATCTTTGGTCACCATAAATATCATTCTTGATATCCGCAAACTACTGGCAACATCAGGGTTCATCTCTGGTAGGTAGAATTGTGAAAATGTGAAAGATAACTCATTTAGCGCAGACATGCAGAACACCACACGGGAATGATGACAAACAGTGTAAAACAACCTTTTTCAAAATAATTTTAATAGAGAAATTATGAGATTACTGTGTGTTGGTCGTTCGAAGTAAACAACACCATCAACCAAGTTTGTTGGCATGCCTAGTGGGGCAGTATCTGCATTTGCTATGAATGCTGTACATTGAGCAGAAGAATACAAAGAGAGAAAAATATATATATTCCTGCTGTTAAAAAAAAAACTGAAAAAAATATATAATAAACATTGTAAAATAAAATGAATTAGTCAGTGTACTGGTAAAACATTTGGTTATGATTGGGAAACCAGCTATACATTTAAACCCTACATGTAAATGTAAATAAGAGGAACTACCATGTGGGTACAACATTTAAAATTACATAGAGTCATTTGAAAAATATTTTGATGACTATTTTCAAATTATAAGGAAGGAAGACCTTCCTAACCAAATACGGTTTGTTTTGTGTGTCTGTTTTTGTTCCCAAGTGGGTGTATTGACAAGAGATTTATATTATGAATGGATGATGTACCCTATCAGCCTGACTGGCTGCAATGGGTGATTGAATAAAGAAGGACATATTCTCCAGTAGTAAATTGGCTGACGTTCTGGTATTGGTTCTAATACAAGGTATCAAAACTGTTGCCAATTAAAAGGCACAAATACTATAACGACTCTCCGGGGAATTGGGTATCACTACCTTAGAACATTTTTAATTGACATATATTAGAGCCGTGAGTGAGTAAATCTAAACACTCTGGCCACGGTCAGGAAGAGGTAAACTATAGCAAAGCCATAGAGGCATTAAAAGAAGCGCAAGGGTATTCTAGTAATTTGGCTCGAATATGAAAAAAAATCCAATCATGGATAAAATTGGGCAGCATTTCCCTACAGATGGGAAATATTCGAGAGCAGATATAAATGTATTGCTTTAACCAATTATGCCAATTTGTTAATTACGCTATCCTTATGAACCGCATAGCAAATCATTACAGCAATATGTACTGGTAGTATATGTTAGCTAGCTATCTAACGCTAGTTGGCTACTAATACATCGAACTTTCCAGTATATTAACTACAATTGAAGTCGGAAGTTTACATACATCTTAGCCAAATACATTTAAACTAAGTTTTTCACAATTCCCGACATTTAATTCCTAGTAAAAATTCCCTGTCTTAGGTCACCAATTTAATTTAAGAATCTGAAATGTCAGAATAATAGTAGAGAGTGATTTATTTCAGCTTTTATTTCTTTCATCACATTCCCAGTGGTCCAGAAGTGTACATACACTCGATTAGTATTCGGTAGCATTGCCTTTAAATTGTTTAACTTGGGTCAAACATTTTGGGTAGCCTTCCACAAGCTTCCCAAAATAAGTTGGGTGAATTTTGGTCCATTCCTCCTGACAGAGCTGGTGTAACTGAGTCAGGTTTGCAGAACTCCTTGCTCGCACACGCTTTTTCAGTTCTGCCCACAAATGTTCTATAGGATTAAGGTCAGGGCTTTGTGATGGCCACTCCAATACCTAGACTTTGTTGTCCTTAAGCAATCTTGCCACAACTTTGGAAGTATGCTTGGGGTCATTGTCCATTTGGAAGACCCATTTGCGACCAAGCTTTAACTTCCTGACTGAAAAGCATACCCCTTTTTCCTCCAAACATAACGATGGTCATTATGGCCAAACACTTCTATTTTTGTTTCATCAGACCAGAAGACATTTCTCCAAAAAGTACAATCTTTGTCCCCATGTGCAGTTGCAAACCGTAGTCTGGCTTTTTTTATGCGGTTTTGGAGCAGTGGCTTCTTCCTTGCTGAGTAGCCTTTCAGGTTATGTCGATATAGGACTCATTTTACTGTGGCTATATATACTTTTGTACCTGTTTCCTCCAGCGTACTTGTGTACTATTGTTTGTACAGATGAGCGTGGTACCTTTAGGCGTTTGTAAATTGCTCCCAAGGATGAACCAGAATTGTGGAGGTCTACAATTGTTTTTCTAAGGTCTTGGCTGAATTATATTGATTTTCCCATGATGTCAAGCAAAGAGGCACTTAGTTTGAAGGTATGCCTTGAAATACATCCACAGGTACACCTCCAATAGACTCAAATGATGTCAATTAGCCTAGCAGAATTTTCTAAAGCCATGACATAATTTTCTGGAATCTTCTGACCCCCTTGAGTTGTGATACAGTGAATTATAAGTGAAATAATCTGTCTGTAAACAATTGTTGCAAAAATTACTTGCATAAAGTCATGCATAAAGTATATGTCTTAACACACTTGCCAAAACTATAGTTTGTTAACAAGACATTTGTGGAGTGGTTGAAAAACAAGATTTAAGGACTCCAACCTAAGTGTATATAAACTTCAGACTCTAAATGGTATAGTCGTTGTGCGTTCCCATCGGACATTGTTAATTAGAATGCTTTCTAAATTTGCTCTGGCTATCTGCTCGGATTTCAGAGCACTCTTGTCAGAATGTACCAGAGTGCAGAATAACTGATTAATTTATGAACGCTCAACACTGTTGAATATGGCCAGTGTCAGTAAACGTCGGGGGAAAATAACATAATTAAATTGTTGCCAGCAGCACAGTTAGCCATCAAAGCTTTGGATAACATGGGAAAAGCCAAACCAGCTCTGCTAGTGTGAGTAAAATGGTCAGAGTGAGGAGGTGTTCTCTTATTTGTGTTTGGAAGTAGCTAGCAAGCTAGTCAACTTAAGTCAGTTATCTTGGGTGTTTGACTGCCATTGTAAGGTCAGAACGCTCTGATCAACCCTGCTCCTCGTCCAGGGCGGGCAGTGTTCGCTCTGACCATTCTGAATTTCTAAAACACCCGAAGTTGTAAAATGTCTAACTTCTAACAAGCTAGCAAGAGGCTGCATAGCAACAGCATCAACCTCCGGTAGACATGCAAAGCTCAACTGAAAGGTTACCGTTCGTTTGCAGTCTTTTAAGTAGCAGGAATCTATTCTGAGGAGGTTGCATTGTTAAAAGAATCTGAGAATAGGATTAAACAGTCACACTGGTCTCAGAAATCACAGCGATAATGCCTTCCTTCATGCAGTTGCTGCTTTCTAATTTCTTACACTATCTGAAAAATTAATCTCCCTTGTGTCATGCCCTGGCCATAGAGAGGCTTTTATTCTCTATTTTGGTTAGGCCAGGGTGTGACTAGGGTGGGCATTCTATCTTCAGTTTCTATGTTTTGTATTCCTTTGTTGTTTGGCCGGGTGTGGTTCTCAATCAGAGGCAGCTGTCTATCGTTGTCTCTGATTGAGGACCATACTTAGGTAGCTTTTTCCCACATGGGTTTTGTGGGTAGTTGTTTTCTGTTTTGTGGGTTGATACCAGATAGAACTGTTTAGTTTGTGCCGCTTTGATAATTTTTGTTCTAGTGTTCGGTTATAATAGAAATCATGAACACGTACCACGCTGCACCTTGGTCCTCACCTTCTTCCACCAACAGCCGTTACACCTTGAGAATTAGACTAGGATACAATGAATTAATAGTATAAAGTATTTACTCAATAATGATGTAGTATACCGTATATTAGTATGTGAGTATATTGATTAAATGTGTACATATGTTTTGATGGCAGGTTTGAAACCTGGATATTGGGGGGTTAGCAGAAAAATATCGAAGCGTAGGGCGATAGATCCGTGTTATATGTGAAAGCACAACTATTGAAACAAGAGTTAACATATTTAGAGGTTTTAATCTTGTGAGATTTATTCTGAAATTAGATTTAGAAAATAGATGTATAGAATTGACGAAAGGGAAGAGGGGGGTCACGAGTAATTAAAGTGGACTCCCGCTGAAGAGATGTTTTGTTTTGTCTGTAATTTAAACCTTTTTGTTCACCTGGTAAAGTAAAGTTAGACGGAAAGACAGAGGTAGAGTATACTGTAGTAGAGATTGAGAGGGCTTCTGAGTTAAAGGAAACAGAGATGTAGACTAGTGACGGTAACAAAGGTAATTAGAAAGTAAGAATTTCTAATTTGAATTGTTTGGACTGATTAAGATTTAGCAAAATGGAAATGAACTAAATGTTTATTTTCTCTCCCTTTGAAATGTTTCCAGAGGCTGTTGCATTGGGAGAGTAGTTAGTGAAATTCTGAAGTTTTATAAAAGCGTAAAGTTAGCAGATCCGGACGTAGAGGGAGCTCCCAAATAAGTAAGACCTGGCAATTGGTTTGTTTGTTTTACCATACGTTTTACCAGCACATGCACACAAAACTCACTGGTTATGAATATGTGTTAAGTGGTGTTATTACCATGTTTGATTTAATGTGTGTTTTTTTGGGGGGGAGCAGTTGTTTACTGGGTATGCAGAATGATGGAAATGTTTGAAATGGTTTTAAATGGGTTCGAAAGAATAGGGAAAGAAAACACTTAATGGGGGTGAATGACATTTGTTATGACTTCCTAGTGATGCCTGATCACCCTCACTAGAAAGACTGAAGAGATTGGGTGAGATTTAAATGGGCTATGTAAACAATAATAATTAGGAAGAAGTTTATAATTTAGCAGAAGTCCTATGTGTGATTTGGAACACGAGAAGGAGATAGAGAGAGGGCGTTGCTCCTGAATGAGGGCCACCTGTCTCTAGTCTATTATACCATTACCTTATGGAATACAATTATTTCCTTGTGGAGTTATCAAGAGTTGTAATTCTAATTTTATTTGTTATTCTAATTTGTTTATTTTTTATTTAACAGGCGGTGTTGTTGTTTTTATTTACCGTCCACTGGGACCTTTGGTAAATATGCAAATTTGTTTCTTCACATGTCTGCCTATGAAAGGAAGAAAAGTTTTTCCCACCTCTAGTTTAATATGAATAAGTGTATTGCTCTTCCTGTGTTGTTTGTTGTTGTCTAGCTTCAATAACAAATCTCATCAGATTGGGTTTGCTGTATGGTCAGGATGACTCCCTAAGGATTGGCCCTCAAACTCCCTGACCCTGTAACTTTGCTGTGAGATCGCCAAGATTATTGAATAATAATAAGCCAATTTGGGGGGAAATTGTTTAAACTGTGTATTCTTATTCTCTTTGACATTTGTTTTAGAAATCTGTATTAAGAATATTGCTAGTAGTAAAAATTTGTCATGCAGAAATATTTGGATTTCCTGAATCAGAAGTGCCCTAAACTAAACTGTTGTTCGGGTCTATCCTCGAGGTTGTGGCAAATGTGACCACAGATGGTGTCTAGGTGCTTGGAAGGGATAAATAGATAGTACCAAGAACAGTGTGAACTTCAACCCTCCCTAACTGGCTGAAGCAATGGCGACAATGGCATTCAGTATGGTCCTGAGCCACTCCTACCTTGAAACCGACCCAGCAACCTTTACACAGCATACAGTCAAAGCCTTTTCTCTCATGCTTTTTCTCTCAGGACTGCAACATGAGTCCACATAGAGTGAGCATGGATAGAGATCCTGTAAACTTATTTCATGCTGCTGGTGTACTGTTAGCAAAATGGACATGACATAATGGACTGTAAAGGACAGTGGCGGCTCAGGTGCGAAGCATTATCAAGTGCCATCCACTTTGAACATGTGCCATTGGAAGGAAGAACTGAAACACTATCTGAAGAAGAACATGAAGACACGACAAAAGGAGAAGTGCCGGGAGGAGGAGAGGGGGTGGTCAACCGTGCCCATAATTGTTTATTTGGGGTATCAGGTTGATTGTGGAGGTCTGCAGACTGCAAAATGTATAGTAATTTAGACTAAGAATGCATTGAGCTACCAATCTGTCAGTAACATGCCACTAATGACAGTGTAAGACAGGGATAGACGGGGGCTGTAATGAGAAAAGTTAATACTGGTAATAAGTAGTACAAACTGTATGGTCCCCTGTTTGTAAATACACATTCTAACTGTGTTGGTGTTGAATTTGAGTGATAGACTCAACATGGAGCATTGAAGACTGTCATTAATATTAGGGGTTTTGTTTTACCATCAGAATTCCAATGTTAAATCGCATCAATACATATGGCTTTCTGGATAATACAGTACAATTGACTTGAGCATGTTTTAGTATGTTAATAACTATGTAAGTGGACTAGCAGTAGTGACTAACGTGTTATGGGTCAGGTAGAATGAATAACTGTGCAAAATGTATTTGTAGCCGGAGGCTAAGTGCATACGGGGACAGAATGTTTGCATAAGAGTGTGCCAAATGATAGGTGACCATTGTTGTACATTCACACCCCAGGGTGAGGGTAACTTTACTATTGTAGTGGAACATCTGAAAAAGCTTAGTGGTGATCTCGCAAAAGAACACCAACCAGACAACGATTGGAATCTATTTGGATGGGTTCAGTAATTATTTTGTGTAATGGGAGCTACAATATTTATTTGGTTGATTTATGGCTTAGTTATTTTTTTACAATAATGTGCATTATAACTTGTGTTAAGGAATTGTGCAGCCATGCCATTACTGACCCCTGAGGGAGACGCCTCAGAACCCTATTTACCTGATTTATTTCCTATGTCTGATTACATGTCTGATGAAGATGATAACAATCCATAACACCAAGGTAAAAACATTGAGTTAATGGTGCAGCATGTCCATGGGACATGCTCACTGCGAGGGTTATGTGAATAATGCTCCCAAGGTAGAGTTAAGGGCCTACCATCATGGTGACCCTGTGGCAATATGGACAGTCTCAATGAAGCGATTTCCTTGTGTGTGGTAATAAAGTATGTACTGATGTTTAAATTCATATGTTCCTTTCCCCCTTCTGAGAATGAATTGCACTATGTGAAGGGTTGAAACGCAATGACAATGGAGGACATTTACAATTGTATTGTACTAAGTGTAAGAAAGTCTTTCCTTTTCCCTCTTTTTCCTCATGTTAATGCTTGTTTAATGAAAATGCTTGTAAGTAATGTTCTCAAAAGGGAGGAAATGTTGTGGAAAATGACATAATTAGTAATACGATCCTATGTTTAACCGTTTAAAGAACTGTCTCTTGTTATGTGCTAGTGTTTTTTTCAAACCTGATACAAACTTGTGTTTGTATAGTAAAGGTTAATTTAGGTGCGACCTCAGCATGTGACATCCCGTGGGTTTGCTATCTACAGAAATTCACATGAATGGAAACATGCAGAAAGGAGCTGTTGTGAATGCAGTTAGACGGTTAAGCCGTCAGGCTATCAACCTAGTGCTACCTTAAATCTGCACAGAAAACAAATAGCCTTTTACACACTATCTGCTGACTGCCACGTATACAAAAAGGATGTGCTTCTCTATAAAAGCTGAGGAGCAACACTGTTCGTTGGGCCTTAACTGTGCAACTGTTGAAGTGCATAGTTAACTGCTCCAATCTTATAATAAAGTGTTGTTTGAAAGAATCTGCAGTCTCTCTTCCTATAGAATTGCTTCCACACATGTATATGGTTGAATCAACAGCATACATGGACACACAGGTTTTTTTTAATGCCAGTGGCATGTCATTGGTAAAAATAGAAAAAAGTAGAGGGCCTAGAGAACTGCCCTGCAGTACACCACACCCTACATGTTTGACATTAGTGAAGCTTCCATTAAAGATAGATAGATCTTAATCCCGATATGGCAGAGGTTGAAAAGCCATAAAACAAAAAAAGTTTTCTCAACAACAAGTTTTGGTCAATAATATCAAAGGCTGCACTGAAATCTAACAGTACAGCTCCCACAATCTTCTTATTATCAATTTCTTTCAACCAATCATCAGTAATATGTGTCAGTGAGGTAAATGTTGAGTGCCCTTCTCTATAAGCATGCTGAAAGTCTGTTGTCAATTTGTTTAGAGGAATAGCATTGTATTTGGTTAAACAGTTTTTCACAACAGTTTGCTAAGAGCAGTGAACTGATTGGTCTGCTGTTAGAACCAGTAAAGGCCACTTTACCACTCTTGGGTAGCGGAATGACTTTGGCTTCCGTCCAGGCCTGAGGACAAACACCTTCCTCTAGATTCAGATTAAAGATATGACAGATAGGAGTGGCCATAGAGTTAGCTGTCATCCTCAGTAGCCTTCCATCTAAGTTGTCAATGCCAGGAGGTTTGTTATTATTGATCGATAACAATAATTTTCCACCTGTTCCACACTGACTTCAAACTTACGATGCTTCTCTTTCATTATTAGGTTTTTATGCATGAATACGATGGATCACTGTTCGTTGTTGCCATTTACTGCATGTAGGTGGTAAAGTGAATATGCATAGATAACAGTTTTTCAATTCCTCATCAATCCATGGAGCCTTAACAGTTCTAACAGTCAGTTTCTTACAGGTGTTCTGTCCTGTCGATGCACGGAAAGCCCAGCCAACTGTATATTATCTGTGTCGTCATTCAGTCACGACTCTGTGAAAAATAAGATATTACAGTTTTTAATGTTCCGTTGGCAGGATAGTCTCAAACGGAGCTCCTCAGACTCCGTCCAGGTCTCATGTGGAGATTCTGCAATTCTGTCTACAATGGTGTTGTTCAATTCACATACAGAACTAATGTCCTCTTTCAATGACTTACAGATTGTTGTCATCCTGCTGTTTTTATGTTTAAACTCATTGTGCTGACCCTGGGAGAAATGCAAACTGTCCTTCAGGTCCTGGACTTCTCTTGTCAGTTCATCCAGTATTTTATTAGTTAACTCCACAAGTATTTGAACACAACAGTTGAAGTTTTTTGTGGTTGTTGTAAGAACTGCTTGTAGAACAATTTTTGTTTGTTTCAAAGATCCTTCACCTGTGACAGCAAGGCCAAAAAGATAACCAAGGACATCAACCACCCGAGCCACGGCCTGTTCGTCCCACTATCATGTAGACGAGGTCAGTACAGGTGCATCAAAGCTGGGACCGAGAGTAAATCATCATCAGACCCTCGATTGAAAGGATCCCTGGACAGATAGCAGAGGTCCCAGCCACTGATGGCAACCGTGTCATGCCATCCAAAATCAAAATATAGCTAGCTAGTAACCAAACTTTTCAAATAGAACACTTTTTCAAACACTTTTAAAATGTTCTAAACCAACAAACCGAGCGCTGCCTCATTCCTCATTCAACAGGAAGTGATGTTGTGTAGGAGGGAAGGAGGGAGGGAGAATAATGTTGATGTTTATGATAAAAACTTATTGTGTTTAATATAGTAATGGCTATATGCCGTGGCAGAGCCAGGGTGAAATTCCCCTTTAAGAAAATATTGTGATGGTGGAATTCTACAGTGGAAGAAGGTGCAGAGGATTTTTTCCCTAGGCCTACCGGTACTCTGGTTTCATCTCTCTATCGTTTTTGTCTTAAGTAAGATACTGTCATACTAATTTCAGTGTCCTGGATTTACGTAGGCCAAATGTTACCAGAAAAGTAACATATCACACTAAATGGAGTGGCATGGATTGTATGTCATCACTATTGTGTTGATTGATTAATTCCAGTAAATAATTGTGGATTAAAAAGGCCTAGGTATCTTAGCCACCCGAAGTTTGAGTATGAAACAAATTTGATAACATTCACATTTCTCAGAACACAAATATTTTAGGCTATGAATACATAGCTTTCGCTATAAAAACTTTAAGTTTCCCCTGGCCAGGACCAGATGGGATCAGAGCGCATAGGCTTCTCTAAGCTACCTGCAGCTGTGGTTGTTATCAGTAGGCTACAGTTGATCAGACTAATTGTGGTCGGCTATGGGTTTCCATATAACAGCTCCTCGCAGTGAATTCACTTATACCCATGTTTTCAGTCAAATTTGATATTGATACAGTGCCTTGCGAAAGTATTCGGCCCCCTTGAACTTTGCGACCTTTTGCCACATTTCAGGCTTCAAACATAAAGATATAAAACTGTATTTTTTTGTGAAGAATCAACAACAAGTGGGACACAATCATGAAGTGGAACGACATTTATTGGATATTTCAAACTTTTTTAACAAATCAAAAACTGAAAAATTGGGTGTGCAAAATTATTCCACGCGTAGGGGAAAGGGCCATGGGGCAAAGATCCCGAGTCTCCTCATTGCCCCCCAGCAAAATGTGCCTACATTTAGGTTTATGTTCATGTGTATTTCCCACTATGTTGAGGTACAAATGTGAGTATAATGCTTGTAAAATTTCAATCCTAACACATGTTCTTGTCATTGTTACAAATCAACCGCATTATAGTTAAAAACGACTTTGATTACCACCACAATTTCTGTATGCTACTGTAGCTATGCTAACCCGCTATACAAACGGGAGTTAGTATTTAGCAGTCAAATCTTCTAAACCTGAAAAGGGACTTCTACATATTATGCCTCGAAAACAGCCAAATAAACTCAACAATAAAAGAAACGTCCTCTCACTGTCCACTGCATTTATTTTTCAGCAAACTTAACATGTAAATATTTGTATGAACTTAACAAGATTAAACAACTGAACAAGTTCCACAGACATGTGACTAACAGAAATGGAATAATGTGTCCCTGAACAAAGGGGGGTCAAAATCAAAAGTAACAGTCAGTATCTGGTGTGGCCACCAGCTGCATTAAGTACTGCAGTGCATCTCCTCCTCGTGGACTGCACCAGATTTGCCGTGCTGTGAGATGTTACCCCACTCTTCCACAAAGGCACCTGCAAGTTCCCAAACATTTCTGGGGGGAATGGCCCTAGCCCGCACCCTCCGATCCAACAGGTTAAGTAAAAAATAGATAAGTAATAAATAAAAAATGTAAGTAACCAATAATTAAAGAGCAGCAGTAAAATAACAGTAGTGAGGCTATATACCAGTATAGAGTCAATGTGTGGGGGCACCGGTTAGTTGAGAAAATTGAGGTAATATGTACATGTAGGTAGAGTTAACGTGATTATGCACAGGTAATAAACAGAGTGTGACGGCAGTGTAAAAGGGAATACAGCCTAAATAAAAAATACTTTAAAGTACTATTTTTTTGGAGTATCTGTATTTTTTACAACTTTAACTTTAACTTACATTTGTAAAGAAAATATGGACTTTTTACTCCCATACATATTCCCTGACACCCAAAAGTACATGTTGCATTTCGAATGCTCAGGGAGGACAGACAAATGGTCAAATTCCCACCAGGGGAATAATTTCAGCTAAACCCAGGGTATAGCAAAGTGGATTTTTATTTTATCAAATTGAAGCTCATTTACTGCATTTTTACAGAATTTTACAACTCCAAAATGCAATTTGAAGAACAGCAAAAACAAGATAAATTCACTGCAACCATTATCACTTTGTGTTGCTGTAGCTTCATTCACCTCAGTCAATATGGGACTTAACATTCTACAAACACATGTTAAACAAGAATTAGCTGGTATGTGTCATGTCATGTCAAACAGCATTTACCTAGCCAACACAATCTACTACAGCCATCTTTACCTCTGCACTGTTTTCGAGAAAAAGTTGCACTATTCCCTGCATCTGCATCATGAGCTCTCCATAAAGTAGGCCAGCCATATAAACAGCCTTCCCTCCTGCTCCCAGGTGTATGCATGGTCCTAAAGTCAGCCTCTTAATACTGCTGAACTGCATTTGCCTTTTAATCAGAATTGGAATGAATTCAGTACCCTATTTCAAATTGTTGATGGATCCCCAATTGATTTTACTTGGCCCACCAAGGTAATTTTTATTTTTCGGGGGGACATAAAAGGCTATAAAAACGCCAGCAAATCAGCTCTACAGTATGTGATTTTAATTTCAGAAATCTTTTCCGAAGTATTCCCACACATAATAAAGAGATATATGTGATCATATACAAATGCAAGCAAGGTTTGAAATCATAATTTTTTTGTCACATATTTTATCTGTTTGGGCTTCTTGCGGTCAATTTGCAGTCTATAAATTATTTTGTATTATGTTCTGGCCCCTTGACCATCTGCTCAAGAAAAAAATTGGCCTGCGACTGAATCTAGTTGATGATCCCTGAGCTAAGGTAATGGCGCCTGCTCAAATATTGTGTTCGTAAATTATGTCTGAGTGTTGGAGTGTGCCCCTGGTTGTCCGTAAATAAATTAGACAAACAAGAAAATTGTGCCTTCTGATTTGATGTATGGCAATTACTTTAACTTATTAACTTTACTCAAGTATGAAAATTGAGTACTTTTCCCACCACTGTACTAATGTACATTTAAAACCCAATACTTTTGGACTTTTCCTCAAGTAGTATTTTAATGGTATCTTTACTTTTACTCAAGTATGACAATTGAGTATTATTTTTTACATCACTGCTCATGACAGAGGTGCAATGCTGGTATAAAGGCATGATGTTACATGTCATTGTAGCAGGCCTACTGTTCAGCCTAGGGTCTCTTGAGCCTGAGACATTTAGGAAATGTATTATTGAACTCTGACCTAATGTTAGCAGCAACTCATCTATCTTTCAGACACCAGAGTGATTAGAATGTGGTCAAATATTGTATTTCTATCAGCTTCTGGTGGTGTAATTTGTGGGCCACTTCCCACCTCCTTGTGTCTCAGAAGTCATGTCCCCAGGGGGACATCGTTTGTCTCTGTGAGAAGGATAAGGTAGCTGCTGCAGGATTTGCTGATAATTAAGTTGTAAATTGCAGGTGCTTATTACCAAAGAAATATAAAAGGAATATAGAAATACACCCAATATTATGTAACATTGGAAATGTATAGAAATAGCCTATACTAGACAATGGTCTGCAAATTGCACATTTGGAGGATTGTAAATGGGCATACCTTTTTTTCATAGGCTCTCAGTTTTTAAACATGATGACACTGTAGATAACGCCTGATGACCCCCTGGATGTCTGATCGAAAGAGGTTAAGTAATATAAAGTGTTAGGTAATAGACAAAGTGGAGAATGGTTGTTGACAGAAGGCTGTCAGAATGGTGCATCCTTAGCGGAGTTGCCAACAAACCGGATGCATCCGGTGTTCAGGCATACATCCACTTCGACCTAGCTTCCTCTTCAGCAGGAAACCTTTTTACGCCTGCTACGTTAGGTTAGAATAGAGTGTCAGATATAAAGCGCACTGAGCGCCTCATTCTATTCTACAGGATACAGGGGAGCTGCGCGTAATATTAGATCATCACTCACAGAGTGTAGTCTAGCGTGCAGGAGGGGATGAGGGAGGACAGAGGGGTTTGCATGAGAGAACTGAATCAATAAACTGCTGCGGAGTTATTATATTTGACTGCAACAACTGAGTGACTATATGTCACATTGGTGCTGCGCATTTGCACACAAGCCCATGGAATACAGTCCTGTCGGACAGTTTGATGAGAAGTCACTGGTCCTGTAGCGGTTACCCATCACTGCCACATAATTACGTTTCATAGAAGCTGCAATCGAGACCCGCAGTTGCCTGCCATGGGTGCTATTTTGGCTTTGATTCTGGCGACCTGTTTGAGCGGAGTTTGGGGATGCCAGTTGCCCCATGACTGGAGACCACAGACGGAGGCGTGCCGCGCGGAGCTCGCAGAGATTATCGTTTTCGCCAAGGTGCTTGCGCTGCACAAGAACTCATACAGTGTGTACAACTACTTACCTTGGCAGTATGACACAGACCTCTTCTTCTCTGCCGAGATCGAGCTGCAATGCGACCAGGCGTGGGGCAGCATGCTGGAGGTCCCTGCTGGTTCCCGGTTCAATGTCACCGGGCTGGGCTACTTCCCATGTTACTCCTATAGCGCAGTGGAGAACAACTCTTACTATTTCTTTTTGAGGTAAGATACATTGACATCCTGGTGTTGGAGGTGCGTTTATCACTGTCAAGTGTGGCGGTGTTGTAAGTCAGAAATGACACAATCATAATTCAACAGAAAATAGGCATACAGTGATTTGGTTGTGTAATTGCCTGAACTTGTGTCTAGATACAATATAACCCTTACATTTCCAGCTGTTATTCTTTTTTACAGTCACAATGAGAAACTTGTGTTCGATGAATACTTGGTGAAATAGAGTTGAGTGATGTTCTGGCCCTTAGGATTCTCTTGGGATGCAAACACAGCAATAATAATAACCCAAACCTGCTGTTTGTGTGTGTGTGTCTGTGTGTCTGTGTGTGTGTGTGTGTGTATGATATGAAGCATGTTATATGGAGTAGCTAGATTGTGAGATTAAAAGCAACAAATTGAAAAGAGGATCAGGTACCAGTCATTCTGAAGTTACGCCTGTAATGATACTACAATGTCTACCATGGACAGATGCATGATGCACATTTGCTCAGATGTCACACCTGTCACAGGTCCTAATGTGGGGGAAACAGATGGGGAAACAGATGGGGACACAGATGGAGAAACAGATGGAGAAACAGATGGAGAGAGAGAGAGAGAGAGAGAGAGAGAGAGAGAGAGAGAGAGAGAGAGAGACTCAGCACAAGCACCACCAGTGAATTTGACCCAAAGTTAACTTTGTCTCACATATTATAGGTAAAACATCTGTTCTACTTTGTGATAGTTAAAATGCCTTACACAATTTACAGCATATCAGTAGATTTCTTTCCACAAAGGCAGGTTTCATAATGTGAGATGATTGACACCTTAATACTTATCTCCCTTGGTTTTAAAATGGAACAACACATCAGTCTTTGAAAAAGTGCCCATGGCATTCCAGCTTCTATAATTACAGAGTCTGACAGTTCCCAACAGCTTAGGGGAGACCCTTAAAGCTGGAAGTTTAGGCTGAGGGTATTATCTCCACACCAACCACAGGCTGGATGGGAAGCCCTTTGTATCCCAACCACAGAACAACCCTGATGAATGACACCAGGCCTTCTGTTCTGAGAGATGAACTTGTGCCGACAGGTTTAACTTGTCTCATGTCCTGTGTTTCTTTCATTCTCAGCACCTAGAACATTTAAGTGCACATTCTATCAAAGAGTATTTCAAAGGAATTCCAGTGTGGAGTATTCAGCTATTCCGTATGGAGGTTCACGGCCAAGTACAGTAATGACTGTGTGTTTACATAGTCAGGGGGAGAGTGTGTATATGTGTGTGTTTTGTTGATGAGTTGGATGGCCACCTACATTTTGTATTGTTTTTTTGAAGACACCAGGTTCACAGGCACCCTGCTGCCAGTCAACACACACACACACACACACACACACACACACACACACACACACACACACACACACACACACACACACACACACAGGAACTTGTGTGTTCTGTTTGAGAGGAAAGGTTGATGGTGTCACTATGTAGCCGTTCTCCATCACTGGGAAACCCATCAGGCCTCAGGGTTTTTGCTGATCTGAAAGTCTCCTCATCCTGAAACTACAAACCAGCCCTGCAATCAGCCAGGAGGCCCTGGAAGGAAACTACCTAATAAGGATCACAATAAGACACAGACATACATACGGGTCCAAGGATTCAGTGTGCCATGAAAACTAGAATAAAAAATCCTACGTATACATGAAGTGTGTTAAACTGTCACTCAAAGTTACATAAAAAGCCTATATTAGAATATGCCTCCTCTGATGCATCTCTGTACTACCTCCCTCCATTAGGATGCCGGGATGGGGGGGGGTCTGTCTGAGCCCCTAGTGTTGCTCTGCAGCTTCTCAGCTAATCTTAGACCTCCGTCGTAAACATTTAACAGAGGAGTCTCCAGTTCCAGAAAGCATTGTTCTCGTTGTTCTGCAACGCTGGCACTCTCAGGCGCTGAATCAGCAAGCTAATGCTGAAAAGTTTCCATCAGAGTCTCCAGTGAGCTCCCATTTCCTGTTAAAGCCCCCCAAACGACACAGTCTGAAACAGCCTCCCCAATCAATCACGTCTATGAGTGCTCAGGACAGGACAAAGGGGAGTTTCATATATGAAGAAATGCAACAAGGAGTCTCCCACAGGACCAAAACTGTAGACTTGTTGATTGGTCTGCCTGTCTGTGCCAAATGTAGTCATCTCAATCCCATAACATTGTTGCTTGTCTGCTGTTAAACAAAGTGAAGGACAGATTATTTTTCTTGGTGATTCTGTGAGTAGAATTTGTGGGTTAAGGCTTTACAGTTTATGTTTCGGTTATGACTTAATAGTTCATCACTTGCTTTCATCTAGCCAAATGGAGTGAAGGGGTCATGACAGCTATTCATTCTGAACTCTCAAGGATGTCTCCACATGTTCAGTCAATAAATCTCAATGCAAGGGTGGTGCTCTGGCGAGCTTTAAGCCTCAAGACACTCAGCTGCCTGCCCCTAGAGAGGGCTACTTTAATTTGGAAGAAGCCTCCTTCCCTATGTTTTAATTCCAAGAATCACCCATCTGAAAAGATAGAATAGGTGAAAGTACTGAGAACAATAAACAATAGCTATAATCTCTCTATTGTGTTCAGTTCACTTATGTACTGTAAGCAGGACAAGAAAGGATGCTTGCTTGAATAACTGAGAGACACAGCATAGTGCTACTGGGGGAATTGACTCCAGAGTGTCTGCCTTAGTTTCCATTACCATGGAGAGAGCTTGGTATTTGGCTCAGGTATATTGCACATCCCAGCGGTTCCCCTTTTGTTTACTTCCTCCTTTGACTCTTTGGTGTGTGGCTGAACCATGAACCAACCAGCCAGCTGGTTCCATTTTGACAGGGCAAAACTCACCAGTCAAACCGTCACAGAAAAACAAAGAAATAGGAGACAGGCTGCATGGAAACATTAATTAAACCAACATGCTCTTGACTAAACAAGGTTAAGACTAGATGACAAGCTTTCCTAGGGAGGACCAGATTTTTTGTGTGGAGGAATGGGAGAGAGAGGGAAGTGAGCTCTGTTTAAAGTTGGGGAATTTGAGAGTGGATGTGAAAAAGGGTCTGAGAACCAGCAGACGTGTACGCTTTCTGGAAGCCATTAGGGTTTGAAACAAAGGATAATCCCTATAACTGCTGTCCCATTGACTGTACTGTATGCAGTTGATACCTTATGCTGAGAGTGTAATGGAGATAATATGTTGGTTTGGCAGAACTTTGACAATATAGCTGGCTAATACAGACACAGCATCCAGGATAGCTAAACCAGCATAGACATTATTTTTCTTAAGATATCGTTTTTTTCTACAACCATTGACTGGGGAACTGTTTGGGAATGTATACGTCAAGTGGTTAGGACATAATTATGTGTCTGCTAAGTGCCATGGAATTTGTAGAAGCTGAGAAGAAATTGAAACCAGTGGAAACATTGGCCGTTAAACTGCATTTACTAGTGCTGGTTGACATTACTGCGCCATCTGGGAGTATTTGGTTGGTTTATACATCGAGTTGTAATCCTATAGGGACCAAATGTCTCGAAACTTACATGCTAGACTTGTGAAGTAGGGGAAACACTGGCCACAACCCTCAACATGCAACAGAGCAGAGAGAGACAGAGTGAGAGAGGAAGGGATGGAGGGAGGGTGAGAACGATTGAGTGAGGGATGGAGGAAGGTAGAGAAAAAGAAAGAGGGACAAAACATACTGTTTATGAAATATATAAAACAATCCACAAAGCCATGCTTGTCAGGATGGGAAAGGAGTCATGTCTCAGGAGCATGGAATTAATTAAAACCAGTGCATCAGTTATTGTTTTGAGGAAGATATTGGTTCCAGTGTCTATCAAAATATGCAGTGAAATTAATTTCAAAGCCATTGAAATGAACACACACACAGCCATTATCAGTGGTCATGTCCATTGTGAGTATTATCTTGTGTCTTGTGTTCTAAATAGTCTGGTAATTAGAACCATGCACATTTTGGGGGCCAACAGTACAACACAGAGTGTTATTCCCTCTGGATCCTCTCTCCCCATCCACATAATTCTCAGGGTTGACCTTGTGTTGCCCCTGCTTACATTCCAGTGCCACAGTAGTTCATCATTATCAACATTATGAGTGACCCCCCACTGTAGGGACAAAACATCAGGCTGTCTGGGTCAGACAAAAACATACACTGTAAAAAAATACTTTTTGGATCAACCAAAAAAAAAACATTTCAAGTTGCAATCCATTTCTTTCAAAGCTCAACTTACTTTTCCCCTTTGGTAAAACCTAATAAATAACCTAAATCCTAACTAATATTTAATGTAAATACAACCAATTTTTTCATGTTGTTCCAATTAGATTTTTCCATTTGATATTACCTATACAAATTGGGTTACAAGCAATTAAATACATTTCCTGTATCAATAAATTCAGTTGGTACAATAACATGAAATCATTACTCATATCACATTCTTTACATAGACTTTCACATTTATTGACTTCAATAGTGTAATCAAATGGTAGCTAGCTTACCAATGAAAACTTTACCAAGCTCTTTAGTATCATTGCAAGCAAGTATCATTACAGATTCAGTGCTGGCAGTGCACATGTTCTACTTTGTGTCTTGTCGTTACTATCATTACATGTGAAGACTGTTATTTTATCAAATGAATTCTCTATGTATAATAATTATTATGTGATTAAACTAATCAGGTAAACTTTAATCAACTAGGAAGTCGGGGCACCACGGGAAAATGTTTATAGTCTCTACTTCCCAAATCGACTGTTCATGTAATGAGTGCACTGAGAGTCGGGAAGCAAATTCAGGGAGTGAGTGTTTTAATAAATAAAATAAACAATGAACACAAAACATAAACAACACACCGACATGAAAACAGAGTCAATAACACCTGAGGGAAAAACCAAGGGGAGAGACAGATATAGGGAAGATAATCAAGGAGGTGATGGAGTCCAGGTGAGTGTCATGAGGTGCAGGTGCGCGAGACGATGGTGACAGGTGTGCGGGATAATCAGCAGCCTGATGACCTAGAGGCCAGAGAGGGAGTATACGTGACACTATATTTAAATTTTTAATTTCTTATCGAGTACAGTCTTCTATTAATTATTATTAATCTTTTCCTTCTGTCAGTCTCATTCTAAACTTTGTAAAATTCTTGGTTATCTGCACGAATCCTAGCATAAATTATGAATCTGCAACATATGTACAAATTGGATTAATTATTTATTTACTTACTAACTAAATAATCACAGAAATACATATAACAAACACAAGATATTGGTTAATAACAATGATGGAAAAGTCCCCTAGTGGGCTAAACCGATATGACAGCTTGGTGGACAAAAGGAAAGGGGTGGGACTGAGAAAGAGTGGGAAAGACAAAATGGATTCAGTACACACAGTCTATAATTATATTAATTGAAATGCTAATCCTTTGCACATGAACGGCCGCTCATCCAAGAATAATTGCAATGTATATATATTTACGCCCGTATGTCGTTGTTGTCTTCTCTGTTGGAATGCTCAATCATCCTGTAGGATTATTCAGAGTCTCTGCTTTTTATGGTTGAACGTGGTTAGAATGATACTTCAGAGTATCATTCAGAAATGTTGTCATAGAATAGATGCTTCGGCAGTTGTCAGTATTCTCGTTCTAGATTTATGCAATTTCTAGCTGCAGACTAGTAATTATAAGTCTAAGATTTGCTCTTATTCTGTGGGGATCGATAATCTCAGAATTTAACAATTTCCAGCCGTGTAGCCAATGCTCCACGTATAGTCTTGTCCTTTGGTAGAGTTGTAGTTTAAACCACTTCACACACCAGTGTCACCCAGTATGTTTTGGTCTTAGATATTCAACCATTTGCAAACTTAGCTTACACTGGGGTTTTATACGTTTCAGTAGAAAAGGGCGGTTCCATGATGCCGATGTAATGTCTATGCTCACGTGGGAGTGGCCACTGACTAGTTCATCTTTATATGAAAATCCATCCTGTCATTTAGAAGGTTAAAATCACATTACATCTTTTCACAAACAGTTAAATATTTAACCACATATGTTTCACAATATTTAGATGTAAACCTGACAGCTTGGAAATATACACTTTAAGAGATACCATTATGTGTGTTTCCTATCCTTCATCAGTACTTATGAAAGTGAAAGTCACAAACTGTGGAAAGATAGCACCCCCAGGGCACACCGTGACATTCACATAGAGAATACAACATAACAGATTAATTGCAATGACATTCACTCTCACGGGTGTCCAAAAAGAACAGCCTGAAAGCCACGCCCCCAATAAGCCACACCCCCAACTCTTCTGATAGACTGCTGCTGCAACATTGCTGCCACCGCTATGCAATGTGCATCTGCATGAGGTGTTGAAAGCAATTTAGAAGCATTCATTCTATTAAAAAAATCACAATGATCTGTCAAATTAATGACAATTTATTTTTAAATTGTTTATTTCACCTTTATTTAACCAGGTAGGCCAGTTGACAGCAAGTTCTCATTTACAACTGCGACCTGGCCAAGATAAAGAAAAGTAGTGCGGCGAAAACAACGACACAGAGTTACGCATAAACAAACATAGTCAATAACACAATAGAAAATAAAGCATATATTTTTTATTTTATTTTTTATTTTATTTTATTCCAGACAAATTAAATAGAATAGGTTGAATGAAACAAAACGTAATTTTAGATTATACCAATCAGTAAAAGCCATCCAACTTTTTACAGTGTAGAGCTGACAACACACAAACACTAATGAGGTACCTTTTTATTTTGTGTTTTTGTGCCATCCTCGATTTTCGTTCATCACCCCCAAAACCCCAAGTATGCAAAGACGTATGCTGCCATGACCAACATTTTGATGGACAGAGAAACAATAAGCAAGCTTTTGATGTCCCACAAGGGAGACAAGATGGAGTCCAGATGTATGGACTGCCTGCTGTCGAGTGTCAACCTCCAAGCTAACACTTCCGCCTCAGTCTGACACACTTCTAATAGCTGGAGAAAATGTGACCCGGGTGGATTGAAGGTCCATTCCAGTTTTACTCAAACAACATAAAAAATAACAGCTATAAGACTGCATGAGGGTTTTCTGTGTGTGTGTGTGTGTGTGTGTGTGTGTGTGTGTGTGTGTGTGTGTGTGTGTGTGTGTGTGTGTGTGTGTGTGTGTGTGTGTGTGTGTGTGTGTGTGTGTGTGAAATTCAAAAATTGCATCTTAATCTCCTGTCTATCTGTGTTCCCCAGGATGGATGAGAACTACAGCATTATCCCCCACGGGGTTAACTTCCAAGACCCAATTTTCCCAGACACACCAGAGAACCACCGCATGTTCGCCAGCCTCTTCCAGTTCTCCAACTGCACGGCCGGAACCATGGTCCACAGCTACACCCCAGAGTGGGAGGCTCAGGAGGACAGCCGGGTACGAATTCAACTAACCTATCACTCCGGTTTTTATGTGCCGTTGTTAAGAAAGTCAGAAACAGCAACTCCTAAATAGCAGCTCCTAAACCACCAAAGAGCAAGACTGGCAAGAAAAACTGCCAAGGTTGGAAGAATCTCATCAAAACACATGCAGGAAACCTTTGACAGCCACACTAATAGACAGCTGATCAATTTTCTTTGCTATTCCCTTTTAATCCATTTTGGTCCCTCCTTGGCTGAGGTAGCATTCAGCGTACTATGTCCCAGCAAGTCCTCCATGACCACTTGCACTTGAGAGCCCAGTAAGGATTAACTAAAGGACAGTGCTGCAGAGTATTGTATGTTATGCTTAACCTACACTTAACCGCCCAATCAGGGAACTTTGCCTATCATGAAAGGGATCTCAATAGGAGCCCCCACTTCACAGGGGATGGAAATGCATGCTATCCAGAAATCATTCTGCTAATGGTGGCTTGTGGTTAGGGCTAACCACAGTCTTCAAAGGTCCAGTGAGGAGAGTAAGTGTAATATGTTCTTGGTATGGCTTATATGGCTTGTAAGTGTAATATGTTCTTGGTGTCTGGGAGACCAGAATTATTTGGGTGGTGGATAGAGGCCCTGCTCTGATCAGTAGTTGGTCCAGGAACCAAATCCCCTTGGTTTGTGCTTCTCTTTCATGTGTGTCAATGCAGGGTAGAGTATGTTGGCTGTAGAGCAGGATGTGGGATGTGGCTGAGAGACAGGGAGCAGCAGGCCTTTTAACCATCTATGGGGTTTTCTACTATGAGCACAGAATTTACATTCATTAGACTGTACTGCCTGTACCTGAGCCTTTCATACCGATGTTATGGTAGGTGGGCAGCCATCAGTTTAGTGATGACTGTTTATATAGGTAGAAATTATTGGATCAGTTTCAAAGCCCTGTCTCGTGGTTGGCGGGACATTGTTGCTCATCAAATCCAGATTGAAGTAGTTTGTGGGAAAAGTTTGCCTCATAGACATTGTAAAATACCTAAATGCTAATTAACATACTGATGAGTATGAAGTCTACACATTTCTACATAACATATCCATGGCTCAACTCAACATTTCAGTGTCAATTTGCAAGATAAACACTCATGATCACGTCATAGTGTCATGCATAGTCCCTCAATAGTAACTAATAATCTGGCATTTCAACGTCTCTGGATTCCATTCATTGAACTCATGATTTACACCAGTCTTCTCTGTTTCCAATCATGTGCTGACTACACATAAAAGCCTTCTGTCTCTCTGACAGAATAAGAATGGGCTTAAGTTTCCATTAACGACCACATCTCAGCTCAAATCTGTAATCAGAGGCAAAGCCAAGGTAATGCACAAAGTAATTTGTATGATTACACTCTTATTACTAAATATCTGAATGGAATGGCTAGGCCCACAGGCTGGACTGCTGACAGCATAACACAGTCATATTGTCATCATGCCACACAGACATGACTGTGACTTGTGTAAGAGTGACAGTCTAGGGCCTTCACATGCAAAACTAATGGAAATTACCCAACACACATACTGTCATGATTATAGTTGTAGATTTCCTGGGTTAGACTGAAATTCTCATATGCCCACTGGGATACTCTTAACTGGGGCACACAGCTGTTTTCCCTCAAAAACCTTGAAGATGTCCCTCTGCTAACGTGGGAAAATGTCCCAGTAAGACTGGAAATATATTTCTTACTAAAATATATTTCTTACTGGATGAGTGTCAAAATTGCATGTTATGTCTATGTTTCTGTTGAGTCTGGGTCTCTACCATTATGACCACAGTGATAAATCGTCCATCTGCCACTTCAGATTAGTTTGTTGGTTTGGTTGTGTAAACAGTTGAATGTATTACTGTTTTTAAACTGGGTTGTCTGCCATGGGAAAGATATGATAGGGATAGCATTCAGACTTTGGAAGCATGCACACCAACTCCGTAGCTATGGTGCAGGTGTGGACCATACGTGGGAGGTAGATGCTCAGATCACAGTCCAGATATATTCAAAACTCCAGACATGTTCAAGGGCAATTAAATAGGTATGTGTCCACAATGGAGCTTGGTTTAGGAAACCATGGACTATCCCATAACAATGGTAGGGAGATGTGGAGATAGGGACTTTACTATAGGTACCTCTGGTCTGAGTGAAACACATACCCAGTTAAAAAAACAGCTCCACCTCTCCTTCCATCTAGTTTTGTTACCTGGAATTTGTTGTTTAGGGTTATCTGCTGAGTGGCCTGGTTGGTCTTGAGGTAATACCGCAGCCGCCGACACACATACTGTATCTACAGTGTCGGCATAAGTTTGAATCCGGCTTACTGCCCTTTCACACAACCTCTCTCTATCTTTCCCGACGGCCATCCTCTCCCTCTATATGTTCAATAAAGTCAGAAAATACCTTAAAAATATTTTTACAAAATGGTTACCTGCTGAGCCGCTACAACATTTTCTGAGTCAATATCACTGTCGCAATCTAACGCTCAGATTTTTTTTTTAAACATGACAATAACCTACATTTTTTTAAACATTAACATCATGAAAACAGTTCTGTAGGAGTGAGGTTTGTGAAGTTAGCCTAATACATTAAATCAAATTGTATTTGTTACATGCGCCGAATACAACAGGTGTAGACTTTACCGTGAAATGCTTACTTACAAGCCCATCACCAACAATGCAGTTCAAGAAATAGAGTTAAGAAAATATTTACAAAATAAACTAAAGTAAAAAACGAAAATAAAAAGCAACACAATAAAATAACAATAACAAGGCTATATATAGGTGGTACCAGTACAGAATCAATATGTCGGGATACAGGTTAGTTGAGGTAATTTGTACATGTAGGTAGGGGTAAAGTGACTATGCATAGATAATAAACAGTGAGTAGCAGCAGTGTAAAAATAAAGGGAGGGGGTGTCAATGTAAATAGTCCGGGTGGCCACATGATTAATTGTTCAGCAGTCTTATGGCTTGGTGGTAGAAGCTGTTAAGGAGCCTTTTGTTCCTCGACGTGGCGCTCCGGGACTGCTTGCCGTGCGGAAGCAGAGAGAACAGTCTATGACTTGGTGGGCTGGAGTCTTTGACAATATTTTGGGCCTTCCTCATGGATGGCAGGAAGCCTGGCCCCAGTGATGTACTGGGCCGTACGCACAACCATCTGTAGAGTCTTACGGTCGGATGCCGAGCAGTTGCCATACCAGACGGTGATGCAACCGGTCGGTGGTGCAGCTGTAGAACATTTTGAGGATTTGGGGACCAATGCCAAATCTTTTCAGTCTCTTGAAGGGAAAAAGGTGTTGTCATGCCCTCTTCAAGGCTGTCTTGGTGTGTTTGGACCATGATAGTTTGTTGGTGATGTGAACACCAAGGAACTTTAAACTCTCGACCCGCTCCACTACAGCCCCGTCGATGTGAATCGGGGAATTCTCGGCCCTCCTTTTCCTGTAGTCAACGATCAGCTCCTTCATCTTGCTCATGTTGAGGGAGGAGTTGTTGTCCTGGCATCACACTGCCAGGTCTCTGACCTCCTCCCTAGAGGCTGTCTCTTCGTTGTCGGTGATCAGGCCTACCACTGTTATGTCGTCAGCAAACTTAATGATGGTTTTGGAGTCGTGCTAAGCCACGCAGACATGGGTGAACAAGGAGTACAGGAGAGGACTAAAAACGAACCCCTGAGGTGCCCCCGTGTTGAGGATCAGTGTGGCGATGTGGTGTTGCCGACCCTCACCACCTGGGAGCGGCCCGTCAGGAAGTCCAGGCTCCAGTTGCAGTGGGAGGTGTTTAGTCCCAGGGTCCTTAGCTTATTGATGAGCTTTGTGGGTACTATGGTGTTGAACACTGAGCTGTAGTCAATGAACAGCATTCGCACGTAGGTTTTCCTTTTGTCCAGGTGGGAAAGTGCAATGTGGAGTGTGATTGAGATTGTATCATCTATGGATCTGTTGGGAGGGTATGCAAATTGGAGTGGATCTAGGGTTTCTGGGATTATGGTGTTGATGTGAGCCATGACCAGCCTTTCAAAGCACTTCATGAATACCGACGTGAGTGCTACCAGGTGCTAGTCATTTAGGCAGGTTACCTTTGCTTTCTTGGGCACAGGGACTATGGTGGTCTGCTTGAAACATGTAGGTATTGCAGACTCGGTCATGGAGAGGTTGAAAATGTCAGTGAAGACACTTGACAGTTGGTCCACACATGCTTTGAGTACACGTCCTGGTAATCCATTTGGCCCTGTAGCTTTGTGAATGTTGACCTGTTTAAAGGTCTTGCTCACATTGGCTACAGAGAGCGTGATCACACAGTTGTCTGCAACAGCTGGCGCTCTCATGCATGCTTCAGTGTTGCTTGCCTCGAAGCATAAAAGGCATTTAGCTCATCTGGTAGGCTCTCATCATTGGTAGGCTCACATCACTGCGCAACTTGTTTCCCTTTGTAGTCCATAATAGTTTGCTTGCCCTGCCACATACTGTATGACGAGGGTCTGAGCCGGTGTAGTAGGATTCAATCTTAGTCCTGTATTGACGCTTTGCCTGTTTGATGGTTTGTCTGAGGGCATATCAGGATTTCTTATAAGCGTCCGCATTAGTGTCCCGCTCTTTGAAGCGGCAGTCCATGGCTTTTGGTTGGGATATGTGTGTATGGTAACTGTGGGGACGATGTCGTCGATGCACTTGTTGCTGAAGCCGGTGACTGAGGTGGTATACTCCTCTACTCCTCATTGGATGAATCCCGAAACATATTCCAGTCTGTGCTAGCAAAACAATCCTGTAGTTTAGCATCCGCGTCATCTGACCACTTCTGCATTGAGCGAGTCACTGGTACTTCCTCCTTTAGTTTTTGCTTGTAAGAAGGAATCAGGATGATAGAATTATGGTCAGATTTGCCAAATGGAGGGCGAGGGAGAGCTTTGTATGCATCTCTTTGTGTGGAGTAAAGGTCTAGAGTTGTTTCTCTCTGGTTGCACATTTGACATGCAGGTAGAAATTAGGTAAAACTGAGTTAAGTTTGCCTGCATTAAAGTCCGCGGCCACTCAGTGCGTCGCTTCTGTATTGGCATTTTCTTATTTGCTTATGGCCTTATACAGCTTGTTGAGTGCAGTCAGTGCCAGAATCGGTTTGAAGTGGTAAATATACGGATACGAAAAATATAAATAAAAACTCTCTTGGTAGATAGTGTGGTCTACAGTTTATCATGATGTACTCTTCCTCAGGTGAGCGATACCTCAATATTTCCTTGATATTAGACATCGCGCTACAACTGTTATTGACAAGTAGACAAACACCCCCAACCCCCGTTTTACCATACGTAGCTGTTCTGTCCTGCTGATGCACAGAAAACCCAGCCAAATGTATATTATCCGTGTTGTCATTCAGCCACAACTTGGTAAAACATAGGTATTACAGTTTTTAATGTCCAGTTGGTAGGATAGTCTCGAACGGAGATCATCCAATTTATTTTCCAGTGATTGCACGTCGGCCAATAGAACGGATGGTAGAGGCGGGTTGCACACTTGCCGATTAATTAACATGGCACCCCGATCTCTGCCCCATGTATTTCTGTCTTTTCTTCACGGGAATGATGGGGATTTGGGCCTGGACTCGGAGAAACAGTATATCCTTTGCGTGGGAATATTTAATGAAAATTCTTTATCCAGTTCGAGGTGAGTAACCACTCTTCTGATATCCAGAAGCTTTTTTTCGGTCATAAGAGACGGTATCCGACGGTATCCAAGGTTCCGACTTGCAATTCCAATTTGGATGATCGTTCAGAAAAAAAAATTCTAGTTGGATCTAGTTTTTTTCAGAGTTTCCAGTTGTCTCGAATGCACTGAAGTAAGAAGTCTGAGATTTCTGTTGTTTAGAACCCAGCATTAGTCTCAGTGGATGGAGGGAGAGAACAGCAGAGGGTCCGCCTCTCACGGTCCCTGCTCTCTCCTTCCTTTCCTCTGTTGAGACTGACCAGAAAAACAGGAGACATCGTCTTCCACCTCATGGCGAAACTCCAGTCATACCGCATCTGCCTCATGCACTAATTCATGATGTTCCTATGACCAGAGAAAGTGCAATATTCCTTGATATTAAAATACACAACGAGCTACTAATAATCATCAAAACGCAGGGCTATCGATACACTTGGGTACTCATTAATTTCAACTGCAGAGGGAGTGAAAGTAGGGAGAAGTGTGTTTTGTAATAGGGTTGAATAAAAGCAGTGTGGACAGTGCTGAATAAAAACTTAAACATGAACTCACTCATTAAAACAGGAGATCTTTGCTGTTTTCTTTGACAGTCTCCCTGTGGTCTTGGTTTTAAAAGTTAGGAAATCTCACATAGGCTACTATCAAACCTTGTTGTGTCCGGGATCGTGGAAGCTGGAGGTACAGCTATCCGATTGGCCAGCTCAGTAGGCACACTCGATTTAGCCCCAGATCTCCCAGTACGCAGGGTAGGCAGAGTTAGTATTTTCAGACAAATGAAATTGTTCAAAATGGAAACACTTTCCTTACCCGGTGTATAGGGCTTCTGAATCAAGTGCACCTGCTGGCAACATGCTTAAACAAAAGAAAAAGAGCACAAGCCTTTATCCTTGCCTTTTCTACAGAAATGTTTGGTGATCGTTTAGGAATGCCTTGACGATCGACCGGTTGGTGACCACTGCTATACTACCTGGGGCAGTCTGCCTATAGTCTGCCTATCCTTTTTCTGTAGCAAGACGGTGCCGACAGAGAAGGCTGCCTCGCTTCTGGTCCTTAGGAGAATGTGCATTATTTCGTTTTTTTATGTAGTATTTCTTACATTGTTAGCCCAAGTGTTTTTTTCATACAGCCGGGAAGAACTATGGATATCAGAACGACGTCACCTAAAATCCTCACAAACCTTTGCAGATGCACAATTGAGAGCATCCTGTCGGGCTGTAACCGCCTGTTATGGCAACTGCACAGTCCACATCCTTTGTCTGAACCACCCAGGGCATTTGAACTGATTCCAGAGGCTGACTCAAAACAATGCCACCGTAGAAGAGGAAGATGCCAGCGGTCTTCTGGTCAGACTTCGGAGGCGCACATACCACCCACCGCTTCCGAGGATATTACTCACTAATGTCCAGTCTCTATAGATAACAAGGTCGACGAAATCAGGGCAAGGGTTGCTTTCCAGAGAAACATCAGGGATTGTGACATACTCTGTTTCACAGAAACATGGCTCTCTCGGGATATGCTGTCGGAGTTTGTACAGCCACCTGGATTCTTTGTGTGTTGCGCAGACAGGAATAAACATCTGTCCAGGAAGAAGAAGGGCAGGGGTGTATGTTTCATGATTAATGACTAATGGTGTAATTGTAACAACATACAGGAACTCAAGTCCTTTTGTTCACCTAACCTAGCATTCCTCACAATCAAATGCTGACCGTGAGAATTCCATGAGAATTCTCTTTGGTTATTGTCACAGCCGTGTATATCGCCCGTCAAGGCCATACAACAACGGCCCTCAAGGAAGTTCACTGGACTTCATGCAAACTGGAAACCATATATCCTGGGGCTGAATTCATTGTAGCTGGGGACTTTAGCAAAGCAAATTTGAGAACAAGGCTAACCTTATTTCTATAAGGATATTGACTGTAGCACTTGCGC
Source organism: Oncorhynchus mykiss (assembly GCF_057628025.1). Lineage (NCBI taxonomy): Eukaryota > Metazoa > Chordata > Actinopteri > Salmoniformes > Salmonidae > Oncorhynchus > Oncorhynchus mykiss. Next base: position 52,892,665 of record NC_143038.1, on the reverse strand, counting down.
TGGAAGAAAAACTGGATCACTGCTACTCTAACTTCCGCGATGCATACAAGGCCCTCCCCCGCCCTCCCTTCGGCAAATCTGACCACGACTCTGTTTTGCTCCTCCCTTCCTATTGGCAAAAACTCAAACAGGAAGTACCCATGCTAAGGACTAGTCAACTAGTCAAGATTGTTTTAATCACACAGACTGAGATATGTTCCGGGTAGCCTTATAAAATAATATTGATGTATACGCTGATTCGGTCAGTGAGTTTTTAAGGAAGACAAAAGAAAAAAGAAGCCAACACGTTTGGTGTTCGCCAAAAGGCATGTGGGAGACTCCCCAACCATAAGGAAGAAGGAACTCTGGTCAGATGAGACTAAAATGTTGCTTTTTGGCCATCAAGGAAAACACTATGTCTGGCTCAAACCCAACACCTCACATCACCCTGAGAACATCATCCCCATAGTGAAGCATTGTGGTGGAGGATGCTGTGGGGATGTTTTTGATCAGCAGGGACTGGGAAACTGGTCAGAATTGAAGGATGATGGATGGCTCTAAATACAGGGACATTCTTGAGGGAAACCTGCTTCAGTTTTCCAGAGATTTGAGACTGGGACGGAGGTTTACCTTCCAGCAGGACAATGACCCTAAGCATAGTGCTAAAGCAACACTCGAGTGGTTTAAGGGAAAACATTTAAATGTCTTGGAATTGCCTAGTCAAAGCCCAGACCTCAATTAAATTTAGAATCTGTGGTATGACTTAATGATTGCTGTACACCAGCCGAACCCATCCAACTTGAAGGAGCTGGAGCAGTTTTGCCTTGAAGAATGGGCAAAAATCTCAGCAGCTAGATGTGCCAAGCTTATAGAGACATACCCCAAGAGACTTGCAGCCGTAATTGCTGCAAAAGGTGGCTCTACAAAGGTATTACTTTGTGGGTGAGTAGTTATGCACGCTCAAGTTTTCTGTTTTCTTGTCTTATTTCTTGTTTGTTTCACAATAAAAATATTTTGCATCTTCACAGTGGTAGGCATGTTGTGTAAATCAAATGATACAAACTCCACAAAACATAAATTTTCATTACAGGTTGTAAGGCAACAAAATTGGAAAAATGCCAAGGGGGTGAATACCTTTGCAAGCCACTGTATGCTTCTCCCAGGAGAGAACCTGATAGCACTTTGTATGGATAGCCCATCTGTAGACGCTTTATCAGTAACATTTAATCTAACTAATCCTAACCCTAAACTTAAACCTTACCATAACCCTAACCCTTTTCCTAACCCTAACCCTAAACTTAAACCTTACCCTAACATTAAACCTTATTCTAACCCTGAACTTTACCCTTACCCCAATGCTAACCTTAACCCTTATCCTAACCCTTATTCTAAACTTAACCCTAACCTTAGCAAGCAGTTGCTTATCAACAGAAAGTTTGTTGATAGCATTATCATCTGTAGAGCATCTACAGATGGATTATCCAGACTATCCAAATAAAGTGTGACCAAGACCCCAGTATTACTTGCCTAGTTAAATAAAGGTTAAATAAAAAAATATATACTTTTTTTTGTTAACACTGTTTGATTTCAGCTCTGTGTTGGGGGCTGCTACTTAGGGCCATAAGGGACAGCTCACCCACCACTCTGACCACATTTCTAAAGCACAAGGCATTTGCCATGCATCTTTCTACCAACCACTTTCATATTTCCACATGTCCTTAGGCCGCTCCTTGGAGAGAACCCCCCCCACCAGATTAGTTCTGTTTAAATTACATGTTTTCTATTTTTCCTTTTCGTTCCTTCTCTGGCCACATGCACGCCTGCTGCTGATGGATAAAATACAACCTCTTGTGGCTCACTCATAATAAAAGCCCGGAACACACTGAAAGACATATATATGAGCTGTTGTTTCTGCTGGACAGGCCAAGGAATGCTACGTTCCACAACTCCTGCACGTTAGACAAAGCCCCTGTACATGGGGTGTAACGGCTCTCGTCCAAAGGAGAGGACCAAAGCGCAGCGTTGAAAGTGTTCATGATTTTTATAAAAAAAAACACTCAAAATAACAAAAGTGAAAAGTGCACAGTTCTGTCAGGTACAGACAATAAACAGAAAACAAGATCCCACAAAACCCAAAAGGAAAATGACAACTTATGTGATCCCCAATCAGAGACAACGATAGACAGCTGCCTCTGATTGGGAACCACACACACACAGCCAAAAACAAAGAAATAGAAAACATAGACTTTCCCACCCGAGTCACACCCTGACCTAACCAAACATAGAGAATAAAAAGGATCTCTAAGGTCAGGGCGTGACATGGGGTTCCATCACTTATCAAAAAACAGCAGGACTGAAAATAACACAGGATATAACAAATGGTTTTAAACTCTTTCAAAAGGGAAAGAGATTATCGAAATCACAGGAGGCTGCTGAGGGGAGGACGGCTCATAATAATGGCTGGAATGGAGTAAACGGAATGATATCAACGACATTGAAACCACGTGTTTGTGTTTGATACCATTCCATGTATTCCGTTCCAGCCTATACTATGAGCCCCCAAATAATGTGCAACAAGCCGCCTGTGAATGAAATACAAGTAGACGTAGCTGTTTGTCTTGGATGATTTAACACTATCAACAAACATGCTAGGTTACTCTCCTCAGTGCTACCACTGTTAAATGATGACACATGTTATCATTCTGAAGACCTTACCTTGTGTTTACTGTTAATCATTGAAGTTGTGCGACGTACTTATTTGAATGAAGGGAATATTCCTTATTTGGGTTGATGATGTGTATACTAAATGGCAGTTGGCTAGTATGTTGGACATAAGAGGTTTCTCACTAAGTCTTTTTGAGATGTACACTATTGTTTAAAAGTTTGGGGTCACTTAGAAATGTCCTTGTTTTTTAAAGAAAACCACTTTTTTTTGTCCATTAAAATAACATCAAATTGATCAGAAATACAGTGTAGACATTGTTAATGTTGTAAATTACTATTGTAGCTGGAAACTGCAATTTTTTATGGAATATCTACATAGGAATATCTACATAGGCGTACCATTATCAGCACCCATCACTCCTAAAGAAGGCCAGTTTTATTGCTTCTTTAATCAGAACAACAGTTTTCAGCTGTGCTAACAAAATTGTTAAAGGGTTTTCTAATGATCAATTAGCCTTTTAAAATGATAAACTTGGATTAGCTAACACAAAATGCCATTGGAACATAGGAGTGATGGTTGCTGATAATGGTCCTCTGTACGCCTATGTAGATATTCTATAAATAGTCTGCAGTTTCCAGCTACAATAGTAATTTACAACTTTAAAAATGTCTACACTGTTTTTCTGATCAATTTGATGCTATTTTAATGGACAAAAAAATTTGCTTTTCTTTCAAAAACAAGGACATTTCTAAGTGATCCCAAACTTTTGAACGGTATTGTACTTTATCTCCTAGCAACATGAAAAAGATGTTTGAACAAATAAAAATGTAATTTTGCATTCAAGTAGAAACACATGGACAGTAAATTAGCCAATGTCTTTCCTCCTTAATCTCAATGTATTATCTTTCAAAGGATTTGGGTCTAATTATATGATATAAGTGACACGCCCTGACCTGAGTATTCTTTGTTTTCTTTATATATTTTGGTTAGGTCAGGGTGTGACGAGGGTGGTATGTGTGTTTTGTCTCATCTACGGTTTTAGCACTGTCTAGGGGTTTTGTAGATTTATGGGGTTGTTTACATCTAGGTGTTTTTGTAGGTCTATGGTTGCCTAGATTGGTTCTCAATTAGAGGCAGGTGTTTATCGTTGTCTCTGATTGGGAACCATATTTAGGCAGCCATCCTCTTTGGCTATTTTGTGGGTTATTGTCTATGTGTTAGTGGCCTGTGTCGGCACTCGGTTTCATAGTGTTTTGTTGAAGTGTTCTTCTTGTTTTTCGTCATTCAATAAAATAAAGAATTCACGCTGTGCTTTGGTCTACTCCATACGATGATCGTGACAATAAATAAAACAAATTTGAATCTGTCTCAGACTTTCCATCACTGAAGTGGAACAGTTTCTAAACTTACTATTAATAAATTAATGTGGATTAACATCATTACCATTTTAGCATATTCACACAAGGCAAGCATTTGTTTTCTGAAATGTGTTTCAAAGAAAAGAGGTTTTGAGATTAATATCTTTGCCTTTTGAAGTAAATTATAGATTTCCAAACATTAAGACTGGATCAGGAACTTGAGTAACCAGATGATCCATAGAATCAGGGCTGAATTAGTGTAACAACTTGGGGTTTGTGTAACGGATCATCAAAAGTCTAAAATAAGGATGTGGTTATCATGTTAAACAACAGCCTGAGAACTTGTTCTCTGAACTCATTATCTGAATCTATTAACAATTCTTAACCTCAATCTGTGGTGCACATTAGCATTTTACCCACTTCCTGTTGACTAACATTCCTGTTTCCTCCAGCTGCTGTGTTCAACGGTGCAGAAGGCCCTGTTTGAGGAGGAGGAGCGGGTGAAGACTCTCTCCCAAAAGGTGCGATCTTTGGAAAAGGCCAACAGCCACCTGCGGGACAAGGTGAAGAACATGAAGCGCCTCCTACGCCAGGCCAAACGAGACACTAAGGACCAGCAGACCCTCCCCCTGAAACAGCTGCACCACGCCAAGCCCTCCCACCCACACCAAGACACCACACAGGACCAGAAGAGACCCGCACTCAAAAAGATCCTCACCAAGATGATAAAAAACTGAACCCTAACCAGCCGCCACCACCACCTGTTGCACTGCAGACATGAACAGGCTGTTTTAAAGGACATAAGGATTGTATAGCATGTGACATCAGGGGAAAGATAGGTATGCTAAAGATAGGTACTGTATGCAATACTGTATCATGTCACAAGTTAAGGAGATAGAGGATTTGCATACCCTTAATGTGTTGCAGACTAGTCACACCTTTAGAAGAAAGTGCTTTGAGCAACTCAAAAATGTTTTGTATTCTTCAGAATTTTCTCATTTTTCCGTACATTAATATAATGCTATAGAATAGCCTTCAACATTTCTCAATATGAATGCAGTCATGTCACACCTATTTCACACACATACACTTTGTTTAGATCTATGTGAAATGCCTACACTACAATGTGATAAGCATTTCTTGTCATAGCAATAACATTGTGTCACTGTTCTTACCACAGAAAGAGTAGCAGGACAATTTGAGGGGAACGTTGGCTTGGATCAAATGTGATTTCCAACCACAGACTGAGACAGTGCTCATGCTTCATTATGACTCACTGGTTATACAACTGCTTCCTTACAAAAATGCATGCTGGGGGATATATGGTAATCACAAATTCCCCATCTCATACAACCGGGTCCTTCCTAACCCCATATCTAATCCCAACCTCGCTCCCATATCCCCCTTTCCTAGTTCCCCTCACCTCAATACCATACAGTAGAGATCCGTGCTGTTCTGTGAAGTCTTATCCTGTGAGGATATAATATTGACAACTGAACAAATCGTAAATAGCTCAACGCTGGTCCCAGCTCAATTAGGTCAATAAAGTCTCACCCTGTCATTTCTACCCACCTCGCACATCCCTAACATGCCCAGGCCTTCCTGCTGGCAGGTTTTTCCCCAGAGTGGAGTTCCATGCCATTTCAATGCCAGGTGAAATGCTGTCGTAGTAGCTGGGAAACTAGTGGGAAAGTCAAGGCAAGGGCTACAGGTGTGATGCCAATACCATGCCAGGGACCTCACACTGCTGACTTGAGGATGCTGAACTTAAACCAGTCATAGGCCTGCTGGCTAAGAACACCTGCTTCACCTTTTACATTGTGTTACATGTAAAAGGTTAATTCTGTCCTTAACAACTGATGATGGATCAGATCCAGAGTCACAGAGTACTAGCCTCGTAAATACCGGACTGATATCCATACAGCAACATTTGTGTAAGCTCACAGGATCAGGCGGCTTTGCGAGGCTTAAAGAGTACAGGGAGTTTGATTTAATGACAACACAGGCAATAGTCTGCTGAACTCTTAATATCTATGGCTCTGATCAGCTCTCCCTTCCCTCAGCAGTCCCAGCCATAACCATTTCACACCAAACAACAAGAGCTGCCTTGGACCAGTTAGGACAGAATGTACGGAACCCTCTTTTTTTTAACACAGCACACCCACCCACACCCAACACCCGTCACTGCTCTTACAGGAAACCAATTTTCAGGACCGAGGGTTGTAAACACAGGGATAGTGTATTGTTGGCCATAAGAACAGGTAAACACACTCATGTTAAATTAAATAATATTAATATGATATTAACAAACATGCCCAGACTCTTATTAGCAAGGATACCTAGGGGTTTTAAATTCAGTTGAAATCCCCCAAATTCTGTTCAAATTCAGCTATTTTTATATGGGAATTATTAACCAAGAATAACTACAAGGACTTCCACATTTATTGTTAATTTGTTTAAGATTCCAGCTTTTTGTGGATGGTTTTATACAGTTTCAGTATACTGAGGGAAAATTTAGTTTTTATGTTGGAAAACAGGGTGCTGAGCACTCAATAAATACAACCACTAGCCAATGAGGCATGATGGGGTACCGTAAAATCTTTTCCTGTGTCCGAACTGAGAGGCATCCCTAGTCTCCTATTATGTGTTGTACTTGGCTTGTATGTTTATTTCCTTTTCAAACAATAAGCATCTGGTTGCCTTTAACCTTTAATTCATGTATGATAGCAAATAATGACAAAAATAAACTTTCATTTTTACAAAGTTTGTTTCGTCATCTTGCAATTTCTCAATAGTAGGAACCTTCAGCATATTATTAGCAAAACTGTTGTGATTGCCTTCCATAGATGCAGGTGTAGCACCGCAAAGATCAACACTGACCATTCCACAATCTGAACCTGGTCAGAATCTCATTATAGACCAGCACTCATTAGCAACATCCAGGTCACTGGTGTGAAGCTCTGCATCCCGATGGAACAAGGTCTTCATATTCTAGCAAAGTAGTCTGCTGAACATTAGTATTTGGCACTGTTCAGACCAATGTCACTTTACATTATGTTCTGTGTTTGGTAGGCCAAACCTGCACTTTTCTCACATGTGGTTTGGAAGGCGAGAAAGTTCGAACAAATATTATAGAGAAGTTACCAGATAAATCTACAGATTACCACCTCCTTTTCCCAGAGAGTTACATGGGACAGGGCTGATATACAGATAACCCAGTCAGCCAAAGAGCTTTCAGCACAGAGATCAACTGAAATTAGTTCCACATTAGGCTGAGGTGTGAAAGCAGTTTCTTCCCTCTACTCCCCCACCACTTGGAGTAGATTTGTGTTGTATAGTATACCCTCGAAATAGACTGGAGGATATTTGAATCCATGATAGTTCCCAGAGCCATTGGTAAGATGTTGAGGAAAATTTGTATGGGATTTAAAATTCCAAGGGGTGCCATATTAGCACCAAAGGTTACGAATCGATTACATTCAAATTGTCATGGAATGTTTGGCGCCATCAGGAATAGTTTGCCAAACTCGTTTTATCTATGGCTCTGGTATTTCAACATAGATGAGTACAGCCAAATGTCAGAGCAAACACCGGGAGAATTTAGTTGCAAAGAGAGCATGCAGAACAGACTTGTTGTTTTCAAACAGGACTCAAATCAAAAACAGACAAGATGTTTCCTCTGTTCTCCTCTGTGACGGCATGTGATAGATTACTTCTGGCATTTATGATATCTTCAATGTGATACAAAATGAATAAATCACTCTCTTCTCCATGAATATAAAGCAGGATTATAAATAGCCAGCCCATATTTTGACCTCTTCCCAAGAGCCTTTTGTACATAGTTGGGCATAGCGATTGTGAAAGGATAATTTCCTATCTGGAATACTCTTTCAGGCCATTCTCAATTTTCTGTATGATTTCCAGGAGAGAACTGAACCCAAACTCTTCCACATGGGGCTATTTCATAAAAAGAATAAAGGGAAAAGGGGGAGTAAAACTCAGAAATGACCACATTTTAAGGTGTGTAAGCCTCTTCCAGTCGTGAAAAAGGAGACATATCACAGAGAATATGAGTATGGGTGAGTGTGAGGGACATTTACGAGCCTTGTCTCTGTGTTTGGGGCCTCTGGCAGGCTTTGGTTGACCTCCGAAGGGGAGACAGTTGCAGAATATAACTCTCTCCATCCACCCTCTCCCAAAGCACTACATCAGACGGCTTTGCCTGCAGGAATCTGCCATAGCCCTGTGGAAGTGGGCCAAAAATGATATACTCACGCTGCCTTCTCAACATAAACCCTGCGCGCACCGACAAGCTGCAAAACAGATGTCAGATAATACGGCCACATTTATGGTGGTCCTCCCTGGTGCATTCAGTCTAATTATAGACCTGGTCTTATTTTATTTATGTGTTTTTGGGTGTTGTTGTTTTCATATAATTTAAATGTTGGAGTATTCTGATTGCTGGGATAATAAACGGTAAAGGGATTTAGGAATATTCAACTGTCAGTTTTCCCTTGAAAATATTGCATTAATTATCTATGTAAAGTACTAAGGCCGGGATATACACTGTAGGGGTTATAAGCATTGCCGTTTTTAAAGGCAATGTTCCCACGTTCGTGGTAAACACTGCTTATGTTGGCTCAATCGGAAATTGCCTTTAAAACCTGCAATGTCTATAACCCATGATTGGTTTGAATCCCTGCCAAATTTCATGTAAAATACAATTCCTTACACATACATTTCATTATAAACTCATTAGGCTCTCAAACCACCATTTTATCACTCCTATGTATATTGTTCAATGTGGTAATCTCTCTCTCTCTCTCTCTCTCTTTTTCTCTCTCTTGTTTCATCCCGTCATCTGTTTCTTTTTCTACTCTACCTTGGTTTATTATACAGTTGATCAAAACAAATAATTGAAAAAAGTGGTGAACTCCAACAGGCATCCATATCTACAATGCTTTGTCTGTATTTTTATAAATTGTATTCACTAGGTATTTTTATAATTGTATTTTATTTCACCTTTATTTAACCAAATCAAATCAAAAGTATTTATATAGCCCTTCGTACATCAGCTGATACCTCAAAGTGCTGTACAGAAACCCAGCCTAAAACCCCAAACAGCAAGCAATGCAGGTGTAGAAGCACGGTGGCTAGGAAAACCAGGTAAACTAGTTGAGAAAAAGTTCTCATTTACAACTGCGAACTGGCCAAGATAAAGCAAAGCAGTGCGACAGAAACAACACAGAGTTACACATGGAATAAATAAGCGTACAGTCAATAACGTAATAGAACAAAAAAAAAGTATATATACCGTGTGTGCAAATGGCATGAGGAGGTAGGAAATAAATAGGCCATAGTAGCAAAGTAACTACAATTTAGCAGATTAACACTGGAGTGATAGATGAGCAGATGATGATGAGCAGATGATGGTGTGTAAGTAGTGATACTGGTGTGCAAAAGAGCAGCAAAGTAAATAAAAACAATATGGGGATGAGGTAGGTAGATTGGATGGGCTATTTACAGATGAACTATGTACAGCTGCAGCGATCGGTTAGCTGCTCAGATAGCTGATGTTTAAAGTTAGTCTCCAGCTTCAGCGATTTTTGCAATTCGTTCCAGTCACTGGCAGCAGAGAACTGGAAGGAAAGGCGGCCAAAGGAGGTGTTGGCTTTGGGGATGACCAGTGAGATATACCTGCTGGAACGCGTGCTATGTGTGGGTGTTGTTATCGTGACCAGTGAGCTGACATAAGGCGGAGCTTTACCTAGCATAGACTTATAGATGACCTGGAGCCAGTGGGTCTGGCGATGAATATCTAGCGAGGGCCAGCCAACTAGAGCATACAGGTCACAGTGGTGGGTGGTATAAGGCGCTTTGGTAACAAAACGGATGGCACTGTGATAGACTACATCCAATTTGCTGAGTAGAGTATTGGAAGCTATTTTGTAGATGACATCGCCGAAGTCGAGGATCGGTAGGACAGTCAGTTTTACTAAGGTAAGTTTGGCGGCGTAAGTAAAGGAAGCTTTGTTGCGGAATAGAAAGACGATTCTAGATTTGATTTTGGATTAGAGATGTTTGATATGAGTCTGGAAGGAGAGTTTATAGTCTAGCCAGACACCTAGGTATTTGTAGTTGTCCAAGCATTCTAGGTTAGAACCGTCCTGTATTTCATACAGTATAAAGTATATTAACTCATTCTAACAATTATTTTATTCATTCAACCTAAGCGAGATCTACCATGTAAACATGAACAGTCTCTGGCCTGGGTCACTTCTGCTTCTGTTGGTAATTACTCAAATATGTCCCATATGAGCCAGCACTTCCTTTTAAGCATAGGAATCCCATCTCCTTTATGTTTTTAATCTCTCACCCTACAATGAAAACCCAGAAGATATGCACTTGGCATTCCAGTGTGATTATCCTACATTCCTTAAGGAGTGCTGGTAAGCAGCTTGTACAGCTCCAAAGTTGTATAATACATGTTTCATTGTTTAATGATTGAACCTGTGATACATCACCTCCTGAAGATATTCTATGAATCGCTTTGGCAATCGGTTTGGTGTCAGATGTTATGTACAGACATGCCAATAAAACAAACTAAAATGTGTATTATGGTAACCCTAACCGTAACAAGGTCAGCTTAGATTTGAAGTGCATGCATGACTGTGTCTGTATCTCAGTACTTTTCCAGCTGTGTGTTTTCAGCGAGGACTAGGTGATTTCCATCATTGCTTGTCTATGTCTGTGTCAATAAGGAGGAGGGAAGTGTGTATTTTTCCTCTGAGGCTGCTGTCGTTCCTCTAGTTCTCTGTCTGACAATGATTACAATACCAGGCCTCCTCACACGTGTCACATGCAGTGTCCCCCAAAAAGGAAAGAACAACAATACCCATCAGGCCGAGCCAAAAGCTGCTCTGTGCTGAGCTCTGTCTTTACAGAGTAGGATACAGGTGCGCTCTCATGACAATACAAGTCAGACAGTGAAGACAGTTACAGTGCCTTTGCGTGAAAATATCACACACTCATAGAGAAACACACACGCTCACATCTGGGACAGTCATAGAGAACTCTGGCATAGTACACACCTTCAATGTACACACCAGTCTCAGACACATTATGACCCAACACATTGGTGTTGGTATGCTCAGCACATAGCAGTAAAATACATGAACTTGTGTGATAGCTATTGATATGGAGGGAGGGAGCAGCACAGGTCAGCTCAGTTCAGTCCTGCATCGGAAAATGACTCATGCCTGTTGTTTTCTCAGCACTCATCCCTTCCCGTTTTATATAACATCTGTCAGATTACTACCCAAAATATCTATATACAGTACACTCAGCATCAGGAATGTTTTCACTATAGATCATATTCCGCTTATATTGTATATTGTCTTTGTCTGTGTTGTTCTGTATTGTGAAGGTCCATGTACAACACATGTAAAAATGCCCTTGCTTTCCTTGCTTTTCAAGGTTCTACAATTAAAACTGTTAAGAGTTAGTTTTTCTCAATTGCTAAGACACTTTTAATAAACTGGGGTCCACTTCATCTCCACCATAACCTAATGAATACAACAGTTTTCTTTTTTACAAAACTGTAAGTCATTTCTCATTGCTTTCACACACCATGTAAATGCTAAGCACATTTTTGCAAAACAGTAAACACAACTCTCTACAGAAGATGCAAAACTCAGTTGAGTAAATCATGAGAAACCAAATTAAAACATTTGGTCACAGCTGATACAAATTACTCCCATGAATGTGAACCTCTTCTGCGCATGTGCAAAACTTCTTTGCACAATTGTTCAATCAGCAATCAGTCCTTATTCATGCATAAAAGAGGTCACCTCTTAGTTGTTGTTTGCAAGAATGAACCAAGTAAGAGGCTGAGGGAATGGGAAAAGGACAGGTAGAGGGGTGTGTAGAGAAGGATAGTGTAGTTCAGCTCTGCTAAACTGGAAAAAGGTCAAATTAAACCTTCTGTTTCTGAATATTCATGCTCTTGAGTGACATTCTTTCTGTATTTGGTCAAATAATTTTAGGGAAAAAATAATACAGCCTATGCTCTGATAATATGTTTACTTGTCTTTTATGGTGCATACTATGATTATACTGTAGTACCAACAAATGGCACAGACAAAATTAAAGAGGGTTAACCATGTTAGGGTATATTGATAGTTGTAGTTAGTATTTATTGGGCCATTGTGTACTGACTGACTGAAAAAACTTTTCATTAGATAACACGTTTTATGTTTTGATGTAGGTAATTGATTTTGTGTCGTGTATTTAATGTTTTCAGAGTCTTAATGCATTTTGTAAATGAAATGTGTCATTTTGGGCAACGTGTGTCAGTTTGGGGCTGCGTGTTAATAGTTTTGAAAAAGTGAATTATGTTTGGACAAATGTGCTCAAGCAATTGAGAAGAACTGTAATTAATGTATGCTAAACTTCAGAGGAGCACCACAATTGGAGCTAGGAAGGGGGGGGGGGGGTTAGTGTAACCATGGGAGGAAGTGTGCAATATTTTCACTGGCTCTGACATCAAGCTGTACAAACAGAGGGATTCATAGGCATTTTTACCAGACAAAGAGACAAGAAGCAGACTTCAGCGTTATATTCAATGGATGCTCTACTGATCAATGTAGCTATACTGAACAAAAATATAAACGCTAAACATGCAACACTTTCAATAATTTTACCAAGTTACAGTTTTTATAAGGAAATCAGTCAATTTAAATAAATTCATTAGACTCTAATCTATGGATTTCACATAACTGGGCAGAGGCGCAGCCATGGGTGGGCCTGGGACCAATCAGAATGAGTCCGTCCGTCGTCCCCCCCCCCCCCCCCCCCCCCCCCACCAAAAAATGGCTTTATTACAGACAGAAATACTCCTCAGTTTCATCAGCTGTCCAGGTGGCTTGTCTCAGACGATCCCACAGGTGAGGAAGCCGGATGTGGAGGTCCTGGGTTGGTGTTGTTACACATGGTCTGCAGTTGTAAATTCGTTTGGATGTATTGCAGAATTTTCGAAAACAGCGTTGGTAAAGAAATTAACATTAATTATCTGGCAACTGCTCTGGTGGACATTCTTGCAGTCAGCAGGCCAATTTCACGCTCCTTCAAAACTTGAGACATCTGTGGCATTGATGTCATGTACCGTCATGTTGTGTCTTGTCTCTGTCCTTTCCCTTCACCCTGTCTCCCTCTGCTGGTCGTTGTTAGGTTACCTTTTCTCCCCCTCTTTCCCCCAGCTGTGCCTTGTCTCCTCCTAACCACCTCGTCACCCCTTTTCCCACCTGTTCCCTTTTTCCCTCTGATTAGTCCCCTATATCTCTCTCTGTTTTTGTTCCTGTCCTTGTCGGATTCTTGTTTGTTGTGTTTCATGCCTGAACCAGACTGTCGTCATGTTTGCTGTAACCTTGTCTTGTCCTGTCGGAATCTGCCGGTCCGTCTGAGCCTACCTATGTTTGGTAATTAAAGAAGCTCTGTTTAAGTTAATTCGCTTTTGGGTCCTCATTCACGCACCGTAACAGAAGAATCCGACCAAGAATGGACCCAGCGACTTCGGATCCTCTCCACTCAGCCGTCGGGATCCAGGGAGCGATGCTAGGCAGACACGAGCAGGAAGTGTCTGCTGCTCGACATGCCGTTGAGACCCTGGCCACCCAAGTCTCCAACCTCACAGAACAGGTTCACCATCTCCGCCTCGATCCACCGGCCACTTCCAGGGCTTTCGAATCTCCCGAGCCCAGAATCAATAACCCGCCGTGTTACTCTGGGGAGCCCACTGAATGCCGCTCGTTCCTCACCCAGTGTGATATTGTGTTTTCTCTCCAGCCCAACACTTACTCCAGGAGCACTGCTCGTGTCGCCTACGTCATATCTCTCCTTATTGGACGGGCTCGTGAGTGGGGCACGGCAATCTGGGAGGCAAGGGCTGAGTGTACTAACCAGTATCAGGACTTTAAGGAGGAGATGATACGGGTTTTTGATCGATCTGTTTTTGGGGAGGAGGCTTCCAGGGCCCTGTCTTCCCTATGTCAAGGCAATCGATCCATAACAGACTACTCTATTGAGTTTCGCACTCTTGCTGTCTCCAGTGGCTGGAACGAGCCGGCCTTGCTCGCTCGTCTTCTGGAGGGTCTCCGCGCAGAGGTAAAGGATGAGATTCTCTCCCGGGAGGTTCCTTCCAGCGTGGATTCCTTGATTGAACTCGCTATTCGCATTGAGCGACGGGTTGATCTTCGTCACCGAGCTCGTGGAAAGGAGCTCGCGCTCTCCGTCGCCCCCCTCTCCGCATCACTACCATCTTCCTCTGCCGGCTCGGGTGCTGAGCCCATGCAGCTGGGAGGTATCCGCATCTCGACTAAGGAGAGGGAACGGAGAATCACCAACCGCCTCTGTCTCTATTGCGGTTCCGCTGGTCATTTTGTCACTTCATGTCCAGTAAAAGGCCAGAGCTCGTCAGTAAGCGGAGGGCTACTGGTGAGCGCTACTACTCCTGTCTCTCCTTCAAGATCCTGCACTACCTTGTCGGTCCATCTACGCTGGACCGGTTCGTCAGCTTCCTGCAGTGCCTTAATAGACTCTGGGGCGGAGGGCTGTTTTATGGACGAGACCTGGGCTCGGGAACATGACATTCCTCTCAGACAGTTAAAGGAGCCCACGGCCTTGTTCGCCCTGGATGGTAGTCCTCTCCCCAGGATTCAGCGTGAGACGCTACCTTTAACCCTCACTGTTTCTGGTAATCATAGTGAAACCATTTCTTTTTTAATTTTTCGTTCACCTTTTACACCTGTTGTTTTGGGCCATCCCTGGCTAGTTTGTCATAATCCTTCCTTTAATTGGTCTAGTAATTCTATCCTCTCCTGGAACGTCTCTTGTCATGTGAAATGTTTAATGTCTGCTATCCCTCCTGTTTCCTCTGTCTCTTCTTCACAGGAGGAGCCTGGTGATTTGACAGGGGTGCCGGAGGAATATCACGATCTGCGCACGGTGTTCAGTCGGTCCAGGGCCACCTCTCTTCCTCCACACCGGTCGTATGATTGTAGTATTGATCTCCTTCCGGGAACCACTCCCCCCCGGGGTAGACTATACTCTCTGTCGGCTCCCGAACGTAAGGCTCTCGAAGATTATTTGTCTGTAGCTCTTGACGCCGGTACCATAGTCCCCTCCTCCTCTCCCGCCGGAGCGGGGGTTTTTTTTGTCAAGAAGAAGGACGAGTCTCTGCGCCCCTGCATAGATTATCGAGGGCTGAATGACATAACAGTGAAGAATCGTTATCCGCTTCCTCTTATGTCTTCAGCCTTCGAGATCCTGCAGGGAGCCAGGTTTTTTACTAAGTTGGACCTTCGTAACGCTTACCATCTCGTGCGCATCAGGGAGGGGGACGAGTGGAAGACGGCGTTTAACACTCCGTTAGGGCACTTTGAATACCGGGTTCTTCCTTTCGGCCTCGCTAACGCTCCAGCTGTCTTTCAGGCATTAGTCAATGATGTCCTGAGAGACATGCTGAACATCTTTGTTTTCGTTTACCTTGACGATATCCTGATTTTTTCACCGTCACTCCAGATTCATGTTCAGCACGTTCGACGTGTCCTCCAGCGCCTTTTAGAGAATTGTCTTTTTGTGAAGGCTGAGAAGTGCACTTTTCATGCCTCCTCCGTCACATTTCTCGGTTCTGTTATTTCCGCTGAAGGCATTAAGATGGATCCCGCTAAGGTCCAAGCTGTCATTGATTGGCCCGTCCCTAAGTCACGCGTCGAGCTGCAGCGCTTTCTCGGCTTCGCGAACTTCTATCGTCGTTTCATCCGTAATTTCGGTCAGGTGGCAGCTCCTCTCACAGCCCTTACTTCTGTCAAGACGTGCTTTAAGTGGTCCGTTTCTGCCCAGGGAGCTTTTGATCTCCTCAAGAATCGTTTTACATCCGCTCCTATCCTTGTTACACCTGACGTCTCTAGACAGTTCGTTGTCGAGGTTGACGCGTCAGAGGTGGGCGTGGGAGCCATTCTTTCTCAGCGCTCCCTCTCTGACGACAAGGTCCACCCATGCGCGTATTTTTCTCATCGCCTGTCGCCGTCGGAACGTAACTATGATGTGGGTAACCGCGAACTGCTCGCCATCCGGTTAGCCCTAGGCGAATGGCGACAGTGGTTGGAGGGGGCGACCGTTCCTTTTGTCGTTTGGACTGACCATAGGAACCTTGAGTACATCCGTTCTGCCAAACGACTTAATGCGCGTCAGGCGCGTTGGGCGCTGTTTTTCGCTCGTTTCGAGTTCGTGATTTCTTATCGTCCGGGCTCTAAGAACACCAAGCCTGATGCTTTGTCTCGTCTCTTCAGTTCTTCAGTAGCCTCCACTGACCCCGAGGGGATTCTCCCTGAGGGGCGTGTTGTCGGGTTGACTGTCTGGGGAATTGAGAGGCAGGTAAAACAAGCGCTCACTCACACTCCGTCGCCGCGCGCTTGTCCTAGGAACCTTCTTTTCGTTCCCGTTCCTACTCGTCTGGCCGTTCTTCAGTGGGCTCACTCTGCCAAGTTAGCCGGCCACCCTGGCGTTCGGGGTACGCTTGCTTCCATTCGCCAGCGTTTTTGGTGGCCCACCCGGGAGCATGACACGCGTCGTTTCGTGGCTGCTTGTTCGGTCTGCGCGCAGACTAAGTCCGGTAACTCTCCTCCTGCCGGCCGTCTCAGGCCGCTTCCTATTCCCTCTCGACCGTGGTCTCACATCGCCTTAGATTTTGTCACCGGACTGCCTTCGTCAGCGGGGAAGACTGTTATTCTTACGGTTGTCGATAGGTTCTCTAAGGCGGCTCATTTCATTCCCCTTGCTAAGCTTCCTTCTGCTAAAGAGACGGCACAAATCATCATCGAGAATGTTTTCAGAATTCATGGCCTTCCATCAGACGTCGTTTCGGACAGAGGTCCGCAATTCACGTCTCAATTTTGGAGGGAGTTTTGCCGTTTGATTGGGGCTTCCGTCAGTCTCTCTTCCGGCTTTCACCCCCAGTCTAACGGTCAAGCAGAACGGGCCAATCAGACTATTGGTCGCATCTTACGCAGTCTTTCTTTTCGTAACCCTGCGTCTTGGTCAGAACAGCTCCCCTGGGCAGAATACGCCCACAACTCGCTTCCTTCGTCTGCGACCGGGCTATCTCCTTTTCAGAGTAGCCTCGGGTACCAGCCTCCGCTGTTCTCATCTCAGTTCGCCGAGTCCAGCGTCCCCTCCGCTCAGGCTTTTGTCCAACGTTGCGAGCGCACCTGGAAGAGGGTCAGGTCTGCACTTTGCCGTTATAGGATGCAGACTGTGAGGGCTGCTAATAAGCGTAGAACTAAGAGTCCTAGATATTGTCGCGGTCAGAGAGTTTGGCTCTCCACTCAGAACCTTCCCCTTAAGACGGCTTCTCGCAAGTTGACCCCGCGGTTCATTGGTCCGTTCCATATTTCTCGGGTCATTAATCCTGTCGCAGTTCGACTTCTTCTTCCGCGATACCTTCGTCGCGTCCACCCGGTCTTCCATGTCTCCTGCATCAAGCCCGTCCTTCGCACCCCCGCTCGTCTTCCCCCCCCCCCCCCCATCCTTGTCGAGGGCGCACCCATCTACAGGGTCCGTAGAATTTTGGACATGCGTCCTCGGGGCCGTGGTCACCAGTACCTCGTAGATTGGGAGGGGTACGGTCCTGAGGAGAGGAGTTGGGTTCCCTCTCGGGACGTGCTGGACCGTGCGCTGATCGAGGATTTCCTCCGTTGCCGCCAGGTTTCCTCCTCGAGTGCGCCAGGAGGCGCTCGGTGAGTGGGGGGGTACTGTCATGTACTGTCATGTTGTGTCTTGTCTCTGTCCTTTCCCTTCACCCTGTCTCCCTCTGCTGGTCGTTGTTAGGTTACCTTTTCTCCCCCTCTTTCCCCCAGCTGTGCCTTGTCTCCTCCTAACCACCTCGTCACCCCTTTTCCCACCTGTTCCCTTTTTCCCTCTGATTAGTCCCCTATATCTCTCTCTGTTTTTGTTCCTGTCCTTGTCGGATTCTTGTTTGTTGTGTTTCATGCCTGAACCAGACTGTCGTCATGTTTGCTGTAACCTTGTCTTGTCCTGTCGGAATCTGCCGGTCCGTCTGAGCCTACCTATGTTTGGTAATTAAAGAAGCTCTGTTTAAGTTAATTCGCTTTTGGGTCCTCATTCACGCACCGTAACAATCGAGTTGTGTGACATTTTATAGTGGCCTTTTAATGGCCCCAGCCCAAGGTGCACCTGTATAATGGTCATGCTGTTTAATCAGCTTCTTGATATGCCACACCTGTCAGTGGATGGATTATCTTGGCAAAGGAGAAACACTCAGTAACAGGGATGTAAACAAATTTCTGCAAAAAATTTGACAGAAATATGCTTTTTGTGCGTATGGACATTGCTGGGATCTTTAATGTCAGCTCATGAAACATGGGACCAATACTTTGCATGTTGTGTTTATATTTTTGTTCAGTATAGTTGTTCAGAAACAGGATATAATAAATGGGAGATTATAATGCAAGTGTGAGGCTGTCTATGACTGGGGGGGTTGAGGACCGTGGTTATTGACTGGGGTGTTGAGGACTTTTGTCTACCATTTGTGCATGAGTGCATGTATGTGTGTGTGTGTGTATGTGTGTGTGTGTCTTTCTGTGTCTGTCTTTGACACCGGGAACCATCAGATCTTCCTCTCCACCCTCTCAGGGTTGGGCGTCTCTGGCTCTGCAGACTCCTGATTTCATCCTACCTGGCAGGTCGCTTCTACTAGGTGGCATTGTGGCAAAATCCTGCATGGAGCCTTTACTGTGCGCTGCCACTTCAAGAGCACATCAGCAGTCATAAAGGAGGAAATGAAGATAGCTCTTCCGGCTCTCTGGGAGGTAGCTCTCGGTTGGTGCAGCAGTTTGATTGGGGTGTGCAATGCTGCAGAAGTCTTGTTTATTTTCTGAGTGATTAGTTTGTAAAGTGTTTAACTCGATCATCGGTGTTACCGCTCTACATCGGGGTTGTTATCTTTTGGGAACGCAACAGTTATTGATCGCATGGATTAGTAGCAACATTTGTGCGAAGGTTTGACATACAAACAAACCATCAGACAGACAGACAGTGCAACTGCAATCCTGAAGTTAACAGCTAAGTCTCTCTCTCTCTCCTTTCTCTCTCTCTCTCGGTTCTTTCTTGTGAATTGTTTCTATGAAGTTGCCGTTAAATTGCTCTACCATTTTTATTGTATGAGGTATTATTGGTTGGGTTACCCCTGTGCTATGGTGTGTCTTATCCTTTATCTCCTCTGGCAAACATGCTAAACTCTAGGCAGTCTCTTCTGCTGGTGTGTGTGGTAGTGAGTGGTACTCTCTCTCTCCTACTATTTTCCTTTCGGCCGTGTTAATACCTGTCTGGCCCCCGAACAAAATCTTTATCTTTACCACTCTCTAACAATACCGTTACAGCGTGGACAGGATCTGCATCTGTACCATATGCTCTCACTACTGGTGTCCCCCAGGGCTCGGTTCTAGGCCCTCTCCTCTTTTTACGCAAAGTCACTCAGCTCTGTCATATCCTCACATGATCTTTCTTATCATTGCTATGTGGATGACACTGAACTACTCTTCAACCTCGACAAAATGGAAATGCTCTTCCTCCCGGGAAAGACCTACCAGCTCCAAGACTTCTTCATCATGGTTGACAACTCCACGGTGTCCCCCTCCCAGAGTGCAAATAAACTTTGCATGACCCTGGACAACACCCTGTTGTTCTCTGCAAACATCAAAGCAGTGACTCGCTCCTGCAAGTTCATGCTCTACAACATCTGTAGAGTATGACCTTTCCTCACACATGGGGCAACGCAGGTCCTAATCCAAGCACTTGTCTTCTCCCGTCTAGACACCAATTCTCTGTTGGCCGGGATCCCCACGTGTGCAACCAAACCCCTGCAATTTATCTAGAATGTCGCAGCACACCTGGTGTTCAACCATCCTAAATTCTCCCATGTCATCCCGCTCCTCCGCAAACTCCACTGGCTTCCAGTTGAAGCTTGCATCATCTTCAAACCCCTGGTGCTTGCCTACGGAGCAGCAAGATGACCTGCACCTCCTTACCTTCAGGTTATGCTCAAACCCTACAACCCAATCCGAGCCACCTGTGGTCCCTTGGCCCTCCCACCACTACGGGGAGGTCAGCTCCCACTCAGCTCTTCTCTGTCCTGGCACCCCAATGGTGGGACAAGCTTCCCCCTAAAGTCAGGACAGCGAAGTCCCTGTCCATCTTGCATAAACGTCTGAAACCCTACCTCTTTGAAGTGTCTTAACTAACTCTCAAATTTAAAAATGTTTGTGTGTTCTTTGGACTTTGACTACACAGTTCAACTTCAGGCTCCCAGTCATCTCTCCTGTAGACAATAAAAGCACTGCACTCCCAAGGAAAGCGAAAGCTGGCTGCATGTTAAATGGTGAGCTGCAGGCAGTGTTAAGGACAACACACTCTACTAATGAAAGTCCTAATAAAGGGATGGTCCAGTGCAATGCCACAACAGCCCTCCTGTTGGAGGGGGGGGGGCGGGGATTTTTTATGCTGATGACTGGTCTGTACTGTGAATGTTGTTTCACATCTCAGCACATTATTGGATGTTGAAAATATTGAGAGGTATTGGTCGGGTGCAATGATTTGTTTTTATTTGTTTGTGTACTTTAAATTGCAATTTTGCTTTTGGTATTGATTGGTTTGTTCGTATTGGTCACTTGCTCAAATGGATCCCTAACATTAACTTGAGCCAATAACATTTTGAAGATGGCATCCATTTTTATTTTGTTGCGTCTCCGCCTAAACTCTTAAGATGATGCAGAAGACAGAGGTTCAACCATCCCTTACAATGAGGAGTGTCGTCTATGGGAGATATCCAAACAAAGCTACTGGCTGCTGTGGAGTAGTTTTATGTACAATGATTGAGAGAACTTGATTGCGATGGGTTAAGGCTATGATAGAGATAGTAATTACTTCTAAAGCACAGTCTGTATTCTAGCAATTGCTTCAAATATAGTTTTGTACTATTTTGCTTAAATGTGTACCCATTCATCTGTGTAAGAGTTAGTGTACTGTGAGAGTGCAGAAGTTTCCCCTTTTCCATCTCTGATTTCTGTCCAATTATCGAACAGTCCCATGTTGACATGATTAACCCAGCCTTCTCCCAAAACTTCATTGACCTCCTTCCATCAACCCTCTTCCTTCCCTCCCTCTTCCCTCGCTTTTACTGCTCTCTTCTGTTTAATTTTCTCTGCCACTGGCAGAGGCCACCACAAAAGCAGTGGGAACATGACTTCATGTGTTTGTTGTTAGCAGTGCATAATTGTGTTTTAAATATATTTGCTGACTAGGGACAAATTATGTTTACATTCCCATATCCTCCACCCCTGTTGTTTATAGAGCTCATGAGATACTGTGCTGCTCACGTTTTCATAGCACAGACCAGAAAGCCTTCGTTGATGGATTTTGTACAGTGTCATTCCTGATTAATAATGTTCAGCTCAATGTCCAATCCTTTTTTTCCTCTGGGCCTTCATCGACACCTCATCAACCACTAATGGCGTATATCTCAGGCCTGGTGTGAATGCCAGGAACTCAAATCAAAACAAACTCACTGTTGCTGTTACAATATCTTACCAATCATCACACAATGTGCAGAGGACTGTCTGATCAAGAACATAATCAAACAAAACACATGTCCAGGTCCTACATACACTTATCCCTCAATAATGTTTAGAGTTGCGTATCATGCTTGGTGCCGAAATAGGGGGGGTACTGTCATGGTTCCACTTGTCACCAAAGGGCAGCAGAGACCGTCCTAGAGACAATGACACTCAGGTGTGTCCTATTTACTCATTATGATTTCCCTGTGTGTTTTCTGTTGTCCTTTGCAGAAGCTTGAATCGTTTACCATGTGTGTTTTGTTTCCTGAGTGAGTTTTGGAGACTTAGTGTACTGTGATCCTGCGGCTACTGTTTATCATTAAGGTATTTATGTTTATCCTTAACCACTGATTCCTCTTCTAGTCTCTTCCCTGCACCTGGGTCCAACCTCACCCCATCACAGTTTCTCAGCCCAATCAGCCAACTGTCATTCACCCTTGCCAGGCTGGTGAGGTAATGGCAATCAGATCTGCTGGATTGTGGACCCGGAAGGCAAGAGCTTGAGCCAGAGAGGAGACATGGGACTTTGACCGGACACACTGAACTCCTGACCATGTGCTCTTTCCCAACATTTTGAGATTCTGCCTTATTTATTAATTCAAATGTGTATTGGTCCATCAATTAAATCTACTAACTGGGCTCCTGAGTGACTCAGTGGTCTAAGGCACCACATCTCAGTGCTAGAGGCAGACACCCTGGCAGACACCCTGGTTCGAATCTAGGCTGTATCACAACTGGCTGTGATTGGGAGTCCCATAGGGCGGTGCACATTTTGCCTAGCGTCGTCGAGGTTTGGTTGGTGTAGGCTGTCACTGTTCTTTAAAAAAGAAAAATGTTATTTCACCTTTATTTAACCAGGTAGGCTAGTTGAGAACAAGTCCTCATTTACAACTGCGACCTGGCCAAGATAAAGCAAAGCAGTGCAAGACAAACAACAACACAGAGTTACACATGGAATAAACAAAACATACAGTCAATAACACAATAGAAAAAAGTCTATATACAGTGTGTGCAAATGAGGAAAGATAAGGGAGGTAAGGCAATAAATAGGCCATAGTGGCAAAATAATTACAATTTAGCAATTAAACACTGGAGTGATAGACTGGAGTGATAGATGTGCAGAAGAAGAATGTGCAATTAGAGATACTGGGGTGGAAAGGAGCAAATAAAAATAACAGTATGGGGATGAGGTAGTTGCATGGGCTATTTACAGATGGGCTATGAACAGGTGCAGTGATCTGTGAGCTGCTCTGACAGCTGGTGCGTCAAGTTAGTGAGGGAGATATGAGTCTCCAACTTTAGTGATTTTTGCAATTTGTTCCAGTCATTGGCAGCAGAGAACTGGAAGGAATGGCGGCCAATTGGCTTTCAGGGTGACCAGTGAAATATACCTGCTGGAGCGCATGCTACAGGTGGGTGCTGCTATGGTGACCAGTGAGCTAAAGTGGGGCTTTACCTAGCAACGACTTGTAGATGACCTTTGTCAACAAATATGTAGCGAGCGCCAGCCAACGAGAGCATACAGGTCGCAGTGGTGGGTAGTATATGGGGCTTTGGTGACAAATGGATGGCACTGTGATAGACTGCATCCAATTTGCTGAGTAGAGTGTTGGAGGCTATTTTGTAAATGACATCGCCGAAGTCAAGGATCGGTAGGATAGTCTGTTTTAAGAGGGTATGTTTGGCAGCATGAGTGAAGGATGCTTTGTTGCGAAATAGGAAGCCGATTCTAGATTTCATTTTGGATTGGAGATGCTTAATATGAGTCTGGAAGGAGAGTTTACAGTCTAGCCAGACACCTAGGTATTTGTTGATGTCCACATATTCTAAGTCAGAACCGTCCAGAGTAGTGATGCTGGACGGGCGGGCAGGTGCTGGTAGCGATCGGTTGAAGAGCATGCATTTATTTTTACTTGCATATAAGAGCAGTTGCAGCCAAGGAGAGTTGTATGGCGTTGAAGCTCGTCTGGAGGTTAGTTAACACGGTGTCCAAAGAAGGGCTAGAAGTATACAGAATGTGTGTGTTGTTGTGTTGTCTGCGTAGAGGTGGATCCGAGAATCACCAGCAGCAAGAGCAACATCATTGACGTATACAGCGAAAAGAGTCGGCCCGAGAATTTAACCCTGTGGCAACCCCATAGAGACTGCCAGAGGTCCGGACAACAGGCCCTCCAATTTAACACGCGGAACTCTGTCTGAGAAATAGTTGGTGAACCAGGCAAGGCAGTTATTTGAGAAACCAAGGCTGGTGAGTCTGCCAATAAGAATGTGGTGATTGACAGAGTCGAAAGCCTTGGCCAGGTCTATGAATGCAGCTGCACAGTATTGTCTCTTATCGATGGAGGTTATTATATCGTTTAGGACCTTGAGCGTGGCTGAGGTGCACCCATGACCAGATTGCATAGCAGAGAAGGTACAGTGGGATTCGAAATGGTCCGTGATCTGCTTGTTAACTTGGCTTTCCAAGACTTTAGAAAGGCAGGGTAGGATAGATATAGAAATGTAGCAGTTTGGGCGAGTTGCTGTGAAGGGGTGGAGGGCTGTTGACCAGGGTAGGGTAGGGTAAGAATTAGTTCTTAACTGACTTGCCTAGTTAAATAAAGGTTCAATTAAAAAAAGTACAAATAAAATATACAATGCCTGTTCAACTTTTTATTCAGACCATTGTCAACAAAGAATTTGTAATTTGTGCTAAAGACCTGGCCATCTGGCTCATTAGAAAACAGGAAACACGGTTAAGAATGATAAACACAACCACTTCATCAGTGATCTATTTTGATTACATAATGTAGAAATGTCCAAGAGAAACATTGAGAAACCTACTTTATATTCTAAACACACACACACACACACAATGTGCTATTATATGCAGCTTCTCTGTAGCTCTCCCAGAATTTCTGGGTGTTAATGAGTCCTGAACGCCACGTAAATACTCTTCCACAGGACGGTTGGCAGCAGCACCTCTCTTTTCCCATATCCCAGACATAAATCCCAGAGCACCTCGCTCACATGCTCACGCACACACTCTCTCGATCGCGCGTTCACATACACATACACACTCACAAACAGCAGGCCGTCTGTCTCGCCTGCCTTTGTGAATGCTGATCGGTTAGGGTCTGGGAAACTCCCTTTCCCCTCTCTATATCAACCGTAAAAGTTCCCCAAGAAAAAGGTCTGAATGGCCTATAGATACAGAACAATGTGAAGACAAGGTAAAGGAAGGATTCTGTTTGGGATAGGGTTATTTAAACACATATTGTAAATGAAGATGGATGTGAATGTAAACGACTGTTTGTTACTGTGTTTGTGTTGGTCTCAGAGCAAACATCATGTCAAGTGTTATTAGTAATTATATTTGTTATAGCTAAATGTGTTTGTGTGTGCGTGTGTGTGTGTACTGTATACAGTGTGTATAACCCAACTTGTCCAGTCAATGAGGTGTCACTATTGTGTACACAGGGACACCTGTACACAAAACCACTCATTCACAATTCTCTTTCTTTCACTCTCTTTCCATGCTCTCTTCATAACCTCTCATTTTCCCCTCCATTTCTGACAGACTCACTTGGGCGAACTGGGCTGTCTGCCTGTGTATGGGAGAGTTTTGTAATAATTCCTAACAGTTTGCATAAAGAGTAAGGTATCAAACCTGTTAGTAATACAAATAGCATGTATGTCAAGTGTCTGGCAGGGTTTGATCTACTCTGATGGGACACAGACCCCTGAAAGTGTTTTTTTTCTTCAATTCTCTCTCTCTCTCTCTCTCTCTCTCTCTCTCTCTCTCTCTCTCTCTCTCTCTCTCTCTCTCTCTCTCTCTCTCTCTCTCTCTCTCTCTCTCTCTCTCTCTCTCTCTCTCTCTCTCTCTCTCTCTCTCTCTCTCTCTCTCTCTCTCTCTCTCTCTCTCTCTCTCTCTCTCTCTCTCTCTCTCTCTCTCTCTCTCTCTCTCTCTCTCTCTCTCATCAGTGTCACATCCATCTATTTCAAAGGCAACATGTAGCCTGATAGATGGCTGGTGTTAGATTTACAAACAGACATCAGCCTGCAGACAGACAGACTAGAATGCAAGCAGGCTGAAAGTTTAATGTGTAGACTGAGAGACAGACATACTCATCATAGCAGGCAGACAGGCCTCCATACTCCATATTCTCCTTTTAGAAACCCGCTTCTAAAAGTTCTGGATTTATTTTTCGATACAACATTGGCCTCAATGTTCTCAGACGTCCAAACTGTTTTTTGTCTGGAGGCACATTTATTAATGAGCAACATTTTCTGTTCACTGATCCTCTGGCACCTTGAAACACCCTTCATTGCAAGATCTGGAATCAGATGCCCCATGGAGGTGAGGGGAGCTGGAGTGTAACGAGAAGACTTCATTCAGCTCTACTAATATAATCATTATTACATCTAGTGTAAGGGTATGGACCCGGCTTCCCAAAACAAATCTTAAGGCTATGTTCATTTTTAGGACCTTCGTAGGATCATCGTTAAATCTCCAAACTGTTTCCCAAAACCATTGTTATTAACGTTGCACTTGAAAAATTGTTTTTTGCTGTCCGGTATTTGTAATAGTGGTTTTGGGTTGTTGTTTGCGCCTGTGTTTTGGGCTTCACCCTATTTTGTACCTGTTCCTGTTATGGAGGACATTAAAGCGTTTTTACCGTTTACCTTCTGCTCTCTGCGTCTGACTCCACACCCATCACTTTCCCCACGTTACGATGGGCCTATTTCAATCATTTAGAAATAGATTTGATGTTCAATCGAGTTCTATTTTGATACTTGTAGGCTACTGTCTGTCATTTTTTGCAATAGATTTCATAGGCTACACATTATCATGTTAGCGATTATTTATTTTTATTGAGTAAGCGTTAGAATAAGCCGCCTCAACATTTGCAGCCGTAGGTGGTAATATCTCTCAAGGAGCTGATCTGTCGTCAGCATTGTGGTATAATTCTAATGTTAAGGTAAGATTTTAATGAAGAAAGCTGTTCCGATAGCAGAGCTGACTTTCTTTCAATCCTATCAGTATCAACATATGCTCTAACAACATACCTATAAATAACTTTTTGCGTGGTGTTTTGGGAAACTCATGTTACATCTTCAGCCGTTGTAGGAACGATGCATCGTTAAAACACTTGTAAGCCTATATGTTATCGGGAAACCTGTCCCTGGTCACAATCATTGATAACACATGGTTTGAACATTACGTTTCTAGACCTTGTTAAACGTGAGCTTTTGAGAGTATAGAGCACAATACAGTGAAACCAAACTGATTCCACCTGCTTCAGTGTTTGCTAATATAACAAAGCTAATAAAACTCTGTGGTCTAACATTTCAAGCATAGAAAATAACAAAACATCAATCTCTATGGACTCATCAAAATAGAAACTACTAGGCTAACTGAGATGAGTAGGCATGTCTTTGAGTCAGTGATCTCACGTCAGTGATCTTATTGTGTGTAGGCTCAGATATCTGAATGTGTCTGTCAGTGAATTACAAGTTCAGCCAAAACATGACCCTGTCCTATTCAACACCCCTGTGAACACACATTGGACCTTGTGGTGACTTTATAGTACCTGGGGAATTGAGGTGACGTGGCTGCACGATGACACAGCTCTAACCCTGTGACTTCTGCTATGTGTCTTTCTAACCTTTCTATTTAAAATAAGCATAATATTTTTGATTGGTGTGTCAGTGAAGTAACAACACATTTGGGTATTTAGGGTCATTTACAGTTACAGTTATGGTCAGTTAATAGGGTAGTGGTAAAGGTAGAACAAGTCAAAAGAAAGAGAATGGGGAAGGTGCTGATTGACACCACGGGCACAAGTAACTCCCGGCAACACTGACAGACACGGACACAATGGGGTCCTGACGACAGCCGTATGGCGTGTGTGGGTCCCAAACACTGTGTGTGTGTGTGAGCACCAAATATTTCATTTAATCCAGTACACTCCAGACTCAGCACTTTGACATATGTACGCTGAGCAAGATAACCTTGGATATTGAACAGTAACAGTTTCTAATTATAACATTTGAATGAGGCAAATAATAGATAAGGTTTGTTATGAGACTGGTACCTAGGCTCATTTTCCCACATAAGGTTCCAAATCCACTCAAATGACCTTGTGATGCATACTCATATCCCAAGGGCTTGATCTTGTGCTTGAGTGATGAGTCATTGGTCAGAGTTTATATCAGACTTACAGATGTTGGAGAGTTCAAAGGTCAAATCCTCAGTCCATCAGGTCAGAAGGTGAAACAAAACACGCTTATTAATGTCAACTTTCCCCTAGGACTTGGCTCACACACAGGTGATAAAGCCTTCCCTGTTAGAAGAGGTCCTATGTCTCTACTAACCAAATATCAAGAGAGGGAGCCGAGGGCCTTAAAATTGATCCCGTCACTCCAAAACCCCAACCACAAGCTTCTGTCTGGAGAGTAGTAGATTCACGAGGAAGTTGTAACTGGATATCCAGTTTCAACTGTTCTGCCTGCGGCTATGGAACCCTGACCTGTTCACCGGACGTGCTACCTGTCCCAGACCTGCTGTTTTCAACTCTCTAGAGACAGCAGGAGCGGTAGAGATACTCTGAATGATCGGCTATGAAAAGCCGACTGACATTTACTCCTGAGGTGCTGACCTGTTGCACCCTCAACAACCACTGTGATTATTATTATTTGACCCTGCTGGTCATCTATGAACATTTGAACATCTTGGCATGTTCTGTTATAATCTCCACCCGGCACAGCCAGAAGAGAACTGGCCACCCCTCATAGCCTGGTTCCTCTCTAGGTTTCTTCCTAGGTTTTTTCTGGTCTTTCTAGGAAGTTCTTCCTAGCCACCGTGCTTCTACACCTGCATTGCTTGCTGTTTGAGGTTTTAGGCTGGGTTTCTGTACAGCTCTTTGAGATATCAGCTGAGAAGGGCTTTACGAATAAATTTGATTTGATATCCACAGGTTAAATTGGGAATTCGGAGGTAGGGGAGCCATACTTGGGCGGGGTTAGAGTTGAGGCTAGGGTTAGGGTTGAACCGGGATGTGGACATGAAAATAGGGTTAGGGCTACTTACAGCTAGGGTTATTGCTGTACAATGTATTAAAGAACAATTGAGAGATCAGAGAGAGTCCTAGACCTAGATTCAATCAAATCAAGTGTTAAACTGGCGATAGCCGACAGCCGACACCTGAAGTTTTGGCACCTCCAACGGTGGAACTGCATTGGAGCTGTCAAATAGGTGAGCAGCTGGCACACCCATCCCACTCTCATTAGAAGTTCAGAACGAGAAAGTGTAGGCTAAGAAATAATGACACTCAAATGAAGTAATTCAAATTTCTATCAACCTAATCAAGGTGTAAATTACATCTCAAATTCCAGTGCTGTTAAAAAGGCTGCATGGGATTTCTCTTAATGGGACTCCGTGCAGCCAAGGGCAATGTCTGCTTTAGGTTTAATGCCGGGAGCCACTTGTGGATTTGACAGTTGTAAGGCAGTTTAAAGTAATTTAAATTGTATATGTCACATGCACTGAATACAACAGGTGTAGACTTTATGTGAAATGCTTACTTATGAGCCTTTTTTCGCAACAAAGCAGCTAAAAAGTAAGAAGAAAAAATCTGCTAGTCTCATTATCGTTATTTTATTACTATGTAAAAAGAGTAGCGGTACCAAGTCAATGTGCAGGGTTCAACATAGTTGAGGTAAATGAGGTAATATTTACAGGGAGGTAAAAGTGACTAGGCAATAAGGATAGATAATAAATAATAAAGTAGAAGCAGTGTGTATAACGAGTGTGTGTGCGTGCGTGCGCGCGCGCGTGTGTGTGTGTGTGTGTGTGTGTGTGTGTGTGTGTGTGTGTGTGTGTGTGTGTGTGCGTGCGTGTGTGTGTGTGTGTGTGTGTGTGTGTGTGTGTGTGTGTGTGTGTGTGTGTGTGTGTGTGTGTGTGTGTGTGTGTGTGTGTGTGTGTGAAAGAGACAGCAAAGAGGAGGGTTTCCTGTGCAAGTTAATACTTGATTCTGTGCCCGATGAAAACAATACTAGGCACAGTTCTATTTTTGTGGATTTCCCATTAGGAGCCAGTGATGGCTTGGCGGTAGAAGACACAGAGGAACTTGAAGCTCTCAACCTGCTCCAATAAAGCCCTGTCGATGTGAATGGAACCCTCCGTTTCCAGTAAACCAAGAGGTGAAGGGAGAGGTTTTACTCAGCATAAAGTCTGTCCTTGAAAATAAGCCCAAAAAGTAAGGAATTTTTGTATGGAGGGCAATGAGTGTTGAATTTGGTCAACAAAAAATGCAATTGCTCATTTGCTACGTGAGGATTATTTGATTGAATAGAAGTTTCATAATGATTATGTTGTTGTGAATGCACTGATCTACACTTGAAGTCGGAAGTTTACATACACTTTTGTGTACTGTGCTGGTTTAAATGCTGATCATTGACTGTGCTGTTCCCCTTATTGATATTGAGCTGTGATTGATTGTTTCTTACAGTCAAAATATAGACCTTTTGATTCAGTGTTTCTGTCAATGTGGTGTACTCAGCAGCAATGTTGTGTACTTATCACTAAAAAGGAGGCAACATTTGGTTTCCTGAGCTGAGATTATCAATGAGATAGACTAGATGTTGAGGTCTTCCAGATAAAGTGGAGGTGAACCAGGACAGGGACTAATGACTGTGTCTCTTTCTGCTCAGTGATGTTATTATATAGTGTGTGAGAATTAAAAGAGGCTAACTCTTCTACAACCCTGGCTTTCCCCTTGAATGAGTCTTTTGATTATATTGTAAATTTTTGTTTACTTTGTTAAACTAAAGTAATAGTGAGTGGCATTTGTTAAAGACATTTAACATGATTAAGTGTAGCCTGTCCAGTGATTGCATGGTGTGATTCAAAATGTGAGGGAGAGGATAAAACATGTATTGTATAAACACAGCACTAATTGTAAGCTACACACATAAAATAGCCACCTTTATTCTGTAATCTTCATACCAACAGTTTTATTTTAGGTAAATTATATTCACCAAATCAGACAGTTGACATGTGGACGGGGACAAGGGCAGTGCAAGTTGTCATTTCTGTTCAAGTCTGAGTAACAGTAACGATTGATGATTGGCTTTATCTTCTATTTGAAATCCACACATCTGTTTGCATAGTGAAGTAGTTTGTGATGCAGTAAAAATTTCCCTAGAGTGTGTGAGCGAGCGCTAGTGGTCTTTTAGAGAGGATTCTATCTACACATAACAAGAAGACATTCTATCCTTACCTAAAGTGGAAAACATTCTATATGCAAAATGTATGAGAAGGGCTTACACTGTATCTGAAAACCTGATGATTGTTTGAAAGCTGATGGTTATTTAATGAGCTTACAGTGCCTTGCAAAAGTATTCACCCCCCTTGGCGTTTTTCCTATTTTGTTGCAATACAACCTGTAATTTAAATGGATTTAATTTGGATTTCATGTAAAGGACATGCACAAAATACTACAAATTGGTGAAGTGAAATGCTTTTTGGCCATCAAGGAAAATGCTATGTCTGGTGCAAACCCAACACCTCTCATCACCCCTAGAACACCATCCCCACAGTGAAGCAGGGTGGTGGCAGCATCATGCTGTGGGGATGAAACTGGTCAGAATTGAAGGAATGATGGATGGTGCTAAATACAGGGCAATTCTTGAGGGAAACCTGTTTCAGTCTTTCAAAGATTTGAGACTGGGACGGAGGGTCACCTCCAGCAGGACAATGACCCTTAGCATACTGCTAAAGCAACACTCGAGTGGTTTAAGGGGAAACATTTAAATGTCTTGGAATGGCCTAGTCAAAGCCCAGACCTCAATCCAATTGAGAATCTGTGGTATGACTTAAAGATTGCTGTACACCAGCAGAACCCATCAGATTTGAAGGAGCCGGAGCAGTTTTGCCTTGAAGAATGGGCAAAAATCCCAGTGGCTAGATGTGCCAAGCTTATAGAGACATACCCCAAGAAACTTGCAGCTGTAATTGCTGCAAAAGGTGGCTCTACAAAGTATTGAATTTGGGGGGGTGAATAGTTATGCACGCTCAAGTTTTCAGTTTTTTTTTTGTCTTATTTCTTGTTTGTTTCATATATTTTGCATTTTCAAACTGGTAGTTAGTTATGTTGTGTATATCAAATGATACAAACCCCCCAAAAATCTATTTTCATTCCAGGTTGTAAGACAACAAAATAGGAAAAATGCCAAGGGGGGTGAATACTTCCACAAGCCGCTGTACACATTGACATTTGCTTACTCCAATTTAACAATCTGAACAAATCCTTTGATAAGAAAGGTATGTTAAGTTGTATTATCTGTTCTTTACATTTTTTTCAAAGTAAATTGTATAAATGAATATTTGTATGCATATACAGTTGAAGTCGGAAGTTTACATACACTTAGTTTGGAGTCATTAAAACTTGTTTTTCAACCACTCCACAAAAGTTTTGGCAAGTCGGTTAGGACATCTACTTTGTGCATGACACAAGTAATTTTTCCAACAATAGTTTACAGGCAGATTATTTCCCTTATAATTCACTGTATCACAATTCCAGTGGGTCAGAAGTTTACATACACTAAGTTGACTGTGCCTATAAACAGCTTGGAAAATTCCAGAAAATGATGTCATGGCTGTAGAAGCTTCTGTTAGGCTAATTGACATAATTTGAGTCAATTGGAGGTGTACCTGTGGAAGTATTTCAAGGCCTACCTTCAAACTCAGTGCCTCTTTGCTTGACATCATGGGAAAATCTAAAGAAATTAGACAAGACTTTAGAACAAAAAAAAATAAAGTCTGGTTCATCCTTGGGAGCAATTTCCAAATGACTGAAGGTACCATGTTCATCTGTACAAACAATATTGTGCAAGTATAAACACCATGGGATCACGCAGCCGTCATACCGCTCAGGAAGGAGACGCGTTCTGTCTCATAGAGATAACCGTACTTTGGTGCGAAAAGTGCAAATAAATCCCAGAACAACAGCAAAGGACCTTGTGAAGATGCTGGAGGAAAAGTGTATTTTATCCACAGTAAAACAAGTCCTATATTGACCTGAAAGGCCGCTCAGCAACAGACTACAGCAACAAAAAAACAGACTATGGTTTGCAACTGCACATGGGGACAAAGATCGTACTTTTTTGAGAAATGTCCTCTGGTCTGATTTAACAAAAATAGAACTGTTTGGCCATAATTACCATTTTTATGTTTGGAGGGAAAAGCGGGATGCTTGCAAGCCGAAGAACACCATCCCAACCGTGAAGCACAGGGGTGGCAGCATCATGTTGTGGGGGTGCATTGCTGCAGGAGGGACTGGTGCACTTCACAAAATAAATGGCATCATGAGGATGGAAAAGTATGTGGATATATTGAAGCAACATCTCAATACATCAGTCAGGAAGTTAAAGCTTGGTCGCAAATGGGTCTTCCAAATGTACAATGACCCCAAGCATTCTTCCAAAGTTGTGGCAAAATGGCCTAAGGACAACAAAGTCAAGGTATTGGAGTGGCCATCACAAAGCTCTGGCCTCAATCCTATAGACAATGTGTGGGCAGAACTGGAAAAGTGTGTGCGAGCAAGGAGGCCTACAAACCTGACTTAGTTACACCAGCACTGTCTGGAGGAATGGGCCAAAATTCACCCAATTTATTGTGGGAAGCTTGTGGAAGGCTACCTGAAACGTTTGACCCCAGTTAAACAATTTAATGGCAATACACTCAATTAGTATTTGGTAGCATGTAAACTTCTGACCCACTGGGAATGTGATGAAAGAAATATAAGCTGAAAGAAATCATTCTCTACTGTTATTCTGACTATTCGGCATTCTTAAAATAAAGTGGTGACCCTAGATTAAATGTCAGGAATTGTGAAAAACTGAGTTTAAATTAATTTGGCTAAGGTGTATGTAAACATGGTATTTCTGCAACTTTGAAAAAATTACTTTATATCGTAGTTGTGTCTGTCATAGACATAGATAGTGGCTCAACATGTATATAACCCATTTAAGCATGGATATTGCCATTAAGGGCTTCCACCATTTTAAAGTAACTGGGTATGTATTCCTATTAGTCATGATCAGCCAATGAAAATTAAGAAATTAGTCTACTTTAAAATGGTTATAGCCTCAATGGCACTGCCAATGCTGTCACAGACTTTCACGTATCAGGATATGACCCAGATGCAGACACAGGAGGCGGGTAGTAAAGTTCTCATAATATTTATTACACAAGGAGACAGGCCAGGGCAGGATGAGGGAAGGAAGAGGTCAGTAATCCAGGGCAGTGTCAAGGAGGTACTGAACAGCAGGCAGGCTCGGGGTCAGGGCAGGCAGAATTATCAGAATGCGGGTCTTGTTGAAAACCTCCCGGAGGTCCTGATACTCCACGAGGATGGTGGAGAGATCAAAGGCCTTACCCAGGCCCACGGGAGGACATCCAGGGCTAAGCTGCGCCGCCTTGAGGCAATGTGCGTGGCAGAATGGGTTACACAACAGGATTAGAACCCGTTGCCCAGTCGATCAGGGGGTTGTGCCTCTGGAGCCATGACAATCCCAAAACCACAGGTGCATGAGGAGATTCAATGAGCAGGAACTGCATGGACTCACTGTGATTCCCTGACACTCTTAGGTTGATAGGAATAGTGCTATGATTTATCCTGTCAATAGAGCACCCTTCAATACTCTGGCGTCCATGGGAACGGAGGGAGGTTGTTTGGAGATCCCCAGCTCCGACACTAGGACAGTGTCCAGGAGCACCCGGAGAGATTTAGACCGGTCACCCCACAACAGGATAGCATGGAGAGAAGTACGAGTAAAGGGAGATGGGAGACTCCCTGTATGGCCCACCAGCGTACCTGTGCCTGGGCTTTTTATTAGACAGGTGGAAATGTAATGTCCCGAAATATCACAATACTGACAGCTATTAGAGCTCAGTCTGCTTGAACATTCCTCAGGGGATAATCTAGCCTTGCCCAGTTGCATGGGCGCCAGAGGAGACGAGTTGACAGTCCTCGATGATTCCAGATGGAGCTCGGGTAACTTCAGATACTTTCGGGAGTGTAGGAGTCGGGGACTTCCAGGATTTTTTGGAGGCGAGGGAAAAACAGAGGACAAGCGAGGGTGGCCGGGAACAGACTTCCTCTCCCTCCTGCATTTTCGTAATCACCCATCAATCTTTATGGTCAGGACTTTGAGGGAGTCGAGGTCCATGGGTAGCTCCCGGGCTGCGAGCTCGTCTTTAATCCTCTCCGATAATCCATGAAGGAAGGTGTCGAAAAGGGACACCGGATTCCAGGCATTCTCGACGGCCAACGTGCGAAAGTCTACCACGTAGTCAGCTACACTACGGGAATCCTGATTCAGTTGCAGTAGCTTCTGAGCCGCTTCTCTCCCGGACATCGGAGAATCTAACATCTTCCTTACCTCCACCACGAATGCCTCCAGATTATGGCGCACTGATGTTTGTTGCTCCCACACCACCGTAGCCCAGACGAGCGCCCTCCCAGACATCAGCGTTATAAGATACGCTATCTTCAAGCGATCCAAAAGAAACAAAGAGGGCTGCGGCTCGAAGATGAGGGAGCACTGGAAGAGAAATGCCCGGCATGTTTCAGGATCCCCAGCGTAGCGCTCCGGAGGAGGTAAGTGGGGTTCTCGGAGAGCCGGGGTAGGAAGGGGAGAAGAACCGCTAGTAGCGGGGTTACTGAGAGTCTGGGTGGGTACCGTTGTGGCTGGCTGCCTATTAGAAAGCCCGCAGAATTGCTCCAGTAAGGTGTGGAGGGTTTTAGTCATGGCGTACTGCCACGGTGTGGAATCCTTCCATAAGGTTTTGTAGCAACTCCTTTGGTCTTTCAATGGTGGCTCCTTGTGTTGAGACAGTGTTGCAGAGCTAGTCCGAGTCTGTTGGGTCAGTCATGGCCAGTTCATTCTATCACGACTCAGGATGACCCAGATGAAGACACAGGTGGTGGATGGTACAGTTCTCATAATATTTATTATACAAGGGGACTGGCCAGGGCAGGTCGAGGGCAGGCAGAGGAGAGTAATCCAATGCAGAGTCAAAGAGATACAAAACGGCGGTCAGAACCGAGAAGACTAAAACAGACACTAGACAGACTGGAAAACGGAAAAAACACGCTGGTAACACTGGACGGGACAAGATGAACTGGCAACAGACAAACAGAAAACACTGGTATAAATACACAGGACATAATGAAGACAAATGGGAGACACCTGGTGGGGGGTGGAGACAAGCACAAGACAGGTGAAACAGATCAGGACGTGACACAGACGCTATACTTGCACAGATACAAAGATGAGTGCTGTATCTGTATCTCTATGGCCTGTTGTCTATCTTGTCAATATAATAGACAGTTGAATTGGGCCCCAAGTAGGGGCTTGGATGGGAGCTTTAATTTTGTTGTCCCTACTGGGTGACTGGAGACTTGAGATGGTGAAGTGAGATGCATCCAGCTGTAGCCACGCAGCAGCCTGTGACTTAAACTAGCCTGTCACTAAAACCAATACTACCACCATCTACTGACCGTGGTTAATTCCTACCACATACTGCACATCAAATCAAATCAAATCAAATGTCCCCAGTCCACCTGGCTGTGCTGCTGCTCCAGTTTCAACTGTTCTGCCTTATTATTATTCGACCATGCTGGTCATTTATGAACATTTGAACATCTTGGCCATGTTCTGTTATAATCTCCACCCGGCACAGCCAGAAGAGGACTGGCCATCCCACATATGCTCTCTCTAATTCTCTCTTTCTTTCTCTCTCTCGGAGGACCTGAGCCCTAGGACTATGCCCCAGGAATACCTGACATGATGACTCCTTGCTGTCCCCAGTCCACCTGACTGTGCTGCTGCTCCAGTTTCAACTATTCTGCCTTATTATTATTCGACCATGCTGGTCATTTATGAACATTTGAACATCTTGACCATGTTTTGTTATAATCTCCACCCGGCACAGCCAGAAGAGGACTGGCCACCCCACATAGCCTGGTTCCTCTCTAGGTTTCTTCCTAGGTTTTGGCCTTTCTAGGGAGTTTTTCCTAGCCACCGTGCTTCTACACCTGCATTGCTTGCTGTTTGGGGTTTTAGGCTGGGTTTCTGTACAGCACTTTGAGATATCAGCTGATGTACGAAGGGCTATATAAATAAATTTGATTTGATTTGATTTACTGCACATGTGAACTTCTCCTTTTCTTTCCTATATTCCTTTCCTACTTTTGTAGCTCCCTTTCCTTTACTCATTTCCTATCTTCCATTCATCCTTTTCTAACTTCTCTTCCTTCTTCCTTTCCTATCCTCTCTACTGGCTGTGGTGAATCCTTACCATATACATGTGAACCTCCTTTTCTTTCCTAGATTCCTTTCCTACTATCCTTGCTCGCTTTCATTTCCTCCTTTCCTAGTTCCCTTTCCTTTCCTTCTTTCATAGCTTCCTTTCCTCCTTTCCTAACTTCCTTTCCTCTCTACTGGCTGTGGTTCATCCCTGCCACATACATGTGAACTTCTCCTTTACTTTCCTAGATTCCATTCCTCTTTTCAGAGCTTCTTTTCCTCCTTTACCAGCTTAATTTCCTCCTTTCTTAAATTCCTTCCTTTCCTTCCTTACCACCCTTTCCTCTGCTCCTTAGCTTACTTTCCTTATTTTTTTCCTTTCATCCTTTTCTTTCCTGGATTCCTTTCCTCCTTTCCTCACTCCCTTTCCTTTTCTTATGTCCTAGCTCCCTTTCTTTTCCTCCCTCCCTAGCTTCCATTCCTCCTTTTCTAGCTTCCTTTCCTTTCCTTCCCTTCCCTAACTCCCTTTCCTTATCTCCCTTTCTTTATCTTCTTTCCATTCCCAGCTCCTCTCATTCTTCCCTAGCTCCCTTCCCTTTCTCCCTTTCCTTATCTCCTTTCCTTTCCTCTCTACTGGCCATTGTGAATTCTAGGAAAGGAGGATAGGAAAGGAAATTAGGAAAGGTGGAAAGAAAGGCAGTGAAAAAAGGAGGAAAGGAATCTAAAAAATAAAACAGGAAATTAAATGAATAAGGAAAGGGAGCTAGGAAATTAGATAGGAAAGAAAAGGAAATAAGGAAAGGAAAATAGGGTTTGAGGCTAGGAAAGGGAGGCATGGAAGGAAAATAATCTAGGAAAGGAGGAAAGTAGGCTAAAAAAGTAAAGTGAGCCAAGAAAGTTGAAAAAGAAATGTAACTAGGAAATAATGTAAGAAAATGGAGTGAGGAAAGAAGGAAAGGATTTTATGGAAAGAAAAGGAGGAAATGAAAGGAAGAAGGACAAGAAGCAAGGAAAGGAGGAAAGGAAGCGGGGGAAGCAAAGAATGTTCTGGGAGAGGAGGAAAGGAGAAAACAAAAGGGAGTGAGGAAAGGAGGAAAGGAATATAGGAAATACAATGAGGAAAGGAAATGTTTAAGGAAAGGAAGCTAGAAAAATGGAGCTATGAAAGGAGGGAATTATCTAGGAAAGAGGGAAGGAAGCTAGGAAAGAAGGAAAAGAAAGGGATCTAAGAAAGGAGGAAAGGAACGGGGGAGAGGAATGGAATCTAGGAAAGAAAAGGAAGAGTTCACATGTATGTGGTAGGGAAAGAACCATGGCTAGTTGAGCGGAAAGGAAAGCTAAGAAAGGGTTCTAAGAAAGGAGGAAAGTAAAGGACGCTAGGAAAGGAGGAAAGGAAGGGAAGCAAAGAAAGGAATCGGGGAAAGAAAAGGAGTTCAAGTGTATGTGGTAGGATTCACCACAGCCAGTAGATGGCGATAGTATTGGTTTTAGTGACAGGCTAGTTATAGTCACAGGTAGTTGCAGGGCTGTAGCTGGATACTACTGGGTGAAGTGGCCTCTATTTTCTCTCTACCTCTCAGTCTCTCTCATTGTCAATCTCTCTCCCCCAGACAAGAGGAATGCTGGGTAAATTAGGCTGTGGTAAACTAAGGCAGGGGGAGACTACTGCAAATAGAAAGTAGGAGTCTAGTGGTCTCACTCAGGAGAGAACACACAGGGTAGGAATTATGTGGTATTAACAGGAAAATTAGACTGATTGAAAATATAGAGAGGGACTATGTGGATGATGAAGGAGAGAGTGGAAAGATGCAGAGAGGGAATGAGAGTAGGCAGAGCTGGATGTTTAGGGTGAGACCACAAAGAAAGTGGATGGGTCAGAAATGGATGGGTACCACTCTTTGGTTCTATCCAATATTTGTCTTTGCCAGGCTGCCATTGAGCACTTTACATTATCTGAAATTGAATTGATTTGTTGAATGGTCATTTGATTTTGCTGAGAGTAACCACACCCCACTCGCTCTCACTTTCCTTCCTCCTTCCTTCTGATTCAGCTTCCCAGCCCGGCCGCAGACACTTATCACATTGCTGACATTTATCTATGGTTTTCATCCAAGCCACCAAGTCTCTCCATCCCTTCTAAAGGGAGGAGAGATTACTTTCAGAAGGCTGGGGTTAGTGGGGTATAAACCACTAACATCTTAGGGAAAGTTACATGGCTGGTTATGCAGGAAATCCAGACATCCAAACCACTAAGCCCCTACTCATCACCAGAGTGAGTGGAACTTTTCATGTTTTCATGTTTAAATTCAGTATCCTGGTGCAGTTTATCTGCAACGAAAGCATCATATCAGACTTAGGACACAGCGTGAGTATCAAGCTGGGCTTCAAGGGCTCAAGAGGCTATAAGGCAGGACAGTCAGACGCATAATGCATAGACAGAGAAGTTTTAATATACCATCCATTTGCAAATGTGTTCAAAAAAACAAATCATTGGCTTTGATACTTAACAATACTCCATAGTTAATACTCAATAACTCACGATGCATTGCATCCATACATTAGTACTGTAGCTTTTGCAAAACACAATATTAGGTACAATTGAAGTCGGAAGTTTACATACACCTCGGCCAAATAGATTTAAACTCGGTTTTTCACAATTCCTGACATTTAATCTCAGTAAAAATCCCTGTTTTAGGTCAGATAGGATCACCACTTTATTTTAAGAATGTGAAATGTCAGAATAATAGTAGAGAGAATTATTTATTTCAGCTTATACAGTATTTCTTTCATCACATTCCCAGTGGGTCAGAAGTTAGTATTTGGTAGCTTTGCCTTGAAATTGTTTAAATTGGGTCAAACGTTTTAGGTTGCCTTCCACAAACTTACAACAGGAGGTTGGGTGAATTTTGGTCCATTACTCCTGAAAGAGCTGGTGTAGCTGAGCCAGGTTTGTAGGCCTCCTTGCTCACATACACATTTTCTATAGGATTGAGGCCAGAGCTTCGTGATGGCCACTCCAATACCTTGACTTTGTTGTCCTTAAGCCATTTTGCCACCATTTCAGAAGTATGCTTGGGGTCATTGTACATTTGGAAGACCCATTTGTGACTAAGCTTTAACATCCTGACTGATGTCTTGAGATGTTGATTCAATGTATCCACATACGTTTCCTTCTTCATGATGCCATTTATTTTTTGAAGTGCACCAGTCCCTCCTGCAGCAATGCACCCCTACAACACGATGCTGCCACCCTCGTGCTTCACGGCTGGGATGGTGTTCTTCGGCTTGCAAGCCTCCCCCTTTTTCCTCCAAACATAACTATGGTCATTATGGCCAAATAGTTCTATATTTGTTTTATCAGACCAGAGGACATTTCTCCAAAAAGTACGATCTTTGTCCCCATGTGCAGTTGCAAACAGTAGTCTGGCTTTTTTATGGCGGTTTTGGAGCAGTGGCTTCTTCCTTGCTGAGCTGCCTTTCAGGTTATGTCAATATAGGACTCGTTTTACTGTGGATAAAATATACTTTTGTACTTGTTTCCTCCAGCATCTTCACAAGGTCCTTTGCTGTTGTTCTGGGATTGATTTGCCCTTTTCGCACCAAAGTACGTTCAACTCTAGGAGACAGAACGCGTCTCCTTCCTGAGCGGTACTGCATAGTATTGTTTGTCCAGATGAATGTGGTACCTTCAGGCATTTGAAAATTACTCCCAAGGATAAACCAGACTTGTGGAGATCTACAATTTTTTTCTGAGGTCTTGGCTGATTTATTTTGAGTTTCCCGTGATGTCAAGCGAAGAGGCACTGGGTTTGAAGGTAGGCCTTGAAATAAATCCACAGGTACACCTCCAATTGACTCCAATTATGTCAATTAGCCTATCAGAAGCTTCTAAAGCCATGACATCGTTTTCTGGAATTTTCCAAGCTGTTTAAAGGCACAGGCAAGGTAAACTTCTGACCCACTGGAATTGTGATAGTGAATGATAAGTGAAATAATCTGTCTGTAAACAATTGTTGGAAAAATTACTTGTGTCATGCGCAAAGTAGATGGCCTAACCGACTTGCCAAAACTCTAGTTTGTTAACAG
Source organism: Oncorhynchus mykiss (assembly GCF_057628025.1). Lineage (NCBI taxonomy): Eukaryota > Metazoa > Chordata > Actinopteri > Salmoniformes > Salmonidae > Oncorhynchus > Oncorhynchus mykiss. Next base: position 52,851,593 of record NC_143038.1, on the reverse strand, counting down.
GAAATTTGTGGAGTGGCTGAAAAACAAGTTTTAATGACTCCAACCTAAGTGTATGTAAACTTCAGACTTCAACTGTATATGCATACAAATATACATTTTTCAATTTACTTCGAAAAAAATGTAAAGAACAGATAATACAACTTAACATACTTTTCTTATCAAAGGATTTGTTCAGATTGTTAAATTGGAGTAAGCAAATGTCAATGTGTACAGCGGCTTGTGGAAGTATTCACCCCCCTTGGCATTTTTCCTATTTTGTTGCCTTACAACCTGGAATGAAAATTGATTTTGGGGGGTTTGTATCATTTGATTTACACAATATGCCTACCACTTTGAAGATGCTAAATATTTTTCCTGTGAAAAAAACAAAAAATAAAACAAAAAAAACAGAGAACTTGAGCGTGCATAACTATTCACCCCCCAAAATTCAATACTTTGTAGAGCCACCTTTCGCAGCAATTACAGCTGCAAGTTTCTTGGGGTATGTCTCTGTAAGCTTGGCACATCTAGCCACTGCGATTTTTGCCCATTCTTCAAGGCAAAACTGCTCCGGCTCCTTCAAATCTGATGGGTTCTGCTGGTGTACAGCAATCTTTAAGTCATACCACAGATTCTCAATTGGATTGAGGTCTGGGCTTTGACTAGGCCATTCCAAGACATTTAAATGTTACCCCTTAAACCACTCGAGTGTTGCTTTAGCAGTATGCTAAGGGTCATTGTCCTGCTGGAAGGTACCCCTCCGTCCCAGTCTCAAATCTTTGGAAGACTGAAACAGGTTTCCCTCAAGAATTGCCCTGTATTTAGCACCATTCATCATTCCTTCAATTCTGACCAGTTTCATCCCCACAGCATGATGCTGCCACCACCCTGCTTCACTGTGGGAATGGTGTTCTAGGGGTGATGAGAGGTGTTGGATTTGCGCCAAACATTTTCCTTGATGGCCAAAAAGCAACATTTTAGTCTCATCTGACCAGAGTATCTTCTTCCATATGTTTTTTTGAAACATGTCCTTTCTGTGCATGTCCTTTACATGAAATCCAAATTAAATCAATTTAAATTACATGTTGTAATGCAACAAACTAGTAAAAACACCAAGGGGGTGAATACTTTTGCAAGGCACTGTAATCTCATTGAATAACCAACCATCAGCTATCAAACAATCATCAGCTTTTCAGATACAGTGTAAGCCCTTCTCATACATTTTGCATATAGAATGTTTTCCACTTTAGGTAAGGATAGAATGTCTTCTTGTCATGTGTAGATAGAATCCTCTCTAAAAGACCACTAGCGCTCGCTCACACACTCTAGGGAAATTTTTACTGCATCACAAACTACTTCACTATGCAAACAGATGTGTCGATTTCAAATAGAAGATAAAGCCAATCATCAATTGTTACTGTTACTCAGACTTGAACAGAAATGACAACTTGCACTGCCCTTGTCCCCGTCCACATGTCAACTGTCTGATTTGGTGAATATAATTTACCTAAAATAAAACTGTTGGTGTGAAGATTACAGAATAAAGGTGGCTATTTTATGTGTGTAGCTTACAATTAGTGCTGTGTTTATACAATACATGTTTTATCCTCTCCCTCACATTTTGAATCACACCATGCAATCACTGGACAGGCTACACTTAATCATGTTAAATGTCTTTAACAAATGCCACTCACTATTACTTTAGTTTAACAAAGTAAACAAAAATGTACAATATAATCAAAAGACTCATTCAAGGGGAAAGCCAGGGTTGTAGAAGAGTTAGCCTCTTTTAATTCTCACACACTATATAATAACATCACTGAGCAGAAAGAGACACAGTCATTAGTCCCTGTCCTGGTTCACCTCTAGTTGATAATCTCAGCTCAGGAAATAAAATGTTGCCTCCTTTTTAGTGATAAGTTGCTAACACCGTGCTAATTTTATTTGAAGTCATTCCTTGGTTATCAAAATAGTTCTACTCTCAGTTTAATGAATGGCTCTTTGAAAGATAACCGATGGGGAATTGTGTAGAGTAGACTGCCGAGTACACAACATTGACAGAAACACTTAATCAAAATGTCTATATTTTGACTGTAAGAAACAATCAATCACAGCTCAATATCAATAAGGGGAACAGCACAGTAAATGATCAACATTTAGACCAGCACGGTACACAAAAGTCACTGAAACAGGAAATGCCAAGGCAAATATGTCAATCAATTAGCTTTAAATGCAATGCAGGCTATGGCAAGAAGGTCTGTAGAGTCAATGCCTGTGCGTGGGACTAGCTAGAGGGAGTAAGGACACATAGGAGGCTGGTGGGAGGAGCTATAGGAACACGGGCTCATTGTAAGGGCTGGAATGAAATTAATGGATTGCAGTCAAACGTGTTTCCATGTTTCATACCATTCCATTTATTCCATTCTAGCCAGTACAATGAGCCCGTCCTCCTATAGCTCCTCCCACCAGCCTCTTCTGAGACAGGATCACGTCCCTCTCCCCTCTAGTCTCGCGTTGCCTCACTTCCAAGTCTTGTTCACTTGGCTATTGGAATGAAAGTTAGAAAGCCCTAAAGCGTACTTACAGTAGGAGCAACAACCCACTGGACTGGTGATGGTAACACATTGTGCCCTTCTCATCAGATAATTAAATCAAGTGAGCATGTGTTCATTAATCAAAGTGCGAGTATAATATGGCACATCTGTTCTATTGTCAGCTAGTGCTGTGTACAGTAAATGTATGAAGATGATGGAAAGATCATGAACTGAACTGTGGGGGAAAAAATTGTAGAGTAAAGTCCTCTAATAAAAAAATCCTGCTTTCTCTTTTAGATCTAAATAACCTTACGATGAGTGAGATAGAAGAAATGATGAGGTGAGACAATGAGATGTATATTTACATTCTTTAATTAAAATTCTCTCTGTACAGATACATTGGCTCGGAAAACAACCAACATATGAATGGAGGTAAGATCCATGGAAGAGTAGTCAAAGTGGGAACGTTAGTAGTATCTACATGGTCAGATAAGTATCTACACTTACAAATGTGTCTTTAGTTAAAAACATCCACACCCTGCTTTGGGTTGAGGAAAGGCTGGACCTCATTTCATTCTACATGGTCTTACAGTAATATCTATAATGGATTAAGTCTTGAGCAGCTTTATCAACGGGATCATATTCCCCCCATAGGGAAGAGTGTGGCTTTTAAGAAACATCAAGGAGTAAAAACTGTGGGTTAACGGAGGCCTATTCTTAGTACTAAGAGGAATGGCTGTGTATGTAAGTCTATCTCCCTTGAGGTATTACACTTCTCAAGTGGGAAAGAGATCTAGACAGAAGAGAAAAGTCTGTATTTTACTGATTCCATTACCACAATGAAATATATACAACAATACAATGATAGAAATGAAAATTGCCTCTAATGCTGCATTAACTGTACAGAGATATAGGTGTATCTTCAAATTTGTAAAAGCTACGAGAAAAGAAACCTTTGACGTTGTCCTAAAGGCATAGAGAGGAAGTCCCTGTGCTGAATTAGTTCAAATCAGAAAGCCTTGTTCTGTTACAAGCCTGGGGAGCACAACCACAAACTTACAGTGGTGAAGCACAAACATGCTGAGAAAAAAAAGAAAATATATAGTCCAATAGATGGAGTATTCCCACATGGATTCTCCAGCAGTGGTATTAGGTGAATGCATCTGTGTATTGTAAGGCTACATTTATACAAATATAAAATACAACAAAGCCATACAATTATAATTCTGGGGGGCTAGACTTATTATCGTCATAAAGATGTGTATCTGCAGTACAGGAACTATAACACAATGGTTACCACCATACATGATTGTGCAATAGACCTTTCATGCTATAATACCCATGTTTCCAATAGGGATCTGTCTTCTGACCATGCAGATATCATTAGTGGATTCTCTTTCTAGAAGTTGTCAAAGGGGAAGGATAATTAAGATAGAAAACAACATGTACATAAATGCAGAAATGTAAAAAGCAGACACACATTTTAAAAGGACGAGTAAACAGTTTGTCCCGCACCTCAAAAAATAATACCCAGGATTACTCTGGGCACCACACCTCTCCTCCTCTTTGTTCTCCTCATCTCCCCCAATCCGTTCAAATTACCTCCTCTTGTTGGCATCAAGTCCCTCCTCCCCAACCTGAATTCATAACCCGCCTGCCCCCCCTGTTGGCAGGGCACTGGAACAACTCTGTACTCCTGGGGAGTTCGCTGGTGTCCAGAGGTAAATACATGGGAAAGCCATTGCTGGGCGGGGATCAGACCAGACTGGTTGGATGGCAGCGGTAGGTGCAGTTGGAGAGGGGGTCGCGCTCAGCCCCCCCATCAGCACTCTGGGAGCAGCATCCCTCGCAAGGAGACTCTGGAAAACAGAGTGAGAGTGGATGATCACCACACAAAATCTGAAAACTCAGGACGCTTCTATCTACACTATAAATCTACCTCTTATTAGCTTATTTCAAACAGTACCGTATTGGGCATTAGACAAGGATTTACATATCAAAGTGTTAATGAGTGAGACAGTGTAACTGATTGTGTTTGAGAAGTACGTAAGCCTGAGCCTAATACACTGTGAAAGGGACTGGTTATTCACTAACAACATACTGTACATAGCAACAAGACATACTGGGGATGAACAAAACAGAACAGCTAAATTAAGCCTTTTGGGGGGGGTTATGTCGTGTCTCCAGTTATTCAATTATGTTTTGCTACACTTGTGTTGTGTGATGGAGGTTTACCCCACTGACCGGTGGTGTGCTCTGTCTCTGTGGCCTCGGGCAGCAGTAGGTGGTCTCGGAGGGTGCTGGGCAGGGTGGTCTGGCTGGGGCCCTCCTGACTGGTGCCCAGCTGCAGACGCCTCATGTGACGCACCACTGCCGTGGCGTTAAACGCTTGCTGCGGGAGGGAGCACATTCAAATCAAAATGTTTAAAAGTGATACATAATAACTGCCATAGAAAACTGTACTGACAATGACAGACAGCTGAATGCTGCAGGATTCTACTTATATACAGTGCCTTGCGAAGGAATTTGGCCCCCTTGAACTTTGCGACCTTTTGCCACATTTCAGGCTTCAAACATAAAGATATAAAACTGTATTTTTTTGTGAAGAATCAACAACAAGTGGGACACAATCATGAAGTGGAACGACATTTATTGGATATTTCAAACTTTTTTAACAAATCAAAAACTGAAAAATTGGGCGTGCAAAATTATTCAGCCCCTTTACTTTCAGTGCAGCAAACTCTCTCCAGAAGTTCAGTGAGGATCTCTGAATGATCCAATGTTGACCTAAATGACTAATGATGATAAATACAATCCACCTGTGTGAAATCAAGTCTCCGTATAAATGCACCTGCACTGTGATAGACTCAGAGGTCCGTTAAAAGCGCAGAGAGCATCATGAAGAACAAGGAACACACCAGGCAGGTCCGAGATACTGTTGTGAAGAAGTTTAAAGCCGGATTTGGATACAAATCTACAATGGAATGGTTCAAAAATAAACATATCCAGGTGTTAGAATGGCCAAGTCAAAGTCCAGACCTGAATCCAATCGAGAATCTGTGGAAAGAACTGAAAACTGCTGTTCACAAATGCTCTCCATCCAACCTCACTGAGCTCGAGCTGTTTTGCAAGGAGGAATGGGAAAAAATGTCAGTCTCTCGATGTGCAAAACTGATAGAGACATACCCCAAGCGACTTACAGCTGTAATCGCAGCAAAAGGTGGCGCTACAAAGTATTAACTTAAGGGGGCTGAATAATTTTGCACGCCCAATTCTTCAGTTTTTGATTTGTTAAAAAAGTTTGAAATATCCAATAAATGTCGTTCCACTTCATGATTGTGTCCCACTTGTTGTTGATTCTTCACAAAAAAATACAGTTTTATATCTTTATGTTTGAAGCCTGAAATGTGGCAAAAGGTCGCAAAGTTCAAGGGGGCCGAATACTTTCGCAAGGCACTGTACTAAACAAAGCAAAAATGTCTTTGCATTTTGAAGAAGGCCAGGTGCACAGAAAAAGTAACTCACCCTCCACTTGCTCTTGGCAAAGTTCTTCTTGATCTGGGCACTGACAGACTCATGGATGTTCTTATCTAGAGCTGTGTCACCAGCGATCCTGAGGAACAGAGAAAGACATGAGGGGACAAGTTTAGCTGGTTGTCACAAGAACAGGTGAAAACTAGACAAAAGCACAAATGTAATAGATTATGATGAAGTTGTGTTATGTGCATGCCTGTGTGTGTGTGAATGAGAATATGGTGTACACTACCAGGGGTGCTGCAAAGCCTGGTCACATGTGTAGCGTATCCTGGGGTCCTTCTCCATCAAGTGAACTATGAAGTCTTTGGCTGAAAACAACACGTGAACAGACACACATTTACAACTCACATATTTCACCCAAAAACAATGCCTTTTTTCTTAATTTACATGAGATATACAGTAACTAATAATGCTACTTACAGATGACAAAAAAAGTAGCTAAAGTAGAAATAGACTAGCTCCCAGGTTACTATAGTACAAGAAGCTTCACTGCATCAGAAACACTGTCCAGACTGACAGTAAAAATAAAAACTGTCCACATGCCTTTGACCTGACTTCAGAAACTCCCTACAGGACTACGAAATTGTGATCTCACAGGGCCTCAGTGCTCGTTCTATGGCCAGTGAGTGTCTTATGGTTAATCTCATACACACTGACAGCTTGGCAGACACTCAAAGCATAACAAACCCTAGAGCTAGGGAGTAATTTCCATTAATATGAAACTGCTGACAAGGGGAACTAATAATGGCAACATAATGTTATACATACTGTATTGCACTATGCTGTAGTGTCCAGGTTTTGTTTCTCTCTCCAGGGAGCAAAGAAAGGAGAGCATTACTGTACCTGAGTCAGAGATATCGTCCCAGTACGGAGAGTCAAACTCATAGTCAGCCTTCAGGATCTGCTCAAAGAGCTTGGCGTCATTCTCATCATAGAACGGAGGGTATCCACACAAACTGTGTCAGAATAAGAGAGTAAAGGCATCACAGGAGAGTTAAGAGACCTGTTGTAGTGCTTTCACACTTCAAAATTCATCCATGAAGTTGTCATTGATCTGGTATGAGTTGATTGTTGAAAACAATGTAGTGGAAAGAAATGTAACACATAAATTATGTTTTAAGACTGGTAGGATAAAGACTAAAGTTAAAGAGTCAGTCCAAGCCCATAACTCACAGGATGTAGGCGATGACCCCGATAGACCAGCAGTCCACCGCCTTGCTGTAGGGTTTCTGGGCCAACACTTCAGGGGCTGCAAGACATCAGAGCAGTGTTTTCATCAGCATCATTACACATGTAGTCTGACATGATCACTGTGTGTGTGCTTGCTCTCAAACAGACTAAAATCATACAAAACACATGCTCTTGACACATAGATAAAGACACACACACACACAGGCATGCACTGATCAGTGCCAGTCCTCCTTACCCACGTATCCTGGTGTTCCGCAGGCTGTGGACATGACACTTCCAGATCCCTCGATCTTGGACAGGCCAAAGTCACTGATCATGATCTTAGAGTCCTCCTCCATACTGTCGTACAGAAGGTTCTCCGGCTGGGAAAGACAGAGAAATCAATCAACTTTATTGTCACAAACATTTAACACACACATGCACACACTGGGGAAATAATTAGTTATCCAAACTAATGATCAATCAGTTTACACTCTGCTGAACTGCCTGTAAACAAATTATAGTTAATTCATCTAATTTGCAGGCCCTGCAGAATGCTTGGGGCAAAACACTAGCATAGGAAACAAAACATTTCTATACTACAAGGTCACCCTTTAACCTCTCGTAATTAGTAATACACTAATCACTAAAAGGTAAAATGGTGAAAATTCAACATTGCCGTTTTCATAGTGGGGATACCTATCACTCATCCAGTCTTATGACTATTCAGTCATTGGACAGAAACGAGAAGGTAAAGGACTCCATTGTTAAAGACTCTGAAATCTTGTCTTTCATGCCCTTTGTCCTTCCCTTACTCCCAATCACGGCCAGTTGTGATACAGCCTGGAATCGAACCTGGGTCTGTAGTGATGCCTCTAGCACTGAGATGCAGTGCCTTAGACCGCTGCGCCACTCTGGAGCCCCTAAATGCCCACCTAAATATTGTCCTCACCACCTGACCCTTGACTCAGGCTCACCTTCAGGTCGCGGTGTACGATGCCCATGTCATGGAGGTATTTGACAGCATCCAGGATCTGCTGAATGAGCTTGCTGGCATCTTTCTCTGTGTAAAATCCCTTCTCCACAATCCTATCAAACAGCTCCCCACCAGACACCCTGGATAGAGAAGAGGAACGATTTTGATATACATATGACCATCTAACTGCTACATATGGCCAACAAACTGCTATATATTGCTGTCTAACTGCTACAGGGAGGCGGCTGCCTACCTACAGACTTGACATCATTGGTCACTTTAACAAAATTAGTCACTTTAATAATGCCACTTCAAGAATGTTTACATATCTTGCATTACTCATCTCATATGTATATAATGTATACTGTATCCTTCACTATCTATTCTTTATGATCTATTGGATCTTAGCGGCTCGGTCACTGCTCATCCATATATTGTATACTTATATATTCTTATCCCATCCCTTTACTAGATTGTGTGTATTACGTTTCGTTGTGGAATTCGTTAGATATTAGGTTTTGTTGTGGAATTGTTAGATATTACCTGTTAGACACTGCTGCACTGTCGGATAGAAGCATAAGCATTTCGAAACTCTCGCAATAACATCTGCTTACTATGTGTATGTGACCAATACAATTTGATTTGATTATATGTTGTCTAATTTAAACCTGCTTTATCTATCTTCAACCTACATCACCACTAGGTGGAGGCATCACTTCTTCCTAGATGTATCCACCACTGGTCTCTATGATTCAGCACTAACAACAAGCTAAAGCCTTGTCAAGCTGCCTCCCAAAGAGAGGGGGAGAGAAAAAGAGGAAGAGTGAGAGAAAGAGTAAGAGAGAGGGGATTTTTATGTGTGCAAACCCACAACTGTTCTTTGGTTAAATCTGACTGCCCTTACGGCAGTGTTGCTAAAGTGAACACAACATCCCTCTGTCATCACACCACCCACTGTTTTCTACAGCAAAAAAACTCTCTCTCTCCTCCTTTCTCTCTGTCTCTAACTTGCTCCACACCTTCTGACATTTCAGGAAGAGAGATGGGTGGGAGAGAGCAAAGTTACTGTGTGAGGGCATATTCCCCAGTGGTTGTCAGCAGGCACGATGCTGCGAGTGTATGTCTGTATGTGTGTGGGAGGGGGGCTTCTCTTGAGATCAGTGAACAGAAAGGCCCCTGAGCTCAGAGAGTAATTAATGGTGAATGACACTGTGCGTGGGAGACAGCACAGGCAGGGAGCCTGAAACACACACGCAAACACACATTGCAGAGGCATAATCCTGAAAGTTTTTAAACTGAAGGCTGCAGAGAGTGAGTTGATTTAGGGACAGAAAGTGTTTGACGTGGGTAGAATTGGAGAACAGAGAGAGATAGCAGAAAGAAGGACAAAATAAAGACAGCAGGATGGTCACTCACAGCTGCATAATCAAGTAGAGGTGGGTTTTACTCTCAAATATGTCCTCCAGGGAAACAATGTTGGCATGTTTTAACCTAGAGAGAGGGAGAGAACTTTAGAGTCATAGTCACAAACACAAAACATTATGAACACCTGCTCTTACCATGACCTAGACTGACCAGGTGAATCCAGGTGAAAGCTATGATCCCTTATTGATGTCACTTCAAATCAGTGAAGATGAAGGAGAGGAGACAGGTTAAATAATGATTTTTAAGCCTTGAGACATGGATTGTGTACGTGTGCCATTCAGAGGGTGAATGGGCAAGACAAATGATTTAAGTGCATTTGAATGGGGTATAGTAGTAAGTACCGGTTTGTGTCAAGAATACCGGTTTTCATGCTCAATAGTTTCCTGTGCATCTCAAGAATGGTCCACCTAGGGTTGTGGCGGTCCCAAAATTTTGTCAGCCGGTGATTGTCAAGCAAATAACTGTCGGTCTCATGGTAATTGAGCGTTAATTAACATAAACACATTTAGCATCTCCTGGCATCCACACATAGCATACAAGCCACTGATACAGACCTTGGGAACATCTACATTTAAAAAAGTCTAATAAATCCATATAATATAGCTCACCATCACAATAAATCCATTATTTAATTTAGACAGGTCTGAAGAAGCATGATATGAAGAAAATGTAGTCTATTTCAGAAGAAAAGAACAGCATACTCTGAGTTGTCCTTATGTTAGGTCCTGATGTGGCTATGCCAAATGGCTGTGGGCTGCACTAGTCCATTTAGCAGACAAGATTTGCTTTGAATTCCGTGCCATTATTTTAGAGTATGAAGAATACAACTGATCAAAGCTGAATAAACTGTAAATATTTTCTCCAAACGATTTGAGGGAGTGCGCACATGTGACTATTCTGTGTTGAGCGGTTAACAAATAAGTAGGTAGTCCTATATACTGAATTTAGAGTTTTAAAGTAACTTTAGGTGTTGTACAAACATTGGGCTATATGTTTAGATTTTTTATACATTGTAAGGCATGATGAGACTGCATGATGAGACAAATTATGATTTGAAAAAGGTTGCTTGAAAGGTATGAGCTCTGCTTTATTTTTTTGCAGGCTGTACACACTTCAATAGTCTCTCAATCACAATTTAGCAAGCACTTGATAATGCCTCGAATGCTCCCTAAAAAGAATCCATGCCTTTTGCGGTCTGGAGTGCAGCGTTGTTCCCTTCTTCCTGATTGCTGCGCAATCTGAAGCGCCTCTCACTCACATGGCTCTTCATCACGTGATCAGGTCTTTCTCACAGGCTACAAGTGAAGACAGACATATCAGGGATGCAACTGCGAGTGTCCTTATCCAATTCCGAGGTGCATATTGAAGATATTGGAAGAACTGTCCAAATATACTTTTCATCAGTCAACCAGATGAATAGGCCTAACGAACAGCAATCTACTATCTCCCATAGTACAACAGTTGACCTATTCTATTCTGTGCAAGAAATAAATATTCCAAACATAGTCTGGGACAGTTGTGGGGTGCAATAGATCCCAAATCAATACAACCCCTAGCATCAAAAAATATTTTTATACGCAATGTGGCTGACGCAAGAGATCAGAATGTTTAGCTTAAAATGTTGAAAAACTATTAGGCTATTTCTTCACATTAGAAGCGCTGCAATGCGCACATGGCAGTAGGCTATAAGCGCAAATTTGCCATTAACGGGAAAACACCACTATCAAAAGTGACCACAAATGTGATTTTGCAGTCACTTTTGATGTTCCCCAAACTTGAAACTCACGTGCTGCTTATGTATGCCAGTTACGCTCTAAACCCCTTGTAAAGCGTATTAATGTGCTTCATTTCAAGAAGTTATTTGGCCACTTCAGTTGTGATGCAAACCATATAAAAATGTGATACAAACCATATAAAAACACTTAGGCCTGTGGGTTAGGCTACATGAGATGTGTAACTATGATTCGAAAAAGTCGCCCAAAAAAATGAACGTTTCTTATGCTGGGCATCATTCACAAGTGACAATATATAATTCACAAGTGCTAGGATAATATTGACACCCATCAGACTATTCTTGATTTAATCTTTTCTTTACATATACTAAATAATACATGTGTGAAATTTGTTTTGATTTAGATTGTACCATTATGATGGAGCTGTCTCGAAACAGGGGCACTGGGAAAAAATACATGTCATCTATGCACTTAAATAGCGAATTTAGAGGATTCTTTCCTGTGGTTCATTTTCATGCCAGCCAGATAGTCCTGTTGTAAAGGTATACAATGTGCTTAATATTAGGAAAGTTGAGAAGTAAAATAGTTGGCCTAGTCTATAGAAAGCTGATGGGAACCTCCTTTTTTTTAGTAGAGGCCATGCATAGCCTATAGAAATGTTGCCCAACATGAGCTCATGGGCTCTCATGAAGTATTTGATTAGATTTTCGATAACATTTGCATTTATGTCAGAGTGATTAGAGGGGCAATAGAGTGCTGAGTACCAGGCAGTTAGCAAGTTTGGTAGGCTACTAATGACCAGCAGCAACATCAGAGCTTGGAGAAGCCTAATTACCGTGACTAAACGGTCACGGGGAATTTGACTGCCTTTATGACTCGTGGCGGTAATAGGGTCACCACAACAGGCCTAGGTCCACCACCCAAAGGACATCCAACCAACTTGACAAAACTGTGGGATGAATTGGAATCGACATGGACCTGTGGAACCCTTTCGACACCTTGTAGAGTCCATGCCCGACGAATTGAGGCTGTTCTGAGTGCAAAAGTGGGTGGTGCAACTCAATATTAGGAAGCTGTTCCTAATATTTCTATACTCAGTCTACATTACCATGACACAGTGTGATTGTTAAAAATAGCATTTCAATTTTCTCTCAGATCATTTAGATCATTTTTGTACATAAATTAACTTCATAGGGAGCACTATAAGAAAAATAAAAAATATATATTAAAAAGGTAATATTAGTTATCTGGAGGTAGAGTTTTATCACGAGTGGTCAGACTGTGTGGTGGCACACAGCTCTCTAATTGGTTGAGCAGTGTATTCCGTTGGCCCTGAGAGTCGTTGGCATGGTGACAGAACACTGGTGATTCACTGCTCTGGAGGCAGTTTTCTACCATCAGCCCCTTTCTCGCCTACAAACACACACAATCTCTCAATCTCTCATAGACACTCCTCACCTTACAGAACACTGACACATCTTCTTCACTGCCATTTTTCTATCTTTGGTATTAGCTCTGCAGGAGTGCAGAACCATTCATGGGGTAGAAAGCTAACAATGCTCTGACACAAGGCTGAGTCCTCCTATGACTGCAAGAGTAGCTCCTACTCTATCTCTAGGTCTCTCTACACCAAAGTAGCATGGCACAGCACAGGTAGAATACATTGCTTTCCCCTTAAACTACCGATAATTCATCCATCTGTGTCACTACATTTTGAGAAGACCTGCCCATAAAGAATGATATTACGTGAAGGCACTGCATCTCAGTGCAAGAGGCGTCACTGCAGTCCCTGGTTCGAATCCAGGATGCATCACATCTGGCCCATAGGGCGGCGCACAATTGGCCCAGCATCTTCCCGGTTTGGCCGGGGTAGGACGTCATTGTAAATAGGAATTTGTTCTTAACTGACCTGCCTCGTTAAATAAAGGTTAAATACATTTTAAAAAATGTCCTAAGTCTTCAGTATAGCAGCAACTGACACTTACAGGGAGAGCCAACATTAGTCATTCTTCCCTTGGAATTTAGGCAGACGGGTAACTACTGGCCCATGTTGACTCCAATGATTCCCACAATTATGTCAAGTTGGCTGGATGTACTTTGGGTGGTGGACCATTTTTGACACACAAGGGAGTGTGATAAACCCAGCAGCGTAGCAGTTCTTGACACAAACCGGTGAATCTGGTATGCACTACCATACCCTGTTCAAAGGCACTTAAATATTTTGTCTTGCCCATTCACCCTTTGAATGAAACACATACACAATCCATGTCTCAAGGCTTAAAAATCTTTCTTTAACATGCCTCCTCCCCTTCATCTACACTGATTCCTAATGGGTTTTTTTTATCACGTGTGTAACTATGCCCTTTCTGAAACACTGTTGTCTGGGGGAAAACACAACACTTTGTCATTGGCAGTGATCCAACTGAGACAAGAGGGAGATTATAAAAGCCCTTTGATTTCATTATGGTCTCAGTAAAGTATGTTTTATTGAGTGGAGAGAGTGAGCGGAGGTAATGAATTGCTCCATACAGGGGCTGACTAATGGTTTCATGCAGTACTCTGGGGGATACAGTACAGTACACTATATTAGGCTACAGCTCTTACACTAAAAGGGCATTATAATCATTTTCACAAAACATTATGAACACCTGCTCTTTCCATGACAGACTGACCAGGTGAAAGCTATGATCTCTCTCTCAGTACAATACAGTAAGGAAGATTAGTGGCACAGCCCCTCTATAAAGGGTTTACTCTCTCTCTCTCAACAGATAACTGTATCCACAACCCTTCACACTAGTAGTGTAGTAACTACCCGCTGACTTCTACAATGATGTTAACTACATCCACAATCTTGATCACTGATGTTGTCTTCTAACTACCTCCTTGCTATCTGATGACACTTTCGGTGACTAAGCAGCTCTGTCCTGGGGGCTGTAGTAACATCCTCTAACAGTACTCAAAGAAATGTTGGCTTATTTTTACTTTTAGTAGTTTCATCTATGGTCTATGTATGTCTCTTTCTTTCTCTTTCTGTCTTTCTCTCTTTATGTCTCACTCTCTCCCTATCGAACCCCAATCCTCACCTCTAGAAGGATCCCTGTATATTCACTAGGCCTATGTGTCTCCTGTAACCCAGGCAACAAGAGCACTATAAATAGCTTAGGCCCCTCTAGTTCCTTGTTTCCGGCTTGGTACGTAATTCCCCTGTTTTAAAGTGAGGTATTTTAACCAGACTGTCATTACCGCAATTCTAGTCACTATCTGACTCAGAGTTAAATCTCCTCCCCCCCTAAAATTGATGAGCAACATGTAGGCGGCGTGTGTGTGCGTGTCACTCACTTGTGTAGGACAGCAATCTCGTTCTCAATGCTGTTTTCTTTGCCCTCCAGGGCTTTCTTAGGGATGCATTTGATGGCCACCAGTTTCTGGGTCCTTTTCTCTTCTGCTAGGACCACCTCGGAGAAAGCCCCCCTGAAACAAAAACAAGACAGGTCAGCCAAAGACAACACAGACTGCCAATCACATGTATTTTCATCTGCAATCATTTTTATTAGTAACCCAGGACAAACACTCCAAAAGAGCAAGCAGAGGTACTGTAACAATGGCAAGGAAAAACTCCTTATTAAAGTTTATGAACCAGAAGCAACTCTACAGGGGTAGCTCACTTAATTTTGGAACATTCTAGATTTTATGAAGTGGCCTACATCAAACAAGTTTCACTTTTATTTATTTATCCTCTAAACGAATACTGAGGAAACTGGACTTTGGACTGGGAGCATATGGGTTGGCTTATTTCCTCAAGTGTTGTAACTTGCGTACATGTCTGAGGACGTATGTGTGCATGTGCGTGGTTTATGTACATATGTGTGTGTTATGCAGTGGTAACACTCCCCAGCCTCACTCAGTCTTATCTCTCTCTAGGTTGCTGGTAGCTGTGTGCAGGACATGGACATTGCTGAGCCTTAAGCCCCAGAGGGCAGGTTTTATACAAACATAATCTACAGTAAGACAAGGCATGGCACGATGGCACCATGCCAGGGTCTCAGAGAAGACGCTGTGTAACAAAATGGTGGAAGCCTCTTCTTCACTAATGGCAAGCCGTAGGTGAAATACACAGTCAGAGAATAAAAATATTTTACTAAAATGACATGAAATTTGACTTTTCCAATACAGGTGATCAAATCCCAAAGGCCAGCCATATGTTTGGCTTTGGATAATGATGACGCATGCTCTCAGGCACACCTGAGAAGGAACTGAGGAGTTATTGTGGTCAACCTGCTCCATCTGATTCTAACTTCCTGGAATTAAAGTAGGACATAATGGCTGTTGGACAACACGTGTTATTGTTTGTGTGTTTGGTACACATGGGCACACAACAAAGGATGTGTTTGATTTGTGTTTTGACCCTCAGGACTGGTTCATTCATTTGAAAGGACAGAAAGAAAGAAAAACGTTTGCATGCTATTTATAACCCTGCAAAACAGCATCAAACGCTTAACATTCAGGAGTCAAGCCAATCACTGACCTTAAACCACAATGGGAATGATTGTGCTCGCCGGGTTATTTCACACCAACAACAAGCAGGAAAACAAAAGAGACAAATCTTCTATAAATTGTCAATTTGCCGAAACCGGGTTTTCAATGGTAATTCCTCAATGTCGTGCAAAGTCTTAAATTTAGTATATGGTTATTGTTGTTGAATGTTCTTCCTGCTCTTGCTAAGACAAAGTGTAAACATATTATCTCATCTAATTCACTGTGGAAACGGAACGTTTTAGTATTCTTGTGACTCACTAAATAGAAATGTTTCTTGTCTCAACCCAGCTACGACCCAAGGGGACTGGCCACCAGTAGCGGTGTCTGGGTAAAATCACTGAAGAAGCCAAGCCAGAAAAGAAAGCCAGATTACAACCTATGTGTTGTGATAATTGCGTTGTTTGCTATATAACCTGTTAGTTCATATGCCTTGCCACCGTCATATATAGGCCTAAGGCCGAGACAATAAGAAGACAGTGGCAGAATAAATTCAACCGCACCTTTGTTTCATCACAAAACTAGAGAGCAACATCTGTCCGGTGAAGTCCACAAAACAACCAGTTACATGACCTACAGCAGGGATCATCAACTATATAGATTCAGTCGCGTTACGATTTTTTGTTGAGTGGATGGTCAGGGGGCCGGGAACATAATTATAAATCATTTCTAGACTGCAAATTGACCGTAAAATCCCAAACAGGTATAATGCTTGACTAAAACATAATAATTTCAAACCTTGCTTACATTTGTATACGATCATGTGACTCTCCATTATGCGTGGGAATCCTTGGAAATAGATTTCTTAAATTAAATCACTTGGAGCTGGTTTCCTGGTGTTTTTACAGCCTTTTATGTCCTACAATGAAATAAAAATATATTTTTTGGGGGGGGGTTGGTCAGAAAACTTCGGGGTCCAAATGAGACCCCCCACGGGCCAAATTTGGTCATCAGTTGGGTAAGCCTGACCTACAGCATGGTCAAGCAAGTTAATGTTTTCAACATTTTCAGACGGAGAGTTCCCACAAGTCGCAAAGAAAACAGGAGCTGCATTTATTATTCCAGCACCAATTGTGTAAGTAAAAAAAAAAAGTTGTCTCACCCAGAAATGGCATCCTCCTCTCTTTCATGACTCTGTCATACAGTACACGCTTTAAGTTTTTGTTGTCCTAAGCTACCTGGCTAAAATTCTAGCTCACTAGCCTAACTTCCTTTCATGCGCAATGATGCACCTGGCCAGCTAGTAGACATTATCATACCACATCTAGCTACATTTTGAACTTCCATCCTCTCAGGTCAGGGGCAAAATGTATGAATTTATGGTTAGATCAGAATCACTGTTTTAATCATTGGCCAGTAAATAGAATTAAGTAAAACCTCAAGTCAAAATCCCTATCTCCATATATGGCTAATTTAGGAATGGGACCAATTTTAGATAGCTAGCCACCGTAGGACAACGACACGATGAGATGCAACAATTCAAGTTTTTTTTAATCTGTAAATGACGTTTGGCTTGTGATTGGTGTGAAGCCAAATCCAAACTGGCTTCCCTTGACACTTTTGTTTTTGGTGCGCCAGGACCATTCACAGTTGAGCTCACTCAGTTCAGCTCAAAGCCGATTGGCTATTATTATTATTATTTTTTCTATCAAGAGAAGCCAAATGTTTGCTGGCTTCCCTTGCAATCAATGCTACAGGCAGCAACAATGGCATACTATTTTTGACCAGACAGCATCAGATAGATGGCCTACACATCCTGAGACAGAGGAGCGCTGTTTCACTCGGATGCTTTCTCTGGTGAGATACATTCAGCCTCTTGATAATTAAAGGAAAATTGTGAAACACAGAGAGACTAAATATATTTTTAAAAGAATCTTGGTACATTTTTGGGGGAAACCTAGCTTCCCTTCGCCTCCATGAATACACGCCACTGCTGGCCACAGTTCACCATTAGGAAACATGGCTCTATACTGGTCATTGCGACTCTGGGCCCAAATCCAGCCCTGTAGCAGAGGGTGTGGAGGTCACCAGTTCAAATTCCACTCTAGAATCTGGAGCAAATGCAATTCTGAACTCTGAAGCTGCCTCCAGAAAGACCAGACTAGAAATGGCAGAGATTGCAATGGCAGAATGCAAACATTCTCCCAAAAAAGACCCATGATAATAACAATGATGGATGATGATGGTGATAATGGTGATCTCATAAGCTTGCAGGTCTGTTTCAGGATTAGCTTGCTCTATTGTCAGGGTATAATCAAACATGACAGTACCACATCCTCTCACGTGCCAATGTGTCCTGTTTTCACAGACCCGCTGTATTTACACAAAAGATATGTGATATCAGACAGTAAACATGCTCTACAGTACATATAGATGTTTGACTGATAATGATGCCTTATAAAACATCTTGGAGGCTTTAAATCACCTCCAGTTTTTTTTTCAGAACAAACAACATAGATCCTTCTGACTAATGCTGAAAAAATCCCCTTGACATCTTGAGGGATGTTAAGAAAATATACTATGCAGTCTTCTTAATATTTATTAGGAACAGGGTGAGTGGTTTTGGTTCAGTGACGTGCTGTGCTGTGCTGTGGGTTTTGACTGGGATGGAGCAGAGCCGGGGGGTGGGTGTTTACTGAGCTGATCCTAACAGGATGTTCCTATCATCACCAAGAGACACAGGTCGGGGAAGACGCCTGGCCCTGACACTATCCAACACCAAACAGTCCCAACATACTACTAATACCAGTAGACAGAGCCTCCTCCAAGATACACTCACATAGACACTATCCAAACACACACCTATCGCAACAGTACACAACTTAGACACTATCCAAACACACACCTATCGCAACAGTACACAGCTTAGACACTATCCAAACACCCTCCTATCGCAACCGTACACAGCTTTGTGCTCTTCTATACAGACTATCATACTTCACTCTTGAAGAACCGTTTTTGGTTCCAGGTAGAACCCTTCTGGGTTCCATGTAAAACCCTTTCCACAGAGGGTTCTACATGGAACTCAAAATAATTCTACCTGGAACCCCAAAAAATTATACCTGGAACCAGAAACAGTTCTCGTATGAGGATAGCCAAATAACCCTTTTGGAACCATTTTTTCTAAGAGTGTAGTAAAACAGTCCAAACAGTCAACTATACTGATAATAATTCCAAAAGGTTTAGTATTTAAGTCAATCAACAGTTAAAACAGCCAATTGTTCACATAGTCAAGCATCCTAGCAGAAAGTTATTTTAACAGCCAACTGTCCCTTATTAGTCCATCTCTTAAATCAACATTTTGCTTCAGAGCTTCTTAAGAAAGTCTGTCACTATGCTGACAGTCTAGTGTCCCAATGGAGCCTTAAGATCCTCACTGCTTGAATCAAAGGCTTTGATAAGCAATGCCAAATTAATTCTGTGGCCAGGCAGTGTCCCTAAGGGAGAGAGTTAAAAATACACTTAGGGCCAGTGAAAAGTGTGTATGATTGTCCTCTGAAACTTTTACAATTGGACTACAAATAACTTTTACAATTGGATTTCCTCTAAAACAAGTTGACTCAATACAGGTTGATCATCTTTGTCTTGTAGACACAGAGGACAAAGTTCAAGCTTTTTTCTATAAATCTAAGTGTACTAAAGAGTATTTACTATATACACTAGTCCCAGGCAGGCAGCACCCAGGATATGACTTCTAGAGAACAGCATGTAGGCTAGCTGCAGCC
Source organism: Oncorhynchus mykiss (assembly GCF_057628025.1). Taxonomy (NCBI): domain Eukaryota; kingdom Metazoa; phylum Chordata; class Actinopteri; order Salmoniformes; family Salmonidae; genus Oncorhynchus; species Oncorhynchus mykiss. The sequence goes on along the minus strand of NC_143038.1, from coordinate 52,831,981 downwards.
ACAGTGACCATACTGCTGCCTCAGGCTTCAGGCCTCACTGCTCAGGCACTTCTGAGACACAATTACAGTAGAAATCCAATCAGCTCTCCATCTGCACCAGGCTGGCAGGCCTGGACGAGTGTAGCCACAGGACACTGACACTCATCCTGCTGTACGCATTGAGCTAGCACCAGTCCTCTCGTACACCACACATACTGTAATGCATGGAGCTAGCGCCTATCCACACATAGGTCTACACCACATACACACTACCAGCTCTAATGCACACAGTGTATGCTACGATATACAGCCATGATACAGTGCATGTATAATTCATTGCTTCACACTCCTTATGCAAACTGTATATAAGCTACATGTAAACTATAGCATACTGTTTGTAAAGGCTATAGTCTGTATGCAAACTACAGGTTCAGGAGGACTGACTAGTGTTATCAGAGAGTTGCAGAGTATGTTGTTCACAAGTCATCACACAGTCATGATGTCATACAAGACCTTATTATCTACCAATAAAACTGTATTATGCACCAATGCAACTTTAATATGCACCAATAAAACAAGGTGAATCAAGCAGACATACACTAAAACACTATGCACTGGCCAGAAAGTGCACAGAGCTTTGCTATTGCCAAACAGGGGAAGTTAAAACACTTGTCCTATCTGATCTTACGACACATTAACGCTGACTAGCAAAGGGTATCTGCTCTATATGAAACAAAAAACAAACATTGGAATAATCGAGCCATTAAATCTCTGGCAGTAGAAGATTGTTAGAACATTTTCCCCATCTGCAAATAGCGCTTAAAATAAAGACTTGGTGTTGCTTAGATTCCATTGCTAATAGCAACCCCCTGTGAGTGTGGTTCGTTCTCTCTCTGCCTCATATTTTAATGACTTTGCTGTGCATCAAAGGAATTCAAAGCTTAACACACTCTCCCACACAAAAGCACACAAAAAAGGTGTACACACTCATACAAAACACATACACAAACACACACACAGGCAAACACCCATCCACACACACTCATTAGAGTGTTGCCGTGTGGAAGAAATAAAGGTCATATAAAGCAGTACCAGGCTAAAATGAAAGCAGTCTCTGCTGGTGTGTAAGATTCTGGGAAGCAAACACAGAGCTCCCCCATAGTGAGGCAAACTGAGATAGGAATACACCATCTTGGACCTTTGCTCTTATTTCCTGCCTGCTGAACATGGGCCTGGTGTTTTCTGGACCATGCAACAACTGAGCCATCTGTACCACTTAGACTTGGTCAAGCAGGTAGGAAACAAGAACATACTGTATGAGCCAAATGAAGCAAGGCGAAGGAAAGGTCAGCTCTCTCTACTTTGAATAAAAAAAACGAGTGATGAAATCCTTCATTCCTCTTTTCAACACTATGATATGACAGTTTGAGATCTTGCCTAAAAGCCATTGATAGCGCGTGTCAAAAAACAACTCAAAGAGCACACTGGCAAAATGTTGGACCATTTGCGTGTAAAATGACAGCCGTGACTACAAACGCTTCTTTAAGAGAACCCTGATAGAGCTGTGTCTAACAGTATGAGTAACAGCATATAGTGTGAATGACAGTTCTCTGTGTATTGCTAATCCCCCTGAGGGTCACTCAGATGGCACTCAGCTAGCCCGGGGAGCCAGTCTGTTCTTGCATAAGCCAGTGATGACCCCTGCTATAGCCCTACTGATGTGGACATTCCAAACTTCCCTCAGCACCTTTGATAACATGCAAACCTGCCTGATGGAAACAATGGTCCCGGTGAGCTCATTAAAGAGACAACTCTCATTCCCCTTCTTTCTCTCCTCTCTCCAATCCTCTCATCCCTCGATCCTATCCTCCACCGCTCTGCAAGACTGATCAAAGGAGCGACATCTCCTCCCTGCTCTCTCACACGCTCTCTCCCCTTGACATCTCTATCTTCTTTCCCTCTCCTGATCTCTTTCTTCCATCTCTTTCGCTCTCACATTTATTTTCTATGTTTTTTCATCCCTCCTTCCTATCCTCCTCCTTTTCTCCATTGGGCCAGCATCATCTATGATAACTGATTACAGACTGGTATTACTGTGACAACAGCAGGCCTGGCCAGAAGAGGGAGGACAACCCCTCATATCCCTCACTCTCCTTTTCTCTGAATCACCCTCCACCCCTCATTCTCCATTTTTACTCCCTATCCCCTTACGATAGTGTTTCCATGTCCACTCTGTCCTCTCTTTCCTACTATTACTTCTCTCATATTCCTCTCAGGACACACTACGTAGTGCACACGGTAATATGAGGACAATAAAGGCCAATAAGCACACTTAACTGGAACGTCCATGGAATTCATGATGTCAAAGGGACATTTGTTCTGCTTGTTTCTCACAATTCCCAGTGCATCTTGTGTATGATTGGCTGAGGCTTTGTGGCCTATTCTGTGATGGAGTCACCACTAGTTCTCTGAGACAGAGGAGAGAGTGGGACAAAATAATAAGAGGGGCGGACACTTAGGGTGGCAGAGGAATGGAGAGGAATGGGAAACTCACATTTTATGTGCTTGACTATTTAACACTTTAACAAAGATGAAAGTAAACCCAGGCTGACAGAAATGCTCACATTTGTGCCAGCGTTGAGTGGTTGCGTACAGGAAACTGGGCTAAAAATAAAGACGTGTTATTAGAGAAAAGGCTGACCAAGTTTAGGCATGAGCCTTCTTCAGAAGCAGGATACTTTTCCTCAAAAGCTCTGTGAAGAAGAATCTGTTACGATCTGACAAGCACACAAAACACAGCTGTGAGAAGTAGTCACATATAGTGTGGAAGCTACTGGAACAGAAAGGTTCAGCCAAAGGAACTCATGTGCTGATAAGTGATAAAGCAGACTTTCACTAACTCTTACTGAGCTAAATACAGAGGGATTACTTTTTTCCTATTTGGCAAGTGATAAAACCATCCTCATGTCCATTTATTTAGCATGAGTCATCCTAATCTGGAGAAAAAGCAAAGTACCATCATGACCCAACTGAAAGCCAGGGAGCCGTATCACTGAAAGAGTAAGAACCTAATAGAACAGTGCATGTCCCAGACTACCACCAAGGCACCAAAAGGTTCAACATACAGAAGGTTACCTAAACAGACTATTTGATAAACACTCAGTTAGCATCTTTCCTATAGTAGCTGTCCAAAGTGCCTTGTGTGTTACTGAGTGTCTGGCATATTTGGCCATCAGTCATGAACCCCTGTCTCAGTAGTGGTTGAAAGCAGATGGTCTTATGTAAGAGGGACAAACACCAGGTGTGTGTGGCCCAGACACTGCAGGCTATCCTGTGCTGTGCTGCTATTATGCAGGGTTGATACTAATAGAAGTGGGTCAGGACAGAGCTGCCGGTGGTTAATGTACGCTGCTGAACTTCTGTCCATGTCTCTAGTGAGCCATTTGTTCTCCTGACACAAAAAACACAGAGACATTCTACTTTGGGTTGCACTTTACAGCTTTTATTAAAACCTTCATAGACTTGAAGTACACTGATGTCCAAACTGATACATTCAAAAACTGATATCTGTAAAAGCTTTGCATGTTACAGTATTCATGCTTACCACTGTTCTTGGAAATAGTGACATACAACCTGTGAGTAAATTGATACCAAAAAGCCCTTTCCTCCCGCTAGCATGAAAGTATCAGGGGGCAGTTAGTCAGAACTCACAAAGCATTCCTCAAAACACTGCTCTCCTGACTGATCCTTCACATGCTTTCGCTGGTGGACATCAAAGTAAAGAGAGATCTATGGTGGTGGTGGTCGGCCCATTAGTGACTGATGTGCCCACAGAAAGATTACATCCTGGGAGTTGTTAGCATGGAGTTAGGGGACCAGTGTCAGATAATCAAGTTAAAAGGCTTAAAAGACACTGTGAATGGAATTCTCCAGGCACATTGAAATTACATGAAAACATAATACTTAAATCAATAAATGAGACAGATTGACATTGAGCTTCACTTGTCTCCCCCTTCTGGCTATTGGGATAAAATCGATAGTGAGGTTTCAAGACTTACACTGAGTATACCAAACATTAGGAGCACCTTCCTTATATGGAGTTGCACCCCTTTCCTCCTTTTGCCCTCAGAACAGCCTCAATTTGTCAGGGCATGGACTCTACAAGAGCATTCCACAGGGATGCTAGCCAATGTTGACTCCAATGCTTCCCACAGTCAAGTTGCCTGGATGTCCTTAGAGTGGTGGACCATTCTTGATATACACAGGAAACTGTTGAGTGTGAAAAACCCAGCAGTGTTGCAGTTCTTGACACAAACCGGTGTGCCTGGCACCTACTACTATACCTCTTTCAAAGGCACTTAAATATTTTGTCTTGCTCATTCACGCTATGAATGGCACACATACACAATCCATGTCTCAATTGTCTCAAGGCTTAAAGTGGAACTGACAGCATTTTAGCTAAATTAAATCGTATTCAAATCTGTTCATATAAAGATTTGACATTTTCTGACAAGCGAGCACCTAGATATTGCCATGTTCAAGTTTTCATAAATACATAGTATGTTTGGAAATTACGTATAGTAAGGCTTTTTGGAAAATTCTATAGAGTCGGAAAGAGGACACGCGTTCGGACAATTTATAGACACTGCAATAAATACAACCAAATAAAAACCATCTGTTCAGTCCAGGACCGGCATCTACGCAGACCAGTGTACCATAGCCAATCAGAGCTACAGTAGGCCTATATACAAATAAGCCATTTGCCAAATGGACTTGCCATCATGCACTTTGAACTGGACTGTGTGTCTACAGGCAGTTGCAACAGAATGACCTTAGATCATTAGAAAGCTTTCGCCTAAAGCCACAAAATACACCTGACTGGATTTCTGCAAATATGTAAATACCTCTTACATCTCTCCCTCAATTGCCTATGCACATCAACAACAACCAGATCAACAACTAATGCTAGCCAGAGCAAGATGAGCTAAAATCTAAGGAGGGGACATTAGATAAACCCTCTCAAACTTTTTCAGCTAGTAGGCTGTCAAAATTGCACTGATAAAAGATGGGGAAAAGTAGCCTACTCATCCTTCTGCAGCTTGCCTACCAATGCATGCTTGTCCTAACCCACGGCTTGACAATTGAATTGGAACTTGCCTGCAAATGTTGCTGTAATAGACCTACATGTTTCTCTTTTGCATGATGTTTTGTTGCAGGTTTAGTTTTTTGGTTATTCATTGTCAAGCTTTAAAAACCAAAGCCAGACAGCAACATTTTAGTAGCCTAGCTAGGACTGTGGCATGTGTCTGTACACTTTCTCTCTGCTGCCTGCTGTAAAAGGAGCACAAGAAAGCAGTGAAATTGAAGTTGAATTCACCGATGCATGCACATCAGGCTGTAATTTCAGTAGATGACTCAACTGTTGACGCATTTATACTTGCATGTGTGTCTGATTCGGCCCACGCGCCTTGTGTTTAACACAAATGAGCTAGCCTATTAGCCACGTTATGACTGACTTGTGATAAGTGCCCATGCTAGTTTGATTGTATTGACTTTCACAGTCTTAGTTAAAGTCATCTGTTTTTGTTCAAAATATTGAGTCATTGAAACTGAAACCGTGCACCCTGAATGGGTGGCAGTAGCAAACAATGTACCAGGCCAGCTGATAGCAATATTTTTTGGACGAACAAGAAATGTATTGGTGAATTAAGTTAAGGATCGAGCCCTTTTGTTTTCACCTAAAATGACATACCCAAATCTAGCTGCCTGTAGCTCAGGGCCTGAAGCAAGGACATGCATATTCTTGATACCATTTTAAAGGAAACACTTTGAAGTTTGTGGAAATGTGAAATGAATTTAGGAAAATATAACACATTAGATCTGGTGAAACATAATACAGATAAAAAAAAACAATCTTTGAAATGCAAGAGAAAGTTCACAATGTATTATTCCAGGTTTATCGCAATTTCGATTTTTACCAGTAGATAGCAGCAGCGTATGTGCAAAGTTTTAGACTGATCCAATGATCCATTGCATTTCTGTTCAAAATGTTGTCTCATGTCTGCCCAAAAGTGCCTAATTGGTTTATTGATACATTTTCAGACCCCATACAGCAGGTTTCTCCCACAAAATACGCCTGTTACCAAACCGTGTGTGCGTGTGTGCATTTAATAGAGAGAGCAGAAGAGAGAGAAGACAAGATAAAGAGAAAGAGAAAAGGAGAGCGCAGGGAGAGAGGCTAGAGAAGCTGGGCCATCTGTCTGGAGGGTCCAGTACAGTAAATTACAGTGGCGTCTGAGCTGGCTCAGGATAGATAGGGGTTACTGGTTTCCTCTCACAGGAAAGATGAGCGCTTGACTTGACTTCTTTATTTAACCTAAACATGACCCAATGCTTGCGTGCCATGGTGTCATTAGTAGTTCTCGGAAGCCACAACAACAGGGCCCATACAGTCACTGCAGTGTGCATGTGCAGGTTTCTCCCTCAGAATCCTCCTGTTACCAAAACATGTTGCTAACAGGAGGAGCTGCCTAGGGCCACAGTAAACAACCAAGGTATCTGCACTCATCCTTTCTCCTTCTCTCTCTCACACTTATCCAACCCTCTCCTACTTTCTAGCACATCCCTCTCTCATGTGCACAAGTGACTATTTCTATCACCCTTTCTCAGCTTCTCTCCCTCAGGTTCTCTCACACTCCATTTCCCTTTCTCTCTATCAAATGTTAGTCATCTGTAAACCAAATGTGATGCAGTCAACAGCAAATGCAAACAGATTGAGTCGAAGCTGAAGTACTTGCAGTGGTTTTGCATATGTGCATTATTTTCTCTAATGATTAGGCAAATTATAATGAGATGCACAAAAACCAGGAAGAACAGGTGAGAGATGAAAAGTGAGAAAAAGAAACGGGGAAATATTGAAATAGTGGTGGAGAAACAAGGGAGAAGATACACTATATCAAGTTTGTGTGTCAAATCAAATTGTATTTGTCACATGAGATGAATACAACAGGTATACAACAGGTATTTCACCTTACAGTGAAATGCTTACTCACAATACCAACAATGCAGTTTTAAGAAAAATACCTGAAAAAATAAGAAATATAGTAACAAATAATTAAAGAGCAGCAGTAAAATAACAGTAGCGAGGCTATATACAGGGGGTACCGGTACAGAGTTAATGTGCGGGGGCACCGGTTAGTTGAGGTAATTGAAGTAATATATACATGTGGGTAGAGTTATTAAAGTGACGTATGCATAGATAATAACAGAGAGTAGCGGCAGCGTAAAATGGGGAGGGGGGGAAATGCAAGTAGTCTGGGTAGCCATTTGATTAGATTTCAGTAGTCTTGTGGTTTGGGTTAGAAGCTGTTTAGAAGCCTCTTGGACCTAGACGTGGCGTTCCGGTACCGCTTGACGTGCGGTAGCAGAGAGAACAGTCTATGACTAGTGTGGCTGGAGACTTTGACCATTTTTGGGGCCTTCCTCTAACACCGCCTGGTATAGAGGTCCTGGATGGCAGGAAGCTTGGGCCATACGCACTACTTTCTGTAGTGCCTTGCGGTCGGAGGCCATACCAGGCAGTGATGTAACCAGTGCATGCATGTGAATGCCTGCATGTGTGTGTGAATGCGTATGTGGGTGCGTGTGTTTAAGTGAGCAGAAGAGAGAGAAGAGACAAGATTAGAGGAATGAGAAAAAGAGAGAGTGAGAGATGATAGCTCTCTATAGGGTCCAGTACAGTAATTCACAGTGCTGTCTGAGCTGGCTCAGGATAGATAGGGGTTATGTTCTCCTGGCTGGGTCAGTAACTCAGACATGCAACACAGAGAGCTGTGTCAGCACACTGAACCCACAGCCTGAGCTGTAGAGGACAGAGGGAACTGTCGTGCAGACCTATGGGATGGAGGGATGATAGATAAGTCAGGATGTTGTAGAACAGAGAGTCAGACAGATGGGGGAGCTGGTGGGATAAAGAGCTGGACAGATGGAAGAAATGTATGGAGCAGAGCTGAGGGACAGTGGAGTGGTGGAACAGAGGGAGGGCTAAAGACATGGTGCCATGAACAGGGAGATGGACTCTCATGCTTGTCTGTGTTTGTCCTCTGGAGAGTGTCTCTGGAGAGGGGAAAGACTCATTTGTTCACAAAGAATGTGTACAGACCTACAGATGGGTATGGGCCTACATTGGCGCACTCAAAAGAGGGTCAGTGTACTGTTACTTTCATTGTGGGGAACTGAACTTTTTCCCAAGCAGAGATGGAAATATGTGGGTGGGGGAAATGTGGGGTTCAGTATGGAGGGGTATGGAGGGGTGATCTATGGAGGGAGGCTAAGGGAGTGAGTATGGCGGTTAGAGGGGAGCGAGGGGGAGGATGAATAATTGATGGAGTGAGACACCTCCCTGTGTTTTCCCCATGCTGGGAGAGACAGCTGCTCCCTTGCCTCTCCAGACTTGCCTAGACTACCTCCAGGGAGAAAGACTACAACTGCTGTACCTATGAAAGGAAGGCTAGGATAGTTTTGAGGTTTAAAAAGTATGTTGACTTACTATTAAAGGTCCAATGCAAACATTTTTATCTGGATAACAATTTATGGGTAACAATAAGTAACTTGATTTGATTGATTTCAATTAAAATTGTTGAAAAAATTGCAAAAATTAGCAAAGAGCAATTTCACAAACAAGAATTGTGCTAGGACTGTCTGGGAGTTGTTTAGTGGGGAGGGTAAAACTGAAAAGTTGCTGTTGTTGGGAGAGATGATTTGGAACACTCTTATTGGTCTACTAACTAATTTACTACATAGTGATGTCACCATGGAAGATCAAAACAGGCTGAAATTTCAGGCAGTCTTTTCAAACAGCTCTTACACTAAAAGGGCATCTCTCCCTCTCTCTCCAACAATACAAATTAACAGTAAACATTATCACAATATACGGTGTCAGTCCCAGTGGTCGGGTATTCTGCCACTGTGTACTCTCTGATTAGGGCCAAATAGCATTTAGTCTGCTCTGTTTCTTTGCTAATTATTTCCAATGTGTCAAGTAATTATCTTTTTGTTTTCTCATGATTTGTTTGGGTCTAATTGTGTTGATGTCCTGGGGCTCTGTGGGGCCTGTTTGTGTTTGTGAACAGAGCCCCAGGACCAGCTTTCTTAGGGGATTCTTCTCCAGGTTCATCTCTTTGTAGGTGATGGCTTTTTATGGAAGGTTTGGGAATCGCTTCCTTTTAGGTGGTTGTAGAATTTAACGGCTCTTTTCTAGATTTTGATCATTAGCGGGTATCGGCCTAATTCTGCTCTGCATGCATTATTTGGTGTTTTACGTTGCACACCGAGGATTTTTTCGCAGGATTCGCAGGATTCTGCATACAGAATTCTTGGTTGGTGAGCGGATCCCAGACCTCACAACCATAAAGGGCAATAGATTCTATAACTGATTCAAGTATTTTTTGCCAGATCCTAATTGGTATGTCAAATTTTATGTTCCTTCTTGTCTTGTCTTTCAGCTCGTTCACAGCTTTGTGGAAGTTACCTGTGGCGCTGATGTTTAGGCCGAGGCATGTATAGTTTTTTGTGTGCTCTAGGGCTACGGTGTCTAGATGGAATTTGTATTTGTGGTCCTGGCAACTGGACGTTTTTTGGAACACCATTATTTTTGTCTTACTGAGATTTACTGTCAGGGCCTAGGTCTGACAGAATATTGTGCAGAAGATCTAGGTGCTGCTGTAGGCCCTCCTTGGTTGGGGACAGAAGCACCAGATCATCAGCAAACAATAGACATTTGATTTCAAATTCTAGTAGGGTGAGGCCGGGTGCTGCAGGCTGTTCTAGTGCCCTCACCAATTCATTGATATATATGTTGAAGAGGGTGGGGCTAAAGCTGCATCCCTGTCTCACCCCACGGCCCTGTTGAAAGAAATGTGTTTTTTGCCCATTTTAAACTGCACACTTGTTGTTTGTGTACATGGATTTTATGATGTCGTATGTTTTCCCCCAACCCCACTTTCCATCAATTTGTATAGCAGACCCTAATGCCAAATTGAGATGAAAGCTTTTTTTAAATCAACAAAGCATGAGAAGACTGCCTTTGTTTTGGTTTGTTTGTGTGCAGGGTGAATATGTGGTCTATTGTACGGTAATTTGGTAAAAAGCCAATTTGACATTTTCTCAGTACATTTTTTTCACTGAGGAAATGTACGAGTCTGCTGTTAATGATAATGCAGATGATTTTCCCAAGGTTGCTGTTGACACAAGATATTGGGGTCAAATTTGTCCCCACTTTTATGGATTCGGGTCCTTGGTTCCAAATGTTGGGGAAGATGCCAGAGCCAAGGATGATGTTAAAGAGTTTAAGTATAGTCAATTGGAATTTGTGGTCTGTATACTTTATAATTTCATTGAGGATACCATCAACACCACGGGCCTATTTGGGTTGGAGGGTTTGTATTTTGTCCTGTAGTTCCTTCAATGTAAATTGGAGAATCCAGTGGGTTCTGGTAGTCTTTAATAGTTTATTCTAAGATTTGTATTTGATCAAGTATATGTTTTTGCTGTTTGTTTTTTGCAGCGTAGCCTAGTGGTTAGAGCGTTGGACTAATAACCGAAAGGCTGCAAGTTCAAATCCCCAAGCTGACAAGGTACAAATCTGTTGTTCTGCCCCTGAACAGGCAGTTAACCCACTGTTCCTAGGCCGTCATTGAAAATACGATTTTTTTCTTAACTGACTTGCCTAGTTAAATAAAGGTAAAAATAAAAAAATAGGTCCCAAAAGATTGTAGAAGTGGTTTACCCATACATCTCTGTTTTGGATAGATAGCTCTTCTTGTTGTTGTTTATTTAGTGTATTCCATGGATTCTTCAATTACACTGAGCTGATTTCTGACATGCTGTTCCTTCAATTTCCGTAGTGTATTTCTGTATTGTCTTAGTGATTCACTATAGTGACGGCATAGCCTCAGGTTTTCTTGGTCTCTATGTTTTTGGTTGGATAGGTTTCTACATTTTTTTCTTAGGTTTTGCATTCTTCATCAAACTATTCGTCATTGTTGTTAATTTTCTTCGTTTTTATGTTTGAGATTTTTATATTTGATAGGGAAGCTGAGAGGGCAAATATATTGTTAAGATTTTCTACTGGCAAGTTTACACCTCCACTATTACAGTGGGCATTTTCTAAAAGGAATTTAATTTGTTGTTGCCTAATTGTTTTTTGGTAGGTTTCCACACTACTTTCCTTCCATCTATAGAATGTCTTAATATTATTCCGTTCATTTGGCTTTGATGCCTCATGATTGAGCATTGCTCTGTTCAAGTAGATTGTGATTTTGCTGTGATCTGATAGGGGTGTCAGTGGGCTGACTGTGAACGCTCTGAGAGACTCTGGGTTGAAGTCAGTGATGAAGCAGTCTACAGTACTACTGCCAAGAGATGAGCTACAAGTGTACCTACCATAAGAGTCCCCTCAAAGCCTACCATTTACTATGTAAATACCAAGCATGTGACAGAGCTGCAGGAGTTGTGACCTATTTTTGTAGGTTATGTTGTTGTAGTTGTGCCTAGGGGGGGGCATTTGGGGGAGGGAATGCTGTCACCTCCAGGTAGGTGTTTGTGTCCATGTGCTGAGGGTGTCAGGTTCTTGTCCAGTTCTGGCATTTATGTCGCCACAGACTAGTACATGTACCTAGACCTGAAAATGATTGATCTCCCCCTCCAGGATGGATAAGCTGTCTTCATTAAAGTATGGGGATGGGGGATATACAGTAGGTAGCACACAGGAGGAGATTTTTCTCTGTTGAGATCATTTCCTTTTGAATTTCTAGACAAATCTAAAATTTACCTGTTTTGATTAATTTAATACAAGGAGTTAGGTCTGCTCTATACCACATTAGCATATCCCCCAAGTCCCTTCCCTGTTTCACACCTGGTAGTTTGGTGGATAGTTTGTGTCCATCTCCTCTATACTATGTTTCTTGTAGGATGACAATGTATTTCTGATTTCATTGGTGAAGTCCAGATTCTAGCTCTTTAGGCCAAAGACAGATGACTTCAGGCCTTGGATATTCCAGAATGACATAGTGAAGTCGTTGTGTTCCATAAAGTGTCCAATGTTATTAGTCATTTAGTTTGGCCTCAGACCAGTAAGTGTGAGCAGAGCCTGTTGAGCATCTGGTACATGCCAATGGCTTAGGCTAGTATAAGAGTGGGGGTTGGGCCTGTTTGCCTTCTCCCGGCCTAGGCATATGTGTGACTTTCATGTTGAGGCCCTCTTTGCGGGAGTGGGGGGCATGGGGTGGGCAGGAAGGGTATAGGTCTGATCTGAGGGGTCTAAATGGGGTGTGGGATCTGTTGCTCTTGTGTGAGGTGTTGTGGCTGCGATTGAGAGTAATGTCCTTGCGAAGGTGGGCACTGCTGCCTTGTATAGGTCAACCTCGTCATAAAGGCTGTTCAAGTCTAGGGTGGAGTGGTGGGCATGGTAAACATTTGGTTTTGAGGCATAGTCATAGGAAATACTTTTACCTGCTGTATGGTAGTAGGGTGGAAGTATTGTTGTGGTAGCAGGGTGGAGATAACCGTTGGGGAAAGTAGAAGGTTTTTCAATCAATCAGTCCCTTGAGTGCTGTGGCCACCCTTTCCTGCTGTGCTCTCAGGTCTTTAGTGCCTGTGTGTATTATTATGTGGCTGGGTGACCCTAGTTGGTTCTCAGACAGAAGGGCTAGGGCAAGCTGGGTGTTTGGACACCAGAGATTAGACACTGTATTTGGGAAAACGTTTATTTTCTTGTATATATTTCCCGTTTGTGTCCATAAGGAGTACAATCTATGGCTTGTGTATGTCCTCAGTGGGTGTGGGGGGGGGGGGGGTTGTCAGGAGGACTATCAGGGTGGCTGACGGAGGGTTCAGAGGGGGTAGGATCCCCTGGGCTTGGGGTTCTTCATTTATCTGTCCTGTTGTGATGTCGAGGCTATGGTCAGTGGCTGAGGTGGGCTGTTCTGCTGGCTTCTCTGCGGGGGTGGTCAGCTCTCTAATTGGTGGTTCTCTGTCTAATACCATCACCCTCACCCCCATCAGTCTGATCCTTTCCTCTAATGCTCTGTTCCTCTCCTGCCTCTGCTCTTTCTCCTGTTGATGTTGTCTCACCACATACCAGAGTGCAGATATGTCTCTCTCCACCTCCAGCTCTCCGGGTCTGGTTGAATTTATCCTTCATTTCAATGAGGGAGTAGTACTACTCTATGCTGGGAGGTTGACTTTCCGCTTGGGGTTGCTCGTCTGTGGGATTGGATAATGAAGAGGTCTGGTCTGACACGCTCGAGGTGGGGTTATCTATCTCAAGAGAGAGCTTATCCTGCTGAGCTCTCTTTGATTATGTGAAAGTCCACAATGTGGTTGCCCTGTACCATTACTGTTTCAGAATTGTACAGGTTAACATTGGCTGACTAAGAGTCATCGTTGTCTAATATCCTGAGTTTCCATCGCTAACACCCCCCTCTTAACAGATTGGTAGTGTATAAATATAGCACTGCGCCATGCCAGGGGATGGTCTGCGTGGAAGATTAAGTTCCATTTTTATAATAGACAGCAAAAAGTATCCCTTGATTTTCCATAAGGAGGTTAATTTGTACTCTTCTCAGGTGTTTGCCTTATCATTTTTTACATCCAGTTAGGCTGTGAAACTCTCCTGGCTGTGAAACTCTCCTGCCATTGTTGGGCTCAAGGGCTTTGACATCTCCCAATCCACACCTCAGTGCTAATTGCAGTCTGATACAGTTGAAGTCGGAAGTTTACTTACACCTCAGCCAAATACATTTAAACTCAGTTTTTCACAATTTCACATTTAATCCTAGTAAAAATCCCCTGTCTTAAGTCAGTTAGGATTGTCACTTTATTTTAGGAATGTGAAATGTCAGAATAATAGTTGGGAGAATGATTTATTTCAGCTTTTATTTTTTTCATCACATTCCCAGTGGGTCATTTTTCATACACTCAATTAGTATTTGGTAGCATTGCCTTTAAATTATTTAACTTGGGTCAAACGTTTCAGGTAGCCTTCCACAAGCTTCCCACAATAAGTTGGGTGAATTTTGGCCCATTACTCCTAACAAAGCTGGTGTAACTGAGTCAGGTTTGTAGGCCTCCTTGCTCGCACAAATTTTCTGTAGGATTGAGGTCAAGGCTTTGTGATGGCCACTCCAATAGCTTGACTTTGTTGTCCCTAAGCCAGTGGTTCTTAACCTGGGTTCGATCGAACAGTCTCAGGGGTTCGGCGGAGGTCAAGACACACATCCGATTCATATGATTCGTGATGACACGCTCCGCTTGGCCATCATTGGCTGCAGGTGATCACGCTACATCGCTTGGCCTATCTGTGCTGCAGGGAATTTGGTGTGCTCAGTAGTCGACTTGTGACTGTCGTGATGGTACGTCTTGTGATTTATTTCTTAATATTTTAATCCCTTCATACTTACTATGTCAAGCAAAAAAAGAAAGTGGTCGGACGAATATGTACAATATGGATTTACACATATAACCAAACGTGATGGGAGTCAGCGTCCTAACTGCATGATTTGCAATGCCAAGTTGAGCAATTCTAGTCTAGCACCGGCAAAACTAAGAGAACACTTCCTTAAGCTGCGTGGAGATGGAAAATACAAGAACACAACGCTCGCTGAATTCAAGGTGAAGAGAGCCAGATTCGATGAAAAGGCTACTCTGCCTGTTCTCGGCTTTGTACCCATCAACAAACCGATCCTCACAGCATCGTACGAAGTTGCTTACCTGATCGCAAAGCAGAGCAAACCACACACCATTGGTGAAACACTCATAAAACCAGCTGCGTTGAAGATGGCGAATATCATGCTGGGAAAAGAGGCTGAAGTTAAGTTATCCCAAATTCCTCTTTCAAATGACACCATCAGCGACAGAATAGAGGACATGAGCAAAGACATCTTGGCTCAAGTAGTTGCTGATCTGATTTCAAGCCCGGCAAAATTCAGCCTTCAACTCGACGAGACCACAGACGTTTCCAATCTAAGCCAGCTTGCTGTATTCGTGCGCTATGTGAAAGACGACGTGATAAAGGAATAATTTTTATTTTGTAAGCCTCTTACAACAACAACTATGGCAGCCGATGTGAAGAAACTTGTGGATGACTTCTTCAAAGACAACAATCTTTCGTGGGATATGGTTTCTGCAGTTTGTTCGGACGGAGCTCCAGTCATACTGGGAAGAAAGTCTGGTTTTGGTGCGCTAGTGAAAGCCGATGCACCACCCATCATTGTTACGCATTGTATTCTGCACAGGCATGCGTTGGCAACAAAAACCTTGCCTCCAAAACTGGCAGAAGTATTAAAAATTGTAGTGGAATGCGTGAACTATGTGCAAACTAGTGCTCTGCGGCATCGCATCTTCAGTGAGCTGTGTAAAGAAATGGGCTCTGAATTCGAGGTACTTCTGTACCATTCTAACGTTAGGTGGTTATCCCGGGGACAGGTGCTGAATCGTGTTTTTGCCGTGCGTGTGGAATTAGCCCTGTTTTTGCAAGAGCACCAACATTGTCATGCAGATTGCTTCAAAAATTCAAGAGTTCATTCTCATTTTAGCGTACATGGCCGATATCTTCGCAGCTCTCAATCATCTCAATCAAAAGATGCAGGGCGGTGGAGTCAACATCATCGAAGCGGAGGAAAACCTGAAGGCTTTTCAAAAAAAGCTACCATTATGGAAACGACGAACAGAGAACAATAACTTCGCAAACTTTCCCCTGCTGGACGACTGTGTAAGTAAGATCGAAGATGTATCTGGAATCGGAGACATTTCTGTACCCGCTGAACTGAAGCAAGCAATTGCCACGCACTTAGATGAGCTTGCAAATCCTCTCGACGGATACTTCCTTACAAGAGAGTCATATCCAGCATGGGTGAGACAGCCGTTCACGTTTAGTGTTGAGACAACAGATGTCAATGATGAATACCTCCGTGAAATCATTGAAATTCAGCAGAGCCAGGTTCAACAGCAACTCTTCAGAACAACAACGCTTTCAACGTTTTGGTGTCAACAAATGGTAACGTACCCTGTTATTGCTAAGAAAGCTCTGGAGATTTTCATACCGTTTGTTACAACATATCTTTGCGAGCAATCCTTTTCGAGGATGCTGGACATAAAAACGAAGAAAAGGAACAGACTTTGTTGCGAAAATGACATGAGAGTGGCACTTGCCAAGGTGAAGCTGCGCATTTCTGAACTGGTCTCTGAAAGGCAACAGCAGAAGTCACACTGATTTGCAGTAAATATTCATTATTATGTTTTTGTTTTTGTGTGAAAATGATCATCTGTGTGAAAATGTTTTGATGATTTTGTTCTTTGAACACAGTGATGTTGATGCACGGTTCATTTTGTGCACCAGTCAAATATATACCTATGTTTTGAATTAGATTTTTTTTTTCAATTAAGAAGGGTTCGGTGAATGCGCATATGAAACTGGTGGGGTTCAGTACTTCCAACAAGGTTAAGAACCACTGCCCTAAGCCATTTTGCCACAACTTTGGAAGTATGCTTGGGGTCATTGTCCATTTGGAAGACCCATTTGCGACCAAGCTTTAACTTCCTGACTGATGTATTGAGATGTTGCTTCAATATATCCACAAACTTTTCCTTCCTCATGAAGCCATCTATTTTGTGAAGTGCACCAGTCCCTCCTGCAGCAAAGCACCCCCACAACATGATTCTGCCACCCTTGTGCTTCACGGTTGGGATGGTGTTCTTTGGCTTGCAAACATCAGACCAGAGGACACTCAGAGGCACTGAGTTTGAAGGTAGGCCTTGAAATACATCCCCAGATACACCTCCAAATAATCATTTTCTGGAATGTCCCAAGCTGTTTAAAGGCACAGCTGTTTAAAGGCCGTAGACAGGGCAAGGGTACAAGCGCCAGTGGGGGAAACCGAGGTCAACGTGCAGGGGCCAATGAGATGCAGACAGCAGAGGCTGGGCCTAGTCATGCCAGGGATGGTGGTGTAAATGAGGCTGGGCCTAGTCATGCAAGAGATGGTGGTGTAGATGAAGCTGGGTCTAGTCATGCTATGGATGGTGGGTTAGCTGACGCTGGGTCTAGTCAGGCTAGAGATGGTGTGGTAGTGGAGGCTGGGTCTAGTCAGGCTAGAGATGGTGGGGTAGCGGAGGCTGGGTCTAGTCAGGCTAGAGATGGTGGGGTAGCGGAGGCTGGGTCTAGTCAGGCTAGAGATGGTGGGGTAGCGGAGGCTGGGTCTAGTCAGGCTAGAGATGGTGGGGTAGCGGAGGCTGGGTCTAGTCAGGCTAGAGATGGTGGGGTAGCTGAGGCTGGGCCTAGTTATGCTATGGATGGTTGTGTAGATGATGCGGTGCCTAGTCATGCTATGGAGGGTGGTGTAGATGAGGATGGGTCTAGTCAGGTTATGCTAGTGGATGAGGAGAGTATAGTGGGGAAGTGTAAGAGACTAGGGGGAGGAGGAGGGTGTCAGGCAGAAAAGGAAAAAGGGTGTGGTCAAAGGCACAATGGAAACTTTGCCTGTTGCTGTGGGCAATGCCCTGACCAGGGAGGAAGGGCAGGTGGTCAGAATGGGAGATAGAGATGAGGAGGAAAGTGTGTGAGGAAGAGGATGAGGAGTTAATGGGCCCGGAGCTGACAGCCAGTCTTCAATGGGCCCGGAGCTGACAGCCAGTCAAGCGGAGGGGTCAAAGTACACATTGAGAGAACTGACAAGGTTCCTGAATGAGACTAACGAGAAAAAAGTTCATCTTGAGGCTTTTTTTCTGATCCGAGAAAGTTTGTAAAATCAGTACAACATGCTATGAAAAATGAGGAGCATGGTGTCCTCTCACCCAGGAAATGGTTTAGGTTGAGAAAGTGGGTCACAACAGTGCATAAAGGTTTACCTTCAGACATTGTTTAGATGTATATTTTCTTTCTGACACTGGGGCTTTTTGAGCTTCGCTATTGGTCTCTTTCTTTGCTGGCTTTTCTCCCACTTATCGCTCAATATACAGTGCCTTGCGAAAGTAGTCGGCCCCCTTGAACTTTGCGACCTTTTGCCACATTTCAGGCTTCAAACATAAAGATATAAAACTGTATTTTTTTGTGAAGAATCAACAAGTGGGACACAATCATGAAGTGGAATGACATTTATTGGATATTTCAAACTTTTTTAACGAATCAAAAACTGAAAAATTGGGCGTGCAAAATTATTCAGCCCCCTTAAGTTAATACTTTGTAGCGCCACCTTGTGCTGCGATTACAGCTGTAAGTCGCTTGGGGTATGTCTCTATCAGTTTTGCACATCGAGAGACTGACATTTTTTCCCATTCCTCCTTGCAAAACAGCTCGAGCTCAGTGAGGTTGGATGGAGAGCATTTGTGAACAGCAGTTTTCAGTTCTTTCCACAGATTCTCGATTGGATTCAGGTCTGGACTTTGACTTGGCCATTCTAACACCTGGATATGTTTATTTTTGAACCATTCCATTGTAGATTTTGCTTTATGTTTTGGATCATTGTCTTGTTGGAAGACAAATCTCCGTCCCAGTCTCAGGTCTTTTGCAGACTGCATCAGGTTTTCTTCCAGAATGGTCCTGTATTTGGCTCCATCCATCTTCCCATCAATTTTAACCATCTTCTCTGTCCCTGCTGAAGAAAAGCAGGCCCAAACCATGATGCTGCCACCACCATGTTTGACAGTGGAGATGGTGTGTTCAGGGTGATGAGCTGTGTTGCTTTTACGCCAAACATAACATTTTGCATTGTTGCCAAAAAGTTCACTTTTGGTTTCATCTGACCAGAGCACCTTCTTCCACATTTTTTGGTGTGTCTCCCAGGTGGCTTGTGGCAAACTTTAAACGACACTTTTTATGGATATCTTTAAGAAATGTCTTTCTTCTTGCCACTCTTCCATAAAGGCCAGATTTGTGCAATATACGACTGATTGTTGTCCTATGGACAGAGTCTCCCACCTCAGCTGTAGATCTCTGCAGTTCATCCAGAGTGATCATGGGCCTCTTGGCTGCATCTCTGATCAGTCTTCTCCTTGTATGAGCTGAAAGTTTAGAGGGACGGCCAGGTCTTGGTAGATTTGCAGTGGTCTGATACTCCTTCCATTTCAATATTATCGCTTGCACAGTGCTCCTTGGGATGTTTAAAGCTTGGGAAATCTTTTTGTATCCAAATCCGGCTTTAAACTTCTTCACAACAGTATCTCGGACCTGCCTGGTGTGTTTCTTGTTCTTCATGATGCTCTCTGCGCTTTTAACAGACCTCTGAGACTATCACAGTGCAGGTGCATTTATACGGAGACTTGATTACACACAGGTGGATTGTATTTATCATCATTAGTCATTTAGGTCAACATTGGATCATTCAGAGATCCTCACTGAACTTCTGGAGAGAGTTTGCTGCACTGAAAGTAAAGGGGCTGAATAATTTTGCACGCCCATTTTTTCAGTTTTAGATTTGTTAAAAAAGTTTGAAATATCCAATAAATGTCGTTCCACTTCATGATTGTGTCCCACTTGTTGTTGATTCTTCACAAAAAAATACAGTTTTATATCTTTATGTTTGAGGCTTGAAATGTGGCAAAAGGTCGCAAAATTCAAGGGGGCCGAATACTTTCGCAAGACACTGTAAATGGCACCAGAGATGCGGGAAAGAAGAGTGTGTTGGGTGAATATGTAAAACAAAAAAAAGTTCAGGTGTTGTTTCTGCAGGAGACACATAATGATGTGTTAAATGAAGTCGATTGGGGGCTCTGGTGGAAAGGGGCAGGTGTGTTGAGCCATGGGACAAATTTGATTGCAGGGGTGGCAGTCCTTTTTGTACCGGATCTGAAATTTGCTCCTTGTTGTAAAAGCAGAAATTAACAACATGGGTTTTGTCTTTATAAGTGTGTACGTGCCTAATACAGGGAGAGAGGGGGGTTCTATCTGGGAGGACAGGAACTCTCACTGGTAACTTAGGTAACTTAGACAGGTAACTTAGACAGGAACTCTCACAGGTAGCGCCTGAGGAGACGCTGGTGGTCGGAGGGGACTGGAACTATACAATGGATTTTACAAAAGACAGAAATGGGGAAGAGCCTCATTCAGTGTCAGTGGGAGTGTTAAGGGACATCATTAATCAGTTCGACCTAGAACACAAGACAGTATACATGGGTGAAGATTTTTGGGGCTAGGGTGAGTGCAGCCCGACTTGATCGGTTTTACATGTCTAGGAATCGGAGCAATAAGCAGTTGGGCGCTACCATTCTCCGGTGGGGTTTTCAGATCACCACATAACCATGGCTCGGCTGTCTATTTTACCAGGGCCCCGGCAGGCATCCTATTGGAAGTTCAATGTAAAGCTCTTACAAGATGCCACTTTTTGCTCAGGTTTCCAGACCTTTTGGGAAAGGTGGGGGCAGCGAAGAGAGGAGTATGAGTCTCTGAGTCAATGGTGGGATGTGGGGAAAGTCATAATTCTGCTTTTCTGTCAACAGTACACAGCTCTCTCATCCTCAGAGGCTAGGAGAGTATTGGGGGAACTAGAGCATTGTATTAATGAGATGGAGGTAGAGATGGTGGGGCAAGGCAATGTAGGCCTCCAGGCTAATTTAGCTGAATTACGTAGGGACCTGGGTAGTTTTTCCTGGTTAAAGCAAAGGGAGCACTTGTAAGAGCTAGGTTCTCCATGCTCAAGCAGGTGGATGCTCCCCGCTCCTTCTTCTTTGGTTTGGAAAGACAGAGCGGTGAAGCTAAGGGTATGCATTGTCTACGGCTGTCTGATGGGCGGGTGACCTCTGTGGTGGGGTAGATGTGGGAGCGGACTGTGGAGTTTTATACTGAGTTGTATAGGGCAGAAGTGTGTGATCCTATGTGTGCTCAGGTCTTGTTCACAGAACTCTCTAAGCTCTCTCTGGCACAGAGGGATGAAATGGACATTCCTCTGTTGTCCCATGAACTGGCAGAGGCCGTAACCCAGATGTCCCCCGGTTGTGCACCAGGGGTCGATGGACTCGCAGTGGAGTTTTATAAAATATTCTGGGGCATAATTGGACAGGATTTATTTTGCGTGTTGCGTGAATGTGTCGGGGTAGGAGAGTTGCCGATGAGCTGCGTCGGGCGGCTCTAACTCTCCTGCCCAAAAAAGTGAACTTAAGAACTGGAGGCCTGTGGCATTACTCTGTGCGGACTACAAGATATTTGCCAAGGTCCTCTCTTACAGACTGAAGTCCCATTTGGACTCGATAGTACATAAGGACCAAACATATTGTGTACCGGGACACTCAATCACGGACAACTTGTTCTTAATTAGGGACATGTTGGAAATGTCGAGAGGTTCTAATGTGAACTTTGGATTGGTCTCTTTAGATCAAGAGATAGAGTGGACCATGAGTATCTGTTTAATGTGATGTTTGGGTTTGGGAAGAGTTTTTTGACCTGTGTGAAGCTGTTTATGCTGGGGCGTCACGTATGGTCAAGGTGGGAGGGGGGCTCAGTAGGCCTGTCTGGGTGAGACGGGGCATTAGACAAGGATGCCCTCTATCTGGGTAGTTATACACACTAGCCATTGAGCCTTTTTTGGGACTGCTACGCAGGAGACTGCAGGGAGTGTGCTGGACAGGCATGGATGTGGTGACAGGCATAGCAGTGTCAGCATATGCAGATTATGTTTCTGTGATGGTCAGGGATGGTTAGGATATGCAGGCACTAGAGACTAGTCTGAAGGTGTACTAGGGAGCTTATTCAGCTAAGTTGAACTGGGGCAAGAGCAAAGCTATGTTATGTGGGGCATGGGGGGATAGGGCCCCTCTGCTTCCAGGGGGTTTGCAGTGGGGTTGTGAAGGGCTTAAAGTGTTGGGGGTGTACCTGGGCTCGGAGAAGTGGGTCAGGAAGAACTGGGAGGGGCTGTCACAGGCAGTGGTGTCAAGACTGGCCATGTGGAGGTGGCTCCTGTCCCAAGTGTCATATAGAGGAAGGGTGCTGATAATCAACAACCTGGTGGCATCTTCCCTGTGGCATAAACTGGCTGTCCTCAACCCCCCCACCTGCAAAGCAAGCTGGTGGACTTTTTCTGGCTGGGCCATCACTAGTTGAGGGCTGCAGTGTTGTACATGACCGTCCACTAAGGAGGACAGGGCCTGGTGGAACTGGAGAGCAGGATGGCTGCTTTCCGACTAAAGGCGGTGCAGAGACTGCTGTACCATACTGATGTTGGCTGGAGGGAACCAGCATGCGCGCTGCTGAGGAGAGCTGGCGGATTAGGGTTGGATCGGCAGCTGTTCCTCATGAAGCTGGAGAGGCTGAGTACAGCAGGTCTCTCAGATTTTTACTCTGCAGTGCTGAGTGCCTGGAAGCTGCTAAGGCCCACACGAGAAGGGGGTGTGGAGCCTGGGCTGTGGGAAGAGCCGATCTTCAACAACCCAGCCATCCCTTTTTGATCGGGTTCAGTCGGCCACCCAGCAGAGGCAACTGATGGCGGCGGGTTTACAAAGGCTGGGTGACCTGAGACTGCTGGGAGAGGAGGGGTGGAAAACTCTGGAAGTCTTGGCACAACAAACAGGAATCTGTTAGGATGCTGGAGAGATTCCTGGAGGAGGTCCAGGAGGCACTGTCAGAGACAAGGGTGGTGTTTGAGCGGCCAAAGGGGGAGGGGCCACCAATGTTTCCGCCACTACAGGTGACGGCAGAGACTGGAGACTGGCAAGGGGAGGACTTGATAGATTTTAACACTCCGAGCCTGGGGGAGTTTGAAGGGGTGGGATGTAAAGCCCTCTACAACCTCTGTGTTAAGGTTAGGAACATTAGGAGCCTAACAGGAGTGAAGGCACGTCAGTGGCCGGAAGCATGTGGGGCGGAGAGTATGGTGGGTTTTAGATGGAGGGGGCTCTACAAACCCCCAATACCAAAGAGGTCAGGGGACCTCCAGTGGAGGGTTCTTCATGGAGCCCTGGCCACTAACAGCTGGTTGGCACGGGTTGAACCGGGAATCGGATAGGGGTGTCCTTTCTGTGTAATGAAAGAAACTGTGATTCATGTGTTTTCTGTGTGCACCAGGTTAATGTCATCAATGTCTCTGTTGGAATGTCTGTGTGAGAGGTTGGGGATGGTTTTTACTGTTGGGATGTTTATAATGGGATACAGGTATTCGAAGTTGGCTATTTGGCTAACAAGGAGGAACAGGGTCAAAGGTGGGGGGATAACAGACCCTTTACTAATTGTTTAATGGGATGGTCTCTGCGCTCCTTAGTGTTGACTTTGAGTACTATAGAATGATAAAAAGTGTGGAGATGTTTCAGGAGATATGGTGTGTTGGGGGGCTGTCTGTATAGCTGAGGAAGATGTTTTGGATATACGGTTGTAGAAGTGGGTATTGTTTTGGGTATTGTGACGTTGGTGTGTATCATGTGGTGGCAGAATGGAAAGGTGAGTATGGTACATGAATGCAGTACAGCATATTTTTAAGTGTGTGTGTGTGGGGGGGGGGGGGGGGGGGGGGTTAAATTAATCTGAAATGAGAAGGTTTCAGTAAAGAAAGACAAAAGGTCTCTCTCTCTCATTGGACAAAATGAGTATAGTAAATCCAATCCTATAGTAAATCCAATGGATTTAAAAAAAAATTCCGCTGGAAAAAGGCTAGGATACTTTACAACACATCTCGTTATGTTTTCCGAAGATGAAGCGATAAGAACAATGTAGGACATCTCAGAAAGACAGGAGGAGGAGCGGAGCCCAGAGTTTCCCTACTTCAAAGAGGTGGTTGATGCATCATTCTGAGGTCTGCGACCTCTGAAGCGGCCTGCTTGTCCAGTGGGACAACTGCCCTGTGTCCAAGAGAACAGGCAGATCACTGGCCCTGACTAGGAAATGAAAAATAGCTATGGACTTAATTCCACTACAACCAAATACTGCAACAAAACAATAAACGCATGTTATTGATTTAATATGCAGCCAATATTATGAAGGTATTGAGGAAACAATGTCCCCATGTCTGTCCGTGTCCATAACAGGCACAATATGCTGAGCTGGTGTTCTCAGGCTTTTCAGGCATTTCTCAGAGCCTACAGGCTTTTCTCAGAGCCTTACTCTCTCTCTCTCACACACACACACACAGACAAAGACGACACAGACACACAGAAACAATCCCAGAAATAGCAGCCAGTGAGAGACAGAGCACACTGGGCCACCATTAAATGTCAACACTGGGGAACGTTGATCCATTAGCCCTATTGATTTTAGATTATTCCAGTGCTTTCCCCAACTCCCCCTCTCCTCTCCTCTTTCCCCTCTCCTCATCCCACACCCCATTTCCCTGCTTTGCAAGGCATTCTGGGATTGCACATAATAACTGTATTGAAGGGCTGTAAAGTATTTTCCTCCAGAGCCCTGTGCTTACTGTCGGGGCCCGGACTGTCCTTGCAATGTATTACTAGGCCATTTAGAAGTCAAAATAGCACTGGCAAAGGCGATTGTACATTATGAACAACTATGGACTTTTAAAAGAGAACCACTACTACACAGTACAATCTAAGCAAGGAGAGTGATGCTGGTTAGGAAGTGCTATGTAGTCAGTGGGCCCAGTGTGAGCAATAGACTGATAAATAGTAAAACAATAGCAACAATGAAAGATACACAGCTATTAAAATATCAACACATGCCAAAAACATAATCAACCAAGACATTCTGCCAACAAATTCAAATGACGATTAACTAATCAAATTTGCTCAAGGCGTGGGCTCTAAACATTCACAGTTATTTTGTGTGTGCACGTTTATGTATGTGTGTTAGTGTGCTTCTATTTCCATTGAACCCTTGCCTATCATACTTGTCTATTTCACCCTACATACAGTCTGTCTGTCAGCTATGGAAATGATCAATATGTGTTTTAATGTTTCGCTGCCCCCATCAGCCTGCACAGTGGAGCTCCCATTTCAGCTTCACAACACACTCCAGGGCCCAGTGGCATAGAAACCCCAGTGTGAAAACTGCTACTGATTATGAGGCACTTGGGGAGAAGAGAGTCAAAATGGAGCTGGATTTCAAATAGGATGGTTCAGAGGCAGCTAGGGATATGAGCTAAAATAAAGCTGTGTTTGGGGAAGGTGAAAGAGAGATAAAAGCTGAGGACATAGATGGAAGGACAGATAAAGAAACAACAGCAAAGAGAACAATTAAGATAAGGAGCACGGAAGAAAGGAAAAGAGAGAGATGAACATAGTGAGGGGGAGAGGATTTGAGTTGATTGCAGTGGCAGTGATGTTGACTGTGTGTGCATCATTAATCCAGATCTGTTTTAATTACAGACACACATGCAGCAGCAGGACACACACACACACACACACACACACACACACACACACACACACACACACACACACAATGATAGCAACAGTCTGGGATGTTTATCATAGGGCTCATAGCCCAAAAAAGGTCTTCTTCAATGTGTCTCTGAAAAAGTCACCTTCAAAAAGTCACTACATGAAGTCTCACATTCATTAACCAGGAGTCTGTCCAAAAATATTTACTTATAGAGACTCCTTAACAAATAGAGGCACATCAGCCCTGTGTCAGTACAGGAGAAGATAGTGAGTAGAAAAAAGGTTCTCCCCAAGATGACTCAGCCTCTCTCTGTGTGACAGAATACACCATAGGGTAGACGAGGCCCTAAATTCGAATGTCAATTAATTAAATGGTTTGTCATTAGAGTGCTTCATTACTATGAATGAGAAAATAGTGGATACATAAATTCATTGTACTTGTTAGAGGCAGATTGATCTGTCAGCTATTGTGCTGTGGAGTAGAGCTGAATAAGATGAAAACACAGGCGAGGACACAAGCTTAGGCCGTGATCAGAGAACGTCTGCTACGAAGAGATGGCATGAGTGGGTGGAGGGTGGGATGGGAGTCGTGTGGACAGAGGACTACATGGTGAACTCCACACATGAACAGACACACACACACAGATTCTTCCCTCATAAGGGCTATTCGTGACAGAATGTCAGAGGGAGGCTCCAGGAATTTAGCTCTGCTCCCACCTTCAACAGTGTATACAATGAGGGGACTTAATCGCCCCTCACAATGCTCACACATTCACAGGCCAGGATTATTAATAGCAGATAAAGACGTTGTTTCCATAGTGACTGTTAGAGTCCATATGGAAAGTGTCTCTTCCAGTTGCCAAGACAACCAGCCAACGGTGAACTTGCAGCTGAGCGATCTGGTGAGCCGGTGATCTTTCCATAAACAGGTGTGGACAACAACTGGCAGACCATGGGATATGGGGGAAAGAAAACATATCGAACACATTCCTAACAAAGGGATCCGAGAGAAAAGGTGGTTTACCATGTAAATGGTGTTTACCCAAAATGTTTGACAAACATCACGATGATAGGAATGAGACAAGCACTGTGGTAGGTTTATCCCAATCAAATACAGACTGGCTTATACATACACCAACACAGGAGCCTGGTAAGGTATCATTGGGCTACATTATGTAAAGCGTGTTATGGATGATGTTTAAATCCTCACTAAGAATAATCCATGTGTGTACTTAATAGGCACTTCATATAATGTATGTGTGTCTAATGTAAGTGCACCTTAGATAAACATCCTGTATCATCTAAAGAGTTCATTGTTAAGTGTTACTGTAAATAAGATTTTGTTCTTAACTGACTTGGCTAGTTAAATAAAGGTTACATTTAAAATAAAATTAAATGTTTTACTCTTTGCACAAAATAGAGTAGGCTCAAGCCAGAACTGACAGAAGCTATGAATGTAAAGTAATAAAAAAAAATGTCAAGAGACAAGCAGCATAGAGACAACATAATCCCAGGTAAATTCACTTCAAATGCACGCAAAGACAGGCGTTAGTTTGAGAGCCTCCCTAAGGGTTTGGGGAATAGTTGGTAAGAGAATAGCACTGTTTGGTCCACAAAAGCCTTTTAAACACCTCCACTGAACAATAGGTTTAGCCTGATTCCATTATCCAGGCACCAGGAAGAGATCAGAACAGAGTAGTCAGCAGTCTAAAGAATCACAATAAAGTTCCTTACAACGCCTACTACTGGGGAATTGAGCGTGAAATCCTCTGACCTAAATGTTAAAGAAATAACCAGCGCACTCTGACCATTAGGGTGTGTATCTGTTAACCACTCATTTATGTCAATAAAAAATAAAAAAACATTGTAAAAAAAAAAAAGCCTTACATCAGACACACACACACACACACACACACACACACACACACACACACACACACACACACACACACACACACACACACACACACACACACAGGGAACAATATTCTCATCATTGGTATTGTGAGGGGGAACAGAGCCACCTATCTATCCACCACTCAGTGCTAAATGAAGAGAGTAGACCCTGTTGAAAGGCCCTGTCGACTGGATTAGTCAACGCTTTGGTGTAGAAGGCAGACCCCTCGAACCTAAACACAAAGTGGTTGAAAGGAATGGCTTCATGAAGCTACAACTGGCACTGACACAGGCACTACTCTGATGGAGCTACAGCTGGCCTCCTGCATGTATCTCATGCAAACTCCTGGCTCTTCTCTCTGTTTGCTTCTTGTACATGCTAGACATTTAGTCTCTTTCAACCTTTCATTCCTCTTTACCAATGACCTGACCTAAGCGAAGATATGGATATAATATTCATAATTGTATCTTACTTGACACTGTACTGCAAGGCCTTCTTAATGTAAAGTTCCTCACTAGAACTGGCTCCTGCATGAATATAGTTTGTCTCTCCTGTAACTTCTGGTTCCTGCCGGTCTCTCTCTTCCATGCTCTCAGGGAAAGGGCACCAGGGCCCCTCTGTTAACTACTTCCTGGGTCAGGGGTCAGTGGACACGTCGACACACTGAGCAGGCAAACAACATCACTGAAGAATACAAATAAATACAAATAAATTAAATTATTATTATTATTATTATTATTATTATTATTATTACAATTATTAGGATAAATGTTACCCTCCACCAGGGACTACAGCGCCTTCAGAAAGTATTCATACCCCTTGACTTATTCCCCATTTTGTTATGTTACAGCCTGAATTTTAAAAAAATTCTACACACATGGTAAAATCACCTCATGTTGAAATCCCTGAGCGGTTTCAAATCAAATCAAATTTTATTTGTCACATGCGCCAATTACAACAGGTGTAGATAGACCTTAACGTGAAATGTTTACTTACAAGCCCTTAACCAACAATGCAGTTAAAAAAATAGAGTTAAGACTTGGGTGACTGCAGTCTTTTACCATTTTTTGGGCCTTCCTCTGACACTGCCTAGTATATAGGTCCTGGATGTCAGGAAGCTTGGCAGCAGTGATGTACTGGGCCGTACACACTACCCTCTGTAGCGCCTTACGGTCAGATGCCAAGCAGTTGCCATATCAGGAGGAGATGCAACCGGTCAGGATGTTCTCGATTGTGCAGCTATAGAACTTTTTGAGGATCTGGGGACCCATGACAAATCTTTTCAGTCTCCTGAGGAGGAACAGGTTTTGTCGTGCCCTCTTCACGACTGTCTAGGTGTGTTTGGACCATGACAGTTTTTTGGTGATTTGGACACCAAGGAACATGAAACTCTCGACCCGCTCCACTTCAGCCCTGTTGATGTTAATGGGGGCTTGTTCGGACTTCCTTTTCGTATAGTTCACGATCAGCTCCTTTGTCTTGCTCACATTGAGGGAGAGGTTTTTGTCCTAGCACCACACTGCCAGGTCTCTGACCTCCTACCTATAGGCTGTCTCATCGTTGTCGTTGATCAGGCCTACCACTGTTGTGTCGTCAGCAAACTTAATGATAGTGTTGGAGTCGTGCCTGGCCACTCAGTCGTGGGTGTACGGGAGTACAGGAGGAGACTAAGCACGCACCCCTGAGAGACACCAGTGTTGAGGATCAGCGTGGCAGAAGTGTTGTTGACTACCCTTACCACCTGGAGGCGGCCCATCAGGGAGTCCAGGATCCAGTTGCAGAGGGAGGTGTTTTGTCCTAGGGTCCATAGCTTAGTTATGAGATTTGTAGGTACTATGGTGTCCAATGCTGAGCTGTAGTCAATGAACAGCATTCCTACATAGGTGTTCCTTTTATCCAGGAGGGAAAGGGCAGTGTGGAGTGCAATTGAGATCATCTGTGGATCTGTTGGGGCGGTATGCAAATTGGAGTGGGTTTAGGGTTTCCTTCATGATGGTGTTGATGTGAGCCATTACCAGCCTTTCAAAGCACTTCATGGCTACTGACGTGAGTGCTACGGGGCGGTAATCATTTAGGCAGGTTACCTTCGCTTTCTTGGGCACAGGGACTATGGTGGTCTGTTTGAAACATGTAGGTATTACAGACTAGGTCCGGGAGAGCTTGAACAT
Organism: Oncorhynchus mykiss; assembly: GCF_057628025.1. NCBI lineage: Eukaryota > Metazoa > Chordata > Actinopteri > Salmoniformes > Salmonidae > Oncorhynchus > Oncorhynchus mykiss. Next base: position 52,802,629 of record NC_143038.1, on the reverse strand, counting down.
GTCAGTGAAGACACTTGCCAGTTGGTCCACGCATGCTTTGAGTACACGTCCTGGTAATCCATTTGGCCCTGCAGCTTTGTGAATGTTGACCTGTTTAAAGGTCTTGCTCACATTAGCTACGGAGAGCGTGATCACACACTCTCATGCATGCTTCAGTGTTGCTTGCCTCGAAGGAAGCATAAAAGGCATTTAGCTCGTCTGGTAGTGTCGCGTCACTGGCCAGCTCGCGGCTGGGTTTTCCTTTGTAGTCCGTAATAATGTTCAAGCCCTACCACATCCGACAAGCATCAGAGCCGGTGTAGTAGGATTCAATCTTAGTCCCGTATTGACGCTTTGCCTGTTTGATGGTTAGTCTGAGGGCATAGTGGGATTTCTTATAAGCGTCCGAATTAGTGTCCCGCTCTTTAAAAGCAGCAGCTCTAGCCTTTAGCTCGGTGCAGATTTTGCCTGTAATCCATGGCTTCTGGTTGGGATATGTAAGTACGGTCACTGTGGGGACGGTTTCCTTCCTCTCCGGCAACTGAGTTAGGAGGGAGGCCTGTATCTTTGTAATGACGCACCATCCAAAGTGTAATTAACCTCTCTAGGATATGTGGGACGCTAGCGTCCCATCTGGCCAACATCCAGTGAGGTTGCAGAGCGCCAAATTCAATTACAGAAATGCTCATTATATAAATTCAGAAAACAAAACATATTTTACATAGGTTTAAAGATTAACTTCTTGTTAAACCAACCACAGTGTCATATTTAGAAAATGCTTTTCGGCGAAAGCATACCTAGCCCAGAACATAGCCCAGTTGACAAATTATTACAAACAGTAACCAGCCAAGCAGAAGCGTTACAAAACTCAGAAATAGAGATACAATTAATCCCTTACCTTTGATGATCTTCATATGGTGGCAATCAGAAGACATTTTCAATAAATGTTCCTTTTGTTTGATGAAGTCTCTTTATATCCAAAAGCCTCCGCTTTGTTAGCGTGTTTTCTTCAGTAATCCACAGGCTCAAACTCAGTCAAAACAATCAGACAAAAAAAATCCAAATTGTATCCGTAAAGTTCATAGAAACATGTCAAACGATGTTTATATTCAATCCTCAGGTTGTTTTTTAGCCTAAATGGTCTATAATATTTCAACCGGACAATAACGGCGTCAATATAAAAGGTATACAAGAAATGAACATGCGCCTGAAAAAACTTGGCATCACGTTAGGGTCCACTCGTTCAGACTGGTCTTACTCCCTCATTTATAAGAATACAAGCCTGAAACTATTTCTAAAGACTGTTGACATCTAGTGGAAGGCATAGGAACTTCAAATTGAGTCCTAAGTCAATGGATACTGTAATGGCATTGAATAGAAAACTACAAAACAAAAAAAAACTACTTTCTGAATGGATTTTTCTCAGGTTTTCACCTGCTAAATCAGTTCCGTTATACTCACAGACACTATTTTAACAGTTTTGGAAACTTTAGAGTGTTTTCTATCCAAATCTACCAGTTATATGCATATCATATCGTCTGGGCCCGCGTAGCAGGCCGTTTAATTTGGGCATGCTTTTCATCTAAAAATTCAGAATGCTGCCCCCTACACGAGAGAGGTTAACAACTTCACCATGCTCAAAGGTTTATTCAATGTCTCAATTTTTTTGTACCCATCTACCAATGGGTGCCCTTCATTGTGAGGGTTTGGAAAACCTCCCTGGTCTTTGAGGTTGAATTGGCGGTTGAAATTCATTGCTTGACTGAGACACCTTACAGGTAATTTTATGTGTGGGGTACAGACATAAGGTAGCCATTCAAAAATCATGTTAAGCTGTTTGGGATAGGGGGCAGCATTTTCATGTTTGGATGAAAAGCGTGCCCAGAGTAAACTGCCTGCTACTCAGGCCCAGAAGCTAATATATGCATATTATTATTTGGATAGAAAACACTCCAAAGTTTCTAAAACTGTTTGAATGATGTCTGTGAGTATAACAGAACTCATATGGCAGGCGAAAACCTGAGAAATATCCAACCAGGAAGTGGTAAATCTGAGGTGTGTAGTTTTTCAACTCATTGTTCGTTCTAATACAGTATAAATGGGGTCATATTGCACTTTCTAAGGCTTCCACTAGATGTCAACAGTCTTTAGAAGCCTGTTTCAGGCTTCTACTGTGAAAGGGGAGAGAATAAGAGCTGTTTCAACCAGGTGTCTGGCAGAAGGCCACGCACGTGGCCGTGAGAGCGACCTGCATTCCATTGCATTTCTAAAGACAAAGGAATTGTCCAGTTGAAACATTATTGAAGATTTATGATAAAAACATCCTAAAGATTGATTCTATACATCGTTTGACATGTTCCTACGAACTGTAATATAACTTTTTGGACTTTTCGTCTGAACTTTTGCCTGGACACGCTAACAAAAAGGTGGTATTTGGACATAAATTATGGACTTTATCGAACAAAACAAACATTTATTGTGGAACTGGGATTCCTGGGAGTGCATTCTGATGAAGATCATCAAAGGTAAGTGAATATTTATAACGCTATTTCTGACTTTTACTGATTCCACAACATGGCGGGTATCCGTATGGCTTGTTTTTGTATCTGAGCGCTGTACTCAGATTATTGTATGGCGTGCTTTTTCCATAAAGCTTTTTTGAAATCTGACACAGAGGTTGCATTAAGGAGAAGTATATCTTTAATTCTGTGCATAACACTTGTATCTTTTATTAAAGTTTATTATGAGTATTTCTGTAAATTGATGTGGCTCTCTGCAAATTCGCCGGATGTTTTCGAGGCACAACATTACTGAACATAACTAATCCAAATTAGATTTTTGGATATAAATATGAACTTTATCGAACAAAACATACATGTATTGTGTAACATGATGTCCTATGAGTGCCATCTGATGAAGATCATCAAAGGTTAGTGATTAATTTTATCTCTATTTCTGCTTTTTGTGACTCCTCTCTTTGGCTGGAAAATCGCTGTATGTTTTTTTGTGACTAGGCTCTGACCTAACATAATCATATGGTGTGCTTTCGCTGTAAAGCCTTTTTGAGATCAGACACGATTTATAGATTAACAAGAAGTTAAGCTTTAATTTGGTGTATTGCACTTGTGAATGTATGGAAGTTAAATATTTAGTTATTATGTTATATGTTATTATGTAACTTGTTAAGCACATTTTCACTCCTGAACTTATTTAGGCTTGCCATAACAAAGGGGTTGAATATTCATTGACTCAACACATTTCAACTTTTTATTTTTGTATTCATTTCTAAAAACATAATTACACTTTGACATTATGGGGTATTATGTTTAGGCCAGTGACACAAAATCTCAGTTTAATCTATTTTAAATTCAGGATGTAACATAACTAAATGTGGAAAAAGTCAAGGGGTGTGAATACTTTCTGATGTATGTCAAAATAGAACAGCTGATGTCAGCTCTGTAAAAAAAAATCTATATTTTAGCTTGCACTTTCATACTTAATGTGATACAGAATATCTAGCACACCATTGCCGTAATTTCCACTATAATCACATAAAGACATGAAACACAACACACTCTGGAAACTGCATAAAAAGCTAAATATTAAAAGCAAAAGTGTAAAATCCCCCGGGCCGTTTATAATTCAGTGAATATACGTGTGACGCGCCAAAGCTCTGCTCGGAGCAAGGCAAGTTATATCATACAGTATATACACCCCAGAGCTGCTGTTAGAATACATTATCAACTGGACCAGACATACACGTACAAAAGAGACATGAGAGCCTAGACAGACACAAATACACACACACGTTCACACGCATGTGCAAGCAAGCATGTACACACGTACCCACACACGAACACAGGCACGCAAGCACACAAACGCACTTGCACACACAACTAAACAATGTAATCTAAAACCATGGCCAATTTTCCCAATAGGCTAGTAGACCTCAGCATTAATAATGACCACCAATTGGCATATCACCAAGCTAGATTCCTGATCTAAGGGCTTTACGTGAAGACGATATCCCCCAATCACTTTCTACCCACACACTGTCCACTGTGGCCTGCATTAAACAAGACCGTTATACCTAAAGAGGTAGTCAAGTCAGTCCATGTCAAACATACAAATTCAATAAGTACAGGTACAGAAAACACTTGCAAATGTCCCTCTGTAGTTATGGTTATAGTTCTGTAGCCTGCATCTGAATAACACTGGTGCACTCTTCAGGGTGTTCTCATCATGAGTAGAGGGATAGTAAAAGGCTCAGACACTCTTGAATCGTATTGTCAACAACAAAATTAGATATGATTTCAGCACTTACGTCCCCAGGATCTCCTTGAAGTCGTAGTTTTCTTTCACATCTGATGTTTTCTTCTTCCAGGAATGTCCATCGTCACCCAAAGGCATCTTTCTTTTCTGTCGGTCGGCTACAATACTGGAGAAGAGGAGAGAAACTGATTGTTTAGACAACGGGAAAAAACTGTTAAGACAAGACACACTCTTTCTGGATAGTTGCAGACCCAAATATTTGTCTAGGTATGAGTTGAAATTTAAACGATTAGAGTTCTTTGTGTTTGAGGATAAGATAGAGAATAAAATTTAAAATATATGCTTTATTGCCACATACACCAGATAGGTGCAGTGAAATGTGTTGTTTTACAGGGTCACACTGAAAAGGATTTAAAGACAAAGTGATAAGGGATGACTGAAAAAGTCACTGGACTGGACATATTTTGGAATTTTTTTGTTTGACACACAAATGTGTTAGAATTACCTGGACACTAAGTTTCATAAGGTGAATCAGGCACATAAAACCATAAATATTTCACACAGAAGAGACACACTTTTACAAACTGCTTCAGGTGACATGGGTTGTCAGTCCTATTCTTCCTTAACCTCAACTAAACTTAAGCTCTTAGCATCCTGAATCAACTAAACTTAAGCTCGTAGCATCCTGAATCAACTAAACTTAAGCTTCCCTTCAACATCTCGCGTTGCTATTCTTACCAGTCCGAACACCAAAGAGAATTATCAGAGACTAGACTTTTAAACCGAAACAATGTGGATAGTAGATGCAGTTATGATTCAACCAATAAAACAACCACAACTAGGTCAAACATTATACAATTTCTGTGTTACTACAATTAGTCCTCACAGACACAATCTTTCAGCATTGTAAAAAAAGAATGGTTGTGTCAACTTTAAAAAGTTTGAATTTTAACACAGCAGGGAAACAATCTAGATCTAATGTTGAGTTAAGTTAATCTAAAGGTACTTCAATTTAGTAAGTGAAACTGACACATTTGGATTTAATGACTTGTTGAGTGAACTTGATACTTTTAGTCAAAGTATTTTTTGGGTTAAATTCTTCACTATGAGCACACTTGGGACACTGGGATTTGAGCTCACCACCTCTTGGTTGCCAGTGACTTGAATGTCCTGCTACGCCACCAGGTCTGTGCGAATGGAAGAGATTTATTGCCAAGAATGCATTAAGCACTTAGCTAAAACACTGTAATCAAAATTAAAAGTTCAATGTTTTTCCATCACATTTTTAACTCTACCGATAGTTTTGTCATAAAAACTGTTGCATTAAATATTAAACATTGTCTACTCTGGTCTTGGCACGTGATCTCTAGCCAACAACTCGGAGATACAGTACGGGTAGGCTGTACGGGTAGGCTAGTCTATGTGATGAGATTATTATGGATAATATTTGTATTTGTCAACCAGCAGTTAAGCATCAATCGTCATGTCACCAGAATAAGACCCTGAATATTTATTGGAAAGGAGCATCAAGATAACCTTGCACTTTCACCACCCTGGTAAATTCATCATAAATTATTTCATCTATAGCCTAATAAATTGCATGATTTCCCGAGTCATCGTGGGAGGACCACACACCATATCATCGTGTGACTGAAAGTTTGCTTCGATAGGATGGTTTTTACATCAATATTTCATGAATAATAAATTTTTGCAACACAAAAAGATCCCACCATGTCGAATGAACAAATTATCATCTATAAAATTGTACAGAAACATCCTGTTTCTATCACAGCTGTTGTGATTTTGATATGGTGTTACTATACTCGCATAAATGTTGTTGATGGAAAAAACTTGGATACTGAAAGCTATACAAATAAAAGGAACTGAAATTAGAAGTAGACATCATAGACCAGTATGGAAAGCAATCTGCTTGGGGAAGCAGTAAGAGGAAGTCTAGTCAAATGTGTGACAGAGAAAGAGAGAGCCCTGTCAGTTACTCTCATTAGTAACACAAGTCTTCTGGGCATTTCTGGTCTGGTAGCATGTGCAGCATCTCAATAGTCTAGTGGCTTCCTCTGCTCTCCTCTTCCTGGTCTGCACTGAGCTGAGAAGACGGGATCGCTGAGAGTAACATGGTGGAAATGTACACGGGTATTTTCGCTTAAAACCTGTCCATTTATTATAGATCAGAGCAGTTGAAGGAAAGTAAGCAGAGAGGAAAGTATTGACGCAGCCCTAGCCTATATGCTCTCTGAGTGTCTGTGTTATGGGCCCTTAGTTGACACAGGTGCACTGCAAAGAGATACTGGCCAAGAGCAATGTTGTTCAGAAAGATCAAAGCTGCTAAAGTTGTCAATGGCATGGATTATAATTTCTCTATTAAAGGGTGTCTTCTTATACTGTACCTCTCTCTACCTTAACAACTGTTAAAGTCTAAGTGTCACAATTTCTAACGAAGGTAGTTCCTCTCCCTGTTCAGGCGGCGCTCGGCGGTCGGCCTACTAGCCATCACCGATCCTTTTTTCCTTTTCTGTTTGTTTTGTATTTGGTTCTTCCACACCTGGTTTCATTTGCCTTAATTTCTGTGTGTATATATTTACCCTGTTGCCTGCCTAGGTTTGTGCTGGATTGTTTTATTTTGTGATGTTGCTTGGTGAGGTTGTGCCCGATTTTTTGTTTCACGCATTTAATAAGAGTGTGTTATTTAGGAGCTTGTTTGTTCCTCTTTGCGTGAGTAACGGGTGTCTCTGTTGTCGAGGGCGTTTGACTTTTGGATTGTGCCATACCTGCATTTGGTGGACTCCTTCACCTACCTCCTAACGCAACTTTGTCACTCTAAGTGTGTCGATGTGATGTATTATAATATGTTTATCCACTGTACTGGCTAAATAGATGTGTTTTATACAGTACAATATACAGCTTAGCCGCAGGAAGATGTTTTGAGTTGGAAGTGCAGGTTTTTTTTCCTGTTATAATAACACATTCTATCTATTTCATTTGCCTAGTGGCATACAGTTACGGAGAAAAAAGGGGTATAAATATATATATTTTTTTAATTAAAAAAAGAAGAGACGCACAGATTGTACAATAATAGGAGTAAATATATAAATATTATAGGCAAGAGTAAGCTACTAAATCAACTTTCCAGTGGCATTGACTCACCCAATGATGAAGATAGCATGAATACGGGTAGCCTAGGCCTCTCACCGTACTGGTGATGGTCTCAACATAGGCCTGAGCGACTTTGAAAAAAAAGTGCTGTTCGTCCGAGGTGTTGACAAAATAAATGGTAGCTTCTACTGACAAATTAGTGTTCTCGTTTTAGCAGTAGCCATTTGCTTTACAAAGGTATTTTCCGCTATGGTATTATGACATTTGCAAAAGGACTTTAGCTATTCACTGACAGTGCAAAGAGAAATTGAATCCATAGAACCCATTCAAGTCAGGATTAACAGCCATTTGGAGCATACCCATTTACCAGTTATATTACCAGGGTGAGGTTCCAAAACCCTTCCCAGCTAGCATATTTGGTTCCTTGGAAATTGTGGGAATGTACATTTTTGGTTTCCCATTGATTCTTGGAACGAAGCTATACAATTCCTGACCTTTAAAACTGAACTTTTTTTTACGTTCTGAGAACAGAAGTGAAAATGTTGTCTGTTTTGGGAATGTACATTTTTAGGTTGCAGGGAGGGTTCTGAGAATGTTTTTCTATGGTTCCCTGAAAGTTTTCCTATGAGATTTAATTAACATTCTGATAACAAAAATAATAGGTTATTTGAAGGTAATTAAATAACATTCTGAGAACATGTTAAAATAAGACTTTTAATAACACTGCTAGCTAGTTTGGGTTAACTGTTTTGAACACAGATAGAACACATTAGAAATTAGAAATTGCTTTGTTTAAGCATTTATAATGCATTTTTATTGTGGCATGGCATCAGTGATATTCAAACCTATGATCTTCTGCTCTTTATCCATGGAATTAGGCCACTGCGCCACCAGGATGGAGCTAGCATGCAAAGTTGTTTTTTTAACCCATACCAAGCTGTTCATTTTTGTCTGTTCAAACAGACCCTAATTTCAAAGGAAACAAGCACTCATTAAGATCAGGTTTGGCCAATTTGTGGACGCCAACACACCTGAACACACTTAACAAGATAGATGATAGAGTTTTGTTGATGCTGAGAACGGAATGTATATGTTTTTAAATAACATTCAAGAACGTTAATAATGTTTTCTTATGTTTTTTATGGAAAGTTTTGTTAATGTTCTGAGAACAGGACTTTATATTGAACCATGAGGAAACCTGTAGAAAACGTTATGCTGAAGTACTGAAATTCCCACGGAAGAACGTTGTTTCTCAATGTTCTGAGAACATGACTTTAAATAGAACCACGAAGAAACGTTATGCTGTACTGAAATTCCCACAGAAGAACGTTGTTTCCTAACGTTATCTGAACAGTTTGAGAACATTACTTTAAATAAAACCATGAGGAAACCTGTATAAAACGTTATGGGAAGGATGTATGCAAAATACTCAAAGGACAACCACGCTCTCACCCAGTTCTAATAATTATATGGCTCTCAGAACATTATGTGCTAGCTGGGTTCTATGGATTATATTTCTATGGTAGCAAGTTGTTCGTTATTTGGAGCGTGTGCTGCCCAAATTCAGTCAGGAGTAATTATATAATTTAGAAAACATAATTTCATTTTATCAGGAGGTGCTGCAGCACCTACAGCACCCCTACTTCCCTCAGCTATGGTATCGAGTATCAGCATATGCATATAAGCATATGCTCCAAAATGCTTGAGACACTTCTGCAACTCAGTTGAACAGGACAGAGGACAGGCCAATGAACACAGACAATTGTAGATTTATCCAAGACCCACAATACAATACAATGTACATAACCTGTACATTATGTACATGTACATTAACCTATTCAGGCTTATAGAGCTGAAGTTGAGCTCTCAAAAGGGACAAAAACAATAGAAAGAGTTCCAAAAGAGCAAGGGATAAGTGTCTTAAAACAAACAAGGATTATTTTATATAAAAACAGTAGGGCTTGAGACTTGCATAAGCGGACATGAGCAGATAGGAGAAGTTATAAAGGGAAGTTGAAGAGGACCACATGCAGGTAGAGCTCCCAACAATGTTCTGAGAGAAACAAGCTTTTCTGTTTGATTAGATCGTTTGCATTCATCAGGAAACGTCAAGACGCCCAGCGACATATCCGGGAGGCAACAGGATTGTGCAGGCTTTTTGGATAAAAAGATATAACCATAACCACATTCCTAAGAGCTATTTGACATGCAGCATTCGCCCTTGTTAAGCTTATTGAGAGAAGCACTGTACTCACTGGTTTCCCATTGCTGCGCAGTGGACAGAAGAAACACACATACAGAAAAGTGCTGACATATATGAGAAGGCAGTTTGACAAACTGGGAGTTTCTGAAACCTGTGACCTCACAGGCTTGCAGCAAAAGAGATAAGGAGTCCCTTTTTAGATGTGCTCCAACCACACATACACACAGAGTCACACGTACACACACAGACACAAACATAGTGACAGCCACACGCATGCACATCCACACACAGTCACACGTACACACACAGACACAAAGGAAGTGGGGAGACCCATTGGCAAGCCCTCTTGCTTCATAAGGCCTCAGTAACATGCAATGGAAAATTAAAAACATCCTGGCCATTTCTCTGAAACTCATATTGAGTACAATCTGTCTATAAAGATCCTCCAGCTTATCTATCTTTATTGTATAATGTCATCATTCACTTAGTGATAGAGATAATTTCCTGATCACACACAGCTAGTTAGACTGGACTATCCTAGCAGCATAGCTGTCATATGAGCATGGCAGAGAATGCCAAAGGGCAGCAGGGATGTGTGTGTATGTGTATGTTTATGTGTGTGAGTTTGTGCATGATATTGGCCCCCAACAGAGAACAGGGACAGAGGTGTGCATATGAACAATGAAACTAAGTATGACATAACAAAAAGAAAACAAATCAGGTTAAAAACATGGTCAATATTTATGGCAATCATTTAATTTTTTATTTTACTAGGCAAGTCAGTTAAGAACAAATTCTTATTTTCAATGACAGCCTAGAACAGTGGGGTAACTGCCTGTTCAGGGGTAGAACAACAGATGTGTACCTTGTCAGCTCGTGGGTTTGAACTTGCAACCTTCTGGTTACTAGTCCAACGCTCTAACCACTAGGCTACCCTGCCGCTCCGCTCATTATGCTATAAGTTTTCAAAATTGCTCTAGCCTAACAGTCATTCCAGACAAGCCTTGAGCAAATACATGCTGTGTCCCCAGTCGATTTAATCCACTGTAGATAACACACCTTTATATGTTTGGCCTATTGACATAACTTTACCCCCTATGACAAGAAGTCAAGAACACGTTGGCTATCCTTACTGATAAATCCACATTGAGAGCTGCCACATGAGTGTCTCTGTGTTACAGTAACATCTCACTGTCCATACACAGATATCACATTCTTCTTGTCATGATAACATCCTGATCTGAACCACAAGCTCATCTGGGGCACCGGTGTCCAGGACACTAAGCAAATCCCTTTCAAAATGAGCTTATTAATTGATAAGCCGCCTTCTCCTTCGAGCTGGCATGTGGAAAGAAAGCGATGGTGTGTGTGTGCGTGTCGTGTCTGTGTGTGTATAAGTGTGTGCGTGCGTGTGTGCGTGCGTGTGTGTGCATGTATGTGTGTGAATATCCTTGACCATTGACTCTAAAAAAATTATGAACACAAATTTGAGAGAGAGAGAGAGAGAGAGAGGGAGAGAAAGGGAGAGAGAGAGAGAGAGAGAGAGAGAGAGAGAGAGAGAGAGAGAGAGAGGAAAATACAAAATACCTCAAGCATTCCAGTTCAGTAAGGCACTAAACACGTATGTACAAAAAGTACAATAAGTATAACACACTCTCGAATGTGAATAATAACTTTCATGGGAAATTAAACACTGCTTTCAGTTTATCTTTGTTCTATTGGTTTGCACACACTCCATCAGTCCCTCTGATATCCACTGAGAAATACACAGAGTGCCATTAACAAATATGCCCTTCAGTATCTGGGCATTATTAATATTAATGTAATACATTAGCATGCATATTATGAATGAACATTCCATATGACGGGGCACTGTCCGTCTCTCCGGCAGAGTCATAACCTGGTTTCATTCTGTGATGTCAACCAGCTCCGTTAAACTATTACTTTCCATACATTATTAATTTCAACTATTAAGAAACTATATTTATAAACTTAATAAACTATTTAGGCTAACGTTTAACATTTCAAACAGACCAGAAATGTCAACTATTCTCGCGTTTGGGGCATGTTTCCATATAGCGAATACATCTCGATTATGTTAATAATTTTCCTTTTGTCCAGACAATGTTACAATCAACATGACAGAGACTCATACCTGTAAATTGCACGATCTCAAAGGTCGATTCTTTCTTCACTGCTTCTCCAAATTAGACTCGCGGCGTTCGCCGAAAAACTGGATTCGACACCCCCCCATCAGCACTCTCCTGACGTCAGGCAAAGAGCGGAGGGAGTGGCCAACACACAAGGGGCCGAACATTCTTGTTAATCAACCAATCAATAACCTGTTTGTGGCACACAGGTAAGCAAGCTGCTTCATAATTGGTTTATTTTATTTGCTTGGCATTCCGTCATGAACGGTCCAAGGACACATCTTTACTTTCACCATTCAATTTTTTGTTATTATGTTAATTTAAATAGAATGGTGAACGTAGCAATCAAAAAGGCTATCTGGACTTGTAAATTGTCCCAGATGATTAGATAAATCGTTAGGCTATAGATAGACAGGCTATATAAAGCCTACTAAAGACATCCAACAAATTAATATTTCATTAGATGGGACATGTGTTACAATGATGACATGTCGTAGAAGTAGGCTACATCCATTCCCACTGGAATTGTATTCAATATGCCTATCTGTATTGTCGCCATAGGCTATACACAATGTCAGGGTGAGAAGAATAGACAACATAAGTTATCAATGACTAAAGCAAAATTAAAATCAAACAAACTGCACCACCAACTTTATTAGAATCAACTGCCCTCTAGTGGATGATATGATATAGTTGCGTTACCTCATAGATGACTCATTATTTTCCATCCATCTCAAATAGAAATCCCCATTCATTCATGAGACTTTATGCATGACATTATAGGGACTCAATATAGGCTATTGAATACACGTTGGGGGCATGACTATAAACAATACTATTTGTAATTAAGCATTTTCTGAATATCAATGCAATTGCAATATAAATCAGTGATGTGTGAAAGGCAGACAGCATTTAGCTATAAAAGAATGTGTGAAAGGTAGATGCACACAAAAAAAACGTTGTGCAATATTCGGGGAACCCTTCCATACAACAACTGCCACCACATTTTCGACCCTAGGATTTTTTATAACTAAACCAACTAAACCAAGATAGACCGCAGTCTGTCATTTCCAATGGGAACAGAAGAGTCATAGTGGGCAGAACAAGCAAGGTGGGAAGCCAAGCTCGAGCTAGCGAGATCCCATTGGTCCGTTCTAAGCACACATCTGCATATTTCCGTTAGGGAACGCCTACTCTGTGATATGCGCATGTGCAATACCTTATTTCGACTTTGCACTCCTTCTAAACAACACGATTTGTAAAAACGTTGGTAAAGGCTAAAGTCTACAAAACGTAGTCCACTCAGTTCATAACATAGTCTAGTTTTGGGAGTAGAAAAGTGTATTGAGATCAAATGTTTCATCGATGAGAAAATTTGCAGAATGTAGGCCAAAATCCATCTCGTTCCATCTTCTCCCACTACCCGCCAGTGGACTTCCTTTCACTACCATATTTGGTAGTGAATGGAAACGCCAAACGGATGCTTCATATTTATACATCCAGTGAAATATCTGTATCATTGTTCTATCTGTGGTACACCCGTCAAACAAACGTCGACGTTGATGTACCAGTTGCCTAGTGACGAAAAAGCTACTGATGATTTCCTGTTTTGAAAATCGTCCTGTTGGTACATTAGCCTTCGCCAACTAAGTTAGATATCTGGATTTATTATGTTCAGAAAATGGGAGATATTTGCAGGTTTTCTTCAATTAAGTAGTTAGATTATACCCTTTGAATTCGGGGTAATATTTACAAAGATTGGACGATTTGAAGTCATGAATAATTACATGTTTATCAGAGTTGTTGGAAAGGGGAGTTATGGAGAGGTGAATCTGGTGAAACACAAAACAGACCGTAAACAGGTAATACAACAATCCACTTCAAAACAGGGTTTCAATAATGTTATAATAGCTTTGTTTGGTCGACTCTGATACATTTCTTCCCTTTCATGAATCAAGTTAGCAAGTAGCTAGCTAAGCTAACCAACCAACGTTGATAGTGCCAATACCAAGGGATCTACAAATAATGTTTACTATTTAGAAATAAATAACTGCGGCATTTGTGGTGAACATCCTGTCTAGACGCATTTGTGACAAAACTGTCTAGACAGAATGTTCGCCACCAATGCATCTAGACAGAATGTTCGCAGAGTGCAGCACGTGTCGAACTCGTTTCTTCTATTTTTTTTAGTATGTCATAAAGAAGTTGAACTTGACCACGTCCTCGAAACGTGAGCGGCGAGCCGCGGAACAGGAGGCTCAGCTTCTCTCGCGACTACGACACCCAAACATCGTGACTTACAGGGAGTCGTGGGAAGGAGAAGACTGCCAACTCTACATCGCCATGTGCTTCTGCGAGGGAGGCGACCTCTACCATAGACTCAAGCAACAGAAGGGGGAACTCCTACCTGAAAGGCAGGTGGTGGAGTGGTTCGTCCAGATAGCTATGGCCCTCCAGGTACATTAAAGTGCATTTAATCAAATCATAGCTGAGATATTATATACAGATCGATTGATATGCTGCAACATCTGCTCTGCCCCCAGCCATTACCTTTGGCGTAGGCCGAGGCTTACTTACAGGAGAGTTACAGTGACAACACCATGTTCTCTGTTGAATTGTAGTATCTACATGAGGAGAATATCTTGCACCGGGACCTAAAGACCCAGAATATCTTCCTCACCAAGACTAACATCATTAAAGTAGGAGACCTTGGCATCGCCCGGGTTCTGGAGAATCAGAACGACATGGCCAGCACTCTAATAGGAACACCGTACTACATGAGCCCGGAGCTGTTTTCCAACAAACCCTACAACCACAAGGTACTGTGTGTATACAGTAGATCCATGCTTGAGATCATCACTGTTGAAGCCCCAGTTATGTTGAGCCAGAAGGAATCTGAGGAGGTTGTGTGCACTAGGCTAACTCAACCCTCCTTTTATTCCCAGTCTGACGTGTGGGCGCTGGGCTGCTGTGTGTACGAGATGTCCACCCTGAAACATGCCTTCAATGCCAAGGACATGAACTCACTCGTTTACCGCATTGTAGAGGGAAAGGTCAGTCCCTTACATCTTGCCCAAATTATTAGTCATGATGACAGATTATTTGTCTGCTACTAGATTCATTGATCTATGTCTTTCCAGCTGCCTCAGATGCCGAGTAAGTATGACCCTCAGCTGGGCGCTCTGATAAAGGGCATGCTGTGTAAGAGACCAGAGGACAGACCTGATGTCAAACTCATCCTACGTCAGCCCTACATCAAACGACAAATCACCATGTTTTTAGAGGCCACCAAAGAGTAGGTGGCATCATCAGTTGTAGTACCTGGCTAGTACTCTCTCTCTCGTCTATGTATGTTGAACCAAGAGTTAATAAATTAAGTGTGTTGGATTGATCTTATCTTGGATGCCTTGTTTGTTTGATTCACTCCAGGAAAACTGCCAAGTCCAGAAAGAAAGCGGTTGGTGGCAGTCGCAGACCCAATAGTGCAGCATCTGTGGTTTCGTCTCAGCCAGGGCCTGAGCGCCCCCCTCAATGTCCCCAGCCAGACCCAAACACCAGAGGGAAAAGGGTGAGTTAACAGCTAACAGAACAGCACTAAAATACAGTGGATAACATACAGTGCCTTGCGAAAGTATTCGGCCCCCTTGAACTTTGCGACCTTTTGCCACATTTCAGGCTTCAAACATAAAGATATAAAACTGTATTTTTTTGTGAAGAATCAACAACAAGTGGGACACAATCATGAAGTGGAACGACATTTATTGGATATTTCAAACTTTTTTAACAAATCAAAAACTGAAAAATTGGGCGTGCAAAATTATTCAGCCCCCTAAAGTTAATACTTTGTAGCGCCACCTTATGCTGCGCTTACAGCTGTAAGTCGCTTGGGGTATGTCTCTATCAGTTTTGCACATCGAGAGACTGAAATGTTTTCCCATTCCTCCTTGCAAAACAGCTCGAGCTCAGTGAGGTTGGATGGAGAGCATTTGTGAACAGCAGTTTTCAGTTCTTTCCACAGATTCTCGATTGGATTCAGGTCTGGACTTTGACTTGGCCATTCTAACACCTGGATATGTTTATTTTTGAACCATTCCATTGTAGATTTTGCTTTATGTTTTGGATCATTGTCTTGTTGGAAGACAAATCTCCGTCCCAGTCTCAGGTCTTTTGCAGACTCTATCAGGTTTTCTTCCAGAATGGTCCTGTATTTGGCTCCATCCATCTTCCCATCAATTTTAACCATCTTCCCTGTCCCTGCTGAAGAAAAGCAGGCCCAAACCATGATGCTGCCACCACCATGTTTGACAGTGGGGATGGTGTGTTCAGCTGTGTTGCTTTTACGCCAAACATAACGTTTTGCATTGTTGCCAAAACGTTCAATTTTGGTTTCATCTGACCAGAGCACCTTCTTCCACATGTTTGGTGTGTCTCCCAGGTGGCTTGTGGCAAACTTTAAACAACACTTTTTATGGATATCTTTAAGAAATGTCTTTCTTCTTGCCACTCTTCCATAAAGGCCAGATTTGTGCAATATACGACTGACTGATTGTTGTCCTATGGACAGAGTCTCCCACCTCAGCTGTAGATCTCTGCAGTTTATCCAGAGTGATCATGGGCCTCTTGGCTGCATCTCTGATCAGTCTTCTCCTTGTATGAGCTGAAAGTTTAGAGGGACGGCCAGGTCTTGGTAGATTTGCAGTGGTCTGATACTCCTTCCATTTCAATATTATCGCTTGCACAGTGCTCCTTGGGATGTTTAAAGCTTGGGAAATCTTTTTGTATCCAAATCCGGCTTTAAACTTCTTCACAACAGTATCTCGGACCTGCCTGGTGTGTTCCTTGTTCTTCATGATGCTCTCTGCGCTTTTAACGGACCTCTGAGACTATCACAGTGCAGGTGCATTTATACGGAGACTTGATTACACACAGGTGGATTGTATTTATCATCATTAGTCATTTAGGTCAACATTGGATCATTCAGAGATCCTCACTGAACTTCTGGAGAGAGTTTGCTGCACTGAAAGTGAAGGGGCTGAATAATTTTGCACGCCCAATTTTTCAGTTTTTGATTTGTTAAAAAAGTTTGAAATATCCAATAAATGTCGTTCCACTTCATGATTGTGTCCCACTTGTTGATTCTTCACAAAAAAATACAGTTTTATATCTTTATGTTTGAAGCCTGAAGTATGGCAAAAGGTCGCAAAGTTCAAGGGGGCCGAATACTTTCGCAAGGCACTGTATATCCATATATATATTTTTTTAGAGAGAGCGGCCATGAAGTAAAATGATGCTCATCAAGTCCCACAAGTGTCTTGATTTTTTTAATTGCGGTGTGTTTGTTCTGTTTTTTTGTTATAATTCATAGAAGGAAGAGATCAACACACAGGAGCACAAAGGACGCAATGGAATCACACAGGACACCCCACCCCAGACACATCTAACAACCAAATCCCCTACACAAGACATTCTCAACACCACTGGTGTGTCTTTGGCAACCATCAGTAAAATTGACATTGATCTCCAGACACAGGAAGAGACAAATGCCCAGAGAGGGGATCCTCCCCAGACCGTGTCCAACGCCAGGGCAGATAATGACGCTCTTTGTCAGAGCTCTGTGGAGGAGCAGATGGGAGGGAATCCGGATCCCCCCCCCTCCCTGCCTCATCCGCCCAGGCTGCTATCAAGTGTCAGTACCAGGGAAGAGGAGAGCAAGACCACCAATGGACCTGTAATGCAGGGCGCCCCAAAGACCAGAGACCGAGTCAGAACCTCTGTAGAGAAAACTGTGAACACGGACGATAAAGATGACACAATGGAGCTACTCAAGGATGTGGTCATTGAGAGCCCAGCTACTGGACATAGTATATGTCTGGGTGTTTCTACCAGTTTTTCTGAGTTAAGGTCTGCAGGACAACTCAAAGTGGAATCCACTGGACAGACGTTTGAAGTAAATATAGAGAACAAGGATGACACCAGGAATCTTCTCAAGGAGATTCCTGCACACAAACATACTGCCGTTGTCAAAGTAAGTGCCTGGTTTGTGGATGGGGAAGGATACTATCATGTGCTGCATGCAGTGGACATACGGCATAAATTTGGTGAATGAGAGTAAGCCTCTGTGTTATTGTCTTTAAAGGAGAGCTTGGTATCCACAGAAAAGCTGTTAGAGCCCCTTCCTCCTGTGGTAAGAACATGATTTTACCTGTGTTTGATCATGCATAGTCTACTCTACCAGACTCCAGACATTATTGAGATATCACAATATTTTAGAGGTCATTGACACTGGTTTATGTTTTATCGGTGTATGTAGGCACCCTGTCATTTGGAGCCCCTCCCCCCAGTCCCAGAGCAGGACACACCCCCTCTGTGTACCCCCTCCTCCTCTGAACCCTCTGTCTCCTGCCAACGTAGACAAAGGGACAGGGGGCGGATACAGAGTGATCAGGACATGGTGAGGACAGTGTCAGGACATTTTTATCATGGCTTTGGGCTATCAAACTGTACTTTATAACAAAAGGCTCC
The DNA here is from genome assembly GCF_057628025.1 of Oncorhynchus mykiss. NCBI lineage: Eukaryota > Metazoa > Chordata > Actinopteri > Salmoniformes > Salmonidae > Oncorhynchus > Oncorhynchus mykiss. The sequence goes on along the minus strand of NC_143038.1, from coordinate 52,784,392 downwards.
ACATCCCTTGCTTGTTCTTCTACAGTGGAATAAAGTAGCAGCTCCTAGACCTCTACCACCTCCTCCTATTAATGCACTGGTATTGGAGGTGAAGAAGAGAAGCAGGACAAACACAGATAAGAAGAGGGCCACCACAACAACTTCCGTCACAACCATTAGCTCCTCCAAGAACGGCAACACTCCACTGCCACAGGTGGGCTAAATCGATTAAACAATTAACAAGGTAGATTTGTGTTACTGCACACAAAAAAACTGTCTTGAGGTCTGGCATGTATGTTGTAAAGAAGTGTGTTGTGTTGGTCCCACTCACAAGTGCCCCTAATACTATGTATTTACACAGTAGTTACATAGGCAGGTAACGTTAATAACATCTCTACTGCTAGCAGGAGCGTCCTCTGACTGCCAGGGAGAGGAGAAGACTGAGGCAGTCCCAGCAGAACCCCAGCCAACCAAGTAAATAATAATAATTAGGGGGCACTTATATAGTCCTGTTTCACTGTATGTACAAGTGTGAATTATTATTATTTATTTATTTTGCACATCCTACTCCCCTGAAACACCTTCAGAGTGTGGTCACAGCCATGGGATCAGCCATTATTGATATTGATCCTTGAGCAATTAGGGTTAATTGCCTTGCTCAAGGGCAGAACGACATATTTGTACCTTGTTGGCTCGGGGTTTGAATTCAGCAACCTTCCGTTTACTGGCCTAATGCTCCTAACCGCCAGGCTACTCCTCCAACCTCTGTTGTCAATATTTCATATGACCATGGGACCAGAAGGAATTAGCAAAGGACATTTTGTCTAGTATAGTCTGCCTATTTGAACAATAAAGTGGCAGCTCTGCTTACTATTGCTAACTGTAGTATTCTTCTTTCCCACAGTTGTCAATGCAGAAAGAAGGGCGTCTTATGATGTTGCCTCTTTACATAATAAGCAGCCAGAGTCCCAGAACTCCACTGTCACTCGCTCTGTACCTGAAATGGGAAAGGAAACCAACCAGGTTTGGTTTATATAGGTTCATCTCCATTGTCTTACTGTTTCAGTAAGCTACAAGTTCAAAATATGGCTTCAGTCTATAACAGTGGTGTGTGTTCCTGTAGCAGGACAGGTTTTTGGGGCGCCCATCAGACGAAGACGAATGCAGCTCCTCCACCAGCTCAACAGATCACTCCGAGGGGGACTGCAAAGAGGGGTAAAAGCAATTTGTGGCTCTTTGGGAGCAGTGCCACACCACACCCATAGAAGCACATTACCCCCTTTGTGTTGCTGGTAATGTTCACATTTAAATCTGACACATTGTTATTTTCTTATTTTTACATTGCAGAAAGAGTGAATCCAGTGATATGCAGGACCTGGTTCAGATGATGACCCATACATTGCGAATGGATGGCAGAGATACTGTTAGTGAGCTGGATGGTGTTAGATCTACTCCACTAGCTGAGTTTAAGCTGAACAGGAAGTATAGGGACACCCTGATGCTGCATGGGAAAGCTAGAGAGGAGCAGGAGTTCCACTTCAGTGAATTACCCACCGGTAAGTCTCAGCCAAAACAGTCTCTCTGAGCTTCCCTAGCACAGGGTTGCCCAAACTCAGTCCTGCGGCCTCCTTGGATGCACATTTAGGTTTTTGCCCTAGCACTACACAGCTAATTCAAATAGTCAAAGCTTGATGATGAGTTGGTTATTGAAATCGGCTGTGTAGTGCTTTTGGAGAAAAAAGTACACCCAGGGGGAGGCCCAGGACCGAGTTTGGGAAACTCTGCCCTAGTAGATTCTATCTGGTGTCTACATACTTGCGTGTTTCAATGCAAAAATTGCTCTGTCGACATGATCTGGCTTATCAGTGAGAAATGGTTTTCTGTGAAACTTATGTTTCTTGTATTCAACCCACCTCTTACAAGGCACCACATCTGGACCGGCAAAGATCCGCAGAGCCATTGAGCACCTGAAAACAGATGTGGTGAAGGGACTTGGCGTGAAGCTGTTGGACAGAGTCCTGGACATAATGGAGGACGATGACGAGGACAAACGAGAGGTTAGGATGGAAAATGGCATCCATGATACAGTCCTTTTTAGCCAGGCATGGTTGTAATTTCTTTTCTTTCTTCGCACACAGCTGTGTCTTCGGAAGCAGATGGGAGATGACAAGTACCAGTCGTATGCTTTGATGGTGCGGCAGCTAAAATTCTTTGAAGACGTTTCTTTCAAGGGTTAGGATCAGCTAATGAAAAATGCATTTACACACAAGCAATGTAATACTTTGTATAGACAATCATATCTCCATTTCTATGTACATGTAGACTATTTTTATACCTCACTTTAAAAGCAAATTTAGAAAATACATGGCATCCATGGTAGTCCTTTTTAGCTGGACATGGTTGTAATGTTTTCTTTCTTCACACACAGCTGTGTTTTCTAATTTTCCATACAGGTTACAATATGCAATGAATTTGAGTCTTCTGTTACTGTGTCTACCTGTCAGATAGGTAGATTATTGTAGCAAAATACTAATAAAATTAGTTAATATTTAGAATGCAAACTAGTGAAACGAGATGTACCTATAAATACTACATAGGAAATCCTTAATTTGCTGATTGTATAATATAAGTTGCAGGATGTAGAAGTAGTGTAGATATTTCCAACCCCTCTGACTTTGAAAATTGTTTGTTTTGATTTATCCACATGATTAAACAGTTGGGACAACATCAACATGTGTGAAATCGACAAAGTAGCCACAGTAGCAGAAATTAGTTTGACTTGAGACATTCCACCACTGATTGAACAGTCACTGTTAATAAAGGCTTCCTTTAAACTTCCTTCCTTTTGTCCTTCAAACAAGTATTTATTGTACAGACAAACAATGATGGTTGCTTTCAGTTACAAAACGTGTCTTGGGCAAACTGGTACAAACATTCATGAGCTACTTGTGCTTCTTCTTCTTCAGATTCTCCTGAGGCTTTTGCTGGGTTTCTCCCGTAGTCTCTGGTAGGGCTGGCTGCCAGGAGAGGGGGTTCTGTCTGTACATGGGCCAGGGGGGCAGGGTCAGCTGAGACAGAAGGTGGTGGTGAGGGAGAGATTGAGATGTTTATTTGTTTTTTTATTTAACCAGGTAGGCAAGTTGAGAACAAGTTCTCATTTACAATTGCGACCTGGCCAAGATAAAGCAAAACAGTTCGACACAAACAACTCAGTTGCACATGGAGTAAAATAAACATACAGTCAATAATACGGTAGAAAAATAAGTCTATATACAATGTGAGCAAATTAGGTGAGATAAGAGAGGTAAAGGCAAAAAAGGCCATGGGGGGCAAGGTAAATACAATAGAGGTAGTTGTTTGGGCTAAATTATAGATGGGCTATGTACAGGTGCAGTAATCTGTGAGCTGCTCTGACAGCTGGTGCTTAAAGCTAGTGAGGGAGATAAGTGTTTCCAGTTTCAGAGATTTTTGTAGTTAGTTCCAGTCATTGGCAGCAGAGAACTGGAAGGAGAGATTCCTCCTTTGGCGGCCAAAGGAGGAATTGGCTTTGGGGGTGACCAGAGAGATATACCTGCTGGAGTGCGTGCTACGCTATGGTGAACAGCGAGCTGAGATACAGGGGGACTTTACTTAGCAGGGTCTTGTAGATGACCTGGAGCCAGTGGGTTTGGCGACGAGTATGAAGCGAGGGCCAGCCAACGAGAGCGTACAGGTCACAGTGGTAGGTAGTGTTTGGGGCTTTGGTGACAAAACGGATGGCACTGTGATAGACTGCATCCAATTTATTGAGTAGGGTATTGGAGGCTATTTTGTAAATGACATCGCCGTAGTCGAGGATCGCTAGGATGGTCAGTTTTACGAGGGTATGTTTGGCAGCATGAGTGAAGGATGCTTTGTTTGCGAAATAGGAAGCCAATTCTAGATTTAACTTTGGATTGGAGATGTTTGATGCGAGTCTGGAAGGAGAGTTTACTGTCTAACCAGACACCTAGGTATTTGTAGTTGTCCACATATTCTAAGTCAGAACCGACCAGAGTAGTGATGCTGGACGCAGGCAGCGATGTAAATCAGAAGAGTTCGTTTGGGTCCCGTAAATGCAGATTGGAGTCAACGTGGGTCTGTGGGTGCACTATTTGCACAAGTGCAACATTATTTTCTGCTTGGCACAACTGAAAACATTTCAAATAAACATACAGGGAGGATGGAATGAAACTTAACTCACCAAACAAGACACAGCGAAACCTCCTAACACTATGTATACAGTCCACCCAAACTGTTCAATGATGAGGCCGTAAACAAATCCAATCACCTGGAGGGTAATACAAGGGGTTAGTTAGCCTAGTGTAAAAACAACACATATGAAAAGTCAATTTTATTAGGTATGTTTGACAGGCCACTCACCGCTGAGACAAGTATGATTCCTTGGAAGATCTGCTCTGCCAGTTTCTGTCCTTTATAATCCTATAACATCACAAGTTTTATTTTTGAGGAAGGACTGGTAGATGGTTGATCACAACTGGAAAACTAATATCTGACGTGTCAATAATCAAAACAAATCAGGAAGGTTCATCCGAAGTGGTGACTTAAAGAGGGTTGTGAATATTATAGCTAAGCTTTGTTATTGAGGATGCATTTCTACATTTGGTTACGACAGGTTCATTGACGTGCTAGCATCCAAACAATAAATATGAAATGGATTTATGGTTGTGATGAAGAGCTAACTAATAATCATAACGTTAGTCTTAACCATGTTCAATATGATTACTGAATCGGTCTAACTAACTTGTGTAGCTCGCTAGCTAGTTGCCAATTGCCACATTACCACTACGTTACCTTGATATTTGTAGCAGCAGGCTAACGTTTTTAAATTGGTAGCTATTTGTAACAGTCGCCGAGTTCACAAATAATTCAAACTCTTACCATGTGTGTTGGAATGGAGTTGAATATTGACAACATCTTGCTATGTTAGATAATCAGATGAAAGAAGAAAAAGTATTTAATTTGTCTGGTTAGGCTTCCGGTTTCAAAAAGCATACGTAGTATTTCGAAGGACCCCAGACTGTTGATGCAGGCAAGCGCATCAGAACTGCGCGAGGCTACAACGTTACTACTTCTCGTCCTCTAATTAAGTTAACCTACCCCTTCAACGACATAAAAATATCTAAATACTTATACAATTTAAAGTGATGTTGTGCTAGTGAACTCCATTGTAATTTATGATTATCCTACAGTAGACTTTGCGATTTAAATACAGGCAAATATGTAAGCAACTATGGCCATTCAAGTTAACAGGCGACATACCTGTTGATACTGAGTTGGAGTAACAGAACATATACTCACGCTTTCCTTTACCCCAGATTGTATGGCTATGTTGTTTTAATAAGAAACGATTTGACTTGGTTTAGAAATCATAGCGTAACCATCGGGTTTGTTATTGTGCTTATTTGTGGGAGGGTGTTTAAATCACTATATAAATCAAAGTACTTCGTTTTCTGTATGGATCATTATAACATTTTGCTTCATTTGTACATTCTGTACAGGATAACAAAGGAGAGTGAAGGTTACATATGTAACCACGGTAATGTGAGCTATATGATCACCCCAATATATTGGTATCACTCCACATCCAAAGTGAGGATTTACAGATTCACTCCCGTGTACACCTGTGTCACAGGCTGGGTTACACCCCTATATATAGACCCCATGGCCACGACACATGTTCTCTACATCATTGTTGAGGCGCCTCTAGCACCGTAGAGGATTGGAGTGTGTTTCGTTACCTTCGTTATATTTCACTATATTGGATCACTCCAATATATTGGTATACCCGTACCAGATTTAGTCGGTGCTAGAGGGGCCTGGCCGGCCATCCAGCCTGGCCAGCCAACCAACCGCAGAGGGAGGTGCCACATTACCCGATAGTACCTAGCAAAGGTGCAAGAGGAAGTCCAGCGGGCCGTAGCACAGATATCAGCGATGGGCACTCCTCTCAGTAGAGCCCAGGATGCAGCCACACCTCATGTTGAATTGCCACCACAGATCCCAGCACTGGCCTGCCAGCCTGGCGGTATGCTGTCGTATTCGTGTCCACGATCCAGTGAGAGAGCCTCTGCTTGATAGCCCATCCCCCCAGGACTCTCAAACCATAGCAGCCAGAAATCCGGTCTGTTGTTCTCACTGACCGTGTCACCTCCAAATAGGTGGCCAGTGCCCGCACAGGACACAGCATGCTGGAGGGAGGCCCAGATGCCCCCGCCACTGCCGGGGGGTTGTAAGCAGACAGGATAAAAGGGATGTTCACATGCCTGTCTGACAAAACCTTCTGGAGGAATGAAGGGTTGGGGCGGAGAGATATACTTCTCCCACCGGTGTCCATCCGGTAGCACTCAGAACTTAGCACCCACCCTCTTCATGGAAGTAATCACTACTATGAAAACCACCTTCATAGAGAGGTGTTTCGGGGAGGCAGACTCCCAACGGTTCGAATCCCAGCTCGCCATTGAGCGGGTCCTAGCTGGACGCAGGCGACGAACCACCTTCATAAACCTGGAGACACACAGTGGGGGCCATCCCTTGGTCTCCAGGTATTTCTATTATATTTGAGTGACATACTACTGCACTGTTGGTGCTAGAAACATAAGCATTTCTCTGCACCTGAAAATCTGTGTATGCAACCAATAAACATTTGATTCGAATGAATGCTAGACATATGAATATGATATATTTGCAGGGGACATCCAAGGGCTTTTTGACACAAGCCTAAAGTCAGGGCATGCAGCTGCGTTGTCAGATGACAGTGATTCTGCATCCACAAAGGACATAGTTCGAGGAGCTGGGAACCAAGTACACAACACAAGCTGAAGACTACAATGACACACAAAGGAAATAAAACCTCCATATAATAAATGAATGAACAGAATGGGTCTTATTTTACATAATGGTATGAAAGCATTTTTTCCCCCTTCATATTTGTACTTGGTACCATATCAAATAATGTCAACATTTTAATTATCTTAAGTATGCATTCCTTTAGAACAACTATATTGGCTTTAAAAAAGAAGGCCATCGAGAAGCTGGGCATGAGTGCCAACACGTGTTCCTTTAATCCTGGGGTGATTGTGGCCAACCTGACGGAGTGGAAGCATCACAACATCACCAGCCAACTGGAACACTGGATGGAGCTCAATGCACAGTAAGTCACCAGCAGAGCCAGACAGCCTCAGGGGCAGAATTCCCTCAGCACTCCAGAGATTATTATGAAATAAAATATCTACACTGTATATCAATTAAATCAATCCAAATAGACATTCATTGTAGACAATTGAAAAGCATTCCCTTTGAGTTTTCATTTGCTTTAATTGTATAAAAAGAATTGTCAGGGAAGACTTGTACAGTAAGACTCTGGCAGAGTATCACCACACCTCCCCTGCTCATTGTCTTCTAGAAACACCACTCTAGCATCGACCCCATGTGGCACATCAGGTAAGAACTGTACTACTATGGTCTGTCTGTCCATGTTTCCCTAACGATGAGCTGCAGACAGCCCTGGCACACTTAGTGGTGTAATGTTGTATGGAAAGGTAAAAATAAAGGTTATAGTTAGAGTATCATCATTGCCCTGTACAGTTTATTCTCCTCTAAACTAGCAAGCTGTTGGTCTTTGTTTGCGTAGAAATATTCAGTATTGCTCTATTTTCTGGGGCTACTGGTGCTGGAAACTGCTACTCTCCCAGGTTTGTGAAAGCTGCCAAACTCCTCATTGGAACGAACATTACAAACCATGGTTCAGGACCTCTTCATTCACAGAAGTCTGGGACAAGTGGTATATTCAGGATCCCACGGGTAAATTCCACCCAGTTCAGAAACATACAGGGGACAAGTAGACTAAAGCAGTGATGTGACCAGACAACAGCTCATCTGCCCGTCCTCCAGTGACTTCTCAGGAACCCTAACATACACCTAACGTGATACAAGACAATTCCAAACAGAGTGATGTCTGTTTACTGTACGGTGGTGTTGTTTATCTCAGGCAGAGACGGGGCATGTTCCATATGATGCATATCAACAAAAGGTTAAATTACTACACACCTTTATAGGCTTAGCGTTCCCACACGGCCATATCCATGTTACAGCGCTTGTTTACGGAAACAGACTGAAGACAGATTCGACTACTTACTGTCACAGGAATTTCATAATTCCTATATGTGTTCATTAATTAAATACACTCTGTCTGTTTTTAAGAATTTGTAAGATTCTTATTTGCATAAAATAGACAGAGACCAGTCTTATCAAAATTAGATAATAGTATTTATTCTCGGAGCTCGCTGCCATGAAACCACGAACAATAGTTTATATACAAAATATGACGTCATAGGTTATAAAATGTCCTTCCTCCTATCGACCAGGACAAAGCAGGTTAAAAAGTTTATTCCAACCCCCTAGCTCGCTCACTCCAGACACACACTTATCAAGATTAACTTCTGGAATCTTCACCTTCATCCATCACTATTTAGAAGACAGTTCCAGATAATGGAAAACCCAGGAAAACACTTGCTGCCTTATCTAAACATCCCAGAGCTAAGTTGAGTCGGTTCAACCATAGGTTAACGATCCTTTCTGCATACTTAAAACCCACAATCCATTTCCTCCCCAACCTAGCTGGAATGGTATTTATTATGTTTAATTACCCCCTGTTTCATGCTACACGATCCCTTCCTTATGAATTAACATTATTAATCAGATATAATAAAACAGAGTAGAGTTTAATTAGTTATAGTTATATTTAAAATGTAGATATTGTTTAGTCATTATTCCTAAAATTCCTAACATTTACCTGTGCTAACTAACTATCTGTGTCGGATGCCACAAAGGTGTTAACACTGTCACAGAAAGATACTGTCGCCAGCAACTGTGTTAAAACCGGTTAAACAGTGTGTGTATATTCTGCATTTATGAAATTAGTTTGATGTGATCTGAAAGTAGAGGGCATAATGTTTCTAGAACTGTACCGCAATATATTTACGTTTAGATGGAGTATTTGATTGTTCTGGCTGCCAAGCCAATCTGCCCTCTAAACAGAACATGTAAGGTCCTTGGACTGTAAGGATTACTAAACTCCTTTAGTCCATTGGACTACATCTCACTAGTCTAGTAACCTTCTGTCTTATACAGTATTTTCACATCAATGCAGATGCAGCTACTTAAGACTGTTGAGATGCACCCATGGTTCGTTGCTTAGCTTCACATGAGACAAGATAATGTATATCTATAACATGAAGTAGTGCCATACTGAATACATTGTGTGCCTATGTGTGCAGATGACACCATTCTGTATACTTCTGGCCCTTCTTTGGACACTGTGTTAACTAACCTCCAGATGAACTTCAATGCCATTCAACTCTCCTTCCGTGGCCTCCAACTGCTCTTAAATGCAAGTAAAACTAAATGCATGCTCTTCAACCAATCGCTGCCCGCACCTGCCCGCCCGCCTAGCATCTCTACTCTGGACGGTTCTGACTTAGAATATGTGGACAACTACAAATACATAGGTGTCTGGTTAGACTGTAAACTCTCCTTTCAGACTCATATTAAGCATCTCCAATCCAAAATGAAATCTAGAATTGGCTTCCTATTTCGCAACAAAGCATCCTTCACTCATGCTGCCAAACATACTCTCGTAAAACTGACTATCCTACCAATCCTTGAATTAGGTTATGTCATTTACAAAACACTCCACTCAGCAAATTGGATGCAGTCTATCACAGTGCCATCTGTTTCGTCACCAAAGCCCCATATACTACCCACCACTGTGACCTACCTGTATGTTCTCGTTGGCTGGCCCTTGCTTCATGTTCGTTGCCAAACCCACTGGCCCCAGGTCATCTTTAAGTCTTTGCTAGGTAAAACCCAGCCTTATCTCAGCTCACTGGTCACCATAGCAGCATCCACCCGTAGCACGCACTCCAGCAGGTATATTTCACTGGTCATCCCCAAAGCCAACTTCTCCTTTCGCCGCCTTCCAGTTCTGTTGCCAATGACTGGAACAAATTGCAAAAATCACTGAAGCTGGAGTCATATCTACCTCACTAAATTTACGCATCAGCAATCAGAGCAGCGTACAGAACATTGCACCTGTACATAGCCCATCCAACTACCTATCTCTACTTGCACATTCATCTTCTGCACATCATGTTTATTTGCTAAACTGTAATTATTTAGCCACTACGGCCTATTTGTTGTCTTACCTCGATAATCTTACTTCATTTGTACACACTGTATATAGACTTTTCTATTGTGTTGACTATACGTTTGCTTATTCCATGTGTAACTGTGTTTGTGTCACACTGCTTTGCTTTATCGTGGCCAGGTCGCAGTTGTAAATGAGAACTTGTTCTCAACCTGCCTACCCGTTTAAATAAAAAATAAAAGTAATTTGTATATCAGGATCACTACCACACAACACTTTACACAAGCCTACTATCCTTTTATCTTGATTGCATTTTGCAGTGACATGCCTTTGTGCTAAGTACGGATGTCATACACCCATACCACTAGTGTCAATACATGTGCAACAGCTGAAATGGTTATGAATATGATAATTGCAAGTCACTTATTTACACAATATTAAACATGGTGTTAAGTTACACCATTTCTTTACTTTGTACAAAAGGATTAACCTAACCAATGTACATTTTCAAATGGTCATCCTTTTGTAAAAGAAGCTTAATAAAACATTCAACCACCTTGAGTCTTGGTCCCGATAAGTCAACCTAACAACACCATGCAAACTAAAATTGATCATATGTGGGGTTGAGCAATTGTATTCATCACCATTTTAACTCTAATGAGAAAGCACAACTTGAGCCAAAATATGGATCAATTTATTTGTGTTCAGGCTATATACAATAATTCACAATGAACATTGACAGATCTTAAACAATTTACCACTGGACCTTTACTTACAAGGCAAAACATTGTTACCAACTCATTTTGCAGGTTACATCCACACACACAGGACTTCAAACAGTAACTTCAGATGGTGCCAGTACAGCTAGTAAGGTTAAGATATGAGAGAGTTGAGAAACAAAGGATGCGTTTACACATTATTTTGACCGATCACACCAAATTTTTCTCAGAGCTGATCTGATTGGGTTAAAGACCAAATAGTGAAAAAACAAATCAGAATTGGGCTGCCTGTCAAACGTAGCCAGAAGGTCATAGATGTTCATTTAAAATCGGTGTTGAAGTCATAGGCATCATCTGTCTGGACTGAGGAGAGAATGTTGACTGGGACAGGAACCTGGAACCTCACTTTGGCTGGTTCTTCTGTAAAGAGGAGAAATCATTAGTTAAGTGATATTGACAGACTTGATTGGGAATGTAACAGGAATTAAGCTATTCCCCGAGGGAAAAATTAAACATCCATTTCATTCTAGATTACAAGCAAGGTTCTCAGTCTGGCTCAGCAGTGGGATCAGCGTTGGATTAGAAGTCTTCACTTAAAGTCAGACTTGCTTTATTGTCCTCATTTCCACAGACCGATCCTATATTAATAAGGAACATAACATGAATGAAACTGGTCTCTAATATTGATTTACTTGTGACTGGTGTCTTTATCTGTGGTTCATCCATTTCATCTGCATCAGACACCGCTTCAACCCCATCATCCTGAAATTAAGATATTCCATTACAAAGGCCTTTATTTCTTTGCAGTAATAGCTCAGATTAGCCCTGAAAGGATTAGTTTAGACATTTTATACATTGCCTTGTCTGGAATTTACAATAAATCGGCTCAGCAGTGGGATCAGTTGGATTAGATGTCTTCATTAACTCAAGACTTGCGTTATTTGTCTTAATTTCCATGCTAGAACAGACTGATCCTACTTTAATTTGATTTATCAGGTGAGAAATAAGTGTAAAGATTTTCTACCTCTTGGTTCGCACAGCTACCCTCCATCTCCTCTTCCTCAGTGGGCCCTTGAGCAGGTTTGTCCTCAACCACATCACTGTCACTCAGCACTCCTGCAGTGGGACCTTTAGACAGGAGGATGATGCTGCTGGCCTGGTTTGGGAACTTCACACCTAGGAGAGTAGGTCAGTCATCACATACACTTACTGTACAAAACATTAGGAACACCTTCCTAATATTGAGTTGCACCCATTTCCACCCAGAACAGCCTCAATTTGTCAGGGCATGGACTCTACAAGTTGTTGAAAGCTATCCAAAGGGATGCTAGCCCATGTTGACTCCCAATGCTTCCCACCACTGTGTCAAGTCGGCTGGTGGACCATTCTTGATACACACAGGAAACTTGACAAACCCAGCAGCTTTGCATTTGACACTCAAACCAGGGCACCTGGCACCTATCATACCCCGTTCAAAAGCATTTAAATATTTTGTCTTGCCCATTCACCCTCTGAATGGCAAACCATGTCTCAACGTGTAAACATCATTATTTAGCTTGTCGCCTTCCCTTCATCTACACCGATTGAAGTGGATTTAACAAGTGACATCAATAACAGATCATAGCTTTCACCTGATCAGTCTGTCATTGAAAGAGCAGGCGTTTGTAATGTTTTGTAGTACACCTGGTGGCCCTTTTTGTTGTGGCCCTGGACAAGCCCACCTGATTCTACATAGCAACTAACCATCAAGCCTGTGACAAATAGAATAAGGTGTTTTTGTCAGGGGCTACAACAAACGGTATGCTGGTGGGGGTACTCGAGGATGGGAGTTGGGAAACACTGGTGTACATCAACAAACTCATTACTGGGCAGAAGCTAACCTGGCAGTTGAGTGTTGGGCCACTAACCGAAAGGTCGCTGGTTCAAATCCCTGAGCCGACTAGATCAAGATCAATAAGAGCGTCTGCTAAATGACAAATGTAAAACGAGAAAATTCTTCTATTAGAGAAAATACTAAATTAACACACTTCTTAGAGTCTCCTCGTTGCTCTTCCTCAGCTTGTCCAAGTCCCAGCCCTTCTGCATCTCTGTTACAATGTCTTCAGAGAGGTATGGGGGAAGGCTTGGCTTTTCAGGGGCTTTGCAGTGATAACTCAGCTTTGCCCTGAAAAGATAAACATTTTAAGTATTTACACAAAAATACCTTTCATTCTAGTTTCCAGGCAAAGTGCTCAGTCTGGCTCAGCAGAGGGATCAGAGTTGGATTAGAAGTCTTCACTTTAACTCAAGAATTGCGTTAATTATCCTCATTTCCATGCTAGCCTCACCCTACTTTAAATTTGATTGGTGACAAATCATGACGATGACAACACTCACCCTGTCCAATCACTGAGGAAGGTAGAGGCAGCCAGCTCTGTGTTAGGGAATCCACCCTTCTGCAGAAATCCACGTTTCTTGGCAAAAAAGGATAAAAACTCCAACGAGTTTCTGAAGTCCGGAACATTGTACTGAAGCATTACCTGAAACAAAGTCCAGGATTAACTATTAGTAGGCTCAGCAGACACAGGGCTTGATCTCAAACTTGGCAGTAAACATTTCCGCACACCAGTGATCTCAGTTTCACCTGTTGCTTGTTGCACTGTTTGAGCAGGGTCCTGACGGCCTCTAGAACAGTCTCCTGCTTGTCCTCCACCTGGAGACTCCTCAGCGCCATGGCAGCTTTTGGGTTAGACTGGGCCGCCACTATCCCTGGGCTGTCAACCATCTTGACATTTTTAGAGATGTGGACATCTTGGAAGCACCTGCATGAGTCAGACATGAGGTATGTTAGATGTTAAGCTACAAGTGGCATTTGAGCAAATTCAGGTGAACAGACATGACCAAGGGTTTTGGGACTGTTCAGCCCCAATTGGTAAGACCTCGATGAGGTGTATGAAGCTCAGTGTTGGATTGAATATAGACTTCATTGTTTTGTCAGATCTTCAACGTCATCATGCTTCATACAATTCCTCACCATCTGCAAATAGAATGGACTCTATCACTCACCTGGTGATCCCTCTCTGGACTCCTGCATTACAGGCCCTCATCCCTTTTAGGCTGTTGATCAGACTGCTCTTCCCCACGTTGGGGAACCCTGAGGGGACAGCGGAGGGCATAAGTGCTTCAAGTAATAGACAACGTGCATTTATACTGTTCAGGATAAACCCTTAAAGATTAATAATCTTGTTGTCATATAACAGATAAGACAGGCTAATGTGTGCATACAGTACGATAATATAATTGGATAAAATAAACTGAACGAACAAGACAGATCAGACAAAATATGACATAGGGTACACAACAGGACACTGCGATCGCTATGGATGAGATCAGCGTTGTAGTAGTCGTCACAGACATCAGTAGTTCACACAAATCATCATAATTTTGTAAGCACAACACTTTAATACCACCACTCGAGAGCCATAGTAATTACAAGAGGAGATGCAGTTTATGTCTAAATAATGGCGAGGGGAGTAGCTTCCTTACCGACTAAGCCCACTTTTACTGAGCCCCCTCTCCCTGTCCCATTTGCAAAGTCTCCCAGGAGCTGGAGAAGACAGCCGCCGCCATAACACGCCACTCCTTTGGTCTGGTCTACTACTCCATTAAGAGTTGCAAACCTAGCCTTCTTCTCTTGCTGGTTAACAAAAAAACATGTACAAGCATTTATGATCAATATTCAAATAGTCTACACAGTAATGACCAATTTTCTACATTCTGTGATCGAACCTGGTCATCAATATGGATTCCCCAAGTAGTCAGTGAAATTAATTCCATTACAATCTTAGGCGCTGCATGTACATAGTCCATACCACCGTTTTATCCTGTAGTTGTGTGGACGCCTTGAACGCCACAGCTGGGAACTCAAGCTGAAGACACTGCAGCCACTTCTCCACATTCTCTTTAGGAACAAGATCTGCAGGATTTGGAAAATTAATTGTATGGTTATGTTGAATTACCTTTTGAATAAAGATAACACTATATCTCAATATAATTGACATTAATTAAAGACTTATCCATAAGATTATTACCTATTTTGTTCAACAGGAATAGTAGCTTCTTGTTTCCACCCCTCTTCAGTACAGCTTCCTCTAGCTGTGGACACCTGCAGCCAAGGGGATCTCTGGCGTCTAGGACTTCAATTATAACGTCAGAGGCATCGATCACCTGAAGAAAATATAGACTGAATATCAATCCATAGGGACAAGCAGGTAGGGCATGTCTTTATTACAGCTTCGGTCCTTGCCTGGGCACCTAATACCAATTGAGACATGTAGCTAAGATGATTAAATCTACCTTATTTAATTCTGAACAAAAGTGCTTCTTTGAATTCCTTGGGTCACTTTGTTTCACCATCTGTTTGACAAGGTCCTCCTGTGACGGTAACTCCTGTGGAGTTAAAATGTGGAGTTAAAATATTGTCAAGCTACATGAGTGCATGATGTTTTGATGCCCTTCACATTTTCCTATACCTTTCTGGCTTTCTTCACTTTGGTGTCTCTATCACTACTGGCAGCGTTTTCCTTCTTCCTCTTCTGAGCCCGTTGTTGTTGCTTGGCCAACTTTTTTTTCTCTTTTTCTTCTTCAAGCTGGGTTGGAAAGAGATGAGTGCATGTTAATTATTTTGCCACCTAAAATGAGAGGGGACCACAAAACAGTTCATGGACTCACCTTTAACCTCCTCTGTTCTGCTTCCCTCAGAATATCCTCTTTGAAGGGTGCTTTGTTGGGAACTCCAATATCCTTTTTCATTTTTTTGCCTACTCCTTTCTTTTTTGCATCTTTTTTTAGTTTTCTGTTGTGTTCCCGGACCTAAAATGAAATGACATAAATCATGACAAGACTTTATTTGCGCAGAGTATATCTATAATTAACAGTACATAGCTTATTAGAATAATATACTGAGCTAGCTAGCATACCTGATTCAACTATTCATCATGCCCCTGAATAGGTTAATTATGTGAGCTAGTTCAGGACTACAACACAATTGTGAAACGTATGGAGGTCCCTGCAGGAGAAGTTTTAAAACCACCGAGCTAGCAAACTTAGCTACTTCATGACAGCAACTGCTACCGTTAGGAGTAGCCTAAATATAATTAGGTATTGACAAATAATACAATTCACCAATACCTTTTTCTGTATTTTGTAACGTTTGGAGCAAGACACACGTTTACTTGCTTTCTTTAACCCTGGAAAAACATGAAACACGCATGAAAGTCTCGGGCTGGCTTGCTAGCAAGCTAATGCTAGCCAGCATGGGTCATTAGTTAAGTGTTAGCAGTCTAACTGGCAATGTACACATATATTCAACTGAAGATAATATTATTTGTGATTAATAAAGATAAACGACTGTACAATCCAAATGTAAAGACTTCAGCTACACATACCTGGGCGCTTCATTGCAGGACTGTGGTTCTGGCACTGTGACTAAAATTCTGCTGCACGTGGAACCACCAGCTAGCCTTTACGTTTCCGCTTCCGGTTTGGTCATCTTTGCTCATCTGCAGCTGTGCCCAGCAGATGGCGCCAAAGCAGTATTTGACTCACTTTGACTTAATTTAGGTAGGTGCCACTACCACATCTATTTCATTGGATTTAAGTTCCTACAGTGCAGTACAATTCCTAACCATTGCAATAAACGCAAGAAGTCGTACTTTACTAAAACGCGCTCTCTCTCTTCAGGCCTACTCACTTGTGAGCACTTGTGGGCACTTCAGATCCCCAGCTGCATGGGTGCCCCCAGAGTTGACTTACTGTGCTTTCTCTACCCCAACTTCCCAATCCCTGTGACTATACCCTCCTGCACACTTCTCGCATCTTGGGATCTCTTTCCTACACACTGCTGCAACATGTCCGAATCCTTCGCAACTAAAGCACCGCAACAGGTTCGGAACAAAGGCCTTCACAGAATAGCTGATGTAACCCAACCTGAAACTGTATCAAAGTTCAACAATACAGACAAGGTACACTATTTCCACCGTGTCCGTGTCACAAACACCAGAAATATTATTTCTCATCTGATCCACCTCTACACTCAATGTCACCCCATTTATTACTCCAGAGACTGTCCGTAAAGTAAAGAATCCCACACAAGCTTTGGGACCTTTAGTCTTCCGAAATAGAGGTCCAGAAAAGTCGGGTCCGCAGCTACTCCATATTGAAATTTCATGCAGTCTGACAGTGCTGTAAAATAGCTATACAAATCCGATTGGTCAGATTTTTGCAACTAATTTACCAATTACATCATGCTTTGTGTTGCATTAGCATTGTGATTGGTCCCAAACCCATAGGAGGCCATTTTTAAATGTAATAATCCCTAATTACTTTCGCTTTCTGTAAAAAAGAGAAAGTAGTCTGGTTTTCAACCAAGAAGCATTTTTATCAAGTTCCACGCTCCCCCGATCCTGAAAGTTCCTGAAATTCCTTTTCACTTTAGTCCACAGATCTTGGCCTATCGGTGCTGGTGAGCAATCTGTATTATGTAGCCGATATTTTATGGAATTATGTAGAATTAGCATGCAGTATTCCCTGAAAATGATCAATTATTTTCTTGTATCAAGGGAAGCAATATACAGTCGTGGCCAAAAGTTTTGAGAATGACACAAATATTAATTTTCACAGTCTGCTGCCTCAGTTTGTATGATGGCAATATGCATATACTCCAGAATGTTATGAAGAGTGATCAGATGAATTGAAATTAATTGCAAAGTCCCTCTTTGCCATGCAAATGAACTGAATCCCCCAAAAACATTTCCACTGCATTTCAGCTCTGCCACAAAAGGACCAGCTGACATCATGTCAGTGATTCTCTTGTTAACACAGGTGTGAGTGTTGACGAGGACAAGTCTGGAGATCATTCCGTCATGCTGATTGAGTTCGAATAACAGACTGGAAGCTTCAAAAGGAGGGTGGTGCTTGGAATCATTATTCTTCCTCTGTCATCCATGGTTACCTGCAAGAAAACATGTGCCGTCATCATTGCTTTGCACAAAAAGGGCTTCAAAGGCAAGGATATTGCTGCCAGTAAGATTGCACCTAAATCAACCATTTATCGGATCATCAAGAACTTCAACGAGAGCAGTTCAATTGTTGTGAAGAAGGCTTCAGGGCGCCCAAGAAAGTCCAGCAAGAGCCAGAACCGTCTCCTAAAGTTGATTCAGCTCCGGGATCGGGGCACCACCAGTACAGAGCTTGCTGAGGAATGGCAGCAGGCAGGTGTGAGTGCATCTGCACACACATTGAGGCGAAGACTTTTGGAGGATGGCCTGGTGTCAAGAAGGGCAGCAAAGAAGCCACTTCTCTCCAGGAAAAACATCAGGGATAGACTGATATTCTGCAAAAGGTACAGTGATTGGACTGCTGAGGACTGGGGTAAAGTAATTTTCTCTGATGAGTTCCCTTTCCGATTGTTTGGGGCATCAGGAAAAAAAGCTTGTCTGGAGAAGACAAGGTGAGCGCTACCATCAGTCCTGTGTCACGCCAACAGAAAAGCATCCTGAGACCATTCATGTGTGGGGTTGCTTCTCAGCCAAGGGAGTGGGCTCACTCACAATTTTGCCTAAGAACACAGCCATGAATAAAGAATGGTACCAACACATCCTCCGAGAGCAACTTCTCCCAACCATCCAGGAACAGTTTGGTGACGAACAATGCCTTTTCCAGCATAATGGGACACCTTGACATAAGGCAAAAGTAATAACTTAGTGGATCGGGGAACAAAACATCAATATTTGGGGTCCATGGCCAGGAAACCCCCCAGACCTTAATCCCATTGAGAACTTGTGGTCAATCCTCAAGAGGCAGGTGGACAAACAAAAACCCACAAATACCGACAAACTCCAAGCATTGATTATGCAAGAATGGGCTGCCGTCAGTCAGGATGTGGCCCAGAAGTTAATTGACAGCATGCCAGGGCGGATTGCAGAGGTCTTGAAAGAAAAAGAAAAAACACCGCAAATATTGACTCTTTGCATCAACTTCATGTAATTGTCAATAAAAGCCTTTGACACTCATGAAATGTTTGTAATTATACCTCAGTATTCCATAGTAACATCAGACAAAAATATCTAAAGATACTGAAGCAGCAAACTTTGTGAAAATGTATATTTGTGTCATTCTCAAAACTTGTTTTTTTTTTAAGTATTACTGTTGGTGGGACATCCTTGACTGTCAATCTAATGGACACAGGGACCCATTAAAGACCCATGATGCATTCTCTTCATAATGTCATAGGGATTGGAACATCACTGCACTGAAATGGACATCATTTTTATTTACATTTACATATGTCGAGCATGTGCTGTTGTCCGTGTGTCATCTGGAATCTAATGGGTTCTTTATGATTATTCAATTGTGCCATGAAGTGGAGCACTGCCCGAAGGGGATGAAGTGGAGTGGGGAAGAATGTTTGTGACTGAAGATCTATGGGCTGGTTTCCCAGACACAAATAGATTAAGCCTAGAACTGGACTAAAAAGTGATTTCAATGGAGAATTTCCATTGAGAATGATTTTTAATCCAGGACTAGGCCTAATCTTGGTCTGGGAAACTTGTCCTAAAAGATAGGGGCCCATCCATAAGTCTATGGGCCCAACAGTATGATAGAGTTGCCCTTGAGGTACAAAGGTATCAAAGCTGAACACAAAGAAAGGACTTCTTAAAATCAAAAAGGATTGCAAGTGAAAATGACTACTGAAGAATACCAGGACTCAAAAAGACACTGAAATCTTTTAATATCTTCCAATTGTTCATGGCTATTATGAATCCAGATATGGATGATAGTGAGAAAGCACAGCCATCCTTTGATGTTGCTATTACTATCCGTTAGTTCACACTCTCCTCTTCGATATTCCTGTCATGCCATTGGACACATTTCTATGCAGAATATTAAAGCTCAGAACATGCAGGGGAAGCACTCTGTTAGATATCCTCTCCAGACTCAGACCCGTATCCCCCTCTTCTCTTCAGGTCATGAACAAAAAGGGTGTGAATGAGAAAGAGTGAAGACTCTGGATCACTGCTCATACAAGAAGACTAATGACTTCAGGTTAGTGAATGACTCCTCCCACCCAGTTTTGCCCACTAATGTTGACACGGTGTTAGTCAAGTCCCCCCTGTGTCTGTGATGCATCTTCTCCCTCCAATATGTAGTCGATACCTTCCTCACAGTTTCACATTCAGTCTGAATAAAATTGACCATTACCATTATCTACATGTACATACTACCTCAATCAGCCTGACTAACCGGTGTCTGTATGTAACCTCGCTACTGTATATAGCCTCGCTACTGTATATAGCCTCGCTACTGTTATTTTTCACTGTATATTTACTGTTGTTTTTATTTCTTTACCCTACCTGTTGTTCACCTAATACCTTTTTTGCACTATTGGTTTGAGCCTGTAAGTAAGCATTTCACTGTAAGGTTGTATTCCTGTTGTATTCGGGGCACATGACAAATAAACTTTGATTTGATTTGATTTGACCAAGAAGACTGGCGTGTTATAGAGACTGAGAGTGTTCTAGAGACCTCTTTCATGCAGGAGGTAGACAGAGGGAATGATTGATAATAGTATTTATTATGGGGAGAAGAGGGCGTGAGCTGTCTACCAGTGCCAGGCATGGGTGGCCATAGCCTTGGTAGAGTTACCCTCCAACCCCCCCCCCCCCCCCCCAACCCTTTCCCTGCCTCTCTCCCTCCTTCTCAAGCCCTCCCTCAACATCCCTGCTGCTAGCAACAGTACTCTGTAATTTAATCCATTTAGGCATGGCTCGGGATCAATATCCATTTTCCTGGGCCTTGGGGATGGCCTCTTGATTTGCCGTTCTCTCACGGTGGCAGGATTAGCAGCCAATGAGCTGGCGGCATCTGTCTTCTCTGAGCCAGCAGGGCTACACAGATGTTGCATACCAGAGCATGAGAGGAGAACACAGAGCTTACATCAGACGCTCATGTACTCGGTGTTGTGTGACCTCTCGTGTGTGTTACTGGATTAAACAAACATGGGCGTGCCATGAAGTAGTCTGGAGTTGATTTACAATGGGTTTATAATTACATGTTTGAATGCCACATACTAGCACCCTCATTCCTTCAGAATCAGAATCAGAATGCTTAAACCGTGTCTGATCACCAAATGGGAAACGATCAATGCCACCCAATTCATTTTTTTTACATTTAAAAAGCCCATTGAGACACATATTCTCTTTTGCAAGGGAAACCTGCCCAAGAAAGCAACAGCAATCAATACAACATTAGGAATGTGAAACCATACAACCTGCAAAACAACATGATCCAACCTACAGGAAATATTTACATTCCTCTTGAACAGTGTTTTGCACCAGAGTGGCCAGTGCAGCGTTATAAGGAACAGTGATTCTCCTACACCTGCTCCTCTGCCTTGTGCATCTCCATGTATTATAGATGTGCTCATTAAACATTCAGAGTCAACATTTGCATGAAAAGTGTTTTCTACTTCACAACCCTGTGAAAAGTCAAAGGGACAGGTAAACAGTTTGCTTTTATAGCTCTAGTATTTAACTACTGTATCTCTTCAAAGAGGTATAAATGGGTTGTGCCTGATAGGTCAGCTTTAAGATTATCGAACCATTTTTGTGGTTGGTGTGGATGTGGAGGGGATTTTTTTGCCGACATATTATGTTGGTATAAACACAGTAAAAAATAATTTGTTGTTATGATGATGATTTATGCTTTGGATTTTTCGAATCGAATCTGTAATCCTTAACAGTATAGTGTGTGAGGATTTTTGATTGCTATAAACAGCCAATGGGCATCTGAAAGGAAAATGTATTGTAGAGTAATTGACTTCTCATACAACTGTAAGTGCTTTGTAAGTGTTTTGCTGTCCCCAATTCAAAATTGTCAGTGTAATTTTGGAACAATGTAACTGAATTATATTTTCATATAAACTCATGTCATATGGAGGGACCTGAATTTTTTATCAACGTCCTTTTCACATCGTGCCATATGTTTTTAGTACTCTTTGTTTCCAAGTGGCTATGACAAGTTCCATCCTGTAAGTGAATCCCTGCCTTGCAAAATGTCCAGCCTGTGCCATCACGCAGATACTTCCTTTTCACTCATCAAATTCCTACCAGCAAATCAATTTAGGAAATGGCCGTTTTCAAGTTTTCCCCCCTGCCCTTCCTGTCCCGTGCTCTCTACCCCTGTCCTTCCTGTCCCGTGCTCTCTACCCCTGTCCTTCCTGTCCCATGCTCTCTACCCCTGTCCTTCCTGTCCCGTGCTCTCTACCCCTGTCCTTCCTCTCCCGTGCTCTCTACCCCTGTTCTTCCTCTCCCGTGCTCTCTACCCCTATCCTTCCTCTCCCGTGCTCTCTACCCCTGTCCTTCCTCTCCCGTGCTCTCTACCCCTGTCCTTCCTCTCCCGTGCTCTCTACCCCTGTCCTTCCTCTCCCGTGCTCTCTACCCCTGTCCTTCCTCTCCCGTGCTCTCTACCCCATCTATTTGAACCATTCTTTCTTTTTGAACTTGGCCTGTATTTAAAATCTTTTTCTGACTTCACATTTGGGTTTTCCTCAGGGGAAATGCAATGAAATGGCCACAACAACAAGCACACAATCCAATTGACGTACACACATGCACCGTTATATAGCCTAGCCCACAGTGCCTGGGACTGGGGGGCGACAGGTAGCCAGAAGGTTGCAAGATCAAATCCCTGAGCTGAAAAGGTAAAAATATGTCATTCTGCCCCTGAACAAGGCAGTTAATCCACTGTTCCTAGGCCATCATTGAAAATAAGAATTTGTTCTTAACTTACTTGCCTCCTAGGTTCTCTCTTCAGAATCAGTAGAGGATCTGGTTAGCCCTACCTTTTTGACTCATGCATGAATCAACAGAGGTACCTTCACATCATCTCTTTTTTTATTACATTTTTTAAATTGTATTTTACCCCCTTTTTCTCCCCAACTTTCGATCTTGTCTCATCGCTGCAACTCCCCAAAGGGCTCGGGAGAGGCGAAGGTGGAGTCATGTGTCCTCCGAAACATAACCAGCCTAACCGCGTTCCTTAACACCCGCCAGCTTAATCCGGATGCCAGCCGCACCAATGTGTAGGAGGAAACACCGTTCATCTGGCGACCGGGGTCAGCCCGCAGGCACCCGACCCACCACAAGGAGTCGCTAGAGCGCGATTAGCCAAGTAAAGCCCTACCAGCCAAACCCTCCCCTGACCTGGATGACGCTTGGCCAATTGTCCTAGGTCCTATGGGACTCCCGGCCACAGTTGGTTGTGGCACAGCCTGGAAATTAATCCGGGTCTGTAGTAACGCCTCTAGCACTGCAATGCAGTGCCTTAAACCGACTGCCCCACTCAGGAGGACTTCACATCATCTCTTGATGGTACAGTTTTCATTATGATGGTTGTCAGTGGTTAAGAAATTACAACCCTGTCATATTACCATTGACCACATCAAAAGACAAGAAAAACACACTATCGTTGACACAGTTATTGCCTGAGTTTCCCTGTCCATTAGATGACTGATTCTTATTCTAAGTTAAGCGACATTTATCATCTGTTCTGTAGTGCATATACATTTCTTACTCTCTGTCAATCCATACCCATCTGGAGTGAAATTGAAAACTCATCATCTGTAACTATCTCCCTCTGAACATAGGAATAATTGTGTTTAATACCAGCGATTTGCTCACCGAAATGTGTGAAACTACTTTTATAGAGCTTTGCAAGAGAGAGGATGTCACACCAGTGTCTGTATCATTTCATTGATTTCCTTCCTTCCTTTTGACAAAAGCTTTGAGACAGATATTGATGAGGAGCCTTGGACAGACAGGTCCTTTATGAATGAACACTCCTGCCCAAACCTTGAACTTTTCTAAATTGTTCAGTAATAGTTTTTATAAAAGAGCTATCTAATCCATGATGATTATGGATTATAATATATAATTGATAGATAAATGCCTGGACTATTTTCATTTTGGTGAATGTCTTATACAATGGGTTGAAGTTATGTATAGAACCCCCCCATATGTAAAATAGTAAATAATCTACTTATCAGAAAGTATTGAACTGTCAAGAGGAGTTAAACAAAGGTTGTCCACCTTCTCCATATATATATTTGTTATGGCCATTGAAAAAAAGCTATTCAAATCCGATCTAACAATAATATCAAGGGGTTAGAAATCCAGTGCTTAAAAACAAAAGTGCCAATGATTCTAGTTTTCTCTTAAATCCACAATCTGGACCCCTGCACAATCTCATTGAAGATCACCTCTAGGCTCTCTGGACTATGATAAGTGTATTGTATTACATATTGGATCGTTAAATTACACAACATTTACATTACCCTGTAGTTTACCAATAAAATGGTTTGATGATGAAGTATGCATACCTGGTATTCATATCCCTAAAGAAATAAATGAACTCACAACAACAAATTTTAATACAAAGTTAGCAAAAATAGACAAGCTCTTGCAACCATGGAGAGGTACAAATCTGTCTATTTATGATAAAATTACACCGATTAATTATTTAGTCATATCACCGTTTACATATTTATTAAAGTTGCTACCTACTTCAGAAAACGTGTTTTTATAATTATATGAGCAAAACATGTTTCACTTTATTTGGAACGGTAAGCCAGACAAAATTAAACTTGCTAATTTATATAACTAATACAAGTTTGAGGGGCAAAAGCATAAAACCTCTCACTAAAAGCTTCAGTCATACAAAAGCTGTACGTAAACCCAAACTGATTATCCAGTTGATTAGTAAGAATAGCTCACCCTCTGAAGCTTTTAGTGAGAGGTTTAACGCTTTTGCACCTCAAACTTTTCTTTTATCAAGATTACAACCTCTCATTTTTGTTAATTGAAATTGAAACCTTGTACAAAGTATTGCCTTTTCTAAAACAAGCAGTTCATCCTCCTGAAAAAAACAGATCAAATATTACAACAAATACAGTGCATTCGGAAAGTATTCAGACCCCTGGAAATGTCCTTGTTTTTGAAAGAAAAGCAATTTTTTTTTGTCCATTAAAATTACATCGAATTGATCAAAAATACAGTGTAGACATTGTTAATGTTGTAAATGACTATTGTAGCTGGAAACGGCAGATTTTTTGATGGAATATCTACATAGGCGAACAGAGGCCCATTATTAGCAACCATCATTCCTGTGTTCCAATGTTCCAATGACACGTTATGTTATCGAATCCAAGTTTATCATTTTAAAAGAAAACCCGTTTGCAGTTATGTTAGCACAGCTGAAAACTGTTGTCCTGATTAAATAAGCAATAAAACTGGCCTTCTTTAGACTAGTTGCGTATCTGGAGCGTCAGCATTTGTTGGTTTGATTACAGGCTCAAAATGGCCAGAAACAAAGTACTTTCTTCTGAAACTCGTCAGTCTATTCTTGTTCTGAGATATGAAGGCTATTCCATGTGAGAAATTGCCAAAAATCTGAAGATCTCGTACACCGCTGTGTACTACTCCTTTCAAAGAACAATGCAAACTGTCTCTAACCAGAATAGAAAGAGGAGTGGGAGGTCCTGGTGCACAACTGAGGAAGAGGACAGTACATTAGAGTATCTAGTTTGAGAAACAGATGCCTCACAGGTCCTCAACTGGCAGCTTCATTAAATAGTACCCGCAAAACACCAGTCTCAACGTCAACAGTGAAGAGGTGACTATGGGATGCTGGCCTTCTAGGCAGAGTTGCAAAGAAAAGGCCACATCTCAGACTGGCCAATAAAAATAAAAGATGGTATTAAGATGGTCTGAATCACTGTGTCTCCAGCTCGCCTAGCTACTCACTGGACCCTATGATCACTCGGATATACATTCCTCTCCATAATGTCAATATGCTAGGTATATTGCTATCTTGGTTACTGATGTTTGTCTTATTTCACTGTAGAGCCTCCTCCCTGCTCAATATGCCTTAGCCCTTTTGTTCCACCCCACACACATGCAGTGACCTCACCTGGCTTAAATGGTGCCTCTAGAGACAAAACCTCGCTCATCGTCACTCAATGCCTAGGTTTACCTCCACTGTACTGACATCCTACCATACCATTGTCTGTTCATTATGCCTTGAATCTATTCTTCCCCGCCCAGAAATCTGCTCTTTTTACTCTCTGTTCCAAACGCACTAGACAACCAGTTCTTATAGCCTTTAGCCGTACCCTTATCCTACTCCTCCTCTGTTCCTCTGAAAATGTAGAGGTTAACCCAGGCCCTGCAGCCCCCAGCATCACTCCCATTCCCAGTCGCTATCATTTGTTGACTTCTGTAACTGTAAAAGGCTTGGTTTCATGCATGTTAACATTAGAAGCCGCCTCTCTAAGTTTGTTTTATTCACTGCTTTAGCACACTCCGCTAACCCGGATGTCATAGCCGTGTCTGAATCCTGGCTTAGGAAGGCCACCAAAAATCCTGAAATTTCCATACCCAACTACAACATTTTCCGACAAGACAGAACTGCCAAAGGGGGCGGAGTTGCAATCTACTGCAGAGATAGCCTGCAGAGTTCTGTCACACTATCCAGGTCTGTGCCCAAACCATTCGAGTTTATTCCTTTAAAAATCCACTTTTCCAGAAACAAGTCTCTCACCGTTGCCGCTTGTTATAGACCCCCTTCATCCCCCCGCTGTGCCCTGGACACCATATGTGAATTGATCGCCCCCCATCTATCTTCAGAGTTAGTACTGTTAGGTGATCTAAACTGGGACATGCTTAACTTCTTGACGCTACCCATTCAGCAACCGCTGAATAGCATAGCGCCACAGTCAAATAATATTACTAAAAAACATTAATATTCATGAAAGTGCAATATTGCAAAACACAGCTTAGCCTTTTGTTAATCCACCTGTCATCTCAGATTTTGAAATTATGCTTTACAGAGAAAGCAATCCAAGCGTTTGTGTAAATTTGTCGATAGCATAACAAAACATGTACACTAAGCATTAAGCAAGGTCACGAAAATCAGAAAAGCAATCAAATTAATCGTTTACCTTTGATGATCTTCGAATGTTTTCACTCACGAGACTCCCAGTTACACAACAAATGTTCCTTTTGTTCCATAAAGATTATTTTTATACCCAAAATACCTCCATTTGTTTGTCGCGCTATGTTCAGAAATCCACAGGAAAGAGTGGTCACCACAACGCAGATGAAAATTCCAAATAATATCCATAATGTCCACAGAAACATGTCAAACTTTTTTTATAATCAATCCTCAGGTTGTTTATAAAATCTATATTAGATAATATATCAACCGGGTGTGTAGGTTTTTCAACAACACCGGGAGAAACAATGGCCGCTTTACTCTGTAGCACAAAACTCATTCTGAGAGCCCCCACCTATCCACTTACGCAATGTGATCTTTCAAGCTAATTTTTCAAAATAAAAGCCTGAAACTATGTCTAAAGACTGTTGACACCTTAGGGAAGCCATAGAAAAAGGAATCTGGTTGATATCCCTTTAAATGGAGGATAGGCATGCATAGGAATAGAAAGGTTTCAAAATAAGAGGCACTTCCTGATTGGATTTTCCTCAGGTTTTTGCCTGCAATATTAGTTCTGTTATACTCACAGACAATATTTTTACAGTTTTGGAAACTTTAGAGTGTTTTCTATCCTAATCTGATGATCATATGCATATTCTAGTTTCTGGGGCTGAGAAATAGGTAGTTTCAAATGGGTACGTTTTTTTTTAAAGATCAGAGCATGAGCATTTGACAGAACAACAAAGAGAATACTTTTTACTGTTTGCATGATTACTTTTTTTGGTGTTGTTCTTCAAAATCTGTGCCAAGGGCAATAAAAATGTGAATATGTTTAATGTCTTACTGGTCATTGTCATCACTGGCTCCTAATTGGAAATCCACAAACATGGAACTGTGCCGAGTGTTGTTTTCACCAAATCAAGCATTAACTTGCACAGGAAACCCTCTTCTTTGCTGGCTCTTACACACACACACACACACACACACACACACACACACACACACACACACACACACACACACACACACACACACACACACACACACACACACACACACACACACACACACACACACATACATACATACATACATACATACATACATGCATACAAACACAGTCACAGTCATGTATTCACATAGCATATTTCCTCTTCTCATTCCCTTTTTGCAACCAAATTATGGTATGGTGCCATGGTGTGCTTTGATAGTTACTTTAGGAGCTGCTTGCTAACTCTACATCGACATTTGGCCAGAAGCAATAACTGGTGTATATGATCCCAAGTTGTATAAAAATCTAAGTAGCTAGTGTGACTATATACTGTAATTGCTATGACTCTTATTGTCTACTGGGATAATACAGTATTTAGTGTAGTTTCCAGACATGCCAGTGTGATGGGCCATCTTGCTTTACTGTACCATTTGAATGAAAGACATTGCTTCCAATACCTGTCCAGCTAAGCCACTTAAAAAAAGTATCTCTATCAAGTTCTTAAGACTGGAAGGGGAAATAAACCAATAGTCAAGATGTGTATCTACATTTGCATTGGATGTCATTTCCTCTAGTACTGTATGTCTCTTCCACAGTTCATCTTGTTTGTTTTTGAACATATTCACGTTATCCAGAGATGACCAAGCCCCTGTTGATTGAGGAAAAACATTGGTGGCATGGTGTACACTACAGTCTCGGTCTGTTAGGTTGTCGTCTCTCGTCTCTCCTCTGGGATGAAAGTACACTAATAGATATTCAGTGCTGGGTTTTCACTCAGCCATGCGTGCTCTCCTTCATATTCCTCTGCTGTGAGGTCAGCTCCACTGTGACAGTTATAAGCCTCTTACAGGACTGCCTTTCCATCTTGAATGAGCTCTCTGAGCTGGTTGATGTCTTTTGTTTTGTATCTGTGCTGACCGCAGACTACCATGATCTTTTATGTTTTGTGGATGTCTGAGTTGTTGTAGATTAGGCTAATTTGATATTTTTTACAGATGGACGATAGGCTTACTCTTTTCCTTACACTGTTAAGCCTCTTAGATGTAAAGTCCCTGCATGGTTCTGGTACCGGTTCCGACCAACATTTTCACTTATAAATCGATCTGTGGACACCGTATGCATTTTACAGTTAAAAGGCAGGTGAAATCTTATAGTTAGTCATTTTATAATTTGATTATACTATATTTAGAATGCATATACATTATTTAAAGCCTCATTCATACAGTTTTGTTGAATAGGATATACATCATAGAAAATATTTCATATTTTCATATTTGTACTGTGTACTTGAGCTCAAAAGTGACTACACCTCAGCAATTTATAACTATTTCTACCATAAAGTTGAGATTTAACCTTTCTTGGAGTATACATAATTACTAGCTATTGTTCATGGCCCTCTCGTGATAAATACATACTTTTGGGGATTACGTAGACTACATTTTCGATTACATTTACTTACATTTAACTGGTATAAATAATTTAACATTATTGAAAATGTGTGTTTCAGTTCAAACAGTAACTTAAAGCCTACATAACTCTCACAGATTGTAATTTAATTACTGGTTCACAGTCCAACATGTCTTTTCAATTGCACCACATTCCGGGCTATAAACGAGAGTGCTGAGATACAGTACATGTGACAGGTTGACTTTGTAAGAGCTTCTAAGTTCTAAGAGGCTGAGAGTCAGTGTCATGGCCCAGGCAAATTCTCCAAATCCCTAGTAAGACTTAGCTAATGGAGTTCTCTCGTGATTCTAAAGGATGGACTTCTCATCCTTAGTATACAGGCATAATAACCCTCTAATATACTGCAATGAAATGGGGTTAAAACAATCATCAGACACAGAGAAAGTGTGGTTTCATTTTATACAAGGTGTCTCTGAGAGGTAGGCCTTAGGCAGTGTTTTTCCTAGTTTTCCCCATTTTCACTAGTATGAGTTCGCTTGGTTCTAAGATTTGTAGATTGGAGCTAAACAGCTTGCTTCACAGAAGGCAATAACATCTATGGCTGATTATCTTTATAACACAATGGGCCCCCTTTCACTTCATAGAATGAATGCAGGTCATCTGGGGCTTGTCGAGATGATGTAAAGCACCAGGTTTGCAAAGATAAGTAATGATTTCAAGCAGGAGAGAAGTAATGGAACAACAGAGTGTTTCTGGAATCCTGCAGTGTTATGAAAATGTCAATTGAGGGCCTTGGGATACATGGGTGCAAAGTACCTCATAGACCAAATGCCTAAGAACCCTAAAATCTCAAATGTAGTTGTGAGTCAGAGAGCATACAACACCCTGAAACACAGAGAGGTGCTTGTGTTGCGTGTGTTTACTACACTGTGCTGCTGTGTTTGCTGGCTGTGCTTCGCTTGGTTGGTTGGAGGACCGCGTTCATGAGTCATTCTCTCTGCCCTGGAGCTCTGCAGCCAGATGAAGGAGCATACATATTTCCTTCTTCTTTTAGTTTCTCTAATATACCATTAAGGCATCATTACATCTCTGTAAACATTTATTCAACGCCCAGAACCTTTCAAAATGAACTAAATAGTTATGAATAATTTGGTTATTTCACCTCAGTTTTTTGTCTTCATTTCTGAGCAGTGCGCTCTCTCTCTCTCTCTCTCTCTCTCTCTCTCTCTCTCTCTCTCTCTCTCTCTCTCTCTCTCTCTCTCTCTCTCTCTCTCTCTGTCTCACTCTCTCTCTCGCCCTGGCCATGATGTTATCCCTTGTGTCTTGTACATACCAGTACTACCCAAAGGGAAGAGGTGGGCGGGCCAGGGACTTGGCTGACTAAGGGCACTACAGGGAAGGGGTACACAGTGCATGACAGCGGGTGCTGCGGAAGGTTAAGGATGCCTTACAAGAGAGCCTTTTGTCAGAATCAACCCCTGATGAATAGACTGCTCAGTATATGAGAGTGTGTGGGATCCATTCTGCATTCTCGTCAAGCCATCAAGTCTCTTCACCCATTTTAACCATTGAAATGCCTGGCAGTCAACTTCAAATGCCTAATGGAGCAAATATCTTGACCAGAAAATATACTTGAATTCATTCAGGGGCTTATCCAAGACCCAGTGGTACAGCACACAGAGCGTGGTGGAGGAATCCTCGCAGGCAGCCCTCCCTCTGAATAGGCAGGCACCCACTGCGTCAGTAACCTGATTACCCTAGCTGTCAGTCTTAATAAGGCCAGGCCTCAGATCCCCACCACGGGACGGGACAAACTTGGTCCTCCGATAGGGAGTCAGAGGACAGATGAGGAACAGGACGGCAGCTCTTCTCCGAACACAGACAGACAAAGACAAAGTGTGCAGGTATGGTAAAACTGATCAATGGGGATTTCACATGACGTTGTTAAGGCTATTACAGTTCCTGAAAGCAGCTGTTGCAACTAACTGTTGCTGTGTTAGATTCATTTTTGAAAAGCAAGCACAGGGCATTATTTTTAAAACTGTATAAAGCAGCTAGACTCCTTTGAAATATTCAGAATCTGATTCTATTATTGTGCCTTATTGGGATAGTTTGCGTGTGTATGTTTGTGTGTGTTGTGTATCACATTCATTTCTTAATTTTCCTTTTGACTACACTGGTGTCTGTTTCATTCCTTCATCTAGTTGGGAATAGTCTTTCTATCTAGGCAGTCTTGTTTGAAATTCAACCATTTGAAATATAGAATGTTGCTCAAGAATAAAAGCGAAGGCTGAAAGAGAAAGAGGAGGAAGAGAGCGAGAGCGAGAAAAAGCAAGAGAGAGAAGTGAAGAGAGGGGAAGGAAAGCATAAAAAACTCGGAGGCAGCAGTCACTAAGGGGAGGGCAGCCGGATACAACTAGTGGGTGGACCCTGATGATTGTATCTGAGCTATGGACACACGCAGCAATCCTCTCTCTTACACGCTCCGTTTCACCAAATGGAATAGATTTAATATGTTTTAAACATAAATTATTTAGTAGGCGGATTCTTATCAGTGTCACGACAGAGATATTTCCTGCCTCACTGTTTCTTACATCACCCCTTCTCTCTGGCTTTTCCTCAGAATTCAACAGGAAGCTCTGTACAGACTGAGACTGCTGGATCCTCCAGTGTTTTACAGCCCTCTCTGCACTGACCATTGGTACAAGAAGAGAGACTGCTGCCTGAGGCCTGGGTACAGGGAGGCTAGGATCCTAACACTGCCACACAAGCAGCTCCACAGTAATGTCAGCCTCCCTCCTGGACGCTGATCCCATCTATGCCACGGTGGTCCACACTGCCAAGGCTGAGGACAGGGAGTCGACAGGGGCTGTGGCTGTCCCTCCAGTCAGGCTGAAGCCTCCGGGGGACCTAAAGTTGACCCGGAGCCTCTCCAAGTCGGACTCAGACCTGTTGGTGTCTCCCCTGGGTGAGGAGGATGGGGGTCTGAACAGCTGCTGTGAGTCTGTGGCTAACTGCAGTTCTGGGAACAAACAGATGGAGAGATCGCCCTCCTTCGCCTCCGAGTGGGATGAGGTAATTCTCTGGGTTCTCTTGGTGGGGTGATAGGCAGGGATTGGCACTGGGAGAGTTAATGCATAGTCAGGCTTCAAATAAAGCTTTTAATTCCTTTAGGGGCAGATGGGAGAGGAGGGGGAGTTGTAATGAGTGATAAAGAGTGATAAAGAGAGGAAGGAAGAACAGTAATAGACAGGAGGTAAGGGGCAGTAGTGGCGTTGACTTTTACCCATACAGTCGCTGCAGAATGCCTGCAGGCAAGTGCTGAATGCATGAGTGGCCTGATCACTCCCACCAATACCCCATAGCAGCCCTGGCACACAAGGCTAATTGGGCTTGGGCTGTCACTCCTAATACAGTCAGACTGCTTACTATGGGTCAACCCGCGCATGGCTTGACGTCTCTTCTGTTCCCCCGTTTCCCCTGCTTTCCAGTAGGCTAATGCATGCCACAACCCCAGCCTCAAAACTTACTTCAATCCTGGTCTGACGCTGTACTGTTTTGAACTCTAGTCTAGGTAGAAATTATTGCATTTTCTGGTTCATCCCATCCTGCTCTCTGACAGGACTATGTGGTTCCCTGGCCCCCTCTCTGCTCCCCCATCTGCTCTCTGACAGGACTGTGTGGGCCTGGCCTCCTCTCTGCTCTCCCCTCTTTGACAGGACTGCCTGGTGCCCTGGCCCCCTCTCTGCTCTCCCCCCTTTGACAGGATTCTGGTGCCCTGGCCCCCTCTCTACTCTCCCCTCTTTGACCGGATTGTCTGGTGCCCTGGCCCCCTCTCTACTCTCCCCTCTTTGACCGGATTGTCTGGTGCCCTGGCCCCCTCTCTGCTCTCCCCTCTTTGACCGGATTGTCTGGTGCCCTGGCCCCCTCTCTGCTCTCCCCTCTTTGACCGGATTGTCTGGTGCCCTGGCCCCCTCTCTGCTCTCCCCTCTTTGACCGGATTGTCTGGTGCCCTGGCCCCCTCTCTACTCTCTTTGACAGGATTCTGGTGCCCTGGCCCCCTCTCTACTCTCTTTGACAGGATTGTCTGGTGCCCTGGCCCCCTCTCTACTCTCTTTGACAGGATTGTCTGGTGCCCTGGCCCCCTCTCTACTCTCTTTGACAGGATTGTCTGGTGCCCTGGCCCCCTCTCTACTCTCTTTGACAGGATTGTCTGGTGCCCTGGCCCCCTCTCTACTCTCTTTGACAGGATTGTCTGGTGCCCTGGCCCCCTCTCTGCTCTCCCCTCTTTGACAGGACTGTCTGGTGCCCTGGCCCCCTCTCTGCTCTCCCCTCTTCTCTTCTCTCTGCTCTCTGACAGGACTGTTTACTCAGGCCACGCTGGGAGGGGTGTCCTGTTCTGTTCTTAAGGGCATCCTGTTTTGCAGCTGCCCCCATGTGTCTGTTTCTTTTCTAGTGTCATTTGGGGCAGGGTGGGGGGAGGGGATGCAAGGGCAAAGACTTACTCAGACTTACTCATAAGGAGATCAACAATGTTCCGTCCCTCTCGGACAGTCCAGAGCTAGTGTCTACATTATATACACTTAGGAGGAGAGGAAGCCAGGTGTGACACACACACACACACACTGCATACTGCAATATGTTGGAGTAATTGCAGAGGAGACCATATTCCTGTTGAGATTGGTTTGCTCTCAGCACTTAGACACACTCAGATTTAGACTACAGCATGTCCAGCAGTTAGAGCTTGAAATTCTCAGCTGGGCATTTATTTCTGTCCACAATTGTCTGAAGTAATTTATAGTTGTAAATTCTTGTTATTATCTCACCCTGATTATGCTTGTCCCATTGATTTGATTTGATATAAGCGTTATAGTGAGGACATTTTGGCATACAGTATGCTAATGACATGTATGATGACAACTGATCAACCGCTTTACAGCTTTACATCTGTTAAATTCTCGAAAGACACATCTGTCTAAACCAGACATGTTACAGATGCATACATTGATACCTCTAGCCATTAGAGATGCTTTGAATATCTCCTTTCTTTAGTGAGCGCACTTCAAATGACCCTTTTTTATATTGGAGAGATGATTGTGGTTGTAGTGGGTGGTGTGTGTGTATGTGTGTGTGTCGGAGACTGTTGTGGCATGCTCTCGTCCATTTCTCTCATCGTGTTAACATTGCTGCAGTCTATTGGGGCCCTGGCTGAAAATCATTTTAGCTGGGAAAGAGGACTAACATGTTCAGCACATATGCTGGTTTAACTCAGTTCATAATTTATGTGGCTAGCTAGGGCAGAGAGAACATCTATTTATAAGATCTATTTTGACAAAAAATATCTCACCCAGCGAAACACGAAGGCCATGTCGCTTTTCCGCCTGATGTCCCCATCCCGCCCACTGCATCAAATTGACACAGAGCAGGCTGTCATTATGGTCCGGGAATGTGAGCAAACCTGCTTGGTTAAACATAAAAAATCTATTGATTTAAATTCTGTACTCATCATCTAGCCGATAGAGCCAACGGGTAGTTCAGCATTGAACCAGGTGAAACAAGCATCCATACAAATTAGCCCACCTCTGACATCTCAGACATGGTGAAGTTCCAAGATGGCGTAGCAGTCAGACGTATTTGTCCTCGTCTTGTCGTGTCCCAGGTATATATATATTTTTATATATTTTTCTTCGCATATCTTTTTATATTTTTCTAAACCCTCACTTCAAAATACTCTCCTGCAACCCGCCTCACCCAATGTGGTGTGGATCTGCATTTTCTCTAAAGTATTTTTCTCTGCCTCTATTACTGGAATCTCTCCAACATAAACTAGCCAGCTAACTAGCCAGCTAACTAGCCAGCTAACGGTCATCAGCTAACCTCTAGCTCGGAAAGCTCTCGCCAGTTTGACCTCCATGTTTAACATGGAGGTCCTGGTAGCAACTGGCGCTTTGGTCAAACAAGGTAGGGAACCCAGAGACAGCGAAAACAACCTTCCCCATGCTGCAAGCCTATGCGGACTAGACATCTGGCAAAAACAACATACAGCAAAATGTATGCGCATCTGGGGGACATACAGTGTAATAAGTATGATACAATACGTCCTATAATCCGTATGATAATGTACATATAATGTACGTTCGTTGTTAGAATCATCAGATCAAGGTGAAGCGTGATATGGTTTCCACATATTTATTTAGTGAAACGCACCAAAACATAAAGAATGAAAAGTGAAGTCAATGAAGTGCTAACAGGCAACAAAGCATAAACAAGATCCTACAAACACAGGTGAGAAAAATAACAACTTAAATATGATCCCCAATTAGAGACAACAATTACCAGCTGCCTTTAATTGGGAATCATACAAAACACCAACATAGAAAATAAACTAGAACACAACATAAACATAGAAATACTAGATCACCCCCTATTCACACCCTGACCTACTATACCATAGAGAAACAATGGCTCTCTATGGTCAGGGCGTGACAACATATGCTGTTCCATTCATAACGCAATCTATAAACGTCACAGGATAATACGAATTTCCCTGAGACCACGTTGATCCCACACAAAGCATATAGCTGACAGTGATTCATCATGATCTACATAGATGGGTGTATAACTAACACATTTACATTTAAGCAGCTTCCATAGGTCTTCTCCCTGGCTCCTTGGTGGTAACAGAGCAGTTTGACAGCAGCATGGCATCATCAGCAGATATTGAATGGCCCACTAAGAGGATTAGCATATAGATCCCAACTGATTGCAGCGTGATCACTTTAAGAGGAACACAATTGATTTAACAGAGTCCACCAACAGGCCCTTCACTTCATAACTGTGTTATCATTTATTTCTTTGTGGTCTCTATATCTGATTATTCCAATCCATTTTTGCACTAATCAAAGGCTTGCCACTCAAGAGCTTACTGGAAAGTCTATATCAGACCCCTTAAGGGGTCACAAATTCACTTTGTAAAATCATATATTATGTGATGCGTTATGATAGCTACACTGACTAGATTTTTGTACAGATTTTCCACAGATTTGTTCCTGCCTGATGTCCTGTACATCTGGCAAGAGTGATGATGTGGAACAGTTGTGTAGCCTTAATTGTATTACTCTCAGGCTGCAAGAGTCCCAGCATGTTCTAGCTCTTTAATTGTAATGAGATGGAATTCCTCAAACAACTGCTTTTGGGACGAGATAAGGTGCACTATAGCATATGGGCAATGTGTTGATGGTACGTGTGTGATATAGAATGTAACTGGGTTAATTCAATGTGGAATATGTGAGTTCTGTATTGCTGGAGGGAGCTGCCATGCTTCCCACGTGTCTGGCTTCTAAATGAATCAAGGCTTTTTCTGAGTGTTGATGCCACTAGCAAAGTGCATAGGGCTTCTCAAACACTAAATCGTATGTCAAATAACCCTTTCTATGTCTCCAGTGTCACTTGTGAAAGCGGATTCAGCTTTGCAGGCTTTTATAATAGTAGAATAGTAGAATATGCTGGCTAAATCACTGGATAGCACTGTATTATGGCATTAGCTACCTCCTGAACAGTACAGTAAGCTCCCTCCATTGCTCTGAGAAGCTCTCCTCCCAGAATCTCAGTCTGCCAAGAGGAGAGGGTACTGGAGAATGTCACAACACCAGTTCTCACACAAACAGACAGAGCTGAACTGTTCAATATTACTGCAATATTTTCTTGACTTTGCTTTCATAAGATAAATGTTTATTAGTTATTTTCTAAAGCCATATGTTTTAGGCCCATGATGTGCTTGGATTGTTTTGTATTAACCTCCACGCAGGCTTGTTGTTTTACTCTGTATACTGCATGTTTTCACTTTCTGTTCAGAGATGGGGCAGAGAGCCTTATTGAATCTTATAAAGGTCATTTTGCAGAGATCTAAAGCAATTTGGCCTACAGGTTGTCCCTGCGCACTGAAGGTTCAATCGCTTTAAATTGCAATTCACCCTGACACCCTGTGTGAAGGACCAATAAAACACTACCCACCACGTTGTTGTTTTACTCTTCATCACTCCTCCTTAGTCAGCATCCCTGTCTACTGTTTGTAAACACACAGAAACAAGATTTAGGAGCACATGTTGATGATCATTACCTGGGCGTAACCATATCTGGTTTGTCCTAATGTTTCACTCCTCTTCCACAGATTGAGAAGCTCATGAACCTGATTGGAGCAGGCATCGAGTCATCCAATGACCAGCAGCGCACCACAGGTAAATACCTACATGTAGGTAAAGGTTGCATACAAACAGTAAGCCATCTTATGACAGCTCTATGTAGGCCTTATGACAGAGCGTTAAAGTAAAGGGCAGTGGTGGAAATAGTACCCAATTGTTATCCTTGAGTAAAAGTAAAGATACCTTAATAGAAAATGACCCAAGTAAAAGTGAAAGTCACCCAGTAAAATACTATTTGATTTTAAATATACCACATGTATCAAAATTAAGTGTAATCGCAAAAATATACTTAAGTATCAAAAACATCTTTTAAAATTGCTTATATTAATCCAACCAGATGGCACAATTTTCTTTTATTTTTATTTATAACCAGGGGCACACTACAACACGCATACATCATTTACAAATTAAGCATGTGTTTAGTGATTCCACCAGATCAGAGGCAGTAGGGATGACCAGTGATATTCTCTTGATAAGTGAGTGAGTTGGATAATTTTCCTGACCTGCCAAGCATTCAAAATGTAACCTATATTTTTGGTGTTCAGGGAAAATGTATGGAGTAAAAAGTACATTATTTTCTTTAGGAATGTAGTGAAGTAAAAGTTGTCAAAAATATGTATAGCAAAGTAAAGTACAAATATCCCCAAAAACTACTTAAGTAGTTTCGTTAAAGTATTTTTAATTAAGTAATTTACACCACTGGTAAAGGGTTAACCAGATTTGTTAGAGGCAGACTGTTTCTATGCTGTACAGGCTCATTAGAAGCCAACAACCATATTATAAGACATAAAAGATATGAAGATTTGTTTTTCCCGTAAATCATAACAATTCAAGATGTAATTTGTTTTGTGTGAAACTTGTGTCATCTGTATGGGGTTTTGTGGTGTGAAGTGTATTTCCACTTTAAGAGAAATCAAATTCAAACTTCACGTGACTATCATTTTTCCTGTGCTGTGTCTCAATAGAGGCTGAATCTATTCTCTGATTCATCGAGTCTATCCTTCAGGTGGCTCTCAGTGAGAAGCCAACTAACAAATGCTCAGTTTATTTAGATTACATTCTCAACTTGGTACACTGGATCTCTAAATCTCCCTTAGAAACTTTTCTATAATGTGATTCCACAAAGCTATTTACCTCAGTGGATTATGGTCATTGTGCAATGAGGATTTTTGGTCAACCTCATATTAATAATGACACTCTTTTGGCTTAATGTTGTAATGTGTATTATTTATACGTATTATTAATTTACAGTAATAGTTCCACACTGCAGGCTGACTGTGCTAGGGTCTTTTTCATCATGACATCATACAGCCTCTGACAATGTGTGTCCATTACACTGAACAAGCCACCGTCATAACGTCCACATATGGTCCTTGATGCATAATTGAATATTATGATTAGTCATAACCACTGTCATGAAACTCACTAATGAAACTCACTGTGGTTTCCTCTCCTTCAGCTGAAAGTATATATTTTTCTTATTCCAATTTCATCTACCACTCATTTACTATTCTTTTTATAGCTGATGTTATTGTACTCTACGTAATGTGGCTGGAAAGTATGGTAATTGATGTGTTTGTTGATGTAGACGGTGCTTCTATACTATTTCAGTACTTTGAGTTTTTCATAAAGAGGACTCAGCAGGAGCCTCTCCCAGATTCAGCTGATTCATAGCTGTGCTGATTTTATCACCTGATTGTACCTGATTGCTTGTTACTCTGTCATTTGACATGGAGAGGAGATTAAAAAATGTTTTTCAACAAAATATGTTTTATTGTCACATAAACCAAATAGGTGCAGTGAAAGGTGTTGTTTTACAG
This sequence comes from Oncorhynchus mykiss, assembly GCF_057628025.1. Classification (NCBI taxonomy): domain Eukaryota; kingdom Metazoa; phylum Chordata; class Actinopteri; order Salmoniformes; family Salmonidae; genus Oncorhynchus; species Oncorhynchus mykiss. The sequence goes on along the minus strand of NC_143038.1, from coordinate 52,745,060 downwards.
GGTCAGCTGTAGTAGTACGGCACCTCTGGAGCAAAGTAGGGTTAAGTGCCATGCTCAAGAGCACATCGACAGATCTTTCACCTTGTCAGCTCGGGTATTTGAACCAGCGACCTTTTCGGTTACTTTCCCAATGCTCAAACCGCTAGGCTACCTGCTGCCCTACGTTTAGCCAAAATGCGTTGACTGACTTGCCCTCTTGGTAAAGGCATAATGAGGGTATTGTATTCTCCTACAAAATGAAATGATACAAAATGAAAGTGTCCTTTCGGATGAAGATATCAAGAGAGGGAAAGAGAGTGAGTGTGGGAGAGGGAAGTCAAATTGTCACTATTCTCCCCTACATTATTCCACCATTATAAAGGAGCTATATTATCCCCCAACCCTTTCATCCCTCTCTCTCCCTCCTATTCCTCTCATCCCAGTTTCTCCATAGATACTATTTCCTAGGGATGACCTGTGCTAATTAAACCTAAACTATAATATTTGTTTGTGACTGCTGTGCCATTTTGCCTCTTGAAACATCCCTGCCTATTGAATGCTTAAACGATGTGCTGTTTGCAATTGTGGTTTGAAAGTGCTTCAATTGTCTGTTACAGGAGCATTGAGTAAATTAACTTAAACAGCGAGCAGGGAGGGAGAGGGAGCTCTCTTAACAACACACAGGAGGCATCCTGCAGCTCAGTATGTGTTTGCCACTCCTCTGACGTTCAAAGATATAGTGTCCGTCTTCCGTTCCTGTGAATTAATTTAGCTTTGCGGTTCCTTTCGGTAGTGTTGCCATTGTGGATGTGTTGACAGAGCTAGCGCTACTCTCACATTGATAAAGAGGCAGTGCTTTATCTAGCTAGCAGAGCCATTAACTCTCCGTAAATATTTCCCCGAGCCAAGTTTAGACCTAGGTACCTCTGTCGGTCCCTTCGGAAGCTCACTAGCCCAAACTGGACGTGAAGACTCATTTAGTGGGCTGAGGTAGTAACCCAGTTCCCCCTAACAGTAACAATCACTCAGTAATTAGGCCCTGCTGGTCCCTGGGAGCTGATGTCGTCCTAAATTAATGGCTGTAATTGGGTGGGGAGGGCTGGTATCTTTAACAGGCTTTGTTTGAGTGATATATTAAAGAAGCTGCCATCGGTAAAGCTCTGGGGGAAGAGGGAGGAGTCTGAGTGAAACGTAATGAGTCTGCTCCAATCTTTCCCATTTCTATATTACCATCTTATCTCCCCCACATGCACATGTCATCATCTTCACTATTCATCTTTTTATGTGCATCTCTTATCTGTCTGCTTCATTTGTCTTCCTTTTCCTTTTCACATTATTATTATTTTTTGTCATTTAGCAGACGTTCTTATCCAGAGCGACTTACAGTAGTGAGTGCATTCATCCTTTCTCTCTCTATCCCAAAGCATGTCTAATAGAAGGGCTGTCTGTTCTTGATTATGAATTATGAGTGTTAGCTCTTGAGCTTATCTCGGATGCGTGGTCACAAAGACCTGACCTTTACCTTCATTAAGGTAGAGCAACTTCGTTACAGCCGGCCAATTACGGCAGGAGCTCAAATCGATCTCTCCTCACTTTGCCTCTGTAACCATGACTTCTCCTCCTCTGGCCAGCTGGCTGGGGATGGGATGAGTGAGGCGTTCACAGGCAGACTGAAAGCCTGCATAATTACTCTGTGCCTGTAGCTGTATCCAGATATCACCAGTGATGGACGCAGTAAGCAGTCCTGCATAGGTGGGTGCAAATGCCTATTTGGTTTTATTTCAATAGAAGTCTGTGTGCCCATTTGTATTATCCTGTTGCATTTCACACATTTGATTCCTGCAGTTATCTGTAAGCTTCACGCATCAACTGTTGTATTCTAAAATAGTTTGTGATATGTGCTGACGTAACAAAAGGAGTTACACTCTTAGAAAAAAAGGGTTCCCAAAGAGTTCTTCAGCTGTCCCCATAAGAAAATGTTCTACATGGAACCAAAAGGGTTCTACCTGGAACCAGCAGATGAACCCTCATGAACCCATGGTTCTAGATAGTACCTTTTTTTCTAAGAGTGTAATGTTTCTCCTGTCATCTTGTAGCACGGGGGGTATCCAATGAAAGGGACTTGAGAGTCGTTATGAGAGACAGTCCATTAAACACTGTGTGTGTGTGTGTGCGTGTGTGCTTGTTTGCGTGTGTGTGTGCGTGTGCGTGAGAGAGATTTGCACTGACTTGAGTCAGTGCTGCCCCACTCGCACAATCATCACAGCGAGATGTAAATGAATTAAGGACAGCTGTGAATAAGCTTGAACATTTTCTTTATTTTAATGTCCCTTGTAAAGCAATGGGAAGCCGAGCTTTGAAATCACTGCCCATGTAGAAGGGGAGAAACATACATATTTTTTTATATTCTAGTCATCCCATACAGAGAGGTCTGTGATTTTAAGGCTCCTAGTGCTTGTTCCCTGCCTCTGACGGTGGTGTCTTTTCAGCACTAGCAAGATCAGAGTGCCTCTGTGCAATTCTAATCAGTGCAGATGGTGGGAAGAGAGAGAGAGACTGTGAGGTAGAGGGAGAGAGAGACTGGGGTAGAGGGAGAGAGAGACTGGGGTAGAGGGAGAGAGAGACTGGAGGAGAGGGAGAGAGAGAGAGAGACTGAGGTAGAGGGAGTGAGAGAGAGGCTATGAGGTAGAGGGAAAGGGAGGGGGATTTATATAGTAAGAGTGTGAGGCAGAGAGAGATAGGGGGAGGAACGAAGAGCTGATACGTGGAGCAGTACCCTTCTCCATCAGGCAGCATACGGCAGCCCTGCAGTGGACTTAGAGACTATGTGAATAAGGGAATGAGGTAAAGAGCCAGAAAGAGAGCAGAAGAGAGAGAAAGCTTGAGGGATTTGTCTGAATGGGAAGGGGGATGAGCATCAAGACTGCCTGTTGTGGATGCGGGAAGGACGCGGTTGAGGCTGCTTTCTGGACTCGTGAGTATCCAGCATCAGGACGTTATGTCCTGTGAGGGAAGCGGTGAGGGGAGCGTGTGAGCCGAGAGCAGCTGCTTTGTGACAGTGCATGCATCAGACAGGGGATGCAGCAAACCTCTGCCCTGAGCACAGGAGCTAGCTGTACCCACAGTGGGGGAGAACCAGGTGGGGTGGAGGGGGCTTATCGCACAGGGAAGAGGCTGGCTGAACCAAGGTGGTCCTGTGGAGATCTCAGCCGAGAGTCAAGAGGCTCACCTGCGCTCTGTTAGAGCTGAGCTTGGATTTACTGGTGTGAGATATGATTAGAACGTTCTCTGAATGAGCCAGCCTCCAGAGGGGAGTCTATATGTTGGGAAGCATCAGGTTTTCCACCAGGATCACTGGGAACACCAAGGACATAGAGCCTCGGGCTAGCAGGCATGCCGGCGGCTGGAGCTTTATCAAGTGGCTAGTGATTGGATTCTGATTCATCAACAGTCGGAAGCCAAAGGAGAAACCTGAATGTTGGTGTATGAGATTGGACTCTCATTCTGTTTGTGGAGTAAAACCAAAATCCTAGAGAGAATCCCATAATCCAGATTACACGAATAGCCTTACTTTATCACGGTTCTACCGTCAGAGCTCTCAGACAGGTTGTCCATTAAAGCCATGGGACAGAGACAGAGGTGACCAAATGCTACAAAGAGGAGCTGTAACTTACTGTGGTTTACCATACCCTTGTGGAATATTATCTCAAAAAGGATGATGCTGATGCTGGTTTAACCAGGTTTAAAGACAGCATGTGGAATATGATATCCAGTAATACTGTATCATCTTTGTGTGGTCCGGAAAATTATTTGGTTTAGTGCTCCGTATTACAGTGTGCTGGAAATGAAACATTTTGAGGCATTGGCAATTTCCATGTCAGTAATTAGCTAAACATTTTGATAGAAGATGCCAGATTGGCTCAATTAATTGAAAGTGGTGATCAGTATTAAAAAGATCTACATATCCACCTCTACCTCCATCCTTGCCTGACATTGACACTCACTGTAACAACAGTGGGTGTACAGTATACCACGGTGGGCAGGTTCCACCACTATATCTCCAGGGTAAGAATAGCCGGGCCCCCTCCTGCCCTGTGGGAGCCGCCCTCCCCCAACCTGGACCCTGTCTCCTCTGCCCTGCTGGTGCTCCTGCACTCGGCTGTGCTGGCCGAGGATGATGTGGCAATGTCATGTCTCGTCCTCGGAGTGCCGCTGCTACCGGCTGAACGGCTTCTCCCTGCTGAAGCGCTTCCCTCTCTCGGCAGATGGGGCCTGCAGCAAAGCCCTGGACCAGCCTGTGGGAGAGTGGCTGGAGCATGTGGGGCTGCCGCAGTATGAGAGCAAGCTGCTGCTTAATGGCTTTGACGACCTACGCTACATGGTGAGTCAACGTTTCTAAGATCTTTTAACTATTCATCTCATTCCATCTCCTTTTCGCCCTCCTTTTCCCATCTCATTTTCTCCCTCCTTTTCCATCTCCCTTTCTCCCTCCTTTCCATCTCCCCTTCTTCTATTTCAGTTTCTGTTCCTTATTCTGTCTCCCCCAGTTTCTCTCTTTCTTCCATAGCTGCTCTTCACCTCTCCTTGCTATACAGTAGATGACCCTATATAGATTTACTGTATGTGCTTACTGTAAATCCCTTTGAAGCGTAGAAGAGGTCACCAATAGTAAGACGAATCCCAACAAAACCTATTCACTTTTTTCCTTCATCCCCAATCATTCCATCTCATTTACAATAAATTCCCATAGTCACCACCATCCCTCCTATCTTGTCAGGCTGATTTATGTTCTATAGCCTTGACCTCCATGCTGGCTCGGCCAGAAAACATACACAGTATAGCTCACCCAATCATCAGCAGATACAACAAACCACTCTGTTGAGGTCACAGTATGGATTTAACTTTCTGGCAATTCTATAAGATATTTTGTGGCAAAGTAACGTTTTTTTTTTTAAAGGGCATTAATGTTTTTTTTTTGCTGTAGAGACTTCATACATATTTTGTGATGTCATGGTCAAGTTGTATACTGATGTTTTTTTCTGGTTATCTTATGCCACTTCAGCCACAAAATAACATCATTATGACATCCCTTGAGTCTTGTATGTCTCTAGTTTCTGGAAAGCATTGGCAGATTCAATAGGCTGTGCCTCTGGAATTCTGTATTAATGAAATGGATTAGCTGCAGCTAAAATGACTGTGAATTTTGTGTCAAACTAAGAGGCAATCATGTTCCTTTTAAGTTACAACACACGGATGTTGTGTTACAACATTTGCCAATGAATGTTCAAAACAACACTGATATTTCCACTGATTAGGTAACTTTGAAAAATATGTTGTAAATGGTGAATAACATGGTATTTAAAGCAAACACAAACTAATCTGATGACACAGCTGCTTCAGTACTGTTGTTTACATGAGTTTGCCACAGATGAGAGCTTGGCCAGGGGCAACGGACTGCACCTGTTGGAGAGGTTACATAACCAATGGGAGAAGTCTGATATACTGTGTTTCAACCGGGAATAGTCAGCATAGTGATGTAGAGTGTATTGTACCAACCAGTATTGTACCAATGGTGTTCGTGTTAATACGGTTATAATAGGATGAAGATCATGGGTCATTAGCATTGTGATGCTAATGTTCATCTCTGCATTAATGTCTGAGGAGTAGAAGTACCAACCAGGTAATTGATTAGCTCTCTGCAGGACAAATTCCCCTCCGATACTTACAAGGACTTGGAGGTTGCTGTCTGAATAGGTCAGAGCAGTCAGAGAGATGTTGTAAAGGTTGAATGGTGTCCCATTGAACTTTCTGCCAGATTCATCGAGTTATCACTGCAGTGTTGCTCTGTTTATTTGTTGATTTGCTTTGTGGGCCGACTCTAGATCAGGGGAAGTGGTATACTGGGTTTTGCCAGGTATAACTTTTATTGAGTGGTTGAGATGGCTCTGTGAGACACTGTTCAACCCCATCATCAAATGAATGTAGATTAAATCAAATCACATATAAATACATTGTCATGAAGCCCAGAGGAGCAAAGGTAATGGTGACTGTGCTGGAGACGCACATTAGTCGGTGAACATCGGGCCTGAAAGCTGCGATGACAAAGCTGTCATCTTCATTAAATAAAATACACTCTTTTAGAGTATAGCCCAGTTGAGAAATCTGAGTGCCCGTTTTCCCTGCTGATCCCAAAGGCAAGAGCGTCATAGATCAAATTTTTCAAAACAGAGATAGTTAGAGTTAGTCTACCCTTCAGACCTTCGGTCTGCCCTTATGGGTTTTCTGGTGCCTCCTCATTTCATGGAACCTTCCCCCTTTGTGATGAGGGATTGTATGTGTCACAGTTATGTAATAGGTACTTATAAATAACAACAAAAATAGCTATTCATTACTTCATCATATATTCCTGATTAAGTATAAATGACAAGCTAGAGTGGGACCTTCTGGAACGTCCAACAATTTATTGGAAATATCTATTTTGGGCGATTCCTGACGTCAGACACTGCATTATTTGGATCCTTGTTCTAGTGATCATCAGTGTGTTACTGTAACTGCTGCATTGTGCTCCAGAAACGAGCAGTGAGGCTAGATTTAGAAAAGACTAGCTACATTTTAACATTCTTGGCCAGGAAAAATCTATCCGCAGCAGTCCACTGGGAAAATGCTGAGCTCCACATTTTTAAGGATCTCCTTGTATCTTTATTTCTCCCTATAAAGCTGATTTAGATGACGAAGCATGTGCCACTTATGGAAAGTTATGTAAAACAAATGGTGAACATCTATTGTTGTCAATCATTAGTGTAAAAGGAAAATAGGAAATGTTTAGATGACTTTACACACACACATATACAAACACACAGATACATAATTCTCATGCCCAATGTAATTTGTCTCAATGCAACACTGTAGCTCAGAAGTAAAAGCTCCTGCAGTTTTGATTGCTTTTCCCTTGGTGGTGTTGCATTAGAATAGATTGATTACCTTTGGCATGCACAATTTATTTGACTCCAATGTCCTCTCACCGCAACATTCCTGTTTGTCTGAGGACATAAATAAGCGCATGCGCGTGTGTGTGTTTATGTCTGTGTCTCAGTGTGTGTGTGTGTGCCGGTCTGTGTCTCTCTCTGTGTGTGTGTGTGTGTGTGTGTGTGTGTGTGTGTGTGTGTGTGTGTGTGTGTGTGTGTGTGTGTGTGTGTGTGCATTATTGAGTGCATATAAATCAAAATCAAATCAAGTTATATTTGTCACATGCGCCAACTACAACAGGTGTAGTAGACCTTACCATGAAATGCTTACTAGCCCTTAACCAACAATGCAGTTTTTATTTTTATTTATTATATCACCTTTATTTAACCAGGTAGGCCAGTTGAGAACAAGTTCTCATTTACAACTGCGACCTGGCCAAGATAAAACAAAGCAGTGCGACACAAACAACAACACAGAGTTACACAATAAACAAACAGTCAGTACAGTCAATAACACAATAGAAAGAAAAAAAATAAGTTCAAGAAATAGAGTTGTGAAAATATTTTGTAAATTAAAATATAAAATAAAAAGTAACACAATAAAATAACTATAACGAAGCTATATACAGGAGGTACCGGTTACTGGTCAAAGTGCGGGGGTATAGGTTGTCAAGGTAATTTGTACATGTAGGTGGGGGTAAAGTGTGCAATGTATTGTTTTCTCTACCTTCTTGAATTTTGTGCTGTTGTCTGTGCCCAATAATGTTTGTACCCTGTTTTGTGCTGCTACCATGTTGTGCTGCTGCCATGTTGTGTTGCTACCATGATGTGTTGTTATATGCTGCTGCCATGCTATGTTGTTGTCTTAGGTTTCTCTTTATGTAGTGTTGTGTTGTCTCTCTTGTCATGATGTGTGTTTTCTCCTATCTTTATATTTAATAAATGTTTATTTTTAAACCCAGCCCACGTCCCCGCAGGAGACCTTTTGCCTTTTGGTAGGCCGTCATTGTAAATAACTGACTTCCCTAGTTAAATAAAGGTTAAATAAAAAAATGTATGAAATAAAAAAGTTACTAACAGATAGCAGCCGCAGTGTAATAGTGCGGGTGGCCATTTGATTAATTGTTCAGCAGTCTTATGGCTAGGGGGTAGAAGCTGTTAAGGAGCCTTTTGGACATAGACTTGGCTCTCAGGTACCGCTTGCCATGTGGTAGCAGAGAAAACAGTCTATGACTTGGGTGACTGGAGTCTTTGAAGATTTTTTGGGCCTTCCTCTGACACCACCTATTATATAGTGATGTACTGGGCCATACATACTACCCTCTGCAGCACCTTATGGTCAAATGCAGAGCAGTTTCCATAGCAGGCAGTGATGCAACCGGTCAGGATGCTCTCGATGGTGTAGAACTTTTTGAGCATCTGGAGACCCATGCTAAATCTTTTCAGTCTCCTGAGTGGGAAAAGCCGTTGTTGTCCCCTCTTCACGTCTGTCTTGGTGTGTTTGGACCATGATAGTTTGTTGGTGATGTGGACACCAAGGAAGTTAAACTCTCAACCCGCTCCACTACAGCTCCGTCGATGTGAATGGGGGCATGTTCGGCCCCCCTTTTCCTGCAGTCCACGATCAGCAACTTTGTCTTGATCACATTGAGGGAGAGGTTGTTGTCCTGGCACCACCCTGCTAAGTCTCTGACCTCCTCCCTAGAGGCTGTCTCATCGTTGTCGGTGATCAGGCCTACCACTGTTGTGTCGTCAGCAAACTTAATGATGGTGTTAGAGTCATGCTTGGCCACGCATATAGACCTAGAGTGTAGGATATGTTGTAATGTCTATGTTAATAGTTAGCTTAAGTGATTATATGTGTTTATGCATAAGTGTCTGCAGTTTGTGTGATTAACTTGTGTGTGTGCGTGTGTGTACTGCGTGCGTTGGTGCATGTGTAGGGCAGTAACGTGATGGAGGACTTGGACCTTAGAGATATGGGAATCACTGACCCTGGACACAGAAAGAAGATCCTCCACGCAGCACGCAGCTTGCCCAAGGTAGTTATCATCAGTCTAGGGCACCACCTGCAACCTTTTACCTGGATGAGCATTCATCTAAGAACATCAAGGTGTCAATGAGTGTGCATTGGATTTATCTACGTTTGTGCATAGTATTATCAATCATGACAGGATGACCGGTATTGTAAAGTAGCTTGGATCTTGCCTGTAGCTATGGCAAAAGAGATCCCATGACAAAGCCCTTTGACATTGGTTATGGTTGGAATATCCTGAAGGGAATTGTGAAATCCTGCTTTTATTTTAATGTATTTTGATCTATTTTCTGCCCCTGTCTATAGGTGAAGGCCCTGGGCTGTGATGGCAGCACCTCTCTCTCCACCTGGTTGGATGTGCTAGGTCTGCAGGAGTACCTGCCTAACTTCCTGTCTAGCGGCTACCGTACCTTGGACTGTGTGAAGAACCTATGGGAGTTGGAGATTGTCAATGTGAGGCCAATGTTTTGTTAGTGAATTATAGAGTGCCTCAGGGAGGAGACAGTGCTGTACTGAGCTTAAGGAAAACAGATTTGAGCTGAATAATTGAGGAGTCCGTTCTGTCTGCCTGTTGTGTGCCGGCATGGGTGTCCAACTATGTATTTCATTGGAGGCTGCTGAGGGGAGGATGGCTCATGATAATGGCTGGAACGTAAATGGAATGGCATTAAACACACGGAAACCATGTATTTGATACCATTCCACTAATTCCACTCCAGCCATTACCACGAGCCCGTCCTCCCCAATTAAGGCGTCACCAACCACCTGTGGTGTATTTCCATTCATATTTGTTTTTGTCAGTATTAGTGTTCATATGCACACAGGCCTTAGTACAGTCTAGTCACCATTGTGTCCCATCTGTGCCGGTCTCTGTAGGTGTTGAAAATCGGCGTTCTGGGCCACAGGAAGAGGATCATAGCGTCTCTGGCAGAGCGGCCCTATGAGGAGGCCCCGACCAAATCACAGATCTCTCACCGTCTCTCACAGATCAGGGTTAGTTAGAGCCTTGTCACATTTTAACAATAATTTCACCTGTATGACACTACATAACATTCTAATACCTAATTGAAATATGTATTGAGTTACTATTTTGTTTGAAATCTTCCACGCCCACATCATCAATCAATCTGTATGTGTCAGTTTCAGGACTTGTTGTCCCAGACAGGGACCTCTGCTCTGAGTCAGATGGACCCGTCCACCAGTCGCTCCATGGACATGCTCCTGCCCCTGGGAGAGGCAGGCAGGAGGAGGAGAGCCATGGACCAGGACTGCAGTGTGTCCCTGCGCTCCTACAGCGAGAGACCACGCTCTCATGTTAGTTCTCCTGCCAAAACGCTGTCTTTACCTGTAGCTCATAAAGTGATGGAAATATGTGTCTCTGTGGTATGCTTGGGATAATCATGTCATAAAGAGAGGAAGCTGCTGCTGAGGTGATCTGAAACCAAAGCTGTTATGTGTTTAACAAATTATTGGGTCATTCTATGCTTGTATTAAATATATATTGATCAGTCAAGTGTTACAGCATCTTTGTAGTTTTATTATCCAGTAATATTTTGTGACAAAATTGTATGCCATAAGCATCCCTGTACACTACAGAATCAATCCGTCTCTACTGTATGTGTCTTTCTAGGACAGACAGAGTGACAGACATAGGGAACCCAGTTTGACCCTTCGGCCGCCTAGCCAGTCTGCCACATACGCTACAGTGTCCACTTGGCATCACCAGCCTGAGAAACTCATCTTAGAGTCCTGTGGGTATGAGGCCAGTGTAAGTCATGTCTACAGTCATTATGCCCCCTGAAGAGAAGTCACCAACAAAAAAATTCCATTCATTACAATCCACATAATAATTAACATTTTCTGTTGCTGCAGGATTATTTTCCTACTGTAGCAAACTGGCTCAAATTAAGATTCTACATATAGTCACCAGCTATCCAATATTGATCATTGCTTGATGTATCAGAAATTGATAATTCAGAGATGATAACCTTTTTTGTTGCTTCTTTTCCAGTATTTAGGATCAATGATTATCAGGGATCTACGGGGGATTGAGTCAACTCAAGAAGCCTGTGCCAAAATTAGGGTACGTGATGTCATCAATATTCAATCACTCTTTTCTAGCACTCCATATTGATATATAACCCCTTGCCATTTTCTTTCTACTTCTAGAAGTCGAAGGACCATTCAAGAAAGGGTCCTGTTGTCATCCTTTCCATCACCTATAAAGGGGTCAAGTTTATTGACGCAGCCACTAAGGTACTGGGAGCCTGCAGGCAATGAGAGATGCATGATGATGTCAGCAGCATCATTTCCCTACTTCGCTCTCTCATACTGATTCCCCTAAATAAAGATAGCACTGTTGGTGCCGATGAAGTCTGTTGTTTCTGGTCAATGTTGTTGTTCCTGTTGCTCCTCAGTTCCATTCTGTTCTTCTGTCCTCTCACCAGACCATAGTAGCCGAACATGAGATCAGGAACATCTCCTGTGCGGCCCAGGACCCTGAGGAACTCTGTACCTTCGCCTACATCACCAAGGACAATAAAAGTGGCCACCACTTCTGCCATGTCTTCAGCACTGTGGAAGTGGTGAGGAACAGGATGATGACACAACCCCAAACCCTTCAATCACTCCATACATTATTATCACTCCATAAGACTACAGATGTAGGATCTTAATTTGATCACTTTTTTGTTGCTGAGAATTGTCCTGCACAGCAGGAATGGTTTTAAAATGCTTGAGTTGCCCTAATGTAAAATGTATCAACCCCTACAAAAAAATTCCATTCATTATAATCCACATAATAATTAACATTTTCTGTTGCTGCAGGATTATTTTCCTACTGTAGCAAACTGGCTCAAATTAAGATTCTACATATGTATGCCAAAATACAATCACCCATTTCCCACCTTAAAATCTTTCTAAAGTACTCTGACTATTATTAATTTAACTATAAATGCCATATACAGTAATATCATGAAAAGTTTGATAGGAAAAGGTTTATTGGAGTTTGGCAACCTGCTGACAAAACTGCATGCAACTTCACATCTTGATTAATTAAATTGCCTTAATGTATTGATTAAAGTAATGCACCTGCTGTCATGCAAATAACTTCATATCTTGATTAGTCTCTTTTAAAGCCATGTTTCAAAAAGGCCTGGCACACGATACAAAGCTACATCTCGATTGTCTAATTGCATCCTTGATTAACATAGTGCTCCTGCTATGAATGGCATCTCAATGACAAAAATGCTGATTTATTGTAATTAGTACCTCATTCAGAGTGCCTCATTCAAAGTAGCTGTCAGTCACTACTGCAACCGTCTGTTCATTCTTTACTCCCTCCCTCGGTACAGACCCAGACCTATGAGATCATCCTGACGCTGGGTCAGGCCTTTGAGGTGGCCTATCAGCTGGCTCTCCAGACCAAAGCCAGGCAGTATGTCCCAGTCCCCCCACCATCTCTGGGGTCAGAGGTCATTGAGACCAAATCCAGCCGGCCCACATCACAGCAATGGAGCAGCATGAGGAGATCAACAGTGAGTACCACACACTGAGCATAAACACAAATCTCACTCGTAGCACAACATGTGTGTTTCTGCACGTGCATTATGTGATATATACATACTGTGTTTCTGTATATTCAGTATGTATGTGTAGATGTGTATGTGTGTATGCAGAAATATGCACAACCAGATGACTCACAGAGTGTTCCTTCGGAGTTTAAACCACTGATCACCCTGTTACACACAAAGGAAGACTTGAAGAGCGATGAAAGTGATGAGTCATTATTTTGCTACCAATCTCATCTCCCCGACTCTGAGTCACTCAGATCGGAGTAGATTTTCCTGCAGCCATACAATATAAGAACCATGATGAATGAATAGTCTTATTTTTTTTTGCTTACAGGCAGGATATAATTTCCTGTGGGAGTAAAGAGAGAGAAGGAGAGCTGTGTCTCTCTGCTGGTCGCCAGGCCCCTCCTCTGTTTCCATGTATATTGATTGAGAGTGTTACGTAAATGTTTACATATGCCTCAGGCCCTGTATGGATGTATTAACCTTTCAGGCCCCAGAATAATGAACACTCAGTGATCACTGTCACCTGATAAAGCTGCACCATCTGGACCATGTATGCACACGGCTCAACATGTTTATGCGTCCATACAAATCACTGTACTTTATTATCTACTACAAACAGAATATATTATGAGGTACAATATATGAGGTATAATATATGAGGTATAAGATATAAGGTATAATCAGAGGTGCAACTTTCACTGGGGACGGGGGAGAAATGTACCCCCTACATTATGAAATTGCATTTTTGTCCCCCCCCAGTTTTACCATTGGAATGTGATACAAAACGAGGCAACGGTGTGTTTTAGGACAATACGGATGCTTCCAGGTGTTTGGGTAGGGTGCTTAGAGTGTTTATCCGACTGGATAAAAAACGAACTAAAAAACAACAACATTATGTCCCCCCCACTTCTAAAACCAAAGTTGCACCCCTGGTATAATATATGAGGTATAATATGTCAGGTATAATATATGAGGTATAAAATATTAGGTATAATAGATGAGATATAAAATATTAGGTATAATATATGAGGTATAATATATGAGATATAATATATTAGGTAGAACATTTGAGGTATAATACATTAGGTATAATATATAAGGTAATCAGTAAGCAGCATAATGCACAAGTTGGTGGTATTTATGATCGAGTTTTAGGCAGTGGAATTTTAGGAACATCTACACACGGGAACTAAATTTGCAGCTGTTAATGTTGACAATGATTTCACAATTGTGAGATGACCTTTCCTTTTTTCCGAAGTGATTTCATTCTTGCCAGGTGTGCACTCTTTTTGTCCCATGTCCATTATGGCATAAATCACTGTGCAGCTGAACACTGTCAGAGTTGGGGAAGCTACTCTGAAAATATAATTTACCTTGCGACCAATTACTTCACATTGGAAAAAGTTGAGCTGCACTAAAGCTAATTAGTTTACTTAACTAAAGTAACTTTGAAACAGTAGTTGACGACATCCAAACTGCTTTGTGATACATTATCATATCTACATCTGAAATGTCATAGACTACAAATTACAAGAACAGCTCAGATGTTAACAGAATGTGTAATTTAGCATATTAAACACAAAAACTGTTTCAAATAAGAATATTGTATTTTAAGTGAGAAACTGTTATTTTAGCAAGAAAAGTAGTGAGTAGTTCCAGTAGTTAGCTACACCCCTACATGACAAAAATGTAATTAACTACTGAAACACTACCAATATTAGAATTTTGTTTAACTACCACCAATCTACTGCAAAGTGGGGTTAAATTACTAGTTGAACTATATGTAGTTCACTACTCCTAAACACTGCACTGTGTACCCTGTACTGTACTGGCTGTGCCTAGACACTGAAGGGAACCTGGCTAGTACAGTCCAGTCTAGTTGGCAGATGAGATAAAGCCCTGCTATGCCAGCTGCTGTCTAGTATAAAACAATGTTTCAGAGTTCAATCTTAACAACATTATTTGTCTACACCAAATAGGATGTGATAAACAACCTAGATGATTCACTCTTTACAGGATATCTTGCACTGCTATGGTCAGTTCAGTGCCACTATACATGCTCTGTTCTTCTATTTCCCTGTTTAACATTTCTTTGCTCTTCTCTTCTTGATCCTCTTGTTTCCCAGGGTGCCCCTCCACTAGAATGCCGCTGCTGTTACTGTCACACGTGTACTACCCACCGCCCCTCCTTCCTCCCGTTGCACTCTGTTAGCCCTGGAGTCCAGGTCCTGCTCTCTCCTCCTTTCCGCTATCCTTCATCATCCATCTGCTAACCTACCTGACATACCTCTAACTCTCTCTCTCTCTTGTCATTCCATGCCCATCTTTAGTTTTTTTCCAGGCACTTCATGTAGCTACAGAATATTTGCCCTTTTGATTTGACTTAGCCTACACTGAATTTCTGTCACATTCTCTATTTTCTCATAGTCATTCCATTTGAGCTTTTTTAAGATAAGCAGTTCTTTCTCATGAATTGTTTCCTGAGGATAATTAGGCTATAGCTTAGATTTGACTTAACCAGCTACAAATGATTTATGGCTTAACAGTTGTGCTGCTAATGATCTAGTGTTTTAATTGCATAGCGGTGTGATAAGTACAAATAGGAAGATGCTTGAGGTGGCCTATTTAGTCTTAATCCTGCAATATTACTCAGCTTTTGGATTCAGATTAATCTGGTATTGGACAGCTATAATTTATATACAGTATCAGCCAAAAGTTTGGACAAACCTACTCTTTAAAGGGTTTTTCATAATGTTTTACTGTTTTCTACATTGGAGAATAATAGTGAAGACATCAGAACAATCAAATAATACATATGGAATCATGTAGTAACCCCAAAAGTGTTAAACAAATAAAAATATATACAGTGGGGCAAAAAAGTATTTAGTCAGCCACCAATTGTGCAAGTTCTCCCACTTAAAAAGATGAGAGAGGCCTGTAATTTTCATCATAGGTACACTTCAACTATGACAGACAAAATGAGAAAAGAAATCCAGAAAATCACATTGTAGGATTTTTAATGAATTTATTTGCAAATTATGGTGGAAAATAAGTATTTGGTCACCTACAAACAAGCAAGATTTCTGGCTCTCACAGACCTGTAACTTCTTCTTTAAGAGGCTCCTCTGTCCTCCACTCGTTACTTGTATTAATGGCACCTGTTTGAACTTGTTATCAGTATAAAAGACACCTGTCCACAACCTCAAACAGTCAAACTCCAAACTCCACTATGGCCAAGACCAAAGAGCTGTCAAAGGACACCAGAAACAAAATTGTAGACCTGCATCAGGCTGGGAAGACTGAATCTGCAATAGGTAAGCAGCTTGGTTTGAAGAAATCAACTGTGGGAGCAATTATTAGGAAAGGGAAGACATACAAGACCACTGATAATCTCCCTCGATCTGGGACTCCACGCAAGATCTCACCCCGTGGGGTCAAAATGATCACAAGAACGGTGAGCAAAAATCCCACAACCACACGGGGGGACCTAGTGAATGACCTGCAGAGAGCTGGGACCAAAGTAACAAAGCCTACCATCAGTAACACACTACGCCGCCAGGGACTCAAATCCTGCAGTGCCAGACATGTCCCCCTGCTTAAGCCAGTACATGTCCAGGCCCGTCTGAAGTTTGCTAGAGAGCATTTGGATGATCCAGAAGAAGATTGGGAGAATGTCATATTGTCAGATGAAACCAAAATATAACTTTTTGGTAAAAACTCAACTCGTCGTGTTTGGAGGACAAAGAATGCTGAGTTGCATCCACAGAACACCATACCTACTGTGAAGCACGGTGGTGGAAACATCATGCTTTGGGGCTGTTTTTCTGCAAAGGGACCAGGACGACTGATCCGTATAAAGGAAAGAATGAATGGGGCCATGTATCGTGAGATTTTGAATGAAAACCTCCTTCCATCAGCAAGGGCATTGAAGATGAAACGTGGCTGGGTCTTTCAGCATGACAATGATCCCAAACACACCGCCCGGGCAACGAAGGAGTGGCTTCGTAAGAAGCATTTCAAGGTCCTGGAGTGGCCTAGCCAGTCTCCAGATCTCAACCCCATAGAAAATCTTTGGAGGGAGTTGAAAGTCTGTGTTGCCCAGCAACAGCCCCAAAACATCACTGCTCTAGAGGAGATCTGCATGGAGGAATGGGCCAAAATACCAGCAACAGTGTGTGAAAACCTTGTGAAGACTTACAGAAAATGTTTGACCTCTGTCATTGCCAACAAAGGGTATATAACAAAGTATTGAGATAAACTTTTGTTATTGACCAAATACTTATTTTCCACCATAATTTGCAAATAAATTCATTGAAAATCCTACAATGTGATTTTCTGGATTTTTTTCCCTCATTTTGTCTGTCATAGTTGAAGTGTACCTATGGTGAAAATTACATGCCTCTCTCATCTTTTTCTGAGAACTTGCACAATTGGTGGCTGACTAAATACTTTTTTGCCCCACTGTATATTTTTTTTAATTCTTCAAAGTAGCCACCCGTTGCCTTGATGACAGCTTTGCACACTCTTGGCTTTCTCTCAACCAGATTCACCTGGAATGCTTTTCCAACAGTTTTGAAGGAGTTCCCACATATGCTGAGCACTCGTTGGCTGTTTTTTCTTCACTCTGCAGTCCAACTCATCCCAAACCATCTCAATTGGGTTGAGGTCGGGTGATTATGGAGGCCAGGTCATCTGATGCAGCACTCCATCACTCTCCTTCTTGGTCAAATAGCACTTACACAGCCTGGAGGTGTGTTGGATCATTGTCCTGCTGAAAAACAAATGATAGTCCCACTAAGCGCAAACCAGATGGGATGGCGTATTGCTGCAGAATGCTGTGGTAGCCATGCTGGTTAAGTGTGTCATCAGCAAAGCATCCCCATACCATCACACCTCCTCCTCCATGCTTCACGGTGCAAACCACACATGCGGAGATCATCCGTTCACCTACTCCTTGTCTCGCAAAGACACGGCGGTTGGAACCAAAAATCTCAAATTTGGAACCAAAAATCTCAGATTTCCACTGGTCTAATGTCCATTGCTAGTGTTTCTTGGCCAAAGAAAGTTTCTTCTTCTTATTGGTGTCCTTTAGTAGTGGTTTCTTTGCAGCAATTCAACAATGAAAGCCTGATTCACGCAGTCTCTAACAGTGGATGTTGAGATGTGTCTGTTACTTGAACTGTGTGAAGCATTTATTTGGACTGCAATCTGAGGTGCAGTTAACTCTAATGAATTTATCATCTGCAGCAGAGGTAACTCTGGGTCTTCCTTTCCTGTGGCGGTCCTCATGGGAGCCAGTTTCATCATAGTGCTTGATGGTTTTTGCGACTGCACTTGAAGAATATTTCAAAGTTCTTGAAATTTCCCAGATTGACTGACCTTCATGTCTTAAATTCATGATAGACTGTCGTTTCTCTTCGCTACCTTGAGCTGTTCTTGCCATAATATGGACTTGGTCTTTTACCAAATAGGGCTATCTTCTGTATACCACCCCTACCTTGTCACAACACAACTAATAGTCTCAAACACATTAAGAAGGAAATCAATTCCATAAATGAACTTTTAACAAGGCACACCTGTTAACTGAAATGCATTCCAGGTGACTACCTCATGAAGCTGGTTGAGAAAATGCCAAGAGTGTGCAAAGGGTGGCTACTTTGAAGAATCTCATACATAAAATATATTTTGATTTAACACTTTTTTAGCTACTACATGATTCCATATGTGCTATTTCATAGTTTGGATGTATTCACTATTGTTCTATAATGTAGAATAGTACAAATAAAGAAAAACCCTTGAATGAGTAGGTTTGTCTAAACTTTTGACTGGTACTGAATATGTAGACAGTAGTATATTTCAGTTTTGCATTGCCACAATGTACTTTATTTGGGGTTTATCAGTGGTGTTTAGTGTAATCAGACATACAGGACTACTAATTAAAGTACATTTTTTATAAGGAAAAGCTATAACATATGATGTTTATCCTGGTAGTGATCAGTGTTGATTTCTGGCTGTTCATGTGTTAACAGAGGCACTTTTTTTTCTTGGTGAACCTATTGTTTAAGAGCGCATGTTTGAATCCTTACGGTGTTTTCACATTTTCACTTAATTTGAAGCCCAGACTAAGAGACAGATGGGAGTGTGTGTGGTCTGTTAGGTCTCCAGCAGCCTGTTTTGTTATCAGACATCTATCTATATGTTGTGGATTGAGCCCTGGTGTCTGTGATTCTAGCATCACTGGACTGTGCCTTTATTCCACTTGCACATGTGCTGAGGACTTGAGTGTGCAACTCTCATCCCCCCTCCCCTCCCCCGGCAGATTGACCCTCTGGAGATGGACACAGACATGCAGTCCCTGGGCAGCACCACCTGGCTCTTCAACCAGAGAGACTCCAACAAGCGCCCTGTCAGCACCAAGTACGAGACCACCATATTCTGAGACTGGATCGCCTGCCCCATCCTCACCTCGCACTAGCACCCAGTTTGACCCCTGACCTCTACCGCCCTCTCTCTCTCTCACGAGCCCTGTGCCTTCTCACTGTGATGGTAGCATCCCTCAGGGCTGCCCCCTCTCCTTTGCCCTGCCCTACACAAACCTCACCCTGCTCTGACATCACACATCCCTGCAGCTCTCTCCTGTTCCTCACCCCTTGGCAGACCCTGCTCCTCCTGCAGCCACTGATGGAGCCCCTTGACTTGTGGATGGACCTGAACTGAACCTACAATGGCCCTGCTCTCTCAACCGATCTGCCTCCTCCTCCCAACTACTTGCATTTGCATCCACCCCCTATTAGGTTTATCATCATTGAAGACATTGTGGTTTTTGTTCTCTTCCTGTCATGCCATTATTTTCCAAGTGACTCCCTTCGGTCAAAACAAGCATGACTTTTTTTCTGTTCAGCTACCTGTTGCATTTTTACCTGATAGTAACATGATAAGCATTGGCTGCACTGCCAATGTGAACAAGAAAAGAACAAACCTTCACAAGTACCTCTTTTTATCTAACGCCAAAGGAGTACTATTCTTGTGATATTATCAACTTACCGTTTTGGTCCCACATAGAGTGGAACAAAGAACATTATCATGTCCCAAACAACCTCCTCAGCCATAAACAATAGTTTACCCCCTTCCCAAAAGGATTAACAATTTTGTCTTTTTAATACCATGTTTATTTTTGTATTTCACTTGTTTTCCGCTAAAGGCAAGTTCAATATTTTTCTTTCCCTATCTGAAGCTTGTCCTGTCTTGCCAGACATCTACCACTGTGAGGTGCTGTGAGGAGACACATCACCTGAGATGCATGAAAGACAAAAAAAAACTATTTTTTCTACGCATTTATTTTATCATACATTGATGGATCATCAAGGAATCTTCCCTTTCCATTCAAAATGGATCAAGAACTGAACCTCAAATTCCTGTGTGCTCTTCTTGTACACAAATGGGAGGACAACTTCGTCATCAATCTGCCAAGATCAGTAGCCTTAATTACTTCAATCTGGGCATCTATCAGTTTATCTAAATGTAATCAATTGAGCATCCCTTGCCACCATCACACACTCTCCACACCTGCTGACTGCTACATGCGTCTTCCATGGTTGAAAAGACTAACAGTACTTTTGAGTTGACAACACATGAACACTTTGGCTGAGCTGCAATGAAGTTGTTGTAATGGTACAGGTTTGTCCAGATAATACTGTCTATAATGCTCTGTAGCTTCACAGTGTGCATGGTGCCTCACCAGTCATTTTATTATTAAGAGAGACAATCAACAGAGACTGTTTGGCTCATCAGAGAACACTGTGTTAAAACATGGCACTATCCCTTAAAAAAATATATTGTTTTAAAATGGATATGGTTGGTTTCTTTAATAAGATATGCTTTTAAGACCAGGGCTTCCTGGAATATATTTAGTGAAAGAAACCAAGGGAAGCAAGACCACAATAATATCGGCGTAGTAAATAATTTAAGTGCAAATGTATGAGAAATTACCAAAACACCATGGTCATGAAGGTCACATTTGGGTATGTCCAAGGAATTTGAGGGCAATAATTGAATTTGCCAATTCATGGTGAAGGATACAATATATTCCTAATAACATTGTTTTAATTTTAGACAATTTATGAGGCAAGGCACATTTGTGTTGCTGGACTCCTTATGTTGCATCTTATCAAGATT
Organism: Oncorhynchus mykiss; assembly: GCF_057628025.1. Taxonomy (NCBI): domain Eukaryota; kingdom Metazoa; phylum Chordata; class Actinopteri; order Salmoniformes; family Salmonidae; genus Oncorhynchus; species Oncorhynchus mykiss. The sequence goes on along the minus strand of NC_143038.1, from coordinate 52,724,328 downwards.
ACGTGGGTTGTAATCCATGCCATGGCACATAGGTTCAGCATGAGGTACAGTGTGTTTAAACAAATTAGTCACAAAAACATTAGCGACAGTGCCAAAGATTCAGGCTTACTCATGGAACTTTACATTTGAGGGATCAAAATGTAATTAGATATGCTTTCATTGTGCAAATAGTTTTTGGTTGAAAATATCTGTGAAACTGCATTCTTGTTTTTCCTTTCACAGGGATTTATACCGCAGGTCTAGTTATCTACACTATATATACAAAATATGTGGACACCCCTTATAATTAGTGGATTCGGCTATTTCAGCCACACACGTTGCTAACAGGTGTAAAATTGAGCATACAGCCACGCACTCTCCATAGACAAACATTGGCAGTAGAATGGCCTTACTAAAGAGGTCAGTGACTTTCAATGTGGCACCATCATACTGTAGGATGCCATCTTTCCAACAAGTCAGTTCTTCAAATTTCTGCCCTGCTAGAGCTTCCCCGGTCAACTGTAAGTGTTGTTATTGTGAAGTGGAAACGTCTAGGAGCAACAACGGCTCAGCCGTGAGGTGGTAGGCCACACAAGCCCACAGAACGGGACCGCCGAGTACTGAAACGCGTAGCATGTAAAAATCATCTGTCCTCAGTTGCAACACTCACTACCGACTTCCAAACTGCCTCTGGAAGCAACATCAGCACAATAACTGTTCGTCAGGAGCTTCACAAAATGGGTTTCCATGGCCGAGCAGCTGCACAGAAGCCTAAGATCACCATGCGCAATGCCAAGCGTTGGCTGGAGTGGTGTAAAGTTTGTCGCCATTGGACTCTGGAGCAGTGGAAACGCTTTCTCTGGAGGGATGAATCACGCTTCACCATCTGGCAGTCCGACAAACTAATCTGGGTTTGGTGGATGCTAGGAGAACGCTACCTGCCCGAATGCACCGTGCCAATTGTCAAGTTTGGTGGAGGAGGAATAATGGTCTGGGGCTGTTTTTCATATTTCGAGCTACAAGTTCCAGTGAAGGGAAATCTTAACGCTACAGTGACATTCTAGACAATTCTGTGCTTCCAACTTTGTGGCAACAGTTTGGGGACGGCCCCTTCCTGCTTCAGCATGACAATACCCCCGTTCACAAAGCGAGGTCCATACACAAATGGTTTGTCGGTGCGGAAGAACTTGACTGGCCTGCACAGAGTCCTGACCTCAACCCCATCGAACACCTTTGGGGTGAATTGGAACGGCGACTGCGAGCCAGGCCTAATCGGCCAAAATCAGTGTCCAACCTCACTAATGCTCTTGTGGCTGAATGGTCCCCACAGCAATGTTCTAACATTTAGTGGAAATGTTTCCCAGAAGAGTGGGGGCTGTTATAGCAGAAACGAGGAAACCAAATCCATATTAATACCCATGATTTTGGAAAGAGATGTTCAACAAGGTGTCCACATACGTTTGGTCATGTAGTGTGTCTGTTGGCTCTATCTGTTTGTGTTTTGCTCAACCTATTCTGTGTGCTGTGTAGCCTTGTGTTTGTGTCCTTGTGGGAAGATGGGTTGTTCTGTCTCTAGCTGCTGTCCTCATTCTGTGTCTCCTGCTGCAGGAGATGTTATGTTTCGCCTCTCTCCAAACGACACCTGGTTAATACAGGATGGCTGACTGGAGAATGACTGTTAAGACATGCTAGTCTCTGTGCGGTACTGTAGCTGTGTCTCATCGTCAATCTGTTCTGACTGTTACAGTACTGATGCATGTGGCAGTATTTGTGTTTGGTCCTCTGATGGCCCATTGAGGTGTCTGTAACAGCAGTGTCTGTTTTGTTTTATCTTATAATTTGCTGTTTTGTTTTACTTTTTTCTTCGTTTCACAAAGATAGCACCTCATCTCATTTACATTGTCCAGCATTGTCATTTCTCTTGCACTACGTATGTTCCTCCCTGTTATGTGTTGAAATCATGAAAATACATTCAACCTGTTTTGGTTTGGGTCCATATAAAAGCCTTAAGTATTTAAAGAGCAGAGGCTATTTCAAGCAGACACAATTGTGGTGGCATGATTTGGCTGTGCATGCTTCTGTTTTTTAACGTCAGTGTTTTCCTTGTGTAGCTCACTCCAGCGTTCAAGTTTCCGGACACCAAGCTATGAGTTGAAGTGGAGCAGCCAATGTGAGCGTCTGCGTGTGTGTAGACTAGAGCCAGAGAGACCAACAGGGATACATTCAGCGGGTCTATGAGGGACTGTTTGATAAGGTCTGCTGCCTTCTACCACATCTCCTGAATACCAAGTAACAGAGAAATTAGAACCTTACACTAGCTGTCTGTCCACTGGGTGAGAAGGTCAGTCTGAAAGGTCAAATATCCTCCCTGGCCTCACACTGACTGTCTTTACCTCCACATCTGACTTCCTGTAGGTACAATAATATACAGAATATAGACAATTAATGATGGGCCATTAATGACAATTGTTATTGATTCAGGTATATTTGAGATTAACATGTTGTTACTACCAGGATCAAGAAGAGAGAACAAGAGTACGTGAATCAAATTTAGAACTACCGTACCAGCATAATAATGCTATGCCCATGTATAGTTTGGGCAAAGTATAGTTTGTCAATGATAATGTTTAAAAATGTAAAGCAATATATACCTGAAATTAAATAGTACAATGGAACATCTCATTCTTAAGGTATTTGATTGTGTCTTAGGGCATCTTACTTGCATGGGAGTTTGAAGGAGCTGTCAGACAATATATTCTATGAGAGCTAATTGCATCTCTTTGTCACTAAGACAAGCCCAGGGACTGGCAGAGGAGATAGATGTATGCATGCAGAAGTCATACTCCCTCACTAGCAAAGACATTTGGAACAAAACATGTGATGGAAATAAACTGATGCATTTTTAAAATACACTATTTTTCAATGGCTAACTGATGTAGTAAGAGGATGAAATATATTATTCAATGGAGGGACTATTTAAAATTAGGAAGAAAATGCAACTTACAAACTCTTTACCCTTGTAAAAACTGGAAGCTTCTACACATGTAGCTTCTACAGGCTGCAGTATCTGTATTTAGTGTGAGATCTTAATATGGTATTGTAGGTTTAAATCACTTACCAGTAAGTACATAGTATAGAAAGGGATGAACACCAGCAGATGCTATGATCCTCAAAGACTGACATACCACAGCATGGAGTGAATTTCAGAACGGTTGATGCACTAGGCCAGGGATGGGCAACTTTGTTGGGGTGGGGGTCACAACAGAGGTATCATGCCCATAGGGAGTACAGGGGCATGTGCCCTTTAAGATGTGTCTTGTTAAAAACATTATTTAAAATAATAAGTATTTTTTTTCTGTAATACTACTAGCCAATTAGCAACTTCATGAAGTTGGCTTTGGCTAGCCTAATCTCCCAACCTCATAACTAGTTACCAAAAAGCCATTTAAGGCTATTAATCAAGGTAGAGCTGCTGGCTTGTCTATCTTAGCTGGAATGTCTGCTGGAAAAGTTGGTCGATTTTAGAAAAGCAAGCAATAACGAAGAGCTCTATTCAATCAGATCCGCTTTAGCCAACATCTGCATAGCGGTTGTTTTGGCGGTGTTGGAACTGTCATTATACCTAAAGCGGTCATTGCCATTGGCTACACAGAGTCGCATTAAGAGAAATCCAGCAGCCAGCAATCCCATGCAGCCATGTTTCCAAGTTCGAAAACTGGAATGTGAGATGTAATCTACACCTTGATTAGATTTATATAAATCCTAATTTTCAATTTGAGTGTCATTTACGTCTAATGCGAGTGGGGGCGGGTGAGCCTTTGTGACAATGATCACAAGCGCAGCTGTCTACGATTTAATGACTCCAACGCAATTACAACTCCAAAGCGTCCGCTATGGGGCGTCTGCTATTGCCGGTTAATGCTTGATCTGATTGAATCTAGGCCTAAATGTACTGACTAAGATTTATTTTCAATCCTTTACCCAGATTTGAGCAGAGATGCAGGGAAGAATATATATATTTTTTTAAATGTAAGAACCACCTGTCAGCAGGATACAGACAGCTCAAGAGGTATGCTTAGCTATGCAGAAAAAATATATACATATATTTTTTTGCATAGAATTAAGCATAATGTTTATGGCTCTAGATTGCAGGAAAAAGCTGTTTCAGGTGTCAACTTAGTCTTCACCTCCCAGCGATCCCCACATACTTTGTGCCCCCTTAGATTTTGGGAGTGCATGACTCCCCTGGGCTACAAGTTGCCCATCCCTGCGTTAGGCTAAGACCTCCAATGATAAAGTGTGGTTATAATATAATAATGTTTAACTCTGTAATGAGATGGCATGCTGAATTCCATCAGGTTGGGTGGCACCTCAATTATTTGTTAAGGGCAGTAATAGCCTAATAATTTATCCTAGAAATTATTACAGAATATTATTGACCAAGATCATATGGCCTTATACTCACACTTTTATACTTCAGAAGTCCTTTATAAGACAAGTGTATGTACAGTGTATAATGGTTTATGTATACAGTACCCGTCAAAAGTTTGGACACACATCCTCATTCAAAGGTTTTTCTTTATTTGTACTATTTTCCACATTGTAGAATAATAGTGAAGACATCAAAACTATGAAATAACAGAAAATGAATCATGTAGAAACTTTGCACACTCTTGGCATTCTCTCAACCAGCTTCACTTGGAATGCTTTTCCAACAGTCTTGAAGGAGTTCCCAAATATGCTGAGCACTTGTTGGCTGCTTTTCCTTCACTTTGCAGTCCAACTCATCCCAACCCATCTCAATTGGGTGGAGGTCAGGTGATTGTGGAGGCCAGGTCATCTGATGCAGCACTCCATCTTGGTCAAATTGCCTTTACACAGCTTGGACGTGTGTTGGGTCATTGTCCTGTGGAAAAAAAATGATAGTCCCACTAAGAGCAAACCAGATGGGATGGCGTATCGCTGAAGAATGCTGTGGTAGCTATGCTGGTTAAGTGTGCCTTGAATTCTAAATAAATCACTGACAGTGTCACCGGCAAACCTCGCCCACACCATCACACCTCCTCCATGCTTCACGGTGGGAACCACACAAGTTGAGATCATCCATTCACCTACTCTGCGTCTCACAAAGACATGGCGGTTGGAACCAAAAATCTCAAATTTGGACTCATCAGATCAAAGGACATATTTCCACTGGGCCAATGTCCATGGTTTGTGTTTCTTGGCCCAAGCAAGTCACATATTTTTATTGGTGTCCTTTAGTAGTGGTTTCTTTGTAGCAAATCGACCACGAAGGCCTGATTCACCCAGTCTCCTCTGAACAGTTGATGTTGAGATGTGTCTGTTACTTGAACTCTGTGAAGCATTTATTTGGGCTGCAATTTCTGAGGTTGGTAACTCTCTAATGAACTTATCCTCTGCAGCAGAGGTACAGTGGGGCAAAAAAGTATTTAGTCAGCCACCAATTGTGCAAGTTCTCCCACTTAAAAAGATGAGAGAGGCCTGTAATTTACATCATAGGTACACTTCAACTATGACAGACAAAATGAGAAAACAAATCCAGAAAATCTCATTGTAGGATTTTTAATGAATTTATTTGCAAATTATGGTGGAAAATAAGTATTTGGTCACCTACAAACAAGCAAGATTTCTGTCTCTCACAGACCTGTAACTTCATCTTTAAGAGGCTCCTCTGTCCTCCACTCGTTGCCTGTGTTAATGGCACCTGTTTGAACTTATCAGTATAAAAGACACCTGTCCACAACCTCAAACAGTCACACTCCAAACTCCACTATGGCCAAGACCAAAGAGCTGTCAAAGGACACCAGAAACAAAAAAATTAAAGGCCTCTCTCATCTTTTTAAGTGGGAGAACTTGCACAATTGGTGGCTGACTAAATACTTTTTTTGCCCCACTGTAAATCTGGGTCTTCCTTTCATGAGAGCCAGTTTCATCATATTGCTTGATGGTTTTTGCGAAATTTCAAAGATCTTGAAATTTCCCGCATTGACTGACCTTCATGTCTTAAAGTAATAATGGACTATCGTTTTTTTGCATATTTTAGCTGTTCTTGCCATAATATGGACTTCGTCTTTTACCAAATAGGGCTATCTTCTGTAAACCACCCCTACCTTGTCGCAACACAACTGATTGGCTCAAATGCATTAAGAAGGATAAATTCCACAAATGAACTTTTAACAAGGCACACGTGTTAATTGAAATGCATTCCAGGTGACTAACTCATGAAGCTGTTTGAGAGAATGCCAAGTGTGCAAAGCTTTCAAGGCAAAGGGTGGCTACTTTGAAGAATCTCAAATATAAAATATATTTTAATTCGTTTTTTTTTATTTGTTTTTTTGGGGTTACTACATGATTCCATGTGTGTTATTTCTTAGTATTGATGTCTTCACTATTATTCTACAATGTAGAAAATAGTAAAAATGAGTAGGGGTGTCCAAACGTTTGACTGGTACTGTAGGTATATCGATTTGTCATTTATGTTGTGAGTAGTATATTGTGCTTAGGGTTACTTACCCCTTTAGGTACCCCTTTTCCTTTCACTTACTAAGAAAAACAAACTCCACAATCCTTAGTCTTTCTTTTAGAACATGTTTTTCTCATTACTCTAAAACCAAACAATTAAAATGATAACTGAATTTGGTCTCCTCTTCATGAACTTGTTTGAAATAAAAATCATATCGAAACAATGGAGGAAAAAAAAGTCATACATTTTTTTTCATATACTGAACAAAAATATTAATGCAACAATTTAAAAGATTTTACAGATCATATAAAGAAATCAGTCAATTAAAATAAACTCATTAGGCCCTAATCTATGGATTTCACATGACTGGGAATACAGAATTGCATCTGTTGGTTACAGATACCTTTAAAAAAAATGAAGGGGCATTGTTAAAAAAAAAAATCTGTATCTGGTGTAACCACCATTTGCCTCGTGCAGCACAGTACATCTCCTTCACATAGAGTTGATTAGGCTGTTGATTGTGGCCTATGGAATGTTGTGAATGGCTGTGCGAAGTTGCTGGATATTGGCGGAGCATCCCAAACATGCTCAATGGGTGTCATGTATGGTGAGTATGCAGACCATAGAAGAACTGTGACATTTTCAGCTTCCAGGAATTGTGGTCAGATCCTTGCGGTGCATTATCATTCTGAAACATGAGGTGATGGCGGTGGATGAATGGCACGACAATGGGCCTCAGGATCTCATCACGGTATCTCTGTGCATTCAAAATTGCCATTTATAAAATATAATCATGTTTGATGTCTGTAGCTTATGCCTGTCCATACTACTGTCACCATGGGGCACTCTGTTCACAGCGTTGATTGACATCAGCAAAGCGCTTGCCCACATAACGCCATACACGTACGTTGTCCGCAGTTGTGAGGCCAGTTGGACGTACTGCCAAATTCTCTAAAACGACGTTAGAGGCGGCTTATGGTAGAGAAATGAACATGAAACTCTCTGGCAACAGTTCTGGTGGACATTCCTGCAACCAGCATGCCAATTACACACTCCCTCCAAATTTGAGACATCTGTGGCATTGAGTTGTGTGACAAAACTGCACATTTTAGAATGGCCTTTTATTGTCCCCAGCACAAGATACACCTGTGTAATGATCATGCTGTTTAATCAGCTTCTTGATATGCCCAACCTATCAGGTGGATAGATTATCTCGGCAAAGGAGAAATGCTCACTAACAGGGATGTAAACAAATTTGTGCCCACAAAAAAAAGCTTCTTGTGCATATGGAAAACGTCTGGGATCTTTCATTTCAGCTCATGAAACATGGGACCAACAGTTGGTCAGAATGCATAAAAAATGTCAATCAATAATCCCCCAACAAATTTCACACATTATTTAATGTACAGTTCCAAAATATTAAAATATAGATGTATTTTAAATAGTTAAAAAGTGCATACATATCTTTGGTAAGTGCTTTAAATTATACAGTACATACCATTCAATAAACCTACTGTACACAACAATCTCTAGCTAATGCACAAATAATCAATTCAAGCTGACATACATGCAAACTCTAGATATTAGTAAAATTATTATCACAATGGTTGCGACAACAAATATTATATGTGTCCTGAGGAAAATATATTCTAGTATGATTAATCTTTATATGATCTTCATATATTCTACTTATCTGATGGCCTGTTTTTGGTTTAACAAACGTTACTAATGTATATACACTGCTCAAAAAAATAAAGGGAACACTAAAATAACACATCCTAGATCTGAATGAATGAAATATTCTTATTAAATAATTTTTTCTTTACATAGTTGAATGTGCTGACAACAAAATCACACAACAATGATCAATGGAAATCAAATTGATCAACCCATGGAGGTCTGAATTTGGAGTCACACTCAAAATTAAAGTGGAAAACCACACTACAGGCTGATCCAACTTTGATGTAATGTCCTTAAAACAAGTCAAAATGAGGCTCAGTAGTGTGTGTGGCCTCCACGTGCCTGTATGACCTCCCTACAACGACTGGGCATGCTCCTGATGAGGTGGCGGATGGTCTCCTGAGGGATCTCCTCCCAGACCTGGACTAAAGCATCCGCCAACTCCTGGACAGTCTGTGGTGCAACGTGGCGTTGGTGGATGGAGCGAGACACGATGTCCCAGATGTGCTCAATTGGATTCAGGTCTGGGGAACGGGCGGGCCAGTCCATAGCATCAATGCCTTCCTCTTGCAGGAACTGCTGACACACTCCAGCCACATGAGGTCTAGCATTGTCTTGCATTAGGAGGAACCCAGGGCCAACCGCATCAGCATATGGTCTCACATGGGGTCTGAGGATCTCATCTCGGGCCCTCATACCACCCTCATGGAGTCTGTTTCTGACCGTTTGAGCAGACACATGCACATTTGTGGCCTGCTGGAGGTCATTTTGCAGGGCTCTGGCAGTGCTCCTCCTTGCACAAAGGCGGAGGTAGCGGTCCTGCTGCTGGGTTGTTGCCCTCCTACGGCCTCCTCCACGTCTCCTGATGTACTGGCCTGTCTCCTGGTAGCGCCTCCATGCTCTGGACACTACGCTGACAGACACAGCAAACCTTCTTGCCACAGCTCGCATTGATGTGCCATCCTGGATGAGCTGCACTACCTGAGCCACTTGTGTGGGTTGTAGACTCCGTCTCATGCTACCACTAGAGTGAAAGCACCGCCAGCATTCAAAAGTGACCAAAACATCAGCCAGGAAGCATAGGAACTGAGAAGTGGTCTGTGGTCACCACCTGCAGAACCATTCCTTTATTGGGGGTGTATTGCTAATTGCCTATCATTTCCACCTGTTGTCTATTCCATTTGCACAACAGCATGTGAAATGTATTGTCAATCAGTGTTGCTTCCTAAGTGGACAGTTTGATTTCACAGAAGTGTGACTGACTTGGAGTTACATTGTGTTGTTTAAGTGTTCCCTTTATTTTTTTGAGCAGTGTATATTCTAAAATCTAAATATACAGTATAAACACTCTACATCAGGGTTCGTCAACTAAGTTTGGCCCTTGGCCCAATTTGTCTCTGAGCTAATAGTCAGCGGGCCAGAACCAAATTAGTATATAATAATAGCACAATTAATTGGCCTACACTACAAATTGAACAACATTTTTAACACATCTGATCACTACATAATACATTCTGTGACAATAACAATAATTTTGATCTGATTACGTTCACAAAATCACCATGTCTCTATTCAGTTATTATTTTTGTCTATTTCACTGTGTGTTGATTGGTGGGGAAAAACAGGTTTACTGTAGCCTACACTAACTAATACTTTTTAACATCAACATTCGTTCTGAACAATTGGCTTGATAGCAAGAGAAAATGTCGCTCTCAATAAGTATCAGGGAAAATGTACAAAGAGATTGCATTCATCTTACCATATTTTCCCAATGCCAAGCCAGTGTGTCTTATTTTAAATTAAAATGTTGCTGTTTGCAAATCATTTAATCTCATACGTTATTATGAATCTAAGCATGGAACTTTCAAGGTGGTCTTCCCGCCTGAGACAGAGGCCCTACGCAGAAACATTTAAGCGTTAACTGCAAGCTACATAAACTGCTTCTTTGGCTGACAACTCCTCCACCAGATTTGAAGACTACAGAATGCCCATGGATATCATTGCGTTTGTACGTGCTCCTCTCACAGTCTGCCCAGGTGGAGAACACTCCTCCCTTGCTAAGAAAACGATACCCTCGCTGGATTGGGCTCCCGAGTGGAGCTGCAGTCTAAGGCACTGCATCTCAGTGCAAGAGGCGTCTACAGTCCCTGGTTCGAATCCAGGCTGAATCACATCCGGCCGTGATTAGAAGCCCCATAGGGTGGCGCACAATTGGCCCAGCGTCGTCCGGGTTTGGTATGGGTAGGCCATCATTGTAAATAAGAATTTGTTCTTAACTGACTTGCCTAGTTAAATAAAGTTAAAATTTTAAAAATTAGGCCGCAATTCAAACTGAGCTGATTGAATTACAGACATCAAGCCAAATCAGGGATGCGCTCAGGGGTACCGAGTCCTTGTGTGCGTTTTGGGTGGCATGAATACAGCGAATAAAGAAACGTGCATTTCATGTGCTAACAATGTTTGGATCGACTTAATCCTGCGAGTCCTCATTTTCCTCTATGAACGCAATATAGACTCAGGACAGGAACCGGCTTTCACACAAGACAATTGTTGACTGCCTGCGCATCAAAATCACATCCATCTCATGTGACATCCATAAGATCGAGGGGAAATGCAACATTTCCCATTGAGTGAGTAACTTAGTGGCCTATATGACTGTACTTAGTAAATACTAACATTATTGTGTGCTTATCCAGGGATATTTAGGTCTCAAGCTGACAGTATTATCTGTTTGTTCTGTCGTTATAGGAGCAGGCTGTCCTGATAGACATTCACCTTTTTTCCTTTAAATTATTGTTTAATCTAGGATGCTCCATTTTTGGCCAGTTGCAATTGTAAGGAGACCTTGTAAATTTTTTTAAAAAAAATCCCACTTCTATTAGGCCATATATTTTTTCTTGTGAAAGATACTGTTAAGCCTTATGGCATACCACAGCCAGCTGTTATTTTATGTAGGCCTAGGCTCAGAAGACAATTAAGCCCTCTTCTTGTTTGTAAAGTCAAATTAAAACGAAGATTATTGTTGAAATGAATTACTCGACTGGTGTAGGTTTTCTCCATCTGTCGCTGTGCAACACTTGTATAACAGGTTATCTATATTTTCAGCACCAGCTGCTGTTCACCTCCTATTGATTTTGCTGTGGTTGCAGCTTTAGGTTTCAGCACCACAAAATGGTCCGTTGCCAGCTTTATTAGTTGACTGTCTCCTGCATTCTCTCTCCTCATGAATGAAGTTAACTTAACTTTTGCATTACTTAGGTAGGGTAACTTCCTTCTTGGGACATTGCATTTGGGGGGTTTTGAGATTTGTATACATTTTTTTAATTTTTATATATATATATACACATATTTAAATTGAATTTGGGGGTCTTTGGGTGAGCCAAATAATATTGTTGGCGTGCCAGATTTGGCCCGCGGGTCACCAGTTTGGGAACCCTGCTCTACATTGTGTAAATGTTGAATGGCAGCTTATGCAGGGGACCGGAGGTGTTCGGGGGACTAGCGGGAGTCCTCTCCCATCTCGGCCTCTCCCGACGGAAACAGCTTCTTCCTTAGGATGGGGACGTAGAAGGGGCCGAAAACTGAGCGGTTGAAATGGACTATTCGCCCAAAGGCCATTCCCAGTTCTGCCACCTCAGCACTCAGCAGCCTCAGGGCAGGGGGCATGGACGGACTCTTTTTAGTGGGGCCTCCCTCTAGCATGGCCTGGAGGTAGCCTTGCACTCTTTCTCCTACAACATGTGTGGTATGCAAAAAGAGAGAAATCAGCCTGCTGCACTGCCAATCTGACTTAAAAGAACCTTTGCAGACACAGAACATATCTTGCTAAACTGTACAATTGTATCGGACTCATAATTGTATCAGTAATAGTTAAATTGACCTCCACATATCTCAGGACTAACATGGAACTCATGCAAGTAGTTACTCTGGAATGTTGAACTTGGGAGGTCGGTTTGGGTTGCCCCTCACTGGTGGTGACTGACCTATGAGAGTGTGGATGGGGTTGTTGTCCTTGGCCAGGTCTGAGATCTGTCCCTTAAGCAAATCTTCACTGTCCTGAGGCAGTGCTGGTCCTTCCTGGGTGATCAGAGCCTCCTTCACCTGCACCAGCACCTGCTCCCTCAGCCCCAGCAACGCCCCCTGCAGGTCAAAGTCCCTGAACGCACCAGAGAGACTGGTGTCAAACATCCATTCAGAACAACTGCAGGATAAGGATTTATTGAACTCTCAATAATACATTTGATTGTACTTTAGAGTAGAGCATGAATAGCTTCATGAAATCATGTATAAACATTTTTTATTTTAAATGTTTATTAACTTGAGCTATATTTTGAGCCTGAAGAAGCCAGGGTTTGTTGCAGACATTTGAAGTGTGGCAGCTGGGCTCTTTTGTCAAGTTACTTTTTTTCTGTTATACATTACCTGTTATACATTACACCCCCCCCCCCCCCCCCCATCTCTTACCTATTGTGACTGCCCTCCAGCAGGGCAGTGATGGTCTGCTTGAGTTTACCTACAAACCCCTGTAGAGAGAAAACAGCGGCCCCACACTGTGTGCTAGTCAACAGCAGAACTGATGCCTCAAGAACCAGCAGACTCAGCCTCTGCCCCAGTGCATCTATGCGGGCTCTGTCCATCAGAACTGTCTGTGGAGGGAGAGGAGAAATTTGGACATGAGCTACTATAAAATGTTTTCCAGTAGATAAGTGGGGGTGAGTAGATTATGCGTGGGTGAAACCACAGGGAATTATTATTATTTAAACTCAATCTATTAATTTATTGGAACAATAGGTGATTCATCCATTCATTGATAATTCCCTGATGTAATTTCCTTGTTGAAAATGGCATCAACCACCTTCTTCCTGAATTGTATTCTCCACTAAACAACTATCAAACAGGCAAAGCGTCAATACAGGACTAAGATCGAGTCGTACTACACCGGCTCTGATGCTCGTCGGTCGGATGTGGCTGGGTTCGCAAACCATTTCAGACCACAAAGGGAAGCACAGCCGAGAGCTGCCCAGTGACTCGAGCCTACTAAACGAGCTAAACTACTTCAATGCTCGCTTCGAGGCAAATAACACTGAAACATGCTTGAGAGCACCAGCTGTACCAGAAGACTGTGTGATCACGCTCTCCGCAGCCGATGTGAGTAAGACCTTCAGACAGGTCAACATTCACAAGGCAGCAGGGCCAGACAGATTACCAGGACGTGTACTGTGAGCGCTGACCAACTGGCAAGTGTCTTCACTGACATTTTCAGCCTCTCCCTGTCCAAGTCTGTAACACCAACATGTTTTAAGCAGACCACCATAGAGCCTGTGCTCAAGAACACTAAGGTAACCTGCCTAAATGACTACCGACCCGTAGCACTCACGTCTGTAGCCATGAAGTGCTTTGAAAGGCTGGTCATGGCTCACATCAACACCATCATCCCAGAAACCCTAGACCCACTCCAATTTGCATACCGCCCCAACAGATCCACAGATGATGCAATCTCCATTGCCCTCCACACTGCCCTTTCCCACCTGGACAAAAGGAACACCTATGTGAGAATGCTATTCATATGGACTACAGCTCAGAGTTCAACACCATAGTGCCCTCAAAGCTCATCAATAAGCAGACACTGGGACTAAACACCTCCCTTTGCAACTGGATCCTGGACTTCCTGACGGGCCGCCCCTAGGTGGTAAGGTTTGCTTTATCTTGGCCAGGTCGCAGTTGTAAATGAGAACTTGTTCTGAACTGGCCTACCTGGTTAAATAAAGGTGAACAAAAAAGGAAATGAAAAGGTAAAAACACATCCGCCACGTTGATCCTCAACACAGGGGCCTCTCTGGGGTGCGTGCTCAGCCCCTCCTGTACTCCCGGTTCACTCATGACTGCACGACCAGGCACAACTTCAACACCATCATTAAATTTGCAGATTACACAACAGTGGTAGGCCTGATCACCAACAACAACAAGACAGCCTACAGGGAGGAGGTCAGATGCCTGGCGGTGAGGTGCCAGGACAACCACCTCTCCCTCAATGTGATCAAGACAAAGGAGATGATTGTGGACTCCAGGAAAAAGAGGACCGAGCACGCCCCCATTCTCATTGACGGGGCTGCAGTGGAGCAGGTTGAGAGATTCAAGTTCCTTGGTGTCCACATCACCAACAAACTAACATGGTCCAAGTACACCAAGACAGTTGTGAAGCGGGCACGACAAAACCTATTTCCCCTCAAGAGACTGAAAAGATTTGGCATGGGTCCTCAGAACCTCAAAAAGGTTCTACAGCTGCACCATCGAGAGCATGAACTGGTTGCATCACTGCCTGGTATGGAAACTGCTCAGCCTCCGACCGCAAGGCACTACAGAGGGTAGTACGAACGGCCCAGTACATCACTGGGGCCAAGCTTCCTGCCATCCAGAACCTCTATACCAGGAGGTGTCAGAGGAAGGCCCTAAAAATTGTCAAAGACTCCAGCCACCCTAGTCATAGACTGTTCTCTTTGCTACCACATGGCAAGCGGTACCGGAGCACCAAGTCTAGGTCCAAGAGGCTTCTAAACAGCTTCTTCCCCAAGCCATAAGACTCCTGAACATCTAGCCAAATGGCTACCCAGACTACTCGTATTGACCCCCCCACCCCCACACTCTCTGTTGTCATCTATGCATAGTCACTTTAATTCACTCTACCTATATGTACATACTACCTCAACTAACCGGTTTCCCTGCACATTGACTCTGTACCGGCACCCACCTGTAGATATTGTTATTTTTTTTACTGTTGCTCTTTATTTACTTGTTACTTTTATCTCTTATTCTTATCCATATTTTTTTTAAACTGCACTGTTGGTTAGGGGCTTGTAAGTAAGGATTTCACTGTAAGGTTTACACCTGTTGTATTCGGCGCATGTGACTAATAAAATTTGATTTGAACTGTCTCCATTCTTGTTATGCCACTGGGAAAACAGAACCAATCAGGGTCCTCGTTTGATTACCTCAGGGTAGTTCTGGTCATGGGGGTCCCAGCTCAGCAGTTGCAGGTAAGCCCTGTTCAGGACGGCAGTCGGACTTAATGGACCACGTGGCTTGGGAGTCCCAGTGTCAAGGTCAGACTGAGCACTGACCAATGCCTCCTCTCGTGCTGCCACCTGAAGCCAAACGGTGGTCTTGTCCAGGAACTCTTGAGAAGGATGGTTAGAAAAGCAACAAAAACATATGGAAGCCATCATTAGACAAACAATATCTGTTTTGAAGTTCCTGACATTTATTTGATGGAAAGTGTAAATGTAATTAAAGGGATTATCCAACCGAGTTCAATCAAACAATCAATTAAATAAATATATTTATAAAGCTTTTTTATATCAGCAGATGTCACAAAGTGCTTATACAGAAACCCAGCCTAAAACCCCAAAGAGCAGACAATGCAGATGTAGAAGCACAAGTTCTTCCTTCTGGATTTTAGGAGCATGTCAGTGTAACAGTATAACTTTAGACCGTCCCCTCGCCCATACCCGGGCGCGAACCAGGGACCCTCTGCACACATCAACAACAGTCATCCACGAAGCATCGTTACCCATCGCTCCACAAAAGCCGCAGCCCTTGCAGAGCAAGGGGAACAACTACTTCAAGGTCTCAGAGCAAGTGACTTCACCGATTGAAACGCTATTTAGCGCGCACCACTGCTAACTAAGCTAGCTGTTTCACATCCGTTACATCAGATTTGGTAGAACTGTAGATTTGTGTAGATAGTCTCTTAGAACATTGTCTCACTTACCAGGCTGCTTCTCCAGGATCTCCTGGAACTTGGCCTGCTCGTATTGGACCGCCTGCTGAAGAAGATTAGGTCTGAGGCTCTGTACAGTGAAGTTGACCATGTCTGTCTTCATCAGGCCAAGGACTCTGAAGATCTCCCTGTTAGTAAGGAAAGGAACATATTTCTTAGCATTAACCAAAAGTAGGCCTTGGTTCATTACTGGACATGTGTGAACCATACCCAAAGTAACTATGAATGAGTAGTGGAATAGTCTACGAAGGAGCTTCCCAGAGTTTTTGTTTTTTTGAGATTTTGTCTTTCCAAGGGTAATGTCATTACATTTTCATATCTGATATTATGCTACATAATTCCTTCTTTTTTTTTTACCATAAAATGAGTTACTTGAGCAGGTTCCTCACCTGAAGAGCTCCACTGGGTCCGAAAGATCCCGTAGTGTCTTGATCTCTGGGTCCCGTACAGGGGCACACAGGGAGGCCATGGTATTGATGATGTAGCCTGACAATCTTTGCAGGTCCAGGGCCCCGTGATCTGCCTGCTGCTGGATCAGCTCCAGGTCCAGAACCTCCTCCACCTGGGCCTTCAGACGCACGTGGCCAGGCAGGAGCAGGGACAGCACGGTCTGACCACAGAGGGGACAACCACATAGTGGGTCACTTAGCCTTTCTTTGTTTGCTATACTATGCTGAGAAACTGGGGGAAGGAGTGAGCTAGTAAAGGTACATGACCATACTCACAGTTTTCACCTCTTGGAGCAGAATGACAGCATGGACATAGTCTGGAGGGCTGCATGAAAGCTGCTCACGAAGACAGTCCCAGAAAGCACTGTGAACTATGTCAGATATTCTGCCTTGCAAGCTAAAAGATAAATCATTATTAAAAATCTGTGACTTTAAAGTGACTGAAATTATGATCATACAGTGATTATTGACTATCATTAGACAGAAATGGTGTGTGTTTCATAGCTATTCTTGCCTGTCTTTGGGTGGGCTGTTCTGTGTGAAGCTGAAGTCTCTGTTCATCACTATCTCATGTGCAAGGCTGAGATTGGAAACACAATTCTCAAACTCAATCATATCGGCAAGAGAGGCTTGTTTAGGAGGGCTCCCTGGAAGATGAAGACAGACACACACACACATACATACATACATACATACATACATACATACATACATACATACATACATACATACATACATACATACAGACACACATACAGACACACATACAGACAGAGAGAGGAGAGAGATATAAGTAAAATACCTTTATTACACACCGAATACCAACAAAACCACATAATTCAAAATATGAATCCATACCAATAGCTGTTCATGAGGAGTGCTTGTTACCTGTTGGGGAGTCAAGTTTCTGGAGACAGGGCACATCACAGGATGTGTCGCCTCCCACCTCCTCTATTGGGTTCGCATTCTGCATGCCTGGACCATGAAAATAAAGTAATCATGGTCTCATAATATTATTTGGTCTGTCGATACAGGTAATACATATTCACCATCAACAAAACAAGGTATGAAAAAAGAGTCCTACTGCATTTTGGTTAGCTTATTGAACTATCAAAGAGAGAACCAAACTCACCAGCAATTGTGCTGAGTCTTCAGACAACGTTTCCAAATCAGTGTGAAGTTTCAAATTATATTCACACGATAAAATGTAACTGTGTAGTACATGAATACAACAGGGAAGCATCTGTCTGCTACAGTTAAAGATCAGCGCTCTGAAGTTTAAAAGCAGACCAAACCATTACGTAAGGTTGGGATATTAATTATGCCTGAAGTTTCCATATGTAGTAGGCATAGGCCTACTACAAAATGATATGCTCTAGATATTTGAGATGTAAATATGTTTATAAATTTAACATACCCTTAAAAATTGCCCTTTCGGTTTATGTTTTAGTTTCAAAGTCAATATAATACACAGACAGATGGTTTGCTCCATGGTTGAATCAAAACAGAGGGGCGTGCCCTGCCGTATTTTTCTAGTACAGCACGGAGATTGTCCTTGCAATTCAACTGCAATGTTTTGACAAGTAGGAGTGGTTCAAAGTTCGCTTTTATGTATAATGCTACGAGTTAATAAACAATAAAGTAAGCACGTGCAGTTTTAAAGTTCTCTCTAAAGTGAAATAGATGGAAACCGTAAAACAACCGGAAATGTCCATATTAGTCAGTTTTTTGAATTTGTTACGAAAGCATACCAGAGGTGTGAATGTACCATGGCAACTTGCTGTGAGTGGCATATGGGTAGTCCTAATCTAAAACAAAGCCACAGAGGTCATACATTCTTTAGTTGTAAGGAAGGAATCAAGTAATCTCTAGAACTATTACCCCCCCAGGTTCATATACTGCATTTCTAAACAACAACATAAAAATCATGCCACATAATTTGTCTGTCACACATCCTATTCAATTGTATACATTATTGAAAGAGGGACTTTGCACTTAAACACGCACTTGACGTGATTGAGCACCCACTCGACCAACTATTCAGTTCCCCAACCTATTTGATTCAAACCCACTTTACATTGACTGAACTATTCTTCAACTGTTGTACAAGCACCACCCTCTAAGCACCACTAGAGGACAGGATACGTGTGACAAAATAATCTAGTTTTACACTTAAACAAAAAGATAAACGCAACACGCAGTGTTGGTCCAATGTTTCATGAGCTGAAATAAAATATCCCAGAAAAGTTCCATATGCATAAAAAGCTTATTTCTCAAAATGTGTGTACAAATGTATTTACATCCCTGTAAGTGAGCATTTCACCTTTGCCAAGATAATCCATTCACTTGACAGGTATTTTTTTTATTTTTTATTATTTAATCTTTATTTAACCAGGTAGGCTAGTTGAGAACAAGTTCTCATTTACAACTGCGTTCTCGCCAAGATAAAGCAAAGCAGTGCGACACAAACGACAACACAGAGTTACACATGGAATAAACAAACATACAGTCAATAACATAATAGAGAAAAAAGTATATAGACAGTGTGTGCAGATGAGGTAAGATATGGGAGGTAAAGCAATGAATAGGCCATAGTGGCGAAAATAATTTCAATTTAGCAATTAAACACTGGAGTGATAGATGTGCAGAAGATGAATGTGCAAGTAGAGATACTAGTGCGCAAAGGAGCCAAAAAATAAATAACAGTATGGGGATGAGGTAGTTGGATGGGCTATTTACAGATGGGCTATGTACAGGTGCAATGATCTGTGAGCTGCTCTGACAGCTGGTGCTTAAAGTTAGTGAGGAAGATATGGATCTCCAGCTTCAGTGATTTTTGCAATTCGTTCCAGTCATTGGCAGCAGAGAACTGGAAGGAAAGGCGGCCAAAAGAGGAATTGGCTTTGGGGGTGACCGTTGAAATATACCTTCTGGAGCGTGTGCTACAGGTGGGTGCTGCTATGGTGACCAGTGAGCTGAGATAGGGCAGGGCTTTACCTAGCAAAGACTTATAGATGACCTGGAGCCAGTGGGTTTGGCGACAAATATGAAGCGAGGCCAGCCAACGAGAGCATACAGGTCGCAGTGGTGGGTAGTATATGGGGCATCCAATTTGCTAAGTAGAGTGTTGAAGGCTATTTTGTAAATGACATCGCCGAAGTCAAGGATCGGCAGGATAGTCAGTTTTCCGAGGGTATGTTTGGCAGCATGAGTGAAGGGTGCTTTGTTGCGTAATAGGAAGCCAATTCTAGATTACATTTTTAATTGGAGATGCCTAATGTGAGCCTGGAAGGAGAGTTTACAGTCTAACCAGACACCTAGGTATTTGAAGTTGTCCACATATTCAGAACCGTCCAGAGTAGTGATGCTGGACGGGCGGGCAGGTGCGGGCACCGATCGGTTGAAGAACATGCATTTAGCTTTACTTGCATTTAAGAGCAGTTGGAGGCCACGGAAGGAGAGTTGTAATGGCATTGAAGCTCGTCTGGAGGTTAGTTAACACAGTGTCCAAAGAAGGGCCAGAGGTGTACAGAATGGTGTTGTCTGCGTAGAGGTGGATCAGAGTATCACCAGCAGCAAGAGTGACATCATTGATATATACAGAGAAAAGAGTCGGCCCGAGAATTGAACCCTGTGGCACCCGCATAGAGACTGCCAGATGTCCGGACGACAGGCTCTCCGATTTGACAAACTGAACTCTGTCTGAGAAGTAGTTGGTGAGCCAGGCAAGGCAGTCATTTGAGAAACGAAGGCTGTCGAGTCTGCCGATAAGAATGTGATGATTGACAGAGTCGAAAGCCTTGGCCAGGTTGATGAATACAGCTGCACAGTATTGTCTCTTATCGATGGCGGTTACGATATCGTTTAGGACCTTGAGCGTGGCTGACGGGCAACCATGACCAGCACGGAAACCAGATTGCATAGCGGAGAAGGTATGGTGGGATTCGAAATGTTCGGTGATCTGTTTGTTAACTTAGAAAGACAGGGTAGGATAGATATAGGTCTGTAGCAGTTTGGGTCTAGAGTGTCTCCCCCTTTGAAGAAGGGGATGACCGCGGCAGCTTTCCAATCTTTGGGGATCTTAGACAATACGAAAGAGAGGTTGAACAGGCTAGTAATAGGAGTTGCAATAATTTCGGCTGATCATTTTAGAAAGAGAGGGTCCAGATAGTCTAGCCCAGCTGATTTATAGGCGTCCAGATTTAGCAGCTCTTTCAGAACATCAGCTATCTGGATTTGGGTGAAGGAGAAATGGGGAGGCTTGGGCAAGTTGCTGTGGGGGGTGCAGGGCTGTTGACCAGGGTAGGGGTGGCCAGGTGGAAAGCAAGGCCAGCCGTAGAGAAATGCTTCTTGAAATGTTCAATTATTGTGGATTTATCGGTGGTGACAGTGTTTCCTAGCCTCAGTGCAGTGGGCAGCTGGGAGGAGGTGCTCTTATTCTCCATGGACTTTACAGTGTCCCAGAACTTTTGTTTGTGAGTTTGTGCTGCAGGATGCAAATTTCTGTTTGAAAAAGCTAGCCTTTGCTTTCCTAACTGCCTGTGTATATTGGTTCCTAACTTCCCTGAAAAGTTGCATATCGCGGGGGATATTTGATGCTAATGCCGTACATCACAGGATGTTTTTGTGCTGGCCAAGGACAGTCAGGTCTGGAGTGAACCAAGGGCTATATCTGTTCCTGTTTCTACATTTTCTGAATGGGGCATGCTTATTTAAGATTAGGAGGAAAGCACTTTTAAAGAATAACCAGGCATCTTCTACTGAAGGAATGAAGTCAATGTCCTTCCAGGATACCCGGGCCAGGTCGATTGGAAAGGCCTACTCGCTGAAGTGTTTTAGGGAGCATTTGACAGTGATGAGGGGTGGTCGTTTAAACGCAATCCCATTATGGAAGCAAGCAATGCAGCAGTGATCGCTGAGATCCTGGTTGAAGACAGCAGAGGTGTATTTGGAGGGCAGGATGGTTAGGATGATATCTAAGAGGGTGCCTGTGTTTACAGATTTGGGGTTGTACCTGGTAGGTTCATTGATCATTTGTGTGAGATTGAGGGCATCAAGTTTAGATTGTAGGATGACTGCAGTGTTAAGCATGTCCCAGTTTAGGTCACCTAACAGCACAAGCTCTGAAGATAGATGGGGGGGCGATCAATTCACAATTCCCGGGCACAGCTGGGGGCAGAAGGTGTTCTATAGCAAGCGTCAAAGGTGAGAGACTTGTTTCTGGAAAGGTGGATTTTTAAAAGTAGAAGCTCAAATTGTTTGGGAACAGACCTGGATAGTATGACAGAACTCTGCAGGCTATCTCAAATCAAAATCAAATTTATTTATATAGCCCTTCTTACATCAACTGATATCTCAAAGTGCTGTACAGAAACCCAGCCTTAAACCCCAAACAGCAAGCAGTAGATTGCAGCTCTGCCCCCTTTGGCAGTTCTATCTTGTCGGAAAAAGTTAATTTTGAAATGGACATTTCAGGGTTTTTGGTGGCCTTCCTAAACCAGGATTCAGACACAGCTAGGACATCCGGGTTGGCAGAGTGTGCTAAAGCAGTGAATAAAACAAACATAGGGAGGAGGCTTCTAATGTTAACATGCTTGAAACCAAGGCTTTTACGGTTACAGAAGTCAACAAATGAGAGGGCCTGGGGGAATGAGAGTGGAGCAAGGCACTCCAGGGCCTGGATTAACCTCTACATCACCAGAGGAGGAGTAGGATAAGGGTACGGCTAAGGGCTATAAGAACTGGTCGTCTAGTACGTTCGGAACAGAGAGTAAAAGAAGCAGGTTTCTGGGAGCGGTAGAATAGATTGAATGCATAATGTACAGACAAAGGTATGGATGTGAACATAGTTGAGGTAAACCTAGGCATTGAGTGACAATGAGATAGGTATTGTCTCTACAGACATTAATTAAACCAGGTGAGGTCACCTTATGTGTGGGAGGTGGGACAAGAGGGTTAGCTGAGGCATATAGAGCAGGGCTGGAGGCTCTACAGTGAAATAAGACAATAATCACTAACCAAAACAGGTATGGCATATCAAGAAGCTGATTAAACAGCATGATCATTAAACAGGTGGACCTTGTGATAGGGACAATAAAAGGCCACATGACTGCAGGAATGTCCACCAGAGCTGTTGCCAGAGAATTTAACGTTAATTTCTTTAACATAAGCAAACTCGTTTTAGATTATTTGGCAGTAAGCCCAACTGGCCTCACAAGTGCAGACCAGGTGTATGCCATCGTGTGGGCAAGCGGTTTGCTCTCAACAATGCCCAATGGTGGTGGTGGGGTTATGGTATGGGCAGGAGCCAGAAACTAGACAACGAACACAATTGCAATTTATCAACGGCAATTTGAATGCACAGCGATACCGCGATGAGATCCTGAGGCCCATTGTTGTGCCATTCATCTGCCTCCATCACCTCATGTTTGAGCATGACAATGCACTGCGCCATGTCACAAGGTTCTGTACCCAGTTCCTGGAAGCTGAAAATGTCCCAGTTGTTCATGGCCTCCATACTCACCAGACATGTCACTCATTGAGCATGTTTGGGACGCTCTGGATCAACGTGTGCAACAGCATGTTCCAGTTCCTGTCAATATTCAGTGACTTCGTACAGCCATTGAAGAGAAGTGGGACAAAAATTCCACAGGCCACAATAAACAGCTTGATCAACTCTAAGCGAAGGAGATGTCGCGCTGCATGAGGCAAATGGCAGTCACACCAGATACTGACTTGTTTCTGATCCACTCACCTATCTTTTTAAAAAGTTGTGACCAACAGATGCATATCTGTTTCCCAGTCATGTGAAATCCATAGATTAGGGCCTAATGCATTTTTCAATTAACTGGATTTCCTTATATGAACTGTAACTCAGTAAAATCTTTTAAATTGTTGCGTTTATATTTTTCTTCGGTATATGTTACAATGTGCACTTAACTAATGTAATACATACTCATGTTAAGATACAGGAAGGAAGAAGGATCTTTCAGAGTTCTGTTAAGAATTGCAAATCATAAAGGATCTTGCTACTGTACTGAACTTGCCATAGTATCAAACTCTAGAACATAGCTTTTTACACAAAAAGACAAATAACTTGTTTCAGATTATTTATCATTGAAAAATGTTGCATAACAAAATCATTTATTTGATAAATACAGGCATTTGACAGAGTATTCTCAAACAAAACATTAAAAACACAATCAACCATTCATTACATGACAAGCACAAGTAAACAAGATTTTTATAAAAACACTAAAAAAGACACTTCCCTCAATCCATGATATTTACATGTTTGCATATTTCTAAATACTTGATTTTCATAACAATTATGGATAACTTAAAAGCAAAAATACAGGCAGCTTTAGACTCATACAGAACTAAGTCTTTCTCAGGAGCAAAATAGCCCAACTCAAAACAAACCTCATTTATTAATTTCAGACCCAATCAAGTAATTTTGGTTGTATTAATTAAAACTAAAGAGAACAGAACCAATAATTTGAAGTGCTAGTGGAGTAAGAGGTATGATGGTGAATATCAAAAGTAAGTTCCTAGTGGTCTTTTCACCACTAGGGTAGGGTCAACACATACTGTCATAGAAGATCTCACAGGATGTGAAGTCTGACCCAGTAATAAATAAGGTATGGCATGATGTCTTGGTAAATCACATTTTGAAAAAAGGTTGTGTGTCTAAACCAATACAATATACAGGGAAATAACAATTTTGTACATGAAACCAAAATCACAAACAAAAATCAATGTCACAAAGCATAGCGCAAACTGCTCTGAGCAAAGTCAAAGGCCATGCAGTGTATGTATGTGTATAGTTGGTGATCATTACAAAATAGAGCTTAGCATCTGTTGGATAAGACTTAGACTGGCGACGGCTTTCATTTGTCCCAGGACACACAAAGTACATGTATGGCTGTCAATAACATCAGATCAGCACCAAAAGAAACATACTACATATGCAGTCAATGATAATTCAATTCACAATTATATCTCAGGAGGAAGTATTTCAGATATACCCTCATCTCTTTTCAAACAGACTCAAATGTATCCTTGCAGTGCTTTTAGCACTATTAGTGCCATTATTCTAAGGCAGTCAGTCCATTAAATTTACTGTAAACTGTTCTTTTTGACAGCCAAAGGGATGATCAGTTGTCTGTTTGCAGGTCATGGCTAAACGTACCGTGAAGTAGCCAATCCAAAGGTGGGATGAAAGATGGTAGTGCAGAGGTCAGGTAGTCATCAGTGCGATGGCGACATGTTTTGTCTTGTCCCAGAGTGTGACTCCTTCCCACCAAACACAGACACCAAACACAGACATATGCACACCAAACACAGACATATGCACACCAAACACAGACATACAACAAACCAGCACTATATCGACCCATCATGGCTAAGAGTCTTTGAGCATGTTGATGTGTGCGTAGATCTTAAGTGCAGGTCCCAGTTTAATATTCATGGCACTCATAAGGTGGTCCTCTTTCAGTAGGAGCATGGCTTGTCCATCTATCTCCTGCGAGCGGAACTCATCTGCTATCTCCTGGCAGCCTAGGAAGAACAAGCCACAGTGAACCAGTTAAATAATGCTGCTACTCTGTGTTATCTATGCAGTCACTTTAATAACTCTACCTACATGCACATATTACCTCAAACTGGTGCCCCCGCACATTGACTCTGTACCGGTACCCCTCCGGTATAGAGTCTCGTTATTGTTATTTTATTAGGCTCTTTAATTACTTGTTACTTTTATTTCTTATTCATATTTTTTAAAACTGCATTGTTGGTTAGTGTAATGCTTATTTACAAGCCCCTGAGGTCTACACCTGTTGTATTTGGCGCATGTGACTAATTTCAAAGACAATTCATGAGCACTGTCTACATTAGACAATCCACAGATTAATGAATAAACTTTTTTCATCCCCAGGGGGGAAATAAGCATACTATCACTACTACAACATACCTTCAGAAGAATGTAGTAATGGTGTAGGCCTAACTAAATGCACAAATATACACTGCTCAAAAAAATAAAGGGAACACTAAATAACACATCCTAGATCTGAATGAATGAAATATTCTTATTAAATAATTTTTTCTTTACATAGTTGAATGTGCTGACAACAAACTCACACAAAAATGATCAATGGAAATCAAATGTATCAACCCATGGAGGTCTGGATTTGGAGTCACACTCAAAATTAAAGTGGAAAACCACACTACAGGCTGATCCAACTTTGATGTAATGTCCTTAAAACAAGTCAAAATGAGGCTCAGTAGTGTGTGTGGCCTCCACGTGCCTGTATGAATCTCCCTACAACGCCTGGGCATGCTCCTGATGGTCTCCTGAGGGATCTCCTCCCAGACCTGGACTAAAGCATTTGCCAACTCCTGGACAGTCTGTGGTGCAACGTGGCGTTGGTGGATGGAGCGAGACACGATGTCCCAGATGTGCTCAATTGGATTCAGGTCTGGGGAACGGGCGGGCCAGTCCATAGCATCAATGCCTTCCTCTTGCAGGAACGGCTGACACACTCCAGCAACATGAGGTTTAGCATTGTCTTGCATTAGGAGGAACCCAGGGCCAACCGCACCAGCATATGGTCTCACAAGGGGTCTGACGATCTCATCTCGGTACCTAATGACAGTCAGGCTACCTCTGGCGAGCACATGGAGGGCTGTGCGGCCCCCCAAAGAAATGCCACCCCACACCATGACTGACCCGCCGCCAAACCGGTCATGCTGGAGGATGTTGCAGGCAGCAGAACGTTCTCCACGGTGTCTCCAGACTCTGTCACGTCTGTCACATGTGCTCAGTGTGAACCTGCTTTCATCTGTGAAGAGCACAGGGCACCAGTGGCAAATTTGACAATCTTGGTGTTCTCTGGCAAATGCCAAACATCCTGCACGTTGTTGGGCTGTAAGCACAACCCCCACCTGTGGACGTCGGGCCCTCATACCACCCTCATGGAGTCTGTTTCTGACCGTTTGAGCAGACACATGCACATTTGTGGCCTGCTGGAGGTCATTTTGCAGGGCTCTGGCAGTGCTCCTCCTGCTCCTCCTTGCACAAAGGCGGAGGTAGCGGTCCTGCTACTGGGTTGTTGCCCTCCTACGGCCTCCTCCACGTCTCCTGATGTACTGGCCTGTCTCCTGGTAGCGCCTCCATGCTCTGAACACTACGCTGACAGACACAGCAAACCTTCTTGCCACAGCTCGCATTGCCGTTCCATCCTGGATGAGCTGCACTACCTGAGCCACTTGTGTGGGTTGTAGACTCCATCACATGCTACCACTAGAGTGAAAGCACCGCCAGCATTCAAAAGTGACCAAAACATCAGCCAGGAAGCATAGGAACTGAGAAGTGGTCTGTGGTCACCACCTGCAGAACCACTGCTTTATTGGGGGTGTCTTGCTAATTGCCTATCATTTCCATCTGTTGTCTATTCCATTTGCACAACAGCATGTGCAATTTATTGTCCATCAGTGTTGCTTCCTAAGTGGACAGTTTGATTTCACAGAAGTGTGATTGACTTGGAGTTACATTGTGTTTAAGTGTTCCCTTTATTTTTTTGAGCAGTGTATATACACACTTGTGTGTGTGGGTGTATATGTAGACACCCCTTCAAATTAGTGGATTTGGCTATTTCAGCCACACCCATTGCTGACAGGTGTATAAAATCGAGTACACAGCCATGCAATCTCCATAGACCACTGGTTCTCAACCCCGGCTCTGTGGATCCAAAGGGCTGCACATTTTTTTTTCTTTTTAGCACTACACAGCTGAATCAAATGATAGTCATCAAAGTCAGCTTTTGATGAGTCTTGAGTCAGGTGTGTAGTGCTAGGGCAAAAACAAAAATGTGCACCCCTTTGGATCCCAAGGACCAGGATTGAGAAACACTGCCATAGACAAATTGGCCTTACTGAAGAGATCAATGACTTAGGATTCCACCTTTGCAACAAGTCAGTTTATCACATTTCTGCCCTGCTAGAGCCGCACCGGTCAACTGTAAGTGTTGATATTGTAAAGTAGAAACGTCTTGAAGCAACGATGGCTACCACAAAGTGGTAGGCCACATAAGCTCACAGAACGGGACCGCTGAGTGATGAAGCACGTAGCAACACTCACTAAAGAGTTTCAAACTGCCTCAAAGCAACATCAGCAGAAGAACTGTTCATCGGGAGTTTCATAAAATGGGTTTCCATGGCCGAGCAGCCGCACACAAGCCTAAGATCACCATGCGCAATGCCAAGTGTCGGCTGGAGTAGTGTAACGCTCGCAACCACTGGACTGGAGCAGTGGAAACGCATTCTATGGAGTGATGAATCATGCTTCACAATCTGGGTTAGGCGGATGCCAGGAGAATGTTACCTGCCCCAATGCATAGTGCCAACTGTAAAGTTTGGTGGAGTTGGAGTAATGGTTTAGGGACGTTTTTCATGATTCGGGCTAGGCCCCTTAGTTCCAATGAAGTGAAATAATGCTACAGCATACAATGACAATCTAGATGATTCTGTGCTTCAACTGTGGCAACAGTTCGGGGAATGCCCTTTCCTGTTTCAGCATGACAACGCCTCCGTGCACAAAGCAAGGTCCATACAGAAATGGTTGGTCGAGATAGGTGTGGAAGAACTTGACTGGCCTGCACAGAGCCCTGACCTCAACCCCATCGAACACCTTTGGGATGAATTGGAAAGCTGACTGCAAGCCAAGCCTAATTGCCCAACCTCATTAATGCTCATGGCTCACTAGTCCTAGTGATTTTAGAATGATGTTCAACAAGCAGGTGTCCAAATACTTTTGGTCATGTAGTGTTTGTATGAGACTGACCTGGAAGGGAGTGGATAAACTCGTAGACTTCTTCTACATTCCACTTGGTGGAGTCGTTGGGCAGGAAGTGCTGAGTGAGGAGTGGCAGCTCTCTGGCTCGGGGGGCCTCTTGGTCTGAGCCTCTCCCTGCCTGGTGTGACAACGCCTGGGGTGCTGTGGGACCTGAGCTGGCTCCTGACAGGGGTGACGGAGGCTCCTCATAGCTGGACATGTCTGAGCAGGGGCTGGACTCCTCCTGGCTGGGTTGGGAGGGGAGTGGGGAGGACACTGAACCTCCCTGAGTCTGCTGAGGTGTAGGGGAAAGCTTCTGTAACATAAAACCCATGAGTCAGCCCTGGTGTCACTGAGGGGAGCATGTTAATTCACAGGAGAGCTGTCCTGTCAGTGGAGAAGTAGGAGAGGATCCTACCTGCTTCTTAGGTTCGACACTCTGGCGGCAGCTGTTGTGTGACCTTCTGCGCCAGCGGTTGGATGCTTTGCTCCTCTCTGGACGGAAGAGGCCTATCCGCTTAGTGCACCCAACATTATACCTATTCCACCACAACAACGATAATAGCTGTTATGGCCACTACCATCCCAAGACAACACTACTGAGAAGCTCTGACCGAGGGATATAACCCAGTCAAAGCATAGAAAAATGGCCCATCAAATGTGACTTACCTTTTCGCACACACCATGGAACAGAACCGTTTTGACCCCTTGAATTTGTAGGCAAAGTCCACCCAGCCACAGAATTCACATCTCAGTTTGGGGGCATCTGAATCCTCTTGGTCTTTTAATTCTGTGTGCAAATCAAAATAGTCGATCAACAACATCTCTTACAGCTGAATTGTTATTATTTAGAAAGTCCATTATGGGGTTTATAGTCAAATAACATGCCTTTAATCACTCCAGCCATGATCTCCCTTACCTTGAGGGGTCAGCTCCTCTGTCTCAGAGTCTGTGGTGTTGGTGGGGTTACTAACAGGGGTCTTGTCTGGGTCAGAGGAGAGCTGTTCATGCAGCTTCTTTGGGCTGTCCATCATTACAGGCAACCGCTCAATCTGGTTAAGACAGAGGGTGACACATGAATGCTACTCTTTCCAAGCTATGACAGTAATACTACAATGGCAAACTTACCATGCAGTGTCCATAAGCTATAATAAAGCCTGAGAAAAGACATGCAGCAAACATCCACTAGGATGCCATCTTTAATCGATAAGTAAAACAGGCACCAAAAGAGTCACTTAAGTGTGTGTATCAACATTTTGCTCAGAATGATAATACTGGGAAGGTGGTCTTAACATTTGTGCGCCTTCTTTCACAGACATCTCTGTATACACTGCTTTGGAACTACAGTAGGCTACTAGAATTCATTACTAAGTTAACCAATAGAAAGGCATTACCCTTTATCATTGCTTAGCACGGTAAGTGCAGTTGTATGATTGTTTGTTTTTATTGCCAATAGGGACATGCCCCTGTGGGAATGCACTCGAAATGGTGACATGTTGCTTACTGGTAGCTGCTAAGGAGTACCATGGGAGAGGGCACTTACAGGGAAGGGTTCAGCACCCTCCTGGATGACAAAGCCCTCAATGACGTGGGTGAGGACCTGGGGCTTGACGATGGCCTGGGGTGGCTTGTTCTCTCCATTCTGGGGGGTGCTGCCGGTCACAGTGGGTGCCTCGTTCTCATTTCCTGATGTCATGGCTGGGGGTGGTGTCTCAGGTGCAGCATTCAACCTCTTGGTAGTAGGGACTCCTGCCAATGACAAAACAAAGCAGTAGTTAACACATTGCATAATTTTCAATTATGTGGCCAAAGTGTGTACTCAATTTTTTATAGTAGATTAATTTGATTTCACTTTAATTATGCTCAAATATTTATTCAGATTATGTAGTTAACGTTCTCTGCTGTACAGTCGTTTTAGTACTCAAGCAAATTTGCATCATATACTGTATCTATCATCCACCTGCCAAATCATGTGCAAAGGGGTCCACTTCGAATATCA
Source organism: Oncorhynchus mykiss (assembly GCF_057628025.1). Classification (NCBI taxonomy): domain Eukaryota; kingdom Metazoa; phylum Chordata; class Actinopteri; order Salmoniformes; family Salmonidae; genus Oncorhynchus; species Oncorhynchus mykiss. The sequence goes on along the minus strand of NC_143038.1, from coordinate 52,694,130 downwards.
AGTGTTTGTAATATCACTCACTAGACGCGTATTATAGTTACTAATGTAAATTGATTACGATATCAAAATATGAAGAGAAAACAAACGGCTGTCAAAAGTAATTCGAGTCCAAAACATCGCTCATTTTTGACCGGTCGACCACTAGTTTGCAATTTTCAAAGCAAAAACACGTATGGCTACGGTAAACGAGTAACGTTAGTAGTTAGCTATGAATGAAAACAGCAGACGATTCGGTAGCTACTTGCAACAATGATAAACATTTTCAAAGTACTGCAAAAGTTAAACTGTCCCATATCAAAAGTGAAATAACAAGAACTCGCTCACCAAACGTATTCCTGCCCGCTTCACTTGCGCTTTAATCCGATTCAATACAAAAACGCGCTGTCGCCTGCCTCTCTCATTGAAAGCGAGAATCCAGTCAACTGTACAAAGCAGGCAAGACAGAGCGGAGACGCTCGCTCGACCCAGCCCTGCTCGAATTGTGAGAGGCAGGCAGAGCTGAAGAATGAAATACTTGAATAAGGTACCGCCCTTTTTTTCTCTCTCCATAGACAGGTACTCTGCTCATATATACTCAGCAAAAAAAAATAAAAAGAAACGACCCTTTTTCAGGACCCTGTCTTTCAGAGATAATTTGTAAAAATCCAAATAACTTCACAGATCTTAACTGTAAAGGGTTTAAACACTGTTTCCCTTGCTTGTTCAATGAACCATAAACAATTAATGAACATGCACCTGTGGAATGGTTCTTAAGACACTAAATTAGGCAATTAAGGTCACAGTTATAAAAACTTAGTACACTGAAGAGGCATTTCTACTGACTCAAAAAAACACCAAAAGAAAGATGCCCAGGGCCCCTGCTCATCTGTGTGAAGGTGGCTTAGGCATCCTGCAAGGATGCATGAGGACTGCAGATGTGGCCAGGGCAATACATTTCAATGTCTGTACTGTGAAACGCCTAAGACAGAGCTACAGGGAGACAGGACGGACAGCTGATCGTCCTCGTAGTGGCAGACCACGTGTAACAACACCTGCACAGGATCGGTACATCCGAACATCACACCTGCGGGACAGTTACAGAATGGCAACAACAACTGCCCGAGTTACACCAGGAACGCACAATCCCTCCATCAGTGCTCAGACTGTCCACAATAGGTCGAGAGAGGCTGAACTGAGGGCTTGTAGGCCTGTTGTAAGGCAGGTCCTCACTAGACATCACCGGCAACAACGTCGCCTATGGGCACAAACCCAGCGTCGCTGGACCAGACAGACTGGCAAAAAGTGCTCTTCACTGACGAGTCGCGGTTTTGTCTCACCAGGCGTGATGGTCGGATTCGCGTTTATCGTCGAAGAAATGAGCGTTACACCGAGGCCTGTACTCTGGAGCGGGATCGATTTGGAGGTGGAGGGTCCGTCATGGTCTGGGGCGGTGTGTCACAGCATCATCGGACTGAGCTTGTTGTCGTTGCAGGCAATCTCAACGCAGTACGTTATAGGGAAGACATCCACCTCCCACTTGTGGTACCCTTCCTGCAGGCTCATCCTGACATGACCCTCCAGCATGACAATGCCACCAGCCATACTGCTCGTTCTGTGTTTAAATTCCTGCAAGACAGGAATGTCAGTGTTCCGCCATGGCCAGCGAAGAGCCCTGAGCATGTCTGGGACTTGTTGGATCGGAGGGTGAGGGCTGGGGTCATTCCCCCCAGAAATTTCTGGGAACTTGCAGGAGCCTTGGTGGAAGAGTGGGGTAACATCTCACAGCAAGAACGGGGAAATCTGGTGCAGTCCATGAGGAGGAGATGCACTGCAGTACTTAATGCCGCTGGTGGCCACATCAGATACTAACTGTTACTTTTGACCCCCTCTTTGTTCAGGGACACATTATTCCATTTCTGTTAGTCACATGTCTGTGGAACTTGTTCAGTATATGTCTCAGTTGTTGAATTTTGTTATGTTCATACAAATATTTACACATGTTAAGTTTGCTGAAAATAAATGCAGTTGACAGTGAGAGGACGTTTCTTTTTTTCTTTTCTTGAGTTTACTATTCAATTTCCACACATTAAAATAGAAACACTTCACTTAATGTTGACATATACATTTCTGGTTCTTCTCACATCTATAATCTTAGCCCTGAAAATTCATAGGTCTCAAATCTATCTGAATAACTGCTGGCATACAGGAACCACTATACAAATGTAGGTCTTGTGGCCCAATGTTGCAGACAATTCTTGCAAACCATTTCTCTTTATATGGCAACATACTATACTGCACATTTCTTGGTATGTCTGTCGAAAGATGCACAATAAATACCATGGACTCCATTAAAACCAGGAGCAGTTGGCTATTCTGTAACTTTGGGATATGTTCAACCACTCAGCAGGCTCTGAATGTGTTGCAATCTGTTCCAAGCAGACAGCCAGTGGTCTTGCAGGCCTTACCGCTCTATTTTTAGACATCAAAGATAACTGTATGTTTATTTTGAACAAGTGGAGCACCTCAACTATGCATTCACACCCAAGCATAAAAAAAGAGCCTTGTGGGTTTACATTTTTCATTTTTATAAGACAAGTAGCAATAAAAATGAAAGCTCTTAATATAATCTGCATGTTCAGCATTTTGAATGGGCCTTAGTGTGCGAGTGTAAGACTACCATCATAAAACACAGATTATTTTCCATTTGAGTGAAAGATAGATGGATAGATACACACATTTTCCTGACCACGATAATTTGACACATCTATCATTTAACTTTCCTTGACTGGAACACTGTTCACTTCTCCTCAATGGTCCCATTGGGGATGATCAGACAAAATTCTTCACCCTGACTCAAAACGACGAGCACAGCTTACAATAAATAATAAGACAACAGATCTGCCTCCACACCTGGAGAGCAGTACATAGCAGAGCGACTGATCTTTGGTCTGGTTCTCCAAGGTTGTAATTGGTTGCAAATATGATATGACAACAATAGACCCCTAGTTACAGTTCTGCCTCTAGGCAACATAACTAAGAAAGTGGGTGATAAAAACTTGTTAACTTATTAAAACCAAAAGTCCTGTTACCTTGTGGTTGGCTGATGGGCATAACTGGGTCAGTCTTGGGCTGCTCTGCTGGCTTGGTGGCTTGTGGTGGAGACGGGGCAGAGGGGGTAAATGGGGTGGGCTGCTGCTCTACACTGGGAGTTGGGCAGAGCTCCCTGACCACCAATGACTTTGGCTTCTCCTGTCCTTTACTGTCCTGAACCAATCGGGAAGCCTGGGAGCCCGTAATAGAATAGAGGAGAGAAGGGAGAAAGAGTTTAGTGAAACACAATATTTGACTATTGATTAGAAATTAATGATATAATGTATTTTGTTTACTGATTCATTGTATATTGTGAGAGAGTGATCCTCTTCCATTTCCATACTTCTTGTTGTTACTGCTGTGTACTCACCTGTGAGAGTGCTGGTTGTATCTGGAGGTTGATGGCTGTGAGTTGCACTGGCTGGGCTTTGGTCTGGCTCAGGCTGGAGTGGAGAGCATGTGGGCTGATGGTGGAGTGGAAGATGGTTGCCTGCTGGCTGGGTGTAGAGGGCTGGTGGTGAGAGGCAGGCTTGGGCAGCACAGGGACAGGGCCTGCCTGGCTGGGGGACTGGGTGACCAGGGAGGGAGTCTGCAGGTGGGGTTGGATGGAGGCAGTCTGCAGTAGCTGTCCCTGGGTCCTCTGGGAAGCATGGGTCTGCTGGATCACAAACTGCTGTTGCTTATGCTGATGGACCAGGGAGTGGGAAGGGTGTATCTGGGTGTATGCTGGAACAGAAATCGAGAAATAGGATACATAAAAAATCTGACAGTTAAGTCTGTACACAAAAGGAAAATGGACTCTACCTAACTCAAAAAACAATTGAAGAGTGGAATAATGTTTTGTTTCTTTACTCTCCTTTGCCATTAGTAGACCTACTGTTGGCAAAATGTAACATCAAAGAGCACAAGACAGACTTGCCCTAAACCGTTGTCAAGGTTTTGACTAGACATTACTCACTAATGTCTCCAAAGGGTCTATCATCACCTGACAGGGTTTTTGCTGACAAAATTACAACCAGGACCCATATCTTCCCAGAACCAATCAAATACTGTCATTTAGTGAAAAGTGCTCTACACACCAACAGAGTAGCCCCAGGCCAGACATGTGCAGGAGGAAAGAAAGAGTGCAATATAATAAAATAAAAAATGTTTAGCAGACGCTCTTATCCAGAGCGATTTAAAGGAACAATTAGGGTTAAGTGCCTTGCCAAGGGCACATAGACATTTTTTTTTTTCCGGCTCCGGGATTCAAACCAGTGACCTTTCGGTTACAGGCTCAACGCTCTTAACTGCTAGGCTACCTGCCACCCCGGGCCAGACAGATGCAGGAAGAAAGCAAGAGGGTAATAAGAAGCCAATAATCTATGACATGCTGTATGTAGTCATCTGTGAATCAATCCCCCAAACCTTCAGTTTCCCAAGCAATTTTCCCTAGGAAACAATGAGGTTGGATCTGGCCCTCATCATTACTGAAATATAGAGAAAGGGTTGTAAATGCATCATCTCTCCTAGGAGCTGTTAAGCTGTTTGTCTCAGGAGTAAGCCCTATGGTCTTACAGTAGCTTTATGATTTTAGTAAACTAAAGGTGTCTAACATTAACCTTTGTGGATCTCTTTTGATTATGGATTGATGCCAAATATATAAGGGTCCCACCCCTTATCTGTATATTTTGTGTGGGATAGGCTCCATCTGGTCTGAATGTTTCTCTGTAACCACAGTCTCTACCCTGCTGTGAAAATAGAGACCTTTCCATCCGGCAGAATTGCATGTCATTAGTTATTTATACCACAGGATCTGCTGGAAAGTGTTTGATTTTCACACGGCAAAACTCTATGTAAACCACAGCATGTGGTTAGCTATGGTTTCACTAAGTACAGGGTAAAGACCGACATCTTCCAGAAAGTATTATGATAAAAGCCCTGGACGGATACTCTCAATTACATGATAACACAGTAAAGTGTTACATTACATGATAACACAGTAAAGTGTTACATTACATGATAACACAGTAAAGTGTTACATTACATGATAACACCTACCACCCAGCCCTCATTAAGGATAAATAGAAAACAGAGGTTGTATAATAATGACTATCAATTCAGCAAATAGACCTAGCTAGCCCTTGTGTGAACAGATGAGTGGATTTCCCAACCGGTGCTCACCGGATACAAGAAACAGGAATCAGAGTCCTGCTTGACAGCTTTTTCAAGCATTTTAATGAGTAACAGAGAAATGTCTTGGAAGGAGAGAAAGGGGGATTCATTGAAATGCCTTTCTCCCTCAAGGCCTTGGGATTAAGGAGTGGAATGACTCAGTCCAGACCCCCCTCTATGGCCCCACTACGCTACCACTCCCCCATGCCTGTGTGTTGTTTCAGGATGTCTAGAGGAAATGTTTCAACAGCAGATCTTGGAAAATCCCTGAGTTTCTGCAATCGACTGCTGCTGCTTTAGTTTAGAAACCTCACCCACACATCAGTGTAAATCACTTTACACACATCTTAACACAACTTGAGAAAAACTACTCATTGGCCAGCTTATTAGGTACACCTGTCTAGTACCGTGTCGGACCAACCTGTTGCCATGAAGGGATGCACCTGGTCAGCAACAATGTTCAGAAATGCTGTGGCGTTGCTCAATTGGTATCAAGAGACCTAACGTGTGCCAGGAAAACATTCCCAACACCATTACACCACCACCGTTGACACCAGGCAGGATGGGGCCATGGACTCATGGTGCTTATGCCGAATCCTGACTGCCATCAGCATGACACAACAGGAACCTGGATTTGTCGGCCCAGGCAATGTTTTTCCACTCCTCAATTGTCCAGTGTTAGTGATCTCTTGCTTCTTCTTGTTTTTAGCTGATAGAAGTGGAAACAGGTGTGGTCGTCTGCTGCAATAGCCCATCCGTGACTAGGACCGACGAGTTGTGCGCTTCGAGATGCCATTCTGCACACCGCTGTTGTAATTTGCCTGTTTGTGGCCTGCCTGTTTGCTTGCACAATTCTTGCCATTCTCCTTTGACGAGCTGTTTTCGCCCACAGGACTGCAGCTGATTGGATGTTTTTTTTATTTGTCGCACTATTCTTGGGAAACCCTAGACACCATCATGCTCGAAAAGCCCAGGAGGCCAGACCTTTCTGAGATACTGTAACCGGCGCGCCTAGCACCGAAGATCATACCACGCTCAGTCGCTTAGGTCAGTTTTCCCCATTCTAACGTTCAATCGAACAGTAACTGAATGCCTCGATGCTTGTCTGCCTACTTTATATAGCAAACCACGGCCACATGATTCACTGTCTGTAGGACCGAAACCATTTTTATGAACAGGGTGAGGTACCTAATAAACTGTGTACATGTCAAACATATCTATACTAATTGTGTTTTAAGTGCTTGTAATGGAGATTCTATGTATGGGTACATGGAAGCACTCAAGGGCTTGGTGAATTAACAGAGAATGGGGAGATCCTTTCAGGTGTACTACACTCAGTCCAAACACATAAACAGATGCTTAGCTAAAAACCAACTTAAAGCTATGCTTCAAATCACAAAGACAACTGAAGAGAAGACTTGACACCAGGGCCAGATTTCTTTGTTGAAAAAAATGAAAACCACAGTGCAGTTAGCAGGGGCATAGAACTAGACTGTTAGTCTGGAAGGTAGTCTTTGTGGGGTTTGATGCGGTGCTGTTCTGTGGGTGTAGTAGGGTGCTGGGAAGACTTGTCTGCCAAGGAGGAGGTGATGAAAAGACTAAAGTACACAATGAACAGAACAGCTGCTTCCAGCCAATCCCTATTCAAGGGAAAACGAGCTCCTGTCTGTGGTAGGAATAGCAGACACACTGCTGCTCCCACAAGATCTGCTCTCTTCTTCTCTCCGATGGCTCAATTACTACTCGGTCCTAAAATAGACGGCAACACAAACTAGGCCTATTCCTATGCTGTGTTCTCTCACAGCATGTTGAAAGTAAAACTGCTTTCGACATTTGTTATGTAGCCTATTATTATTATTATTATTATTATTGAGGGGTAGATTGGACTTGTGTTTCATTGAAGTATTTCCATCTTCAAAATTACAAAATTCTGTTGCCTAACAGAATAAAGGCATCCGCATGCTTCAGAACCGAAATAGTTTGGAAAAGTTTGTGCATGTTACGACAACATTTTGTGACGTTTTGGTCTTTTTCCTTCGGCTGTTCAGGCACACACATCTTTCTGGAGGCAAGCCGAAATTCGGAGCCGAAATCTAAGCCCCGTCGTCGGTGATTGGTCAACAGTAGGGATTCTTCAATCGTCTTTGTTGTCATTCAACAAAGAGACCACTTGTTTTCATGCACATTTTTTATAGAGAAATACTGCACCAAGCATCTTAAGTTAGATGTAAAATTGTGGGACTAAGATCTCCTCGGCAAAAACGTAAATTCATGACAGATTTCTTGCGTTATCATAGATTAATTCAGAGGGAAGTGTATACTGGCTACGGTGTCTCAAAAGGGACAAAAAGTACTATTGACACTTTTCCCCTCATTTTTCAAGCAAAGGATTTTTTAAGGGGGTATGTGATCACACTCGTTCGGTTCGACTAGCCGACTTCGGCTAGCCGAACTGAGGCATGCAGATACCTTAGAGTCCATTGAAGAACCAACATATATAATGAATGACCCAGTTGATGCCAGTGCATATAGAATAAGATGGTAGAGCAGGGACTTATCGCAGGGGTATCCTTCATTCCAATAAGTAGCCCATACTAGAGAAATGTGAAGTTTGCTAATATAGGTGATCGTTAATGGGACAATTGATGGCTACAACCATCAAACTTGTAATATTAGTTTAAAGGATCATTTAAAACAAATGTGGTGCACATTAATGTTATAAACTTATTGTTCTATTTATCACATCAACTCAGGCTATGGATTTTTGTCACCCAGCTGTATAAATTGAAGCTTCTTATCCAACCCTAAACCCCAGTCCACCGGGCAGGCACCACTGCTGCTACCCCATCTCCCTCTTGTCTCATCCACTGTGAACTGACAGAATACTTCTCACATCCCCAGGGCACACCTGTCTGTTCCCCATGGCCACTGCCATGGCAACCCATGTTAATTTTATAAGTGTATGTAGCCAGATTCATCCTTCCTTTAGTTTAATCAGAATCCATTACTTAAACAAAGCGAGACAAAGACACAGTTGTGCAGTCGCACGCTCAGCTAATCCATCCAGTCTGGCGTACGGCACAACACACAAAATTAACCCATGCAGTGCTTAGCACACGCACTCTCTCACACACATAATCTGTTCAACTGCTGGCATATACACAGCCATTCTCTGTGACAAAACCACCCAGCTGCTGACTTTCAGTCACACAATAAGTGGTCTAAAAAGATGCATCTGTGGCACAGAGTAGGTGTTGGGCGGTATCCAGATTTTCATACAATTTCTGTACCGTATATGGTATTACCGGGAGTGCACACAAGGGGCGTTATTTCTTTTTTTTACACACAAAACAATTTAGGCAACAGGGAGCTCGATCCAGGGGGGGATTGAATGTCTCTGCCGTAACGAATAAGCTTTATCTTGACATCTAGCCACTTGACATCTAGCTAGCTTACTACAAACAGTCACAGGGGCAGTGTATTCAGTGTCATCAAGGAGCTCAGCAAAATGATGCCTTCTCACAACAGCCAGTGGATTTAGTGATGCTGGACAAAAAAACAATACATAATTTCAGCAAACCTGCCTAAATCTCCAAGCGGGGAATGGGTCAACTTCATGAAATAATATGAAAGCCAGTGTCTGTAGAAGCTAGTGAATGTTGAGTTGATACATACCTGGAGTGCTGAGAGGCTGGCCACTCAAAGCTGTGATGCTGCGACTCATGTTTATAGCGCACACCTCCGTCACAATGCTCTCCCCCTTCTTGCTCCCATCTAAGGGGACGTCGGATGAGCTGCCCTTCCCCCCAGAGCCCCGGCTCCCCTGGCTGGGGTTTTTGAGCAGGGGAGAGGGCTGGATGGCGACAGGGGTCTGCTTTAGGCTGAGGGCCTGGAGGTTGTGTGTTTGAAAGGAGGACATGGACGCCCCCTGCTGGCTACGGATAGCCAGGTTCTGGACCTGAAAAGACACAGAGGTCAGGTGCTGGAGGCAATGACACATGGCCTGGGGCAAGAGAGGTGGGGTGCCCCACAGTCAAGTGTCTCCAGAATTAGTGAGAAATGCACTTTTTTAGACTGAATTAGTTATCACAGCATAACTGTAAACATAATGCATCTGCTATCCACCTGTATGAATTATAGTTCACTGTGCTGATATTACATGCCATCTAGTGCAGTTACTACAGCAACTCTGTGTGTATGGTATTAGCCTATAGTTGAGATAATAATAGGGTACCTGTGAGGGGGCAGACTGTTGTCCAGAGGACTGCGTGGAGCTCTCAGACTGGACTGCAGTCACTGTGGCCGTAGGTGTGAAGATGAGCTGGGGGGACAAAGGAACAGCACGGCCTAGGCTCCTAGCTACTTGCACAAGGTTGCTTTGCTGTGCCTGAAAATCACACACCAACATACAGTACCAGTAAAAAGTTTGGACACACCTACTCATTGGGATGTTCTTTACTTTTACTATTTTCTACACTGCAGAATAATAGCAAAGACATCAAAACTATGAAATCATGTAGTAACCAAAAAAGTGTTAAACAAATTTGAGATTCTTCAAAGTAACCACCGCCTTGATGACAGCTTTGCACTCTTGGCATTCTCTCAACCAGCTTCATGAGGTAGTCACCTGGAATGCATTTCAATTAACATGTGTGCACTGTTAAAAGTTGATTGTTGATTTTCTATCCTTCTTAATGAATTTGAGACAATCAGTTGTGTTGTGACAAGGTAGGGGTGGTATACAGAAGATGGCCCTATTTGTTAAAAGACGAAGTCCAAAGTATGTCAAGAACAGTTCAAATAAGCAAAGGGAAACGACAGTCTATCATTACTTTAAGACATGAAGGTTAGTCAATGCGGAACATTTCAAGAACCTTGAAAGTTTCTTCAAGTGCAGTCGCAAAAACCATCAAGCGCTATGATGAAACTGGCTCTCATGACAGGAAGACACAGAGTTACCTCTGCTGCAGAGGATAGGTTAACTGCACCTCAGATTGCAGCCCAAATAAATGCATCACAGAGTTCAAGTAACAGACAATTCAACATCAACTGTTCATAGGAGACTGCGTGAATCAGGCATTCAAGGTCGAATTGCTGCAAAGAAACCACTACTAAAGGACACCAATAATAAGAAGCGACTTGCTTGGGTCAAGAAACACAAGCAATGGACATTAGACCAGTGGAAATCTGTCCAAATGTGAGATTTTTGGTTCCAACCACCGTGTCTTTGTGAGAAGCAGACTAGATGAACAGATGATGGTTCCCACCATGGAGCATGGAGGAGGAGGTGTGGTGGGGGTGCTTTGCTGGTGACACTGTGTGATTTATTTAGAATTTAAGACACACTTAACCAGCATGGCTACCACAGCATTATGCAGCGATACACCATCCCATCATTTTTTTTTCACAGGACAATGACCCATAAAACACTTCCAGTCTGTGTAATGGCAATTTGACCAAGAAAGAGAGGAATGGAGTGCTGCATCAGATGACCTGGCCTCCACAATCACCCGACCTCAACCCAACTGAGATGGTTTGGGATGAGTTGGACCGCAGAGTGAAGGAAAAGCAGCCAACAACTGCACAGCATATGTGGGAACTCCTTCAAGACTGTTGGAAAAGCATTCCTCATGAAGCTGGTTGAGAGAATGCCAACAGTGTGCAAAACTGTCATCAAGGCAAAAGGTGTCTACTTTAAAGAATCTCAAATATATTTTGATTTGTTTAAATTTTGGGGGGTTATTACACAATTCCATGTGTTATTTTCTAGTTTTGATGTCTTCACTATTATTCTACAACGTAGAAAATAGTAAAAATAAAGAAAAACCTTTGAATGAGGAGGTGTCCAAACTTTTGACTGGTACTGTATATGTAGACAATTCCTCCATGGGTTTGGGCACAGAAAATAATACTGTAAGCAGCTGGTTTTTCTCTGTCACTTTCTTTCACACTCACTCTCCCCATGCATCATCTGTCCAAAACTCTTTAAAAAATGTGAAGTAATCAGACTGAATTGATTCAGTTTGAGATGCAGGACAACCTTCCTACTACACTCCTTCCAACAGTGGTGACACAAACAGCACACACAAACACTTCCATCACACTAAGCCTCCAGAGGTTTGGCTAAGCCAGCTAGTGTGTGCAAGTGGGCATGCTCCTGGGGATTTACCATCTGGGCACGCAGGTACATATGAGCCTGACTGGCAGTGAGGGTGGTGGGGCTGGACGTGCTGCCCAGGAGCACGGCCTGCTGGGAGATGCTGCCGGCTGGGGCGGAGCTAACACTCTGGGTTCGGCTGATCAGCTGGGCTGCAGCCGGGGACGTGGTCAGGTTAATCTGGGGAAAGGACAGAGAAGACAGAAAGGATTACAGAACATCACCAACAACAAAAACATTACACATCTATGAACCCGGCCCCTAAGTTACTAGACATGACTCACTGCACTCACTGTGGCCTGGGATGATCCTGTTTGCTGGGATGAAGTGCCATTTTGGGTGGAGCTCTGCCTTCCTGCCGCAATACTGGCCTGTGGCATGACAGGTGAGAACAGTTAGGGGATCAACACTTACAGTATATTTCTCTTAATCTGAAGATAACTTCAGAACCCTAACCCCAGCACTGACCTTATCTCACGTCTTTGTTAAAATCCTAACACAGCTTGTTGGCGGCCTGTTTAATTCGCCAGTTTAACAGTCTCTTGTGTCTCCAGTGCTCACCTGCTGTACGGCGGCTAGGCTCTGGAGCTGTGCATTGCTCAGGTGCTGCTGCTGGAGGGCTGCTGTCTGCAGCATGAGGTGCTGCTGCTGCGCTGCGTACATCTGCTGCAGGTACTGCGCAGCCGTGTTGGGCTGCCGGTGCAGTGCCTGCTGGATCACCTTAAGTACACATGGAGAAAGAGACAGGTTGGGGTAACATTCTCAACAACAGGCTCTAAAAAGGACTTTTACTGGGTTGGAGTAATGCTCTGAAAAAAATAAGTCCCAATTGCACTGTTTTTACTGAGCCATTGAAAAGCAGGTATGGGAGATTCCTAAGGTATATTGGTCCCCGTTGCAAAATGTGCTTCTCATGTAGGGAGAACAGCCTCACTCCTGCACATTGTAATGGACTTATTTGCATCCTATGCTCACCCCTATGGCCTTGAGCACATATTTTCTTCAATCTTCATGATACATTTTTTTAAATTTTTTACCCCTTTTCCTCCCCAATTTCGTGGTATCCAATCCAAGCTACTATCTTGTCTCATCGCTACAACTCCCGTACGTGCTCGGGAGAGACGAAGGTTGAAAGTCATGCGTCCTCCGATACACAACCCAACCAGCCGCACTGCTTCTTAACACAGCGCGCCTCCAACCCGGAAGCCAGCCGCACCAATGTGTCGGAGGCTACACCGTGCACCTGGCAACCTTGGTTAGCGCGCACTGCGCCCGGCCCGCCACAGGAGTCGCTGGTGCGCGATGAGACAAGGACATCCCTACCGACCAAGCCCTCCCTAACCCGGACGACGCTAGGCCAATTGTGCGTTGCCCCACGGACCTCCCGGTCGCGGCCGGTTACAACAGAGCCTGGGCGCGAACCCAGGGACTCTGATGGCACAGCTGGCGCTGCAGAAAAGAGGGCGGAGATTGTGATGAACATCCATTCACTTCTCTCTTATTGAGCCCAAATGACAAGCCTTGCACTGTTAAGTAGGCCGGTAGTGACAATGCTGCTAGTTCCCTACGGGCAGATGAGCGCATGCATTAGAAAGAAAGGATAGAAGAGACCTAAGATCTGTCAGTCACCCTTTAAGAGGAGGTTAAACTGAGAGCCTAATCCAAGCTGGGTTTCACATTGGTCAATGGTCAAATAGCAGAGGACAGAGCCTGGAACCATAGAAACCCTGATCTGCTGTCGTCAGTAATGATAGATTACATGATGCCAGTGTACTACATCAAATAACAATGCGAAAACATTATTAAATTGCACCTTTGTCTAAATGTAATAATAGTTTTCTTGTTTATTATAAGCATTGTAGTAAATTCCATAGTGAGCTTAGTACAATACTGGCCGATGTACAGTGCATGCATGGTTTAACCAGCAGATGGCAGTAGGGCAATGACAATTTCATTATTGCAGGGAACGCAAATGGTGAAAACGGTTTATGCAAAACATGTGTATGTGGGTGTGTGTCACACTGGACTGGCATGTTTTTTTTTTACCCTGAAGTTTACCTGAACCGTCTGCCTGTCAGGAATCCCGCTGTACACAGAGATCTGAGGCACAGCCTGTCTTCCTGTGCTGTTGCTGCTGGTGGTAGTGCTGCTACTGGTCGTACTGGTACTGGTGGCAGTGGCTCCAGTGCTGCTGGCACTAGAGGCTGGAGGCCCCTGCTCAATGTCCATGGTGCCCTCTCCTCGTTTGGCCCTTCCCCTGCTGCCCTTTGGACAAGCTCTCCTGAACCTACAAGACAGGAAACAGGGACGTTAAAATGAAGCCATAGTGCTCAGACATATTGGGCCATGTTCATGACAGTCACTATGTAAGCCCACTCAGTATAACTTAAGAAAGCATCCCTAAAGCCTATAAGCATGTATAAGAATGACATTACGCTCCTAAGGCGATATACAATGTATCATTGTGTATACATACTTGTCTTATTTCAGTATGTGCTAAAATGAGACAGAATGGGTTATTTACAGGTGCAGGAATGCAGGATGTCCATATAACATTAGTGAATGACGAAAATACCAAACTATGTACACAAAACAAAAAGGAAATTGAGTTACAAATATGTTTTTGATGAATTAACTTTAAGATCCCTAGATGGCTAAATACAAATGCATAAGCGACATGGCACAGCTTACAATGACATTGTTCATTAGGAATATAGCCCCTCTTTGTTTCACAACCTCAGCAGACTGAAAACAATTCAATTGCCTATCCCTTCCCTGAACAATGCCTCTTGGTCCAATAAAAGGGGTAAATTAAACTCAGACTTCAAAACAGGTGAGCTTCAAGTATCTCAATTTTAATTATAAACATTAAATTGTAAACAGGAAATATCTCAATGTAGAGCTAATATTTAGACCTTCAGTATTCATATTTACCAATACACATTCAATAAACATAACTGCCTGAATATGACCTGCCCATATTTTTATTTAGCTAGCTAATGTTCTTTATACTGTGTAACATCGTTGTTAATGTCTAATGTCGCTATGAAGGCCAAGCAGAATTTGACACAAAATGTCTAAAGGGAACGTATTATTAAAGACTTTCCAAAAGTGGATCTGTTGTTGACCCACTTCTTCTGTTTACCTCATGTCAAAATAAAACAGACCCACAATAATCCAACAGACACACGTTTGGAAAGTATTTTTATTAATATGTTCCTTTAGATATTTTGTCTCCAATTCCCCGGTTATAAGGACCAACCATCCAGACCACCGGCAGAGTAAGTTGAAATTGAATTTTATATAACTTCTGGCTTCCTGCCGTCTGTTAAGGTTTTTTTGCAACCCAATTCCCAACAACGCTAGTGTCAATATACCAGCGTTGCTAAAAGCATCTTGCAAGGGTGATGATATGCATACTTGGCCTGCATAGCGATTTTACACATTAACATGGTGTTACACAGTATCAAGAACACTAGCTAGCTAAATAAAAAATGAGCAGGTCATATTCAGGTCCATGAATGGGGAATAGAGGAGAATGAGTAAGTTAGGAAACTAGATAACTAGCTGGCTGCAGTCCACATCGTTACAGGCCCCATCACACTCAGGCGTGATGCACCGATGCTATCTCTTGGACATCAGCACGCAAAAAGCTATTGTCAAAACAGGAAAGCTAGCTTCACGTCCACTGTGTCACGAATGTTGAATACAATTCCACTTGAACTTATTCCGCCGATTGCCATGCGGTTGGTTCTTATATAGGGTGGAATTTGACAAAATAACCAAAGGAACTTAAATAAACGTGGGTTTGCAGCAGGTGCATTGCATATCACCTACTCTCTGCTTCAACACATGTCAAAATAAAAGTAATGCACGTGCTCCTTATGTGCGCAAGCAAGCGATAATTTGTGGGGGACTTTTACTTTGACAGAGGAAGAGAGTGCAGCAGACCCACGTTTGGAAAGTTGGTTTATTATTATGTTCCTTTGGATATTCTATCTCAAATTCCGACCTATATAAGAACCAACCCCATGGACAATAGGCAACTTAATCAGACAGGGGACGTGTAGGTTTTCATCAATACAAATGCCCGTAACTATCACACCATGCGTGAGCTCTCTGGTGAATGAAGGCCGTTTTGTTTTTGTATTGAAATTCATAACAGAGAAGAGGAACTGAGTTTCAAGGGCCTTTTAAAAATAAACTAACCCCACGCCATTCTCAGATTACCACAACAATAGCCCACTTAATTCAACATGTCTAATGGTGAGCATTAAATCCAATTTGGTAGTGGCAGAAAAATGCAAGTTCTGAAAGATAATGAATTCCAGTGACATATTTAAGTGAAAAAAGGGTGTATCTAATCACAGCTTGACTGACAACATAAGGACTTAAATGACAGTTAAAGTACACCTATACTGTATCTACTCCAATCACTCTTTTATTAGACTTTTGGCTGCTGAACCCTTTCTGTCTTCAATCTTCAACATGTGAGAATGAACAGATTAGTAGTTGACTCTAGAGCATCCCAGTGATTGACGTCACCCTAGTGCTCTGCTGCCCCATTAGCAGAGGAAGTGAGGTTCAGTAGACTGAGCAGATGAGATGGATGGGCTGAGAGAGCAGAACAGCTGACGGGGTTAAGAACGCTGGGAGGAAGGTGGACTGGGAAAGAGAGAACCTAGGGATGAGATTGAGTTTTTGGAATGTATTGTGGATTTTGACTGTGTGAGTGGTTGGGGGAGGGTTGTGATGGAAATAATTTAATAAGATCTTTAACATCGATGCTGCAATTCCTAAGCTATTTTCTCTCCCCTCCTTTTAATTCTACTTTCAGTGGTTCAGGCATAGCTGTAGCATACAGTGCACTGTAGGTTAAGAAACATTGAGTGATGGCAAACCTCGCCTTGTTCCACCATAAGGTCTGGTACTGTGTATTACAACCTCATGCACAACCAGACGAACTCCAACACACAGCATCATACAGTTACTGGTTACCCATGGCTATACAATACAAAAGCATTATGCTGCCAAAAATTCCAATCATTGAGAGCATTATTTCACATCTGGATGTACCCCCTATAATTAAGGCTGCTCCAGAGAGAGAGTTATGCCTGACATCTAGTCTGGTTACACAGGGATTTTGGATCGAACAAAGCATTGTTCTCTTCATCATGGTGTAGGGAACAGCCTCGGACTTATTGCCTTTTCTGGCAAACCTGCTGCCCCTGTCTCTCCAAGAGGAATCACTCATCCATCAGTCATGGAACCCTACTCCCCCACAACTGGCAGGCAGCAGGAATCCTGTACTGGGTCGCATTGGTGAGAGCACAGGGCTAAACTAGGAGTGGGCTGTATCGCACACCAAGTCTCTAGACACAGAGATATAACAAATATGCTATTGGATTCATAGGCTTGCTCTTGTCATTCCAGACCAAAATGAGAGTCTGGTGTCAATTTGCATTTGTCTCTACAGAGCTAAGAGTGCAGTAAGAGCAGTAGCCCCCATCACTTATCGAGGACCAGGACGGTTTGTGTTGACACAAATTATTTATATTTATATATATACACACACACACACACACACACCACAAAATGCATTAGTCAAATTATCAGGATCAATATAGTAAAAGAGCACAGCTAATGTACATCAATGGCTTTTAGAAAGGCTTTAAGGGGTGCTGCAGAGACAACGCCCCCAATGCTCCTACCTCCTCTGGGCCCCCCAGCGTGTTGCGGGAGTGTGATGCCCCATCCCCCGGGACCCTGGTCCTGTAGGATGCTGCTCCTCTTTGTCTGCCTATGTCTGTGTGGTGGATTCAAACATTAGCCTCTCTCTCTCTCTCTATCCCCTACTAACACTCTGCTCCCCATCCCAACATCAACACAGACACAGCCTGCCAACCAGGCCTTCCTCCTGATTATGAGGTATCCTAGCGACAGTCAACTGGGTGCCTATGGAATCCCAGTGCAGTGCAGTATGCTGATTGGTCAGAAGGACCCTCTCTAATGAAGATGGTGATAATGATTTCACCCTCTACCCTCCCCCTGCCAGAATACTGAATATGGTAGCATGAAGCCTCGGCCATATAATAGCCAAACCATCACCAAAATCATATTGGATAAGCACAAAACTAAATCTGTAAATGTATAGAGCTATCTATTTATTTTAGAGAAAATGTTATTCAATCTGTTATTATTGCATTAGGACTTTAGTTAGGCTATAACATATCAGTCTATAAGCATACATTGTAGTCTACACATGAACATTCAGGATAGGGTCATATACAATGCCTTCGGAAAGTATTCAGACCCCTCGACTTTTTCCATATTTTGTTACGTTTCAGCCTTATTATAAAATGTATTAAATATATTTTTTCTTCATAATTTACACATAACACCCCATAATGACAAAGCGAAAACAGGTTTTTAAAACAGAAATACCTTTACATAAGTATTCAGACCCTTTGCTATGAGACTCGAAATTGAGCTCATGTGCATCCTGTTTCCATTGATCATCCTTGAGATGTTTCTACAACTTGATTGGACTCCACCTGTGGTAAATTCAATTAATTGGACTGGATTTGGAAAGGCACACACCTGTCTATGTAAGGTCCCACAGTGCATGTCAGAGCAAAAACCAAGCCATGAGGTCGAAGGAATTGTCCGTAGAGCACCGAGACAGGATCGTGTCGAAGCACAGATCTGGGGAAGGGTACCAAAAATATTTCTGCAGCATTGAAGGTCCCCAAAACACAGTGGCCTCCATCAATCTTAAATTGAAGAAGTTTGGAACCACCAAGACTCTTCCTAGGGCTGGCCGCCCGGCCAAACTGGGCAATCGGGGAGAAGGGCCTTGGTCAGGGAGGTGACCAAGAACCCGATAGTCACTGACAGAGCTCTAGAGTTCCTCTGTGGAGGAGAATCTTTCAGAAGGACAACCATCTCTGCAGCACTCCACCAATCAGGCCTTTATGGTAGAGTGCCCAGACGGAAGCCACTCCTCAAAAAACGCCTGCTTGGAGTTTGCCAAAAAGGCACCTAAAGACTCAGACAATGAGAAACAAGATTCGTTGATCTAATGAAACCAAGATTGAACTCTTTGGCCTGAATGCCAAGTGTCACGTCTGGAGGAAACCTGGCACCATCCCTACGGTGAAGCATGGTGGTGTCTGCATCATGCTGTGTGGATGTTTTTCCACAGGCAGGGACTGAGAGACTAGTCAGGCAAAGATGAACAGAGCAAAGTACAGAGAGATCCTTGATGAAAACCTGCTCCAGAGTGCTCAGGACCTCAGCTGGGGTGAAGGTTCACCTTCACACAGTACAACGACCCTACGCACACAGCTAAGACAACGCAGGAGTGGCTTCAGGACAAGTCTGAATGTCCTTGAGTGGCCTAGCCAGAGACTGGATCGAACATCTCTGGAGAGACCTGAAAATAGCTGTGCAGCAACACTCCCAATCCAACCTGACAGAGCTTGCGAGGATCTGCTGAGAGGAATTGGTAGAAACTCCCCAAATACAGGTGTGCCAAGCTTGTAGCGTCATACCCAAGAAGCCTCGAGTCTGTAATCGTTGCCAAAGAAACTTCAACAAAGTGCTGAGTAAAGGGTCTGAATACTCATGTACAGTTGACATACACCTTAGCCATATACATTTAAAACCTCTTGGAACTACCCATCCCGGATCCGGGAGAATTGTCAGCAACTACACTAATTAGCATAGCACAACGGTCAAATAATCTTACTAGAAAATATTCATATTCATGAAATCACAAGTGAAATATAGCGAAACACAGCTTAGCCTTTTGTTAATCACCCTGTCGTCTCAGATTTAGATTTTTTTTTAGTTTAATACAGTTTAATATTTTTGTCCAGAGGACATTTCTCCAAAAAGACCGATTTTTGTCCCCATTTGCAGTTGCAAACCATAGTCTGGTTTTTTTATGGCGGTCTTGGAACAGTGGTTTCCTCCTTGCTGAGCGGCCTTTCAGGTTATGTCGATATAGGACTCGTTTTACTGTGGATATAGATACTTTTGTACCCGTTTCCTCCAGCATCTTCACAAGGTCCTTTGCTGTTGTTCTGGGATTGACTTGCACTTTTCGCACCAAGGTACGTTCATCTCTAGGAGACAGAATGCGTCTCCTTCCTGAGCAGTATGACAGCTGCGTGGTCCCATGGTGTTTATACTTGTGTACTATTGTTTGTACAGATGAACGTGGTACCTTCAGGAGTTTGGAAATTTCTTCCAAGGATGAACCAGACTTGTGGAGGTCAACAATTCTGTTTGAGGTCTTGGCTGATTTCTTTTGATTTTCACCTGATGTCAAGCAAAGAGGCACTGAGTGAAGGTAGGCCTTGAAATTTCCGAGCTGTTTAAAGGCACAGTCAACTTAAGTGTATGTAAACTTCTGACCCACTGGAATTGTGATACAGTGAATTATAAATGAAATAATCTGTCTGTAAACAATTGTTGGAAAAATTACTTGTGTCATGCTTTACAGCTAAAGCATCCTAAAGATTGATTCTATACATCGTTTGACATGTTTCTACGGACTTTAACAGAGCTTTTTCTCATTTTGTCTGCAACTAGTGAACGCGCTAGCGGAACCCCTCAACAACATTCCACTGAAAAGGCAGCGTGCGAAATTCAAAAATATATATTTTTAGAAATATGTAACTTTCACACATTATCAAGTCCAATACAGCAAATTAAAGATAAACATCTTGTTAATCTACCCATCGTGTCCGATTTCAAAAATGCTTCACAGCTAAAGCACAACATGTGATTATGTTAGGTCATAGCCAAGTTGAAAAAACACAGCAATTTTTCCAGCCAAACAGAGTCACAAAAAGCAGAAATATAGATCAAATTAATCACTAACCTTTGATGATCTTCATCAGATGACACTCATAGGACATCATATTACACAATACATGTATATTTTGTTCGATAATGTGCATATTTATTTCCAAAAATCTTAGTTTACATTGGTGCCTTACGTGCAGTAATGTTTTGATTCCAAAACATCCAGTGATTTTGCAGAAATACTCATAATAAACATTTATAAAAGATACTAGTGTTATTCACAGAATTAAAGATAGACTTCTCCTTAATGCAACCGCTGTGTCAGATTTCAAAAAAACTTTACGGAAAAAGCATAATCTGAGAACGGCCCTCAGAACCCAAAACAGCCAGAGGAATATCCACCACTTTGGAATCAACAAAGTTAAAAACAACACCATAAATATTCACTTACCTTTGATGATCTTCATCAGAAGGCACACCCAGGAATCCCAGTTCGACAATAAATTACTGATTTGTTCCATAAAGTTCCATCATTTATGTCCAAATAGCCACTTGTTGTTAGCGTGTTCAGCCCAGCAATCCATCTTCATGAGGTGCAGGCACTTCATCCAGACAAAAACTCGAAAAGTTCCGTTACAGTCCTTTAGAAACATGTCAAACGATGTATGGAATCAATCTTTAGGATGTTTTTAACATAAAACATAAATAATGTTCCAACCGGAGAATTCCTTTGGTCTTCAGAAAAGGACTGGAACGCGAGGTAACTCTGTCGGGAGCGCTCTCTGCCAGACCACTGACTCAAAGAGGTCTCATGAGCCCCTCCTTTATCGTAGAATCCTCATGCAAGTTTAAAAAGACGGTTGACATCTAGTGGAAGCCGTAGGAAGTGCAACTTTATCCATATCTCAATGTGTATTCGGTAGGCCAAGCTTTGAAAAACAACAAACCTCAGATGTCCCACTTCCTGGTTGGATTTTTCTCAGGTTTTCACCTGCCATATGAGTTCATTCAAACAGTTTTAGAAACTTCAGAGTGTTTTCTATCCAATACTACTAATAATATGCATATATTAGCATCTGGGACAGAGTAGGAGGCAGTTCACTCTGGGCACGCTATTCATCCAAAAGTGAAAATGCAGCCCCCTATCCCAAAAAAGTTGAGAAGTTAAACTATATTTCCATGTATAACACTTGTATTTTCATCAACATTTATAATGAGTATTTCTGTAAATTGATGTGGCTCTCTGCAAAATCACTGGATGTTTTTGGAACTACTGAACATAACGCGCCAATGTATACTGGGATTTTTTTATATAAATATGAACTTTATTGAACAAAACATACCTGTATTGTGCAACATGAAGTCCTATGAGTGTTATCTGATGAAGATCAAAGGTTAGTGATTAATTCTCTATTTCTGATTTTTGTAACTCCACTCTTTGGCTGACTCCACTCTGTGTTTTTCTGTGACTTGGCTCTGACCTAACATAATCGTTTGTGGTGCTTCGCTGTAAATCTATTTGAAATCGGACACTGTGGTGGGATTAACAACAAGATTACATTTAAAATGGTATAAGATACTTGTATGTTTGAGAAATTTTAATTATGAGATTTATGTTGTTTTGAATTTGGCGCCCGGCACTTTCACTAGCTGTTGTCATATCGATCCCGTTAACGGGATCTCAGCCCTAAGAAGTTTAAGAGATAAATCAGATTGCGTTCTACATTTCACCTGACACATTATTTTACATTATGAAGCTTACTGTAGTTCCCCAGAATAGTTGAGCCAGTCACGTATTTGTTTGTAAATAGCACAACGGGAGAAAGCAGGACCAGGTCAGTCCAGCTGTGTATTGACAGGGGTTGCGTTTTATATTGAAAGTCAGTGTTTTCTTTGCTTCAATAAGAGTGATCAGGGACGTGCAACTAGGGCTGACCCCAATTTCTCGACAGGTCGATTGTTTGGTCGACCAAGATTTTTTTTTTGTTGAGCAGTAGCAAATAAATAAACTCAGCAAAAAGAGTAACGTCCCTTTTTCTGGACCCTGTCTTTCAAATATAATTCATAAAAATCCAAATAATTCACAGATCTTCATTGTAAAGGGTTTAAACACTGTTTCCAATGCTTGTTCAATGAACCATAAACAATTAATGAACATGCACCAGTGGAACAGTCGTTAAGACAGACGGTAGGTAATTAAGGTCACAGTTGTAAAAACTTAGTATACTAAAGAGGCCTTTCTACTGACTCTAAAAAAACACCAAAAGAAAGATGCCCAGGGTCCCTGCTCATCTGAGTGAATGTGCCTTAGGCATGCTACAAGGAGGCATGAGGGCTGCAGATGTTGCCAGGGCAATAAATTGCAATGTCCGTACTGTGAGACGCCTAAGGCAGCGCTACAGGGAGAAAGGACGGACAGCTGATCTTCCTTGCAGTGGCAGACCACGTGTAACAACACCTGCACAGGATCGGTACATCCGAACATCACACCTGCGGGACAGGTACAGAATGGCAACAACAACTGCCCGAGTTACACCAGGAACGCACAATCCCTCCATCAGTGCTCAGACTGTCCACAATAGGTCGAGAGAGGCTGGACTGAGGGCTTGTAGGCAAAAAGTGCTCTTCACTGACGAGTCGCGGTTTTGTCTCACCAGGCGTGATGGTCGGATTTGCGTTTATTGTCGAAGGAATGAGCGTTACACAGAGGCCTGTACTCTGGAGCGGGATCGATTTGCAGGTGGAGGGTCCGTCATGATCTGGGGCGGTGTGTCACAGCATCATCGGACTGAGCTTGTTGTCAATGCAGGCAATCTCAACGCAGTACGTTACAGGGAAGACATCCTCCTCCCTCATGTAGTACAGCATGACAATGCCACCAGCCATACTGCTCGTTCTGTGTTTAGTTTCCTGCAAGACAGGAATGTCAGTGTTCTGCCATGGCCAGCGAAGAGCCCGGATCTCATTCCCATTGAGCACGTCTGGGACCTATTGGATTGGAGGGTGAGGGGTAGGGCCATCCCCCCCCCCCCAGTCCGGGAACTTGCAGGTGCCTTGGTGGAAGAGTGGGGTAACATCTCACAGCAAGAACTGGCAAATCTGGTGCAGTCCATGAGGAGGAGATGCACTGCAGTACTTCATGCAGCTGGTGGCCACACCAGATACTGACTGTTACTTTTGATTTTAACCCCATCTTTGTTCAGGGACACATTATTCCATTTATGTTAGTCACATGGCTGTGGAACATGTTCAGTTAATGTCTCAGTTGTTTATATATATTTTTATGGCACATGAGACACCTGTCTGAGTTGAGCCAATCTCAGTGAAATAATCATTTCGTAGACTCTGCAGTGACTCAGATTCTTCCGGTAATAAGCTACACGAGGAGTCAGCAACCTTTCTCATGTGGAATGCCAATTTATTTGATAATTTGGCGTTTGGAAATTGCTACCAAGGATGAACCAGACTTGTGGAGGTCTACAATTTTGTTTTAGGTCTTGGCTGATTTCTTTTGATTTTCCCATGATGTAAAAAGGCACTGAGTTTGAAGGTAGGCCTTGAAATACATCCACAGGTACACCTACAATTGACTCAAATGATGTCAATTAGCCTATCAGAAGCTTCTAAAGCCATGACATAATTTCCTGGAATTTTCCAAGCTGTTTAAAGGAACAGTCAACTTAGTGTATGTAAACTTCTGACCCACTGGAATTGTGATACAGTGAATTATAAGTGAAATAATCTGTCTGTAAACAATTGTTGGAAAAATTACTTGTGTCATGCACAAAGTAGATGTCCTAACTGACTTGCCAAAACTATAGTTTGTTAACAAGAAATTTGTGGTGTGAAAAACAAGTTTTAATGACTCCAACCTAAGTGTATGTATGTAAACTAACGATTTCAACTGCATGTTGAAAAAGTTTTTGGGAGATGCGATGGATCATTGGGGATCTTTCAATATTCCCTTTCTTTTGATGTTCAGTGAAATCATCCCAAGTGAAGAGTCAACTCATTTAAGTAAAGTAAAATTCAAAACTAAATTATTATTTTTTTTCTATTGGAAGGATTTAATAATTTGCCATTATGTCTACTTAGGATAAGGTACAATTATTATGTTTCTGTCTCCATATAATATGTTAAATATATCCAATGCTAAAAACATTACATTTAAACGGTATTAATATTAATTTGCATATATTTCCGTTAATTCCCATATATTTCCGTTAATTCTCACGGAAAGTTTCCACCTCTGAATATTCCCCAAAATGTGCAACCCTAGTAATGGCGCTGCGTAACATTTAGAGCTAGACGTGCAACAAAGCATTCCTTACCTAGCCCACAATGTCTGCAACAAGTCAAGCAGTCATTTGAAAGAGTAAGAACATTTCAGTGCGACAACTCCAAGGCGAAATACATTAACGCCAAGACAATGGAATTCATTGCCCTTGACAATCAACTGTTCTCTGTCGTGGGTGATGTTAGCTTTCACCGACTGGTTGAGCACCAGTACACACTACCAAGTGCGCAATTTTTCAGATGTTGCCCTACCAGAGTTACACAGTAATAGCGTCACTGCTATTAGCTTCACGACTGACATTTGGACCAACGATATCAGCCCCATGAGCATGCTGAGTCTGACAGCACAGTGGGTCGTTGAGGATTCCGTACTGAGGAAAGTCGTATTGCATGCTCAAGAATATGCTGGTTGTCATACCGCTGCTGCTATTTTAATGGCATTTGAGAACATGTTTGAAACTTGGAAACATGAACACACTTGCTAGCTCCATTCGAACAACTGACTCGAGAAATAACCTCATCAAGTGCACCTGCAGCAGACGTGCTATCCTCTGTCATGACATTGAAACGCCTGCTGGCATTCTCTCTTTACTGTGTCGTCACCATGCTCAATGCTATGTACAAGGCCCGCTACTTCGATGCAGACAAAAAAACAGGGTTTACGTGAAATGTTACATACACAGCTGGACAAGATGGAAACGGACACAGTGACAGTGCGCACCAAGGAAGAGAGGCCACGGACAGACAGAGCTGAAACTTCACTGCTTGACATGTATGATGAAATCCTGGTTGAGAATGAAACAACTGAACAAATGAACAACAAAACAGCACAGCAAGTGAAAGAAATAGGTTTTGATGATGTTTTACTGGTAATGGGGACATACGTAAATGCCAACAAAATTACTTTTTGGTCAGTGTGGTGTGTGATGGTGGTGTGTGTAATCTTTATTTAACTAGGGAAGTCAGTTAAGAACAAATTCTTATTTACAATGATGGCCTACCCCGGCCCCACCCGGACGACGCTGGGCCAATTTTGCCCCGCCCTTTGGAACTCACAATCACGGCCAGATGTGATACAGCCTGGATTCTTACCAGGGACTGTAGTGACGCCTCTTGCACTGAGATGCAGTGCTTTAGACCGCTGCGTCCATGTGTGTGTGTTAACTATTTAACTGTACTTGAATGCTTAAAAGGCTGCACATTTTTTATTATTTATTGGTATTGGGTTTTTTCTTTGGCAAGGAAAATATCGGATATCGGTATTGGCCAAAAATGTCATATCGGGGCATCACTACTTGCTAGTTAAGTAAGTGGCTGAATTAATAAGGTGACGGGGCATCATATTGCGTTAGCTTTCTGCCGTGTTTGAGAAGTCAAAGCCCTTTGGATGAGTTCTGTACAGCTGCCACTGCTATTATTTTCCTTTAATTTTTTCTCCTCACCGTTCTCGGCACATCTGCTCCTCCCCCATCTTCTCCGAGCAGAGCAGGTAGGCCCGTTGCGGTAGCAACTCCAGACTCATTAGGGCTGTCCCCGACAAAAATTTGGTTGATTAGTCTACATTTTTAAACATGTATTTCTCCACATATAGACACACCCTATGTGTTTTAATAAAAGCCACTATATGCACTGAGCTTGTTGTCACGACTCCTACCGAAGGTGGCCCTTCCCGTTCGGGTGGCGCTCGGCGGTCGTCGTCACCGGCCTACTAGCTGCCACTGATTCTTTCCTCCCCCTGTTTGGGGCGTTTGTTTTGTTGTTTTCGTGGGGTTGGCTTATGTTCGCCGTTTTGTGCATTAAATTAGCACTACCCTGAACTCTCTGCTTCCTGCGCCTGATTTCTCACCCACTACACCCAGAACGTTACACTTGTCTGATGCATTAAGCTTACGGTTTGATGAAATAAGACAAACACCTCAAGAGGGCGCCAGATATCAGATAACCAGAAGAAAAGAAAAACTTAGCCTGACCCAACTATTTTCCTCCCGCTCCTGCTGGCTTTCTCAGATTCTGAAGTTTCCGATAATACGCTACACGAGGAGTCGGCAACCTTTCTCATGTTGAATGCCAATTTATCTTACCATTTTTACCGATCTGCAAACCAGTTATGGTTTTCATATGCACATTTTCATTAAAACAGTTTCATTGAATTTATAATAACATCTTCATCTCTCAAAATCATTGTCATGTAGTTAATCAAAATTCTATCAAAATATAAATGAAAATAATTCACCTAAAAAATTACTTCCATTGCCACTGCCAAGGCTGTAAAATAGCCTACATAATTCCAACAAATAAAAACATTGCAGCCTGCAGGTAGAAAATATCTTGATAAAAATAAATATCCTATAAATCACATTGGCTACACATGGCCTGTCTCGAACGAGCTTGAAACATTGTATCAACTATTAACTTGGGTCCGAGGCCTCCCGGGTGGCGCAGTGGTCTAAAGCTAGCTGTGCCACCAGAGATTCTGGGTTTGAACCCAGGCTCTGTCGCAGCCGGCCGCGACCGGGAAGCCCATGTGGCGGCGCACAATTGGCACAGCGTCGTCCGGGTTAGGGAGGGTTTGGCTGGCAGGGATATCCTTGTCTCATCGCGCACTAGGGCTGGCTTCCGGGTTGGCTTCCGGGTTGGATGTGCATTGTGTCAAGAAGCAGTGTGGCTTGGTTGGTTTGTGTTTCGGAGGACACATGGCTCTCGACCTTCGCCTCTCCCAAGTCCGTACGGGAGTTGCAGCGATGAGACAAGACTGTAACTACTACCAATTGGATACCACGAAATTGGGGAGAAAAAAGGGGTAAAAAAGATATATATATATATATATATAAACTTGGGTCCGGCCCGAAGATTGTGCTCAATGTATAACATTCGGTACTCCGCTCACCATAGCAGAGTACAGGCACCTCACATTTCCTACTGCTTGAGCTCCTGTTCCTCTTAAAGAATGTTAGCTCAAAAGTACTGTGGGGCTCCTGCACCTAAATATAAAAACAGTACCAGCACCCCAAATAAGTACAGGAACCTATTTCACTGGATCAGAGTAGAGGTCGACCGAATATGATTTTTCAACGCCGATACCGATTATTGGAGGACAAAAAAAGCAAATACCGATTAAATTGGCCGATTTTTTATTTATTTATTTGTAATAATGACAATTACAACAATACTGAATGAACACTTATTTTAACTTAATATAATACATCAATAAAATCAATTTAGCCTCAAGTAAATAATGAAACGTGGTTTAAATAATGCAAAAACAAAGTGTTGGAGAAGAAAGAAAAAGTGCAATATGTGCTATGTAAGAAAGCTAACGTTTCAGTTCCTTGTTCAGAACATGAGAACATATGAAAGCTGGTGGTTCCTTTTAACACAAGTCTTCAAAATTCTCAGGTAAGAAGTTTTAGGTTGTAGTTATAGGAATTATAGGACTATTTCCCTCTATACCATTTGTATTTAATTAACCTTTGACCATTAGATGTTCTTATAGGCACTTTAGTATTGCCAGTGTAACAGTATAGCTTCCGTCCCTCTCCTCGCTGGGCTCGAACCAGCAACACAACGACAACAGCCACCATCGAAGCAGCGTTACCCATGCGGAGCAAGGGGAACAACTACTAGAAGGCTCAGAGCGAGTGACGTTTGAAACGCGCTAACTAGCTAGCCATTTCACTTTGGTTACACCAGCCTCATCTCGGGAGTTGATAGGCTTGAAGTCATAAACAGCGCAATGCTTGACGCACAACGAAGAGCTGCTGGCAAAACGCAGAAGTGCTGCTTCTGCCTATCAGATACTTGCATGCTTAGTCAGATTATATGCAACGCAGGACACGCTAGATAATATCTAGTAATATCATCAACCATGTGTAGTTAACTAGTGAACGATGATTGATTGATTGTTTTTTATAAAGATAAGTTTAATGCTAGCTAGCAACTTACCTTGGCTTACTGCATTCGCGTAACAGGCAGTCTCCTTGCGGAGTGCAACGAGAGAGAGGCAGGTCGTTATTGCGTTGGACTAGTTAACTGTAAGGTTGCAAGATTGGATCCCCCGAGCTGACAAGGTGAAAACCTGTCGTTCTGCCCCTGAACGAGGCAGTTAACCCACCGTTCCTAGGCCGTCATTGAAAATAAGAATGTGTTCTTAACTTATTATGGCTGCAATCCCACTAACGGGATAAGTGTCATCAACAACCGCTGAATAGCATAGCGTTACATTTAATAAATATTACTAAAAATATTTATATTCATGAAATCACAAGTGCAATATAGGAAAACACAGCTTAGCCTTTTGTTAATCCACCTGTCATGTCAGATTTGGAAATTATGCTTTACAGCGAAAGCAATCCAAGCGTTTGTGTAAGTTTATCGATCACACGACAAAACATTTAGTACACTTAGCATCAGGTAGCTTGGTCACGAAAATCAGAAAAGCAATCAAATTAATCTTTTACCTTTGATGATCTTCGGATGTTTTCACTCACGAGACTCCCAGTTACACAACAAATGTTCCTTTTGTTCCATAAAGATTATTTTTATATCCAAAATACCTCCGTTTGTTTGGCGCGTTGTTTAAAAATCCACAGGAAAGAGCGGTCACGACAACAAAGACGAAATTTCCAAATAGTTTCCATAATGTCCACAGAAACATGTAAAATGTTTTTTTTTTATAATCAATCCTCAGGTTGTTTTTAAAATATATAAATCGATAATATATCAACCGCAAATGTCTTTCACAGTAGGAGAGGGAAAATAAATACCTATCCAAACTCTGTTGCGCGAGCAAAACTCATGTGAACACTTGACGCGATGTTATCGTTCCGGCTCATTTTACAAAATAAAAGCCTGAAACTATGTCTGAAGACTGTTGACACCTTGATGAAGCGATAGGAAAAGGAATCTGGTTCATATCCCTTTAAATCCAGCAACGGGAGGCTATGGAACATGGAGTTTTCAAAATAGTAGCCACTTCCTGTTTTGATTTTCCTCAGGGTTTCGCCTGCAATATCAGTTCTGTTATACTCACAGACAATATTTTGACAGTTTTGGAAACTTTAGAGTGTTTTCTATCCAATACTATTACTAATATGCATATATTAGCAACTGAGACTGAGGAGCTGGCCGTTTACAATGGGCACCTTTTCATCAACATAATTGAACCAGGACATTGTCACAAGATAACAGATACTACAAAGCCTGATTTCAGTCTTAACTCAATTTTGACCAAAAGTGTAGTTACTGAGTTTTGGCTTTGTAGGACAGTATAATAAACTGTAGTATACTATACTTCACACTGCAGAATCGCTCCATCATGTGTATTACTATAGACAAGTGAAAGGGGGGCACCTAGTCAGATGTACAACTGAAATATGTCTTCCGCATTTAACCCAACCCCTCTGAATCAGAGAGGTGCGGGGGGCTGCCTTAATCGACATCCACGTCATCGGAGCCGGGTAACAGTGGGTTAACTGCCTTGCTCAGGGGATGTTGTAGTGTACTGTAGAATCCACAAAAATGTGTAAATACTGTAGTAAATACTACAGTAGTGTCCACAAAAACAATACACTTTTAGCAAATTTGCATATACCATGCCCATTCCCCTTTCCCCATATCGCAAGTATAGAACATAGTGTTCCGTATAGGTTATAGAAAAGAGAAGAAGCTGTTCAGACTAGAGGTCAACTGATTATGATTTTTCAACGCCGATACCGATTATTGGAGGACCAAAAGAAGGCAATACCGATTAATCTGACTATTTTTTTTCTTTTTGTTGTAATAATGACAATTACAACAATACTGAATGAACACTTATTCTAACTTAATATAATACATCAATAAAATCAATTTCGCCTCAAATAAATAATGAAACATGTTCAATTTGGTTTAAATAATGCAAAAACAAAGTGTTGGAGAAGAAAGTAAAAGTGCAATATGTGCCATGTAAGAAAGCTAACGTTTCAGTTCCTTGCTCAGAACATGAGAACATATGAAAGCTGGTGATTCCTTTTAACATGAGTCTTCAATATTCACAGGTAAGAAGTTTTAGGTTGTAGTTATTATAGGACTATTTCTCTCTATATGATTTGTATTTCATATACCTTTGACTATTGGATGTTCTTATAGGCACTTTAGTATTGCCAGTGTAACAGTATAGCTTCCATCCCTCTCCTCGCCGCTACCTGGGCTTGAACCAGGAACACATCGATAACAGCCACCTTTCGAAGCAGCATTACCCATGCAGAGCAAGGTGAACAACTACTCCATGTCTCAGAGCGAGTGACGTTTGAAACGTTATTAGCGCTCACCCCGCTAACAAGCTAGCCATTTCACATCGGTTACACCAGCCTAATCTCGGGAGTTGATAGGCTTGAAGTCATAAACAGCGCAATGCTTGAAGCATTGCGAAGAGCTGCTGGCAAAACACACGAAAGTGCTGTTTGAATGAATGTCTACGAGCCTGCTGGTGCCTACGATCGCTCAGTCAGACTGCTCTATCAAATCATAGACTTAATTATAACATAATAACACACACAAATAACACACACAAGTAGGTCATTAATATGGTCGAATCTGAAAACTATCATTTCGAAAACAAACTCCAAAAAGTTCCGGGACACTATAAAGTCCATGGATAATAAGAGCGCCTCCTTACTGCTGCCCACTGCACTGAGACTAGGAAACACTGTCACCAAAACCCCATATACTACCCACCACTGCGACCTGTATGCTCTCATTGGCTGGCCCTCACTTCATATTCGTTGCCAAACCCACTGGCTCCAGGTCATCTATAAGTCTTTGCTAGGTAAAGCCACGCCTTATCTCAGTTCACTGGTCACCATAGCAGCACCCACCCGTAGCACACGCTCCAGCAGGTATATCTCACTGGCCAAAGCCAACTCCTACTTTGGCCTCCTTTCCTTCCAGTTCTCTGCTGCCAATGACTGGAACAAATTGCAAAAATCACTGAAGCTGGAGAGTCATATCTCTCTCAGTAACTTTTAAGCATCAGCTGTCAGAGCAGCTTACCGATCATTGAATCTGTAAATAGCCCACCCAACTACCTCATCCCCATATTATTTATTTTTTGCTCCTTTGCATCCCAGTATCTCTACTTGCACATTCATCTTCTGCACATCTATCACTCCAGTGTTTAATTGCTAAATTGTAATTATTTTGCCACTATGGCCTATTTATTGCCTTACCTCCCTAATCTTACTACATTTGCACACACTGTATATAGATTTTTCTATTGTGTTATTGACTGTATGTTTCTTTATCCCATGTGTAACTGTGTTGTTTGTGTCGCACTGCTTTGATTTATTATGGCCAGGTCGCAGTTGTAAATGAGAACTTGCTGTCAACTGGCCTACCTGGTTAAAACCTTTTATAACTAGGGGGCAGTATTTTCATTTTTGGATAAAAAACATTCCCGTTTTAAACAGGATATTTTGTCACGACAAGATGCTCGACTATGCATATAATTGACAGCTTTGGATAGAAAAAACTCTGACGTTTCCAAAACTGCAAAGATATTGTCTGTGAGTGGAAAAGAACTGATGTTACAGGCGAAACCCAGATAAAAATCCAATCAGGAAGTGCCGCATTTTTTGAAACCGCCTAATGCCAATGACTCCTTATATGGCTGTGAATGAGCTACGAATGAGCTTACGTTATCTACGTATTCCCCAAGGTGTCTACAGCATTGTGAAGTCTTTTCACGCATTTATGTTGAAGAATGGTAAGGGACCACATTTAGCAAGTGGTCACATGATGGCTCCTGCAGAAAACCTTGCGTAAAGTACACATGTAGCCATTTTTCCAATCACTTCTTATGAGAAACCAATTGTCCCGGTGGATATTTTATTGAATAGATATATGAAAAACACCTTGAGGATGGATTCTAAACAACGTTTGCTATGTTTCTGTCGATATTATGGAGCTAATTTGGAAAAAAGTTTGGCGTTGTAGTGACTGCATTTTCCGGTCGATTTCTCTGCAAAACGTGAAGAACAAACGGAGCTATTTCGCCTACAAAAATCATATTTTTGGAAAAAAGGAACATTTGCTATCTAACTGGGAGTCTCCTGAGTGAAAACATCTGAAGTTCTTCAAAGGTAAATTATTTAATTTGATTGCTTTTCTTATTTTTGTGAAAATGTTGCCTGATGCAAGCAGAGCCTAGCATAGCATTATGCCATGATAAACTTACACAAATGCTTGCCTAGCGTTGGCTGTAAAGCATATTTTGAAAATCTGAGATGACAGTGTGATTAACAAAAGGCTAATCTGTGTCTCAATATATTTAATTTGTGATTTTCATGAATAGGAACATTTTCTAGGAAGATTTATGTCCGCTGCGTTATGGTAATTAGTTTGAGGCTATGATTACGCTCCCGCATGCGGGATGGGTAGTATCAAGAAGTTTTAACTTTTAAAAAAATATGGTGAAATAAAAGTTTTTTTAAAATCCAGATTTTCATACAATCTTACTGTTTCTGTACCATACCGGCTATACGGTATAACCAGAAGTGCACACAAGGGGCGCTATATTTGACATACAAAACTATTTAAGCAACAGGGATCTTTGATACAGGAGGGGACTGAATGTCTCTGCTGTAACCAAGAAGCTTGAGCTTGACATCTAGCCACTTAGCTAGCATGTTAGCAAACCAAATGCATTGGTGGAGCCCTGAGCTGGATATCATTTATTTGACACATCTTAGATTAGAAGCAGTGGCGTAGCACGCACCCCCACAATGTAGGGATGCCCTCAACCCCCCCCCCCCCCCCCCCCAAAAAAAAAAAACAATACCCCAGGAAACAGTATAAATGGTATATCCCCCATAGTAACAAGAGAGAGAAAGTCTCCCTTGATCCAGAGGCCGAATCGATCTGGGGTGTAATTGAGCTGTCTGACTCGGATGGACTTTTATTACACAGCTGAGTAGGCCATTACAAAGAGAGTCTGGCCCCCTTCCAGGTGTGTGTGTCTACGACTCGTGGCAGTGTGTGCCTTCGTAAGTGTGGATGCGTGTGTGTGTATTGACAATTAGCCACACGTGGCCCATTCACTAAGGATGTGTGGCAGTAAGGCTGCACAATTAATCAAATTTAGATAGAAAATTCAATATCCATATTGCAAGAGGCTGTGAATCTGCAATATTTTGAAACGCCACTCTGCCGCATGTAATGTCCGTTTTAATAGTTTACTCCATTTGCTACTTGAGTCATCTCTCTCCCGCTTCCCACACACACCAGGCCCCGCCCCTGTCAATCAAGGAGTGCAGTTGCTCGAACACCACCACTTGCCGTTCCAAGTTCACTGTGCATGGTCAATGCAACAGATGCAACAATCCATATGAGTTCTATATTTACACTATTTGTTTGTGTATCTTACTCTCTGCAAATAGCTAGTTAGTTTGTATTTTCTTACAAAGTTGTGGCATAAAAACAATTGTGCTACCCACTAATGTTAATTAATTAAGTTCTGATGTAGTTGTTTGTGCTACGGTATGTTCTAAATAAAAGAAGAATAGGCAACACATGAATATGTTACATGAATCAAGAGAAAAATGTAACACCTTAGGGTCCCCTAGAAAACATTGGCCAACAGGTTCCTACAATGTCACAAGAATTCCTCCCTGGCTTTTTAATTCGTTAACATGTCAAACACATTCAAAGTGCCCATTGTAATTCCAACTATAGAACTAGAATATTAATTTTATTTCCAATTGCAACAGTTCACCCAAGTGTTTTGATCTAAATCCCAAGTCAAATCGCAATCTTTTTAAAATGTATTTTTTTTAGTGATGCACCGATATGACATTTTTGGCCGATACCCAATATTTTCCTTGCAAAAAACCCCGATACCCGATATTTACAATTTTAGCGCCCTTTTAAGCATTCTAGTACAGTTAAATAGTTAACACACACACATGGACACAGCGGTCTAAGGCACTGCATCTCGGTGCAAGAGGCGTCACTACAGTTCCTGGTTCGAATCCAGGCTGTCATTGTAAATAAGAATTTGTTCTTAACTGACTTGCCTAGTTAAATAAAAGGTTACACACACACACACACACCAAAACGTTATTTTGTTGGCATTTACGTATGTCCCCATTACCAGTAAAACATAATCAAAACCTATTTCTTTCACTTACTTGCTGTGCTGTTTCTTGTTCATTTGTTCAGTCGTTTCATTCTCAACCCGGATTTCTATGGAATGGCGTTTGGGTCTAAGCGTGTCAAAAAAGATACACGTCAAATACTGTAAACACATAGTTCGTGGCAAGTGTTTACTTGTTTGCAGACTTTTTTGTACAGCTTTGACAGTGCTACTGTATCTTTTTTGACATGCAATGACCCAACGGTGTTCCATAGTATGCATGTTGTGAAGCTAATAGCAGTGATGCTATTACTGTGTAGTTCCAGTGGAGCAACACCTGGAAAATAGCGCACTTTGTAGTGTGTACCGGTGCTCGACCAATCGGCGAAAGCCAACATCACCCATGACAGAGAACGGCTAATTGTTAATTAAGGGCAATGAATTCCATTATCTTGGCGTTAATGTATTTCGCATTTGAGTTGTCTCTCTGAAATGTTCTTACTCTTTCAAATGACTGCTCGACTTGTTGACTGCTTGATCCACACATCAGACATTGTGGGCTAGGTTAGGAATGCTGTGTTGCACGTGTAGCGCAAAATGTTATGTAGCGTGATTACGTCCTGTTGACATCGGTTTATAACATTGACGTTAAACTAGATATCGGGCCAATACCGATGTTGGCATTTTTAGCTAATATTGTTCAATTCCGATATGTTCACCTATATATATCGTGCATCCCTAGTATTTTTATCGTTATTCGATTTTTGGGCCCATACTGTTCAGCCTTATGTGGCAGCATGCTACAACAACAACAAACAAAAAAAATCGCCCACACCAAATGTAGCCCAGAGGACCTGCCTGCTCTTTCTCTGCATCTTCAATCAGAACAATACTACACCCAGCTGTTAGGTGCTAAAACCCTACTGACTCCCCCAGTAAACCTCAATAACAAAACCACATAACTAATTTCATACTGAACATTCCTCGCTTACTCCAGTCTATAAATACCTCTATCAAACAGCACCCCCGAAGCCACAGATTATCAGCATGGTTCAAACCAGACACTATTCTATGACTCAATCTCAAAGGAATCGTTCCCCTATGTGGGACTAAACAACAAAGGGAAAAATAGGTCAGGCATGAGCAATGGTAGTGACTAGTGAGCACAGAGGATTGAAAGCACTGGGCTCATCAGAAGACATTTAGCAAGACTCTGCCAGCTGTGGGCCAGCCTGTCCCTGGTTGGACATAACTGAGAGCATGACAAAACCACCCTGGGGATGGTGGTTGACTTGCTTTCTTAGCAGTCAACTACTGTACTTTCAATGCAGCTGGGTGACTGGCCTGCTATGCCCTTGTTTTTTGTCATGATAGTCAGGGTCTCCCAAGGTCTCCCAAAATCCTTGGCTGGATGTTCTGCTCCCTCTGATATCATTATCAATGTTTTCTTGAGAAATGCTTGCTTTGGAACACAATGTGCTGTGTGATTCCTCAGTGTCATAATGGGTAGTTTGGGTCCTGGATGCCAATTGGCTGAAACAGCATTTCAGCCGTGTATATTAGACACAAAAATATTTGTTTACTGTTCCATTTATGTTGGCAACCAGTTTACAGTAGCAAAAAGACACTTCGGTGGGTTGTGGTATAAGGCCAATGTCATTTTTTATTTATTTTTTTGCTTATTGGTGCAATATGCAGAAATTGCTGCGCCATTTCCTGGTTGCTAAAAATCTAAATAGTTAACCTAATTTAAGTTAGTGACAAAACAAGCAATGCATAGTGTATAGAATCATTGTACCATCTAAACTGCTGTGAAATATATTTTCAATAACCCCAAATATTGTGTTTCCAGGTGGTGTAAAAAACTGAAAGTTAAAAGACTAAAAAAACATCAGAACGGGAAACATAGAAAGTATATGCAGGATATATCTACCGTTTCTTAGACCAGCTGTCAATGAGAATTACAGATCTATAACTAACATTTCTATGGAAATTTGGTTGGGTTGCCCCAAAAAGTTACATATTGCAGCTTTAAAGCATTTTTAGATTGTAATAAAAAGCGCCATAGAAAAAGTATACATTATTATTAATATACCACACCCCATCCCCACAGATGTCAATTCAACGTCTATTCAACATTGGTTCAACGTAATTTGAAATTACTTGGAAACAACGTTGATTCAACCAATGTGCGCCAAGTGGGTCAGGCCTTATTGCTTAAATACACACCTACTCTGGCATTATTGCTTGAATAAAGCTAGCCTACCCTTAGACATGAGCTGTCTCACTGCTTACTCTGAACGATGTCTAGTTTCAGTTAATAAAAGGAAAACAGCAACTCATGCTGTTTAGTTGTGGATGAGAAAATATGACTTTGCAGTTACAAGCCAGCAGACACTCCTAGAGCAAACTAAAGCCAAGCATCCATCCACTCCAATCATCCTCAGAGAAGCCCAGACTACCACAAGGGTGACACTGTCTTCAATTAGCCCTCTTTCCCTGGGATGCAGTGGAGGCCCAGACTTAACTGATATCCCCCTGGTAGAAGAGAAGAGGCCTGGGCTGGTGGGCTCATGCAGCTGAAGTCTGCAGACACTAATCCCACTGTGACCAGGAGGTCTCCCTGTGGGGGATGATCTCTGCAGAGGTAAAGGATTAGCTCTCCATGAAGAAGTAAATTAATAACAACTTTGATGCATCATGGGTGGGATAGGGGCAAGACTAGCAGTAAGGGCAGTTCCACCATCTTGCTTATTTACAGAGTAGACTATCAACCATAAAAATAATGCCACTTTATCCCAACAGCAGAGATTTGCATATTTCTTGAGTCTTCAGAAGTATTGAATACAATGGAATGAGTGCCTTGGCCAGCAGCAAGTTGTTGTCATATATTCGGAAATCTAAATATCCGATTAGGTTGGGTCAAATGAGTGAGTTAAGAACTCCCCCCCCACACACACACACACACAGGGGATGACTGTAAATTGTGCATGCTCAAATAGTAACCTACACACTACTCAAAATAATTATCCCAGAGCACTGTGACCTGGCATCCAAGGGAAGATACTATGTCTATCCCATAATACTTTCCTGTCATACTGAGCACTAAATGGGAGTCCCAGTACAATTAACCTCAAAAGCCTTGAGGAAATTACAGGAGCCTCACTGTAATAGTAGTAACCAATTGTTTTATTATCCAGGTTAACAGCTTACATAGTGACGATTGCTAGGTATGTAATATGCATGTAATATACCCAGACACACATTGAACAGAGGTGTGGGGTACTCATGTAGCCTATATTTATATATTTGTGTAATTTGGGTCACAGAGAGCCAAGGGCACTACAACTTGCCCGTTACTACAATGAGCGTTCAGCCATAACGTTAACGTTACTGCACTTGTCAAAATAAGTAACCCCCTCCACCCCCACGCCCTAGGGGTCGTTACCCAAGGGACACAGTCTCAAAAGGCACCAACCTCCCCCCTCCAAGGTAGTGCTGGGTGTTCGAGAATGTACAACCCATGCAAAGGCACGAACACCACCTAGCTGATTCGAGCACTTTTGTTTTTAAATACACTAAATAGTTCCGTTTATGCCTGCTCATTGGTGTGTTCCTGTGTAATGCACAAATGCAATGAAGTTCCTATTGTTTAGCTAGCTAACTGCTAACGTCAGCCAGCTCTGTCAGGGCTCTGCCAGTCAGACACGGAAGGTTGTCTGCTCAATAAAGGTCCCTCCCGGCTAGCATGTACACGCTCAGACAAACACGGTCATTAACCGCAGAAGTACAACTAGAGGACCGAGGCCGATAACGAACTTTCATAACAAAATAAAATGTTGTTGCCATACCTTCCCCAAAATGCCTTGTATTTCCCTGCTTGGAAATACTCTCGTGTTCCTTTCCTGTTACTCTACACCATCTCTGAATCTTGTTTTTTTTCTGATACAGTCGGAATAAACCAGCACAAGTGTAGGAGCAGGGGTGGGAGGAAAAAATCTATGAATTAGCGTTCCAGAATATAACATGTGACATACATTCACCCAATGGGCAGAACGTTCAGACTACATGGTCGTCACTAGTTACCACAGTCACAAAGTAATTAACCCCGCATATTTCTACAATTTATCTTCTTAAAATCCGATTGTAACTTAACCCTAACATTAACCCTAGCCTTGACGACACGAATAACCTTCTCCCCAACCTTAAATTAAGACCGAAAAGCACATTTGTACGAATTTTTACTTTGTGACTGTGCTATCTAGTGGTGACCGTACTACTGAGACTGTCATGGTCTCCATAGCAACACAGAGGGATTTAACCCTTGCCGGGATTTTATTGGCTCATGCCCTTAAATTGTTACGTAGACAGCGCAGTGTTTGAAAATAACGTATGAGCAAAAAGAGAGAGCGAGCGAAATAGAAGAGTGAATGTTGCATTGTGAAATATATTATTCGATAATGAGGTCAGCATCAATTCTGGATAAGAAAATTGTAAAAATTGGCATTTTCAAAATGATCATATAGAACTACAATTCTATGTCATCTTCCCCTAAATTATGGTAATATTGTCCAGAGTACAATTCAGAGCTGGGGGAAGGAACCCGTTGTATTATGTCAGAGGGTAGGGGTTACAATGCAGGCAAATGTATTCAAATGTCAGGGTGTAAGTGCTATCACAAATGCAGTGCATGATAACACAATAGGCTCTGTGGCAATGCTGATTGGTCAAAGATGTAATAGGGCATAGATGTCATCAGAAGAGGCTGATGGGAGGAGCTGTAGGATGGGCTCATTGTAATGGCTGGAATGGAATTTATGGAACGGTATCAAACACAGCAAATATTTGGAAACCACATTTGACTCCATTCCAGCCATTACAATGAGCCCATCTCCCTATAGCTCATCACACCAGCCTCCTCTGGTGGCCATACAATCCCATGTCATTTGGGAAACCTCATTATGAGGCATGTGTGGGGCACGGAACCGTATCCTTGACCTCAGGGGGTTGTGCGCCATCAGCCAGCCACCCCTTTGAAGCCTTAGTGAG
This sequence comes from Oncorhynchus mykiss, assembly GCF_057628025.1. Classification (NCBI taxonomy): domain Eukaryota; kingdom Metazoa; phylum Chordata; class Actinopteri; order Salmoniformes; family Salmonidae; genus Oncorhynchus; species Oncorhynchus mykiss. The sequence goes on along the minus strand of NC_143038.1, from coordinate 52,654,483 downwards.
ATTTCCATAATTTTTCTCTCATTAAACCAATGAGAGAAAATTTAATTTTCTGTTCACTGCATGTAAGCTACTGTTAAAAGTAACATGTATGATTGAACAGAGGCAGATTCAGAACAGCAAGTGTTGTAGTTTGAAATGATGACAAGGGATGGACAGGCTCTTTCTCCAAAAAATTCTGAAAGATGATGTACTTTTCTACATTTTTTTGTAATTCTTCAAAGCCTTATACATCAACTTTGAATCATAAGGCTGAGGCTCGAATTTTGACCAATGGTAATAATATGAAGATAGAATAGATGAATTGCTAATGTTTCAGGGTGTGTTTCCTGTAACATGAGCAGGAAGTGCAAATGGAGTGCAAATGCTGAATAATTTATCAGAATACTACATATTTGGTTGGACCATGAGTTAATTATCTGCTCTTTCACAGCCCCCTTGATACCTACCTCCCAGAACCTTCATAGATGTGAGGTTTCAGTAACTTGGTTATTCCCAAAAGACCCGTTATTATGAGCTGAAAAGGCAGACAGCAGGATAATGCAATGGTATGCAATACCTCAAATCAACTATGACGAGGTGTGTTCAATACACCATTCTGCCATATGAAGCAAATGTGTGTATTGTTCATGAGAATCTTAATGAAATATTAATGATGGCTACCTCAGCTTAGTTGATCCCCTGGTTGACTAAAAACATTAGCCTGTTGTCTATGAGCCAATCCATTTTTCTCATATGCACCAATGCTTTCAACAGCAACATCATTAGCTGAGCATGCAAACTCACAAATCAATATAGAAACAGAATATAGTCCTAGATCTGAAACTAAACAGAAACCGACATGGATGTGTCTACAATAAACTGTTGTGAGTAGAAGAGTTAGAATAATTGTTTTACAATCCAGTGCAGTTTGGCTTTCTTATAACACCAGATTCTCTGTTGTGGTGCTGTTGTAGACCAGATGTGAGGAGTTATTAGAGAATGGGCTTATTGCATATGAATCACCCAGTTAGTTAAGCACGGAGCACATTCACAGTCACCAAGTGGACAATATTGAAATGGTGTGTAGCTTATCAACCTCCTGAAATGAGCAGCAAGGATCACAAAATAACACAGCCACCTGCTGGTGGAAAAATAAGCTGCATTACTCAGGATGTGCTACCCTATCTTTACAATGATTCAATTAAATCCACATGAAACCCATAACCAAACAAAAGGAGAACATAACAATCTACATAATACAAAAAAGGGCCCACAATTTGCTCAGAGCTATAAAGTTGTAAGATACCATCTCTCTGAGGCACACCATCTCTCTGAGGAACACTATTTTGAGAGGTGGCCTAGTTGTGAATTCAATTAAGAAATCTGAGATACTGCCACAAGTTCACTGAATGGCCTTGTATAAAGTGAAGAGGAAAAAAAACCGTCTGAAACCCCATGATGGGCTGATGGTCTCCCTGAGAAGCTAATGGTTTCATAGCATTAGTGCATCAGGTGATGAAAGGAGAGGAGAGAGAGGGACTGTTGAAGACAAGTGAATCATCAGTGGGAGGCTGAGACTGACTTTATTTTTACTCTCTTCATCTCTTTTTTCTCTCTAGGATCATAGATTCAGAAGACTGACGCTGTACTCTCCCTTTTCAGATGGTCTTTCTATTAACTACATTGTTGTGATAACAGAGACTTGAGGATGACTGTTATCAATGGGGTTAAACAGATGCAGATCATCTCCACAGAAAAAACAGCCTTGGTGAAGGGACCTTATGATACAAAGGTAAGCACCTGTTGATTTCATTGTGCAATGGTAGGCCATTACCATTTATACTTATACTTTTGTCAATGTAGGGTACTCATTTTACAATGTGGGGTAGATATACTTTGATGAACGTGTTTGATTATTGGACCTGGTTACTTTACAGTGAATATCTTTCAACTTAGATCTTGCAATCCCTTCTATTATAGTGCAGTAGCTAAAGGGTGCATAAGTAATGTATGCTTTATTGAATGAGTGTCAAATAAATCAATGTGACAACAGGTAAGCTGAAGAAATTCATTACACAATATTTCTGTGGTACCGTCAGGATCCGGAAAACAACACCTACACTGTGTTGATAGAAGAGAGTCAATGATGAGGGACAAGGCTTGCATTCCTGTGTAATTAGATAATTGTTTGGTATTAAAGCTGAAATAATGCATGTAGTGTACATACCGGACATAGTTGACTGGTTAGTATAGGATACAACTGTAACAAAAGCTGATATGGGCGTGGAAACATTTGGCCTAAACTTACTGTGACTCATGCATAAGAGTTCTGCCAGTCACAATTCCACTGACGTACCAGTCAGTTTGAACTGTATCTGCTGGTTACTGTGCATCACCCATAAAACTAAAGGGGGTCTCATATCAGAGGGCAGAACTTTCCTCAGAGCAGATTTATTTTGGCTCTGTTGGTTGCCCCAGAGTAAACTCCTGCTCTTTCCTGCCAATGTGTTGCAGACAGTAATCTTGTCTGGCATGGAGATTCAAGGCTGCTACTGAATGACCAGCTGCATGGTCAGGTCACAGAGCCTGTAAATGTACACCATTTGTAAGTTGACCTTCATAGAAATAGACCTATCAACTTAATATCTTATTTCATTCATATATCAAAACTGCTGAACTCCATGACTATGCTATAAAACACAATCACTAAATTACTATTACATATATTCCAAAACGCTATACAGTATATCATTTTCAGAAATGTTGGTAAATGAACTTTTATTGTTTGAAGGAATTGTGAAAGAAATTGGTGTGTTTTTTCACTATCTAATCATATCATTGGGTTGTTCAATGACAGACATATTTGTTTAAAATCTATCACTTACTTGGTTTCATTTCAGAGTGACAAATAATCATGTTTTCTTGCAAAATGTCTCTCAGAGAAATAAGTAGTACTGCTAGGTTTTACACAGTCAAATGTAACAAATAACTACATTTTAAACAGTCAAATGTAAAAAATGTGACATCAATATTTGAAAAAAATTGTAATATCAGATCTGGATGTAAAACATCTACATTGGACATTTTTGTCATTTATCAGATGTGCTTATCCAGAGCGACTTAAAGTAATTAATCTTAAAGGAATACATTTGTATGTCTCTGTGTCCAGTACGAAGGAAGGTAGAGGTAAACTTGCGAGCCAATGCTAACTAGTGTAACTAGTGTACATCTGCACAATGACTGTATCTGCGAGCATCTGCACAATGACTGGAAGGTGGTGAAAGTTGGGTGTGAGGTCGTCTGGCAGTACTGTCTGTGAGATGCTTGGCAAAGTGTGTGAAATGCCAGCAGCAGTACTTGGGTAAGTCTGAGAGGAAAAAAAGATACTACTACACTAGACTATTACACTACACCAGTGGTTCCCAAACTTTTTATAGTGTCATACCCCTTCAAACATTGGGGTCAGCGCACTCCAGCTGCGTACCCCCTCTAGCACCAGGGTCAGCGCACTCTCAAATGTTGTTTTTTGCCATCATTGTAAGTCTGCCACACACACACACTATATGATACATTTATTAAACATAAGAATGAGTGTGAGTTTTTGTCACAACCCGGTTCATGGGAAGTGACAAAGAGCTCTTATAGGACCAGGGCACAAATAATAATATAATAATAATCAATCATTTTGCTCTTTATTTAACCATCTTACATATAAAACCTTGTGTTGATTGAAAATTGTGTAACTCACCACAGATTAATGAGAAGGGCGTGCTTGAAAGGATGCACATAACTCTGCAATGTTGGGTTGTATCGGAGAGAGTCTCATTCTTAAATAATTTTCCACACAGTCTGTGCTTGTATTTAGGTTTTATGATAGTGAGGGCTGAGAATCCACTCTCACATAGGTACGTGGTTGCAAAGGTCATCAGTGTCTTAACAGCGCGATTTGCCAAGGCAGGATACTCTGAGCACAGCCCAATCCAGAAATCTCTCAGTGGCTTCTGATTAAATTCAATTTTCACAGAACTGCTTGTTGCAATTTCGATGAGGCTCTCTTGTTCAGAAATCGGTAAGTGGACTGGAGGCAGGGCAAGAAAGGGATAATGAATCCAGTTGTTTGTGTCTTCCGTTTCGGGAAAGTACCTGTGTAATTGTGCACTCAACTCACTCAGGTGCTTCGCTGTATCACATTTGACGTTGTCCGTAAGCTTGAGTTCATTTGCACACACAAAATCATATAATGATGGAAAGACCTGTGTGTTGTCCTTGTTAATGCAAACAGAGAAGAAATCCAACTTCTTAATCATAGTCTCAATTTTGTCCCGCACATCGAATATAGTTGGGGTGACTACCTGTAATCCTAGATTCAGATCATTGAGGCGAGAAAAAACATCACCTAGATAGGTAAGTCTTGTGAGAAACTCAGCATCATGCAAGCGGTCAGACAAGCTTGTCTCTCAATTTTAAAAAACCTGTCAATACTTTGCTTTTTGATAACCAGTATGTTGTAAAAGCATTACATGGTCGCTGCCCATATCATTGCATGGTGCAGAAAATACACGAGAGTTCAGGGGCCTTGCTTTAAAAATGTTAACCATTTTCACTGTAGTGACCAAAGCGTCTTTCAAGCTGTCAGGCATTCCCTTGCCAGCAAGAGCCTCTCGTGGATGCTGCAGTGTACCCAAGTAGCATCGGGAGCAACTGCTTGCACGCACGTTACCACTCCACTATGTCTACCTGTCATGGCTTTTGCGCCATCTTGACCACCGAAGTCCATTTGATGTCACAAAGCTGTCCAGTACTTTACAAATATCCTCTTGTTGTCCTATTATGTGTCTCTACGCGGGCCTTACTTTTCTTTTAACCATTTATCCATTTTTGAGCAAATGAGCAGCAGCTATGTTTGGCTACATACTGTAACGGCCATTGTTGGAGGAAGAAGGTGAGGACCAAGGTGCAGCGTGGTATGTGTCCATATTTATTAAATGAACACGGAAATAACAAAACTAACAAAGAGAACGACCAAAAACAGTTCTGGCTAGCGCAGACACACAACAGAAAACAGAAAATAATCACCCACGAAACACAATAGAAAACAGGCTACCTAAATATGGTTCTCAATCAGGGACAACGATTGACAGCTGCCTCTGATTGAGAACCATACCAGGCCAAACACAGAAATAGCAAATCATAGAAAAACTAACATAGACAACCCACCCAACTCACGCCCTGACCATACTAAAACAAAGACATAACAAAAGAACTAAGGTCAGAACGTGACACATACGGACCGTTAGTGGAATTCCAGCGAGAGAGTAAGGTTAATGTGATTGGATGTTAATTCTTTGACTAGGCTACCTTTATTTGACACTGTGTTGTTATGTCGTTGAACACTAGATGGTTGAATATTTTTGGCAGTGAAACAAGGCTACTCAGGTGAGAAAAAAACCTCACCCAAATGTATAGCCCCGTTGGAAAATATAAATGAACTGTTTGAAAATGTGAAGAAAAATGTTAAATATTTACACCACAGATCAAAAGTTTGGGGTCACTTAGAAATGTCCTTGTTTTGAAAGAAAAGCAATTTTTTTGTCCATTAAAACAACATCAAATTGATCAGAAATACAGTGTGGACATTGATAATATTGTAAATTACTATTGTAGCTGGAAACGGCAGTTCTAATGAACAATTAGCCTTTTAAAATGATACACTTGGATTAGCTAACACATTGTGCCATTGGAACACAGGAGTGATGGTTGCTGATAATGGGCCCCTGTGCGCCTGTGTAGATATTCATTAAAAATCAGCTGTTTCCAGCTACAATAGTCATTTACAACATTAACAATGTCTACCCTGTATTTCTGATCAATTTGATGTTATTGTAATGGACAAAAAATGTGCTTTTCTTTCAAAAACAAGGACATTACTAAGTGACCCCAAACTTTTGAACGGTAGTGTATATATATATATATATATGTTTTATTTTTTATTATTTAAAAATGTGAATCACATTTTTATTTGGCGTACCCTCGACAGCATTGTGCGTTTGGGAATACCTGCACTACACTATACTACACTATGTGGCAGGTGAGTGGTTAGAGTGGTTAGAGTTTCGGTTACTGGATTGAATCCCAGAGCTGACAAGGTAAACATTTGTCATTCTGCCCCTGAGCAAGGCAGTTAACCCACTGTTCCCCAGGCGCCGAAGACGTGGATATCGATTATGGCAGCCCCCCACACCTCTCTGACTCAGAGGGGTTAGGTTAAATTCGGAAGACACATTTCAGCTGAATGCATTCAGTTGTACAACTGACTAGGTATCCCCCTTTCCCTTTCCCTACACAATACTTTCCTTCACAGTCCAGGAGAACCCAGAGGTTACCATGTCCAGATGTGACTATTACTATTACTATATTACTATTATTATAGGAAGAAAAAAACATTCATGATTTTGAGCAAAACATCTTTGGTTTGAACAGATAATGTCTGTCTGTTGCTGTGTCTACAGTATACTGTGGTAATGTACCTTGGACTTGTGTTTTGATCCACAAGGGGGAGCCAATATGTTACAAACAGCTTGACCACAGATTTCATCAGTATTTTCCTAACTTTGGTCATACTGCCAAAGAGGGCACGTTTTGTTGGGCACACTGAGTTATCATTCTCAGAATGAATCTTTCAGCGACTGATGGATTCACCACAAGGATTAATCATAAAAAAGGTCAACACCTGAATCGACTTAAAACAGTAAACACTGGATTTTGACTTTTTTTTTTTTTACTATGGTCCTACTTCATGAAACTCAAAAGATCAAAATAAGAATGACCTTTTAGAAAGCAAAAAAAGTACAAAGGAAAGCAATTTAGTACAAAGAGCATGTTGATAACACCACTGTGCTTCAGTCCCCCGCAGTCCTCTCAGATCATGTGTGGCTTTTGTGTGAGCAAATCCACAAACTTCATTAATCTTTTGGATCACATTAATAAGATTCAAACAGCTTTGCATGCTTGTCTGGCCAGCTGAAAAACATAAATGCAATAATTCAACTGTGACTCCATACCATAGTGACCAAAATCTGCACTAAAGATGTTCCTCTCTCCTGGGTGAGGCAGTCATTTCTGTTATTCAGTCTGGATTTCCTCAAAGGTTCAAAAATAGAGTGTAGGGAGGACATAGCTAATTGTTATTCCTGAAGTAACAAGCTCTATGGGGTTGTTTCCTGAATAGACAGTCTTTCTGGTTGATCCTCAAATGTTTTTTTCATGCTTCAAAGTGACTCTCATGATGCCTTTCTGAATGTTCCTGAATGAAAGGGCTTGGGACTGGCTTTGGAGCTGCCACTCAGATCCAAGTTTCCGTGTTTGTGCTGGATATCTTAAGTTTGTTCTTCATTGTAGCATACTTCGTCAATGGGTTCTCCTGAATAGTTGTATTCATAGGGATATCAGCTGTGTTGTGAGGAAGGATATTTAGTCTAATTCGGCCCTGCCATCCCGTCCCCAACAAGTCAGGGCATTGCAAAGCTTGAAAAATATGTTCACTGTAATCTTATGGTTTGAAAAAAAAAGTATATTATAGTTGATGTGTAAAAGAGCACTTTGTTGTCAGATGTAGGCCCCAGATAAGTAATTGTTCCCAAATTGTTTATCCTGTCCATCCTCTCCCAATCTGAAAAAAAAGTATTCATTAATACATTTAAGTATATAGAAGTACTGTATGTCCAGGATAAATCTACTTTTGTATATTTTAAATTATCTAAATTGGAACAATTGTAAATCGATTGAATGGCTCCAAGTGGATCTTAATGCAAGTCAATAACCCCAAGCACTAATCAAAATCCCCAAAGAAATGGTTCATTTCCACAAAATCAACTACTTCACATTGGAAGAAGTTAAGCTACACTAAATCTAGCCTTAAGAAAAACTTAGTTTACTTAATTAAAGTTACTTTGAAAAAGTGGTTCACTAAATCCCAACTTGTTAGTGATAAATTATCATTTCTACACTGAACAAAAATATAAACGCAACATGCAAAGTGTTGGTCCCATGTTTCATGAACTGAAATAAAAAATCCCAGAAAAAGCTTATTTCACTCAAATTTTGTGCACAAATTTGTTTACATCCCTATTAGTGAGCATTTCTCCTTTGCCAAGATAATCTATTCACCTGACAGGTGTGGCATATCAAGAAGCTGATTAAACAGCACGATCATTACAGTTAAAAGGCCACTTTAAAATGTGCAGTTTTGTCACACAACACAATGCTACAAATGTCTCAAGTTTTGAGGGAGCATGCAATTGGCATGCCTCCTGCCACGACTGTCCACCAGAGCTGTTGCCAGATCATTTAATGTCAATTTCTCTACCATAAACTGCATCCAACATCATTTTAGAGAATTTGGCAGTGTGTCTAACTGGCCTCACAACCGGACACCATGTGTAACCACGCTTACCCAGGACCTCCATATCCGGCTTCTTCACCTGCGGGATCGTCTGAGGGGAAAAATCCATTCTGATTGGCTGGGCTTGGCTCCCCAGCGGGTGGGCTTATGCCCTCCCAGGCCCACCCATGGCTGCACATGCCCAGTCATGTGAAATCCATAGTTAAGGGTTTACGGAATTTATTTCAATTGACTGATTTCCTTATATGAACTGTAACTCAGTTAATCTTCAAAGTTGTTGCATGTTGCATTTTTGTTCAGTATAAATGGCAAGAACAGTTCACTGAGGAGTCAGATGTTAACAGAATGGGTAATTTAACCTATTAAACCCAAAAACGATGTTTGAAGTGAGAATTATGCAGGTCTGATGCTGAAAAAATACAGGAATTCTTGCCTACTTCACACATATTTTCTTTTCTTTTTGCAAAAACGTAGTGTGTAGTTCCAGTACTTAGCTACACCGCAACATGGCAAAAATAGTAATTAAATACTGAAAACACTACCAAGATTTGAATTTAGTTTAACTACCACCAAGCTACTGCACAAAAAACACTGCCATCTCAGTCTCCGGACATGAACCCCATTGAAAACCTGTGGTTTGAAATGAAGAGGGCAGTCCATATCTCAAAAAACATTTTAGAAAAGGTCTCAGTGTTGTTATCATCACAAGGGAAGGGTGCTTGAGTATTGAAAACAGGGGTGCCAATAATTTTGACCCCTATCTTTTGAAGCATACAATATAGCTCAGTATTTGTAATATTTATTTTATAGTCTTTTTTGCTCATCTTTATCAAGGGTGCCAATAATTTTGGACTTAAAGACTGAAAAACAGCGAATTAAAATACACTTTATGAATTTGTAGTATATTTAACTATACTTTAAGTATTATTTTTCCCATTGGGCAGGTTTGCAAATAACAGCTTAGGAGGTGAAGGTGTCTCTGTCGTCTCAGAGGTACGCTTGAGGGACCTTACACAGTGCACACATTAATTACCGCAATTCATTTAAATACAATCAAAATACAATTATTATCTAATTATGTGGATTACGACATGCTTTTCTTTTTCTTGTTTTTCTGAGAAAAGCATATTGAAAATGATATTTGTGTGCATAAATTACTTAACAGTTTGAGTGCCCCTCATATGTTGGTCTGACTCATTAAATGGCAGTCATCTATGACCTCAGTCTCCTGAGCCACGCCCTGTTCTCCCCGCATCCATCACTCAGACGCTGGCAAAAACTGTCAGAATGACCAATAGCTTCTACCCCGTCTCCCTCCTGCTCCCCGGACCTCCAATATCTCTTTTTGATCTGCACTGTTGGAGCACGAAGCTGAAGAATGTCACTGCAGTTACATGTGAGACCCTGTGCATGTGACTAATAAACTCATCTAAATCATTATTGTTCAAAACATAGAACTCAATCTCAGTGTGATTGACCCTGTCAATGTTTCTGCTTCCTTTAAATGGATGAATAACTATTCCTATATAATCGACAAGTAGTTACCTCCTTGGCAGCCTTAGGTCCTTGTTTGAGCAGGTGGAAATCTCTGGGATGGAATGTGGTGTCAGGGAAGGTTTACTAGCTCCTCTGAAACATTTATTTAACTTACAAGCTTTTAATGGTCCAGTTTAGTGTTGTGGTGAGTTATCTTTCTACTGACTGCATGTAACATGCTTGTAGTCACGCACACATCATCTGTTCCCGCTACAGTATGCCATTGAGAGTGTTACACCACTGTAGCTAGACAGGTTTAGAGAGAGTGAGACAGAGGCTGCCCAGATCCCCACTACTGCATGACTCAGAGGAAGAGAGAATGAGAGAGGACGTATGAGGCAATGCGCACGTCTGCCATGACTGAGCGAGAAAGAGAGGGGGAGAGAGAGAGAGCCTAGAGAGTCAAAGAGAGACAGAGAGAGAGAGAGCCTAGAGAGAGTCAAATAGAGACAGAGAGAGAGAGAGAGAGAGAGAGAGAGAGAGAGAGAGAGAGAGAGAGAGAGGAAGAGCACGTCTGCCATGACTGAGCGAGAAAGAGAGGGGGAGAGAGAGAGAGACAGAGGCTGCCCAGATCCCTACTACTGCATGACTCAGGGGAAGAGAGAATGAGAGAGGACGTATGAGGCAATGCGCACGTCTGCCATGACTGAGCGAGAAAGAGAGGGGGAGAGAGAGCCTAGAGAGTCAAAGAGAGACAGAGAGAGAGAGAGCCTAGAGAGAGTCAAAGAGAGACAGAGAGAGAGAGAGAGAGAGAGAGAGAGAGAGAGAGAGGAAGAGCACGTCTGCCATGACTGAGCGAGAAAGAGAGGGGGAGAGAGAGAGAGACAGAGGCTGCCCAGATCCCCACTACTGCATGACTCAGAGGAAGAGAGAATGAGAGAGGACGTATGAGGCAATGCGCACGTCTGCCATGACTGAGCGAGAAAGAGAGGGGGAGAGAGAGCCTAGAGAGTCAAAGAGAGACACAGAGAGAGAGAGCCTAGAGAGTCAAAGAGAGACAGAGAGAGAGAGAGAGAGAGGAAGAGCGAGGACGTATGAGGCAATGCGCACGTCTGCCATGACTGAGCGAGAAAGAGAGGGGGAGAGAGAGAGCCTAGAGAGAGTCAAAGAGAGAGAGAGAGAGAGAGAGCCTAGAGAGAGTCAAAGAGAGAGAGAGAGAGAGAGCCTAGAGAGAGTCCAAGAGAGAAAGAGAGAAAGAGAGAGGACATATGAGGCAATGCCCACATCTGCCATGACTGAGAGAGAGAGAGAGAGAGAGAGAGAGAGAGAGAAAGAGAGAGAGCAAGAAAAATGACTATATTGGTCTGCCCTTATGGCCATTACAGTGCTCATGGTATGTGGTTCAGCTGGTCCTGGGGCTGAGTTCACAAACCTGTTCCACTAACACACTGAAGCCCCAGGACCAGGACATCCAATCAATCAGAATAAAACAAATTACAACACAATCAAAACAAAACTGCATTGCTTATTGGGGAACCCAAGCACAAAGCAAAATTCAGTGCTATCTGGCTTTAAATCAACAGTACACCATGGCAAACTATTTGACCACGGTTACTGATCAAAACCTTAGAAAAACCTTGACAAAGTACAGGCTCAGTCAGCACAGCCAAAGGTCAACTCAGATAGTCTGTGTAGCCATTTTGTTCGCTATTTAGCAGTCTTATGGCATGGGAATAGAAACTGTTCAGGAGCCTGTTGGCGTCAGACTTGATGCACTGAAAAGGAAGGGAGATACCTAGTCAGTTGTACAACTGAATACATTCAACTGAAATGTGTCTTCTGCATTTAACCCAACCCCTCTGAATCAGAAAAGTGCGGAGGGCTGCCTTAATTGACATCCACGGCATCCGGGGAACAGTGGGTTAACTGCCTTGCTCAGGGGCAGAACGACACATTTTTACCTTGTCAGCTCGGGATTTGATCCAGAAACTTTTCGGTTACTGGCCAAACGCTCCTACCCGCCAGGCTACCTGCCGCCACCGTACCACTTACCATGCGGAAGCAGAGAGAATGGTCTATGGCTTTGATGGTTGTCCTGGATGGCAATCGAGCCAGATATTTAGCGTGTCATCAAATATTATGGTGAGAAACCATATACACTGTATCTTATTATTAGGGACACACATGCATCAATGTTCATATTGAAATACAAATGGAAATGTGCAACACTGCTCCATCTGGTTCAGTTGATTGTAAGGAGTGTTTTGATGTAACGTTGTGAATGCAAGCGATGGGTTCACCTGAGGTGAGTGAACATGAACGGCCAAGCTGAGCACTAGGCTAGTGGCAGTGCTGCTATGTCTGGTATGATGTAGTGGTTTGCCCCATTCACATGCAGACAGTAGAGAGACCTGAGGCACCTCAAAAGAATGAGTTAACATGGCATTTGTTACATGACGCCAGTCTGAAGATTTTTCACCCCACCGATCTAGGCATATAATGTCATTTTTGTGATTTTTACATCATCCATTTTGGTGTAAGGGAAGATTTACCAGCTGCTCTGAAACATTTACTTAACTTACATCTATCTACAAGCTTTTAATGGTCCAGTTTAGTGTTGTGGTGAGTTATCTTTCTACTGACTGCATGTAACATGCTTGTAGTCACGCACACATCATCTGTTCCCGCTACAGTATGCCATTGAGAGTGTTACACCACTGTAGCTAGACAGGTTTAGAGAGAGTGAGACAGAGGCTGCCCAGATCCCTACTACTGCATGACTCAGAGGAAGAGAGAATGAGAGAGGACGTATGAGGCAATGCGCACGTCTGCCATGACTGAGCGAGAAAGAGAGGGGGAGAGAGAGCCTAGAGAGTCAAAGAGAGACAGAGAGAGAGAGAGCCTAGAGAGAGTCAAAGAGAGACAGAGAGAGAGAGAGAGAGAGAGAGAGAGGAAGAGCACGTCTGCCATGACTGAGCGAGAAAGAGAGGGGGAGAGAGAGCCTAGAGAGTCAAAGAGAGACAGAGAGAGAGAGAGCCTAGAGAGAGTCAAAGAGAGACAGAGAGAGAGAGAGAGAGAGAGAGAGAGAGAGAGGAAGAGCACGTCTGCCATGACTGAGCGAGAAAGAGAGGGGGAGAGAGAGAGAGACAGAGGCTGCCCAGATCCCCACTACTGCATGACTCAGAGGAAGAGAGAATGAGAGAGGACGTATGAGGCAATGCGCACGTCTGCCATGACTGAGCGAGAAAGAGAGGGGGAGAGAGAGCCTAGAGAGTCAAAGAGAGACACAGAGAGAGAGAGCCTAGAGAGTCAAAGAGAGACAGAGAGAGAGAGAGAGAGAGAGAGAGAGGAAGAGCGAGGACGTATGAGGCAATGCGCACGTCTGCCATGACTGAGCGAGAAAGAGAGGGGGAGAGAGAGAGCCTAGAGAGAGTCAAAGAGAGAGAGAGAGAGAGAGAGCCTAGAGAGAGTCAAAGAGAGAGAGAGAGAGAGAGCCTAGAGAGAGTCCAAGAGAGAAAGAGAGAAAGAGAGAGGACATATGAGGCAATGCCCACATCTGCCATGACTGAGAGAGAGAGAGAGAGAGAGAGAGAGAGAGAAAGAGAGAGAGCAAGAAAAATGACTATATTGGTCTGTCCTTATGGCCATTACAGTGCTCATGGTATGTGGTTCAGCTGGTCCTGGGGCTGAGTTCACAAACCTGTTCCACTAACACACTGAAGCCCCAGGACCAGGACATCCAATCAATCAGAATAAAACAAATTACAACACAATCAAAACAAAACTGCATTGCTTATTGGGGAACCCAAGCACAAAGCAAAATTCAGTGCTATCTGGCTTTAAATCAACAGTACACCATGGCAAACTATTTGACCACGGTTACTGATCAAAACCTTAGAAAAACCTTGACAAAGTACAGGCTCAGTCAGCACAGCCTTGCCATTGAGAAGGGTAGACACAGGAAAACCTGGCTCCCTATAGAGGAAAGGCTGTGCAACCACTGCACAGCAGGAGAACCTGAGACAGAGCTGCATTTCCTGACAAAATGTAAAAAATATAAAACAATTAGGGACTGTAATTTCCCCAAATTTGAAACCCTTATTCAAGGTTTCAAAGACCTCTCTAATGAGAGTAGGCTACCCGTCCTGTTGGGGGAGGACGCAGAGAGCTGTGGGTTGGCAGCGCACTACATTGCTGTGTCTGACAGACCAATCAACCTGCACATGTCCTCCACCATGCTTATTGTTATTGTTCAATGTATGGTTATATTGACCCTTGGTTATTGTTGTTACTGTTGTCCCGTTGACAATTTTGATTCTTATTATTTATATCATATTGTAAATATCAAAAGTAAGCTTTGGCAATATGTACATTGTTACGTCATGCCAATAAAGCAAATTGAATTGAAATTGAGAGAGAGAGAGAGAGAGAGAGAGAGAGAGAGAGAGAGGGGAGGTATGAGGCTATGTGCAAATCTGAGGTGGGGAGAGAAAGAGATAAGAGCGAGAGAGGAAGCGAGAGAATGAGAGAGGATGTATGAGGGAATGCGCACGTCTGCCGTGACTGCGAGAGGGAGAGAGAGCCTAGAGAGAGTAAGAGAGAGAGGTAGAGAGAGATGTGTGCAACAGCACGGTGACCCAGCCTCTGACAGCTCAGCCTGTCTGTGAGCCCAAACCAGCGAGATCCTGATTGTACTGGCCGGCACACACTGCCTCACACTAGTAATGCTTTAATAATGAATCATTATCCTCCATGTAGGCAAGGGGACACAGTGTGTGATAGCTTGGCTCACTTTCGCTTTACTGCCACTGTGTAAATGTAAACTGGTAGCTACAGGCTTGTCACCAACTTCCTCATCGGATAACCACACAGAGCAATAGATATCATATGAAACATTTATCACATGGTGGGGGGAAAGATGACTTGATATGAAATAGACTACTGTAAAATTATTGGAACATGTAGTTTTAATGAAAAATGTGTCAAATTGAAAGCTAATAAACTAGTTAACTAACTATAGTGTTCTGATTAGTGGTAGAGGCTGTGCAATAGGTATGTGTAAGGTCAGCCAACAGGCAGTACAGTACAGTAAAGTAGAGTACAGTATAGTAGCTGACTGGGCCTTGTGAAGAGGAGCCTGGCCTAACTCTGGTCACTGCAGCCAGACCATAGCCTGTGTTGGCTGGGTCACCAAGGCTCAGCGATGCTCCAGTGCCTTTTAAAAACAGAGGGCTCGCCTCTAATCCTGGGTGACAGTCTGTTTTTCTATTTTGCACTGTTCCAAGTGGAACTGCCGAGTGAAGTTTTTCTAATTGGACATAATGAATGAGGGAGAGGGAGGCTTGTGTCCAAATGGCTGATGTGTGTCTGAGCTTATAATGTGCTGACATTTCTCTTTTTGGAGGACAAGGGTTTACATGTTAACCCCATCATAACACACTTACTGTGTTCATAAAGAGTTCACAATCCGTTTTTAAAACATCTAAATTCTAGGTCTCTCAGACTCCACTTCAAGTTAGGATTACAGGCATTAGTTTGAATAAGGAAAGAATGTGTCCAACCAAGTTCATATAGTCTACATTAGAGTGTGGACACTGACTGGCCTGGCAAGTTCAGCTCCTATGGTCTTTATTCAAAACTGTTGCCATGCATGATTGTGGGCCGGTGTGTGTAAATGTTTGCCCCTTCCTCTTTATGTCTAATCAGACTCCACTTCAAGTCAGGATTGCAGGCATTCGTTTGGGTAAGGAAAGAATGTGTCCATCCAAATCTATATATATGAGAGTGTGGACATTTGAGTGAATGTAAAACGTGTCCAGGACGTTCTCACATAGAATCTTTATTGGGAGGAATGACTGATATTCTTTTTACGTTTGCATTACAAACCCTTTTTATGAAAACCATGATGAAAGGGGCCACTTTAGGCCCTTTTTAGACCTAAACATGAATCCTGTAAGACCCTATGATCTGTGAACCAAACGTGATACAGACAATATCTTGGTGTCACAATACCCTGTGACATGCAACTTTTCAGGAAAGTTAGGAACAAATATACACAGGCAGTTAGGAAAGCTAAGGCTAGCTTTTTCAAACAGAAATTTGCATCCTGTAGCACAAACTCAAAAAAGTTCTGGGCACCTCCTCCCAGCTGCCCACTGCTCTGAGGCTAGGAAACACTGTCACCACCAATAAATCCATACAATTTTTGAGAATTTCAATAAGCATTTCTCTACGGCTGGCCATGCTTTCCACCTGGCTACCCCTACCCTGGTCAACTGCTGTCACGCCCTGGTCTTAGTATTTTGTGTTGTCTTTATTATTTTGGTCAGGCCAATGGTTGACATGGGTGAATTATGTGTTGGTTTTGTCTAGGGTTTTTTTGTAGGTTATGGGATTGTGGTGAGTGTCTAGAAAAGTCTATGGTTGCCTGGAGTGGTTCTCAATCAGAGGCAGGTGTTTACCGTTGTCTCTGATTGGGAACCATATTTAGGCAGCCATATTCTTTGAGTGTTTCGTGAGTGATTGTTTCCTGTCTCTGGTTGATGGCAGGTGTTTATTTATTAGAGCTCCCAGTCTGCAAGGAGCCACCAGAGCTGCCAGTCTGCAAGGAGTCGCCAGAGCTGCAAGTCTGCAAGGAACCGCCAGAGCTGCCAGTCTGCAAGGAGCCGCCAGAGCTGCAAGGAGCCGCCAGAGCTGCCAGTCTGCAAGGAGCCGCCAGAGCTGCCAGTCTGCAAGGAGCCGCCAGTCTGCAAGGAGCCGCCAGAGCCGCCAGTCTGCAAGGAGCCGCCAGTCAGCATGGAGCAGCCAGAGCCGCCAGTCAGCATGGAGCAGCCAGACCCGCCAGTCAGCATGGACAGCCAGTCAGCCAGGATCCGCCAGTCTGCCAGGATCCGCCAGAGCCGCCAGTCAGCCAGGATCCGCCATTCAGCCAGGATCTGCCAGAGCCATCAACCTGCCTGAGCTTCCTCTCAGTCCTGAGCTTCCTCTCAGTCCTGAGCTACCCGTCAGTCCCGAGCTACCCGTCAGTCCCGAGCTGTCCCTCAGTCCGGAGCTGCCCCTCAGTCCAGTGGGGCCCTTGGTTAGGGTTACTAGGCCATGGTCGGCAGCGAGGGTCGGCGGCGAGGGTCGCCAATCTAAGGACGCGATGTAAGCGGACTAAGACTGTTGGAGTTGGGTCCACGTCCCGCGCCGGAGCCGCCACCGTGGACAGGCGCCCACCCGGAGCCCCCACCATTTCTCCTTCACCCAAATCCAGACAGCTGATGTTCTGAAAGGGCTGAAAATCTGGACCCTCTCTTTCTAAAATGATCTGCTGAAATTGATGCAATCCATATTACTAGCCTGTTCAACCTCTTTTTCGTATCGACTGAGATTCCCAAAGAATGGAAAGCTGCCGCGGTCATCCCCCTCTTCAAAGGGGGTGACACTCTAGACCCAAACTGCTATAGACATATATCTATCCTACCCTGTCTTTCTAAGGTCTTTGAAAGCCAAGTTAATAAACAGATTACCGACCATTTTGAATCCCACCGTACCTTCTCCGCTATGCAATTTGGCTTCCGAGCTGGTCATGGGTGCACCTCAGACACACTCAAGGTCCTAAACGATATCATAACCGCCATCGATGAGACAATACTGTGCAGCTGTATTCATCGACCTGGCCAAGGCTTTCGACTCTGTCAATCACCACATTCTTATTGGCAGACTCGACAGCCTTGGTTTCTCAAATGATTGCCTCGCCTGGTTCACCAACTACTTTTCTGATAGAGTTCAGTGTGTCAAATCGGAGGGCCTGTTCTCCGGACCTCTGGCATTCTCTATGGGGGTGCTACAGGGTTCAATTGTCGGGCCGACTCTCTTCTCTGTATACAACAATGATGTCGCTCTTGCTGCTGGTGATTCTCTGATCCACCTCTACGCAGACGACACCATTCTGTATACTTCTGGCCCCTCTTTGGACACTGTGTTAACAAACCTCCAGACGAGCTTCAATGTCATACAACTCTCCTTCCGTGGCCTCCAACTGCTCTTAAATGCAAGTAAAACTAAATGCATGCTATTCAATCGATCCCTGAACGCACCTGCCCGCCCAGCATCACTACTCTGGACGGCTCTGACTTAGAATACGTGGACAACTACAAATACCTAGGTGTCTGGCTAGACTGTAAACTCTCCTTCCAGACTCACATTAAGCATCACCAATCCAAAATTAAATCTAGAATCGGCTTCCTATATCGCAACAAAGCATCCTTCACTCATGTTGCCAAACATACCCTCGTAAAACTGACCATCCTACCGAACTTCGGCGATGTCATCTATAAAATAGCCTCCAACACTCTACTCAACAAATTGGATGCAGTTTATCACAGTGCCATCCGTTTTGTCACCAAAGCCCCATACACTACCCACCCTTGTGACCTGTACGCTCTTGTTGGTTGGCCCTCGCTTCATACTCATTGCCAAACCTACTGGCTACAGGTTATCTACAAGTCTCTGCTAGGTAAAGCCCTGCCTTATCTCAGCTCACTGGTCACCATAGCAGCACCCACTCGTAGCACGCGTTCCAGCAGGTATATCTCACTGGTCACCCCCAAAGCCAATTCCCCCTTTGGTCGCCTTTCCTTCCAGTTCTCTGCTGCCAATGACTGGAACGAACTGCAAAAATCACTGAAGCCGGAGACTCATATCTCCCTCACTAGCTTTAAGCACCAGCTGTCAGAGCAGCTCACAGATCACTGCACCTGTACATAGCCCATCTGTAAACAGCCCATCCAATCTACCTCATCCCCATACTGTTTATTTATCTTGCTCCTTTGCACCCCAGTATCTCTACTTGCACATTCATATTCTGCACATCTACCATTCCAGTGTTTAATTGCGATATTGCTATAATTGCTATACCATGGCCTATTTATTGACTTAACTCCCTTACCTTACCTGATTTGCACTCACTGTATATATACTTTTTGTTTTCTTTTTTCTAATGTGTTATTGACTGTATGTTTTGTTATTCCATGTGTAACTCTGTGTTGTTGTATGTGTTGAATTGCTATGCTTTATCTTGGCCAGGTCGCAGTTACAAATGAGAACTAGCCTACCTGGTTAAATAAAGGTGAAATAAAACATTTAAAAAATAGTGTGAAATACGGAAATCCAGAGTGGGCACTCTGCTAATTTTGACGGCATGATACATGTTAGGAGCACCAACAACACAGAGAATGGGAAAAGGGATTCAAAATCAATGAATAAGAGCTTGCACCATGCCTGTTTCATTTCAAATAGAACCAGTACCCAAGCATGATGTCCTACTCATAATAGGAGAGCTCAACGCAAGAGTTGGAGAAGACAATAATGCACGAGGAAGGAGAAATGAAAATGGTGAACGTCTGTGCAGTTTGTGAGAAGGAAAACAACTTGGTCATAGGTGGCACGCTGTTTAAGCATGAAAGGATCCAAAACCTTGCATGGAAATCACCAGATGGCAAGACAGACACTCAGATTGACCACATTCTGATTTATCAGCAAGTTTTTTTATTTTTGTATTTTTTTTATTTCACCTTTATTTAACCAGGTAGGCTAGTTGAGAACAAGTTCTCATTTGGATAGAAAACACTCTGAAGTTTCTAAAACTGGTTAAATCACGGCTGTGACTATAACAGAGCGTGTGTTTCATCGAAAAGCGCAAGAAAAACTGGTCACTGAAAGCTGAAAATAATATCCATGCGCCACTTGCATGTATTGTTTAAAGGACACCAAATGAAATAGGGCCTCGGATGCAATTCCTACAGATTCCACACGATGTCGCCATTGTCGTCATTTTCCTGAGAGTTATTTCTTAGTCAAACAAAGGAAAGACATTCCATTTCTTCCGGTCTCCGACAGGATGTTTTGGAGGAGAGATTTTCGACCATGATTTGAAGACGTGGAATTATTGAATACACATCGCCCCGTGATCATTTTGATAGATTATAAACGTTTACTAATACCTAAAGTTGGATTACAAAAGTATTTCGAAGTGTTTTGTGAAAGTTTATCGTTGACTTTTTTAATTTAAAAAAATGACGCAGCGTTTTGAAACTATGTTTTTTTCTGAATTACACAGTTTCCATAGATGGCTATTTTGGGTATATATGGACCGATTTAATCGAAAAAAAGACCCAATAGTGATGTTTATGGGGCATATAGGAGTGCCAAGAAAGAAGCTCATCAAAGGTAATGAATGTTTTATATTTTATTTCTGCTATTTGTGTAGCACCGGCTACGCTAATTATTTTGTTTACGTCGCCTTCAGGCATTTTGGGGTGTTGCATGCTATCAGATAATAGCTTCTCATGCTTTCGCTGAAAAGCATTTTAAGAATCTGACTTGTTGGCTAGATTCACAACGAGTGTAGCTTTAATTTAGTATCTTATGTGTGTTTTAATGAACGTTTGAGTTTTAACGAGTACATTTAGCATTTAGCGTAGCGCATTTGCATTTCCAGGTGCCTACTTGAGACGTCTGCGTCTCAAGTAGGATCAACAGGTTAATAACACTGGAGTGATAAATGATCAGATGGTCATGTACAGGTAGAGATATTGGTGTGCAAAAGAGCAGAAAAGTAAATAAATAAAAACAGTATGGGGATGAGGTAGGTAAAAATGGGTGGGCTATTTACCGATAGACTATGTACAGCTGCAGCGATCGGTTAACTGCTCAGATAGCAGATGTTTGAAGTTGGTGAGGGAGATAAAAGTCTCCAACTTCAGCGATTTTTGCAATTCGTTCCAGTCACAGGCAGCAGAGAACTGGAACGAAAGGCGGCCGAATGAGGTGTTGGCTTTAGGGATGATCAGTGAGATACACCTGCTGGGCGCGTGCTACGGATGGGTGTTGCCATCGTGACCAGTGAACCGAGATAAGGCGGAGCTTTACCTAGCATGGACTTATACATGACCTGGAGCCAGTGGGTCTGGCATACAAGTTGCAGTGGTGGGTGGTATAAGGTGCTTTAGTGACAAAACGGATGGCACTGTGATAAACTGCATCTAGTTTGCTGAGTAGAGTGTTGGAAGCAATTTTGTAGATGACATCGCCGAAGTCGAGGATCGGTAGGATAGTCAGTTTTACTAGGGTAAGTTTGGCGGCGTGAGTGAAGGAGGCTTTGTTGCGGAATAGAAAGCCGATTCTTGATTTGATTTTCGATTGATGTTTGTCTAGCCAGACACCTAGGTACTTATAGATGTCCACATATTCAAGGTCGGAACCATCCAGGGTGGTGATGCTGGTCAGGCGTGCGGGTGCAGGCAGCGAACGGTTGAAAAGAATACATTTGGTTTTACTAGCGTTTAAGAGCAGTTGGAGGCCACGGAAGGAGTGTTGTATGGCATTGAAGCTCGTTTGGAGGTTAGATAGCACAGTGTCCAAGGACGGGCCGGAAGTATATAGAATGGTGTCGTCTGCGTAGAGGTGGATCAGGGAATCGCCCGCAGCAAGAGCAACATCATTGATATATACAGAGAAAAGAGTCGGCCCGAGGATTGAACCCTGTGGTACCCCCATAGAGAATGCCAGAGGACCGGACAGCATGCCCTCCGATTTGACACACTGAACTCTGTCTGCAAAGTAATTGGTGAACCAGGCAAGGCAGTCATCCGAAAAACCGAGGGTCCAGGGTGTCTCCCCCTTTGAAGAGGGGGATGACTGCGGCAGCTTTCCAATCCTTGGGGATCTCAGACGATATGAAAGAGAGGTTGAACAGGCTGGTAATAGGGGTTGCGACAATGGCGGCGGATAGTTTCAGAAATAGAGGGTCCAGATTGTCAAGCACAGCTGATTTGTACGGGTCCAGGTTTTGCAGCTCTTTCAGAACATCTGCTATCTGGATTTGGGTAAAGGAGAACCTGGAGAGGCTTGGGCGAGTAGCTGCGGGGGGCGGAGCTGTTGGCTTAGGTTGGAGTAGCCAGGCGGAAGGCATGGCCAGCTGTTGAGAAATGCTTGTTGAAGTTTTCGATAATCATGGATTTATCGGCGGTGACCGTGTTACTTAGCCTCAGTGCAGTGGGCAGCTGGGACGAGGTGCTCTTGTTCTCCATGGACTTCACAGTGTCCCAGAACTTTTTGGAGTTGGAGCTACAGGATGCAAACTTCTGCCTGAAGAAGCTGGCCTTAGCTTTCCTGACTGACTGCGTGTATTGGTTCCTGACTTCCCTGAACAGTTGCATATCGCGGGGACTATTCGATGCTATTGCAGTCCGCCACAGGATATTTTTGTGCTGGTCGAGGGCAGTCAGGTCTGGAGTGAACCAAGGGCTGTATCTGTTCTTAGTTCTGCATTTTTTGAACGGAGCATGCTTATCTAAAATGGTGAGGAAGTTACTTTTAAAGAATGACCAGGCATCCTCAACTGACGGGATGAGGTCAATGTCCTTCCAGGATACCCGGGCCAGGTCGATTAGAAAGGCCTGCTCACAGAAGTGTTTAAGTTTTAGGGAGCGTTTGACAGTGATGAGGGGTGGTCGTTTGACCGCGGATCCGTAGCGGATACAGGCAATGAGGCAGTGATCGCTGAGATCCTGGTTGAAGACAGCGGAGGTGTATTTGGAGGGCCAGTTGGTCAGGATGACGTCTATGAGGGTGCCCTTGTTTACAGATGTAAGGTTGTACCTGGTGGGTTCCTTGATGATTTGTGTGAGATTGAGGGCATCTAGCTTAGATTGTAGGACTGCCGAGGTGTTAAGCATATCCCAGTTTAGGTCACCTAACAGAACAAACTCTGAAGCTAGATGGGGGGCGATCAATTCACAAATGGTGTCCAGGGCACAGCTGGGAGCTGAGGGGGGTCGGTAGCAGGCGGCAACAGTGAGAGACTTATTTCTGGAGAGAGTAATTTTCAAAATTAGTAGTTCGAACTGTTTGGGTATGGACCTGGAAAGAATGACATTACTTTGCAGGCTATCTCTGCAGTAAACTGCAACTCCTCCCCCTTTGGCAGTTCTATCTTGACGGAAAATTTTATAGTTGGGTATGGAAATCTCAGAATTTTTGGTGGCCTTCCTGAGCCAGGATTCAGACACGGCGAGAACATCAGGGTTAGCAGAGTGTCCTAAAGCAGTGAGTAAAACAAACTTAGGGAGGAGGCTTCCTGCCTATCTAAGGTCTTCGAAAGCCAAGTCAACAAACAGGTCACTGACCATCTCGAATCCCACCGTACCTTCTCCGCTGTGCAATCTGGTTTCCGAGCCGGTCACGGGTGCACCTCAGCCACGCTCAAGGTACTAAACGATATCATAACCGCCATCGATAAAAGACATGATGTTGACATGCATGAAACCAAGGCTTTTTCGATCACAGAAGTCAACAAATGTGGGTGCCTGGGGACATGCAGGGCCTGGGTTTACCTCCACATCACCCGCGGAGCAGAGGAGGAGTAGAATGAGGGTGCGGCTAAAGGCTATCAAAACTGGTCGCCTAGAGCGTTGGGGACAGAGAATAAAAGGACCAGATTTCTGGGCATGGTAGAATATATTCAGGGCATAATGCGCCGACAGTGATATGGTGGGGTGCGGGTACAGCGGAGGTAAGCCCAGGCACTGGGTGATGATGAGAGAGGTTGTATCTCTGGACATGCTGGTTGTAATGGGTGAGGTCACCACATGTGTGGGAGGTGGGACAAAGGAGGTATCAGGGGTATGAAGAGTGGAACTAGGTGCTCCATTGTAAACTAAGACAATGATAACTAACCTGAACAACAGTATACAAGGCATATTGACATTTGAGAGAGACATACAGCAAGGCATACAGTAGTCACAGGTGTTGAATTGGGAGAGCTAGCTAAAACAGTAGCTAAAACAGTAGGTGAGACAACAACAGCTAATCAGCTAGCACAACAACAGCAGGTAAAATGGCGTTGACTATGCAGGGGGCGTCGGATTAACTACACACCCGAGTGCCTAGAGCCTGAGTGCAGCTGGGGCCGACAGATAAAACATAAACAAGCAGAATGGAGTACCGTGATTAATGGACAGTCCAGCATGCATCAGCTATGTAGCCAAGTGATCAGTGTCCAGGGGGCAGCGGTGGATGGGGCAGGGAAGCTGGACTGGCGAGTATTATCCAGGTAAGGTAAAAGCCGCTAGCAGTGGCTAACAATGACTAAATAGCTTGTAGCTAGTTAGCTGGTTAGCTTCTGGAGGTTCTTGAGTGTGTACTAAAAATAAAAAATAATAGCGATTCCGTATCACATTGGGTGAGGCAGGTTACCGGAAGGTATAAACAAATTAAAAATCGAAAAGAGATTGAAAGTAAATATGGATCCAGTGAGTGTTTGGGACGCGGCGATTCAGACGGTTAGCAGGCCTGTGCTAACAAGCTAACAGTTAGTAGGCCTGTGCTAACAAGCTAACAGTTAGTAGGCCGGGGCTAAACAAGGTAGCAGTTAGCGGACCGGGGCTAAACAAGCTAGCAGTTAGCAAGCAAGGAGATAGCAAAGGCTAGAAAGTTAGCCTTTGGGGGGCGTCGCGATGGGGTGAGTCTATTTATGCCTCTTCATGCGGTGACATCGATAGACCGGTCGTGGGTCCGGATATTGTAGCCCAGGAGTATGCTTCGGTGGTAGCACAGGAGCTCTGGCCGGGCTAGCTTCAAGCTAAGTGGGTGGAAACGCTAGCCAGGAGTAATCATCCGGGGTTGCGGTTAGCTAGTTAGCTAGTTGTGAAGATCCAGCTGAAGATGTTCCGTTTACGGTGGGAATCCGGGGATAAAAAAATATAGGTCCGTTATGCTCTGGTTAGAGTCGCGTTGTTCGAACTGGCGAGAGCTTTCCGAGCTAAAGGTTAGCTGATGACCGGTTAGCTGAAGACCGCTTGCAATGGTTTGCTGACTGATCCCTGGTAGTTAGCTGGCTAGCTTCAGTTGAGGGGATCCGGATCCGAAGTAAATATAAGTACTTTAGAAAAAAATGGGACACGACACGACAAGACGTTCGACTGCTACGCCATCTTGGAACAAAAAGTGGAGAAGATCTCTGCATGATATACGAGTCAAAGGACAGGCAGACAGTGGCAGCGACCACAATCTGGTGAAACGCACAGGAGACGAAAAGGCCAGCCAGGATGTCCCACTGAAAAACAGATATGGGAGTCTTATTACAGACGAAAAATACAAAATATTTGGTGGAAGGAACACTTTCAAAGCATTCTGACCAAACAACCACAGCTGATATCCCTGAATCTGAAGAAGACCTTGACATCTACCTTGGGCCTATAACGATCTCAGAAGTGAATATGCAATAGGAGCCCAGAAAAGTGGTAAGTACCAGGAGAATATGGTAGAAAAATTACAAGATTATGTTATAATACTGTTTATGCATCAAACAAGGTTTGATGAGTACTCTCATCTGTGTCTGTGGGACTGAGTTGGACATCTGGGCCTTGGCGCTAGCAATTGATTTATGATGGATTGGTGATAAAAATCTACAGCCTGCATTCCATAGAATGAGTTGGTGTTTGAATACTGTGAGGTACCAGGGAGTAGATGTCTCTGGTGTGGCCGGCTGATGGGGGAACATTGTCTTAGGGGCCAAATCCTGGTTTCTATAGAATTGGAACAGTCTTCACAGTAAATGCTATCTGGCATGGGGATACTCCTTTCTCACATACAAATCCTAACTTTTTTTTAACCTATTCCAGACATCTGTTATTTGTCATGTATTCAGGAGGATGTGTCTTAACTATAAAATAATGTGGCTCGGTTCTGCTAGTGGAGCTCTCTGCATCACATTTCAGAGTGTGGGATCGACCAGCTTCATTGTTGCAATAATTAATCAATATTAAATAAAGATCAATGTTTGAAGAAATCTCTTTCCTTTGAATCAGAAATATTCCACGGCAATATATAAATATTAATATTTAAAGTATCTATATCCACAGTAAAACAAATCCTATATCGACATAACCTGAAAGGCCGCTCAGCAAGGAAGAAGCCACTGCTCCAAAGCCAGACTACGGTTTGCAACTGCACATGGGGACAAAGATCGTACTTTTAGGAGAAATGTTCTCTGGTCTGGTTGAAACAAAAATAACTGTTTGGTCATAATGACCATCGTTATGTTTGGAGGAAAAAGGGATGAGGCTTGCAAGCCGAAGAACACAGTCCCAACCGTGAAGCATAAGGGTGGCAGCATCATGTTGTGGGGATGCTTTTCTGCAGGAGGGACTGGTGCACTTCACAAAATAGATGGCATCATGAGAAAGGAAAATTACGTGGATATATTGAAGCAACATCTCAAGACATCAGTCAGGAAGTTAAAGCTTGGTCGCAAATGGGTCTTCCAAATGGACAATGACCCCAAGCATACTTCCAAAGTTGTAGCAAAATGGCTTAAGGACAACAAAGTCAAGGTATTGGAGTGGCAATCACAAAGCCCTGACCTCAATCCCATAGAAAATTGGTGGGCATAACTGAAAAAGTGTGTTCTAGCAAGGAGGCCTACAAACCTGACTCAGTTACACCAGCTCTGTCAGGAGGAATGGGCCAAAATTCAACCCAACTTATTGTGGGAAGCATGTGGAAGGCTACCCAAAACATTTGAACCAAGTTAAACAATTTAAAGGCAATGCTACCAAATACTAATTGAGTGTATGTAATCATCTGACCCACTGGGAATGTGATGAAAGAAATAAAAGCTGAAAGAAATCATTCTCTCTGCTATTATTCTGACATTTCACATTCTTAAAATAAAGTGGTGATCCTAACTGAGCTAAGACTGGGAATTTTGACTGGGATTAAATGTCAGGAATTGTGAAAAACTGAGTTTAAATGTATTTAGCTAAGGTGTATGTCAACTTCCAACGTCAACTGTATACGTTTTCATGTCTTTATTGAACACACTGTGTAAACATTCACAGTGCAGTGTGGGAAAAGTATGTGAACCCTTGGATTTAATAAGTGGTTGACCCTCCTTTGGCAGCAATAACTTCAACCAAATGTTTTCCTGTAGTTGCGGATCAGACCAGCACAACGGTCAGGAGAAATTCTGGACCATTCCACTTTACAAAACTGTTTCAGTTCAGCAATATTCTTGGGATGTCTGCTGTGAACTGCTCTCTTGAGGTCATGCCATAGCATCTCAATCAGGTTGAGGTCAGGACTCTGACTGGGCCACTCCAGAAGGCGTATTTTCTTCTGTAGAAGCCATTTTGTTGTTGATTTACTTCTGTGTTCTGGGTCATTGTCCTGTAGCATCACCCAACTTCTGTTAAGCTTCAATTGGCGGACAGATAGCCTAACATTCTCCTCCAAAATGTCTTGATAAACTTGAGAATTCATTTTTCCGTTGATGATAGCAAGCTGCCCCAAACCATGATGCTCCCTCCACTATGCTTTACAGTTGGGATGATGTTTTGATGTTGGTGTGCTGTGCCTTTTTCCTCCACACACAGTGTTGTGTATTCCTTCCAAACAACTCAACTGTAGTTTCATCTGTTCACATAATATGTTGCCAGTAGTGCTCCGGAATATCCTGGTGCACCTTTGCAAACTTCAGACGTGCAGAAATCTTTTGGGGGGATAGCAGTGCCTTCTTCCGTGGTGTCCTCCCATGAACACCATTCTTGTTTAGTGTTTTACGTATCGTAGACTCGTCAACAGAGATGTTAGCATGTTCCAAGTCTTTAGTCTTTAGCTGACACTCTAGGATTCTTCTTAACCTCATTGAGCATTCTGCGCTGTGCTCTAGCAGTCATCCTTGCAGGATGGCCACTCGTAGGGAGAGTAGCCACAGGGCTGAACTTTCTCCAAGGCCTTATAGGCCTTTTAGAGATACTTCTGTAACCCTTTCCAGATTTATGCAAGTCAACAATTCTTAATCTTAGGTCTTCTGAGATCTCTTTTGTTCGAGGCATTGTTCACATCAGGCAATGCTTCTTGTGAATAGCAAACTCAAATTTTGTGAGTGTTATTTATAGGGAAGGCAGCTCAAAACAACATCTCCAATCTCGTCTCATTGTTTAGACTCCAGGTTAGCTTACTCCTGACTCCAATTAGCTTTTGGAGAAGTCATTAGCCTAGGGGTTCACATACTTTTTCCAACCTGCACTGTCAATGTTTAAATTATGTATTCCAATATAGAAAAGAAAAATACAATAATTTGGGTGTTATTAGTTTAAGCACACTATGTTTGTCTATTGTTGTGATTTAGATGAAGATCAGATCAAATTTGATGACCAATTTATGCAGAAATCCAGGTAATTCCAAAGGGTTCACATACTTTTTCTTGCCACTCTACGTTGACTTTGAGAATGCCTTTGACAGTCTTCATAGAGAATTACTCTGGAAAATCCTGTGGCTTTATGGCCTCCCAAACAAGATTGTCAACATCACTAAGGCTCTCTATTTTGATGTTGAATGCAAGGTCATCTGTAACAACCACCTCACAAACAGCTTTACAGTTAACACAGGAGACAGACTGGGATGCATATGGTCACCATATTGTCCTGGCAGTTAACTGGCTGATGGAGGAAACTACAAAAGATGGAAAACATGAGATCATTTGACTCAGTGCTTGAGGATCTTGGCTCTGTTACATAAAACATCTTAAGTGTTTCCTTTAAGGAATAATTTTCCCTTTACTTAATGTGATTGCATTGCATAGAGCCTCTCAAATATTTAAGTGCATACTTAAGGGGTTTTACAGTAGTTTGAAGGCATGTATGGTAGAAAGAGTATCTGGTTACCATGGAGAAGGCCTGATTCACTGACTGAACATCTCGTCAAAGAGATCGCTTTCATTTATGTGAGATAGCAAAATAGAACTTCTACAATCATGACAGGATAACCAAATTGCTTCAGAACTTGTTTGTTACCTTCTAGTACGTCAAGCTAGCTAACTAGCCATAGCTAACTATCCAGCTAGCTTGTACCCATGGATTGTGCACCTTTCATTGTTTAGCTAAGTAGCTAACGTAAACTTACCCCATTCCGTACAAATGTGCGCAATCACGACATTCAAACGAGGTTGCAAAGAAAACTAATGGGACTGTAGCGACTGTGTTGACTTCAAAATCTGGGGTGTGAACTACGTTTCTATTCAAGCATGGGTCGAGATGGCAATGGCTCTATAGTATTGGAGAAAAGTTGAAAAAACTGACCCTCCGTTACATCGTGACGTGTCATGTCGTAACGTACAGCACGCATAAAGCAACTATTTCTGTCTTACAATCTCTCTCCACCAGGTGTACAAGAAATGGACAGTGACGGGGGTAAGGTGGGATACCTAGTCATTTTTTGCGTCATCACCACCTTTATTTAACCAGTTAAGCTAGTTGAGAACAAGTTCTCATTTGCAACTGCGACCTGGCCAAGATAAAGCATAGCAGTTCGACACATACAACACAGAGTTACACATGGAATGAACAAAACATACAGTCAATAATACAGTAGAAATACAATTTTAAAAAGTTTATATACAGTGAGTGCAAAATAGGTCAAATAAGGGAGTTAAGGCAATAAATAGGCCATGGTGGTGAAGTAATTACAATATGGCAATTAAACACTGGAATGGTAGATGTGCAAAAGATGGATGTGCAAGTGGAGATACTGTGGTGCAAAAGAAGCAAAATAAATAAATACAGTATGGGAATGAGGTAGATAGATGGGCTGTATACAGATGGGCTATGAACAGGTGCAGTGATCAGTGAGCTGCTCTGACAGCTGGTTCTTAAAGCTAGTGAGGGAGATGGGAATCTCCAGCTTCAGTGATTTTTGCAGTTCGTTCCTGTCAGTGGCAGCAGAGAACTGGAAGGAAAGGTGACCAAAGGAGGAATTGGCTTTGGGGGTGACCAGTGAGATATACCTGCTGGAGCGTGTGCTACGGGTGGGTGCTGCTATGGTGACCAGCGAGCTGAGATAGGGCGGGGCTTTACCTAGCAGAGACTTGTAGATAACCTGTAGCCAGTGGGTTTGGCGACGAGTATGAAGCGAGGGCCAGCCAACGAGAGCGTACAGGTCGCAGTGGTGGGTAGTATATGGGGCTTTGGTGACAAAACGGATGGCACTGTGATAGACTACATCCAGTTTGCTGAGTAGAGTGTTGGAGGCTATTTTATAGATGACATCGCCGAAGTCAAGGATGGTCAGTTTTACGAGGGTATGTTTAGCAACATGAGTGAAGGATGCTTTGTTGCGAAATAGGAAATTCTAGATTTAATTTTTGATTGGAGATGCTTAATGTGAGTCTGGAAGGAGAGTTTACAGTCTAACCAGACGCCTAGGTATTTGTAGTTATCCACGTATTCTAAGTCAGAGCCGTCCAGAGTAGTGATGCTGGATGGGTGGGCAGGTGCGTGCAATGATCGGTTGAATAGCATGCATTTAGTTTTATTTGTGTTTAAGAGCAGTTGGAGGCCAAGGAAGGAGAGTCGCATGGCATTGAAGCTCGTCTGGAGGCTAGTTAATACAGTGTCCAAAGAAGGGCCAGTATACAGTGTTTACTTCTGAAGATCACTTTAGCACCGTCCTAAAAACCCGATTCAAATTCGACACAAACCTTCAAATAGGTATGTAAAGACACATTATATAAACTCATTATAGTGTTTTATTTACATTTTAGAGGCGATAAGGTGATAAGTTGGTCAGATCGAGTGAAAAAAAAGCAGTTTTCCCACATGACATCTCTCTTTCTCACTATCACGCATTAGTTTCGCTTCCCCACCCACCATTTTTAAAAAGACCAAACGAAGCTCATTGCCTTCTTGAATCATGCAGAAACGGGCAGAGTGGAGCTCATGTAACTGATTCTGTTGGAAAGGGGAGAAATTGTGCTTTACAATGGTATTGACATTACAGTTGATCTGGAAGTATTACGCTTTTGGGGTGCTAAAATAAGGTAAATTGTACGGACCAAGGCGATGGACAAAAGTGAGTGAGTTTACGTTAGCTGGTTGATGTTTTCCTTTTGTAACCAGAGCAGATGAAAGCAACATTAACCTCCACAAATGCTGTTTGCAGTATGTTGATATCCAAACTGAATGAAGCAGTTGTTAAGGGACCTCAGGGGCACCCTTAACTTTTTCACTTAATTTAAGGGGGAAATTCCACTTAAAATGTTTTGTGCAAATTACTTAAAGATCTGGAAACTTGAAGGGAAAATGAACTTAGTGTTTTATGCAACGGTGCCCTGGCCTCCGCAGGCGATCTAACTCTTTTTGCAAGTCGACATCAGGACATGCTGGGAAAAACTCCAAAGATAGTAAATATCTCACAAATGGCAGGCCTCGACATCAACATTCAAAAGACAAAATCCATCAGGATTAACACAAAAATCAACACAAGAATCAACATCAACAACACTGCTTTGGAAGGGGTGAATTTGTATATTTATCTTGGGAGCAAGATGACCAAGGTTGGCGATTCCATGAGCGATGTGAACACCAGGTTCACTAAAGGGAACCAGGCCTTTGCCATGTTAAGACCAGTATGGACAGCCAAGAACATCTGCCAATCACTCAAAATCCACATCTTCAAAAAATCCTTGCAGCAATAGCACACAAACTGAAAACATTTCAAAATAAAGCACTCCGAAGGATGGCTGGGACATGTATGCAAATTACCATCAGATCAACACCCTACGATTGCTCTACGCTGGACACTAGACGGCAAGAGAAAGCCAGGTTTCCCAAAAGAGATATGGAGAACGACGTTTGAAAAGAACATGGGGTGTGGCCTGACTGCTTACATGTCTTTTTGAAGAGAAAAACTTTGTGGAAGGTACAACACAGCTCACAGACACTCTTGCACACTCAACGTTGTTGAGATATGTCGATTTTCCTTGTAGGCGGGCTATTTGGCTGGGAAACTGTGAAGCCAGCTTCATAGCCTTTTGCCTGAGTTTTTTTTATTAATTTATGGCTTTTCATTGAATAGCTAGCTGTTCTTTATATGGCCTAAAATAAATGTGTTCATATGGCCAGAATATCATCTATAATTTTGATCAGTTATGAAAATAGAACATTCCATGCCAAAAAAATTCTGGTAAAGGGTAGACACTTCAACGTTTCAATTAAAAAAGATGACTACAGTAATGTAAGCGTTGTGATTTTGGAGACACAAAGTAACAATGGCCTATGATTAAAGGGTTAGGCTGTACCATTATCATCCTTATCATTATTCACATGACTCCGATTTAATCAGCTTTGGTATACTAAAGATCTACCCGAGGTTCAACTTTAAGGCAAGGGCATCTTTTAAAACTACTTCGATACCTCATGACATGACAATATCAATGGTGTAAAGTACTTAAGTAAAAATACTTGTAAGTACTACTTAAGTAGTTTTTTGGGGGTATCTGTACTTTAATATTATATTTTTGACTACTTTTACTTACACTACATTCCTAAAGAAAATTATGTACTTTTTACTCCATACATTTTCCCTGGTGTCCAAAAGTACTTGTTACATTTTGAATGCTTAGCAGGACAGGAAAATGGTGTAATTAACATACAAGAGAACATCCCTGAACATGCTTCTGAATGTCTGAGAGTTGGAGCGTGCCCCAGTCTGGTTTGCTTAATGTAATACATTTTACTTTTAGTTTTTATACTTAAGTATATTTTAGCAATTTCATTTACTTTTGAACCTTAAGTAAATTTAAAAGCAAATACTTTTAGACTTTTACTCAAGTAGTATTTTACTGGGTGACTTTCACTTTTACTTGAGTCATTTTCTATTACGCTTTTTTATTTATTTTTTTACTTTTACTCAAGTATGACAATTGGATTTTGACTTTTGTCACGTTCGTCATAAAGATAGGACCAAGGCGCAGCGTGTATGCGTACATTCTTTTTTATTTAAAGAATGAACACCGAATAAACCAACAAAATAACAAAACGAAACGTGAAGCTATACGAATAGTGCAGACAGGCAACTAAACATAGAACAAGATCCCACAAACAACAAAGGGAAAATGTCTACCTAAATATGATCCCCAATCAGAGACAACGATAAACAGCTGCCTCTGATTGGGAACCATATTAGGCCACCATAGACATACAAATCAGCTAGACCTACAAAAACCCTAGACAATACAAAAAACACTAGACAATAAAAAAACTAGCGTACCCACCCTAGTCACACCCTGACCTAACCAAAATATAAAGAAAACAGAGATATCTCAGGTCAGGGCGTGACTATAGAGCCCCCAGCTCTTTTGTCGCACCCTCCAAACATGCGGAGACCTCATCTGGCTTAAAACTGGTGCCTCCAGAGACAGAACCGCTCTCATAGTCACTCAATGCCTAGGTTTACCTCCACTGTACTCACATCCTACCATACACTTGTCTGTACATTATGCCCTGAATCTATTCTACCCCACCCAGAAATCTGCTCCTTTTATTCTCTGTCCCCGACGTACTAGACGACCAGTTCTTATAGCCTTTAGCAGTACCCTCCTCCTAATCCTCATCTGTTCCTCTGGTGATGTAGAGGTTAACCCAGGCTCTGTAGCCCCCAGAACCACATCTATTTCTAAAGTGCTCTCATTTGTTGACTTCTGCAACCGTAAAAGTCTTGGCTTAATGCATTTTAACATCAGAAGCCTCAGAAGTTTGTTTTATTCACTACTTTAACACACTCCACCAACCCGGATGTCCAAGCCGTGTCTGAATCCTGGCTTAGGAAGGTCACCAAAAATTCTGAAATTACCATCCCCAACTACAACATTTTCCCGAAAGGATAGAACTGCCATAGAGGGCGGAGATGCAATGTACTGCAGCAATAACCTGCAGAGTTCTGTCATACTACCTAGGTCTGTGCCCAAACAATTCAAGATTCTACTTTTAAAAATCCACCTTTCCAGAAGTGATTATCTCACCGTTGCTGCTTGTTATAGACCCCCCAGCCCCCAGCTGTGCCCTGGACACCATATGTGAATTGATTGCCCCCCATCTATCTTCAGAGTTCGTACGGTTAGGTGACCTAAACTGGGATATGCTTAAAACCCTGGCCGTCCTACAATCTAAGCTAGATGCCCTCAATCTCATACAAATTGTCAAGGAACCTACCAGGAACAACCCTAAATCCAAAACCATGGGCACCCTCATAGATATCATCCTGACCAACTTGCCCTCTGCTGTCTTCAACAAGGATCTCAGCGATCACTGCCTCATTGTCTGCGTCTGTAATGAGTCTGCGGTCAAAGACCACCCCTCATCGATGTCAAATGCTCCCTTAAACACTTCAGCGAGCAGGCCTTTCTAATCGACCTGGCCAGGGTATCCTGGAAGGATATTGACCTCATCCCGTCAGCAGAAGACGACTGGTTGCACTTTAAAAGTGCTTTCCTCACCGTCTTAAATAAGCATGCCCCATTCAAAAGATTTAGAACTAAGAACAGATATAGCGCTCAGTTCATCCCAGACTTGACTGCCCTTGACCAGCACAAAAACATCCTGTGGCGTACTGCATTAGCATCGAATAGCCCCTGCGATATGCAACTTTTCAGGGAAGTCAGGAACCAATATACACAGTCAGTTCGGAAAGCTAAGGCTAGCTTTTTCAAACAGAAATGTGAATCCTGTAGCACTCATTCCAAAAAGTAATGAGACACTGTAAAGTTCATGGAGAATAAGAGCACCTCCTCCCAACTGTCCACTGCACTGAGGCTAGGAAACACTGTCACCGCGGATAAATCTACGTTAAACGGTAATTTCAATAAGCATTTCTCTACGGCTGGCCATGCTTTCCACCTGGCTACCCCTACCCCGGCCAACAGCTCTACACCCCCCGCAGAAACTTGCCCAATCCCCCCCCTTGCTTCTCCTTCGCCCAAATTCAGACAGCTGATGTTCTGAAATAGCTGCAGGTCATCTCCCTCTTCAAAGGTGGAGACACTCTGAAAGCCAAGTTAACAAACAGATTACCGACCATTTCGAATCCTACCGTACCTTCAACCACTATGCAATCTGGCTTCCGAGCTGGTCATGGACGCACCTCAGCCAAGAAGGTTTGGCCAGGTTATACCATATATAATGCATGGGGTATTTGGAAATTGCCATAGGATGGTTTTTCAATACCGTCAATACCGTCCAAACAATTTTTGTATATAAATGTTCAATAAATTTGAATATTTTAGTTACTTTTTAAGTTAATTCCTACAGTCAACTTGTGAAATATAAGCAGATTGCGTTCTTCATTTCACCTGTCACATTATTTTACATTATGAAGCTTTATGTAGTTCCCCAGAACAGTTGAGCCAGTCATGTATTTGTTTTGTAAATAGCACAATGGGAGAAAGCGGGAGCTCGTGTCCAGCTGTCTTTTTTTTTGCATTTTTAGCACCCCCCTGTGTACTAAAACTATAATATCGGAAATCCCGGGATGAGAGAAGGCCAGTATGACGATATGAAAATCTAGAAGCCTATAAAGGCACAAGGCGAGACCCAGATGCAGACACGGGAGGCAGATGGCTTGAGTCGTTGATATTTATTATAATCAAGGCAAGAGAATGGTCGTGGACAGGCAAAAGGTCAAAACCAGTTCAGAGACCAGGAGGTACAGAGTGGCAGACAGGCTTGAGGTCAAGGCAGGCAGAATGGTCAGGCAGACAGGTACAGAGTCCAGAAACAGGAAAGGGTCAAAACCTGGAGGACTAGCAAAAAGAGAATAGAAAAAGAAGGCGCACGGGGAAAACACGCTGGTTGACTTGAACATACAAGACGGACAGGCAAAGAGAGGCAGGAAACACAGGGGTAAATACACCGGGGAAAATAAGCGACACCTGGAGGGGGTGGAGTCAGGTGAAACATATCAGGGCGTAACAGAAACCGCCCAACCGTATCCGGAAGCAGTGATGCTCTCTTGTGTATGCCTTATGCGCCTCAAGGCACAAAGATGATTAAGTAAGAACGTAATGTCAATTATCTGTAAGGTCCCTCAGTCAAAAAAAAATAGCAGATATTGAATATCCCATTTAGCATATTAATTCCACTTTGGATGGTGTATCAATACACCTAGTCACTTGTTAAATCCACTTTAATCATTGTAGATGAAGGAGAGGAGACAGGTTCAAGAAGGAATTTTACAATTGAGAGATGATTGTATATGTGTGCCATTCAGAGGGTGAATGGGAAAGACACCATATTTAAATTAATTTAAAAAGGGTATGGTAGTAGGTGCCAGGACACATTGGTTTGTGTCAAGAACTGCAACGCTTCTGGGTTTTTCAGGCACAACAGTTTCCTGTGTGTATCAAGAATGGGCCACCACCCAAAAGATATCCAGCCAGGTTTACATAACTGTGGGAAGCATTGCAGTCAACATGGGCCACTGTGGATGGGTTGTAACTAAATTCTAGAAAGGTATTCCTAATGTTTGATATGCTCAGTGTACACTGGAGTTGCTTACCAAGACATACATCTATGGTAAGACTTGAAAATGACTGTCTAGCAATGATCAACAACCAACTTTACTGAGCTTGAAGAATTTAAAAAAATAAAAATGTGCAAATATTTTACAATTTACAGTTGAAGTCGGAAATTTACATACACTTAGTTTGGAGTCATTAAAACTCGTTTTTCAACTACTCCACAAATGTCTTGTTAACAAACTATAGTTTTGGCAAGTCGGTTAGGATATCTACGTTGTGCATGAAATTTTTCTAACAATTGTTTACAGACAGATTATTTCACTTATAATTCACTGTATCACAATTCCAGTGGGTCAGAAGTTTACATAAACTAAGTTGACTGTGCCTTTAAACAGCTTGGAAAATTCCAGAAAATGATGTCATGGCTTTTGAAGCTTCTGATAGGCTAATTGACATCATTTGAGTCAATTGGAGGTGTACCTGTGGATGTATTTAAAGGCCTGCCTTCAAACTCAGTGCCTCTTTGCTTGACATCATGGGAAAATCAAAAGAAATTAGCCAAGACCTCAGAAAAAAAATTGTAGACCACAAGTCTGGTTCAACCTTTGGAGCAATTTCCAAACGCCTGAAGGTACCACTTTCATATCTACAAACAATAGTACGCAAGAATAAACACCATGGGACCACACAGACATCATACCGCTCAAGAAGGGTACGCGTTCTGTCTCCTAGAGATGAACGTACTTTGGTGCGAAAAGTGCAAATAATTCCCAGGACAACAGCAAAGGACCTTGTGAAGATGCAGGAGGAAACAGGTACGAAAGTATCTATATCCACAGTAAAATAAGTCCTATATCGACATAACCTGAAAGGCCATTCAGCAAGGAAGAAGCCACTGCTCCAAAACCGCCATAAAAAGCCACTGCACATGGGGACAAAGATCGTACTTTTTGGAATCTGATGAAACAAAAATCGAACTGTTTGGCCTTAATGACCATTGTTATGTTTGGAGGAAAAAGGGGGAGGCTTGCAAGCCGAAGAACACCCTCCCAACCGTGAAGCACGGGGGTGACAGCACCATGTTGTGCGTGTGCTTTGCTGCAGGAGGGACTGGTGCACTTCATAAAATAGATGGCATCATGAGATAGGAAAATTATGTGGATATATTGAAGCAAAATCTCAAGACATCAGTCAGGAAGTTAAAGCTTGGTCGCAAATGGGTCTTCCAAATGGACAATGACCCCAAGCATACTTCCAAAGTTGTGGAAAAATGGCTTAAGGACAACAAAGTCAAGGATTTCGAGTGGCCATCACAAAGCTCTGACCTCAATCCTATAGAACAATTTGGGGCAGAACTGAAAAAGCGCGTGCAAGCAAGGAGGCCTACAAACCTGATTCAGCTACACCAGCTCTGTCAGGAGGAATGGGCCAAAATTCACCCAACTTACTGTGAAAAGGTTGTGGAAGGCTACCCAAAACGTTTGACCCAAGTTAAACAACTTAAAGGCAATGCTACGAAATACCAATTGAGTGTATTTAAACTTCTGACCCACTGGGAATGTGATCAAAGAAATAAAAGCAAAAATAAATAATTCTCTCTACTATTATTCTGACATTTCACATTCTTAAAATAAAGTGGTGATCCTAACTGACCTAAAACAGGGAATTTTTATTAGGATTAAATGTCAGGAGTTGTGAACTGAGTTTAAATGTATTTGGCTAAGGTGTATGTAAACTTCTGACTTGTATGTAAACTTCTGCAAAGCTCTTAGAGACTTACACAGACTCACAGCTCCCAAAGGTGAATCTAACATGTATTGACTCAGGGGTGTGAATACTTATGTAAATTTGATATTTCTGTATTTTATTTTATTTTTAAATTCTAAAATGTCAAAAAACATGCTTCCACTTTGACATTATGGGATATTGTGTGTAGATGGGTGAGAAATAAATATATTTAATCAATTTTGAATTAAGGATGTAACACAACAAACTGTGGAATAAGTCAAGGGGCATGAATACTTTCTGAATACACTGTATGTGAGAATTGCCAGAACAATCTGAGAAAATATATATATTTTTTGCTGCTTTCAGTATTCAGGGTATTTTTTTTTAATGGGTTTGTATACACCGAGCCCCACAAAACTCCATGGAAACCTGCATGCGTAAGTGCACACTATAGTACTGACCCCATACATTAAACTGACACCATTCCTTTTGATATTAAAAAAAAATGTAATTAAAGGGGCTCTGCAAAGTGTCTTTGTTTCCAGGCACTGATAAAGTATTCTATACTAACTGCACCGATACCAAGCCTAGAAACAGTGACCAACACGTACAGAATGGAGGGAAAGAATGTCATCGACCACAGACTACTATAGCAAGATAAGTAGGAGGCTATTTCTAAAAATGGCAGGAGGTGGGCCTGGGAAAGTTATGCTGGTGAACATTTACAATAAACCCCCATATTTTTCAACCTCTGTTTCTTACTGTTTAATTACTGTGGGATTAAACACATTTAGTGCTCCCCAAATCCCTTCCCCCTCCACACAGGTCGGGCACCTTAATGGGTTTAGGGGCACTGTGGCACTAAGGGCACAGAGACCAGAGGCCCTGCGGAGAAAGGAAAGCAGAATGTCAGCACTTTGGGAGGGAGAGCTATGGCTGTCTCATGGCCACCCACATAAATGGTCATAGTGGCAGTGCCAGCTAAATGGGCAGAAAGGAACTGAGATAGGGATAGGGGAGGGAGAAGTGAGAGAAGGAAAGAAGATAGTGGAGTGAGAAGGTGACAGTGGGTAAGTCCTGAGGGGATTGGTCCTTATACCATGCTTACACCAGTCAGTTACTGGTCCTCTCTGGTCCACACCAGCTCAAACTCGAAGTGCCAGGAACAAGAGTGGACCAACAAATCCTTTGTCCTTATTCATATAACCTGACTGGCACCAAGTTTAGTAAGCCCTTAAGGTCTATAAGAGAACACAGAAAAACAATATAAGATTATGTAAAGTGAAACTGTGCACCATTCTTTATAACCTACATATCAGTCACAGGATAATAGCATTTGTCCCTCTACACATTTTTAGACAAGTCCTAAGGTTGCTAAGCTGCTTATTAAACCCTCAGAAAGAATGGCCATTTGTAAGGGTCACTGAAGGCTACAGTTCCCCTTCTATAACCGCTGTGATGGAGCTGGCATGAGCTCAGATTACTGTAGCAGACATCGACCCAGATACAACTGCTTTATTCATTCACTACACACCCATGACATTAATAGACACATCTATCAGAGAGAAACCTTTATCTTACTCCATTGACTAAAATCCATTATGTAGTTGGGTAGCATGATTCAAACCTTTGGATGCAGCCAAGACGTTGGCCTTTAAAACGAGCACCAACATGTTCCCTAATAAATAATACTATTTTTAGGTAGATCGATTTTCATTGATATTCCATTGATACTTTGACCCCCAGACCATCGAAAAAAAACACAGTGAAGAACACAGTGTCAAGCAGTTCAAATCATGTTCACTGTCAATCATCGCGCACCAGCAGAACTTTTTCAGCGTGAAGGAAAATGGCACAATTCATCGGCAGATTATCTATGCAATGTTCTTTTACCTGAGCCAATTACTCTGCGTTGGTTGTTGGCCCCCCCATTCCCCAGATAGCATCATATGCAGTTGTATGGACATTTTTTTTCTCCAAATTATGTGAAATTAGATTCTCTCACATCATGGAAAAATGTGTAGAATAGCAGGAAATTATCTTAAAAATGCAACATTTTCT
Source organism: Oncorhynchus mykiss (assembly GCF_057628025.1). Lineage (NCBI taxonomy): Eukaryota > Metazoa > Chordata > Actinopteri > Salmoniformes > Salmonidae > Oncorhynchus > Oncorhynchus mykiss. Next base: position 52,614,500 of record NC_143038.1, on the reverse strand, counting down.
CTCAGTCTCATGGCAAAACGTGTAGAATAGAATGAGATTAACTATACAACTACATATTTCTCTCTACCCCATGGACAAATGTGTAACAGCAACATTTTCTCTCCGTCTCGTGGCAAAACGTGTAGAATAGAATGAGATTAACTATACAACTACATATTTCTCTCTACCCCATGGCAAAATGTGTAACAGCAACATTTTCTCTCCGTCTCATGGCAAAATGTGTAAGAGCAACATTTTCTCTCCGTCTCATGGCAAAATGTGTAAGAGCAACATTTTCTCTCCGTCTCATGGCAAAATGTGTAACAGCAACATTTTCTCTCCGTCTCATGGCAAAATGTGTAAGAGCAACATTTTCTCTCCGTCTCATGGCAAAATGTGTAACAGCAACATTTTCTCTCCGTCTCGTGGCAAAACGTGTAGAATAGAATGAGATTAACTATACAACTACATATTTCTCTCTACCCCATGGCAAAATGTGTAAGAGCAACATTTTCTCTCCGTCTCATGGCAAAATGTGTAAGAGCAACATTTTCTCTCCGTCTCATGGCAAAATGTGTAACAGCAACATTTTCTCTCCGTCTCATGGCAAAATGTGTAAAACAGCATGAGATTAGCAATAAAACATCAGAATGTGTCAAATTGAGCAACGCCACTGGGTTAGTGTTGTGTATAATGTTCTTACTAGCCTTCAGTATTTTAGTTAGTGTTAGTGTCCAGCTTTCTTTTGTTCTGTAGTAACTACGTCATTAGATTGGTGGTAATGGAAGGTCAGCTGTATATTGTCATAGTTGAGTAAATATTTTAGCATGATAGTCCTGCATTCTTGGACCTCTTTCACTGCTTTATAAGGTAATAATATATTAATTGATGCAAACAGACATTAGCCTAGGTTGTGCCAGAGCCCATGGCACTGGTGATTAACTGTACAGTATCTACACAATAAGATTAACTTCCAGTGAACTCCCAAATAGGTTGTTTCACCAAGTCTGCACCTTTTTAGAAGTGTCATTTGGTAAAAAATGTAACATTCTGTCATAAAGAGCACATATTTAAAAATATGTTTTCCAATCTGAAGAGGTTAAATTAAAATGACTGTTCAGTTTTCCACCACAAAACACCAGAAAAATTCCCAAAATAAAATGTATACTTTTATTATTAAGGACGCAAAAGGCACTCATAAAAAATGCACACCCTCCTCCTTTTATTGCAGTTGTCTGCATAATTTCCTTCTTCTGTGAAAATATCACTTAACATCACGTTGTTCAGCAAACAATCAAGTGCACACCTTTGATCCTAACAGAGTACCATGAGGAAGACATTGCATTTCCCGTCTCAAATGAGAGAGTGTTGACAAGGAACAGGATCAGGTCTATTACGTCATAACCCATTGCCTTGGCACTAATGATCAAAGTGAAAAAAATTTCATGGTGTTTTATAATGCACAAGCTTTCTCCCTGATCTCTTCTCATAGACTGCACTGCATTACTTCAATTACAAATACAGTCATACTTTTTTGTAGGTCAGATTCACTATCTTGGGAAGTTGCCAACACAGGGCTAACATAGGACTTAGATGTAAGTAGTCACGAAAACCAATTAGCCTAAACGAGTTTGCAATGTCCATTACCTACCAATGAAGAGTGGAGATTCCTTCAGTATAGTTCCCCTTAAAGCTGGTGGTGTGTTACCATCTTAACAAAGGGATGTCCTTACAGACCAGTTTCATCATACAGAGGAGGATAACAATTGAATAATTCCTCATCATTCTAAAATAACTCAAACATGCAACCATTGAGCTAATAAGCCTAGTGGTTAGACCATTGGGCCAGTAACAGAAAGGTTGCTGGGTCAAATCCCCTAGCTGACAAAGTAAAAATCTGTTGTTCTGCCCCCAAGCAAGGCAGTTAATGTCACAAATCCTGCCGAAGATGGTGCCTCTTGCTGTTCGGGCGGCGCTCGGCGGTCGTCGTCGCCGGCCTACTAGCTGCCATCGATTCCCTTTCCTTTTGTTTCTGTTAGTTTGGTCTAATTGGTTACACCTGTTTTGAGTTTAGTTTTGTTTGTAGGCTATTTAAGGGCACTAGGCCCGCTGGCTCTTGTGCGGGCTTGTTCTCTGTTTTATGATGTTGGTTTAATTTGTGGTCTCTATTTTTCCGGACAGTTTTAGTCCTGTTTGTTTGGACAGGTTGTTTCATGCGCCCTTGTGTTTTGCATGTCCGTTTTTCGCTGTCATTGGAATAAAGATCCACGTACGGAACTAACCTGCTCTCTGCGCTTGACTCCTCCACCCACCATTCATAGAAGCCATAACAGTTAACCCACTGTTCCCGGGCGCCGAAGACGTAGATGTCAATTAAGGCAGCCCCCCACACCTCTCTGATTCAGAGGGGCTTGGTTAAATGCAGAAGACACATTTCAGTTGAAGGCATTCAGTTGTACAACTGGCTAGGTATCCCCCTATCCCCTAATTGGGAATTTACAATGCTATCCAGCATTAGCTCATTAGCTGGGAAATAATTGTTGGAAGTGGGCCACAGTTCTAAGTATTGGAGGGCCAACAATCTCCATGGCACTAGATTAACATGCCACGGCTTTAGCCTTAATAACAGAGGCCCAATTGTATGGTGCTGCTGAGAAGACCAGATACTTAAGGCTAGCAAAGCCATTGGGGAGGTGTGTTTTAATTTATACAGTGTATGCTAAAAGCTGTGAAAACATGAAAACATTGTCAGCTAAGGCAGGGTTCAAGGGGTCACTGGGCAAATGGTGAATAACTATTGATTAAATTGATACATACTGTACTAACCTATTTGATCCATCGTAGATACTCTCTTCTACAACAACAGGCCGTTAATTGTTTGGCCACTTCCTTGGTCAATTGAACATTCTCTATTTTCTCTTTACATGACAAATGTTGCTACACAGATTTTGTGAACCAAACTCTCTCAGTGAAGTACAACTTCTGAGTTAGGTAATCTTTCTCTATAGAAGGCTTGAATATTGATGCCAGATTGTAGGATAGGTTTCTAAGCAGGAGCGGTCCTGTCTGGTTTTCAGAAACACCTTTGACACATTCCTTGCTAAGAAAGGTTAGTGGCCCAATAAAGCAGTCTGCATAATGAGATGCTCAAGCTCTTCTGTCTAGAGGACATCGCTATCTTTGTCACTGCTGTCGTGCATAGGAGGTTGTGAAATTTAGCAAAGATAATAGTGGGGGCCCAGATTCAGCAGACAGAATGGGAGTTATTATGGGCCTTCATCAGTTTCTTGCAAATGAGGAGTTTACAAAGAAAAAGTGAGTGAATGGAAAAGATATCCCACTGGGCAAACACTGGTTGAATTAACGTTGTTTCCACTTCATTTCAACCAAAAGATAAAATGTAAAGACTTTGAATCAACGTGGAAAACTGATTAGATTTGAAAAAAGTAATCACTGTAAGATATGTTTTTTTTTTTTTAAATCACCCAACTTTTAACCTAAATCCAATTACATGGTGACATGTTTTGTATATTTCACGTTGAATTCACATTAGTTGACAACTCAACCGAATGTCAATAAAAACTAGATGTTGAACTGACGTCTGTGCCCAGTGGGTTGTTTCAGAGTAACATGCGGGCAATGCTTAGCAAAGGGCACCAGCTGACCAGTACAGTCCCATTGATTGGGAAAGAAATGGTGTGGCGAGGGAGCCTAAAGAGATGACAAGTCAGTTCTGGGCAGTGAGGGTGGCCCACATGATACTGGCTTGAGTGATAGACGTTTCCAAAAAGACTGTGACCAGACAGTAATGTGCAATGAAGTGGATGATCATTGGCGGGCTTTGGCGAGGGTGCCAGCTGGCCAAGTACCATCTAAGTGACTAAAAAGATGGATGGCAGTTCAGTGAGTGGCCTTGGCACACCAAACATTGTGTTACTGAGCCAAATGAGCCCATTCAACTACAGAACAGGTATGTTACTATCCCACCAGTGACATAAACCAATGTCTAATAGAAGGTCAGTAATCTTCTAAAAGGGTCTGTGTCCTCTACTACAGTCTCACGCTCAAGTTTTGGGTCTCTCTTCTCTCACTCCTGCCAACCAATTTGTTAACTTGCAGCAGACTTCCAAGCATTAGTTTACTGACTTTATTGTCCCCTTGGGGGAAATGCTTTGCAGTATCATGTACACATTTTAAAATGTTGTTTAGATGAAAATATAAAAGAAAGCCAAGCCAAACGTTGCATACACTTCGAGAAGCCACAGAGTCACGCCCCTTTTGAGAAAAGGACATCCATGGTTGCATTCAGAATTTGCAGTCACACAGGAAAAATATGTGAAGGCTCTCCTGGACAGAAAGAAAACAGGGCCAATGGGTGCAGATCTTGAGGGCGGCTCAGGGTCTGACAGTATGTGCAGACAGACACCCAGGCAGTGGACGGAAATGAAGGTGCCACTGACGTAGAGCATTGTGGCTCCATAAAGAAAGAGGCCGTTTGAAGTGTTTGTGTTCCCCAGGCCCAAGCCCAAGCTCATGCATGTCTCCAGACAGCGTCTGCCTGCTCAGTTGGAGGAAAAGACCCAGCAAAGATGCAAGGTGCGCTTCTTTGTCTGTCATGGATTGAAGGCGTAAGATGCTTTCTATTGTCATATTTCCGCTGATACAAATTCTCGAATCAAAACTAGCTCTCAGTAGCCCTCCTTCTCCCTGAGGAAAACAGTGAATCATCTGAATGAGCTCCATTTGAATTGTAACATAAAAATATTCCATTCCAGTCAATGAATAAAGGTGAGATGTTACAACAACTGTAGATGGGCCTTTTAATAGGACATGGACTAGACATGGAAAGAAAGGGCGAACAAACACTCAAAGGTTCTAGACATTGTGTGGCCTTCATTTTTGACAGCCTGCTTCAGGTAACTAATAGGCTACTTCTTATCCAGTGCTCATGTGCATGGGGATGGATGACCATGATTCGCCTTCCAGGTCTTTCCTTGGATTAGGTCCAAAATGTGCTGGGAATTTATGCAAAATGTAACCACAATTCTAGGCGTCCTCGTTTTTAAGAAAATAGTGATGGAATAGGATTGAGCTTAAGAGCATTGCTCAATGACGAGAAGGCCATTTAAAGAACACTCAATGAAATAATCTTTGATGAGAGCAACTATTGATCAAATCATTAGGGTTAGTGCAATCCAGGTTCTTGGGACTTTCCTACCCCAAACCCTAACCCTTACCTTTACCTTTACCCTTACCATAACCTTCACCATAACCCTTACCTAACCGTAACCTTAACCGTTACCTTAACCATTTTAAATGTCAACTTCAATGGGGTGACGTCTGTGTTGGACATCCCAAGGATTCCAAATAGCAAGGACCAAAGCATTACTGAGACAAAGAAGCTGATGAATGAGGCTCAGAAGTACATGCATGAGCCCACAGGCCCGGTATTTTATGGCCTAGTAGTAAATGGAGTAATTGGATTTGGCTCATCTGTAAATTATCCCTCCAGATTTGTGTTCTGGGGAAACGCAAAGCTATAAGCTGTGATAACCTATGGATGAGGTAGGGGCAAGCTAAGCTATTCGGGCTGGGAATTGCCAGTGACCTCACAATATTATCATGATAGTTAGGTGCCGATACGATATGCATTGCGAGTCTTACGATTCTATATGTAATACGATTTGATGTTCCAAACATTGCTCACGTTATGTCTACAGCAGAGGGACAAGAAAGAGACATGAGAAAATTAGTTTTGATCAATTATGGATATAAAAGTGCTGAGAACAAATTGGCTCCCTATGTAGGGAACAAGCTATGAAGGAAAAATACTGTTTTGGTGCAGGTACAGCTAACTACTGCAAAAATAATATTGAAATATTGTCAAAACTATACAATATGATATATCATCAAAAATAATATCCCGATATGTAACTGTATTGATTTATTTCACCCAATAAGCTATGCATCAGGTCAGGAGTTTCACACATTGTTACTGCAGGTACCATGATCAAAAATGAAATAGCAACAATTCAATAAAGGATACCTGGGAAAGTAATATTGGAATGTGTTAGCATACTCTTACCATGTTATTATAATGTATCCCATGCCGTAATGTTCTACTTTTGATTTAGTGCACAATACAGGCCCGCTCAGAGTATACACCCCCTCTTTGTTTGTTATTGTTTTCATTAGATTTCAAAGGAATTTCATAAAGGACAGAAAAGAACACAGTTCCTAAAATGTGTCAGTCCTTCCCAGTCTCCCTTCCTTTTCCCGTCTGCTCTATTTTCTTTCTAATTTAAATGTGCCCCGCCATCTCTAACAAAAGATATAGGTGCATCGTGTATGTTGTAATGAAGTGACTCTACACGTTTTCCCTCCTCCCCTCATCCTGTATCTGGGTGCTGTGGACCATGAGGCTCAGAGAATAACAGAGGGAAGACACTTTGATGTCTCAATGCTTGTTTACAAGGTCAACTATAGTCTAACATGACCTGAACACTAGCATACTAAAGGCATTACTTTTTAGGTCAGAAATTATTGCAAGCCTCATAAATAAGACATTACATAGTCTCCTCCCACAACCGCTGTGGAGAGCCATGAATCTGGCAAGCGTAACTAGACATGGCATTGTCTGTTGGATTCAAGAATATACATTTTTCTTTAATGTATTTCTTTTACATAGTAAGTTGACTGAGAACACATGGTCAGCCAGGTCAATCAATCATAGGTAAGACTATGCAAAGACATTCAACAGCAACAAGCAACAGTCAGGTGTTCTAGAACTGCATTATAACCCCTGAAAGTGTATCACACCTTTTGACAAGCTTTGATGATTTTTTCATTCATCAGTCATTCCTACAACATTGCTTGGTAACTACTGATGTTTACATCACAAAGTGTTTGTCAGCAAAGAACTAGTCCATTTTTTGTGTAACCAGTTGAACTAGTTTTGAGTGACAATTTTCAATCTTACAAATAAACCTTACATTGCCTCATGATTATTCAGACATGACAAACCCACAGACAATGTGAAATACCATGTTGGTCTTCCTCTACCTCTGTTCCTCAGCCTGTTGCTTTAGGCCAGGTCAGTACATATGGCACACTCACCGGCCTTTGTCTCAGTATTTGCCTGTTATTGTTTTCCCATGGTTTCAAAGGGAATAGATTATATAAAAAGGGAACACATTTCTTCAATTTTTATATGTTTGTTCTCCTGTTCCCGACTCTTTCATTTGCACTGTATAAACACACACATTTTCCTTTCTGTAGTAATGATTATTTTCCTAATTTTTTTGCATGCACTCTGACCGGACCCTTCCCCGCCATCTCAAACAAAAGGTATTACGCAGTTTCATTAATTTACATTAAAATATTTGTTTTTACACACCTTTAATAACAAACATCTCCATCACAATTTATGGTTTTGAATAGAGGGTACCAATGTCACATTACCAGCTTTGGTCAAAGATCACAGATGTTGGATGTTTGAAACATTGTTTATGAAGGACTGAGCACGCATGGATACAGTAAGGTGCTGAGAAATAAAGGATGACTGACTGGATTAGAGGTCGACCGATTATGATTTTTTTAACGCCGATACTGATTATTGGAGGACCAAAAAAAGTAGATACTGATTAATCAGCCGATTATTACATATATTTGTAATAATGACAATACTGAATGAACAATACAACAATACTGAATGAACAATGAACCCATTTATTTTAACTTCATATAATACATAAATAAAATCTATTTAGTTTGAAATAAAAAGTCTGATTACTGATTGTTATGAAAACTTTAAATCAGCCCTAATTAATCGGTCGACCTCTAGACTGGATGTTTTTTTGTGTGTGCCTAAAAATGAGTGTTGTCATGGATCATTCAAATGTATTACTAGGCTACTACTACCTCTTCTCTTTTAGTATTGTTGGGATAAAGTACTAGGAGCAAGTAGACCTATGAAGTATAGAAATTCTACCCGTGGTAGGCAAGGTCACGTTATTGCTTACTTATAGCCTACGTGGGGGTTGCAAGTGGGATGAAAAGGTGGTGCATGCCAGTGTCATTTCCTGCCATGACCTCAAACTATTAGCAATGGTGAGTACATTAGCGCCCCCTGCTGCAAGCGTCTGATCAGTAGGCTATATAACCATGTTATTACAATATAATACTTTGCTCACGCCTCCACCAAATTGTAATCAAAATGTATCATTTCAATTAAATACATCGAGGACGATGTGCTTAACACATAACTATCCGACCTAGTACTTCAACAAAACGAAGTGACACTTTTCAGAGTTACATGTCTTAACGTCGTCATAGGGGTGCAAGTATAAACCAATAGAAGCTCAGAGATAGAAACGGGCCTCCTCCTTACAAATTGAGGCTGAACTCAACTCACATTGAGGCCGAACTAAACTCTTGCGTCAGCCAATCACTCTAGACGGGCTGTAGGAAATATATTCACCGGTTTATTTCCCCAAAGAGTAGACAGTCTGTACTCGAAGAACGAACTACTTCAACAACCCAAGAAAACTTTGAGGCATGATGAATCTGAAGTTTTGAGCTCATGACAGAAATTACACTAGTGGAATAAACACGATAAACTGAGGATAATTTGGAATCAAATAATTACGCTGAAAATAAAGAAGAAGAACAAAGAAGATACTATTGTTTATGACATATTGTATCATTATCATCTTAAAAATGAGACACCTCGTCTGAGTAAAAAAAATTGCCGCGGAAGTTACCCAAACTATATTCTCGACATTTCAAGATTGCCAGCAATAATATCGACAAGCCATACTGCGGCAATGGATTCAGGCAGCAAGGTAGGCTAATTGTATGAGTGAGGCTAACGACTAGTTGGCAGTATTCGTAGAAACCAATATACAAAACTGTGTATGTGTTTGTGTCTCTCTGAGAGAAAGAGAGAGATAGAGAGAGGCTAAGAGAGATAGAGGGAAGCTAGCTTCCCAGTAATATTGAAAACTGATTAGGTTAGCTTGAGACTCTCAAACTGCCTAGCTGTGTTAATGTCAATGGATTCCGAATACTAAGTATTTTTTAAAGAAGTTACACTAGCTAGCCCATCATGTAATTGTTTTATTCAATTGAAACGTAAAACGTGTGTGCTGTGCTGCTCACCATTGTCTTTGGACGCAGTCGGATATGCGGCTGCTGGGGAAAATGCAGCACACGCGCGATCGCAAGTCAGGTCGTGGGGTAGACCTACTACGTTCATGGCCGCTAATTGGCTATTCATAATCCCCCTCCATACATTACAAACTACCTGCGTCTTGGCCAATTGTAAACCCTATCCCCTCTGTTGACAACATGACTGTATCTGGTGTAGTAATCCATTTATAAAGTAGTGGGATTAAAATTAGCTCAATGAAGAGCATGATGGCATTACTCACAGGAATGCAGCACATTAAAGTCTAAAGATGATTAAATATTATCTGTTTTATCACAGCATATGAGGTCTTCACATCATTTTTGTTCATTTTCACATTGCATTTGATGTAACATTTGCTTATTGTTGTTTTACAATAGTAAAAGGAAGAGAGTGAGACGTGACTCATCTGGTCTCTGATATGGCTGACTTACCACTGACTGCTGATGCTGTGTGGTTAGCTACCCCCCTGACAACTTTAAAGTCACTTCCCCCAGCCCTCACTTAGAGTTTACTTCTGGTTGAAATGGTAAACATGTTTATTGTTATTTGTCTGTAACCCCTTTTATGGTTAGGCATAGACGTTTGATTTCCTGGCGCTCAGCTGGAACACAATTAAAATTACCCCTTTCCATTCATTCCCATTAGGCCAGTGTTTAGCTTTTGTCAGACAGCTTGAGCTTTGAGCATGTGTCCAGGCTAACACCGCACTGAGCATGTCTACTGGTTTATAATCAGCATCTCGTGGTTGGGCATCGCACTCTGGCTTGTGCTTATGATCCCTGAGTGTGTGCAGCACAGCTGGACAGGGAGGGGGCAGTCAGCGTGTGGGTAGAACCAGGGGTTGGTGACATAGGGTGTGGCGGGTATCTGGCTATATGTCAAAAGCCAAAATACCAATGAGCTGTCCCCAGCCATGGTTCAGTCCTGTGTGCATAACATTGTAATAAGCATTTGTCAATTATATTCTGGTTCATACTGTATGTCTGCAAGGTAAAGCAGGCTACGTTTTGGCTCTAGGATAAATGTCCTCATTGCCAGTCTAGAGCTTTCCAAGGAAATCATTGTATTGCATTTTACATATGGCTGTGACGTTCATGGAATTTTGGATGACTGTATTTGGCCAACCAAATGACCGTGGTCTCCGTAATAACCATTCAAATAGCACATTTTCTCCTTTCCTCCACTCCTGACTACATGTGCTGCCATAAAAAAAATATTTGAATAGAAGAACAGGAATCCTCATTCAAATCAATGATGGCATAATGAGTTGGCTGGTGGCCATCGTGAGTGTAACCATGGTAGAAAAGCAGGAAGTAAAAGCAAAAAGTAAAAGCTAGGTCGAAAATATACCGGTTAAGACTATGTTGTCACAAATCTGGGACCAGCACCGTTGCTAAATAACTTCTCCCAACCTCTCTCCAAAACAAAATACTTTCTAACCTCTTAGGTCCTATTATAGACTGGATAACAAGCATTTCCCTCTGACACAAAGCCTTCCGATTTATGGGCAGTTTGGGCACAAGTTGTAAGTCCCTTTAAAGCTCGACTGAACAAAATGCTTTGTTTTAGTTCAGTGGAAGCCTCTTTTTCTCTTGGGTAAGAAACAAGGTAATTGGGGCAAGCGTACAGTTGACCTGGTCTGTGGTGGGTGGAATAACTCTAAGAAGAAATTAGATTTTTAACTGAGTGGACAGTTCTGGCTTTTGATTAAACCCAAAGCCGGCATTCAGTTCCTTCCTTCTAAAAACTTAATTCCACTCAATCCACTGGCTTCCTCCACTCACTTTATTTCCCTCTGCATGACTGCCCCTTCAGTATGCCCTTTCAATATAAGTGTCAGTGTGTTCTAATGAGGCCTAAATACTTTTTATATAAAAGATGGGATTAAGAGATCTGTGAATGCTGTAATTGAAACAGGCAGAAACGTAGGGCCTAATTCATTTCCTCAGAAAAAGTGGAAGGCATTGTGCACACTGTACTGACCTCTGCTAATCGCTTTTCATGTGAAGGATAGTTTGGTTAAATCTGTAAAGCTGTAGTGTACTGTACAGGCTCATTCGCTTGTTCTCCATAAAGCTATACTGTATCTGAGATTGTGTCAGGTTTGAACAAACACTTGCACCAGATATCAGTGGGAAATTCGACGGATCAGAAATACACATGTATGGAAACGTTTTGTTTGTATCTGACAGTCTTTACTTTATTACATTTAGTTTGACAGGTACAGTGCATATTAATTCATCCACATTACTGTAAATGTGCCAGTTTTTGCCATCCCCCTAATTTTCAACTGCAGTCGATCCATTGACCTCTTTGTTTTAGACCATGTTATGGACCATAGACTTGTTCCTGTGAACTCTTCACTCAGTGAATGACTAAGGGAGGCAGTCAGGATACACAGGAGGGGCTCTGTGCTGTCCTGTGCTGTGAGTCAGGTTAGGGAGGAGGATGAGGGAGTGATATTAGGTTCCCCTGTGAAACCCGAGGCTGTCAAGGAGGTGACGTTTGCAGGGACGTGAGGCTGGCGGCATAGCCATCATTGAGAGCCATAGGCGAGGTGAGTATGTGGGGAACTGGGAGCTGTGGCACAGCCAGCCATGGCTTCTGCTTTCTGAACAGAACTAGGCCTATCGTAAACCTCAGATGTTTAGATTAGAGAAGGCCCTTAACCTTACAGCACCTGAGGGTGATTCACATTACATCTATATGTACTGTTGTCACTTACAGACTGTCACTGTAGCATGGCCTTGCTAATCAATATGATACAGTGTTTCCCAGCGGTACTTTTAGCAGAGGCTGAGGTGTTTGAAGAGGGGGACTAGAGAAAGGTTATACAGTACACTGGAACTGGATGACTAATGCATTATACTATAGGTGTCACTTACAGGGAAGATGTGGCTGTAAACATTTCACAGCAGGAAGTAATTATGTTTCATCAGACATCCTCCCAAAACCAGTGAGGTCAGTTTTAAGGCTTTGGTCACCTGACAAAGTGCTGATATGATGTGAAAAAGGGTTCCGTCTTACATTGTACCTACTTGGAATTGACTCTCACAATTCCACATACCTCTGTTATACAACTCTGGCCCATCCCTGCTCACCATCGTCATTCGTCAGGGCAGTATACCATGTTTCCTTGTTGGACTGCTTGTTGATCACATAAAGTCGATTTTAATTGACCTAACGGCCTCCAATATAACCCATGAACTGTGTTGAGTAAACTGTTGCTCAAGGAACAGGCCTTATGATCACATTAGATGTTTGCTCAAGCCCAGACTATCTCATACATCAATGTAAAGAGATTTTACTGTTAATGCATTTAGCTAGATGAGGCAGGTCTGAAACGTAAAAATTCACTATAATCATATATTTGGAGAGAGATTGTTGTTGTTTTTTTGTTCCATTTTACATCTGAATATTACATTTTTATTGATCCGAGGTAGATGTGACTAAAATTATAGGCTACATTTGAGACATTTATCTTTTTGTGTTAGTACTAATTTAAATAGTGAGAAATAAGCCCCTTTGCGCTAACTAGGCCTAAAGCAACCGTCACCAATACTACAGCCCACTCACTGTGACTGGGCTAAAATTTACAGACTCACTCCTGAGAAGGAGGAGATTGATTTGCATGGAAGTTTATCTTTGGGAGGAATGTAAACTTGGCTGGTGGCAGCAGCTGTTTTATAACAATGGTGTTTGTTTAAAGGGCCAGTGTAGTCTTTAAGGCTGTGATAACCATCTCAGAGCTGGAGGGCGTGACTTCATCGTTTTCTGATAGCAAACCATACAACACAAGATCTACCCTGATGGCGTGTGTTTACATCCTGTGCTAGGGCTGGTTATAACAACCCAGCCATGGAGTTGTTGAACCCCTGCGACTCATTGCTTGTGTGGAACTTTATTGGTTAAGCTGCTACTTTTTCAGACTTACACTTACCCCACCTCACTTTCAGACCTGCCCTTGTTTAGGTCTCTATTACTGAGCTATACTAAGCTTACTGTGTAGTGAGTGTTTCCAAACACAGCCCACTTTGTAGCTCCCACCCTCTTCAAGAATCTCAGAATGAACAGAAATGGAATGCCTTCCCTTTTGTTTAGAATAGCCTTGAGCACTTGTTCTCAACAGATATTTTAGGTGAGGTAGGCCTAGTTCATTAGTGCCCTTTAAAGCAGCATTTTTAAAAAAGAGGATCCTTAAATAAATACAATTTCCCTGTCAGATAATCCCATGTCAGATATGGCTGTGTAACTCAGTTGGTACAGTAGAGCATGGCTCTTGCAGTGTTGTGGGTTTGATTCCCACGAGGGACCAGTATGAAAAAAGTATGAAAATGTATGCTCACTATTTTATTTAACCTGGCAAGTCAGTTAAGAACAAATTCATTTTTTACAATGACGGCCTACCCCAGCCAAACCCTCCCCCAACCTGGACGACGCTGGGCCAATTGTGAGCCACCTTATGGGACTCCCGATCACGGCCGGTTGTGATACTGCGATCAAACCAGGGTCTGTAATGACACTTCTAGCACTGAGATGCAGTGCGCCACTCGGGAGCCTAACTTAAGTTGCTCTGCATAAGAGCGTCTGCTGAAGTACTAAAATGTAGATAGTCTTTTACGCTTCTGCTACTCTCTGTTCATCATATATGCACAGTCACTTTAACGATACCTACATGTACATACTACCTCTATAAGCCTGACTAACAGGTGTCTGTATATAGCCTTTTTGGGGTGGACTATTGGTTAGAGCCTGTAAGTAAGCATTTCACTGTAAGGTTGTATTCAGCGCACGTGACAAATAAACTTTGATTTGATTTGATCTTCCTGGGGGGCCTAGTTTATCTCATGAATAGGAAGCACATATAGGCTATCATGCAAGTTTATCTAGTTGAGTGCTTTTTGTGACAATGTGTCAGAGCCTACTGTATATTTACCCTTGCAGAAATGCATTTTGGGATGGTTCATTTTCCCTCACATTTTACAGACATTTAGGACCTTGTCATAACTACACTGGCTTTAAGATTAGAATCAGTCACAACATGAGTACGAAAGAGGATCTCAGCTTCCATAGCAACTGGTGTAAAGCATTAAGGCTAAATCTTATGTCAGAACAGCCATGTCACTATCAAAACATCACCACAGATACAGACAACTCCTAAACAGAGGAAAACGCCCAGTACCAGTAGCCCACATACCTCTTCTCCACACAATTGTAACCAACAAAAAACGAAATCCCAATATGCCTACAATACAGACAATACGCCACAGACACACTGCATAATGGCTCGCCTAGTGTGTTAACTTGATGGCAAGAGGAAAATATCTGCCTTCCTTGTGGCTCCACTGGGATTATGCCAATCAAACCATTTTAGAAATAACAGGAACACAGACAATGACTGAGGCTAGATCCCCCCTCTCCTGAGAGGGCTGGGTGTGGACACGTGGTCCTAATGCACAAATATTTAGGCCTACAATCAACCACCTGAGGTGGACAGATTTAGGATGAATTCCCCATTCTCTGTGCTTGGCCTGAGGCTAGGTTGCCTTCTTGCAAGTTATGTCACTACCACACACATTTGGGGCAGTACAATCACCTATTGCGCAATGTAGGACACTAGCCCGTTCTATAGAAACTGCAGCTCAAGTTAGGCAAGTTCTTTTACATTTCGGGGGAGGAAAAAAAAAATGTAGAAACTAAAGCATTACCAGGCCCAAAATCCTTAGATTGGTTTGTAGTTAATCAACAACACAGGAGATCCACACAAATGACATGAGTCATGACGGGACAATCAATATGTTTTGTATGCCGTCTTCAGGGTGTTGATAGTGGTTACTTGTCAAACGAGTTGAACAAGATAAAGTCAATGGATATTGTACAACTAAATTGATTAACCTTTACAGTACAGTGTGCCAAGGAGGTTCTCACCAAAATATGCCTTAAGGCCTGTCTAGCCTAGGCCTAGGCTATATGGAATGGCAGCAACAGGATAGCTTAGCCTAGAGATTTGTATTCTTAAGACAATAAGTCTATCAACTCCAAGTACCTCCAAGCTGCTCTTTTCATGCTCTGATACAGTACAGACATTTGGAGAGAGGGGATTTCTAACAGACTTTCTCTCCTGTCTATATGCAGCAAGTGACCTTCCAGTTGATGCTGACGGTGGGAACAGCAGTGATTGGCTCGCTGCAGTTTGGTTACAACACGGGTGTCATCAACGCCCCTCAGAAGGTGAGTCCACGGGAACGAGATTGGGTGGGGAGGTGGGGCTGATGTGTCTTATGGGAATTGGATGGGAAAGGCTTATCTATATTTATCCAAGTGACACCGTGCTCGAATCTTCCCCAACACCTTTTCCCAGATGAGACTGCCGCTGTGTCTGCCTTGGCCAGTCAAGATGTTCCCTGCAACACGTGAAAAAAGGGGAGCTAATAATATCTCAAGTA
Organism: Oncorhynchus mykiss; assembly: GCF_057628025.1. NCBI lineage: Eukaryota > Metazoa > Chordata > Actinopteri > Salmoniformes > Salmonidae > Oncorhynchus > Oncorhynchus mykiss. Next base: position 52,598,885 of record NC_143038.1, on the reverse strand, counting down.
TCTCGTCCAAGGCACTCTCCATTAAAGGGCCTCTGTGATGTGCAAAGCACTGTTTTCATGCCCCGAAGGGGCTCAGATTGTAAGTGAGGTGACAGCCAGGAGAGCGCTACTCACTCCGCTAAAGGGAACATCATTTAGGAGCTCTCAGTGAGACGTGTCTCCAAAAATGGAAATAAGTTATTTTCCATTTACTTAAACAAAATGTGTTTCTTTGACCCTACTCCTTCACATTTCTCGTTAAATTGGATCCCGTGAACAGTTTTGTACTGTAGCTGCTAAATCTACAAAATGGTTTTGTTTACTGAAAGCTCACAATATCCAGGGGATATTAGGTCTTGTGGGTCATAATAATCTTTCAGTTTCAAATAAAATACAATTTGATTAGTCACATGCGCCGAATACAACAGGTGTAGTAGACCTTGCAGTGAAATGCTTACTTACCAGCCCCTAACCGACAGTGCAGTTTCAAAAAATACGGATAAGAATAAGAGATAAAAGTAACAAGTAATTAAAGAGCAGCAGTAAAAAATAACAATATCTACAGGTGGGTGCTGGTACAGAGTCAATGTGCGGGGGCACCGGTTAGTTGAGGTAATATGTACATGTAGATAGAGTTAATTAAAGTTACTATGCGTAGATGACAACAGAGAGTGGTGGTGGTGGGGGGGGGGGGGGGGGGGGGGGCTTCCTCTGACACTGCCTGGTATAGAGGTCCTGGATGACAGAAAGCTTGGCCTTAGTGATGTACAGGGCCGTTTTCACTACCCTCTGTAGTGCCTTGCGGTCAGAGGCCGAGCAGTTGCCATACCAGGCAGTGATGCAACCAATGCTCTCGATGGTGCAGCTGTAGAACCTTTTGAGGATCTGAGGACCCATGCCAAATCTTTTCAGTCTCTTGAGGGGGAATAGATTTTGTTGTGCCCGCTTCACAACTGTCATGGTGTGCTTGGACCATGTTAGTTTGTTGGGGATGTGGACACCAAGGAACTTGAAGCTCTCAACCTGCTCCACTGCAGCCCCGTCGATGAGATGGGGGCGTGCTCGGTCCTCTTTTTCCTGTAGTCCACAATCATCTCCTTTGTCTTGATCACGCTGAGGGAGAGGTTGTTGTCCTGGCACCACACGGCCAGGTCTCTGACCTCCTCCCTATAGGCTGTCTTGTTGTTGTCGGTGATCAGGCCTACCACTGTTGTATCATCTGCAAATTGAATGATGGTGTTGGAGTCGTGCCTGGCTGTGCAGTCATGAGTGAACAGGAGGTACAGGAGGGGGCTGAACATGCACCCCTGAGGGGCCCCTGTGTTGGAAAAAGGCAGTGTGGAGTGCAAAAGAAATTCCATCGTCTGTGGATCTGTTCGGGCATTATGCAAATTGGAGTGGGTCTAGGGTTTCTGGGATAATGGTGTTGATGTGAGCCATGACCAGCCTTTCAAAGCACTTCCTGGCTACAGACGTGAGTGCTACGGGTCGGTAGTCATTTAGGCAGGTTACCTTACTGTTCTTTGGCACAGGCACTATGGTGGTCTGCTTAAAACATGTTGGTATTACAGACTCGGACAGGGAGAGGTTGAGAATGTCAGTGAAGACACTTGCTAGTTGGTCAGCGCATGCTCGCAGCACACGTCCTGGTAATCCATCTGCGGCCTTGTGAATGTTGACCTGTCTAAAGATCTTACATCAGCTGCGGAGAGCGTGATCACACAGTCTTCCGGTACAGCTGGTGCTCTCATGCATGCTTCAGTGTTATTTGTTATTTAGGTGAAAGGGCTAATCCACACAGTATTGGTCTTTGTCTGAACAAGCCTTTTGGCAGCTGGGCTCATAGTTCCAGGTGCTTTGTTGCCTGAATACATGGGACACCTGCCCTCTCCATTACTTTTGATATATGAGGGGCTCTGTGTGATCTACAGTCCCAGCTGTCTCCTGTCCTGATGTTCCTTTCTCAGGAGACCACTTATTGCTCCATCACACACACTCATTTGGTTGTCAGTACCTACCTGTCATACCTACCAAGTGCTTCAATTGATGTTTGGGAGCCAGCACTGTTTTGTGAATAGAATAGTAGGCTACAGATGTAGGATCTTAATTTGAGCCAAGTTTGCTACAGCAGAAAAATAATCCTACAGTAACAGGAAATGTGAATTATTATGTGGATTATAATGGACATTTTTGTAGGAATTTATATATTTTTTGTTAAGGCAAATCAAGTCTGAAATTTCAAGGTGACAAAGACAAACTTTAGAAGCCTTTTTAAAACTCAAAATTTTAAAAAAGTGTGCAATTCCTGATGTTCAGGAAAATTCTCAGCAACAAAAGAGTGATCAAATTAAGATCCTACATCTGTACACAATAGGGAAGAAAATAATACTTTGATACCTGTTTATTACAGACCGGTAGACATTCTGATTGGTTAAACCCCCCAGCGGTGAATAATTCAAATGTGATTGTAGGACCAGATGATCTAGTTCTAAGTATAAGCCTAGCTGAGGTGTAGAGGTGGGGTGCCCTCCTGTAAGAGTGGTCAAGGGGGGCAGTAGTGAGAAGGGAGTGGATATTTTTATTTATTAGATTTTTATTTCACCTTTATTTAACCAGGTAGGCAAGTTGAGAACAAGTTCTCATTTACAATTGCGACCTGGCCAAGATAAAGCAAAGCAGTTCGACACATACAACAACACATGGAGTAAAACAAACATACATGTAGAGGACATGGATATGTAGAGGTTTGCTGTCATTCAGACACTGGGCCAGTGTAAACCTGCCCTCCTTTCCCCTCCTCAGTCTCAGCTGAGGTCCCAGTTACGTATATACACACACATAAGCACACTGACACATGCTCAGTAATACCACACAATGCCACAGCTGTTTAGAATCAACATACAGAGTGCAGGGAAGTATTCACAGAAATAGTAGTATTGCTGAACATAGAGACACACCCAGAACATTTCACTGTACCATTTACACCCTGTATCCTGTGCACATGACCAATAAACTTTCATTTGATTTGAGATCCATGATAAATATGATACAGCATGACTAATTACTGAGTGTATAAAACATTAGGAACACCTTCCTAATATTGAGTTGCACCCCCTTTTGCCCTCAGAACAGCCTCAATTCGTCAGGGCATGGACTCTACAAGGTGTCAAAAGTGTTGACTCCAATGCTTCCCACAGTTGTGTCAAGTTGGCTGAATGTCCTTTGGGTGGTGGACCATTCTTGGTACACACGGGAAACTGTTGAGCGTGAACAACCCAGCAGCGTTGCAGTTCTAGACACACTGCTACCATACACTTTTCAAAGGCCCTTAAATATTTTGTCTTGCCCATTTACCCTCTGAATGGCACACATACACAATCCATGTTTCAAGTGTCTTAAGGCTTAAAAATCCTTCTTTAACCTGCCTCCTCTTCATCTAGACCAGTGGTCGCCAATTGTCGATCTTCAAGGCATTCCTAGTCGATCACCAAATATTTCTGTAGAAAAGCCAACGAACAATAAAGGCTTGCACTCCTTTTTTAAAGTCATGTTGAGCTGTTGCCGCACTGGGTAAGCAAAGTGTTCCCATGAGACAAACTCCGACTACCCGGCGGACTGGCAAATCTGTTACTAAATCGAGTGCACCTACTGCACTGCCCAATCGGATAGCTCAAATCACCGTGGCTACAGAGCTTCCATGACCCTGGCCACAGCCAAGTTTAATAGGCTGCTAGCCTACTTTAGATTTAATCATTTTTAAAACCATGACCACAGAGAGACTGTCAACGAATACGGCAAAGAGATGCTGTTTTTATGAGTGAGTTCATGTTTAAGTTTATATTCAGCACTGTCACTGTTTTTTTATTTGACCTTTTATTTAACCAGGTAGGCCAGTTGAGAACAAGTTCTCATTTACAACTGCGACCTGGCCAAGATAAAGCAAAGCAGTGCGACACAAACAACAACACAGAGTTACACATGGGATAAACAAACATACAGTCAATAACACAATATAAAAATCTATATACAGTGTGTGCAAATGTAGTAAGATTAGGGAGGTAAGGCAACAAATAGGCCATAGTGGTGAAATAATTACAATTTAGCATTAACACTGGGGTAATAGATGTGCAGAAGATGATGCAAGTAGAGATACTGGAGTGCAAAGGAGAAAAAGAAAAAAAAACAATATGGGGATGAGGTAGTTGGGTGGGCTATTTATAGATGGGCTGTGTACAGGTGCAATGATCAGTAAGCTGCTCTGACAGCTGATGTCACTATTCTACACTATTACAAAACGCGCTTCTCCGTACTTCCGCTCGGGCTGCAGCTGCAATGAATGAGTAGCCAAGTATTGATAGCCCTGCGTTTTATTATTATTAGCAGCTTGTCGTGTCAATTTTAATTTGAAGGAATATTTAACTTTCTCTGGTCATAGGAACAGCATGAATTTGTGCATGAGGCAGATGCGGTGCGACTCGAGTTTCGCGATCAGATGGAAGACGGTGTCCCCTCTCTCTGGTCAGTCTCAATAGAAGAAAGGAATGAGAGAGCAGGGACCGTGAGAGGTGGTTGGGAAAAATAGTTTTGAACGGTCATCCAACTCGGAATTCCAAGTCAGTTGGAAACTCGGGCATCTTTCTAGAGCTCTGACTTTTCGACCTGAAGATCCCTGATGTCGTAATTTGACCTCGTTGACCATCAGTCCAGTAAAATAAAAAAGCGAATTATTTCAATTCATGCTCCACAGTGCCTCACAAGTGCTAAACCAACTGATCTATTTTGTTATCAAAGCTTGAGTTTTAAAATATGATATGGTCTGATTAATAATATTGGCAGGCCAATGATATAGCCAATATGCTGTGATAATGTGTTAGGCCTACTTCCCAAACATCATTCCTACAAAACTGTTTGTGTGAGGTTAATGTATAAAAAAAAAAAAATCTGAGCAGTAGATCTCAGCTTGCTTTTTGACTGCGAAAGTGATCTTGACTCAGAAAAGGTTGGTGACCACTGATCTAGACTGACTGAATAAGGGATCATAGCTTTCACTTGGATTCACCTGTTTAGTCTATGTCATGGAAAGAGCAGGTGTTCCTAATGTTTTGTACACTCCGTGTATATGGAGACCCTTAATAACCCCCAGCCCAAATCTCCATCTCTCTCTCCGATGTGATGCAGCCCTTCCGCTCTAAAGACTGTAGCACTGATTAGATTAGGTGTCTCTCAAGTGCCCTGGTTTGCTTCTCCACCCTGCCTGCCGGCTCCAAATTGGGCCCCTTGTAGCATAGACAGACAGACCTGAATGCCTCCGCATTGCCAGGCCAGGAGTCCACAGAGACAGTAATGCTTTAATCAGTACAGGGTCACCGGTCATGAATGGACAGCTTTTTTCATTGTGGCCAGGTGCGTGCTAGGTTTTGAGTCAGACACAAGCCTATTCAGAGAAATCAAGAATAAGAAATAATAATAAGGTAGACTTGCCATTCTCTATCTGTAAGAATGTTTATTTTATGGAACTATATTGACAGTGTTGGGCTATACCATATCTTGAAGAGCATACCCAGCTTACCTCTCCTGCCCTATAAAATACATTAACAGTTCTATATCAATCACTCAGCATTATATAAGTATTGGTAAAGGGTATATTGTATAATCTATCAGTAAAGCACATGACAGGAGCCAGCAGTGATATTTGGGAGAGGAGGACAGGAGGGGGCAGGGCTCAGTGCTGAGTACTAGAAGTGCTAGATAGAGGTAGAGGGAGTCCTAGACATATGACAGTTGTCAGTGTGCCACGGCAGAGACATGGGGGGAGGGGGACATTCCTCCCAGCCTGTACCACTTAACTTCCAGCACAAGCTGATCAGACATATGTATGTTTATCAACACTGAGTCACTGTGGGGAAGGGGCTGAAACCTGAAACCTCGCTCTCCTACAAACGACCTTGTTGCTGGAAAACCTGAAATACAATCCTCTACCTCCATCTACTGGCCATACATCAAACAGCAGCCACCTGGCCAATGGCAATGAGGACAAGGAAACACCTTTTTTTACTGTCTCTTACATTACTGTATGTCTATGGTACATTTGACTGGGATTTCTGTCTATGGCAGTGTTGTGAGCTTGTGTTGTTTTCTCTCCTGCTCTGCTAGGTTATTGAGAGGTTCCTCAACGAAACATGGTCACACCGGTACCAGGAGCCCATCACCAAGACCTCCCTCACCACCCTGTGGTCCATCTCCGTCGCCATCTTCTCTGTCGGCGGCATCTTCGGCTCCTTCTCCGTGGGCCTGTTCGTTAACCGCTTTGGCAGGTAAATACGACACTTCACAATGTTTATTTACAACTGTGTTATGTGAGATGATATTACATGTGTGATATGTAAATGTCTGTAAGTAAGTGGACTATAATTGACATGACTATTTCTGTGGTGTCTACAGGAGGAACTCCATGCTCATGGCCAACGTGCTGGCCTTTGTCTCCGCTGCTCTCATGGGCTTCTCTAAGATGGGTGGCTCCTGGGAGATGCTGATCATCGGGCGCTTCGTGGTGGGCCTCTACTCCGGCCTCTCCACTGGCTTTGTGCCGATGTACGTGGGTGAGGTGGCCCCCACTGCCCTCCGAGGAGCCCTGGGCACCCTCCACCAGCTAGGCATCGTCACAGGCATCCTGATGGCACAGGTCAGTGCCAATGGGCACAGGGATATTTTGGATGGTGAATAATGGATGAGTTGTATGCTTTTCCAAAGGAATCTCTTTGAGAGCTGTTCTATATGATATTCTGATGGTGGTCTAACTATGTGTTGTGGTTCAGGTGTTTGGCATGGAGGCCTTAATGGGGAACGCATCTCTGTGGCCCTTCCTGCTGGGCTTCACTTTCATCCCAGCCCTAGTGCAGTGTGCACTGCTGCCCTTCTGCCCCGAGAGCCCCCGCTTCCTCCTCATCAACCGTAACGAGGAGAACAAGGCCAAGACTGGTGAGCAGAGTACATTTATACACAAACACACATTCATACACTTGATGTCATCAGTTCAGCCAATGTCAGTTCTGTCAGTTTGAATGAGTTGAAAATTATCTAAAATAAGGGCCATGTTTCAATAAATGTGTTTAATTTAAATGTATCCCTCGAATTGCCTGAATTGATCTGGTATGGAGTGACCCAGCCCTAGCAGACTGTAATGTAACCTCCATTCTCGCTCTGTTTCTGTCAGTCCTGAAGAAGCTGCGTGGGACCACAGACGTGAGTGCAGACATGCAGGAGATGAAGGAGGAGGCCAGGCAGATGATGAGGGAGAAGAAGGTGACCATCCTAGAGCTGTTCCGTTCGCCACTCTACCGCCAGCCCATCTTCATCGCTATCATGCTTCAGCTCTCCCAGCAGCTGTCTGGCATCAACGCTGTGAGTCACCTCTCATACACACTTCTCACCCCAAACACATACAGCAGGGTTCCCCTGATTTGGTGGTTTTATTTAGCCCCCCAGGTTTTTTATTTGTTATTGTTCAACATAGAAGACTACAATAACACCAGGAAATCAGCTCCAAGTTTGTTCCCAAGTATTCCCGCGAATAATAGAGAGACACGTGATCGTATACAACTGGTTTGAAGTGATTATGTTTTTGTCAAATATTATATCTGTTTGGTCTTCTTGCCAGCAGCATACCACCCTGTGTACCACTGCTGGCTTGCTTCTGAAGCTAAGCAGGGTTGGTCCTGGTCAGTCCTTGGATGGGAGACCAGATGCTGCTGGAAGTGGTGTTGGAGGGCCAGTAGGAGGCACTCTTTCCACTGGTCTAAAAAATATCCCAATGCCCCAGGGCAGTGATTGGAGACACTGCCCTGTGTAGGGTGCCGTCTCTCGGATGGGACGTCAAACGGGTGTCCTGACTCTCTGAGGTCATTAAAGATCCCATGGCACTTATCGTAAGAGTAGGGGTGTTAACCCCGGTGTCCTGGCTAAATTCCCAATCTGACCCTCAAACCATCACGGTCACCTAATAATCCCCAGTTTACAATTGGCTCATTCATCCCCCTCCTCTCCCCTGTAACTATTCCCCAGGTCATTGCTGCAAATGAGAACGTGTTCTCAGTCAACTTACCTGGTAAAATAACGGATAAATAAAAAAATGTTTTAAAAAAGTCAATTTGTAGTCTACAAATTATTTGTAATTTTGTTCCAGCCCACCGACCATCTGCTCAAGAAGAAATGGCCCTCGGCTGAATCTAGTTGATGATCCCTGACATACAGTATACTACCTATTTTGCAATTCTAAACTGTGCTGTTGGTGTCCTGCAGGTTTTCTACTACTCTACCCGTATCTTTGAGAAGGCCGGAGTTGCTCAGCCTGTTTATGCTACAATTGGTGCCGGTGTGGTCAACACAGCCTTCACTGTGGTGTCGGTGAGTAACTGTGGCAGATGTGTATGTGTCATTTATGGTGCACATGGTGTACCACATTAGGGGTTGGACAGTGTAACTCAACCCTCTCTCCTCTCAGTTGTTTGTGGTGGAGCGCGCCGGACGCAGGTCTCTCCACTTGCTGGGGCTGATAGGAATGGCAGGCGCTGCCGTTCTGATGACCGTCGCTCTGGCTCTGCTGGTACGTAGACTAACTACAGCACACTTCACATAAGGCTAGCAGCTCTCATACGGAATGACACTTGGTTTATTGATACACGTCCTTGTAAATATAATATGTTGAATGAATACCAGTAGTTTAACCCCCTGCTGTCTGTTTGTCCTCCATCAGGAACAGCTGCCGTGGATGTCCTACGTGAGCATCGTGGCCATCTTTGCCTTTGTGGCATTCTTTGAGATTGGCCCGGGTCCCATCCCCTGGTTCATCGTGGCTGAGCTGTTCTCCCAAGGACCCCGGCCCTCGGCCTTCGCTGTGGCTGGCTTCTCTAACTGGACCGCCAACTTCATAGTGGGCATGGCCTTCCAGTATGTAGAGGTAAGCACTGAGCACAGCCTTGTTAGTCACTGATGCTCATCATGGTAGATGTTGTCTGCATACTCATCTCGATTAGGGTTGCAAAGCTACTGGTATTTTACGAAAGTTACTGGAATCTTCATTAATTTTGGTAATTAACAGAAAATGTATGGCAATATATCGTACATTTAGTAATTTATACTTTAATAATAAAATATTTAAAAATCCTATATAGTATGAATTTGTTATATCTGTGTCCATATTGTCCATAAACCATATGGTTCAAGAGAACATAACCTAATTAAGGAAAAAAGCATCTAATCAACATTGGCATTATTTTCCATTAACTCTGCAACTCTTCCAAACATTTATTCTGTTCACAGCTGCCACCAGTTTGATGCCAAAACACTGAAAACTAATAAATGTTGACTTAGTAAAATAAATAGAAGTGTGTTAAGAATTAATAAAGGATATTTGCTGAAACCCTCATATTAAACATCAATGGTATTCACTAAGTTGAAGATAATTTAGGATCATGTTTTACAGCTTTGTCATTCTAATGTTTATTTTAAAATCATCTTATTGAATTATTTCATACATATTTACATATGATAAGGTCGCACCAAGGGCCAGGGATAATTACAGACACCTGTAAAAATCTAAAGTGCCCAAAAGGGCCGCTAGATGTCTTGTGATAGATTACATAAAATCCTTGAAAGATACCAACATTCTAGTAGTTTACTGGTAAACTTAGAAAGTTTCCAGTAATATACCCACTCTTTGCAACCCTAATCTTGATGTACTGTATGTGAACTGTTAGTTTGAAGACGTGTTTGTTTGGAGCCCACTGCTTAATGAACATGATCTTCAATGTTCTCTCTCCTTCTTTTCTCCGTCTCGCCCTACAGGAGTTGTGTGGCCCTTATGTCTTTGTCATATTCACCATACTGCTGCTCAGCTTCTTCATCTTCACCTACTTCAAGGTGCCTGAGACCAAGGGCCGGACGTTTGATGAGATCTCTGCCGGGTTCCGCCAGTCAGCTGGCACTGGGGGAGAGAAGCACTCACCGGAGGAGCTCAACAGCCTGGGGGCTGACTCTCAGCTCTAAGCACCTGTCCCTCCCCTCTCCTCTCGTCCCACACCCCCTGCTGAGGCCTGGCTATGAACCCTCCTTCACCACCCCAACATGAGGGGACCAGAGTAGCCCACTCACTGATGTGTGCAAACTGACTACTAAACTGACACACTGGCTGCCATCACATTTCAGGTATGTTCACCAAACAGAGAACAGATGCCCCTCACCTCTTGCTCGATCCTCTGTCTCAAAGTTTCAAGCGCTCCTTCTCTTCTCATCACAACAAAAACTTGGTGGGGGCAGGAACCTGGGTGTAAGGGGGTGGGTTGGCATGGTAGATAGAAGGAAAAGGTGGTCTTTTCAATTAACTTCAAATTTTATATCAGAAAACAGTAAAATCCTGTGTTACTTTTACTTTATTTTTCTTCCTTTGTCTGTTATCTTTCTAATTTTGTCGGTTTTGATATCCATGCTTCTGCCTCTTATGCAGGTCTCAATTATTTTCATTGAATACCCTCAAGAAATTGCATGCCATGGAAATATGTTTTTACCAACTCACTTTTAATCTCTGTCCGGATAGGCTTTTAATTATTTTTTACAAATGGATTTCTTAAGGAAAAATAAATAAAATCATAAAGATAATTTTGTATGTTTATGTCTTAGTTAAAAGACACAGTTACAAATGAGCCAGCTGTTATAAGTTACTGTATGCATACATTTTATATTTAATTCCCAAGCAATACCCATGAGCATGAATTTTACACTATGAAATCATGGGACTATTTGAGACATTTCTACTCTTTTTTGTATAGCAAACTATACTCAGTTGAAAAGCAACATCAGCCCATTTCACTGCAGACTAATATAGATGTAAAATATACCCAAATCTGACTTACAACCCCCCCACCTCTAAAACGTAACTGAAGTCCCTCACAACTTTGAGTTTAAACGCCTGGTCCAAAATCATACAAGGAATACACTCCCAGTAGAGCCTTCTAGCAGTTCACAAGACTGTACGTTGTTCTCTGATCTTGTGCCTTTGACAGAAAAGGAGGCTGCCTTTCAAACAGTAACCAAATGTAATGTGGCTTCCAGCCTTACCAAGGTCTGCTTCATCCTGAAAGTGCTTTTAGACCCTTCGGGGTCAAACTCCCAGCTAATGCTCCATGTTCCTTGAAAAGTGGTGACTTTCTTTTTGGGTGCTTTTCATTATTGTAACTCCACAATGCCTTTGGCATAGTTCAGCACTGCTGCTTCCTTGTTCAACTTAGTTTTGTGACGCATAGCTGACAATCCTGTATAGTCAGCTGATATAGCCAACAGCATCTATTGATGTAGGCGGCTCCTGTCTTTGACTGCTGTGCCACTGTAAGAAGTTTTCTATTCTCTAATAAAACATTTTTGAGGAAAGTTTTCTTTTTAGCAGCACTTTATCATCCCAATATTGGCTGTTTTGTTACTGAAAATCTTCCGTAATTGTAGTTGGAGCTTGGCTCAAAATGTTTTTACCAAATATGGAACCTTATGTTACTGATAAGAAACTGAAGAGCTACTGTTGGATTACATGATATCATTGTTGTTGTTTAACTAGTACATCTCTACATTCACAGATCTATGTTATTTGAGGTCATAAGGTTGGTAGAATATGTTTTATAATCAAATATAAGCTAATCTGGCCAGTTGAATACGTTTTTGAAGTGGTCTAAATAGTTTTAGTAATGCACCTTGACCCGAACAGAACTCCACAAGCAATATCCATTGTAGTCATTCCATGCTGAGTTTGTGTGTTCAAATCCATGCAAATATATAGTTTGTGTCTTTTAAATTATATGGGACTCTTTCTCTTCTCCACCAACAATGTGTCGGTTAAGACACCGCAAACTCATTGACTGTAAGTCTCCCTAAGTCATCAAATGGCAGGATCAATGTAGGCACCAAGACTTGACTGTCCTTTAGATATGCCTGATTGAACTCCAACCTTGTGATGGAGAGCAAAAGATGCACTTACGGACTGAAATCAAATGCAGTATACTTTGTGTGTATAGTTTGACAATTATATTTGGGCATTTTATAAACACATTTATTAACACAGAATATATGCATAAAAGAGTTGTAGAAATCCATCACTGCGAAGAATAATTGTCTAAAAAGGCCACAATACTTATAATGTAAATACAACAAATAGTAAAGGACCCAAATGTATAAAATATGTTACTACTTATAGAGGAATATGACTAGTTTCGGTAGTTGTGCATCTACACACCTGCCTTTATTTTGTCTGATTTCCTGTCTGAAGAAATATCGTATGAGATAACTATTAACACAATCTTACTTCAGCTTTGTACATGAACCATTGAAAGATATATACTATTTATTAGATGCCTAATTTATTAGTGTTGTTTTTATTTTCTACACATTTTAGTAAACAGTATGCATTTAATTTTTGTAAAAGCGCATGTTTGTATGTTGGGTGAAAATAAACCTCTAACAGAATGATCTTCTGTAAAACAGTGTGCCATGGTGTCAATCTCCTGATGGTTTTATTTTCTTTTGTAAGATGTGTGGTTGGATGTTTGACTCAATAAAACAAGCATACAGGAAAACGTCAATTAGCTGGGTGTCTTATTTTCACAACAATTCATTTCAGATTGTACTCAATGACTGCAGATGCTCTAAACGCCTTCTACTTTTCTAATAATTGATTTGCCTGGCTGGGCTGATGAGGCAGTGGATTGCGCAGTCAGCTGGAACAGAGTGAATAGGCATTTCATCTAACCATCATAGATTTAGCCGGTGGTAACTTGTGGAATAGACTCCGGCTGGAATGCAGTTTTAACCAATCAAATCCAAAATTAGACATACGCCTTGTATAATATTTTATAAGCTTTGTAGGAGAGGATGCCTTACTGATTTATAAATGCCACCATTCTGTTGCCAGGGAAACAAAAATGTATCTTTCTATTAAATTGTAGACGTGTGTGCGTACGCATGTGTGTGTGAGCGTGAATTTGCATCAGTGAGTGTGTATGTCTGGGTAAGTGGCCAGATGAGGTGGTTCTCCCTGCGTCAAAGGAAACTTTGAAGATCACAAGGTCAGAGATAGTCTGATCCCAGGACAATTGAACCCAAATTCTCTCCCCCCAAGACCAGCTCTCTCCCCGGGCTGCTGCCCCCCCCCCCCCCCCCCCCCCCCTTTCCTGTCTCTCTGTCTCTCTCTCTCTCTCTCTCTCTCTCTCTCTCATGGGGACCACACAAGCCAGTATACTCTGAATGACCCCTATCTAACCGATGAATTCACTGACCATACGATTGGGACTGGATTTGAAACGTTCAGTGCACCTTTTTATCTGATACAGTGCTTTGCAAAGTATTCATCCCCCTTGGCGTTTTTCCTATTTTGTTGCATTACAACCTGTAATTTAAATAGATTTTTATTTGGATTTAATGTAATGGACATACACAAAATAGTCCATATTGGTGAAGTGAAATGAAAACAATGACTTGTTTCAAAAAATTGAAAAAATATAAAATGGAAAATTGATGCGTGCGTGCGTATGTATTCACCCCAAAATAAGATCTGGTGCAACCAATTACCTTCAGAAGTCACATAATTAGTTCAATAAAATCCACCTGTGTGCAATCTAAGTGTCACATGATCTGTCACATGATCTCAGTATATATATATACAGTTGAAGTCAGAAGTTTACATACACGCAGGTTGGAGTCATTAAAACTCATTTTTCAACCACTCTACAAATTTCTTGTTAACAAACTATAGTTTTGGCAAGTCAGTTAGGACATCTACTGTGTGCATGACACAAGTAATTTTTCCAAAAATTGTTTGTAATTCACTGTATCACAATTCCAGTGGGTCAGACGTTTACATAGACTAAGTTGACTGTGCCTTTAAACAGCTTGGAAAATTCCAGAAAATTATGTCATGGCTTTAGAAGCTTCTGATAGGCTAATTGACATCATTTGAGTCAATTGGAGGTGTACCTGTGGATGTATTTCAAGGCCTACCTTCAAACTCAGTGCCTCTTTGCTTGACATCATGGGAAAATCAAAAATAAATCAGCCAAGACCTCAGAAAACAAATTGTAGACCTCCACAAGTCTGGTTCATCCTTGGGAGCAATTTCCAAATGCCTGAAGGTACCACGCTCATCTGTACAAACAATAGTACGCAAGTATAAACACCATGGGTTTCACACCCTGACCATAGTTTGCTTTGTATGTTTCTATGTTTTGTTTGGTCAGGGTGTGATCTGAGTGGGCATTCTATGTTGTGTGTCTAGTTTGTCTGTTTCTGTGTTTGGCCTGATATGGTTCTCAATCAGAGGCAGGTGTTAGTCATTGTCTCTGATTGGGAACCATATTTAGGTAGCCTGTTTGGTGTTGGGGTTTGTGGGTGATTGTTCCTGTCTTTGTTTGTTACACCAGTTGGGCTGTTTTCGGTTTTTGACGTTTTTGTATATTGTTCTATTTTCATCTTTATTAAAGATGTATCACAATAACCACGCTGCGTTTTGGTCCGCCTCTCCTTCAACAGAAGAATCCCGTTACAATGGGACCACGCAGCTGTCATACCGCTCATGAAGGAGACGCGCTCTGTCTCCTAGAGATGAACGCACTTTGGTGCGAAAAGTGCAAGTCAATCCCAGAACAACAGCAAAGGACCTTGTGAAGATGCTGGAGGAAACAGGCACAAAAGTATCTCTATCCACAGTAAAACGAGTCCTATATCGACATAACCTGAAAGGCCGCTCAGCAAGGAAGAAGCCACTGCTCCAAAACCGCCATAAAAAAGCCAGACTACGGTTTGCAAACTGCACATGGGGACAAAGATTGTACTTTTTGGAGAAATGTCCTTTGGTCTGATCAAACAAAAATAGAACTGTTTGGCCATAATGACCATCGTTATATTTGGAGGAAAAAGGGGGAGGCTTGCAAGCCGAAGAACACCATCCCAACCGTGAAGCACGGGGGTGGCAGCATCATGTTGTGGGGGTGCTTTGCTGCAGGAGGGACTGGTGCACTTCACAAAATAGATGGCATCATGAGGATGGAAAATTATGTGGATATATTGAAGCAACATCTCAATACATCAGTCAGGAAGTTAAAGCTTGGTCCCAAATAGGTCTTCCAAATGGACAATGACTTAAGCATACTTCCAAAGTTGTGGCACAATGGCTTCAGGACAACAAAGTCAAGGTATTGGAGTGGCCGTCACAAAGCCCTGACCTCAATCCAATAGAAAATCTGTGGGCAGAACTGAAAAAGCATGTGTGGGCAAGGAGGCCTACAAGCCTGACTCAGTTACACCAGATCTGTCAGGAGGAATGGACCAAAATTCAACCCAACTTATTGTGGGAAGCTTGTGGAAGGCTACCCAAAACATTTGAACCAAGTTAATCAATTTAAAGGCAATGCTACCAAATCCTAATTCCCACTGGGAATGTGATGGAACAAATAAAAGCTGAAATAAATCATTCTCTCTACTATTATTCTGACATTTCACATTCTTAAAATAAAGTGGTGATCCTAATTGAGCTAAAACAGGGAATTTTTACTGGGATTAAATGTCAGGAATTGTGAAAAACTGAGTAAATGTATTTGGCTAAGGTGTATGTAAACTTCTGACTTCAACTGAGTCTGCAACATCACTAAGCAAGGGGCACCACCAAGCAAGCAGCATACCCCATTCAAAAGCACTTAAATACTTTGTCTTGCCCATTCACCCTCTGAATAGCACATATACACAATATATGTCTCAAATCATCTACGCTGACTGAAGTGGATTTAACAAGTGCCATCAATAAGGGATCCTAGCTTTCACCTGGATTCACCCGGTCAGTCTATGTCATAGAAAGAGCAGGTGTTTTGTACACTCAGGGTACATGGTCTCATCTCACACTGAGATAGACCCATCCTCCACGGTATGGCCGCATGTCAGCCATCTCAAACACTGAGGCTGACCCCCCCCCCCCACACACACACACACAGTTACATAAAGCACAAAGGGTTTCCTAACATGTATAAGATTAACTAGCTCAAAGGCACGTTTGGCATTAAATGCAAATGGGATGCCGATAGGCCTATGCTGTTATTGATTGGTGTGTGGAGAGAAGAGGGGCATGCAGCTCACAGAGAGAGGGAAAATATCAATTGACCTCTATTAACAGGCTGCATCTGCCATAGATTGTCTCCTTTTCCAGGCAGGCCTAATGGTTGTTGGCACGGCCTCCTCTTCTCAGTGCTCCAGCTAGGATTTGTTATTCATACCTTGTACAACATGAAATTCATCCCAACCCCAATCACACATTGGGTCATTCCTATTTACTTAAAAAAAATGTGTGTTGTACTGTAAAGGTCAATTTATAGATACAATTAATGCATATCCCCTTTGATATTTGGGTATTCATAGGTCTCAATCATCTTTTGTCCACTACATAACTGCATGGACTATGTCAATATCATCCTCCACATAACCTCACATAGGTAATGGAGATGATGATAGATTTGTATGAGCTGGAGTTAGCTGTTAATCAATAGCTGAGATCTTACTAGGTAACACAGCTGAAGGTTAAGGTAGAGGGCTCAAATTTGCTTCATAGGCCACTGAAACACCTACAGAAAGTATGATATTTCCACCTTACTGCCAAATCGTAATGTCAGCCAGAGAGAGAGAGAGAATCTTCCTTGTATCTCCCGTCTTGAGATATTCCACATGATTTGGGATGGTGAAAATTGTCCTTGGGCTTACATTTTTCATGGGATGTTTTGATATCTGTAGCACTGCGCATCATGTCCCCCAACATACTGTGTAGATCATTTGTAGATTGGAGGCAAGCCTATTCCAGCTGCCATGTTTCTCTATTGTAGCTACAAACTCATGCACTTTCCAGCATGGTGTTTGAAGCTGGGACGTATTTACATAAACACAAGGTCGACCAATGATACACCTTTGTATCTGTGTAGCCTACAGTACTATGGTTGATATAGACCACCCTCTGCCCTCAGCTGTGCCCTGGACACCATTGGTGAATTAATTGCCCCCCATCTATCTTCAGAGCTCGTGCTGCTAGGTGATCTAAGCTGGAACATGCTTAACACCCCGGCCATCCTACAATCTAAAGCTTGATGCCCTCAATCTCACACAAATTATCAATGAACCTACCAGGTACAATCCCAAATCCGTAAACACGGGCACCCTCATAGATATCATCCTAACCAACTTGCCCTTCAAATACACCTCTGCTGTATTCACTGCCTCATTGCCTGCATCCGTAATGGGTCTGCGGTCAAACGACCACCCCTCATCACTGTCAAACGCCTTTCTAATCTACCGGGCTCAGGTATCCTGGAAGGATATTGAACTTATCCCATCAGCAGAGGATGCCTGGTTATTCTTTAAAAGTGCCTTCCCCACCATTTTAAATAAGCATGCCCCATTCAAAACATTTAGAACCAGGAACAGATATAGACCTTGGTTCTCTCCAGACCTGACTGCCCTTGACCAGCACAAAAACATCCTGTGGCGTACTGCATTAGCATCAAATAGCCCCCATGATATGGAACTTTTCAGGGAAGTTAAGAACCAATATACACAAGCAGTTAGGAAAGCTAAGTCTAGCTTATTCAAACAGAAATTTGCATCCTGTAGCACAAACTCAAAGTTCTGGGACACTGTAAAGTCCATGGAGAATAAGAGCATCTCCTCCCAGCTGCCCACTGCACTGAGGCTAGGAAACACTGTCACCGCCAATACATCTACGATAATTGAGAATTTCAATAAGCATTTTTCTACAGCTGGCCATGCTTTCCCCTGGCTACCCCTACCCCGGTCAATTGCCCTGCACCCCCCCACAGCAACTCACCCAAGCCTCCCCATTTCTCCTTCACCCAAATCCAGACAGCTGATGTTCTGAAAGAGCTGCAAAATCTGGACCCCTACAAATCAGCCAGGCTAGACAATCTGGACCTTCTCTTTCTAAAATGATCTGCCGAAATTGTTGCAATCCCTATTACTAGCCTGTTCAACCTCAATCCCCAAAGATTGGAAAGCTGCCGCGGTCATCCCCCTCTTCAAAGGGGAGACATTCTAGACCCAAACTGCTACAGACCTACAGTATATCTATCCTACCCTGCCTTTATAAGGTCTTCGAAAGCCAAGTTAACAAACAGATGACCGACCATTTTGAATCCCACCGTACCTTCTCCGCTATGCAATCTGGCTTCTGAGCTGGTCATGGGTGCACCTCAGCCACGCTCAAGGTCCTAAACAATATAATAACTGCCATCGATAAGAGACAATAATATGCAGCCGTATTCATCGACTTGGCCAAGGCTTTCGACTCTGTCAATCACCACATTCTTATCGGCAGACTCAACAGCCTTGGTTTCTCAAATGACTGATTTGCCTGGTTCACCAACTACTTCTCTGATAGAGTTCAGTGTGTCAAATCGGAGGGCCTGTTGTCCGGACCTCTGGCAGTCTCTATTGGGCTGCCACAGGGTTCAAATCTCGGGCCGACTCTCTTCTCTGTATACATTAATGATGTCGCTCCTGCTGCTGGTGATTCTCTGATCCACCTCTACGCAGACAACACCATTCTGTATACCTCTGGCCCTTCTTTGGACACTGTGCTAACTAACCTCCAGACGAGCTTCAATGCCATACAACTCTCCTTCCGTGGCCTCCAACTGCTCTTAAATGCAAGTAAATCTAAATGCATGCTCTTCAACCGATTGCTGCCCGCACCCGCCCGCCCGTCCACTTCTTTGGGCGGTTCTGACCTAGAATATGTGGACAACTACAAACACCTAGGTGTCTGGTTAGACTGTAAACTCTCCTTCCAGACCGACATTAAACATCTACAATCCAAAATTAAATCTAGATTGGCTTCCTATTTCGCAACAGCATCCTTCACTCATGCTGCCAAACATACCCTCGTAAAACTGACCTTCCTACCAATCCTCGACTTCGGCGATGTCATTTACAAAATAGCCTCCAACACTCTTCTCAACAAATTGGATGCAGTCTATTACAGTGCCATCCGTTTTGTCACCAAAGCTCCATATACTACCCACCACTGCGACCTGTATGCTCTCGTTGGCTGGCCCTCGCTTCATACTCGTCGCCAAACCCACTGGCTCCAGGTCATCTTTAAGTCTTTGCTAGGTAAAAGCCCCGCCTTATCTCAGTTCACTGGTCACCGTAGCAACAACCACCCGCAGCATGCGCTCCAGCAGGTATATTTCACTGGTCACCCCCAAAGCCAATTCCTCCTTTGGCCGCTTTTCCTTCCAGTTCTCTGCTGTCAATGACAAGAACAAACTGCAAAAATCGCTGAAGCTGGAGACTCTTATCTCCCTCACTAACTTCAAGCACCAGCTGTCAGAGCAGCTCACAGATCATTGCACCTGTACATAGCCCATCTGTAAACAGCCCATCCAACTACCTCATCTCCATACTGTATTTATTTCTTTATTTTGCTCCTTTGCACCCCAGTATGTCTACTTGCACATTCATCTTCTGCGCATCTATCACTCCAGTGTTTAATTGCCATATCGTAATTACCTCGCCACTATGGCCTATTTTATTGTCTTTACCTCCCTTATCTTACCTCATCTGCACACACTGTATATATACATACTTTTTTCCTACTGTATTATTGACTGTATGTTTGTTTATTCCATGTGTAACTCTGTGTTGTTGTATGTGTCGAACTGCTTTGCTTTATCTTGGCCAGGTCGCAGTTGTAAATGAGAACTTGTTCTCAACTAGCCTACCTGGTGAAAAAAATAAATATGGGAGTAATTCACTAGGGGGCCGGTTCAGACTTAGGAAATGTAAACGTTTCCTACGCACGGCTTTCCTACGCACTTCTCAGTAGTTGGTATTCAGACTTACCTTATGCAGGTGCGTTATGGGCTTTACATGCGTGGTTCCCTTGCAAACGCTGAATACATTTAATTTAACTGCCGAAAACCCTCCCGCTTGCTGGCCAACAGATTTTCTTAAGGAGTTTTCATTCAATAGGAGTTTCAGTACATTTATCTTAAGCCATCCCTTTAAACAGGGTGTACCTTTAATTTAAATTTTGTCAAGTCTCACTAGAATATATCGAGAGAACATCTTCAGAATATTAGGGATCAATGAAAGAAAGCCATCTAAATATATTAGGAAAGTATTTATGAATCATAAAAAAAACAAGTTTGGATAGCCTTTATGCACGAAAGAAATAAAACGGTAGTTTGATTAATTCTTAAAATTGCCACACAGTGTACATATAATTATAATAGGGAGAATAGTGTACAATAATAGGCTATACCCTCATCTATTGCCTGCACTAACAATGGAACTGTAATGACAGGGCTAAGTATTGCAGCAAGGGTCAGGTTCAAATTGTTACAGCTTGGTCTGCTCTCTGCTCCATAACGATTTAATTAGCCTACATATATTTTTTTATGTTATCAACTGTTACTAATGATGCCCAGCAACAACCACTAATGATCCTCAGCAACAACCACTAATGATCCTCAGCAACAACCACTAATGATCCTCAGCAACAACCACTAATGATCCTCAGCAACAACCACTAATGATCCTCAGCAACAACCACTAATGATCCTCAGCAACAACCACTAATGATCCTCAGCAACAACCACTAATGATCCTCAGCAACAACCACTAATGATCCTCAGCAACAACCACTAATGATCCTCAGCAACAACCACTAATGATCCTCAGCAACAACCACTAATGATGCCCAGCAACAACCACTAATGATCCTCAGCAACAACCACTAATGATGCCCAGCAACAACCACTAATGATCCTCAGCAACAACCACTAATGATGCCCAGCAACAACCACTAATGATCCTCAGCAACAACCACTAATGATGCCCAGCAACAACCACACGGATGTAATGCCGTTTACAGAGGAAGCAAATGAAGGTGAACAAAACAATGAGTGATAATGTCAGCTATACAAACTGAAGGGAACTAAATTGGCAGTTGAACATTTTTGTTTATTAGGCCTACTGACGGTCGATAATGCTAGTTGCTAGTATTTAATGATACAAATAGGAAACAGAGTGTCACGCCCTGTTTTATGTCTCTATTTTGGTTTGGTCAGGGTGTGATTTGGGTGGGCATTCTATGTCCTTTTTCTATGTGTTTGTATTTCTTTGTTTTGGCCGGGTATGGTTCTCAATCAGGAACAGCTGTCTATTGTTGTCTCTGATTGGGAACCATACTTAGGTAGCTTTTTCCCACATGGGTTTTGTGGGTAGCTATTTTCTGTTTAGTCTCTGTTACCTGACGGAACTGTTCGCTTTTCATTTTGTTATTTTTATTTGAGTGTTTCTTTGATGAATAAAATCATGAACACTTATCACGCTGTGCTTTGGTCCACTATTCCTTACGACGACGAGTGTTACAGAACTACCCACCACAAACGTACCAAGCAGCATGGTAACAGGGAGCAGAGGGTTCAGGACTCCTGGACACGGGAGGAGATATTGGACGGACAGGCGATATGAGGCAAGGCAGCGCAGCAGGCACGAGAGGTAGCCCCCAATTTATTTTGAGGGGGGCACACGGGGAGATTGGCGGAGTCAGGCGAGAGACCTGAGCCATCTCCCCGTGCTTACCGGAAGCAGCGTGGTACTGGTCAGGCACCGTGTTATGCGGTGAAGCGCACGGTGTCTCCAGTGCACGCTCATAGCCCGTAGCGCTACATGCCAGTCCCCCGCAAGTGCCATGCGAGAGTGGGCATCCAGCCAGGGCGGATTGTGCCAGCTCAGCGCGTTTGGTCTCCGGTGCGCCGTTTCGGCCCAGGGTATCCTGCCGGCTCTGTGTACTGTGTCTCCGGAGAGCTGGGAGGGTTCAGTTCGCCCTATGCTTGCCGGGCGAAAGTGGGCATTGAGCTTAAGGGAGAGGTGCGAGTGGTAAGCACCAGATCTCCAGTGCTCCCCCACAGCCCGGTTCGACCTGTGCCTGCACTCTGGAGGGGCCGGGCTAAAGTGGGCATTCAGCCTGGAGGAGTGGTGCCAAGGCTGCGCACCAGAGCTCCAGTGCTCCCCCACAGCCCGGTTCATCTGGTGCCTCCTCCACGCACCAGGCCTCCTCCTGGTGGGCCCTGTGGCAGCCCCACGCACCAGGCTACGTCCCTCACCAGAGCTGCCACCGCAGAGAAATGCCCACCCAGACCCTCCCCTATAGGTCCAGGTTTCGCTTTTCGTTTTGTTATTTTTGTTTGAGTGTTTCTTTGATGAATAAAATCATGAACACTTATCACGCTGCGCTTTGGTCCACTATTCCATCCCTGCAAGTTAAAAAGCCATACAATTTAAAATCTGCTTAAAGGCACAATATTTCATAAACTTTACTGTTGGAAAGTTGATATGCTCCTGTTTGCTGCCATATGACTGGTTTCACATTTGTCTCCTGCGATTATAAGGTAAAATAGATCTAAAACAAGTGTAATTTTATATTTACAATTCCCTTAGCCAAACATATTACTCATTTACCTAGATCTTATCAATATCTCTTAACAAGTTGTAAATTACATTGCATGGAAAATAGTATTATTTCTATCGGAAAAAATTAAGTAGATGCTTTTTCCACTTGGAATTGGTAGGTTCACTAGAACTTATTCATGTCTTCCTCACGTGTAAAGGTGGTGGAATTGTTAGGGAAATAAGTCAAGGTCAGAATACGGCCCTTGCAGTGAAGCACAAATACATATACATATCACACACGCATGTACACGCGCACACACACATACACACACCACAAATATACATAATCCTATTCTCCCCTGTTTAGAGTCCTGTAGCTGTGCCCTCCCATTGTTTTTGTTATTGTTATTGCTCCTGTGGTGTGTTCATTAGCTCGTGCCCCTGGTGATCATGCCATTCCTGTGCACCCCCTGTCATGCCATGAGAGATGCTCCCCACTGGCCCGCTGCCTGCAGCCACATGAATGACCGCTGTATATTTTTACCTGATTCATGGAAAAATGATGTATCACAATATAATGCTGAACACGGAAGTTGGATCATATTTCAATTAAACACTCACAGATGATGCTGATGTAAATCTGTTTGAGTTGTATAGTGACCTATACTGTATAAAGGTGTGACAGCAACCAGAGTAATCTCAAAATAGGGTGCATTGTGTGTGTGTGTGTACCCGACGTTGCGTTGCTTGCTTAGCGAGTATCACTTCCCCCTGATTCGACTCATACCTGGCTGGAATTCGGGACCTCTGCTTTGCTAACACACGTTACTGCCCTCCTTGACAACCTTCCAAAGGTTTGAGCCACCCAAAAAGGTTCCATCTGCGACATTTCAAGCTAGCTGTGGAGTGAGTTTACGGTACGTTCTGAACTCTGTTACGCGTGTATGTGTGTCGGTGTGCGTATACGTGCATGCATGCTTCTCTCTGCAGTCTACAGTGTTCTATAATTTCCTCATCTGAAGAAAATGTACTACCATGATGACTCATATTATTGTTTCTCTGAACAAGATTGGATGTGTTCAAATACATTATACTTTCTAATGTGCACTTGAAATCACATGCAGTTACATGAGGTTGAAATTCAAATGAAACCCACAGTTTGACTCTCAGCCCAACAGACAGCTCTGACCAACCATGTCAGCTAAATTTGACATTCTCCGTTTGATATCCAATGATTCAGAGGAATCAGAGGAATTATTATAATTTGCCAGGAAAAAAACTAAACTGTAAAGAGTCTCTTTGATAACAGACCGTACTATGCCTACCTCTCCTCTCTAAGATATATGTGTTAGATCCTTGACAGATGCTTAGGATTTGTTATCGAAGAGAGTCAGTCACAGGAATCACAGAGGTATGACACCTGGAAGGGGAGGAGAATACCTCTAGCCATCTCTAGCCTCGTTTACTGTATATCATTCACATTAAATGGGTTGCATTAATTAACAACACGTCTCCCTCCTGATAGCAATTACAACATCGGCATGTCATCAAGGCCACAGTTATGCAAATCCTGTAATTCCCAGAGGCCCGGAAGCCATCCCCATGCTTGGGTGAATCTAGTAAAGAACCATCCATTCCTTGGGTTTCTCTCTCTCTCTCTCTCTCTCTGCCCTCCAAATGGCTTACTGGTGTTATGTTATTTGGTTTTAGAATGTACGACAGGCAACTGTGCTTTGCAGGGAGTTCATTAAAATGAGTTCTTATTCAACCAAATCCATATGCCTTTATCATTCTAACTAGTGTTTTCCTTCTTTTTTTATTTTTAGTTGTTTCTTCCATTGGGTCTGTAGACATCATACATCAGCTTTTACAATCTAGTTTGAAATTCTGAAAGATGTCAGGGAGTGACACAATCTCAGCAATCAACAATGACATAAATCTTGAGAGAAAAAGCGAGAAAGCCCCACGAAGCACACAACAAGGCTACTGGTGCAGGACAGCAGCAGCAAACAGGACAGTAGTAGGACAGCAAGCAGGGCAGCAGCAAGCATGGCAGCAAGTAGGACAGCAGCAGCAAGCAGGGCAGTAGTAGGACAGCAGCAGCAAGCAGGGCAGCAGTAGGACAGCAGCAGCAAGCAGGGCAGCAGTAGGACAGCAGCAGCAAGCAAGGCAGCAACAGCAAACAGGGCAGCAGCAGGGCAGCAGTAGGACAGCAGCAGCAAGCAGGGCAGCAGCAGAAAGTGTGGCAGCAGCAAGCAGGACAGTAGTAGGACAAACAGGACAGTAGTAGGACAGCAGCAGCAAGCAGGGCAGCAGTAGGTAAGCAGCAGCAAGCAGGGCAGCAGCAGCAAGCAGGGCAGTAGTAGGACAGCAGCAGCAAGCAGGACAGCAGCAGCAAGCAGGACAGCAGCAGCAAGCAGGACAGCAGCAGCAAGCAGGACAGCAGCAGCAAGCAGGGCAGCAGCAGCAAACAGGGCAGTAGTAGGACAGCAGCAGCAAACAGGGCAGTAGTAGGACAGAAGCAGCAAGCAGGACAGCAGCAGAAAGTGTGGCAGCAGCAGCAAGAAGGACAGCAGCAGCAAACAGGACAGTAGTAGGACAGCAGCAGCAAGCAGGGCAGCAGTAGGAAAGCAGCAGCAAGCAGGGCAGCAGCAGCAAACAGGGCAGTAGTAGGACAGCAACAGCAAGCAGGGCAGTAGTAGGACAGCAGCAGCAAGCAGGACAGCAGCAGCAAGCAGGGCAGTAGTAGGACAGCAGCAGCAAACAGGGCAGTAGTAGGACAGAAGCAGCAAGCAGGGCAGCAGCAGCAAACAGGGCAGTAGTAGGACAGCAGAAGCAAGCAGGGCAGCAGTAGGACAGCAGCAGCAAGCAAGGCAGCAGTAGGACAGCAGCAGCAAGCAGGGCAGCAGCAAGCAGGGCAGCAAGTAGGACAGCAGCAGCAAGCATGGCAGTAGTAGGACAGCAGCAGCAAGCAGGGCAGCAGTAGGACAGCAGCAGCAAGCAGGGCAGCAGTAGGACAGCAGCAGCAAGCAAGGCAGCAGCAGCAAACAGGGCAGCAGCAGGGCAGCAGTAGGACAGCAGCAGCAAGCAGGGCAGCAGCAGCAAACAGGGCAGCAGCAGGGCAGCAGCAGCAAACAGGGCAGCAGCAGGGCAGCAGTAGGACAGCAACAGCAAGCAGGGCAATAGTAGGACAGTAGCAGCAAGCAGGGCAGCAGCAAGCAGGGCAGCAGTGGGTGGATGCTGAGTGAGGAGTGAGGAGGACATGGGGGAGGAGAGAGCTCTATGGGGAACATAATAGAGGACCTTATTATGTGTTGAAAGCACAGCAGGGGATATTCTCGAATCATGTCCCCAGTGCTGGGATTTGAGTCCTGGGTTCGAAAGGGTAACCACAGACAAAAGGTGGGAAGGTGGCACTGAATTAATGTGACCATGATTCCCATTCAAGTGAAAACTGTCGAAAACATAGATAGATGTAAGGCCAGACACCATGGTATTAGAAACCAGGGCTGAGAAAGGTGGCATTCTCTCCTAAGATTATTTCTAACCCAGATATCTCCTGTACAGCACTGTGATGCAAGATGGGGAAAGTATCAAGTATTTTTGATAGCATGGTTGCTGAGACATAAGGAATTCCATTTGCCTGTTGTTTATGAAGCATCCATTTCCCCTTGACAGTTGTGTCTCATACAAGTCCCTGAATAAAACTCTACTTGAGTTACCCTGAAGGCTGTGTGAATGTCTTAATTAGATGGCGCTCTGGCTAGGACCGTCATGAATGTCAATGAGCAGTATACCACATCCCCATTATCATTCCAAACATTGAGATGGTATATATGGTGGTATTGTGTTGCAGACCATTAAGTGAGAAGCACATTTGACATTTAAGAGGAGGGTAAGAGAGAGAAAAAAGCTACACAGAGA